>NC_132786.1:61942500-63192500 GCF_048418805.1 Vulpes vulpes
AAAATTCTGCAAAATTGAACTAAAGCTCTGGGATCTAACATAAAATTCCATTGTTTCTCAGTGTTCATAGCTTCTCTGTTTTCTGACAATGTAAACATTTCTGAAGATTCTAAGCACCGGGACCCAGGCACAGGACTTGGGGAGGAGTCTCCCCTAGGATACTACCTACATGCTTTTTCTATTATTTTTGGCTGTCTTGAGACTTTGGTCATGCCCCCATTGTAACTATTTCTCAGTGTGGAGTCTGGTTTTCCCATCTGGAGAATTTTGGAACACGAGAAGATTTGCAGAAAATTGCAAGAGTTCTTACACAACAATATAGTAAAAGCAAAATGCTTGAAGTGAGTTAATGTGGCCTCAAAAAGATGAGAGATCACATTAGAGAGAAAATACATAAAAAAGCATGTATATAGTTAGCCTACTACCTTTCAAACATGGGACTGTTTTTGGATTCATACAAGTAGTTGTTTACTATTTAATTTACTAGATTCTATTTAATATTATTTTTCTCGAATGTTGGACCTCATTTAATAGGTCAGATATATTTTTAGATTTCTATATTAGGGCCGTTTTATCAGTTTGTTTAAGAGTTATGCTTATTTGACTTAATGAGATGTAGAAGAAATATTGTTGTAAGTTTTATAGCAACTTAAATAGCTTTAAAAATGTCAATTATGTTGAAGGAATCATAGACTGTACTATTCAAGGTCTGCTGGTATTTTGAGGGAATGAAGCCTGCTTCCCACCTCAGATTAAATTCTGAGTCTAGCCCCTAGTTTTTCACATAGCCTAAAATAATAGCAAAAATTCTACTTTCTTCTTTTAAAAAATATGTTATTTATTTGAAAGAAAGCATTAGCAGGAAAAAGGGTAGAGGGAAAGGGAGAAGCAGACCCCCTCCTGACAGGGAGCCAGACATAGGGCTCGATCCCAGGACCCCGAGAACATGACCCGAGCCAAAGGCAGACTCTCAACTGACTAAGCCATCCAAGTGACCCTCTGCTTTCTTTCAAAAAGAAAACAAAAGAGAATTACATAGAACAAAGATAACTAAATAAAAGAAAAACATAGTAATTATGTATTTATCAATAAACATAATTCTACTTCGTTAGCTTTTCTGGCCTCCTTTGCTCACATCCTTGGCCATCCTTGGGAGGCCTGCAAGGCTCAGTTGGTTAAGCCACTCTTGATTTTAGCTCAGGTCATGATGTCAGGGTCGTGAGATGATCCCCCCCATAGGTCTCCTGCTGGGGGTGAAGCCTGCTTGGGATTCTCTTTCTCTTTTCATCCCTCTCCTGCTCTCTCTCTCTCTTTCTCTCTCAAGGAAAACAAAACAAAACAAAACAAAACAAAACAAAATAAAACAAAAAACAAAAAACAATCAAAACCCTGCCATCTTGAAATATCATTAGATTGCTATGGAGCCACAGAGATGGTATAGAACATGGGTCCCCTTAGCACCCAGGTGTTTGGTCGCACCACTTGGAAGAATAAGTAGAGCAGATGAAGATGGTGGGACAAAGCAGAATTTATTGAGCAAGAGTACAGAGCTCCTGGGAGGGAAGGGACCCAAGTGGGTTGTCCCCAGGGTGTCTAAGTTTAGGGGAGTTCCTGAGCTCTCTGGAGGAACTCTCTTAAGCCGTTGGGGTGGGCTGAGTCCTGCCAATCAGGGCTTTGGTCACATCTGTCTCCCTACCAGGTGAATGTCCACCTGCAGTTGGTCCTTTTTTTGCTGACGTTTGGGGCTTAGGGCCTAACTGCCCCTTTGCCCGTGATATTGACAAATGCCTTTGTGGCTAATTGTCTCAATTTAGGACGTTTTGCAGAAGTCATTTCTGCAAGGGCTGCAAAACAGAAGGCCAGCACGGTCCTGTCTGAGCTGCAAGATGGGACGTCAGTGCTGTTGTCGCTTCGCTGTCCTGACTCCCTGCTTCCTTGTTGGGGACCCTGGCCCTGACCACCTGACTATCCACTTAACTCCTAACAGAGAGACTCTTTTTGTAAAAATACGTCTTCACAATTGTATTCTTTAGGTTTGTGATATGTATGAAATTTTTAAAGGCTATTTTCAACTGGAATTTTAAATAATGTTGGAAGTGACTGTGAGGCCTGGGTAGGTTGTCTCTGGAGGATTGCAGCGATGTTAGAAGCTCATAAGACAGCATTTAAGATGTTATTCTTAAAAGCATTTGGAGTCCATTTGTGACTGGGCCAGATTTTCAGTTTTAGAATTTCCTTTAGAAAACATCCTGAAGTTTTCTGGTGAAATTTTCTCTCTCTTCACCTGTTTATTGAAGAAATTAAGCATAGCTCTTTTGCTGTTCTGTGTCTATTATTTCAGTATCCAAATAACATGGGTATATATTTTTATTTTCTTTTCCTTTGTTTTCTAGGCATGCTTACTTCTTTTGCTTTTGTGCTTACTATACACTTCGATGAAAATATCAAGATATTTTCATTTAATATTAGACTTTACATATGAAAATTATAGTATTTTAGATCATTTATGTAATCCAGTGATAGAAATGGTAAGGTTATAGATAAGGCTATCTTCTTCCAAAAATTATTTAAATTGATTCTAGGCAATCCGTGTATGAGTTAGGTGACTTGATCCACTTGAGGTTCACCCATTGCCAGTTGACCTAGTCCTGTGACGGACCCTTTTCCGTGTTCCCAAAGGACATCGTGCAGTGTCCACCAGATTCATTGCTCTCTAGAGAACCGTCATCTCCAATTTGGGTCTCTCCAGAGCCAGGGAGGTTGATAAAATTTGCTGTTGGCTTCTGAGCCTCAACCTATCCTTTTGTCACCCATAGTTTTTCTTTCTCATATATAAATTGTGAGTGAGCAGATGATTTGAAGGGAAATTGCACGGAGAACAGCAGTTCCACTTTCCATTTTTCTGCCATATGCGTTCTTTGGGATTGATTATGTTGTTATCCATGAATCCAGTACGTTAGATCTTCAGCCCAGTGAGACTGTCACAGCTTCTAGGCTCCTGCTTTCTTTCCTTTTTCTCCATGCCCTGGAAAAATCAATACATTTTTTAGGAGAAAATGCTTTTGAGAGCGAAGAGTACACTTTGTTGTACATTCCTTTTGACTGGGAACTCAGCTCTTCAAGTATTGTCTCTGGATTCCATCAAACTGTTGTTTATTTCATTTTATTCAGTATACTTCCATAGTAATTCTCTGGCAGCATTATTCTAATGAGCTATTTTTTCATATTTTCTGTTATTTCTATTGCAACTTGGGAATATTTTCTTCTATTTCTAAAAATAATAATAATTGGAACTCTTCTCTCTGTCCTTTTTTTTTCTTCCTAGAACTCATATTCCTATACCATTAGCCTTCTTCATCTGTTGTGCAAGGCTCTCCTTCACACACTATTTTTCCTCACCTGCTCTATTCTAGGTACTTTGTTATTTACACTCCTGTCAAGAAAATGTGGGAATGATAGATTTTGTAGTCACCTGCACTCTGTGCTTTGGAAACCCGATAACCAGCCGTTTTGTAAATTTTTCAAGGTGCTGAGAGGACGGTGAACTTTTTTTTTTACATGTGAGAAAAAATTATGTGTATGTGGGTATATAATGGAAATTTTAAAAAATTATATTATTCAAAACCTCTATATTATTGGTTTGGCATGTTTATATATGAGCATAAGCTCAGCTCTCCCATTAATATTTGTCAACAAAATGTTTCCTTCATTTCCTAGCATTAATTTCTATTTTAGGTTTACTCTGTTTGGCATATATTAAATTATGATATCTGTACATTTGTTGTGGAGCAAATGTTTGTTTAATTACCCCAACACGATGGGTTTTTGCACAATTAATTTTTAAATTGAAGTCTGCTTTTTTTTCCTCATTAATATTGAAGTTCTTGCTTCAGCTTTGTTAGATTTTGATAATTTTTTTTTTCAAAACCAACTCCAGCAGGCTAGTGCCAGAACCAGAGCCAAAGAGATCTTTTTCATGTGAAGTTCTCAAACCTGTATCAGAAGGCTTTGGCAGGAGGGTATTTTTCCTGATTTTCTTTTTCATTGAAGTATAGTTGATATGTAATGTAATACTAGTTTCAGGTGTTCAACACAGTGATTCACGTGTCTACCCATTATGATTGGTAATTCTTTATCCAAATATTTCCTTTCAGAATTTTATAGTACAAGGAAGATATTCCACAGTCTGTCCGCTATATGATCCAGGACATGTGAGGATTTGAATCTTGGCTTACTATAACTTCCCTGACTGACTTTAAAAAAATATTCTGTTGGAGATTTAAGGTATGAGATTCCTATGGAACTTGCTATGTGTCAAGTTAAACATCTGTAGCTCATTGTAGACATTGCTGAGTAGTGAGTGCTTGCATTGATGAGTCAGTTATATTGATCATACATCTGTAATGGGAAATGTGTGCTCCTCATGGAGCTCTGAGTGGCTGCGACGGACTAGAAAAAATAAAACCTGAGGGAACTCCAGAGCTTCTTTGCATAAAGGGAATCCACACCTCCTAGTTGTAACTATAATCATCAGCTGCATCTCATGAGTGGTTGGAGTGGGAAAGTCAAAGCTTCACCTGGGGGTCATGAGACTTTCACTGTGCCACTGATGCTCTTGTTGAGTTGCTTGATCTTCATCTTTTCTTAAAATCTAGACCAAAGGGACGTCCGGGTGGCTCAGCGGGTGAGAGTCTGCCTTCAGCTCAGGATGTGACCCTGGGGTCCCGGAATCGAGTCCCACGTTGGGCTCCCCTCAAGGAGCCTGCTTCTCCCTCTGCCTGTGTCTCTGCCTCTCTCTCTCATGAATAAATAAATAAAATCTAAAAAAAAAATCTAGACCAAGAATAAAGTTGTGGGTTTTGAAATTCAGTTAGTGTTAAGGATATGATTGGTAAAGTTAGAGTAAGGGCTTTGCTGTTGGTAAGTGAAATGGGAATTGGTTTGCTATTCCTTTCTAGATATATCGTTCTCTTCATTTGGCTGTTTAAATAAAATGTTTTTTTTTTTTTTCATTCATATGAACTGACATTTTTTCCTACTGTTTTGCATGAGACCCGACACAAAGTGAGTCTGAGAACTTCTTCAGACTTAGGTTCCCTATTTAATACGAAAAGATTCACTATTTTCATATATTTTGCCATTTTACACTCTACTTATTCTTTCCAACAGGAAAAAAATATGTGCATGCTTCATGTGTTTTCGCTATATTTACCTTTCTATTCTCTTTCAATGAATTCTGAGCAATTTTTTAAGCCTCTCAGCTCACTGGCAGACAGCTTTCCTTGTTTGCTTTTCTTTTCTGCTTGTGGTCTGTTGAATTCCATGAGCTTGCCGATTCTTCCTAAAGTTTTTGTAAACTTATTTATAAATAAGAACAAAAGCCTCATTGTCTATTAGGGTGGCTCCTTTACCTGTATAAAATATTCTTTCACTTGAAAGTGCACCAGACATGAATGATTTTCTCAGCACAGTGGACTTTACTGATCTCGTTCTGAGGAATGAAACACGGGCTTCATGTGGTCTGATTATCATTATCTGTCTGAGTTTTACCGTTGTTTACCCTCCCCACATTTCAGTTATCCAGCTAAGAAGATCTCCACCGCATTGTGGGAGACATATATCAGGAAAACTGTAGGGCTGGAGTAAATCCATGAGTAGTGCTTACAGGATTTTTTCCTCCCAGCTTCACAGCTAAATCCTCAGAAGTAGAAAACGGCAGCAAATTCACCGAGTATCATTTCTCCCAGCGCCTCTTTTGCCTTCTACCTTCCAACCCAACCCCAACTTAGTGATATTTAGAGCACTTTCTATATTTTTTCTACCAATTTTCCCTGAAAAAGCCTTTCTCTTTTAAGAAAGGAAAGGTGTGTCTGCATCAAGTGAAGAGCAATCACTAATTATCTTTCCAAAATTCATCAAATGTGTGCTATGTTGTTGAGATCAGCATGTTTTGTAGAAATTACATTGTACCTGTCTTAACGAGATGTTTTGCATACCAACACTGATTAAAGGCTTTTGGAACAAAATGAATCATTCTCTGTTTTAAGATAAAAAGCCTTCCATAATGTCAATTACCACTCCTAACACTAACAGCACCCCCTGTAATTTAATACCCTTTATGTTTTAGAAGAGCAAATGATTTATGGAAAAATTACAGATGACAGAATACAGAGATTTCCTACATGCATTACATCTAGTTTCTTCGATTGTTAGTATAATCCATATACATGGCACATAATTGTGACAACAATTATTAACAATACTGATACACTGTTACTAATTAACAACTTTTTCATATTTTTTTAGTTTTCCCATAATATCCCTCATCTTTTCCAGCATCCCATTCATAATATCACAGTAACTTTGACTCATCATGATTCCATAAGCTCCTGGCTGTGACAGTTTCTCATAATTCCCTTGTGTTTTTATGACTTGGACAATTTTGAGGAGACCTGGCCATATATCTCGTTGAATATCCCTCAGCTGGGATTTGTCTGAGGTTTTTCTCATGATTAGATTGGAGTTATCGTTTTGGAGAGGAAGGCCACAGCAGTAGAATATTATTTTCATCATGCCACATCAAGAGTGCATGGTATCCACAAAGCATACCACTATCAGTGTTGACCTTGACCACCTGCTGAGACAGGGTGTGTCGGTTTCTCTCCTGTAGAATTCCTTTTCTCTTCTATTTCTGTACCCTACTCCTTGAATGGAAGTCACCATGCACGGCCCACACTCAAGGAGTGAGGAATTTTGTGTCATCTCTTTGAGAGTAAGAGTATCTTCAGAAATTATTTGCCATTATTCTACAAAGATTTGTCCCTTCTCTCACATTTATTTATTTATTCAATCATTCATTTATATTGGTATGGAATCATGAATATTTATTTCTGTTATTTTCTTTGTACTTTGGGCTATACACCAATACCATTTTATTTTCTTGCCTTAATTATTCCAGCTTTGTTCACTGAGAACTTTTCCACTTAACTCTTGTGTGCTTTGGACGTAGCCACATCACTGTGAAAATTAAGAGATTTCCAGCCAGGAAACTGTACTCTAAAGGAAAAGCAGAAGGTGTGGATGAACTATATTTTGCTAATTCCTCAGATATATCCAAAGGTCAGAATGTTCAATCACACAGAAGGCATTCTGAATGGATTCAGCATTTAACTCAAAGACCTCCCCAGTATTTTCAGCAAAAGCAAAAATAGAGATTTGAGTCTCTAGGAATGATCTGTGGTGGAACGTCTTGTCTAATAGAGTAAATCTGTGAGATACTCATGAGACCCACAAGGTTTGGATAATTTTATATCAGCAGAAACATTTCCAGCTTCTACTAAAAGAAGCAGAGGGAGAGCAAAATTGTATAGTGTGACAAAACTACTCAGCTTCAAACATACAATACCCTTCATGAGAAGGAAAGATGACTCTTGGAGTGAAGTTAACTTGAAACAGTATTTCCAGTTTTCCCCTCCCACTCCTTAGAGCACTGCTGTTATTAATTAATTTCTCCATCTGATGTAATCACTCAATACATTATTATTACTACATTATTAAGTAGGTATCTTTCAAATCAATGAAGAGTTAAAAATATTATTTTATCTTCCTTTGTTTATTTTCAACACTTTTTCTTCCTTTAGGTTATCTCAGTTTCTAATGTGTATCACTTCCCTTTTCCTTGATGAACTTCTGGTAACATTTCTTCAAAGAAAATACATTAGCAACAAAGTCCCTTCGGTTTTGTTTATCAGAGAAAGTATTTATGTCTCCTTGACATTTGGAGGGTAATTTCCCTAGGTATAGAGTTCTAAGTTGATCCTTTCATTCTCTTTTTTCTTTCTTTCTTTCTTTCTTCTTTCTTTCTTTCTTTCTTTCTTTCTTTCTTTCTTTCTTTCTTTCTTTCTTCTTCTTCTTCTTCTTCTTCTTCTTCTTCTTCTTCTTCTTCTTCTTCTTCTTCTTCTTCTTCTTCTCCTTCCTTCCTTCCTTCCTTCCTTCCTTCCTCCCTCCCTCCCTCCCTTCCTCCTTTCCTTCCTCCTTCCCTTCCTCCCTCCTTCCCTCCCTCCATTCCTCTCTCTTCCCCCTTTTTTTTCTTTCAACACTTTATATTATCTCACTAAATCCACGATACGTGGTTTTTCATGAGAAGAATGAGTAAATGTTTTTCCTGCTTTTCTATTGGTAAGGTGTTCCTTGACCCTCAATGGCATTTTTCAAGATTTTTGTCATTGTCTTTGGTTTTAAAGAGTTTGAAAATGATATGTCTAAGTATAGACATTTTGACATTTTTACCTTTCAATATTATCTGAGCTTCCTGTATGAAGTGTCTGCCATTTATTAGGTGGTTTGGTATCTGTCATTAATTTAGGAAAGTTCTTAGCTGTTATTACTTTGAATATTTCTTCTCCTTTTCAGTTTCTTTTCCTTCTTATAATCAAATTATGTGTATGTTAATCTTTCTGAAATTGTCTCACTATCCTGGTTTTTATTGGGCTATCCTGGTTTTTATTGTTGTTGTCTAATTTTGTTTTGTTTTTGCATCCTTCCCTTCTTCTTTCTATTTTAATTTGTCTTCAGACTGATTCTGACCTTGGCCATGGTCAGTCTCAAGCTGAGCCCATCTAGAGCAGTCTTCATTTCTGTTATAGTTTTTTTTTTTTTCTGGCATTTCCTTTTGACTCTTTCTTTGAGTGTCTATCAGTGTATACTGTCTGTCAGTTCTAGTATGCTTTCTACTTTTTCCATCTGAGCCCTTATCCTATTTATTTCCATCTCTAGTCTGATAATTGCAATATCTCTGCTATATCTCAATCTGGTTCCTGATGTTTGCTTTTTTTTCTTCAGACTGTGCTTTCCTCATATTTTATTAGGCCTTGTAGTTTCTCATTGAAAGCTGAACAAGATCTATTGAGTAATAGGAATTGAACTAAGTTAGGTTTTTAGTGTGAGGTGTATGTTACGAGCAGGGCTGTGTACACTGTTTGCTATAGTTCTGGGTACCAGAGATTTCAAATCCTCTGGTGTCCTTAATTTTGTTATCTCTCTTAACTTTGGAATTCCTGAAGTCTGCCTTTTTAAGGGAAGTCTGTGTCTTGCAGCTCTTTCAGCTATAATCACTGGTGCCCTTTTGAGGTGGCAGTAAATATGTGGGGGAAGAAAAGTATCCTATAATCCTGTGATTAATTTTCAGTGTTTCAGTGGGGTTTTTTCCCAGGGCCATGACCTTCACACATATTTCTTAGCTGCCCTCTTCTCTTAGGTGACACAGGAAAGGTAGAGAGACTTAAAATGGAAAAAAATACTGCTCTGCTAAATGAGAAAAGTCTATATAAAGTATTTTCTGCTGAGGAGCAGACCTTTGGTATGGAGAATGCTCTGGGTATGTCTCACAAGACATACCAAGACTAACTGGGATCATTCTTGCCTGGGTTTCCTGGTGGGAACTTGGTGGAGTGCCTGGAAATAAAACCCAAGAAAGTATGGGGACACTCTAAAGCTTAGCATTCAGGGAGCTCTCACTCTCAAGAGAGGCTTATCGGGTCTCCAGCAATTCATTAAAATTGCCACTTAAATATCCCTCACCTATATGGCTCTAGCTAGCAGCTTATGTTCCAGGTAAGAGACCATGACTCTAGATTCACCTATCCCTGTGGATTTGGGGTGGTACTTTTTCTGTGACCTCACTTCTCTGATGGATCCAAGAAAAGGTATGGATATATCAGCCTTTCTAAAGAGAAAGGATAAGAGTGACAACTTCCCAGGTTTTACACATCAGAGCTGATACCAGAAATATAACCAGGATAACCCTCTCCTCCCTCCATGTGGATGTCATGCCGAGTCCCTGCACAAATAGCATTGCTTCATGCTTCTAGAGGTTTGCAACTGTTTCCTCTATCTTTCCCTGTACTGTTGTGCCCTCTAAAGCTCCTCTTGTCTTTCATGCCCAAGAGTGAATGCAATCCTGGAGTCTCCTTATCCATCTGTTGCTTCTGTCTTCCCTCCCACACCTCCTTCTACTGCCACACTGGTGAGCATAAATTAGGCACTTAATGAAATTTTTGAAGCTTCATTTCTTATTTAAAAATGGGTTTTTGCTCCTTAAAAACACTATTCCCCAAGGGTAACTGGGGGCCACAATCAGTTAGGTATCCAGCCTTTGGTATCAGGTCAGGTTGTGATCTCAGAGTCATGAGATCAACCCTCCATGCTCAGTGTTGAGGCTGCTTGAGATTCTCTCTCCCTCACCTTCTGTCCCTGCTGTTTACGCTCTCTCTCTTTCAAGAAAAAAAAAAAGAGTTTTATTTATTTATTTATTTATTTATTTATTTATTCATTCATTCATTCATTCACTCATTAGAGACACACAGAGAGAGAGGGCAGAGACACAGGCAGAGGGAGAAGCAGGCTCCATTCAGGGAGCCCAATGTGGGACTCAATCCCAGAACTCCAGGATCCCTGGGCTGAAGGAGGACACTCAATTGCTGAGCCACCCTGGTGTCCTCCCCCCACCACCAATTTTTTTTTTTAAATGAAACACTATTCCTCAGCCCCTTGAAAGTCACTTTCAGAATATGTGATTGATGGGGAAGTACAAATATACCATTGTTTATATTATAGTGTATCTTTTTTTTTAATTTATTTATGATAGTCACAGAGAGAGAGAGAGAGAGACAGAGACACAGGCAGAGGGAGAAGCAGGCTCCATGCACTGGGAGCCCGATGTGGGATTCGATCCCGGGTCTCCAGGATCGCGCCCTGGGCCAAAGGCAGGCGCCAAACCGCTGCTCCACCCAGGGATCCCTATAGTGTATCTTTTTTCCTACTTCAGATATACTGATACCACTAGAAAAACAAATACTATATGTTCCATATATGGTTCATATGAAATAAATATTAATAAATATTTTATTAAGATATAACATTTTATAAGTCAAAATAAAACCATGATTCTTTTTTCCTTAGGCCCAGAGTTCTTAGCTAAAATGTTATCCAAATTCTTAGTGTTAAGTGTAAAGTAACAAGAAACCTTTAGAGTCAAATGGCACAAATTATGTTCAAGTTAACAATGCTATTTAGACACAGAGCAATTAATAATCTACTTTTAAAAGTGTATAGAAAAAAAAAGTGTATAGAAGAAAGCAAGCAATTGAACCCAAAAAGTTTTAAACATTTATGTTTTAAAAAGTATAATTTTAAAATCTCCATAATGCCCTAAACACACAATAAGTAGCAAAAAACATTTAATGTACACTCTTAAGGGACTCACTCTAAAAGCAACAAAAAAAGAGGCTAATGGGAAAAATCAGATAAATGTTATTTCAGGGATAGGTATAGATGCAATTTGTAACTAAGATGGAAGTTTTGAGAGAGTAGATCAGTCAATGCACATGCATTTTGCAGCAATGAAGCTATTCAAAAACTATTTTAATATGCAAGAAAATAAAAGTTCTTTCTAGATGAAATTGATGGAAAAGATTTTAAGAATGTTTTCTTTGTTCCAATGTTAAATTTTTTAGAAGGTATTGATTCAGAGTTAACCTCTCAGTAGTTAAAATATTTTAAGTAAATTAAGTAGGAAATATCTGTCTATCCACATCCTTTTTAATTATACTTTTGTTTGCAATAATATCACAGCAAAATCACCCTGTTTCAATTTGATATTAATATAGCCCCATCTTAATCATATTTTAACATACTCTTACTCTTCCTTAAAATATGTGTTAGTCTAACTGAAATATTTTCAGACCTTGATAACTTCAGAATCAGAGTTAAGAAAGGAAAATATGTTATCATGGTGTCATCACCTGTAGACTCATTTTCAGGTGTGTATTAATTTTCTTTGTAGGACTGAGATACAATAGTGATTAGAGGATCTTAGTTTGTGTTCTCATGTAGCTGTGGTCTAACAGAGAGGAAATATGGGTAGCAAGTTTCATATGTGTTAGAATAGGAGAAACATAGAGTATTGGCAAAGCATGGATTAAAAGTATCTCATAAAGTTTGAAGTGTCAGCAAAGACATCTGTAAGGAAGAACTATTATAATTAAACCTGGAAGCATCACTTAGGTTTGCCTATCCATCCTGGGGCTTGGGTGAAGAACAGCCCATGGAAAGGGAATCTCATGTCCCCAGCTCCAGGGATGATGGGACCTCTCAAAGCTGAAAGAAGACTCCCTGTGCTCCTGAACACAGAGAGCAAGCTCACAAGTTACCAGAAATAGACTGGAGAGGTAACTGTGGAATATATTTTGTAGGGATTTATAAGTCATGCTAGGGATTATAGATTTTATCTTTAGGTGTGTCATGAACACTAGGAGATCTGTACACATACACACAAATGCAAACACACTATTGGAGTAATAATGAATTAATGAAAAAGCTACATAAAGAAATCTTACCATATTGACAACATCATCATTAAAATGTCTACCTGCAAAGATGTATATATTACAAATGAATGCTTGTGATGAATTTTCATTAATTGTCAACTTATTCTTGTACCTAGAAGTCATATCCAGAAACATAACTTTACAGCACTCCCCAAAGCCTTCTTTCCACATCATTCCAGGTAGTGGCCCTATAAGGGTTGCCATATCTGAAATTTTCCATTATCAGAATTCTAGCAGCATTAAGTCACTTCACTAAATTTTATAGATGATGTAAATAGAATCCTTCAGTATGTTTCTTCTTCTGTCATTCCTACTCCATTATATTTGTGACATTGATGCATATTGTTGCATGAAGCCTCAGTTCATTAATTCTCAGCACCATGTATTTTCACATCATTGTGAAAATATATTTGTTTTTTTTATATTATACATAAGTTTATTCAGTCTACTGTTGATGGACATTAATCATTTTAGTTTGGGACTGTTCAAATGGTGCTGCCAAGAACATTCTGGTCCACATCTTTTGGTATACACTGTGCCCATAATTGTTAGATGTATATATAGTAGTATTTTTTTTTATGAAGTAGTGAAAAATGAAGAATGGCCTTATGGCAAAGAGGAGACCTCAGAGGTCAAAGCTGAGAGGCATGGAAGAGGATCTCCATGCCTTGAAATCTAATGGAGTTTGCTCAGCTGGATTTCAAAACTGCTTTGGACCAGCACCTCCTTTTTACCTCCCATTTCTATGCTTTTGAACCACAACGTCTGTAACTACTATTCTGTACCTTCCCCATCATTGTATAGTACTTTTGGAGGAAAATGATTTGTCTATTGGTTTTAAAGTTTCATGGAAGAGGAAGAATTAAATAGCAGGAGATGTAATACCCAAAAAGGTTTATCTATACTTGATATCAATGATAAGACTTGACCTGACATGACCTGATGCTATAAAGGGCTGAAGATTTTAGAATTTTGGAAAGTGATGACTGTATCTTGCATTTAGAAGAGATGTGAATCTTTTGGGGAAAGAGTGCATACAGTGGTGGGCAAAATTATGAAAATATTTCCCTCTGATATCCTTGCCAGTTGGTTATTCAGTTAAAACATTAATATAGCTACTGCTGTAAAGGACATATTCAGATGTAATTATAGTCCTAAGTCTGTTGACCTCCAGATATTGGAATTATTGGCATGTCTAGACTTACAAGCTGCATGAGTCCCTGACCAGCAGAATTTTCTCTAGCCGGTAGCAGGATAATTCAGAGAGATGGGTTCTTACGGGCCTTGAGGAAGAAAGTGAACAAGTAAGTTCTTAATTGCTGGTGGAGAGAGGGGGCCTCAAGAAGCTGAAAGTGGCCAAAAAGAAAACACAGACCTCAGTGCTACAACCACAAGGGAATAAACTCAGCCAACAATCAGTGTGCTTTAAGAAGACCCTGGGCCTCAAACCAGCATGATAGCATCACTGACACATTGATTTCAGCCTGTGAGACCTACCCAGAGCATCTAGCTGACGTGTGATGGACTCTTGACCCATGGAAACTCTGAGACATTGTGTGGTGTTTTCAGTTACTGAATTTGTGGTACTAGTGAAGACAGCACAAAACTAAAACACAAGGAGAGTACAGAATAAGGGAAAAGAGAATTTTTCTGCCATAAATGCAGTTGTAAAAAAAAAAAAAGATATATTAACAAAGTAAATGCAATAATTCAAAAAGTTTAAAATTTATCACCACTAAGTGTGGACTATACTAAGAAAGCAAGATTGTTGTAACATTTATAAATCAATTATATACTGTAATGCTTTAACAGAAAATTTCAAAAATAATGTTAGCAATAGAGAAAAATTGATATATGATTTAATTTCCAATTGTATTTAAAAACTAATGATAGAAAGTAACATAATTATTTGATAAAGGACAGCATAAAAACATTCACAAAATGGACAAGTGAAATAGAAACTGAAAATATATTTGTGGGGAATTACTACTGTAAACTTGGCTGCCCCAGCAATGAGAGTTGGAGCAAGGATCCCCTGTTACTTTCACAAGTACTATTTAACAATGCCTAAGATTTCTTATCTGTCCTTTTTTTTTTTAATCTTTAGTTTTTTTGTTTGTTTGTTTGTTTGTTTGTTTGTTTGTTTTTTTACGTTTAATATAGTGTCATCTGGGAATAGAGATAATTTTTTTTTTTTCCATTTTGGATGTCTCTATTTCTTTTTCTTGACTAATGCCTCTGAGCAGGACTCACAATTCTAGGTTAATAGAAATGGTGAAGGCAAGCATCCTAACTTTATTTCTTATTTTAGAGGAAAAGTTTTCAGTTTTTCAGCATTGAGTACCTTGTTAGTTGTGAGCTTTTCATATGTCGTCTTTCCCATGCTGAAATAATTTCCTTCTATTCTTAATGTGTTGAGGGGTTTTGTTTGTTTTTTGTTTTGTTTTGTTTTGTTTTGTTTTCTGATCACAAAGGGGTATTGGATTTTGTCACATGCTTTTACTTATTGAGATGATCATGTGGATTTTGTTTTTCATTCTGTTACTGTGGGTTATTGGATTTTCATATATTTAACCAACGATCCATTCCAGAGACAAAAATTGCACTTGGTTGTGGCAAAAAAAAATCCTTTTAATATGCTATTGCATTTAGTTTTCTTGTATTTTGTTGAGGATTTTTGTATCAGTGTCCACCAAGGATATTGACTTGTGTTTTTTTCTTTCTTCTAGTGTCTTGGTCTGGCTTTGGTAAAAGGGTAATGGTAGGATAAAATGAGTTTGGAAATGTTCCTCTCATTTTTTGGAAGAGTTTGAGGATGATTAGTGTTATTTTTATTTAATTATTTGATATAATTCTTCATTGAAGCCACGTTCTGGGCTTTTGTTTACTGACTCAGTGTCTTTACTAGTTATAGATTAAAAATGGAAATTTATTTTGTTTTTATGGATCAGAAGATTCAATATGTTAAAATGCCCATATCACCCCAAGTGATCTACAAATTTAGAGAAATTCCTATCAAAATCCCAATGCATCTTTTGGAGAAATAGAAAAAACTCTAAAATTCAAATGCAATCTCAAGAAAACTTGAATATTTTACACAATCTTGAAGAAGAACAAAGTCAGAGGTCTTACACTTTCTGATTTTAAAATATATTTAATCACTATAATAATCAAAATAGTGCAGTGCTAGCCTAAAGACAATTTCATAGACCAATGGATCAGAATAGACACACCAGAAAAAGCCAAAACATATATGGTCAAATGTTTTTTGACAAGATTTCTGACAGCACAAAATATGGAAAAAAAATTAACAAATGGTTATCAAGAAAACTGAGTACCTACATTCAAAAAGATGAAGTTAGACCCTTACATCATACACAAAAACTAGCTCAAAATGGATTTTGTACTAAAGGTAAGTAAGAGTTACAAAACTTCTAGAAAATACATGGGAAAAAATAATATATTTGGTAGTGATTTCCTGAATATGACATCAAAAGCACAGAAAAACAAAATTCAAAATAGACAAATGGGACAGCATCAGATAAAAACTTCTGCCCATCAGAGGAAATAATCAACAAAGTAAAGGAAGCAAACTATGGCATGGGAGGAAATAATTGCATATCATGTATCTGACATAGAATTAAGAACCAGAATGCATTAAACTCAGTAACACATAATCAAATAACTCAACTAAAAATGGGTGAAGAGCATTAGTAAACATTTATTCAAAGAAGATACATGAGTGGATAACAAGCATATGAAATGATGCTCAGTATCACTGAACATTAGGGAAACAGAAATCAAAACCCAATATAGAGCAACTGGAACCCTTGCATGCTGCTGAGGGGAAAGTAAAATATATCTGTTGCATAAAAAGGTGGAGTTTCATCAGAAAACAAAAAATATAATTACCATATGACCCAGCAGTCCCATTTACGTGTATGTATCAAAAAGAATAGAAAGTAGGATCTCAAAGAGATATTTTCATACTCATGTCTATTGTAGCATTCATTATTCATAGTATCTGAGAGGTGGAAGCCCAATGTCCATTGACGGACAGATGGATAAAGAAAATATGGTATGTACAATGGAATATGATTTAACATTTAAAAATAGCAGGAAATCCTGGCACACGAAAAAAAAAAAAAAGAAATCCTGGCACACGATATAACATCGATTAACCCTGAGGACGTGTGCTGAGTGAGATAAGCCAGTCATAAAAGAACAAATACTGCATTATTCTACTTTATGAGCTATCTTAATTAGTCAATGTCATAGAGATTGAGAGTAGAGGGATAGTTCCCAGAGGCTGGGAGGAGGAGGAGATGGGGACTCGTGGTGTAGTGGGCATAGAATTTTAGTTTTGCAAGATAAATTTCTAGGGATCTGTTACACAACAATATGTTATGTTACACAACAATATGTTAATATTAATATGACTGAACTATAAAAATGATTCAGAGGGTAAATTTTTTATTATGTTTTGGGTTTTTTCAACCATGTTGTAAACAGTGTTTTGAACAGTGTTCACTTTTCTAATAAATTCATTTCATTCATTGATTGAAAATCAATTGATAGGGAGATAGGATGGATCAATGGATGGATGGATTGATAGATAACCAGTAAAAGTTAAATAGCCTTAAAAATAAAACATCTTGAATAGTCCCACTGGAAGAGGGACAAACTTGCACTACTTGGGGCTGGACATGCTCCTGGCATCTGGTGAGTAGAGGCCAGGGACGCTGCTAAACTTTCTACTACAATGCGCAGGACATCCTTCCAGAGTAATTACGCAGGCCTGTATGTCAATAGCCCTGGTATTGACAATCCTGCTTGAAACTAGTTTTCAGTTTGTGATTTATTACATTATATGAGTATTTTGAATCAAAACCATGTGATTTTGGGTTTGTGATTATAAATTCTTTGGGAACAATGTTCACTTTTGCTTTCACCCAGAATTAAAAACAAATCTATTGTCACAGCTTGCTTATACCTCAGGAGTCATGTTTCCTTTTAATTTATAATCAGAAAAATTATCTTACTTTCCTTTCATCTGGCCATACTTCACAATTTTGTCTGTATTTTAAAAATTCAGCAGAAGTTTAAGTTGTGTTCTACCAGGAAAAATTTTTACATATACTCAGATACACCTAAGGAGGTTGCTTCTCTATATAACAGTTGGCTCTTAATCTATACTTTTGTCCAAACTTCTATCTGTATTTATAACTATAAATCAACATTCATACTATATTTATATCTATTTTATTTAAATGATGAGTGGTTTACATTACATATTTCAAAGATTTATTTATGTTTTTTAGAAAGAGAGAAAGCAAGAAGGGGAGGAGAGAGAATCTGAAACAGATTCCGTGCTGAGGACAGAGCCCAACAGGGGGCTTGATCTCACCACCCAAGATCATGACCAGAGAGGAAATCAAGAGAGGGACATGCAACCAACTGAGCCAACTAGGTGCCTCTTACATTAAATATTTTAAAGATCTTGAGATCACCTAGGGGTGTGTGAGTGGCACAGTTGGTTGAGCATATGGCTCAGGTCATGATCTCGTTCATGGTCATGAGTACAAGCTTCAAGCCCCATGACAGGCTCCACACTCCGCGGGGAGTGTGCTTGGGACTCTCTCTCCTTCTCCCTCTGCCC
Source organism: Vulpes vulpes (assembly GCF_048418805.1). Taxonomy (NCBI): domain Eukaryota; kingdom Metazoa; phylum Chordata; class Mammalia; order Carnivora; family Canidae; genus Vulpes; species Vulpes vulpes. Next base: position 61,960,546 of record NC_132786.1, read on the forward strand.
CTCCTCCCTGCCTGTTCTCCTTCTCTCTCAAATAAATAAGTGAATCTTTAGAGATCTTGAGATTACCCAGATGTCATGAACAATGTTGGTATTTCTCCTAGTCTGAGACTTGTGCTGCCATTCCTTTAGCTATGTTAATTAGAGAAAATACATTTCTCTCAGTCTCTCTGTTGCCTCATCAGTAATATTGGGATAACAACACCTTCTGCCCAAATCACAGGGTTTTACTGAACTTTTAAAGCACGTCCATGAGTGCTTTGAATAGGATAACATATTTGGATCGGGTTCTACAATTCCAGCATGCAAAGGCAGTATTATTCTTGATTTAGGAAAAAAAATATATGAAATCACATTATAATCTCTAATGTTGCCCTTGCAAACATGAGCTATTTTGCTTCAAGGCATTTTCATCTTTCTCTAATGGATAGTCTTTCTCCAGGGAGCAAGACTTTGAAACTGAGAATTGACAATATTATTTGATGAAGCCTGAAATAAATGTGTGTTTGAGGACGTTAGGTTAATGCATTATCAAGTGGTGGAGACACACAGTTTTATCCTTTAATCAGCTCTCTTTATGAATTAAGTAGGGAATCATCATGCTGTACAAAATTTACATGTTAATATCAAATATAGTCTCTATGATTTTATTTAGAATCCCTCTGTACATGCTATTTGCACTAATTTTCATCCTAACTACATCATATTTCATCCAATCATGCCCAGATAAATTAGAGACTGCCATTCCTTCTCACTACTGTTTATAAGTGATTTAAAATTTAGAGAGGACTTTAAATGTATGCAATATAGAATATTTTATTAAACTGTCAAAAATATGCTCATAAAACACTGAAAGATGCAACTCATGATATTTTCCTATGTTCCATAGGTAATCCTAATTAAATTGCCTTTTCTGGGTGCCAACACTTAAACACACACAAACACTTTTGAACTCATAGCGTTTATGATGACCAGATAAATCTAGAAATGCCATCAATTCAGTTTGTTGTCAGAGTCTTCCATCCCTTGCTCATTGGCTTAATGTTTTATTTGAAATACATTCAGTCACCAAAAAAATTTGTAAACGTAGCACAAAGAATTCTCATATAACCCCAATCAGAAGCCCCAATAGTAGCATGTTTACCACCTTCCCATAATCTCTGGTCGTTCCTTCCCCACTCCTCATTTTCTCTCCAGCCATGTGCCATTCCATCTTGGTCTCTCCTTTCTGATTGTAAGGTATATTCCTCAAGCCTATCTTATAATACACTATGTCATTTTATTATTATTTTTTTTAGTTTTACTCTTTCTATTGTCAAGATTTTCCTTGGTTTTTATTTTTTTTTAAGATATCAGCAATGCAATAACATTTTTCAATTCTAAAAAGCCTCTCTTGTTGGTTTGACCCTTTTTAATGACAGCAAGTTCAAGCTATTTTTGAAGAAATATTCTTTTAATTATCATTAAGAAGAAAAAAAAAAAACAACAACATTACAAAATGTTCTACTGATTCCCCAGAGTGACTGTTTCAATATGACTATGTTTTTTGAGTGTTAAGAGCCTGAGGCTTTTCTCTTCTTTCAATAGTCTGGTGACAGTTGTTCTTTTAATCATATTATAGATTAGAGTGTAGTCAAGAAAACCATGTAGATTATTCTATATATTTAGTTCCAGCAAGGAAATAAACTTTAAGAGAAAAAGACAATTTTATTTCTCTTTCCTTTTGCCAGCCTGGGTGTCTGAAGTTTCATGTTGGGAGGGGCAGCTGTGTACAGAAGAGTGAGCTTTAGGGCCAAAGAACAACATTCTGGAACAGTCAGCCTTACCTGATCCAACAGGGATGGTGACTTTATTTCTACCCATGGTACATGCTGACTTCTGGGGGCCTCCCCCACTGCACTTGTGAGGTGTGATTGCAGATGAGTGTAACAAAAGCTGGACCTGCTCAGAGGCTTGAGACACAATATTTAGACTGATCTAGAGTTTGCTAATGGGGTTCTGGTTGGATGGAGACATGAGGCACTCTCCTTAGTGGGTGAACATCAGTACCCAGGGCTCTTTTCCAAGATATTCCTCACTGGTCTTGGAATGTTAATAGAGACTCCTCCTAGATTTGCAATGATGTTCTGATTCACAGCGATTATTTGCTGCCCTTGAGCAACTGGTAGGAAAACCTTGGATTAGGGCTATTGACCTCACCTGGATGTAGGAAGCTTTCTATGTTTTATATTTCTGCTCAATGGGAAGAATGATTTAATTATTTGATGCCTCATATTAATTAGGTAATTGACTACATTCAAGGCTACAAAAAAATCTCCACTGGATATTCAGAAATACGTTACAGACTTTACTTCAGGAAGACCAGTAACCTATCTGAATGTCAAAGTTCTTCCTTCTTTTTGTTCCTGATATAACATCATCTTCATATTTTATTCCAGCTCTTTGTCATTTTTAGGTAAAATTTCAAAGAACTTCTTAAGTTTGCCCTCTTTCCCTAACTTGTGTGATTTACTGATTCCAGTGCAATTTTAATTATCGACTGCTTTGCCTTTTCCCTATTTGTTCCTTTTTTTTTTTTTGCCTCTCTTTCATTCTCTACTGTCAGCCAGGTGCTTTATGATCCCAGTCTGTTGTCTTCTCATTTCGTTTCTCATATATTGTTGGATAAAATATATAACATTTTCATTTGTTGAGCATGCTCTTGCATGCTTCTTGAATCCTGTGTTTCCTTTTTTTTTGTAATTTCCCAAGGTCTGTGTTGTGGATGTTTGTTCATCTACTCTGAAATGATGAGATCCCCATATGGGGAAGTTGATACCCACCCACCATCATAGCTAAAGAGAAAAGACTGACCAGTTAGTGCTGATGAGGATGTGGACCCATCACTAACTCTTATATGTATACTACTGGATCCAATGTATATTTTTGCAATAATAAATGCTGTCTAGGAAAAGTAATTATCACATACTCTGTGTCCCAGAAATTTCATTGCTTGAAATATGTGCATCTATTTAAAAACAAAAAAAATATACAGCAGCACTGTATAAAATGCTTGAAATATGCACACAATTCAAATGTCCATCAAACAGAAGAAAGGATAAAATATTATGGCATGTTCCTATAATAGGATGTTATATAGTGATGAGAGTAAACAAATTACAGTGGGATGAAGTCAAATAAATGGGTGTCAGAACCACAGTGTCAGATAAAAGATGCTAGATCCTAAACAATACATAGTGTGTGGCATACATAACAATAAAATATATTTATTTTTAAATAACAAAATATATTTAAAAAATATATTCACTTTAGAAGTCAGGGAGGTGAGGGACCTTGGGCACACATGTAGATACCCTTGGGATGTCGTATAGTGACTGAGGTGGCCCTCAGTGGTTTAGTTTTATTTTTGTATGCTGTTTTACAATGACCTTCACATTGTAAAATATCATGACGATTCATATTTACAGTAGTTGCATTTTCCTTCTCCGTCACTTTCTCTACATATGTATATGTATACAAATGTACAAAGACAATATGTAATTTAAAATTAAAAATTAACAGAATACATATGTCAAAAAGGAAGCGTGCTGTCTGATGACTGTAGGTACAATTTACCAACTCATAGTGCTGAGGCGTGCTACTCCTACATTAGCCAACAATGTTCATTCATATGAATAATTTTAATAAAAAATGAATTAGTAGCAGAGCACCTGGTGGCTCAGTTAGTTAAGTGTCTGACTCGTGATCTCAGCTCAGATCTTGATTTCAGGATCATGAATTCCAGCCCTATATGGGGTGACTGCCACACTGGGTATGGAGTCTACTTACAAAAATGAATTAGTATATGTATTTTATATTAATTTTTATATTTTAAGCATTCCATTTAATAATAATATTTAGCTGTACTCAAATTTGGATTTTAGTTTTTGACTGTCCTAAATTCTGCCAAAATGTGTACTCATGCACTTACACACACACACACACACACACACGTGCACACACAGCGCTTATCTCTCATCCACTAAAGACAAATTTTGTAAAAGGGTTTTCTGCACACTTTGCATCCAATTCTTCAATCCCTTATGATTGTGGATCCTGTCTCTGCTATTTCCACCAAACGGCTCTGGTGAAGACCATTTGTGATGGTTAGAGTATGAAATGCAGTGGCCATTTGAAAATTACTGTTGTATTTGTACCTCTTCCAGCTTTGTGCAACATTGATCTCTCTCTTTTCTTGAAAGTTTGATCATCGTTTCTATTACCCAGCATGATCCTGGTCTTCCTTCCATTTTCATGTCACTCCTTCATTGTTTATGGTGTGAGGGTTTTTTTTAATATTGTGTTTTCTCAGTGTTCAGCCAAAGTCATTCCTCTTCTCACTCTGTACACTTATCTTGAGAAATATTACCCAGGCCTAATGTTTCATGGTAGAAATGTCTCCAAAATGTGTATCTCAAGCCCCAGATTTTTGTCAGTGCTCTAGACCATTACATCCAACTGCTTAATTTATATATTCTCTTTGAAGTATCTAAGGCTCAACAAACACAAAGCTGAACTCATGTTCTCCCCTGACCTCTTGCTGTTTGATTTATGTCAGTAGAAGGTGCCCTCATCCATGAGTCATTCAAACCAGAATCCAGTGTCAGTCTTGGCACCTCCTTCTCTTTCTCCTTCCCCTTCAACAGCTGTCTGCTCTGAGTCTCACCCCCATGATGCCCCATGAACCAGACCGTACAGAAGTCTCACATCCCACCCTGCCATCCATTCCTACCACTGCCTCTATTCAAGGCAGTGGCAACTCTGACGTGATCTCCTGAAAAGCCTCCCACCTGGTTTCCCAGGATCCTTATCCTCCTCTTACAAGTCATTGCCCACAATGTTGCTCAAATTACCTGTTTACAGCTCAAATCTAGTATTTTTTAATCCCTTACTTAAATTGTCTGGATGAGGGTGTTTGGGTGGCTCAGTCCATTAAGCATCTGATTTTTATTTCAGCGCAGGTCATGATCTCATGGTTTAGATAGAGACACACCTTGGGCTCCAAGCTCAGTGTGGACTCTGATTGAGGGTCTCTGTCTCCATCTCCCTCTGAACCCTGGTCTCTGTCTCCTTCTCTCTCAAAAAACAAAACAAAACAACAAAAAAAAAAGGTCTGGATCCTTTTGGTAAAAATCCCAAAATGTTTATCACATCCCATCAGGCCCTGCATGCTATAGCCCCAGCCACCATTGAGGCCATCCCTCTACTTCACCATCGCTCCTGGCTGCCAACACAATCGTTTATTTAAGTGTCTGGTTGGTGCCCTGTTCTCCAAAGCACTTGTACACATTGCATCCTCCTCATGGAACAATTTTTTCTTCTTATTCACTTAGATAAAAAATCCAACTGTCCTTCAGCCCTCATTGTATTTTCCATCATAACTTCAGTGAAATATTGGCCAATCTCTGACTAGGTCAGTCTGTGCTTCTACACTGTCACAGCCCTGCACATTCCCCCTTCCCAGCACTTATCATAGCAGCAAACTAAGCTCTAAGAGGGTACGTACTCTAAGCTAAAGCAGCCAGTACAGTTTCTGCCCAGTAAATATTTCTTTAATGGATGTGCTACCAATATAGCAATATAAAGGAAATATACTGGGATTAAGAGACTGGGAAATCCCTGGATGACCTTTTGCTTTTCCTATCCTTATTTTTATTTGCTTTATATTTGTTTCTCTGCACTCTGCTCCCCCCACCCCCTTTTTTTTTTTTTTTTGTATCTTGCCTAAGCTACACTCAGGGATGTCCTCAGCCTTTGGTTTGCTTCCTAGTATTACTGCCTATTGAATCTAATAGAATTCAACTTCCTCCAAGCTTCATTTGTTTGTTCCCCATTGTCTGTACTCATTGCCTGACGGGTATCAGTGTATGAAGACTCTAGATCTCTAGTGGCAAACATATTTCAAGAATAAATGCTTTCTCCCTACCCATAGCTCATTATTCTTCCTCCAGGGTAGGGCGTGTTAGTAAGAATTTGTCAGTATGGGCTCTAGTTGTCATGTGCTGCAATGAATTCTAAGGAAAAAAAATCAGTATGCTATAGGTATATTTATTCAGATTGGTCAATTTGCATTCAATTCAGGAGAATTTTCACCAATTTTGAGACATTCATTTATCTTTTGAAATTTGGACTTGGGTGCAGTTTATTTTCTTGTTGCATTCTGTGTTTCAATATGGACCTGAAGTTGAGAAGTTATCATCTCAAGGCACTAGTTTTCTGTAAGAAGGTAAATTATTTACTTGCTGGAAGAACTGACTGGTTTTAATTTAAGTGGCTTGAATATTAGGGAGTGAATATAATAAGCATGTGATTTTTTTATAAACGTGATTTTTTTAATTTCAAGATTTATATTCCACTTGTATTAGTCAGGATTCTTCAGACATATAGAGCCAACAAGAAAGATATAGAACAGTGTTTGACAAAAAATCTTGGGGAACATAGGTTGACCAAGCTGACATAAAGTTAACCATCAACACTCAATTATGAAAACTGTATTATAAATATTTACAAGTTTTTGTTCTTGAATGTTTTAGTGTAACTTTGAGCTCTCTCAGGCATTCTATACTTGTGCTGATATAGACACTCCCTGGTTCTATTTTTCAAAGTACTGTATTTTTTTAGTTGCTACTTGGAATAGGGAAGAAATGTCCCTATGAATACAAGTAGCATAGACTTAATTGTTTTTTGTCTTGTTTTTCCCAAGCTTGTGCCCTAAGTATGTCCAGAGAAGCCTCCTAAGGTAATGCAACATTTTAGGGGGAAAAAAGAAAGGAATGGTTCTAAATGAAATGGAAAATGAATGGAACCTTTTTAAAAATCATCAGTCTCCAGGGCTAAAAGCAGCTAGAAAATTTCCTGCAACACAACACAGAACTGACATTTCATTCAGAGCAACATTTTGGTCAGACCTATGCAGTTGCATGAATTTGAATGAGTTTTAATTTTATAATGAGAGTTTCTCTGAGTTCCAGTTTTTCATATTTCAATAGAAAAAAAGAGTTTAACATAGTGATGAGTTCATCCATGTAAATGTGTGAAAGTCAACCCCAGGGTGGTGTTCCTCTCTCCCCGATGGTGTTGCTGCTATCTGAAAACACTTCCCTTACTCAGAGGGCAAATGCATCCCACATGGATATATAGTTCATTTTCAAAGGGGAATTTTGCCATTGGGTCAGGCATATACTGTTAAGTGAATTAATTTTTAATTTCCATAAACACTGTCTACAGCATCCTATTTTATAGGCATAGGTTATAATGGATTAAAAAACAAAACCTCCAGCCTTCTATTTATTAATATGCTTTGGCCTGATATTATATAAATAATAAAGTGATTAAAAAGTATTTTGAAAGTGCTCAATGGAAGAAAATGCTTTTACGTTCTAGCAGTTGGTGCTAATCAGTACAATGCATATCTATGTTAATATCTATTTAGAGAGAATTTGAATTCTATGGTATGGTGATATATGGCATATTTTGCATGATCCATCAGTGCTTTTCCAGTGTTAAAAGCTCCAACTCTCTGTAACATATCCATATTTTTCTTTAGTTTCTTTTTGTGATCACATCAGCCAATAATATGCGTGTCTTTCAGAAGCTGTGAAATAAATATCAATATAGTCCTTATATATTTTCATACACATTCATATGCTCATATGTACACATCTATCCCAAAAGCCAAGTTGGATATTTTTGTATCATGAACTAGGCCCTGAACTAGGCCAGATTTGATTCACATATATAAATAAGAGTGAAAGAAGAAAGGATACAAAGAGGAAATGATATATTTATATATGGTTTCTGAGAAGATACAAAAATAAGAGCATTATATTGATAAGTCTAATGATGTCATTTGCTGGCTGTGAAAAGTTGGGCCAGTCATTGAAAATTGGTATCCTCAAATTGGGATATCTTCCTCATAGGGTATTTATTAAATAAAAAATAAAAAAAAAATAAATTAAAAATCATTAATAACTGTTAACATTTCTCTCTTTAAACATTAAGCTGGGATCTCATATTCTTGGGGATTACTTGAGAATGTGAAGGTGTCTAAAAAAGCAGTTCAGAAAAAATGCATAAGTGCATAATGATAGATGTCCCAAACCCAAGAACATCAGTTTAGTGGGTAAAAATGTACTGTATGTCCATTGTGCCTTGTGCTGAAGAAGTCCAGATAGTGTATAGTTAGAACACCAAAAATATTTTTGCTTTATTTTCTTCTTTTCAATTTTCCCTTTATATATGTCTCTGTGTGTGATTTATTTTGTTCTTTTCAATTTTCCCTTTATATGCGTTTTTGTGTGTGATGCATTTTATTTTTTGCTCTTTTCAAAGAATAGACAATTGGATACCTCTACAGTAAATCCCACACCCTCTTAATAGTTTTGGGTTCTTATTTAAGTCCCTATAAAACAACAGAGGCCTGGTGAAATCCAGTGCTAGTAAGTTGTGTCTTTAGGGCATTGAAATTGATTTTTCTCATCTTTCATCTTGTCATGGAAAGATCATTAAAATGCCCTTTGGATCACAACCCAAGGCCATGCTGTATTATTGGCAGAAACAGAGTAAAAATGTAGGTTCCATGCTGTGGGTTGTGTAAATAAAGGGACCACTGTTCTTTGGGATTTTATGGTGGGTTTAATGTGTCTCTTATGCTGTATTTGGTAATTCAAATTATCTCCTATAGACTCTTTGTTTAAAACTCATCATATAAACCATGTGTCTAACACTCTATTGAATGCATTTATTCTTTAAGAATTGCAGTTAGTGGGATGCCTGGGTGGCTCACTGGTTGAGTCAGCCTTTGGCTCAGGGCATGATCCTGGGGTCGTGGGATCAAGTCCCACATTGGGCTCCCTGCATGGAACCTGCTTCTCCCTCTGCCTGGGTCTCTGCCTCTCTCTCTGTGTCTCTCATGAATAAATAAATAAAATCTTAAGAAAAAAAGACTAGCAGTTAGTTTGTTAAGGAAATAAGATATTTCCACTCTGTCTCTGTCCCCAGTTAACTTTGTTGTAGGATAAACAGTTTATGCTGTATATGCCCTCAATGTCAGATTATAGCGATATAATCCAAATAGCTTCTCTAAGTATGTTTCTGGTATAACAAACTCACAGGGTAGCAGAGTTCACCATGGGTCATATTTTTCTCTAATAACACTCAGGCAGAGCTGCCTCCCTGAGTGAGAGTGAGTAATAGGCAAATCTGACATTAGAGAAAAATGGTGATTTTGTTAAATAAATAATGAACACAGAACTGTACCCTTGTACATGCCTGCCTCTTGAATTGCAAATAGCACAGGAGGGCATCATCAGCCCCACTGGCTAATAAGGAAAAGCCTGAACTCTTGTGTTTTCAAAAGCAAATTTGCACCCTTCCACTCTTTGTTTATAAAATCATTAGACCTGGAACACTTTGTCTTCCATTAATATAATTTCCAGAGTCAGAATAGTTAATCAATTCTCTTTCTCAATAGTCTCTGAGAAGATGAACTAGATTTGGCTTTGGGCTTTCTCAGATCCTGACACATATGGCAGAAAGGACTCCAGATTTCTTTCAGTCATTCAGTTATTCATAAAATTAGCAGTATTTATTTAGTAGCTAAAAAGGGCCCAAATCATCAATAATGGTAAACTTAAAAAATGCAGAGTTTGGTTCTATTGCATTTGTTAAGTATGCATCTGCATTCATTCTGTTACCAAATCATCTCATACGTATGTATAAATTCATAAAATATGTAATATTTTAAAGTATTTTCAGTCTGCCTGAATTTTATGAAATCAAATAGAAGAATTTCATGCTCCTAAGGATGTGTGCAAGATTTTCATACATAAAATGACAAAATCTGCAAATTAAGTACATTTTCTAATCAAGAAATTTTCAGACGCTGATTTTTTGAAAAGCAACATGACTTATGTAAGGATCACTCAATTTTTGCTTGTTTCAGAAATGATCAACAAATTCTACATGTCAATAGTTTGCCATTCACCTACTACCGAATTTGAAATGATGTTCAAATAGGGTGTATCTGCCCCAGAATATGAGCACTTGGTAAGGCAGATGAAGTCAAATCACTAAATGGACTTAGAAGTGCACCTGTGTGAATCTGGATGCACATAAGCAACCTTGTGAGCTCATGACTATGGTGAAATTTCGTTATAACCTTATACTTTAACAGCACAAGAAAGATCGAAGCATTGTTAGGAAACATGCTTTCATTTATTATAAAGAACACCCTATAAAACCAGCATCTTTGGTGTATTACTAGACAAAATTCATTCTTAAATCCTCAGATTCTTAGAATAGCTAAAAGAACATGCCTCTCAAAAGCAAGCTGTACCATATTGAAAACTGGGTCCTTTATTTTATATTTTTTAAAAATTTATTTATTCATGAGAGACACACAGAGAGAGAGAGAGGCAGAGACACAGGCAGAGGGAGAAACAGGCTCCCCACAATCGTCCGATGTGGGACTTGATCCCAGAACCCTGGGGTCATGCATGCCCTGTGCCAAAGGCAGAAGCTCAAGCACTGAGTCACCCAGGCATCCCCAAGTGGGTCCTTTAAAACCACATTCTTGTAACTAATACGTGAATATGCTAGCATGGTTTAAGATATATCTTTTCTTTCTTTTTTTTTCCTAATGTGCACCTGACTTGATAAAGGTCAATGAAATTTTAGGCTAGAGTGAATGGATAAAATTTTGAAAAACTACTTAAAAAGACCAATTCCTTCCAGGTAAAGAACAATTGACCCTTAGGTGATATAATTCACTTGAGGAAAGCCAGGATAATGTCTGGAATATAGTAAATGCCCAATAAAGAGTATCTTTTATAAAAGCAACTTCCTTCAGGCTCAAGAAAAAAAAAAGTCTTTGTCTTATATTTATATTTACCATCTATCAAATAACAAAACTGTAATGCACACTGTATAAATGATGAAATAGAAGGTTTTTAAAGGCTGAAACTAGCAAAGGTAATTATTTAATTAACAAAAAAATACTAAGCAAACAAAAATAGAAAGCAAGGATTTTCCCCCTTGTTTTATAAATGAGAACACAGACACAGGGAGGTTAAATTTCTTTTCTAAGACCATAGTACAGGCAGCTTGTTGAACCCCAAACAACCACTCTTTGTTTGAAACTACTCTTCCACACTACCATGTTTCTTGGCTTGTACTACAGTACATATGAGCAAAACAGCTAAATGTAAATTTATTCACTGGTGCATGCAAATATATCACTTTCCTTTTTCTTTCTTTGTGAAGAAAAATAGAACATATTAATAAAATCAGAATAATTTCCTACAATTTGTTGTTATAGCATAATCTATTTTGTCTTAGTAAGATTGTCTAATGTGTATAGAACACAAACTCTATGTGTAGATGTTTAGGAAAAGGACCCTGAGTAAAATTAAGTTAATGCTCCATACATGAGTTGCTTTTTTAGAAATTTAACATTGAGGACAATGATAAAATAATCAATTCCTGCCTTACGGTTTGCTTACAGAAGGAGCTCTACCGTAAAGGCATTCACAGCGAGCAACTGGATTAAGACCATGATCTTTGGTCACTAAAATACATTTTAAGTTGGTAATCCTATGCAAAATAGTAACATTTAAAATCACAGAAAATCCAAAAGCTAACATGACTCCCGTCCACAAATTTTAGGATATTGACAAGTCAACAGTTAATACAGAAACTATTTGATTGTAGGACTATTTTTATAAAGACTTAGATGATGTCCTTGCATCCATGTCAGTTGCTTATCTGCTCTTTATGCTGCAGTAGTAGAAATATTGCCGTGGGAGGACCTAGTCACTAATGTTCATCTGCCGTCATCTCTCTGAAAGAATAGTGATTCCAGAACAAGCAATCTTCCTCATCTTGCCTCAAACCAACGCCTTGATTGTGTCCTATTATATATCTGTCACCTTGTTGGGGAACCTCACTCTATTGATTGATTCCCTTTAGGTCCTATATTTGTGTGGTCTCTAACATCCTGGCCCAGCATACCATGCAGATGTTGCTTATACCTCCTGTGGGAATGCAGCCAACTGCCAGACCAACTGCTGCTTCACATCCACTGGCTCTGGTTTCACAGCTCCTCTTGCCCCTCAGGGCTTGCGCATGGCTGGGTACTCACATAGGCTCATGCCTGTGAGATGTGGGGTTCCTCCATTGGAACTCTCTGGCTTACACACTTTCCAGGGGCCTCAGCTAAACATTTGTGGAACCGTACTGCAATCAGCCTTCTCCAGCCAAAATTCCTTCCTTCCTTCCTGCTTTCCTTCAGAGGTGTCAGGCCCACATCACCTTTAAGGCTCTCTCACTTTCCCTAGTTCCCTCTCTATCCAAACCCAATATAACCTGTCCTTGCTTGTCTTGTCCTCACCTCCCCACTGTCACTGCCCTCACCTTTGACGTACATGCTGTGAAATTCAATGGTCATTTTTACCCTTAATTACTTCCTTACCTATATGTTCAAAGTCACTTTTTCTGTCTTAGAATGTTTTGGCTTTGACATTCATATTTCTATCTTCTTCTTAAATTTGTTTTCTGACTCTTCCTTCTTAATCTTACTGGTGAGCTGGTATCTTAAATGTTCCCTCTCTGTTTGATTCTGTCTTAGGACCTTACTCCTTTTCCCTCTATATGTTTCCTCAAAATCATTTCATCTCCACACTCTCATTTTGCAGATATATCCATGTCTGAGTCCCTTGGTTGAGCTTTGAACTAGTATATCCAAATGCACTCTTAAAATCTTCTTTTGTGTGATTTGTAATTGCTCGAAATTCCACATGGACAAAATGGAACTCATCATCTTTACTATCTAAGCCCTTATTTCAGAAAATGACGTTTTCATAAAGTTGGGTGTTAATCTCCTCTGACCTCTCAATCTCTTCATACATCAAATACCCACGTCCTGTGGACCCTAATCCTACTTGATCACACATTTATTCACTGCATATTATGCTCTGCCGCTATTCAGACATGGGCGATTATTGCCTTTTGCTTGACTTAGTATAATAGCCTCCTTAGTCTCTCTTTGTCTGAAATCTGAACTCATCTGATCAATTCCCTGCATCAATCAGAGTGATCATTCTCAAGTTCAGACATGATCTTTTCACTATCTTCCTTAGAGCCCTTAAATGTTTCCTACAGATGGATAGATCCATGTTCAATTCGATGGCTATCTCTCTTCATTGGGGTTTTCTAGGAAATGCGTGCTAAGACTCTGATCCATGTCACAAACTTCAGTAGGGAGAGCTGTCACCTTTCCTAGGGGATGTTCTCAGAAGCATTACCTGCAAAGGAAGGAGACAACATTATTGGTGTGTGTGTGTGTGTGTGTGTGTGTGTGTGTGTGTGTGTGTGAGAGAGAGAGAGAGAGAGAGAGAGAGAGAGAGAAGGAACTGTCTGTGATGGGGATGTAACAGATGTCTCCATTAATCCCACAGAAAGCTCCAGAGCTGGAACACCCTTTGGAATTGTTTCACATTAAAACAAAGGGCCAGGCTTTTGTGCTGCTAGCACAGGTTAGTCACTGCATGAACTCTGGAAGGGAATATTACCTTGTGAAATTCAGCTTCCTTTGGCTGAGAGCAATTTCTGAGTAGGACACTACTGTGTGCCATCAGCATCCAACACTTTCCCCAGTGGGGAGGATGAAGAGATGGCCCAGGGCAGTACAGCCTGGCATACACTTCCGTATACCCCTCTACCCCTCAGTTGTCAGGGATAGTATCCATGTAGGCCTTTCAATCCAGTGCAATTATCAGTAGTTCCAATTTCATTCTTATAAGTGTATAAGTGTATAAATGTTTTGTATAGATTTAACAAAACAAATTATATGGTCACTGTATTAACTTGCTAGAGTTGCCATAACAAAATACCAGATTGGGTGACTTAAACAGCAGACACTTAATTTCTTACAGTCTCTAGTCTGGATGTCAAGGATCAAGTGTCCATAAGCCTGGTTTTTCCTGACTTGGTTCACAGGCAACCTGTCTTCTTGCTGTGTCCTCACATGGCCTTTCCTCTGAGCAGGTGCATCCCCCAAATCTCCAGGTCCAAATTTCCTCTTCTTATTATGAAACCAGTCATTTTGGAATAAGACTTACCCTAATGGTCTCATTTTAGCTGAATCATCTACTTAAAGGTGCCATCTCTAAATACAGGCACATTCTGAGGTCCTGGGAATTAAGACTTTAGTACGTGAACTTTGGGGAGAACAATTCAACCTGCAACAGTCATCATAGTTTTAAATGATCATATCTTTTATGTCTTTGCCTCTTCAGTTTCCTCTCCTGCCATTTTTTATTCATGTATCCTCTCTTTGAGTCAGAGGCCTATTTTTGGTTTCCCGAGGATATCACGTGCTCTCTGGCTTTGAGCTGCAAACATGCTGCTTTCTGTCGCAGGTGTCAGCTTAGCAATCATTTCCTTTAGAAATACTTACCTGCCCCATTGCATCAAGGTTCATTTCCTCTACTGTATCCTCCTAGAGGGACAATATATTGCTGTCCTAGCAGGTGTCATATTATATCCTTTCCACTAACCTAAAGCACAAGAACATGGACTACATGTGTCCACAACTGTTTCTACAGAGTGTATCTCAGGACCTTGCACGTGATAGATACTAAGTATATGGATAAAGATAGATATAGATTTTGAGGGGCCTTACTGTCTTAAAAATGTATGTTTATTTTAAATAAAATAGAATAAGTTAAGTTCAGAGATTTTATGAAGATTTTGACCTAAGGGTATTCCCTTACCTTTTTTTTTTTTTCTTTTTTTTTTTTTTGCTACAGTGTGATTGTACCTTGAAAATATTATGCTGAAAGAGATTAAATCACAAAATACTGCATATTACATGATTCCCTTTACACGAAAAGTCCAGAATAGGGAATTGAGGGAAAAATAGGCAAGTCACTACTAATGAGTATAAGGTTTCTTTTGGGGGTGATGAAAACAGTCAGAAATTAATTGTAGCAATGGTTGCACAATACTGTGAGTGTATTAAAAACCACCACTTTAAGTAGGTGAGTGGTGTGGTGTGTAAATCATCTCCCACGAGGCTGTCTTACACGTCTATAAGTAAGATAATGGGCTGGGTTTTGAGAGGGTCAAGTGGAGGTATCCGGGTGCTCAGCCCTTTGGATATGGGGCTCAGGAGCAGAGATCAGGCCTGGAGAGAGAAACTGGGACGTCTGAGGCAGAGAGATGCTAACTGAGAGTAGGTAAAACGCAAGCACCCAGAGGGAGAGTGTCCGGTGGAAAGGGAGGGCTTGCCCCTACCCTGAGGGTACCCACATGGAGGAGAGGATAAGTTAAGTTCAGAGATTTTATGAAGATTTTGACCTAAGGGTATTCCTCAATTGTCTCTACTTTAACCTCTGACTCTATCCCATCTGCATCTCCCATGCCAAGTATCTCTGGGGGTATTGAGCACATGGGTAAAAAGTGCAGGGTTTCTGATTCCCCAGCCAGCTATGGGACTCAGGACCCATTCACAGTACCTAGCAGTTGTACCTGAGTCCCAAAAATTTGACCAGAAAATGACAATAATACAAATAACTTACAGTTCAAGTAAGAGGGCCTAGCATCTAAGTGATAGCAACAACAATCCATTCTTCATGTTTTTCATGAAACATTTTATTTATGAGATAGAACTCCCTCAAGAAAAAGATGAACACTTTTAATAACAATGACAACAGATGTGTAATAAGAAAACTCAAGGATATTCACAGAGAAGAATAACTGTGTGCAAAAGCCACACAAAGAAGACCCCCTGGACCTGACAAATTTGATAAATGCATTGGAAGAAAAACATGTCGGGGATGTAAAATGGTAGCCTGGAACTTCAAGTGGAAGGGCTTAAAGCCATGAATAAAATATAAGGAGATATAAAAAATAAGTTGGGAGATTTAAAGACACTTGAGGAATATATCCAGAAAAACCAGCAACTAAAATATAGCTAATCAAACTAAAATAAAAATGATCAGAGCGCCTGGATGGCTCAGTCGATTAAGCATCTGCCTTTGGCTTGGGTCATGATCCTGGCTGGAATCCCAGGATCCACCCCCATGTCTGGCTCCCTGCTCTTTGGGGAGTCTGCTTCTGCCTTTCCCTCTGCCCCTCCTCATTTGTGCTCTCCCTCTCTCTCTTGCTTACACTCTCTTTCTCTCGATAAATAAATAAAGTTTAAAAAAACTAAGATATAGATAAGGGGGAAAAATGAACTTACAAATAAATGTTAGAGAAAGAATTTCCTTGAGAAGAAGAAAAGTCTGAACTTGAAGATGATTTAAGGGAGTAATGATAATAATAGCAGTAAGACCATCCTTTGGATGTTTCATCTCTTCCTTACAAGCTAGAAGCTTGGAAAGAGCTAGAGACTACTGAGATAAAGATGTCTGCTATTCAAGAATTCCCTTCTTGACAAAGATGCTCCCCTCTAAGGATTAATTAAAGCTCTTTGTGACTATGCAAGCATTCAGCGACTATAATACTCAAGTTGCATGAAGAGTTTTAAACAAATACAAAGTTAGCAAAACAGAGATTCAGAGACGATATAATTGGAGGAATTTATTAGGATGCAGTGAATATTGTGTTTTCATACACAAACACACTCACATATATGAACACAAGTTAAAAATCCAAATAATAAGTCACTGAGTTGCAGTGACTTGCAGTTGCCCTGACTTTAAATTCTGTCTGGACAACTTATCAGCTGTGTCTACTAAAAGGATGTTAGACTGTCTATACTTCAGTTTCCTCATCTATAAATAAATTCAATAGTATTATACCACTCATCCTTAATGTGATATTAATTCATTTAATATTTGTGGAATTAGTAGAACACTATGTCCTATTAAACACTGTGTGAGCTTATTGAATAAATAAATGACATCATGAATGACAAAGTGACTGCAATGAGTAACAATTAAGTGTTATTTCAAACAATTATACATGCAAACTATGATCCAAAATTAAACTATCTCAAGATAGCACATCCTGGGGAGAGGGATGTGAAAGGTGATGTATTACTCACATCTACATAGAAGGGGTAGTGGTGGTGAGACAAGGCGTAGGAGTGTTCAAAGCCCCCCTGTGAGGTTGAGGTGAATGAATTGTGGAAGAGGGTATAGAGAATGTTAGTGGGGAAAGAGTTGCTATTGTGTCTCACATAATGACAGAGAGATTTTTCTTTCATTGAGGTAAAGAGAAGACAGCTACTAATGGAATGTAAAATTTCAATAGAGCTTTCAAATAAACAAAGAGAGAAAAAAGTAAATGAATAGCATCTTGATAGGACCAGCAAAATTAGGAAAATGAGGAAAAAAATAAATGATTAATGTAAATTAAAGCAGAAAGAATAAAACCAAATATAGCAACTGTTACATTCTAATTGAGCTGAATTCTTCTTTTAGGAGATAGACTGTCAGATTATGTTAGAATAAACAACATTTCTGTACTACTTAAAAAAAAACTCATTTAATGGACAATGAGTATATTTTGAAAATGGAAAGTAAGTGTTTTTCTTTTTAATGTTACAAATAGAAGCATGGAGAAATCAATACCAGACAAGAGAAAGTAGGAGAGGCAACCTTATTTTCAGACAAGGTGAAATTTAATGTTATAAATACAGAAGATGAAGATTACCTAATAATTAAGGAGCAAATTTATGATGGTTATACAACATTTATAAAAATGAACGTATCAAAGAGCATGATAGGTCTTTGATACAGACCAGATATCCAAATACTATAATTTGAAAAGGAAATGGAAGCATTATGTATGTGTGATGTTATTAAATTTTTCAACATAACATTTTCAGAATCAGAGACATCAATGAGAGTGCTTCTCAAATAACATGTGGTAAAGAACTAGGTGTTTGTTTCTTTTATCCCCATCATGAACTGATTCAGTAAAAAAAAAAAAAAAAAAGTTAGGAAATTGAAATAAGGTTTTAATATTAGATGTCATAAAAATAAAGTTACTCTAATTGCTACAAAAATTTTCTAAACACTAACTCTCCATTTCTTTGCTGACCTCATCATGGATTGTAATAAACCACCATACACCAGCCCTGGCCCATGCATCATCTTTGAGTAGTACTAGTCTACAGGGCAAAATGAGTAAAGCTCTAAGTGGCTGTATATGTCAACAGTCTTGATTTATAAGCCGTACAGAGAGATCATTGCATCTGTAAACAAGGAAAACATATTTTGACTTTTCACGGAAAGTTTAGTCATGACAACAAAGATTATCTTAGGTTTACACTGGAGAGTTTCACAGTGCAATATGCCTATGCATAACATAATGAAGTCAAAAATAAATATAAATTGCCTGGACAAGAGGAAACACTCCCACTCTCATATCACTTCCTCATTTAAAACTGCAGGCATGTCTCAGGAAGGGACATGGAAAATCTCAGGGAGATCTATAAAGCAGTCTAGGGGTCACAGCCAAAATTGTAGTCAGATGAAAATGATAGCTTTCCAATGTTGATAATAACAAAACAGATGATAAATGATAAAAATCTTTAGAGCACATCTTTAAGGAATTGTAAAAATATTTAAACAAACAAAACAAAGCTGGAGAAGGGAAATAAGAGAAACACTGAAAATGATAAATTAAAAAATAATAGTAAATGATAAATAAATCTGCAAGGTAATTATTTAGAGATATAAGTAAGATGAACTACTCATGAACTCAACATAGGGACAAAAAAGGAGAGCCAAAAAAAAAATCCAAAAAATAATGAGATACACAGAGATTCAACTTTTTTTAAAGCAATAATCTAAAATAATAATAGTAATAATAATAATAAAAATAATAATTATATCCAGGCAAAAAAAAATACAGTAACATAAGTATTGAAATGTATGAATAGAGCAAGCAGCATTGGAAAATTTGAAACAAAAATTATCATTTGAAAAAAACAACTAGAGTTTTAGTAATCATTCCATAATTATTTATTTTTATTTTATTTTTTTAAATTTACTTATTAGAGACACAGAGAGAGGCAGAGACATAGGCAGAGAGAGAAGCAGGCTTCCTGTGGGGAGTCCGATCATCTGGGAAGTGGAAAGAAGGAAGGCAGCTGGGGACTTTAGAAGTTGAAGAACCATAGGGTGGTATGTTTCTGTGTTTCCTTACTGACCTTCCCCCGCCCCCCGCCCAAATATCCAGACAGGATATTGCAGAAGCTTCCAACTTTTAACTACCAAGAGGCACAGAGAAAAAGTCTCCAAGAGAGGCCTGTACCCCTAGACAAGGGAGGGAAACTTTTTTCAGCAATACCCATCCTATTCCAGGAAAATGCCAACAGAAAAAAACTCACCCTCACCCCACCTCTCACTTACCTGTGGTTTCAGTAGAATCTCTTGGTGAGAACAGTGAAATGGGTAAAATCAAAATATAATGCAATATCCTACTTGTAATAAATTATTTAAATCATTAGGCAATTATACTTAAAAATGGACCTTCATAAAACTTAGGCTTGACACTGCCCTTGAAATGGTAAAATGATACTATGATGAGGTATTTATTGTATTGAGATCCTGAAACAACCTTAAGACAAGGGTACAAAGTGATATCTTTAAAAACACTGTACACAAAATCAAGGTGGAATCCTAAAAATGTTCAAATAACATTTGAAAGAGTAATTGAAAGAGAAAAGCAAAGAAAGGAATGAGAAACCAACAAAAAATGATAAATAATTTTTAAATGACATATTTAAGCTCTAATATACCAATAAGTAGCTTAAATATAAATGCTCTACATGTATCAAAGGACAGAGATTCGTAGCATAGGTTAAAGAAAGAGAGAGACCCATTAGATCTCCACAACTTTTTCATCCCACCCCAGCCTCACTCCTGGTAACCACCATTCTACGCTCTGCTTCTGAGTTTGATCTTTTGAAACCCCACGTGAGATAATGCTAGCGTGCAGCATGGTGATGATTCTTAATAACACTGTATTGTATACATAAAATTTGTTGAGAATAGATCTTAAGTGTCCTCTTCATACACACACACACAAAGGTAACTCTCCAGCAGGATATTGTATTAATTAGCCAGACAGTAGTAATCATTGCACTGTATATGTACATCAAAACATCATGTTGTACAAGTTAAATATGTACAATTTTTAAAGAATAAAAAAAATATTTATGGAGGCAAAACCACACTCTACTATATGGCATTTATAAGAAATTAATTACAAATACCACAAAGGTAGTTTGAATTTAAAAGAACAAAAACTATGTATAATGCAAATATTAATCACAACAGCAGGACTGGTTACATTAATACAAGATAAAGTAGACTTCAAATAAGAGAAAATTGCTAGATACAATGATGACAAAGGATGGATATGGAAGATGTAAGGATCCTAAATGTGTACTCACCTAATAAAAGAACTTCAAGGCACATAATGCAGGACCTGATGGAACTAACAGAGGATACAATCAAATTTGATGATTCAATACATAAATATTACTGGCTGGATAAAATCAGCAAAGATATAGAATAACCGAACAACATAGTCAACTGGTATAATCAAACTAACATATATGGAACATCCACCCAACAGCAGTAGCTATAAGATAGGCTTATATCTTATATATAAGACATAAGATTTGGCATATGTCCTGGCCCAAAAACAAACCTCAAAAAAATAAGCATTGAAATCATTCAGAAAATGCTTTCTAAACATAATAGAATTAAACTAGAAATCAATAACAAAAGGATAATAGGACAATCTCAAGAACCTTGGAAACACAAGTAAATAAATTATTGGTCAAATAGGGAGATCAAAAGAAAAATTTTAAAAATACATAAGACAAAATGAAAATGAAAATATAGCATATCACATGTGAAATGTAGTTAATGAAGTACAAAGAATAAATTGTGGCATAACACACTCATATTAGAAATGAGGGAATGTATAAAATCAATAAGTTTCTACATCAGTAAAGGTTAAAAAAAGGTTAATATAAACTCAAAACAAGTAGAAGGAATGAAGACAATGAAGCTAAAAACAGAAGTCAATGGAATTGAAGTCAGACAATAAAGAAAATAATTAAAACAAAAACATCGGCTATAGTAAAAAAAAGAAAAAGGAAAAGAAAAGAAAAGAAAAAAGAAAGTCAATAAATCAGTAAGTTGGCAAACCTCCAGAAAGATAATGCCAGGAATGAAACAGCAGATATCTCTACACAACCTGTAGCCTTTAATAAGGGAATGCAGCAAACAACACTGCTCATGAGGATAAAACTTACAAGAAACAGACCAATTATTGGAAAACTCACCAACCACCCAAGTCACCTGAGATAAAATGACAATCTGCATAGCCTTATAACTATTAAGAAAACCAAATTCACAATTTTTAAAGTGTGGCAGTTTTTTTTTTTTAAAGTACATGCTACGACCCACAAGTTACATCCTGAACATTTTTCCAGAGATATGAAGACATGTTCACACAAAACCTGTAGATAAATGTTTACAGCAGCTTAAGTTAGAATAACTAAAAATTGGAAACAGGCTAGATGCCTTTCAACATGTGGATGGTTAAATTCATGATGGTACTTTGAGATCATAGAATACTATGCAACTATTACAAGGGAGTATTTTTTTTCCTTTTTTAATTCTTATATTTTATGTGTTTTTTTTCATCAAGGTAAGTGCACTCCTTAATCCTTATCACCTATTTCACCCATCCCCCCATCCCATTCACAACTGGTAACCATCAGTTTGTTCTTAGTCTGTCTCCATTTCTTGGTTTCTCTTTCTCCGTCTTCTCTTTTTTCCCTTTGCTTGTTTGTTTGTTTTGTTTCTTAAATTCCACATAAGAGTGAGATCATACGGTATTTGTCTTTCTGCGACTGACTTATTTTGCTTAGTAGTAGTCTCTAGATCCATCCAGGTTGTTGGAAATGGCAAGATTTCATTCATTTTTTATAGCTTATATTCTAATATATATATAATATACATGTAAAAAATATATATATATATTTTATATATATATATATATAAAACATTTTGCAAATGTTGAACCACCCTTGCATCTGAGGAATAAATCCCACTTGATCATGGTGTATGGTTTCTTTTTTTAATTTTTATTTACTTATGATAGTCACACAGAGAGAGAGAGAGAGGCAGAGACATAGGCAGAGGGAGAAGCAGGCTCCATGCACCAGGAGCCCGACATGGGATTCGATCCCAGGTCTCCAGGATCGCGCCCTGGGCCAAAGGCAGGCACCAAAACGCTCCACCACCCAGGGATCCCGGTGTATGGTTTCTCAAATGCATTATTGGATTCACCTTCCTAATATTTTCTTGAGGACTTTTGCATCTATGCTCATCAGAAACATTGACCTGTAGTTTTTTGTTGTGGTGTCTTTACTTGGTTTTGGTACCAAGGTAATGCTGGCCTCATTGAATGAATTTGGAAGTTTTCTTTCCTCTTCTATTTTTTGGAATAGTTTGAGAAGAACAGGTGCTAACTCTTCTTTAAATGTTTAGTAGAATTCACCTGTGAAACCATTTGGTCCTGGGATTTTGTTTGTTGGAAGTTCTTTGATTACTGATTCAATTTCTTGACTGGTTTGTGGCCTGTTCAAGTTTTCTAGTTCTTCCTATTTCAGTTCTGTAATTTACATGTTTCTAGGAATTTATCCATTTCTTCCAGATTGCCCAATTTCTTGGCATATGTTTTTTTATAATGCTTTCTTATAATTGGGTAAATGCTATGAGGATTTTCCCTCTTCATTTGTGGACTCTCCAGTGTGAAAGTCTGGCTTTGTCCTTTTCTACACTACCAATGGATGGCCATGGTCCATTTTGCTCCTAAACCACATCTTTGTCCTACCTTCCTCAACGTGGCCTCTTCTCTACCTATAACTGTGGAGTTTGTTGTGACACTCTTCAGATTGTTTTCTGGGTTATTTATATGATGTGTGTGTTATCTTGTTGCATGCATGGGAAGAGTTGAGCTTAGGATCTTCCTACTCTGCTTTCTTTCCCCAAAGAACTATTGATTACAGAAAAACCTGTATTGATCTCTAAAGAATTATGTCATAGGACTAAAACAGCCAAACCCCAAAGTTCACATACTGTATGATTCCATTCACATATCATTCTAGAAATAAAATTATGGCTATGGAGAACAGATTGGTAGTTGCAAGGGGTTTACTAAGAAGAGATAGGAGTAGATGACTCTTGCCACGAAAGGATGACATTAAGGATGCTTGTAGTGATAGGAACATTCTTCATATTGCCTGTACCAACAGCAGTATCCTGAGTTGTCTAGTGTATTATACTTTTGCAAGATGTTAACTTTGGGGAGAAAATTGGTAAAAATTGCACGGGATCAGAGTTTTTTTCTTACAACTACACGTGAATCTACACTCATTTCAAAACAAAAAGTTTAGTAGAAAAATAAGGAAATCGGTCTCAGGAGGGTTCTAGAAATTTCCCGAAACAAACCTTGTACAAAATATCAAGATGTAATAGAAGAGAAGAATATAAATTAAGAATCAGCTAATCTTACGGAATTACTCAGTAGGCAATGAAATACAATTGTTAGATAGAGAGGAACAGATTGAACAAAGGAAAAATAGAAGATTCCTGTTACTTTAGGTTCCAACAACTGCTTCTAAGACAATTAAAACAGAGCACAATGAATGGAAAAATGAAAACAAACAATGGGGAACAATAAGAGACCTACAACACACTAATAAAATCCATCTCTATCCCTGAAGTCTTGGTCTCTTGTCTTGTGTGTTAAAATGACAGTCTTCTAATTCTCTGAAAAAAAAAATTAAATCTTGACTTCAACCCTTTTATTAATCTATTGATATTTATAAAGGTAAAAAGGCAGCTAATTCTGGGACGTCTGGATGTCTCACTTGGTTAAATATCTGACTTTTGATTTTGGTTCAAGTCATGATCTCAGGGTCTTGAGATCAAGCCCCATATGATCAAGCCCCATGTCACATTTGCAGCATTGCTCATGATTGCTCACTTCCACATTTACACTGGAATGGGAGCCTGCCTAAGATTCTCTCTCTGTCTCCCTCTGGCCCTGCACTCTCCCCACTTGCACCTGCATGTACTCTCTCTCTCTCTCTCTCTCTAAAAAAAAAAAAAAAAAAAAAAAAAAAAAAAAAAAAAAGGTTAATGCTTTTGTGGGCTCTCTTTATGAACTAATCCTGATTTCCTGATTCTGAAATACAGATAAATGCTTCTTCCAAGAGCAGCCACTTGATCCTTGGAAGACAGCATTACAACTTGTGATTGATGCTCAGAATGAAGGAATGGAGACCTGGTAAGAAGAAATAATTGTGCTGAAGAAATCAATTTAAAACATCTTAGCATGTACCCATTTTCACTGAATAATTTATAAATGCAAAAGCAAGAAGTGGCAAAGATACACTTAAAAAGTAGATGAAATGTACATGTAAATGATTGTGGGTCTGTTTTGCTCAACCAGGAACACGGTTCTTAAGATCTTGTCCCTTCTGTGTCAGAGTTATTGTGAGAACAAACTGAGGGAGCCTGTTGAAAAGACACTGAAAACTTAGAAATTAACTTACTATCAAAAGAACTTCCTAATTGTTGTGTATTTTTTCTTAGGACTCTGAGGCAAAGTTTCCATGTTTATCTGTGGATATTTTTTAAAGTATTTAAGTAATTACATTAAATTTTATGCAAGAAAAAAACAGAAACAACAAGAAGCAAGAAAATCTAATTTTTTTCTAATTGTTTCATGAAATTTATGTTATTCCTTGGATGCTGTTGATGTGGATCATATTACTTTACCTCATTGTTTTGTTCATCTAAATCATCATGTTCTCTCTTCCTCTCTAATTAACAGACCCAAAATATACAATAAGTAATCCATAGCTAATAAATGGAATAATATAACTAAGGGGTCCTGAAAAATATTGAGAATCCCTATAGAATGGTTTCTGGCCTGACCATAAGTTCTGATCTTACCCGTTGGCAATCTTGATAATATCGAATCTTATACAGGTTAGCTTGGCAATGGTGCTGTCTTTTGGGGCCTTCATGAATAGTGCTTTTGGGTAAATTTTTCTTCTTGATTCTATTGTAAAATGATGATGAAGCTTTTAATGTATCCCACATCTCACATTTTCAGCATTACTCATGATTGCTTACTTCCATATGAATGAACTAGTGTAATCTTTAAAAAACAAAAATAATCACTATATAATTAATAGGTGAAGAAATTGTGATCTTTAAGTGTAGTAGAATAGGACAGGCTTTCAGTAATGATAAAGCAAGCTCTAAACTCTGGAAATGTGACATTAAAGTCACTGTTTCGCTTCCTTTCTTTTATACCCAGGGCATCTTTAAAGAGTGAGCTTTGAATCATTTCACTGTACTTTGCGCTTGAAAAATAATCAAAAGCAGAATTTTCATTAAAAGAAAACCAAAATACATTAGCCTAATGATCATAATAGATGGCAAAGCAATTATAACTGAGGATCAGTTTCCAAATCATGGTGCTAGGACCCCTTCCAGGGCCAATCATATATATATATATCTTAAGGAAACAATTGACATCATTAGTAGATTGTAACTCTGATGCAAAAATGAACATTTATTTATTCTTTAAGTACTGTGCATATGTTTATAAACTAATTTCAAGTCATAAATATTTTTCATGTTATTTTTATCTGAACCAAATGACATTCTAATATCCTGTCATCTAAATTATGTTAAACTTGTCTTTATCAATATAAAGATCAATGTTTCTCAGTTAAGGTAAAAAAAAAAATCAAAGGATTGAAAACATTTAAAAATGCTGTGATCTACTTTTAAAATATTTCAGAATTTTTAAAGGTCACTTATAGTTACCATTTGAGAAAAGCATTACAACTTGTGATTGATGAAAAGTGGCATCTAAATTAAACATGATTCCCCTAATGCCGACTATACAGACTTCTGTGCATAGCAGCTATGCATCCTTGTGAAGATAGATGCTTATTCTCTGATGGACTTCGAGTATCCCCTCAGTAAGTGAGTTAGGATCAGAGTGCACACAAGGTCAGTGAGATGCAAGCCATGGTGAACAAACAAAGTCATGAGCAGTCATTTCCTAGGTGTATTGTTAAAAACAGATTGTCTAATGGAAATTAGGAGGAATGCTTCCCAGTAGCTGTGTTTAGCATGTTTAATATGCAAGCATAAAAAGCAAGACTTTGTGAATAAATTATCAGCTTACTATCAGCCTTATTTTGCTTATCATTTTTTTCTTCTTTCCGTTAGATTAATTTTTCCTCTTTACACTGTTGTTACATTTCAGTCTAAAATCTATGATTTACATATGGTCAAAATGAGCTGAGCCAAACTTGGAGGCGGATAAATACCTTTGACAAGCAGTCAGAGCCACTTATACTAAACAGAGTAAGGCAGCACCAACCCCAGGAGGAGAAATCATTGCGATTTCTTTCAACCTTGAGACTCAAGGTGAAAGTTTCAATGCTCCAAAAACATAATGGAATGAACTATAATTGTGTCAAGTTTTATTTTATGGAAAGTACAGTTCCTGTGGTCCTTTTAAGTAAAGTGCATTGATGTTAATTTAAATGTTTTCTGGATTTGGGCAGGATAACAGCGACACAAAATTATTAAAAACATATCTATATATGTATTATATATATAATATATATGCACACATATCCACATATATCTTTGCAATGAAATCGTGTTGTTTTTTATTTAGTATTTTTCAGTATTTAAAATTTTAAATACTTAGAGTTTATTGTACATGCAAGAACAGTTCAAGATCTTGCAGTATTCAAATTCAAAGCCTGATGTAAAACTCAAGGTGATGATATTACAGGATGGATTCTAAAAAAGGAAATGAGGGAGTTAAGTTGTACAATGAGTGATTATTATAATAGGGATTCAGACAGCAGAGAATTGGTTAAAAGTGGCTATCTAATACCATTTTAGAGTGATGACTTAAGTCTCTTTTATCATCAGAGACAGTTACAAAAAGCAGCCCAACTTAAATTTCACCTGCTTTTGCAGAATAAGCGAAATTGCATTTCACTATTGTTAAATGGTTTTGTCTACTCTGGGAATTTTTAAATCTGGTCTTTCTCTTGCGTTTAATTTTAACAGCACCTTGGGCTCCCCATCTTGGGCACTGCTCTTGAGAAAAAGAGAAGCACTTTATCAAATTAGTTCATTTCATGCAGTAAGGGCAGAGAAAAAACAAATTCATGCAGACACATTGGCATAAATGTGTGTGTGCACTCACACTCACACTCAAACTCACACACACATTTACTTACACATAAAAACCCAGCAGTCACTCACATCCTTCAGGTTTATAAATCAGAAACGGTTTACTATAGTGTAGTTTAATAAGGACAAGGGAGATTATCCTTTACAATCTCATCTTTTTATGGATTAATATTCTGAGATTAAATAAATTGTCCCTAGTTTTACAATCCCAAAATGCCATAGCCAAGATGTTAACAAATGCCTAATTATACTGGTTAAAATTCAGCGTTGTTTCAAAAAAGCTTTATTTCTTGGTAAAATGCTGATAGTAAAAAAAAAAATGCTGATAGTATTTCAGGGCTTATTTTGAAGCTATCACAGTCCTAAAATGAAAATTTTACCACAGTAATTTTAAGCATCAAGTTTTATTTTTCTTTTTGAATTTAGTGATTTGCTATTTAAATTCAAGTAGGTCCTGTTTACAGCCAGAGTTATTTTTGAATATTTTGGTTCATAAATTCAGAGGTTGATAATGATAGTTTTGTGGTGTGTAAAATTTTATTTCATGTAGTTTTAGCTTGACTTTTTACATGATGAGAATTTATCATCAGGGCTGTTTGAGTGATTGGCTCTCTCAGTTACATATCCTAGTGAACAAATGAAAGGGAAGGAAGGAAAGGAAAGGAGGGGAAGAAAAGGAACTGAGTGAGATTTGGAAGAAGAAGGAAGAGCAAAGGCCACAAGAGAATGGATGCATTCATCTGGAGAGCAGTGGCATCTTGAGCAGAATTAGTGAATGGGACTTGTAAGAATCACTACTGCCCTGAAGGGGAGGAGAGTAGGGGTGTAGGGGTGGGAGGAGCCAGGAAGGCAGCTCTCCATCAGCAGGTGGCAGCCTCATCCCAGGACAATAGAGGTGCTCTGAGAAAGGAAGGTAATGAATCACATCCTGAGGAGCCACAGCAAAGCTGTGGGCTGGTTGCCGTTCAACACGTGGCAAACCTGAACACATGTGTACTTGGCATGAAGGGAGCTCTGACAAGGGCTGTCCTGGCAAATATAGCTGACTACGGTGAACAGCAAACTTTTTACAAAGTGGAGAGAGAACCAAACACTGAACTATTATGTTGAGGATACACTTGAGAGGAAAGATAATCATTTTATCTCTGTCAGCTTAGACTTATTTGGACTTCCGGAAGTGGTCAATAAAATGAGACATGTGGAGATAGTCATCTATCCATACCATCTATCCATACCTCAGGATTGTTCTTGGAAAGTACTACACAGTGGAAGATGGACTCATAGTGAGGATCACTGGTCACTGGGGATAGAGAATGGGGTGTGTCTCAGTGAAGTCGGGCTTCTTTTTTTTTTTTTCAGAGTAAATGAGAGGAAAGTGAGGCTTAGATAATTTTGATTACAGATGTATAACAAAGGAGGTAATATAAGCACATTGAAATTAAATATTAAATTATTAATAATTTTATTAATCTGAAATATATTGAGGGATGGCACCTGTATGACTCAGTCTATTCTGCCTCAGCCTTTTGATTTTGGCTCAGATCATGATCTCAAGGGCCTGAAAAATAAGGTCTTCATCCCATCCAGCTCTGCATTCAGCAGGGGGTCTGCTTGAGATTCTCTCCCTCTGTTTCTCCACCAAGAGTCTCTCTCTCTCTCTCAAAAAAATCTCTAAAGTAAATAAATAAAAATAAAATATATTGAATTATTCTAAAAATACTAGTGTGTTAAAAAAAAAAAGGATCTTGTGGTACTTTCAAGAAGATACATTATTAGGTTGAGTGCTTTAAAACCGAAGCACTTGAGTGACTGTATCATCCGATCTTGCAACTCAAACCATTCGGGCTTAATAGGAAAAGCTTTTGGAATAGAAATTAGAACTGGAGTGAAGCTGCAGGAACTCTAAAATAAGATCCTCTATGTCTAGTTGAAAATCCATTGAACAAGAATATTCTTTAAATTAGCCTTGTACTTATGAACAGTATGGACTAAGGAGAGATAAGAAAAATGAGAATCGTTTTTCAATTGGCTGAGACTTATGATAAAATAGTTTTAGAATAAATGCAATAAGGTTGCATATGATGAGAAGAAAAGAAATAGTAAATAGGATGACAGACTATAAACAAGTCATCCTGTCCTTTTTCTTTCATACAAATCCATGCGTGGCATTTACTCCCTTCCCATGAATTTCTTAATTTTACCAAGGTTCACCATGCTGTGGGAGCAGTGCTAGGCTCCCGGGACAGAAGAAGTGATACAGAATAAAAGTGCCTTTGAAAACTTATATATCTGGATTCAAAGAATGACTTCTTGAATTAATGTACTCTTTAACCTAGGGTACATTAATGAACTTCATGTTACAAAAATTAAAATGATACAAGTGATACAGAATAAAAGTGCCTTTGAAAACTTATATATCTGGATTCAAAGAATGACTTCTTGAATTAATGTACTCTTTAACCTAGGGTACATTAATGAACTTCAGTTACAAAAATTAAAATGATAATTTTTATTCCTCAAGGATTAGTGAGATATTATGTTTCAATTCTTTAGGTTGAACATCACTGGCCCATTATCATTACACAAATTTTAGAGATATTGACCAGATATTCATTATAAGTTTATTCAAAATTCACCCACTAAACATTTAGTATATATCTGCAAGAAAGTGTGATATGGGAGATAAATTGCTAGATGAAAACGTAAGTATAGCATCATTGGGATTGTGGCTGACTGGTGGTGGGCTATCCAAAATTCATTCTCAAACCTGTCTTCTTTGTCACTCCCACAGTAAAGCTAGGGGATAAATCCATGTTTGGCAACCTCCCTGGAAGCTGGAGGAGTTATTGGTGAAAAAATCTGATGGAAGGCTGCTTCAGAAGGTTTTTTTCTCCATGATAAAAGTAAATATCTCTTTTTCTGTTCATTCTTTCTTACAAGTCTCAGATGACGATCTAAAGATATAAGGACCACAGCTTAAAGCCATTGTCTTGCATCTAGGGCAATAGGCAAAATAATTGCCAAAATTCTGGGCAAGATCTCTGGCATAACAGATTTGCATTGACACTGAAAATGCTGAACTCTATTATTTCTGTGCATGAGAAAAAAAAATGTCATTGTTCCTTGAGAAAATAGGAGTCAATTTTAGTTGTTCCTAATTGATGGAAGGGTCATATTAAGGAGTGGCCAAGGTTATAAGGAAGTCTAGAGGAATAATACCTAGTCTTTCAGTCTTTTGAGTCATTCCTAGAGAAGAGATGCAAATTGAATTTTCAAACATAAGTATAGTTCTTTTCAGTTTTCAAAAGTTTGGCTGTGATATATCTTGGGTGGCTTTATTGAGTTTACCTTATTCTAGAGTGCTAAGCCTCTTTAATCTGTAGGTTTCAGTTGTTTGTCAATTAAGGCTATAGCTATTGATACTGAGATTTGAATTTTTTGAATTTTTGAATTTTTTTTTTAACTCTCACACTTTTTCTTCCTTCCTTCCTGGATGCTTACGACACCTAAGTTAGGTCTTTGTTACAGTCTCTATGGTTTCTAAGGCTCTACATTTTTTTTTCCAGTTTATTTTATCTCGTTGATCATATTAGATATTTTTTTTTATTTTTCTAGCTTTAACTTCTCTGATTCATTTTACTATTTCCTTCTTTCCGCTGTTGGGCCCATCCATTGAGTTTTTTATTTCAGTTATTATAGTTTCAGTTTGAAATTTTCCACTTGATTCCATTTTATGTCTTCTATTTCTTGATGGAAACTTCTGTTGCTTTGCAGAAATTTTTTGTATTTTTATTTGACTCAAGAAAAAAATCTTGCTTTGAGATATAAATGATAATTTAAATGACATGTATTTCTCATCACAAATCAGGAAAGCTGTAGGGAAGTGGGAAAATATTTCTCAAGTTCTGAAATAAAATAACTGTCAACTGTCAATTCCAGAATCCTATATTTAGTTAAAATATCCTTTTAGAATGAGGAGAAATCAAGAGATTTTCAGATGAAGGAAAACTAGGATTTGACACCAGAAGACCTATCCTGAGAGAATAGCTAATGAAACATCTGTAAGCAGAAAGGAAACAATAAATGAAAGATATTTAGAACATCAGGAAGGAAAAAGAACACAGAGAACACACTAAGCAAAATTATGGGTGACACAATAGTTTTTTTTCACCTTTTGAGGCTTCTAAAAAATATTTGTTTGTTAAAGCAAAAGTTTTAACACAAATCTATAAAGAAGAGATACTTAAGACAATTATAAATGGAGAAAGGTAAAAGGGTGTAAGGTTTTAATATTTCACTCAAATTGGCAAAATGACACCAACAGAAAGTAAAAGTTTTATATGTATTACATCTAGAGCAATAATGTAAAAAGCTATACAGAGATACACATAAAATCACTATGGATAAATCAAAATGGTATTCTAAAATGTATTCAAATAACTCACAGGAAAGCAGGAAAATAAAAACAAAGAAATGGAGAACAGAAGAAGCACACAGAAAATAAGAAACAAAGTGGCAGATATAAGACCTAACATATCAACAATTCAATTAAGAGACTTTAGATGATAGAGTGGATTAAAAACCAGAATCCAACTATCTGGAAGAAATTCACTTCAGATATTATAATATTGGCAGGTTGAAAATGAAAGGATTGGAAAATCATCAAGGAGATAGAATTCAACACCATCAATCAAAGGGTATAACAGACATTTTCTAGAATATGCCACATAAGAACTATATGTTTTAAAAATATCTGTGGAATAGATACCAAGATATATCAAACTCTAGGTCATAAAACATGACTGAAAAATCTTAAAATAATTTAAACCATACAGGGTATGTTCTCTGATCACAATAGAATAAAACTAAAAATCAATAATAGAAAGATAACAGGAACATTTTTAAAAACTTGGAAATAAACAACATATTTGAAATAATACAGGGATAGAGGAAGCCTTAAATAAAATTTTAAAAATACATCAAAGTGAATGAAAATGAAAATGAAAATTTATCAATAATTCTGAAAATGCAAAGAAAGAAATCCATAGCAGCGAATGTATATGTTAGAATAAAGGACAAATCTAATATCAATAATCTAAACTTCCACCTCAAGAACATAAAAGAAAAGAAAGCAAAATAAAGCAAACAGCGAAAGGAAGAAATGATGATAACCAGAATAATTGAAATTGAAAAAAGAAAGTCAACCAGAATATGAATAAAACAGAGATCTGAGGGGTAATTTTGGAAAAATTAATAAAATTAACAAACGTTTAGCAAAACTGACGAAGAAACACCAAAAACAAAAATTACCACTCTCAAGAATGAAACAATCACCTGCAGACGTCAGTAGGAAAATAAGGGAATACCTCAAACAATTCTGCACATGTAAATTTGAAAACATATGTAAAACAAACCATTTCCTCTAAGGAAAAACAAATTCAAATTCAACCCACTCAATATACAGTAAATTAATTCAATAATACTATTGTATCTATTAGGTAATTTTAATTCATATTTTAAAAAAATTCAGGTGATTTAACTAGAGATTTATAACAGAAGTTTACACAATAATTGACACTAGTTCCATTTAATCTTTTCCAGAAATGAGAATAGGGAGCAAATTACAAATCACTTTATGCAGCTAATCTTATTCTAATACCAAAACCAGACAAATACAGTACAAAGACACACACACACACACACACACAACCAATACAGACCAAAGCCTATTACAAATTTATTTTTAATTTATTTATAAAAATCATTAACACAATAGTACCAAATAGAAATCACCATTATATAAATGGAATTATACACTGAGGAAAGGTAGAGTTTATCTTACAGATTCAAGACTGGTTCGATATTCAAAAACCAATCAATGTAATCTAGTATATTTATAGGCTAAAGGAGAAGAAATTTATGATCACTTAGTCAACGTGGAAATAGCTTTTCACAAAATTCACCACCCCTTCATGATAAAAATTATCAGAAAAGTTCGAATAGAGGGTAACTTTCTCAACTTGATAAAGAACATCCGAAGACATACAATAAGCCTCACGCTTCATGTTAACTTTTGAGAAGAGATATGAATCTTGAAAGACTGAACACATTTCTCCTATGAGAGAATAGGGCATGGCCTTCTGCTCTCACAACGACTGCAGGAAGGCACGAAAGAGAAATAAAAGGCACACAGGTTGGAAAGGAAGAAATAAAACCGTACTTCTTTGCAACACGGCATGATTGCAGATTGTCTTAGTGGATTTGGATACCGGACAGTGGGTGGCGTGAAAAACATGCATTGCTCACCGTTCCCAGACCCTTGGGCAGGGTGTGTGCTATCTGGGTTCCGAATTCAGAACTGGATGCTGGGGCTTCCACTGACCTAGGAAGGGTGGCGGGAGCTGGAAGCTGCAGGTTGGCTTTGCTGCGTCGCAGAGGGAGCTCGCTGACCGCGCAGGCCTAAGCTCCCCAGGCCACATGCACTCCGGAGGGAACTTTCAGAGCTGTTTCTGGAAACTTAGCCTGTCAGTGCTCCCACACTTCCCGATGCCGTTCAATATTTTGTAATTAATCCTTCTCTGTTTAAACCAATCGGAGTGAAATCTGTTCTCCCCAGCTGATCTCTGACCAGCACAAGTCCTGTGTACTCCCTTCCTTGTGCCTTTGTACGTGTTGTTGCAACAGGTGGAGGGGGGAAGTCCAGAGTTTGAATTGGGGGCAGAAAATGTGACATACATCCCATGACCCCAGCAGCAGTTTGTGGTGGGTGACATCTAGCCTGTATTGTTTTCCACGGGAAAGTTTCTTACTGCAAGATTAGGAATAGGGTCTGGTTATTAGGATACCTGTATATCTTCTTCTAGATTTTAAATCCACCCAGAGACCTGGAAATGCCTATCTATTCAGTGTTATAATAAAGCTGTTTTAAGAGTCTTGTAAATCCAAATGTTACAGACTGGATTAACTAGGTACTGTTATTGCTGATGTTGTTTCATTTTGACTAATTTATCGTATAAGATAAGGCGATGAAGTCTACAGCCACTTTATTATTTCCCACACATTTCGATGAGCGGGGCTTCAAAGACATAAAAGAAGCAAAATAAAACATATCCTCACTTTACGTCCAATGCCAAAGGGGTCAGGATGATGTTGAAATTCCAGGGATCAGAGCTTCTGTTTGGGCCGTTAGCCAGGGGTGGCTAAATTAAGACAATTTTGGTGGCGTGAAAAATTAAAAAAAAAAAACCTGTAAGTTGTAACAGGGAGAGGAATCAAAGAAAAGTCCCCGGATCTTGGACAGGGTCTGGCCACTTGTCATTCAAAGGGTTTGACATGGGACCTCGAAGGACAAAATACCTTAAACAGGGTGACTCGAAAGCAGAGAAACGTATTGTCTCGGAGCCCGGGAGGCCCCAGGTCTGGAATGACAGGGTGCACGCTGCCTCTCTGTCCTCAGGGCCCTCGGGGAGCACCCATCCCTTCCTCTCGCAGCTTCTGGGGGCTCCACGTGCTTCTTTCCGTAGCACAGAGCAGCTCGGGTCCCTGCTCCCATCCTCTCGTGCCTCCTCCCCTGTGCGTCTCTGTCGCGCTGAATTCCACAAGCTTTGGGACCAACGTGGTGTTTTTGTTCTCATTTAGCTCAAGAGGGTCCCTAATTTTCTTTGTGCTCGGTTCTTGGACCCACCGCTGGTTAAGCGGGTGCTCTTTAATTCCCACAGTTCTGAGTTTCCCAGATCGCCTTCTGCTATCAGTGCCCGGTCTCCCTGCATTATGATCAGAAAAGGTATTTTGTATGATTTCAGCCTTGTTTATGGTTCTGAACAGTTTTGTGGCCCTAATACTAGACGGTCTCTCCTGGACAATTTTCTGTGTCCATTTGAGAGGAGCATGCGTTTTGCGGCTGCTGGAGACAGTCCCGCATATGCGTCTTAGTCAGTCCGGCTTATTGTGGGGCCAGGTCCTCGATGTTCTTGCTGTCTTAGCTGTTCTTTCCCTTGCTGATAGTGGGACATGAACTCTACATACAATCATTATTTTTCAAAGGTCTCTTTGTCCCTCTAGTTCTGTCAACGTTTTGCTTTACGTAATGCGAGTATCTGTTGTTAGATGTGGGAATATGTATTATTCCTTCTCGACGTATTGCAATGTTTCTTAATACATTTAATGTCCTTCTTTGCCTCACGTCATCTTATTTGAGGTGAAGTCTGCTTTGAGCTTTCGGTGGCTACAGGACCTGCTGGACCTGCTGGTTCAACAGTACCTGCTGTTTTTCTTACCTGAGTTCTACCTCAGTTGAGACAGAGGCAAGCCCCTTGCAGCGTGCCCCCAGGTGTCCCCCAGACAGCTGAGAGCAGCCCTACACAACAATTTGCAAGTCAGTCTGCTTGGCAACGTTGGGTTCAAGGTACTAGGGAGATAGGTTGTCACTGGGCCAGGGAGGGATGAGTCTAGGGCAAGAAAAAAATGCCTATTATTTTGAAGGTGTTTATTTTTTTCTTCATTAAGCTATAGTTTCCTTCATGCAAACTTTTGACGGTTCCCAGAACTCCAACAAAGTTGACTCTGCTTGTTTTTTTTAGTGCTTCTGTAGAAGAATGAGTGCTTAGAGCTGCCCTAGCCTACCATTTTGCTGACATCACTCCAAGAATCTCTTATTTTTTGAGGCAAATCATGTAAAGAACTCACATAAAGACAAAAAAGAAGCAGATATTTAGAATTCACAATCTCTCCCACAGAAAACCATATTACCTTACCATATTCTGGAAATTATTCTTTAAGCCACTATCCCAGAAGGAGATTGAAAATGATAAAACAGCACTCAGAATAAAATTCATGAGTGAGATGTTCATGAAAAAAGGAGAGAGAGAGAGACAAAGTTTTCCAGGAAATTTCTCAAGCACAGAGATGGGTTGTCATTTGCAAACATTTCATTTCAATGCTTCCATGTTTTGTAGAGATGAGATTTGAAATAAGTTGTATATCTTTTGCCACGTTTGACTTACTCTTTTTTTTTCATATATAATGTTGGGGTTAAATCAGTTTTCTTTCTCCATTTGGTATCTCTTTAGCCTGAACTGAATCTGTAACTCCGCATAAGGCTTCTTTCCTTCAGTCCATCCCTTCTTGCGTGTCATGGGCTGGGCACTTACCAGCACCTGCCAGGTGTGTGTTAGTGTGGTAATGAGAAAGGTAGGTGACCTAGCACGGGGTCTGTTGGAGAAGTGAGACGACCACTGCTTAATTCAAATGACAGTTCTCATTGCTGGGGTGGCGGAAATGACACAGTCTCCCGTGCATACTGTCATCAGGACATGACTTGAGTAAAAATGCAACAACACGCAGAAAATCTTAATGATGCACTTCACAGTTAAGTCTCACTTCTTTTTTTTTTTTTTATTGAGAGAGAAAGAGAGAGCATGAGCGTGGTGAGGAGGGGCGGAGGGAGAGGGAGAGAGAGAATCCAAAGCAGACTCCCCGCGAGCACTAAGCTGGATTCAGGCCTTGACCTCACAATTCTGAGATCACGACTTGAGCAGAAATCGACAGGCCTTCGCTTGACCTACTGAGCCACCCAGGTGCCCCAGAAAGTCGCACTTCTAACTACTGGATTTTGGGAAACATTCCAAGATGAAGAGAAATCTAACAGAAAGCATATAAAAGGCACGCATGATTGATCTGGATCCATGTGTGTGTGCACATGCACATGTGCATTAGAAATCGTAGACAATAGAGGACTGATAACAGAGGATTGTTCAATAAAGTGCAGCACCCGCACACAGCCCACGCCACCCAGCAACTGAAATGGTAATATAGGCTCCTTTTGACATGAGGGTACACTGACCTAAAGTTGAGGGGAGAAAGCCGCTTTCACAGAAGCCCGAATCGTATGATGGCATTTCTGTAAAAATAAGTGCGTCGGGGTTGTGTTTCGGCACGCAGACCGAGAGTCCACAGCGGATGGCCTTGGGAAGAGGATTTCCCTTCCTTCTGCTCCTATCGATTGCCTAGGGTGTTGTTGTTTTTAATCATAACGTGTTCAATATTGGGAAAATGATCTTTGACACACACGCAATTTGGACTGTTAGAGACAGTCCTGTAACAATGAGTAAAATGTCAGGTCCGAGATGGGAAAACTGGGCAGAGAATAAGACAAAATTTACTTCCGAGGAATGACTAGGAAACGCTCAAGATACAGCGCTGTCCATAACAGAGGACGGGGAGCTGGTTCGGTGTGTTGGAAATAGTGAGAGTGCAGGGAAACTGAGGCACAGATGGGGGGGGGTCATCCGGCGTCAAGGTGGAGCCGAGGAGGATGTGAGTGGGAGCTTGGAGTCGCTGCACACACGTGCTGCTCATGGCGTGTCAGGCACCGTCCCGAATATTTTGCAGGTATTGACTCATTGGCCTTTCACAATAGCCAAGAATGTGAGGTGCTCTACTTGGACACAAATAAAGTGCAGAGGGGGGAAGTGGCCCAGCTGCTGGTCACGTCCGGGCCCGGGACCCCGGGGCCCTGTGCTGAGCTACTAGGCCTGGAGTAGAGGCCCTGTGCTCGGCCCAGTGGCAGCGCCAAAGACAGGAGGAGGACAGCAGGACATGCTGCTGGGGAAAAGAAAAACAACAACAACAACAAAAAAAAGCAGAGCCTCAATCCTGAAGGTGAGCAAACCCCTGGAGGTTACTTAGTAAAATATAATCATGATGGAGAATAATCACATAAACTCTTACTGTACGCACACACTGCAGGCAGAAGACATTGAAATCATTTATGGATTTCACGACCCTGAGCATTCATAGCTTCTCACCTTGGCAAATGGGCCTACAGGAAACTTTAAGTAGGCGCTTCCCTTTTGATCTTCTGTGTTTCGAATAAAAACCCAGTCCAGCTTGGCTCAAGGGCTCCGGTGTCTTAGGATGCGGGATCTCCGGGCCCCTGCCCAGGGCCCGTTGTTAGAATCTCTAAATAAAAACAACCAGCCGGGTGGGAGGAAATCGAATATCAGTATTTTCTACCTAAAAGTTGTTGAAGAAAATTAGGGTATGTGAAATTGAAGCTTGTGACCCTCAATGAGAAATAGGTCTAAAAGGTTAGAATTTGAGCTTCTAGAATTATACGGCTCCCTGGAAAAGCCGAACTCTGACAGCCTCCGTGATTCCTGACACAGGGGTGCAAGCCCTGCGCGTTCCCTCCCGGTAACGACGGGCACAACCTCTGAATCGGGATGATGTGAACGTCGGTTTCTGGATTTAGTTCATTCTTATGGCAAATGGTGCTGTGCCGGTCACTCCCATGATTGAGGCACGGTGTCTTCTGTTTTTTATTATTATTATATTATTATTATTATTTATTTTTATTTGTTTTTTTTTTTTTTTAGATTTTATTTATTTATTCCTGAGAGACACAGAGAGGCAGAGACACAGGCAGAGGGAGAAGGCGGCTCCATGTAGGGAACCCAACGTGGGACTCGATCCAGGGACCCCGGGGTCACCTGGGCCAAAGGCGGTGCTCCACCGCTGAGCCCCCCAGGCGCCCCCGAGGTACATTATCTAGAGAGCAGCCTTGGTGGAAGTGGGAAGTCAAGCTGATGTGCCCACACTTGCCTGGAATACAGCAAATCCCCCATGAGCAAGGCCTATGGAGCAAGGCTGCGGCTGTTTGGGTTAGTTAGGGCCCTGAGGAGGTGACAGTGATCTCCCGCAGACAGCTCGCCGGGGGCCTGCAACCTCCGAGCAACCATCATGAAGGAAGGGGCTGCATTTTGCCAGCCGACCAGACGAGCTCAGGGCGCCCTGATCCCCAGATGAGATGCTCGGCCTGACAGCTCAGCTCCCGTCCGGGAGGCCCCATCATGCCCAGACTCCTGTCCCCAGGAAAACAACCCTATAAACCAGCGCTGGTTGAGGGTTCCACCCTGGTGTTAATATGGGATCCAGGAACAGTAAACGGGTGGAGGAGGGATATGGAGAAAAACAACACAAAACCACACAGCACCATTCATTCATTCATTCATTCACTCATTCATTCATTCATCCATTTATTTAAATATTTAAATTTAAATATATATATACATATATATATATTTAAGCCTGGGCCCTACAGCAAGGCTGCAGCCTCAAGGGGGAGGAGGACGTGCTGTCGCAGTGTGAGGCAGGGTCACAGCCAGGCCCTACAGCAAGGCTGCAGGCCCAAGGGGGAGGAGGACGTGCTGTCGCAGTGTCCTGTGGCCCGAGACATGGTCATGGCTCAGGCCCTACATCAAGGCTGTGGCTCCAAGGGGGAGGGGGATGCGCTGTCGCAGAGTGTCCTGCACCCCAAGGCAGGGTCACAGCCCGGCCCTACAGCAAGGCTGCAGCCCCAAGGGGAGGAGGACGCACTGTCACAGTGTCCTGCACCCCGAGGCAGGGCCAGGGTGACTCTGCGCTCCCCACCGCACAGAAGGGCTGGCACTATGCACTGAGAGCAAGAACCGCTGTGAATTCTCCTTGGAAAAGTGGGCAAAGAAGTGAAACTTTTTTTTTAACAAAGGGGGCCTTTGGGGCAAAGTTTGAGGATCGGCTGCAAGTGCTCGTGGCCCAGAGCAGAGCTGTGCGCCCAGGTGTCCGGGTGAAGGTGGCGGGCAGCCGGCGGTGGCCGTGCCCGGGGCCG
Source organism: Vulpes vulpes (assembly GCF_048418805.1). Lineage (NCBI taxonomy): Eukaryota > Metazoa > Chordata > Mammalia > Carnivora > Canidae > Vulpes > Vulpes vulpes. The sequence goes on from NC_132786.1 coordinate 62,000,515, forward strand.
CTCTCCTGGACAGGGTCAGCTCACTCCGACCTCAGTGTGGCAGTGTAGACAAGGCCACAGCATCAATTCCCTTGACAATTTCTAGACCTGGGAATGGATGGTCATGCGTGTAACGTGTCCCCATGCTCTCCGGGAGGTGCCACCGCGTGGAGGACACGCCAGCACTTCTGGCCGGGCCCTGGGAATCCTTTGCACTAGATGCTGAGCCCGTACTGCACCCTGAAGCCTGAGCTACAGGCGCCTGGTCAACCCAACTAAACAAGGCGCGGGTGCTCCACTCTTGAACCCCCACGTACACACCTGACACACCTTGTGAGTTGTGTGAAGTATACAAAGATTAAATGGAAATGAGTATTTTCTCTTTTGCAGAACTAATTCCCAAATTCAAGGACTTGAATTTAATCCAGTTTGCAGGGAAATCAGTGTCGTGTGGGAGTCCCTTGGTATAACGATGGAGTCTTGCCCCTTTTTTGTCTGTGCTACGGGGCTTTTGTTGTTCCTTCTGGCTCTTCCTATGAACTGAAGATCCAGTGAGGATTGTGTACAGAAGAGTTTACTTCCAGGCACCCGGGTGGCTCAGGGGGTGAGCATCTGCCTTCGGCCCAAGGAGTGACCCCGGGTCACGGGATCGAGTCCCACATCAGGCTCCCTGCATGGAGCCTGCTTCTCCCTCTGCCTATGTCTCTGCCTCTCTCTCTCTGTCTCTCTGTGTCTCTCGTGAATAAGTAATAAGATAGTAAAAAAAATTAAAAATGTTTACTTTCTTAGGATTCTATTATGTAAGACTTAGGAGCCCACTGGTCAACCCTTAATCATATATCACAATGTATGTTCTTGGGCCACCTGGGTGGCTCCGTTGGTTGATTTCAATTTGGGTCATGCTCTCAGGGTGGTGAGATCAAGCCCTGAGTTGGGCTCCGAGCTCAGCGAGAAGTCTGTTGGAGAGTCTTCCCCTCCACCCCTACCCGTCCCACTCCCCACCCCTGCTCACGTACTTTCTAAAATAAATCTTAAAAAATAAAAAAAAAAAGGATTTTCTCCAAGGTGATAAATTGTAAGTCAGAAAAAGAAAAAATAAAGTAGATCAAAATGAATTTCCATTCCCCTTTTGAATAATAAAAAAAAAAGTGGTCGGATCAAAAGACTGTAAGCTTGATACATCAGTAGTATGAAGACTTCTGTTGTCCGATCAATGATTTTTTTAGCGAATCACCTTATGTGACCAATGTCTTTGTCTTTACGTGGTGAAGATGAGGAATCTGTGCCGAGAGAAAGGCCAGGCTCTGCAGCGCTCTCTGCATTTGGATCATACAAATCAAACAGGGAAACATCCCTGTGCCCGTTCACCGGGACTGCATGTGTTTGGCAGCTCTAGACTTTTTGTGGGAGCGATGGCTCTTGCTGGGAGCTCTTCCATGAATCAGGAACCCTGGGGTAAAAAATTTAAACTGGAGAAGAAAAAAAATATATTATCTTGGCGTAGTTGGTAATTCTTTATTTAACCAGATACCTCACATTGAAGTGAAACAGTATCTTGAAGGCAATTCGTTTGCACATGTTCTGATGCACAGCGCATGGTTCAGAGGACGATTCTTTTCCTGAAGAGTTTACTTTTCTAAAACAAAGGATAAAATAAAGATTTACTTAAAAACGTGTCCAAATTGCTCGTGGGTGGTTTGTAAACTAGGTAATTCAGGGCACTCGGGTGAAAGTATAATTCATCAGCCCCAGAGCTGCTCGTGCGGTGGTGGTGGGATGTCCACATTCTTAGCCTCTTACTTTTATTTTCAAGTTGCTCCTTAGACTGACCCAAAGTACAGTACTTCCCAAGTCTTTACAAAATAACATGCCATAGATGTTACGTGAGAGTCGTGCTTCCATCAATCAAGTAAACGTCCTTCCTTCTTCCTTCTGGATCTTTTGATTACTTCATTTTCCAGAGCTGGACTGTTGAAGAATCATTTCAGACACGTTGGAGGAAAATGCACGGAACGTAAAGTTCTAACATGCCTTCCCCGGCCAAATATGAGTGCGTTTAAATAAGCCTGTAAGACTAGTCATATTTTAAAAATAAAATCCAAAAATTACTTAACTACAATGTTTTATGGTTCCGACCTTTTACACTTACAGATTTTTTTTTTTTTTTTTGCAGTTAGCGGTGTAAATTTAAATGTCACTTTTTAAATAGAACTGTATAGATTCAAAAAATGAATAAAGATCACTTTTTAAATGTGTGCAGTATATTTATTTTGTCTGAAAGATTCATGCACATTAAACTAAACCCATTACTCCGTATTGGCAGTGATTGACGTTTCATGAATAAATTGGTTTGTTGAGACATTTGATACAAACTTTGGCATGCTTGTAAGATTCGGTCTAAATTGAACTCCATTCCACGGTGCTAATATGGTAGATGTATTGTTATTACGGTGAGAAAACACATTAAAAAAAAAACCTGTTACCTTATTTTGACTAGCTGAAAATCATATTTTGAATAACCTTGACATGGAAGCATCCCCTGAGCCGACATGTATATCTAGGTTAGAGAAAATTCTCAGAAGTCAAAGGGCTTCAATGCAGCTACTCACACATGATGGCCATCGTCCTTCCCTAATTTATGAATATGGTCTGTTCCACGTTTCTCATTTGACAAGTGGATATTTGAAATCATCAGAAGGAAATTACCCTGCTTCGTTGTGTTTAGTTGTGGTAGGCTGCCCTGAGTTAGGTCTTGGGTTTGTAGGCACCCCTGACCACAGCCTCTGTGATTCCATTCTGCAATCAGGAAACAATTTTGACAGAAAAGAAAGAAAGAAAAAAGAAAGAAAGAAAAAAAAAGAAAAGAAAAGGTTAAGAAAAGAAAAGAAGGAAGGAAGGAAGGAAGGAAGAAAGAAAGAAAGAAAGAAAGAAAGAAAGAAAGAAAGAAGGAAAAAAGAAAAGAGAAAAGAAAAGAAAGAAAAGAAAAGAAAGAAAAGAAGAAAAGAAAAAAGAAAGGAAAAGAAAAGAAAAAAGAAAAAAAGAAAGAAAAGAAGAGGATATGCTTTTCTAAGGAGACACAGGTAGAGGCAAGAAAAAGTGATTTTCTGCTCAGGCAGTGTGACTTCCAATATCTGTCCGTGTGGGATGGTGGAAAGCTTCTGGGTCACTGCCTGGCCACCCTTCTCTGCTCCCCAGAATCAACACGGAGGTAAAGCACTGGGTCGGTGCCTCGGTTGCCTGGCCCTGACCACGGTACATTATCTCAGCCTGATGTCCTCCTGGCAAACACCGACTTCCTTCCACTCAAGAATCTACTGAAGTCAAGTTAATGACCATTTCTGCAGCTGAATTCGATGGAGCAGCCCAGGGCCCACCCCTTCTCAGGAATACTCACCCCTGTCTTTCCTTTTGATTCTCCCTGATAGCCAAGTAACCGGCCAGCCTGTCTTCATTTTTCATCACATAGTGGTTCTCTCACCCTCCAAAACCATAGACGGTTAAGTGCATTCAGTAATCGAAACTGCTGGCTCTTTTTTTTTTTTTAATTTTTATTTATTTATGATAGTCACACAGAGAGAGAGAGAGGCAGAGACACAGGCAGAGGGAGAAGCAGGCTCCATGCACCAGGAGCCCGACGTGGGATTCGATCCGGGGTCTCCAGGATCACGCCCTGGGCCAAAGGCAGGCGCCAAACCACTGCGCCACCCAGGGTTCCCTGCTAGCTCTTTTTGAAGCAGCAAAGCATGAAGTCACTCCAAAGCATGACATCACTCCCTCGTGGAAGGAATATACACGATGAGGAAAGAAGACAGTGGGATTTGAAGTCAAGGTGATGTCTTAGCACATCCCAGAAGCACATCATCCTATGTAACACGGCAAGTGTGTAGCATAATGAAACAGTTTTGTGATAATAAAAGATCCCCGGGAGTGGTGGCGAAAACCTACATACAATTGTAGAGCAAAGTTATGAGCCATTTATCCCCAAATTTTTCTTCATCACTGAGAACTGAATTGAAATGAATGGAACCAGTCAGATCAGAAAACCAGCCTTTCACAGGATGGCTGCACGTTGCACGCGTTGTTTGTAGACTACGCTTTGCCATAAACAATTTTTTTTTTCACTTTTAGTTTTGCATGGCTAAAATTGCAACAGGGCGCATGAAAAATATCTCCCCAGGGCCGGCCGGCCGTATCATTATTGTCTTCCTTTCTTGTAACTTATGATTTGTATCCTACCCTACCCCTCTCCCCTTTATACTTATTTACTTTTGATGTTTTCTATTAGACGGACTCTTTTATCCGCAGACATAAGAGATTTGTTTTATCTTTTGTTTTATCTGAGCAGCATCTTTGCATTGATATATATATTTTTAAATGTTGCAATGTCAATTCACAGTGCTTCTGGATGACGGTGAACCTAAAGTGCATCACCTTTTAAAAAGTTACATAATTCAACCGTAACTACCAAAAGGTACATCTTTTGTCCATTTTTCATTCTCCAAGGGATGATTTTCTTTTTATTAAAAGCAGTATCAATCTTTCTTAATTTTTAAAAGAAAACATAAGGGGCTTCTGGGTGGCTCAGACAGTTAAGCATCTGCCTTCAGGTCATGTCATGATCCCACGGTCCTGGGGATCGAGTCCCACGTCGGGCTCCCTGCTCGGCCAGGAGTCTGCTTCTCCCTCTGTCCCTTGCTCATTCTCTCTCTCTCTCTCTATCTCTCTTAAATAAATAAATAAATAAATAAATAAATAAATAAATAAATATCTTTTAAAAAATAAAAGAACCAATAAAATGATGCACAGATAAATCAATGCACATTTCTTTGCTTCATTTTTAATGAGTCTGCTCAGTTTTCTCTATTTAAGATGCCTGAGATGTGCCAAAAGGCTGGGTTCAATTGTGTCTTTCTGTGACCCCTTTGCCTGCATGTGGCCACACATTCAGTATAGGCTGTCGTTTACATGTTGTTTCAATGATCGTTCAAGAAATGGCCTGTTTTGTTGTTCTTGTTTTGGGTTTTTTAAATGATTTTTTAATTTAATTTAGAGAAAGAGAGAGAGAGACCATGAGCAAGGGGAGGGGCAGAGGGAGAGAAAGAAGCAGACTCCCCGCTGAGTGCAGGATCCAACTCGAGCTTGATCCCAGGACCCTGGGGTCATGACCTGAGCCAAAACCAAGAGTCAGAGGTGTAACCCACTGAGCCACCCAAGTGCCCCAAGAAACAGCCTGTTTGAGTGTTCAAACACTGTCAGTCTACACATTATAGTTACATTTTCCAATAAAAATGTGGGGTTAGTTTGTGGAAAGTCCAAATTCCTGAACCTTTAATATTCAGGATCCTTGCTTTTAGAATACGTGCCACTGTGATAAGCAAAAAGATGCAGTAGCATTTTATGCGGACAGAATAGGATTATGTCTGTGTATGTGTGTAATGACAAAATTACGGAACATGTTTCACACTAAGTAGGAAACGATGTCTACGGTATTAAATCGTTTCAGAAACAAAAAGTGCTCTCTTCCATATTTGGTGTAAAAAGTTAAAACTTTTAACAACTTTATAGGCTATGATTGCTGTATGTATATTTAAACAATTTGATACTTTACAGCATATAATTTGGCATGACATTAAGATATTTGTTGTTTTTTTTTAAAGATTTTATTTATTCATGAGAGACACAGAGAGAGAGGCAGAGACACAGGCAGAGGGAGAAGCAAGCTCCATGTGGGGATCCTGACATGGGACTCGATCCCAGACCCCAGGGTCACCCCCTGAACCCAAGGCAGATGCTTAACCACTGAGCCCTCCAGGGCCCCAAGATACTTGTCTCGAATCATTTTCCATTTTCCATCACTTCCACTAGTTGGAACGCTTGCTGGTTTGGGCTCCACCCTTCTCTCACCTGACCATAGATGTTCAATGTCTTCTCTTCATGAATTTGGTTCCCCAGGGAAAGTTTTATTTATTCGATTGTTGCATTGGGGGGATTTCAAAACACCCTGCCAAAATATTGCCAATTTAAGGTTGGCTTTTGAGTGGACTTTCAGTCAAAGCAAGAATGACATTTGCTCTGCCTGGAGCACGAGTGGTTTGGCCAGTCACCTTGAGAAGGTGTCTCTTGGTGGATGAGAGAGGACAGGGCCATGACGATGTCAGAGCTCTGATGCCTGCGTTTATCTCTATTTTTAATGAAGGAAAATTTACTAGCAGACAGTCTTAGGACGAGCAGTGGGAGGGTGTGGGGACACAGAGGTAGGAACCATCAAGTCCAAAGCCAAGGGAAAAAAAAAAAAGAAAAGAAAAAAATAATAATTAAAACAAACAAAAAAATAAAGCCAAGGAAGACAGAACCAGCTCTGCCCCCTTTTTGCTTTGTCTTGACTAAAGGATTCGATTTTGTCCCTGGGCGCTCACAAACCTTGCACAAGTACCATTTTCCTGAAGGTGCACTGCTTCCTGCAGGCTCGCCGTGAGTGAGTTTCCTCTCTGTGGCTTTGCCAGTTGTTCTCAACACGCAAATCCTTTGACACGAATAACCTACACGATCTCCCTGATATCAGTTCCGCACAGCATAGCAGCCACTCCGTAGTGGAGCCAGCCCTAGGTTGGGCATTATATTCCACCCCAAAACACCTCCCAGCTAAAAGATGTCATCACATGTCCATTTAAAATAAGAGAACAGGATGATATTTGTGTTTCTCTTTACATTTTTTTTTCTAGCAACCAGGAGAGAATAAACAAAGATGCTGAACACAGCAAAAGGACAAAAAGAAACGAATGAACAATAACAACAAGAGTACCTGGTTAAGTATCAACCAATCCCGTAATGCGGTGCACAGTTCTTACAGGCTCCCTGGGAAGAATGAGAAAACACTTCTTGGGGATATTATTTCACAAGGCAAATGTCTTTGAGGGGATATTTATCTTATCTTAAAATCTGCCCTTTGCCTTTTGAGGCCATAATTATGGCTAGGTCATTGTTAGGAATGCACCAACTCTGGCCAGCAGGAAATTACGGGACTCAAAAATGTTAAATTCTAGTTCATCAGTAGAGCTGGCCTCCACTAACCAATGATTCCAAATTTGGTGTCCAAGATAACATTGTAAACCTGACTCATTTATTATTTTAATAGGAGGGTAGGTGTTTAAAATATATATTTAGGGTATGTAATTTAATGATGTGATACACATATACATATAAAAGGATTATCACAATCAAATCATTAATACAGTCATCACTTCACATAGTTACCTTTTTGTTTTTGGTGATGGTGAAAACAGCGGAAAGCACTTACGAGAAACTTTTTTTTTTTTTTAACAAATTTCAAGTACACAATGCTGTATATTAGATCCCCAGAACTTATTCATGTTTTTTTTTTTTATTATTTGTTTCAGGACTTTTTAATCTTATAACTGAAAGTTTTTACCTCGTGAACCATATCCTACCACCAGTAATCACTATTTTAGTTTCTGGCTTTATGAGTTGAACTGTTTAAAATTCCACATGTAAGATTATACAGTATTTTTCTTTCTGTGTCTGGCTTATTTAACTTCGCATCATGTCCTCCGGTTCATCTGTGTTTTCACACATGGCAATATTTCCTTCCCTTTTTTTATGGCTGAATAATTGTATGTAGAGAGTATATTGTCATTACCCATTCATCGGTCAATGGGCACTGGGTGGTTTCCATGTCTTGGCTATTTTGAATAATGCTGCCGTGAACAAGAGGGTGCACATACCTTTCTGAGACAGTGGCTTCATTTCTATTGGATATGTACCCAGCAGTGAGATCGCTAGATCATAGGGCAGTTCTATTTTTAACTTCTTAAGGAACCTCGGGCCTGTTTCCACAATGGCCGTTCTCAATTTACATTCACACCAACAGAGTGCAAGAGTTTCCTTCTGTCCACAACCTCGCCAGCACTTGTTTTCTTTTGTCTTTTGATAATCCCAGCTTGTTTTTCAAGAGGAGAGTGTGGATGTCAAGATAGGACTCTATGCATGATGAAAAAGTCAGTTGCTATAATAAAGGAAAAATGGCAGCAAGCCTACAGTGCGCATCCAATTCCAGGGGGAGAAAAAAACCCGACACTCCCTAGGTCCAAGGTCATGGGTAGTTTCCCTGTGGCATAGCAGATATAGCATACACTAAATTGTTTGATTTTTAAATTTTCAGTTTTAAGGAGCAAGTGAAAGTGTGGGCATTGAGGCATATGTCAGAGAGTCATTCTGGGCAGGTGGGTGAAATCATGCCATCTTTATGCAGGAATGGCTATGTGATGGGTGTAAAGAAAAGGACAGGCATTAAACAGCTTGGGGAGAAGGCAATACCATGGAGCCAGTACCAGGACACTTGTATATTTAATCATATTTAAGCATTAGAATACTATAGAAGCAGGAAACACAAGCCCAAGTCTATAGGAAATGTTCAGTTTTGAAACTAATGTAAAGTATTGAAATGAGGCAGTGAATAGAGGCATATTGATTGATTCACTCATAATTAAACAGAGTCTGAAAAGCAGGCTGTAATTGCTAAGATGCGCTTAAGTATGTTTACTTTCTGTGGGTAACTAAAAAAGGAGACATAAACATGGTAATTAAAGGGTTATTTTTTTTTTGTCCTTCATGTTCAAGGATGCTCTTACTCAAGATCAACCTGATTTGTATGTGATCTAAGTGAAGTATTGAAATTTTTGATTTTCTGCTGCAGTAAAGGGCATCATCATTGGTGTGGGTAATTGACCACTACATATAATTAACACAACAGGGCTGGTGTCCAGCCCAGCCAATGCTTCTGCCATGGTCCATGTCCTGGAGTTCAGCTCCTTGCCTCTTATATTTTCTCGATGCAGCCTCATAACCCATTCAAAGTCAAACATCGAGTGTTGTCTGTCATATAGTTTGTCAAGATTAAAAAGTGCACACCTGGATGCTATAATAGTAGCTACAAAATTATTTGTATCCGCCAAGATCAATTTGTCTCTTTAATAATAGTTCTGGTTGATCTTTAGGCTATAGGAAGACAGCAAATAATATGACAAATTAAATCTATCTAGTGCAATAGATATGCTTTCTTATAGTCTGCTTACACTTGAATATATAAAACAGAAATATTACACATAGGTGTGAAAAAAATGGGTGTTTAGAGTTACTAACCAATGCTTTCCAGCTCAAATACTGCTGAGTATTTCTTTTTAGATACAGCTATTTATAGTAAAAAAAAAAAAAAATGGCCCTTATTTCTGACTTGCATTCTGTGATTCTAAATCTTAGTTCTCAGCCTTTTCTGATGGTTAAACCATAAATAATAACCACTTGGAACAAATAATACTTCATTAATGTGTTTCTACTTTTTATTGCTGGTTTTATTTTATTAATTACTATTTTATTATCTGTATAATGAAAGGACTGATGTCAATGACATTCTCCTTCCTTAAGCTCCTAATTGGGTTTTCATGCTTTTCTGAGGCATGATTGACCTTGAAAAAATTACACATATTTATACATTTTGATGAGTCTATGTGAAATTCTAGAAATACATGATCATCTGAATTAATTAAAATGCTTCTTCTTTTTCTAACTTTTACACAAGTCTACTTTGTTTTAACCGAAGTTGTTAAGAATTCCAGAACGACACACCATACCAAGAGGGAGATTGGCTGACATTTATTTTCCCTTCTGATCTTAGTGGGAGTGGTCCTAAAGTTTCATAAATAATAACCTATTTGATAAGGATTTCTAGGAGATAACTTTTTTATATAAGTATCACCGCAAGATGGATAAATTTAAATGTCATGGTTCCTCCATCATCAAGTGAGATGGTTATAAGAATAGCAATACAATAAATTATGCTGACATATTATCTACAATGTTGGACCAGTCCTAGAGGAACACCTCTGCCATCATTGTGTATGTGCGTATGTGTTATGGATTAAATTTTGTCCTGCAAAGATAGGATGGATTTCTAACCCCCAGTTACTCAGACTGTTAACTATTTGGAAATGAGGTCAAGCAATGCAGTTTGTTAATTTAGGACGAGGCCATACCAGAGTCAGATGAAGTCTTGATCAAATGTGACTGTTGTCCTTATAAGAAGAGCAAAAGAGTCATAGGAACAGGTACACAAGAGAAGAAAGCCTTATGAAGAGATGCCTGGAAGTGAGGTGTTCCATGTACAAGTCAAGAAACACAAAAGATTGTCATAAAGCACCAGAAGCAAAGAGAAAATCATGGAACCAGTACTTCCTTAGATTCTTCAGCAAACATGGTCCTACCACCACCTTAATTTGGGCCTTCCAGACTCCTGAACAGAAAGAGAAAGAATTTCTGTTGCTTTAGGCTGTCCCTTTGTTCAACAGCCTTATGAAACTAATGTGCTATGTGCATGCATATGTGTGTGTAAGTGCATACACAGAGATATATACAAATAATCTAGTGCAGTTTTAAGCTTTTATAGTTTCAAACATGTAATTGGTCCTTTTTAAAAAAGTGTTACTTTGAAATTTTGTAAACTTTGAAAAAAAATTTAAGTTTTCAGTTTTCCTATCTTCAATTAGAGGGACTTAAACATTTAAAAGTTGTTATTTGTAAAAATATATATATAATCATTTTGACTTCTATCGGAATACAAAAAGCAGAATAAAGCTTTGCTCTGACCCTTACAACTATATGTATAGCCTATTTAAAATGCTTGTAATGTACAAAATCACAACTTTTCTTTGACCCACCTGAGAGCTGAAATCTGTGGAAAGATAGGCAGCTCCAGAGAGAGACAGGGTGATAGCATGTGCTCACCTGAACGGACATTGGACTCCTTATCGCCCAATGAGATTAACTCCATTAAACTTTTTAACCAATTATGAAAGGCCAAATATACATTAGTGTGAGAGAACAGAGTCCTTGGGGGCTGCTTAAAAGGGGGTTTACATCTGCTTGCATCCCTTCTGCACAGGCCCCACTGGGTAAAAGGAGGATTGGTCAAGTGTCAGGAGAGAGGCATATCTTTTGGCCCAGGTCTGGGGGAGCTGCTGTGGGAACAGCATGAAGCCCCATATAAATCCTTCTCTGTCTTCTCTATGGGACAAAAACTTTAAACTGCTATGGGAAGGAAGAAAATTCCGTCATCTTCAAGGAATGGATGAAGACCCAATAGAGCCAGACAAAAGGTACTAAAAACAAAGAAACAGACAAAAGGAAACTTAAAAAAAAAAGAAAACCCTAGCCCCCTCTCTTGGGGAGGAGCTTAAAAATACCGTGAGATCAGATCATTAAGAAGCCTCGACCAAGACCACAGGATGTGTTACCTGCCTAAATATGATGCTGAACCAGGACAGTAGAAGGATCCCTCCCTGCCCCCCTAGGCTAACAAGAGTCAGTTAATATGTAACAGCAGTAAGTGCTGAAGGAGAGACAGAGTCTGGGGACAGACCAATTCTAAGAGTCAGCACAAGGTCCTGAAGACCCCAGGCAGAGAATGGAGAACAAATCTTTTTTTTTAAATAATAAATTTATTTTTTATTGGTGTTCAATTTACCAACATATAGAATAACACCCAGTGCTCATCCCATCAAGTGCCCTCCTCAGTGCCCGTCACCCATTCACCCCCACCCCCTGCCCTCCTCCCCTTCCATCAACCCTAGTTCGTTTCCCAGAGTCAGGAGTCTCTATGTTCTGTCTCCCTTTCTGATATTTCCCACTCATTTCTTCTCCCTTCCCTTCTATTCCCTTTCACTATTATTTATATTCCCCAAATGAATGAGACCATATAATGTTTGTCCTTCTCCGATTCACTTACTTCACTCAGCATAATACCCTCCAGTTCCATCCACGTCGAAGCAAATGGTAGGTGTTTGTCATTTCTAATGGCTGAGGAATATTCCATTGTATACATAAACCACATCTTCTTTATCCATTCATCTTTCGATGGACACCGAGGCTCCTTCCACAGTTTGGCTATTGTGGACATTGCTGCTAGAAACATCGGGGTGCAGGTGTCCCGGCGTTTCGTTGCATCTGAATCTTTGGGGTAAATCCCCAACAGTGCAATTGCTGGGTTGTAGGGCAGGTCTATTTTTAACTCTTTGAAGATCCTTGGAGAACAAATCTTGAGGAAAACCTAAGTGCAAAGTGACACTCAGCATTCGAAGTCTGTGGTGCGCTGTGGATGACCACAGCACAGGAACACTGAATTTGCCTCATTTCCCAACAAGATGGACTCAACATTCAAAACAAGAGAAGGAGGTTTGGCAAGAGAAGACACATCCCATATCCAGACATACATATTATCTACCTCAGTCTACATTGTCTTTCACAAAATGCCTGGTCTTCAACCAAAAATTACATGATCTACAAAGAAGAAGAATAAAATCTCAAGAGGTAAAATGGTCAAGAGAACCGAGTTCAACTATGACCCAGGTGTTTGGACTTTCATATGATTTTTAATTTAAAATTACAATTTAAAATAATAATTAATATACGAAAGGCTCTAGAAGGAAAGATAGAAAGAAACATGCACAAATATGTGGAGAATTTCAGCAGAGAGATGGAAATTAAAAGAATCGCCTGGAAATGCTGGAAGAGAAAAGCATGGTGACAGAGATAAAGAATGTCTTTGAAAGACTCATTAGTGGGTATGACACAACTGGGGAAAGAATCAGTAATCTCAGAGATGGGCTAATTCACATTTTCCAGATGAAAACACACAAAGAAAAAAAACTGAAGACACATTATTAAAACATCACCCAGATAAGTGATTAACAAATATAAATAATTACACTTTAAGTTAATTCAAATAGTGGTTATCTTAACATTTTATAATTTATACTTCAGAAGTTATGAAAGCTTGAGACTGCACTAAAACTTTAGGGAATATACAGTCATACACCCACACACACACACACACATACTCATAGACACACATAGACTGAAACACACACTGCTATGTTTTATTCATTAATATCTTAGTTAAGACTTTTACATCTTTGATTTTGATTTTGATTTTGTTCACATGCGAACATAGTCTTTTTTTATCCATGTACTACCCTATCTCACTTTATGTTTTCTTCCTATAGAGCCATTCAGATCCAGTTATGTATATGTAGAAGATCAGTATTATTCACTATTCTTCAAAAATCAGAACCGTTAGGATGTATCTCTCTAGGTAGATAGGTAGATAGTTAGATGATCTAGATAAGATTTATTATAATAAATTGGCTCATCCAATTATAGAGGCCAAGAAATCCCAAGATGTCCTATTAGCAAGCTGAAGACCCAGAGTGTTGATAATATAGTTTCAGTTGTGAAACCAGCAAGCTCAAGCAAGACCCAAGAAAAGCCCGTGTTTTAGTTCAAGTCCAAAAGCCAGAAAATATGGAGGTCTCAGGTTAAGAGGTTAGACAAGAAGACTCGCCTCTTACTCAACTTTACTTTTTTTCTATTGAGGCCTCCAACTGATAAGATGAGGCCCACACACATTAGGGAGAGCAGTCTACTTTCCTCAGTCTACCAAAGAAATGTTAATCTCATCCAAAACTTCACAAACAACACCCGGAACATCTGGGCAGCCCATGGCCTAGTCATGTTGACTTATAAAAATAACCATCACAATTATTATCTGTTCTTCAATGTTCAGGTAAAATGGACCTTTGAAAAAAATTATTTTAGCCTGATATGTCTTTTGGGAGGACACTTAAAGAATTTAAAGGTATTCTGTTTTTTAATTTTCTTTCTAAATTAATTTTGGTAATTTACATTTCTATAAAAATGTCTCCATCATTGTCTTCAAATTATTAGCTTATATATTTTTTAAGACTTTATTTATTCATTCATGAGAGACAGAGAGAGAGAGAGAGAGAGAGAGAGGCAGAGACACAAGCAGAGGGAGAAGCAGGCTCCACACAGGGAGCCCGACGTGGGACTTGATCCCAGGTCTCCAGGGTTCCACCCTGAGCCCAAGACAGCTAAACTACTGAGCCACTGGGGCTGCCCCATTAGCTTATATTTTGTCACGGAATCATGATTGCTATTATTATCATTACCATTATGACTATTGAATTTCTCCTATTGTGGCTAGTAATACAGACAGTAGGAGTTCGTACGCTCCTGGCATTTTTTTGTGCTTCCACTGAATACTAAGCATGTATACTAACGTAGTGGCTTGAATCTCTGTTCGGCTACATTCAAACCAGATCATATGCTGGCCACTTGTGAATTACGTCTTGCTGGGACACTGGTGATACCCCAGACCCAGTCACACAAGTGTGTGGCCTTACCAAGTCGTTATTCTTGTAATGGATGTGTGTTTCAATGATCCGTAGCCTCAGGTGTGGTGAGCAGCTTCTTACAGTCATCTTCTCTGGAAGGATTGCTCTTACGTGCAGCCCCTGACTTCCAGGTGCAGCTTGGATGTTATCCTGGTCTTGCACCATTTCTTGTCTCTCTCAAGATATCCTAGAGGAGCTAAGCCACCCATCAGTGCTCTGTTTCTGAAGCTGGAGCCTACATACAGTAATTGTGGCTCTCATCACTGTTTTGCGTGTATGCTTTTGTTGTGTATATGGTCTGTCTCCGTCCATCCAGACTGCTATAACAAAATGTCATAGAGTGGATAGCTTATAAACGACGGAAATTTATTCTCAGATCTCTGGAGGCTGGAAGCCCGAGATGAGGGTGTCCGTGTGGTCAGGTGAGGGCCCTCTGCCATGTTGTGAACTTGTATCTTCACATAGTGGAAGATGCAAGGAGGCTCTCTGAATTCTTTTATAAAGCCACTAATCCCAATCCTGAGGACTCTACACTTATGACCTAATTACCTCCCAAAGTCACCACCTCCTAATCACCATCACGTTGGTTGGTAAAGATTCCAACACATGAATTTTTGAGGGGCACATTCAGAGATCATAGCACGTCCACTGAAATATATGCGTTGTCTTAATGACAATAATATAATTTCATTTGCATTAGCTCATAATGTACTAGAATCAACTCCAAAATGGAAGTATTAATAATTATTTCATTAACTAATTTGTTCCCAGTGCCCAGAAAAAAATGTCCAGAATACGATAGGCACTTGTGCAAATGAGTTAGATGAATGAGTTACTATTTTTATTTCTATCCTAGGTCTGGATGAGGAGCAGTGGTCACTTAAGACATGATCTACAGAAAAGTACATAAACCTATCTAGGAAAATTTATTAGACAAACTTATCCTAGAGTCGAGCCATTTTGCTAGTTTAGTGAAAGTACCTCATTTGGTTTCATCGCATGTGCTTCTGAAGCTGATGTGAACGTCTTTGTCTTTCTCTTCCACATGAGCACAGACATAGAACCACCAGAGTGTGACAGATGCTGCATTGAGTCTATTCACATAGTTCTCTTAACGATGCCTCATATCACCACTGGGAATTATTTATTCAGATTTTACAAACAAGGAATTTTTTTTTATTTTTAACAAGGAATTTTCTTACACCAGTTAATGGCAGAGCTGATATTAAAAATCCCATCTAGTGCACAGCACACAAATATTGAAAAATTTCTTTGGGATTCCTGTTTGGCTTATATTGATAATTCTCTTTCCTCAGATTTATCTTTTTCTCACACTGGATGACAGTTGTCTCATTTTTTATGAGTTTCTAGAATCCAAGAAATTATTTTTGACTGACCTGAGTATTCTCAATATATATTTAACACTTGCTGGTCTTGAGTGATACATAAGGAAGAAGACTCGTATAATGACCCGGCCTCCAACCCTGGTGAAAATACATAGTCAGCCTCAATTGGGTGCTTTCTGGGACAGTGAAGATCACCTTTTAAAGTACTATCTGAGGAAGTATAAAAATAAAACCTGGTCACTACAATTCTCTCTTATCTTAATGTTATTAAATGTACAGGAGGCAGGAGGTTGGACCAAGGTTACAGCCACTACCTGTGGATGCAATAAAAGGATATTGATATGAAGATTTTTTTAACACCATATAAAATAACAAGAGAACTGACCCTAAAGATCAGTCTTTCAAGGGGCTACTTACACAGCATTTGATACGATGCATTCTCAGGGACATTCAATCTTGTAAAGCAAATTTCTGAAGTGAGGACTTCAAGATTTTAGCTCGCATACCTCACATCCTGTGAACCACACCCCCCATTCTGAGAGCATCAGGACTTGAGTTAATAGGGACTTACGCATGTTGAAATCACAGCAAAATGCAAAGCAGGTCAAAATCCATAATGTATGTGCTTCACTGAGCTTTTAGGCAGGTAGAGATTCTGGGTGATACTAGTGAGCCTTATTTGTCACTTTCAAGTAAGTTAGTTGGCTTGTAAGCAGTCCTCCATCATCAGTGGCCACTACCTTTAAAAAATAACTAATTATAAAGTTTTCACATAATAATCTTGCAGTATAACATTCCAGGTTGTGTTAGGTTGGGATATTCCCAGTAGGGTAACTGGTAAGCAAAGAATCTGGAAGAAATATTGAATAAGATTCAATTCTTAGAGTTTCAGGATATCATGCCAGAAATCCTGTAATTCTTGTAACTAAGTGCTCAGCAATAGTTTTAAAGCAAACAAGCAGTAGCTCACATTCATATTGGAATAGTTAGCTGCGGTTGCTTTTGTTCCTATGTGTTCACCTTTCAAAACTGAACCACTGCTTTCTTCTGTGTCTGATATAAATTTATAAGGATATTCTCTCTCACAACAATATATAGGGAGAGTTCAAACTATAAATGCTGCTGGATTTTATGCTATGGGGTCACTTAGCATTTTACTTTTATTACTAAAAGATAAAAGGTCCTTTACTTAAAAATTAAAATTTCAAGGGCACCTGGGTGGCTCAGTCAGCTAGTCTGCCTTTGGCTCAGGTCACATCTCAGGGTCCTTGGTTTGAGCCCCACTGTTGGGCTCCCTATTCAGTAGAGAGTCTGCTTCTCCCTCTCCCTCTGCCTGTTGCACTCCCCCTGCTTGTGCGCGCTCTCTCTCTCTCTCTCTCTCTCTTTCTGTGTCACATAAATAAACAAAACTATTTTAAAAAGTTAAAATTTCAGCCCATTTTAATTTTTGTTTCATAATGAGAGCAATTCAGATTCAACAAAGGAGAAAGATGAAAAAATGGAACATTTGAAAAGGATACCAGAAATGGCTGCAAACCATGAATTCTTACAGAAATGGGAACACCGGGAAACAATCATGCAATATTTTGATGTGGTTGCTTCCATTATTTTACTGTATACACAGAATTAATACACTATATATAGAACTCCATTGTTCGGTTAGTTCTGCTATAATCAACATAGGTGTCCCTGCACATTCCTGTGCTATGGAAAATCATAGAGTTAAAACAAAACAAAACAAAACAGCATAAGGGGAAAACAGGGCTGGGGTCACACCACTCAACAACTTCCTTAGGGCTCAGTTAGAGAAAAGAGGAATCTGGTAAAGCTAGTAGCACAGTTTTACATGGTAAACGACTATAGGATACATAATACCATAGTTAACAGGTACTTTCCCTTAATAAAGATCTCAATTTTGCTTCTGTAAGAGGCTTCAGAAGAGCTGCAGCTGTGAGCCAAGGCAAAGTCGTGACCGGGGAGGTGGGGGGCTGAATAGGATGGGAGTTGGAACGATAGAGGTAGATGTGTGTTGCTCCTAAACAGGAAGCAAACTGAGGTAGCTAGGTGGGGGTGGGGGGTGAGATGTGTGTGTCTGTGCACGCTGTGTGTTCTGATCCAGCTCAGTTAATCGGAACGTGGTTTTACACATTTGCCTGGCCCTTTTTATAGATGAAAATGACCATAAACAATACACAGAACTCCTGTTATGCTCACATTGTTCCCAATATATCAATCCTATTGATACAAATTCATGTTTTCAAAGCACGCGGTATAGCAGAACTGACTGTATCATGAATATTATATCATCTTTTGTGAGTTCTTTTCCCATTGCAATTATTTGCAAAGACTTTGTAATGCTCCCAAAGGAAAACACGTATGTAGTCCTGTGTTGTTGAACATAGAGGTTGTTCCTAATTATTTTGCGTGCTTTAAGAATACCTTCATAATCATTGAAATGTCCATATTCCAGTTAGGATAAATTAGGACAAAGCACATGCAGTGAGTAGTTAAAAGTGATAATTCTGAAGTCAATTCTGATCTGACACCATCACTTAAACTATATCTGAACTTGTGCAAATTACTCAGCATCACCGAGCTTCGATTTCTTGGTCTGAAGATTGGAGAGGAAAATATTCCCTACCTTCTAGGGTGCGAAAGAATGGAAAGACATAACATTCAGAAAACCATCAGCACAGCGTTTTAAAGATAGTATGCTTTTAATAAATGCTAACTGTGAGCATAGAGGAGTTCAATAATGTGAGTTGAGTATAAAACATTTTTAATGGTTCCCAAAATATTTTAGCAAATGACTTTCCTAAGATCAATGCAAGAAAGAGACTCAGCTCATAGGTCAAGCTTCCTAGATCTATTCTTTTAAAAACAATTAGCTATTTTTTTTAAAAAAATTCATTAAGTTTTTATTTTAATTCCAGTGTACTTAACATACAGTGTTAGATTCATTTCAGGTGTGCAATACAGTGATTCAACATCCTCTACGCTACTTAGTGCTCCTCACGGTGAGTGCCCTCCTTCATCCCCATCGCCTCTTTCCCCTCTCCGCCACCCACCTTCCCTATGGTGACTCTCAGTTTGTTCTCTAGAGTTAATAGTCTGTTTTTTGGTTTGCCTCTCCCCTCTCTCTCTCTCTCTCTCTCTTTCCTCTTCTTGCTTATTTTGTTTCCTAGATACCACATATGAGAGAAATCATACGGTATCTGTCTTTCTCTGACTTATTTTACTTAGCATCATACTCTGTCTCCAACAAAAGACCTTGAGTAGCCAAAGCAATCTTCAAAAAGAAGAAAAGCAAAGTGGGAGGCGTCACAGTTCCAGACCTGAAGTTATGGTACAAAGCTGTAGTAAACATTTTGCTTTTTTTTTAAATAAATTTTTATTTATTTATGATAGTCACACACAGAGAGAGAGAGAGAGAGAGGCAGAGACACAGGCAGAGGGAGAAGCAGCCTCCATGCACCAGGAGCCCGACGTGGGATTTGATCCCGGGTCTCCAGGATCGCACCCTGGGTCAAAGACAGGCACCAAACTGCTGCACCACCCAGGGATCCCCAATTTGCTATTTTAAGGTGCTTTTTCCTTCTTCGTTTACTAATGAGGTTGAATATATTTTTATAGGTTATTTTCCCTGTGGCTAAAGTTTGTTGGTCTTTTGTTTGCTTGTTTTGTTTTATTCCACCCTTTAGTGATTCTCTCTGCATTTCCTTATCCTTTGGCGGTCCCATGTTGCTAACTTGGGGTTTAGGTTTTAAGTATCCTTAGTGAATCTCCTGTCTTCCTCATTGTCTCTTAAATGCCTGATTTTTAGCTTTCCTGCTCAGTCTCTCTTCTTGTCCATTGTTTCTACTTCCATTCACCTCCTCATCCTCCTGTGACTGAGTAAAAACCATTCAAGCAAGGTTGTGTACAGCTCCCCGTGCTGCCAGCAGCAGCTCCTATTCTATCCATCTTCTACGTTTCTAGGACAGGCCAAAGCAAACATCAGCTGTGTGGAAGACAACCAAAGAACCCCGAGGGGCTAGTGAGACTTCCAGAGGAATCTCTTCCAGGCTTGTATTCGAAAGTAACAAGGCTGAACATAAGGTGACAGAAAAGGTGTTGGATTTTGAAGAGGACATTTCCTTTCTTTGCTGCTAATCCTTCTTGCTAGCTTGCCTTCCTTTCAGTTACGTGATTAGCTTGAATTTCGTCTCAGGATCCTTAGCACCCTGCTTACAATGTTCTCTGCCATGTAGGTTCTGTATTGGGACCACGAATCCCTCCATCAGAATGATCATAATCTCAGTGCGGAGTTACCATAGCTGACTTTTATACATAAAACATTCAAATTCAACTTGTCATTTCTTGCACACACTTTCTTTCATTTCCCTCTGATATGATCGATATAATTCAGCTAGCACGGCCTTTCGTTTCTGACTTTACTGCCTCTCGACCCAACATTTGTGTGTGACCACCCTCAACTCATATACTATCTCTTTCACAATCCACATCTCTTTGTGTTCTCCGAAAGCACAACCCCAACGAAACATTTACACGATAGGATTTTATTGGTGTGTAACCTCCGCGAATTAGGAGTGAGGTTGAGAAAGGAGTGAGTCAAAACAAAGGCACATTTCTCGGATGTTTGCCACCTGTTATTGGTCAAGTGTTTGCTCTCATCGGACTATTTTCCAGCACGACATAGACCTACAGGAGATTCCATGGGCTGGGCCATATTAAGGGAGAAAGGGGTATAAATGTATCGGCTGGCTCTTGACTCCGCTGTCCAAGGTTTAGCCCAATGGCATGATCTTACCTAGACTTCAGGATGTTCACAGTTGCCCATTCTGAGGTTCCAAAGGTCGCCTGTGCCTCAGTGTCAAATGGGAAGCTCTAGGCAGATGAGAGGCTTATGGAAAGGTGCTGCCATATTTCATTTGAGTAAAATTGGGTGAATCCCTTTCAGAATAGTGGCTGAAATATGAAACAGAAGTTGGAGGCCAAGAAGACCTGAGGTCAGCCTACAAGGTTGTTAGTTTACCCCCAGCACCAACTTCTGTGCTACCTAACTGGACTGCAATGAGTGTGCCTCAGTTAGATAAACATGCAAAGCACCAGATATTTATCTCTCCTCAGCTTAGCTATAACACAGTGAAGTGTGTGAACTAATACGTGTGTTTAACTCCATAGAAACATGTGTATTCCTATAACTCTTGAAGCATTGTTGACAATATTTGTTCACTAAATGAATTAATGCATGTAGAATAGAGTAAGCTTCTAAAGAACAGTATATTTTTCTTTAATATTTAATACCTTTTTGTAATCCCAATTCATTACTCAGTCCTGCTCCTACTTAGCTGAAAATTAAAAAAAATTGTTGAAATAAATGATTTGATACGAAAAAAAAATCACAGAAAACAAACATATGTCAATAATTGTGAAAGGTTTTTTAATTTACCCTACCTGGAAGCTAAAAGTGTTTCATGAATGTTGGCTGAGTCATAAGATTCCTAGATTGAAATACATTGAAATAATATTTCAATATATTGAAATATATTCCTATATTGAAATAATATTGTGATTATTATTCACAAAGATCATAGTAAGCGAGAACATCAGCATTTCCTTGCATCTGTTTCCACAAGCCCCGATTCCCTCAGAGCAGTGTGACGAGGCCGGGTGATGCCTACACATCCACTGGGTTACATCCACTGTGGGAGAGGGATCCCAGCTTTGGGAGCATAAGTCTTTTATAATGGCCAGTAAATAAATGTGCCTTTTGCTCTTGACGGAGATGCTCTCTGTATCTTCCAGGACTGATTACCATGAAAACATCCTTGATATTTTGGAACAAAGATATTATAGAACATTGGAGTCAGTACCTCTGCTTTATTGCAAGATAAGCAGAAATGTGAGCTGCCCATAGGGAATTGTCTGCTGATAATAAACACTGCTTGTTTCTGAACTGTCTTGGTTTTTGGCAAAATTTCCTAAGAGTAAGCCACTTTGCCAGCCACACTGATTAATATGACCTGAAGGGGGTGGGACAAAACCCATTCAATTTGTCTCAGACAGCACCCAATTAAAGGAACCATCAAAAGGTCTCCAAGTGTGCAGATGAGGTCAGGCTGCAGTATTGACCTCAAGCATGTGCTTCAGTGTCCTGAACAAGTGTCATAAACCATCAGGGTCCCCCCTAGAATGCCAGATGGTTTTCTCCCCAGGCTTCTATACTGACCTTTTCCTTTGGCCTGTGGCATTAATCCAGGCACAGCAAGATGTATTAGTGATTGTACTGACTCTGCCCTGGCCCACAAAGAGAAACTTACTACTCTAATGTCCCTGGCTGAGGGGAACTGAATGCCTTCCAGGGTCTGGGTCATCACTGACCACTTGAGTAATGTCAGGGACAGAGTTTTAGCACTTCTTCTAATTGGATGACTCTTGTTCTAGGAATAATTGCCCGTGTTATGTTCATAAATATCAAGGAAGCAATCCCTTCACAAAACTTTCCCATGTAACCATCAGTAGCCTCATGTGGAAGAGCCCTTTACAGTCATCTGAGATCTATGTGATGCACTGATGGTATTCCCTTCGACATTTGGAGGGCTCATGAGTATCTCTAGAGTGTAGGTCATCATGCTTCCTGGGAAGAAACACATTAATGGCTGACTTCCACACAATGACTACATACCATCTCAGGGATGTAGATGGTGCCCTTAGAAAGAAAGTGCTATTTGATATTTCGGGGTCCCTGGAAGTGGAAAATCCACCATTTGGGAGGCATAGGTTGACAGTATCTCCAACATGTCCTCATGCATATCCAGCAACCCTGTGATTCCCAGTGTGGTTGGAACCATTGATTCTAATTGTTGTTGTAGGTTCTGCAAGAGGGCTGCCAGTACAGCCTGAGCTGTTTGTTTCTGCATCCATCTGAGCAGCCTCTAACATTCGTGACTTAACTAACAATGGGAAGAGGAGGTGATTTGTGTGGGAAGTGCAGGAGCAAGGGCCAGCCACTTGTGTTGTCACTAAACTTCTCTGTACGGTTAAGGGCAGTGATGATCAAACAGTAGTCAGAGCCATCAGAGGCACATATTAAACTCAGGAACAAGTTAAATGTAAGGAGTTTGCAGCAGTTTGGGAGAACCACACCATGGCATTTCCTTGCTTGAGTCAGGCTCCAGGTGGCTCTGAAAGATCACCAGACCAAAAGATCACTAATGTTCCTCTTTCCCCCATATCTCAGGGTAGAAGGTGCTACCCTTCCAAGGTGCTGAGCATGTTATCCTCCAAGAAAGAAAAAAAGAAAGAAAGAAAAGAAAAGAAAAGAGAAAAGAGAGAGAAAAAGAAAGAAAAGAGAGAGAAAGAAAGAAAGAGAAAAGAAAAGAAAGAAAAGAAAAGAAAAGAAAAGAAAAGAAAAGAAAAGAAAAGAAAGAAAAGAAAAGAAAAGAAAAGAAAAGAAAAGAAAGAAAAGAGGAGGGAGTACCCCATTTTAGTAACCTTATATTTTTCTTATCATTTTCTCCTCACACACAGACCATGTTCTGAAAAGATCAGGGTGAGAATTGTGAGAGCATATTAGTAGAATTTATAGACACCCACCATGTCAACACTTTGACCCACATAGACTACTGATGGGCACCTTGGGAAGCAGTGAACTCAAACAAATTGTCATTATCCTTACAATCCAGGACCACGCCAGTTCAACAAGAGAATCCTGGTAGCTAAACAAAAATTAACCTAGACACTAGTTAAAAATGACAAGGGTAGATTTTATTCAGTAATAAGTATGATATTAGAAGAAAGGATCTAGCATGAACTGAACTCAGCTTTGACTCATGCAGAGGTGAGTGGACGCTTTAAACAGAGAAGGAGGGAGAAGAGAAGGGAGACTGGGGACTCAAAGTTAGGGAAGTGGACATTTACCAAAAAGTGAGTAGAGGTTTGGTAAATCTGGGTTTGCTAACAGGGCTTAGGGAAGTCACAGGGAGTTAACTCTGAGTGTTTGGATTGCTAAGAGACAGCCTCAGGTTCTGGAGAAGATAGTCTTGGAGGGTAAAAAAATTACATCTTAAAGGGGCAGAGAAAGATCTATAATTACAAGCTTTCTAAAGTCATTACCCCAGGACTGACTCAGGAGCCTATCTGCCTATCATCAAATTTTGACTGAAACAGTAAATTCTCCTGGCAGCACTGACCTTTCTCTAGTACGAACATTAAATGGGGCTGGGGTCATGCTGGGATGTGGCCTTGAGTTTAGAAACCATGCTAGTGTTTTGTTATGGACCGAATGTCGTGCCTCCCTACTCCCCCAAATGTATATGCTGAAACCCTACTTCCCAATGTGATGTTATTAGGAGGTCGGGCCTTTGGAGGCAATTAGATTTAGATGAAGTCATGAGGGTGGAGGCCCCCTGATGGAATTAGGAAGAGATCAGAGCTCTCTCTCTACCATGTGAGAGTCTATAGTCTACAAACCAAAAATAAATCTTTCATCAGGAGCCAATTAACGGGCACTTTGATCTTGGACTTTCAGCCTCCGAAACTGTGAAAAATAATTTTCTGTTGTCTAAACTACCTGGTTTACGGTATTTTACATAGCAGCCTGAGCTGACTAAGATGCTTATCTTCAAGTCTCCTAGTTTTGAGGAGGATAAAATACTCATTGCTGAGAGTCTGAAGTTCTCACAGGCCATGGCTGAGGCCTGATCTGGTCAGGAAGATGGCTCAGAGGACGCTGACTGGAGTTTGGTCAAGGAAAGAGTCTATCACATTTTTTAATATGCCATTTCCATCTGAGAAGGGAGGATCATCACACCCATCCCATAGGGTGAGTCCTTGAGTCTGGGTTGGCCCACCCAAATGAGCAAGTCAGTCATAAGTTCTCCTGGGTCAGATATTTGGTTTGAACCGAAGCCCATATTACCATTAGGGAGCTAATGACTGCTGGGTGCGCCTGGTAGCTGAGTCAATGGGGTGACAAGCCCAAAACCCTAGAGGGTTGTCTCCAGGTAGAGAGTGCCTCTCTTTGCCAGAGGCTCCATTTGGCAAGAGTTTCAGTCAGAAACTGAAAGTGATCATCATGATTCCAGGGTTGCAAAGCCGCTGGCACTTCTCTGCCTGAGGCACACCTCATTGAAAGAAACCTTCTGAAATGCATGCACCAGCACAGAACACCTGGATTCTTACTGCATGCTTAAAAGTGGAAAAAGCAAATAAAGCACATAGATTTCGTCCATCACTCCCACCCCCAAGGTCAAGGCTAATTTCACCTCCTTTCCCCATTGTGAACCGTTCTGAAGCTCACTTAGCTGAATTAAGGCGTCCCTTCTCCCCACAGCATCAAGTAGGTTGGTCACATAGCTCCAACAAAGTTTTGCATGTGGAGCTCCTCCCCTCCCTGAAATTTGGGATCCTAGGTTCATCCCCTAATCATCTTTTCCCTTAGGCCATCTGAGGTCTGAGGAACGGGGAAGGGATGAATAGGGTCATGAATAGAGAATCCATCTCCACAGCAGTACACAAGACACATTGGCTTTTATTACCGAGTGGTGTGGCTCCTGCTTGAAGTTCAACCAAATAAAATTAATGTATTTGGCTCTCCCTGTATTAAGTAGTAAGGTCATCATTAGTGACGCCATCTCAGTCAGCTCTGAGGACCTCTTGACTCAGCGTTTATAGCCATTGTGGTCTCTGGGGTTGCAGGGATTGTGCCCTTTGGGAGACTTGGGCCAGTCTCCCACAATGGCATCTTTTTAAAAGACATCTCCACGTCTATGTCCCACTACTATGATAACATATCTTCTTAGATTCTTTCCTGTTTTCAACAAATGGGTTAGGAGGCTCTTTTGAGAATGCAGGGATGGCTAGAATAATTTACCCAAAATGTCTTTGTTCTGTCTCATTCTCAAATGGGTCATATTTATCTGTACTGTAAACCCAGCCCAGGGGAGCGAGAGTCTTATACTAGAGTCAACTTCTTCTCCGAATTCCCATATGAATTTTTCTGTCTCAGGGAATCTCCCCCCAAGGATCAGAACTCTGATAGTAGCCAGGACACACTGCAAAATTCTCTAGCTCCCCTTATTCTTGTCTCTGAATGATCTGAAGTTTGGTGTGAGAGATTGCAGAAGAAGCCAACCCATAAGACAGATGGGTGTTACCATCCTTGTTAAACAAACCATTTTGTACCCCACACCCTCATCTCCGAAGCAAGCCAGTCAACGTTTTCACACTGTGCCTGGTTTCTGCCCACAGTGGTCACAAATGTCTGTCCTCTCACATTCAGTATGGGTACGCATATCTGCAACTCTTGTCTAAAGAGGTGGAAAATTCTACACCCCCAAGAAGAATTAGAGTGGTTTTACAGTAGGGACAAACCTGGGCCTGTCATCAGACTAGCCAGGGAGTCCCCCTTTCCTTAGGACAGTTAGCCATGACTTAAGCACTTTTTTGGACACAGAGCTTTTAGCCCACTTTACGGTGCTCAATTACCTCCCGGCCCCTGCTAATCGATAGCCATGGTGTGAAGAACTATTCACTGTGCATTTATTGTGCAATTGACTGTGCATTTCGGCCAGTATGGGTGCTACTAATGACCATGGACTTCCCTCGAATCTTATTAATCTTTCCAAGAGGTTTTTTATTCTTCCTCTTTCTGAAAGTCATGCCTTTGTCAGCATCCCCATGCTATGGCCCAAACTGTGAAGGTAATGATATTGTACGGTTAGCCTGCCATAAGTTCATGGATGCTAGCTGGGCTGAAGGCATGAGATTTTCTGAGTCAAGACAAAGGACTTGATTGCGCAGAGCAATACAAGAGCCAAAGTATCAGCATTTTCTTGTCCTGGTTCTCTGAGTCCCAGTTCCCACAGGGCAATGCTAAGAGATCCAGGTGACAATTGCACATGCGGTGACCTCCATTATAGGAAAGGAGCCCTTAGATTAGGGAGCCCAAAGTTTTTGCCATAATTACAGTAAGCAAATTGGCCCTTGGCTCCAGAGAGAGGCACGCTCTGCATCATGTAGGGCTTTATGCAAAACTTCTCTTTGCTCTAGAGGGAGACTACTTCTCTACCTTCCAAGAAGATTTGCTATACAAACATTTTTGTAAAAATAGTACTGCACAAACAATCTGTACTTCTGCTTGGGAGACAGTAGAAACACAAGAGCTCCATGAAGAATTGCCTCCCCAAAACATAATTACTCTCCCCAAAATAATTTTATTTGTATCTAGCTACAACAGCAGTAATTCTTAAATGTTTTGTAGGTCCTACTAAGAATCATTTGTGATGCCATGGATGTCCTTTCCAGGATAGATAAATAAATGTATGCATGTATGTCAATACGCACACACACAAAAATCCAGTATTCAAAGGCTATCTGAAGCTCAAATGGAAACCTGGCCCACCCCAGTTAAAACATTTTGACCTTAAGGATTTGTCCTGTCCTTAGTGTAAATTATGTAACTGCACGATGGGGTAAGATTATTCATTGAAGGGTTTTCGTGTAGGATAGGAGAGAGAAAGGATCATAAAAGTGGGCAGTAGGACTAACTACTAGAACAGAATCACTCATGCCCCCTTATTTTCATACTGCAGCTGCCGCTCTGCATTGTGACTCTCAAGTTTCCTTCCAGTAAGCTAAGTAGTACCCAGACATATTGATGTTTAGCACTAAGGGAATGGAAGTAATGAGTTGCTCTAAGACACACGGTGCTAGACTTCACTGCTGACTCAGATGCCTATTTTTAAGCTTCACTCTCTATTTTCTTGCTTTTTACTTTCTCACAGTGCTTGTTTCCAGGAGAACTTGAACTCACAGAGTGTCTCACACGGGTGTGTTTGCAACAGCTTTACTCAGAGCTTTGCCTCGCCCGTAATTACTTTTCATCAAAGACTCTTCTCTTAAAGATTAATAGAGGCACCGAGGTATTTTTGACCCTACTTACAAATGTAGATATTGCTATCAATACATCAGTTCTTTCACCATAAATATGATATCAGGGTGTTCCAGTAAGACTTGTCAAATATAATGGAGGCCTCTTCTGTGATATCAATATTTAACAAAGCCATCAGATGCACTCAAGAGCTTACACTGTTCACATTCATGCATAATTTGCAATTGTTTCTTTTTTTTTAATTTTTTATTTATTTTTTTTATTAATTTTTATTGGTGTTCATTTACCAACATACAGAAAAACACCCAGTGCTCATCCCGTCAAGTGTCCACCTCAGTGCCCGTCACCCATTCCCCTCCAACACCCACCCTCCTCCCCTTCCACCACCCCTAGTTCGTTTCCCCGAGTTAGGAGTCTTTATGTTCTGTCTCCCTTCCTGATATTTCCCAACATTTCTTTTTCCCTTCCTTTATATTCCCTTTCACTATTATTCATATTCCCCAAATGAATGAGAACATACACTGTTTGTCCTTCTCCGATTGACTTACTTCACTCAGCATAATACCCTCCAGTTCCATCCACGTTGAAGCAAATGGTGGGTATTTGTCGTTTCTAATTGCTGAGTAATATTCCATTGTATACATAAACCACATCTTCTTTATCCATTCATCTTTCGATGGATAGAAAACCATCCAATTGTTTCTTTTAATGTTGAAAATATTATTTTCGGATTGCTATTTCGTTTTTTCAGTACTAAGTTTTTATGAATGATTGATGGCAATGGAAGTTTTGTCTTAAATTATAATATTGGAAGATTGAAGGATTGGTCCACTTTTACAAAATTACAGCAACTCTGAAAGGTCAGAGCAGCCTACAGGCAAAATTTATACAAATATACAGAGAAATAAATAAATACAAGGAATAAATGAGGTTTGAACAGAAGTTAAGTTGCATATAACCTATAATGGACATGAATGGAATCATTCAAACAAAAATATTGGGGGCCATTCAGCTCAGGGTGAATAAAATATAATAACCACCAAAAAAACTTTTCTGACATCAATTACTTAATTCAATATTCTACTAAGGATCAATTGAGTTACTTTGAAAAGCTGAAGTTTAATATAATTATATACAACTCCAAAAAAAAAAAAAAATGGAGAATACTCTCCTGACTGCAGGCAATACCCCAACTGTGTTGCTTTAATTACATTATTTAACTCGATCAATAAGAGGAGAGGAAAATGAATTAAGCAATAGCAGAATGAGACCTACGTAGCATTTGCTTAGCTGAAAATTCTACAATACCTATGAGCCTGATGTTATATGAAACAAAATTAGAAATGCCTGTTTCTGAAAAACAGAAGAATTGGTATGTCTGTCAAAAGCACTGAAATTCTCAGGGCTTACCTAGTTTTGCCAGTCACTGCTGTTTCCTAGAGCCCACTGTTGGAGAGAGCTTTTCTCCCATTGCCTAGAACTAGGAAGGAGGGATTGAAGGAAGTCTAGTACAAAATTATGAAACTCATCTTTGTGGCCAAAGACCTAAGTCTGATGATCAGTGATCTCTGTCATATATCTAATTCAGATGCCCAAACTCTAGATATATTCTTGCAGTTTCTTGACCATATTTGCCTATACCTGTCTTTCAAACTCAATTTTTATTCTACTGTAGAGCCACTGTGTCCACCACCCTTACCTTGGCTCTTTGCTACTTTCATCAAGGCATTTGATTCCAGATCGTTATCTTTCTTAATTGCCTTGACCCATTTAAACAGCTCATGCCTAGCCATGTGCTGATGGATACAGAGAGGACGGTGAAAATGATATAGTACTAAATGTGGTAGACTTAGGTTTGACTGTCACCTATCTTGTTTCCAATTTTTATTTAGTAACTTATTTTTTTTTAGTATAACTGATATGCAGTTTTACGTTGGTTTCAGGTGCACAACATAGTGACTCGACTTCTCTATGCTATGCTCTTGCTTCCTATTTTTGTTTATATGTTTATTGTCCCCTCTCATACACGAGGCATTTTCCTTCCCCATTATGGCAAATATGTGTTTCAAGCTGACCAGAGGGCCACCATCTACTTCAACCCAATCATTTGTCCAGAGACGTTCACATGATCAAGGATCTGGATCTTCCCTGCAAACACTAGGGGGTTGCATCTCTGCTTCTGAGATCTTAAGCTGTGAGAACCAAAGAGTCTAGAGAACATAGAGGAAATCCTTAAGAAAAACATAAGAGGCCCCCTGCAACATGTAGGCAACACACAGGGAAGCCTCGCTCAACTGAGAGAGAACTAGAAAGACTTCTCGCAGCAGTCTTGAGTCTCTGAGCATTGCAATAAGGAGAACCCACAGTTTTTGTTTTGTTTTATGATTGTATTTATTTATTTATGAGAGACATGCGGAAAGACGGACACACAGGCAGAGGGAGAAGCAGGCTCCACGCAGGGAGCCCGATGCAGGGCTCGATCCCAGGTCCCCGGGATCACGCCCTGAGCCAAAGGCAGATGCTCAACCATTGAGCCACTCAGGTGTCCCGAGTTCTATTTTTTTCTAAAGTGAATTTTAATAGATTTCTCCTCTCTTCCTCCCTCTCTCTCACACACGGTATCTCTGAGAGTTTCTCCTCGGTAGTTCTCACCTCCCTCAGGCAATTTCCCTTCTGAAGTCCTAGTTATTCTCTGGGAGTTTCTTTTTCAAGATCCCAGTATTGGGCACACAGCCCCACGTCCTCTGCTAAAGCAGCTTCTCTCTTTGCCCCTCCAACTCCAGGACACATCTTCCACTTTCAGTTTTTGTTTTGCTTCATTCCTGTGTACAAACTGTATCCTTCTGTGTATGAAATCAGCTGGCATGGTTTCCTTTGTTCCATATTGTTCCATAAAAAGCAAGGAATCTACTCCAAAGTGATTTCTCAGGATGCAGGAAGAGTAGACCTATGGAGTATTCTGGATCAGATTTATAAGTTTCTTATGTGTTCTTAGATCATTTCATACCAAGTCAAGTATCTAAAGAAAGCACGCACTTATAATTTGAAAATGTGGGTACAGGTTGCATTCCTGATGATTGAGCAACTCGGTTTTAGATTCATATACCACATTTGAGAAGAACAGACCAGAAACTTGTTACTAAGGTTTAAATGTCTCATGAAAAAAAAAAAAAAAAAAGGTGGTAGATTTGATTCATTCATGAGCACCAAGGCAGAAATGAAAACGGAATTTCTTAAACAAATGAATGCCTCCAACAGAGAGATGCTCTAAGAGTCTAATTAGCTGTGTTGAAATTTTTCTTTCTCAAATTAGAGTCAGACCAATCATTCCATTGTTTTCTGTGACATGATAGAAAATGAAAAAAACATAATTCATGGAAGTCAGTAGTTGACATTTAAAAATGACTTTTTATTGTTGTATAATATTTGTGTAATACATATAAATCAGGAAATTGTGGAAACTGTAACATCTTCTTATGTTACAGATGTGTGTCTGTCACTTCCCGCTCATTTAAAGTGCTATCAATTTCTAGTAATATTTTTCTGTGAGGTTAAAAAATACAGATCCATTCTCACTTTAAATCCTCCAATTCTGTCTTCTATTTTAATGTCTGCCAACATTTAGGAAATAAAAGGATAAAACTAGGGAAAATGAACTATTACATCTAAATACTGAAATACCTAGAAACACCACATAGTTCTTATTATTCCTCAAATTTTGCAACTTGTATAACTACATAACTTGTCTTAGAGTTGTTCCTCCCACACCTATCACTCAAACGGAAGACCTTACCTTATGGCCACTGGAAAACCTCCATGGCTAATTTCATAAAAATCCAGTACTAAAATTAATCTCAAAGACAAATTCACAGCCTCATTCTGAGATCAGAAGAATGACCTTTAAGAAGGTGAAGTGACTTACTAATTTATATGGAAAATTAGTATGAAAGTTGAGGTTAGAATTTTATTCTGTAACTTTTTACTGTTTAGAAAAAATAAACCACACTTAAAATCCTGGGATACTCTTCTACTCCCCCATCCACCACCACACACTTTAAGATATGACAGATTTAAGAACAAACATCTCACATTTAGTTTAGAAGATACTCGAAAATTTTGTGGTTGAAGGAAAGTACAAGTCTTAGTTGACCCTTTCTTTTGTTCAAAACAAGTGTCAACCATGAGGGAGTCTTCTTCATGTTGCATAATTTTTTAATATCCTTAACTGTCATATCCCCAGGATCTAGCACATTATATTATGTGATAGATATTTAATAAATTATTTATTGAATAGGGGCACAGGGATGGCTCAGTCAAATATCCAACTCTTGATTTTGTTCAGATCATGATCTCAGGGTTCTGAGTTCTAGCCCTGTGTAGGGCTCTACACTCAGCAGGGGGCCTGCTCAGGGGTCTTTCTCTGGACCCCATTCTCGTCCTTATACATATGCTCTCTCTCTCTAAAAAATAAATATTCAAAATACATATTTATTGCATAAACAAAATAATTATGTGTAATTGATTGAGCTCCCAGAAAACAGACTGTGATAAAGAAGGTGTATTGGGGAATGAGGCTGGGAGTCACATCTGCAAGGGCAGTGGAAAGTGGGACTGGACAGACAACTGATCTGCTCTGTGGTGACTGCTGAGACTCAGCCAATCCTCTAGGAGCTCTGGAGCTAAGATTGTCCTACATTCAGAGGAGGGGTCAGGTCCTGGGGTTGAGTCCCACATCATGCTCCCCATGGGGAGCCTGCTTCTCCTTCTGCCTGTGTCTCTGCCTCTCCCCAAGGCTGTCATAGTAGATATTCATTGAAGCCAGGGTTAGGATATTCTTAACCTCAGCACTGTCGACATTTCAGCCCAACATGTCAATGTTTCAATACATTACTGCACTATTCCACTGTATGAGTATACCCCAATTTACTATTTTACATTTGATATGTTTAGATTATTCCCATTTGGAGGCTATTACAAATAAAGCTGGTAGGAACATTCTTGTACTTTGTACATCTTGCATTTTTATGGACATAGACATTTTGTTGCACATTATGCACCAAGGGTCTGTCATTTATGCTCATATTTAGCTTCAATAGACACGACTCACATTTTTCCACATGCTTCTATCTATGCATCTCACATCAGAAATACGTGAGAGTTTCCATTGTTCTATATCTTAGATACTGTCTGTCTTCTAAATTTCAGCTATCATAGAGGATTATTTGATATCTCACTATAATTTTTGATTTTCATTTTTCTGATGAATAAATATTTTTAAAACTTTTTCTATGTTAATGGATATTTAAATATTTTTAATTTTTTTAATATTTTAAAAGATTTTATTTATCCATGAGAGACACAGAGAGACAGGCAGAGACACAGGCAGAGGGAGAAGCAGGCTCCATGCAGGGAGCCCAACGTGGGACTCAATCCCGGGTCTCCAGGATCACGCCCTGGGCTGAAAGCGGCACTAAACTGCTGAGCCACCGGGCTGCCCTGAATATTCTTTTTTTAAAAGCCTTTTGCTCATTTTAATTAGTTTATCTCTTTATTGTTGATTTGAAACTGTTCTATATTTTGATAGACATGAGTATTTTAAGTAAATATATTACAAACATAGTATCCCATCTGAGGCCTAACTTTTTACCCACTTTATGGGATTTTTATGAGAGAAAGTTTTTATTTTAAAGCCAAATTATCCATTTTTTTTTACCGGTAGGCAAAGTGGTTTTTTTCTTTTTAAGATATTATTTATTCATGAGAGACACAGAGAGAGAGAGAGAGAGAGAGGTAGAGACACAGGCAGAGGGAGAAGCAGGCCCCACACAGGAGGCCGGTGTGGGACTTGATCCTAGGACTCCAGGACCATGCCCTGGGCTGAAGGCAGGCGCCCAACCACTGAGCCACCCAGGCGTCCCGGCAAAGTGTTTTTTGAGTTCTATGTAATAAATCTAGCTTGGTTACGAAGGTATTTTCCTAGTTTTTTTTTTTTTTTTCTTCCAGAAGCTTCAAACTATTTATCGTTGCTTTCAGGTACATGATCCATCTCAAGGGTAAATTTTGTTGATTTTCTAAGTAACGATGCAAGTGATCCAACATCTTTAGTTGAGAATACCATACTTTCAGTTAACTGATGTGAGTAGATCTCTGGACCCTCTATTCTATCTTCCTGCCTGTTTATCAATAGCTATTACTTTTAAAATCTGGACCTTTACAGAAAGCATTATTATCTTGGTAAGATATGTAGGTTTCAACTTAAGGACATTCATAGCTATTGTTGGATATTTGTACTTATATGTGAATTCAATTTAATTTAATTTTTTAAAGATTTTATTTATTTGAGAGAGGGAAAGAGAGAGAGTATGAGCTGAGGGAGGGGCAGAGGGAGGACCAGAAGCAGACTTCTCGCTGAGCAAGGAGACTGACTCAGGGCTTGATCCCAGGACCCTGAGATCACAACCTGAGCTGAATTAAGAGTTGGCTACTTAACTGACTGGGCCACCAACGTGCCCCACTTCTATGTGAATTTTAGAATAAGAAAGTTAATTTACCAGGAATCCTTGTGGTTTCAATGTCATTGCATTGAATCTATAGTTGAATTTAGAAGAATTAGCATATATCAAGTTCTCTGATCTATGGGCACTACTTAGCTCTCACCAATAATTTAGGGTTTCTTCAATCTTTCTCAAGAATATCTTGCAATTGGGCAGCCCGGGTGGCTCAGAGGTTTAGCGCCTGCCTTCAGCCCAGGGCATGACCCTGGGGGTCCTGGGATCGAGTCCCACATCGGGCTCCCTGCATGGAGCCTGCTTCTCCCTCTGCCTGTGTCTCTGCCTCTCTCTCTCTCTGTGTCTCTCATGAATTTAAAAAAAAAAAAAAGAATATCCTAATTTATAGTGTGCACATGCTTTAGTTGATTTATTTCATAAACTATCCTTTGTATTGCATACCTTGTCTTACTGGTATATGAAAATATGATTGATTACTTTTGTACTGACTGTTTCCAGGGACCCCATTAAGATAAAATCACTTTCATTATGACATTAGGTAGGGGCTTCTGTACAAGGTTGGGTTGAAATGGTGACAGTGCTCATCCATGTTTCATATCAACCATGAGAGAAAAACTTGGAAAAACTTCATTGTTAGATATGATGTTAGCATGTTCTGTGTTAGACTGAGAATATTCCCTTTTATTCCTCATTTGCTGAGAATTAATCAAGAGATATTTTTTAAAATATTTTTTTTAAAGATTTACTTATTTTAGAGAAGGGGGAGGGATAGAGAGAAAGAGAGTAAGCAGACCCCCCCTTAAGCTGAATAGGGAGCTGACCTGGGGCTGGATCCCAGGACCCTAAGATCATGACCCGGCTCAAAATCAAGAATCGAGACACCTAACCAAATGAGCCACCCTGGCACCTCAAGAAATATTTTTTTTAATTTTATGAAATTCTTTTTTATATTTATTGAAATTATCATTTTACCTTATTCTGCTAATGTAGAATTATAGTCATTTATTTTAAAATATATTAAATAATCCTTGTACTTTGGGAATGAATCCCATTACTTGAAGCTATTTCCCATTATTATACACGTAAACGTATTCCAATTGCTAACATTTTGTTTAATTCTCACATCTGTGTTCATGAGAAATATTGATTGCTAATTTTCTTTCATTGGAATGTCCTATAAGGTTTTGGCGTAACACTCTGCTAGTCTCATAAAGTGTATTTGAAAATATTCCCTCTGTTTACTCTCTTCTACAATTTTCATGCGAGATTGTTATTCTCTCACAACTTTTTGAGAATTCACCTCTCTTCTCCAGGAGAAGCTACAAAAGAAGTAATTTTTAAGTGATACCCCATTCTAAGTGTGGCCCTTTCTGGGGATATACCTCTATTTCTGTTTACAAATATTTTCTCTGTATTTGCTGTGTGCTCAAAGACACTGTGGATTAAGTTTGGACAATGACTATAAGAATATACTATTATTGCCTGCATTTTGCAGGTGGGGAAACTGAGCTTCAATTTATCTCTGGTCTCACATAAGCAGAGAGTGGAAACTAAATGCTCAAAGGGTCAGACTCCACATTCACGATCCTTTCCATTTTATTTTTATCACCTCCTACGTCCCTCCTAAATACTATTTTAGGATTTTTCTAATATTGTTTTCAAAGTATCCTAGACAATTTAGGTGCATATTCTATATCCACTGATATTTAAAAGGGAATTTGTTAGGAAATAAAACAAGTGACAGTGCTGTTTTAATTTCATGATCCCCTTTTCTGCTGACTTCTGTGTGGTCAAGTATTTTGTCATTATCACGATGATGTTCAAGATTCTTAGCTTTTTTAATGCAGGTGATGTGGCTTTCTGAGTTAAAAAAAAAAGTCATTTGTTTAAATGAATTTGATATTAGCTTTTGGTTTGAGGTTAGATTTAGCACATAGTTCTCAAGAAAATGTTTCAATGTTTTTTTTTTTTTTAATTTTCTCAAAGTAGAAAACAGTAATGAAAAGTATTTTGAGGGAGGAGTAGAGGGAAAAGCTATAGTGGATTAGAATGCTTGATTTTTTAACATGATAAACTACTGTTAAGACCTTTTGTTAATACTAAACACACACTCCCTTTCCCTCTCTGTCTCTCCCTCTCCTCTTCTATTTCTATATTCTAGAGATTGAAATTAGATGTGAAGAGAAAGGTGATTGAGAGCTAAAGATATTCATATTATAGAAGTTCAGTTAGATCTTCCCCATGCTTTTAATTTATGAGTGTGAATTTTATTGAATTTTTTTTCAGTAACATAAGGAGAGTTAAAGTGTCACTGGGACACACATTTCTCAAAGATATTTTATGTTACCTCAGTACGTGAGCTAAGGCAGCATTGGATTAACATATCGCCCCTTCTTTGGATACCCAGAGAGTGAGTCTTCAGTTCTTTAAAAGACAAATGAATCAAGAGTAAAGTTAGTAACAGATTTTTTTTTTTTTGTATTCATTTAACCTTGGTACAGCACAAAATGTTGAATAGAATATAAATAAAATAGAAAGTTCTGGGCTTATTTCCAACAAAATCTTTGGCAATAATGGTCAATCACCATGAACACCCACTCTCCCCCATTCCCAGGAAATCTGCTTTTACCACAAGGTAATACCTACATATCTCTATTTTTGCATTTGTAGCCATTGGAATATTTCCAAAGAGGAGGAGAGATTAGACGAACATGCACTGACAAACACAATTGTGGTGTTGTGCTAGTGAATGTGATATATGTCTTGGGGTTTTCCCATACTCTCATATGGGCAGTGATACCAAAATACCATGCATGCTATGTTAAACTCATTTTTGAATCACGCTGTGTAGAATCATGGAGTGGGTGTGCCTGGGCTCCAGCAGGAAGCGGTAAATAATCCAATACCCCAAATGTTGCACACGGGTGCTACACTGAACGTTGCCTTACAAATGAGGACACAAGCAAGTCATGGCAGAAACCTGGCAGACGTGAATGGCAAGAAAAGCTCTTTCCTGAGAACTCCTTTTAGAAATTTGTGCATGGGCCTTCTACAGAATGCCATATATATCAGTCAGCAAGGAAGAGAATTTATATGGGGAGCAAGACAGATGGCGAAGGCCAAAACAGTGGCCAACAATCATGTGCTTCTGTATCCAGGCAGGCATTCTAAATCTTGGCAGTGGAAGAAGCTGGCAAGGGCTGGTACTTGGCCTACCACTACTGAAGTCTGATACTCCTAAACTAATGGCTGTTTTTTCAAATTGTGAGTAAATTAATGCTAATCAGGCAGTGAAATTTGGCTAGAATTATTTCCCTAATCCAGCATCAGAAACCACTGCAATACTTGTTTTCTGTGTGTCTTTTCACATATGTGCTGCGCAGAGGATTTCTTTATTTGTCTGGTTCAGCTCTGACATATAAAATGCTTGGAAGCTGCCACTCACATCTTTAAAACAAGAAAACACCAAGCAAACCAAAAATCAATTACCTTTCCTGGACACATCAGAGAACTGAGGTTGCAGAGTAAAGCATTACTTTAGAGGCACAGGGGAATCCAGAAAGTTAGAGCTGAGACCGGGTCACCCAATAGAAGCTGTCGGAGCCATGGAGGAACATATAAATAGTAAATTTGATGACTTGCTGGAGGTGGAGTGTGGCAGGAACTCCTGGGGTCGGTGGCTTGGGAGCTCGCCTACACTTCTGCAGGTTTTACCTCTAGGGACCCTGCTGGGTTTTCACAAAGAGGCAGGAGGTATCTCTAACTGGCTCTGCAAGGAGGAAAGGGAAGGTAACAATTGTGAAACACACTACGTGTTCTCCACAACAAAGACAGACTTTGGAGAAAGAGATTTAAGGGAGGCTTCTCCCAGCTGGAGAAAGGACAGTGCTTCCACTCCAGCCCCTCTAACCCTTCTTCAACAAAGAAGACTGAAGGGAAAATCTGTGACACTAGAGAAACACTAGTGACGTTTGCAGCCTTAGAAGCACAGGTCCATTATAAGACTGAGATCTGGGGCACCTGAGTGGCTCAATGGGTTAAGCATCTGCCTTTCACTCAGGTCCTGATCCCAGAGTCCTGTGATGGAGCCCCACATGGCGCTTCCTGCTCAGTGGGGAGTCTGCTTCTTCCTCTGCCCCTCACCTCACTTATACTCTCTCTCTTTTGCTCTCTCTCTCTCTCAAATAAATTAAAAATAAAATTTAAAAAAAAATAAGACTTAGATCTGATCCTAAGACTGTGGAACTCTCCCCTCCGTCCATTTTATAACTAATCCAACAGGGATGCAGTGTCCTAACACTGGATTACAGTGGAAAGAGCATCATGACACAGATTCACTCTGAGAAAAAGTGCTTAGGGGACCCCAGAATCAATTGCATGGATCAAAACAAGAACACTGGAGGAATTTGGTATCTCTGGTACGTAGGGCTACAGCAAGTATTAAACAAACCGCAGGACCTAGCTGGAACAACACAAAACCTCATGATAGCCTGTCCACCTCAGTTCCTATTACCCGATACTTCTAGTTCAGGTTTAAACAATAAATTACAAGGCATACTGAAATGAAAAACAATTTTAAGAGACAAAGCAACATGAGACACAGACTTGGATAGGACACAGATGTTGGAATTGTCAGACTGGATATTTAAAATACCTCTGTTTAACATGTTGAAGGTTTTAATGGAAGAAAAAAATACACTATATGAAAGAACAGGTGGATATAAGTAAGCACAGAGCTGGACACTCTCAGAATCAAAAGGAAATACTAGAATCAAAATAAGTGAAGAAAAATCACAAATCAAAATTACTTAAGTGAAGAATGCCCTTGTTAGGCTCATCAGTAGACCAGACACAGTAAGGCAAGGATCATTGAGCCTTAAGATAGGTCAGTAGAAACTTCTCACACATACACATGAAGAGAATGAAGAATCAAAAGAAAACAGATTAAAATATCCAAGAATAGTAGTTCGATTTTAGAAGAGAACATACACAAAATTGGAATGCCAAAAAGGGAAGCAGGAAAGAATGAAGTAGAAAAAAAAAAGTATGAAGTAATCATGACTGAAACATTACAAATTAATGACAGACACAAGAAAAAGCAGAGTCAGGAAGCTCAAAAGCACAAAGCAGGAAAAATAAAAGGCACATACTCCTAGGCATGTCATATTCAATTTGCATATCTTTGTCAGTCTTTTTCAAAAGACAAGGAGAAAATTGTTAAATCAGTTAGACTTTAAAAATATATATATTTTTTACCTATAGAGGAACAAAGATAAAAATAATGGCAGATTCTCACCAGAAACCATACAAATAGGAAAAAGTAGATCAAAACATTTGAAATATTGGAGAAAACAACAACACACTGAAATTCCGTATGCCATGAAATTAACCTCAAAAATAAGGAAAAATATTTATTTAGACAGATAAATAGAAATTTATTTAGACAAATAAAACTGACCCGTAAGAAAGAAATGTTAGTTCTTCAGGAAGAAGGAAATCATATAGATTAGAATCTACCATCTACAGAACAAAAAGGACATAAAAGAGGAAAAAATGAACTTAAAATATTTTATTTCCTTTAATCTCTTTTATTAAGAATTGTGGTTTAGTTGTGCTACAATACTTATAAAAGTTACCATCTTAATCATTTACGTGTAGATTTTAGTAGTGATATATACATTCACATTGTTGTGCAACCAATCTCCAGAACTCTTTTAATCTTGCACAACTGAAATTTCATAACCATTAAATATAACTCCCCATTGCCTTCTCCTCGTGCCCCAGACTCTGGCATCCACCACTCTCTATGAATTTGTCTCTTCTGGGTACCTCATATAAGTAAAATCACACAATATTTGTCTTTTGGTGACTAGCTATTTCAATTGGTACATCTTAAATGTTCATCCATATTGTAGCAAGGGTCAGACTTTCAATTCTTTTTAAGCCTGAAAATTTTTCCTGTGTGTGTGTGTGTCTACCGTACTTTACTTATCCCATTTATCTGTGGATGGGCACTTGAGTTGCTTCCACCTGTTGGCTATTATGAATAATCCTGCTATGGACAGAGTAGGCAAATATCTCCTTAAGAACTTGCTTTCAGATGGGCAGCCTGGGTGGCTCAGCGGTTTAGCACCACCTTTGTCCCAGAGCATGACCCCAGGATCCTGGGATCTAGTCCCACATTGGGCTCCCTGCGTGGAGCCTGCTCCTCCCTCTGCCTGTGTCTCTGCCTCTCTCTCTCTGTGTGTCTCTCATGAATAAATAAATCTTAAAAAAAAAAAAGAACTTGGTTTTGACTCTTTTAGATATATACCCAGAAATAGGATAACTCCAATTTTTCTACATCTTTTTCCACACTTCTAATTTTCTGTTGTTGTTGTTTTCAAATATATAGTTGCCATCTTAATGGCTGTGAAGTGGTATCTCATTATGGTTGTGGTTGTGATTTACATTTCTCTAATAACTAATGATGTTGAGCGTCTTTTCATGTGCTTGTTGGTCATCTGTACGTCTCCTTCAGAAAAATATGTTTTCAAGTCCTTTGGCAATTTTTAAAGAGTTTCTATTGTTGAGTTGTAGGAGTTCTTTATATACTCTGGATATTAACTCCTCATCACATACATAATCTGCAAACATCTTCTCCCATTCTGTAGGTCGATTTTCACTTGGTTGGCTGTGTCCTTTGTTATACAGATGAATGTTTTAAAATAATAGCAGTAATGTATTTGTTTAAAATAACAGTAGTGATAATGTGTTGGGTGATTATAGAATACAAATAAGGAAAAAGAATAACAGCAATGTCTTAAGAGATGGGAAAAGGAAATTGGGAATACTTTTATAAGGTATCTGCACTGAATGTTAATCATTAAAGTGTCATTTGTAAGTGAATTTAAATTAAAGTGTACACTAGAAGCACTAGAGAAAGCACAACTATATGTTGTTTAAAGAAATAAAATTTATATGCTAAGAAATAAGAAAATACAGTCATATAAAAAGTTCAAGTAAGGGAAGCCTGGATGGCTCAGTCAGTTAAAGTCAGCCTTTGGCTCAGGTCATGATCCCAGGATGTTGGGATTGAGCCCCATGTTGGGATCTTCACTGACCATGGGAGTCTGTTTCTTCTCCTTCTGCCTTTCCACCTTCCCTTATGCTTAGCCTCTGCTTGTGTTTGTTCTCTCTTCTTTCTCTTCTCTTCTTTCTCTTCTCTTCTCTTCTCTTCTCTTCTCTTCTCTTCTCTTCTCTTCTCTTCTTCTCTTCTCTTCTCTTTTCTCTTCTCTTTTCTCTTCTCTTTTCTTTCTCTCTCTCTCTCTCTCTCTCTCACACACACACACATACAATGTGTGTCTCTCTCTTTCAAATAAATAAAGTCTTTAAAAAAATTCAAGTAGGGATGCCTGGGTGGTTCAGCAGTTAAGTGTCTGCCTTTGGCTCAGGGTGTGATCCTGGGTCCTGGGATCAAGTCTCACATCGGACTCCCCGCATGGAGTCTGCTTCTTCCTCTGCCTATGTCTCTGCCTCTCTCTGTGTGTCTCTCATGAATAAATAAATAAAATCTTTAAAAAAAACTCAAGTAATGTCAGAAAATGCAAAAATATTGAGTAAGGTACAAAGAAAAATGCAACAAATGGAAAATAGTTATAAACATGGTAGTTATTAATTTAACTATCATTATATATCACTTTAAACCTAATAATTTTAAATATACTGATTAAAAGACAGAGATTCTCAGAATTAATTAAAGAAGACCTAACAATATTTTTTCCAAGAAATTAACTTTAAATATAAAGAGAGATAAAATAAGAGCAAAAGGACATGTCATACTAAAATAAAAGAAAGGTGGAGTGGGTGTATTATTTTCAGACAAATAGACCTCAGAACAAAGAATATTATCAGGAATGACGATAGGAATTACATAATGATAAAAGGGCATGTTTTCTAAGAAAACATAATAATTTAAATGTGAATATACCTACAAACAGAGCATCAAATTATGTGAGGCAAAAGCTAATAGAGCTGAAATGAGAAATAGAAAATCTACTATCATAGCTGGAGATCTCAACATCCATACTTAAGTAACTGTTAGAACAAGCAGGTAGGAAATCTGTAAAGATATATTTGACCTCAACAGCTCTTTCAATCAAAAAGATGTAATATAGTGTCCAACGGTAGACGAATTGCAGAATGTACCTTCTCACACAACTCACATTGGATTTTCACTAAGATAGTCTACATTCTGGGCTTTCAAACAGAGCCTTAAAAAAGCATATAGAGATAATGATGTCCTCAACAACAGTGTGTCATCTGTCTACAGGCTAGCACATTATTGTGAGAGCTTTGCCATCCAGGTAGGAGACTGTGAAGCACCAGTGCAATCTGAGACCATGGAGAGCCATTTTGAGAACAAAGACTCACACCCAGGTGGCAGACTCATCAGTAATGAGCTCAGCTACAGACCTGGACACAGTTCTCTACCCCTCAGGATTTAGCTACATCCTAGTTTAGGATGG
Organism: Vulpes vulpes; assembly: GCF_048418805.1. Taxonomy (NCBI): domain Eukaryota; kingdom Metazoa; phylum Chordata; class Mammalia; order Carnivora; family Canidae; genus Vulpes; species Vulpes vulpes. The sequence continues at coordinate 62,043,016 of NC_132786.1, forward strand.
ATTCCACCGCCAGAATGATACACTCAGGGACTTGGGAGGACTTGTGTCCACCCATGCATCGAGTAATGGAACACCAGTTTAAGCAATCACCGACGGGTAAAAGAGCCTTTGTGGAAGTCTAGGGGATAGTGAATAAGCCACAGCTATACTGCTAGAGGAAAAAAAAAATACAATCTGAGTTGGACACATTGAGATAGGATGAGAAAGAACAGTCTGGGGACCTCACTAACACGTCCCCCACTCCTTATTACGGACTCCCTGTACATGCTTCTGAAGGAGTGAAATTTTACAGACACTTACTGAACACAGAAATCTGGCCTGACTCTGGGGGCATGGGAGAAACCAGAAACTTGAACATTTAGCATTCTGTCAGCATCCAGACTGGCTTATCAGCCTTGAGAGAAGGCATAGGAGGTTAACAATTCTGCCACAAGAGGGAACAAGAAGTGTGGAGCAGGCATATCAATACAAAACGACTGTGAAAGCCTCAGAATCTCTAGCAGAATGGAGAGAAATTATATCCCAAAGTCAGTCATTAAAGACTGGGGGAGATGAGTGCTACTTCAAATGTGAAAATGGCATGAAAAACTTTGAGAAGTATGACAATTAGAGGAAACATGACATCACCAACGGGACACAGTAAAATTTCTCAACAACATACCCAAAGACCTAGAGATTTGTGATTTACCCAATAAAGAATTCAGAAAGCTCTTTCAAGGAAGTTCAGTGAGCTACAAGAATACTCAGAAAAACAATTCAGTGAAATCTGGAGAACAAAACATGAACCAAATGAGAAGTGTAACAAAGATATAGAAATAATAGAAAAAGAGTCAAGCAGAAATGCTGAAGCAGAAGATTACAGTGAATGACATTAATAATGCAAAGGAGACCATCGGCATCAAATTGGATCAAATTGAAGAAAGAATCTGTGAAGCAGAAGACAATACCTTTGATATTACCAAGTCAGAGAAGAACAAAGAACAAAAAAGAGAGAAAAGGCTCCATGAACTATAGTTACCATTACAAGGAATAATCCAGGAATTATTGCATTCCCAGAAGTACAAGAGAGGAAGAAGTGGACAGAAAGCTGTGAGAACATCCCAAGTTTAGGGAGCAATTTGGACATCCAGGTTTATGAAGCTAATATGACATTCCAAAACCAGTCCAAAATGAACTTCTCTCCAAGACACATTATAATGAAACTGTCTAAACTCAAAGACAAAGAGACAGTTTCAAACAAAAACAAACAAAAACAAACAAAAACAAACCTCATACAAGCTACCAGCAGATATCACCATGAAGCTATCAGCAAATTTCTCAGCAGAAACCTTGAAGGCCAGAAGGGAATGGGATGATATATTCAAGCTGCTAAAAGAAAAAAGAAAAAAAAATGCCAATAATATTTTATCTGTCAAAGTTGTCCTTCAGAAATGAAGACATGATAAAGACTTCTCCAAGCAAACAAAATCTGAAGGGAGTTCAGTATCATTAGATCTACCATACAAGAAATGATGAAAAAACATCTTCCAGCTGAAATGAAAGGATGCTAATTAGTAACACAAAAGCATGAGAATACACAAAACACTGATAAAGGTAGTATATTAGGCAAATTCAGAATGTTCTAGAAATGTAATATGGTGGTATGTTAACTACTTTAATATAATGGATAAAGTGTTGAACATATTAACAATAAGTTTAGGTACTATAATTTGTTAATGGGTGCACACACATACACACAAAAGAGGCAAATTGTAACATCCAAAACATGAAAGGTATGCAGGGGAGTAAGATGGTAGAGTTTTAATATATGATCAAAATTATCAGTGTAAAATAGAGTATTATATCTATAAAATGTTTTACGTAAGCCTCAGAAAAATCACGGAGCAAAAACTTACAGTAGATACACAAAGATAAAGAGAAGGGAAACAAAACATATTACTATAGAAAATAACTCACAAATGAAGACAGTAACACAGGAAGAAAATAAAAACTGTAAAATAAAACACAATTAAAGATATCATTAATAACTTCTTAATTATTGGGGTGCCTGGTTGACCCAGTCAGTTAAGTGGCTGGCTCTGGATTTCAGCTGAGGCTATGATCTCAGGGGTACTGGGATTGAGCCCTCAGATCAGGCTCTATGTTCAGCCAGGAGTCTGCTTGAGGATTCTCTCTCTCTTCTGCTGCCCCTCCCCCTGTTTATTCTTTCTCTGTCTGCCTCATTCTCTGTCTTTCAAATAAATAAATAAATCTATAAGAAAAATAAGTCCTTATCAGTAATTACTTTAAATTTAAATGGATTAAATTCTCCAACCAAAAGACATAGAGTGCTTAAATCATTAAAAAAAAACAAACAAACAAACATGTATTTGCTACCTACCTTGGGCCCAGTTTAGCTTTAAGGACACACAGAGCTTCAAAATGAAGGGATAGAAATCGATATCCATATAAATGGAAATCAAAAGAAAGCAGGATAGTTATACATATATCAGACAAAATAGACTTTAAACCAAAAGCTGTAACAAGAGACAAACAAGGTCGCTATATAATAATGAAGTGGTCAATTCATCAAAGAGATATAGCATTTGTAAATATTTATGCACTCAACATTGGGGCACCTAAATATTAACAATATTAACAGACAATATTAATAGAACTGAATAAAACAATATTAATAGAACTGAAGAAAAAGATAAACAACAATAATAGTAGGGATTTGAATACCTCACTTTGTACAATGAATATATCATCCAGACAGAAAATCAATAAGGGAATATTGGACTTGAATTATAATTTGGACTAAATTGACCTAACAGACTAACACAAACATTCCATCCAATAGCAGTAGAACACACATTCTTCTCAAGTGCACATGGACTGGTCTGCCAGATAAATCATCTGGTAGTTTTGGCAAATATCAGAAAACTGAAATTATACCAACTACCATTTCCAACCATCATTGGAACTCAATAATGGAGGAAACCTGGAAAATTCAGAAATATGTGACAATAAACGATATATTCCTGAGAAACTAATGGAGCAATGAAAGAAATCATATGGGAAAAAAAAAATCGTGAGAAAAGGGAAAATAAAAACAACGTATCAAAGCTTATAGGATTTAGCAAAAGCAGTTCCAAGAAGGAATTTTACAAAAGCCTACATTAAGAAAAAAAAATCTCAAGTAAAGAACCTAAAATTACACATTAAGGAAATAGAAAAAGAAGGAACTAAATCCAACAATACAGAAAAAAATAACTAAGGTCAGAGTAGAAAAAAATGAAAGCAAGACCAGTAAACATTAGGAAAAATTCAAACTAATAGCTGTTTTTGTTTTGAAAATATAAACAAAGCTGATGAACTGTTAGCTAGACTTAATAAGGAAAAAAAGGGGACTCAAATATATTAAATCAAAAATGAGAGTCCTTACAACTGACACTACAGAAGTACAAATAAATCATTTTATGCCAATAAAGAAGCCTGTAAAAAATGGATAAATTCCTAGAAACATGCAACCTACCAACACTTACTCATGAAGAAATAGAAAAACAAAACAGAACAAAAATAAGTAAGAAATTAATCAGTAAAAAAAAAATTCTCAATAGAAACAACAAAAATCTCAGGAACAGATAAATTTATTGATGAATTCGACCAGATGTTTAAAGAATAAATAAATAAATAAATAAATAAATAAATAAATAAATAAATAAAATTTAAAAATAAAGAACTAATGCCAGTACTTCTTAATCTTTTTCCAAAATAATTGAGTATCAGGGAACATTCCCAAACTCATTCTTGAGGTAAATATTACCCTGATACCAAAGCCACATAAGGAGACTGTGAGAAAACCACAGGCCAATATCTTTGATAAATATAGATGCAAAAATTCTCAAAACAAACAAAAAACAAAACTAGGAACCAAATTCAACAGCACATTAAAAGGATCATACACTATGATCAAGTGGGTTATAGTCCTATGACTTAAGGGTGTTTCAAGATACGAAAATCAATAAATGTGATAAACACATTTATAGAATGAAAGACAAAAATAATATTATCTCAATAAGTGAAGAAAAATTATTTGACAAATACAACATTCTTTCATGGCAAAAACGCTCAACAAATTTTGATATGGAGGGAATATATCTTAACATAATGAAGGCCATATATGACAAGTCAATGATGAAAGCTATCATTATAGTCAATGATGAAAGTTTGCAAACTCTCCCTAAAGTCAGAAAAAAACACAAGATTGCTCACTCTCATCACTCCTAATCAACATAGTACTAGAAGAGCTGCCCAAAACATTTAAGCAAGAAAAAGAAATAAAAGCCATCCAAATCAGAACTGAAGAAGTAAAATTCTCATTCATTGTAAATGATATAATCTTATACATAGAAAATGTTAAACTTCCATCAAAAACTTAGAACTGAAAAATAAATTCAACAAGGTACAACATGTAAAATTGACATACAGAAATTAATATACAGAAATCCGTTTCTATACCCTAACCATGTATTATAAGAAAAATATATAAAGAAACAATCTCCTTTACAATAGCATCAAAAACACTTTTTTTAGTTAGGGATGAATTTAACCAAAAATATGAAGATCTATCCATTGAAAACTATAATACTTTGATGAAAGAATTTGAAGAAGACAAAAATAAATGGAACTATATTTCATGTTCATGGGTTGGAAGAATTGCTATAGTTGAAGTATGCATCCTATTCAAAGCTGCCTATAGATTCAATGCAATCCCTATCAAAATTCCAATAGCAATTTTAACAGAAATAAAAAAAGCAGCCCTCAATTCCTATAGAATCATAAAAGACTAGGAAGAGCCAATGCAATCTTTAGAAAGAAGAACAAAGTTGGAGACATCACATCTCCTGATTTCAAACTATACTACAGATTATAGTATCAAAACAGTTTGCTATTGACATAAAAAAAAACATAGAACAATGAATGAAACAATATTGAGAGCTCAGAAATAAACCCATGCTTATAAAGCTAGATAATACTTAGCAGAAGAGTCAAGAAAGCTCAAAGAAGAAAAGATAGTCTCCCCAATACGTTGTGTGAGGAAAACTTGATAATCACAAAAATGAAAAATACAAATAAAAAATAAAATACAAAACTGGACCCCCCCCCATCCTGTATTATGTACAAAAATTAAATCAAATTGGATTTAAAGGGTAATTACAAGCCCTGAAATTATTATAAAACTCCTAGGATAAAAAAGGAAACATTTCCTTGAACTGGTTTTGGCAATGATTTTTTGGATATGGAATTAAAAGTATAAGCAACAGAAGCAAAAACCAACAAGTGAGCCTAGCTCAAATTTAAAATCTTCTGCACAGCAAAAGAAACAATCGGCCATGAGAAAGGCAGCCTACAGAATAGGAAAAAAATGTTTGCAGATCATCTTTCTTTTTTTTTTTTTTTTTGATGAAACTAATATCCAAATATGTAAGGAATTCATACAACTCAGTAACAAAATAATGATAACAGTATGATTGAAATATGCACAGAGGACCAGAATAGACATCTTTCCAAAGAGGACATATAAATGGCCAACAGGTACATGAAAATATAGTCCACACTATTAATTGAGAAAAATGAAAACCAAAACCAGAATGATATTTTACCTCAAAGTTGTTAGAATGTCTCATTAAAAAGACAAGAGATGACTAGTGTTGAGCAGAATGTGGAAAAAAGGGAATTCTTATGCACTGTTGCTGTAAATGTAAACTGTTACAGTCATTATGGAAAACACTATGAAATTTCCTCAGAAATTAAACATAGAAGTACCATATGATCCAGCAATTCCATTTCTGGTTATATATCTGAAAGAAATTAAATCACTATTTTAAAGAGATATCTGTATTCCCATGTTTGTTGAAGCGTTCTTCACAATTGCCAAGATATGGAAAACCCTAAGTGTCCAGCAGTGGAATGAAGGATAAACAAAATGAGGTATACGTATATGTTGGAATATTATTCAGCCATTAAAAAAAAAGAATTTCTGCCATTTCTGACAATATGGATTCTCTTTGAGGGCTTTATGCTAAGTGAATTAAGGAAGGCATAAATAAACAGGTAGTGTATTATCTCACTTATGTGTGGAATCTAAAAAAGCCAAAATTACAGAAACAGCATGAATTGGTAGTACCTCTGCATGGGGGTGGGGAAAATTGGGAGAAATTGCTCAAAACCTAAAAGCCTCCAGTTATATGTTCTATATACCTAGTATATAGCATGCTGACTACAGTTAACATTATTATATACTTGATAGTTGCTACGTGCATAGATCTTAAATGTTTTTACTACACCAAAAAGAAGACAAAGTGCTAATTATGTGAAATGATAGAGGTGTTAATTAACTTCACTGTGGTCATTTCTTATATATATCATAAATCATATTGTACACCTTAAACTCACACAATGCTTATTTTTTTTAATTTTTAAATGATTTTATGTATTTATTCATGAGAGACACAGAGAGAGACAGAGACACAAGCAGAGGGAGAAACAGACTCCCTGCGAGGAGCCCAATGCAGGACTCAATCCCAGGACCCCGGGGTCGAAACCTGAGCCAAAGGCAGACACTCAACCACTGAGCCACCCAGGCTTCCCAAGTGCATGTAAATTTCATAACATAGATTAAATGGACCAGTTTACTGAAAGAGGTAAACTACCCAAACTCCCGCAGAGAGAAAAAGATCATCTGATTAGGCTTATATCTATTTAAGAAAAGGAATCAATAATTATTAACTTAAAAAAAAATAAAGCACCAGGCCCAGATGGTTTCATTGGTTAATTCTCCACAGTTAGAAAGGATTTATATCAATTTTCCTTTTTTAATATCAATTTTTCATTTCTCTTCCTGAAAACAGAAGCAAAGGGAATACATCCTTACCCATTCTATAAAATAAGCATTACTCTCATACTAAAACAGAAAAAGACACTGCAAAAAAACATAGACCATGAATATGTACATAAAAATCCTCAACAAGATATTACAAAATTAAATCCAACAATGTATACAACAATTATATACCGTGACCACCAGACATTTGTTTCACATATGTGAGTCTAGATCAATACTTGAAAATCAATTAATGGCTTCCATCATATTAACAGGCTAAAGCAGGAAAGTCATATGATCATATCAATAGATGCAGAAAAGCGTTGACAAAATCCAAACCCTTTCATAATAAAAATTCTCAGGAAAAGAGAGGAACTTACCTGATATAATGAACATCTACAAAATACCCATAGCTAATATACTTTGTACTAAGAAAATGGACATTTCTCTCCTAAGATCAGAGAATTGTCAAGAATATTCTGTCTCACTACTGGTTTCAAGATCATATTACAAATTATAGGTACAATGAATCAAGAAAAGGTAATAAAATTTATACAGATGGAGAATTAAAAAATAAAACTATCCTTGTTTGCAGATGACATAACTGTCACTATACAGAAAATCCCAAAGAATTAAGAAAAATACCAAAATAAAAAAAAGAAGTTCTGGAACAAGTAAATGAATATAGCAAGATCCCAGGTTAATATATGAAAGTCAATTACTTTCTTAAATATCATAAATAAACAATCTGAATTTTAAATGAATAAAACATGATTTACAAGACCATCAAAACATAGAAGTTGCCCTTCAATGAGATAAAGGTTAAATAAACTATATATCCATACAAAGGAATATTATTCAGTGATAAAAAGGAATGAACTTTCCGACCATAAGAAGACATCGTGGATGCTTAAATGCATTTTGCTAAATGAAAGAAGCAGTATGAAAAGGCTACAACATGAGGATAATTTGAGCATAATCATCATCATCATCACCATCATCATCATTATATTGGATTAACCTCAACTACAAATTTATTTATGAATCCAAACTTTTATAAATTAAGAATTGAATAAATAAGTCAATGCAAGAAAAAGGACAACTGTCCCATGCAGATGGATTTCCAATAATTAAGGTATATATTCTGACCTCCTGGAGGCAGACTATAATCCCTCCATCCATAGATTTCAGATGCTTATAGTAGCTTACTTCTAAATGGGACAGAATGGAACAGTCGGGGGAAACAGAGCAACTTTCAAGAAATTTGACTTACACCACTTTAGTCAGATGATCAAGTATGATTTCAAAGATGATGTCATGTGCCCTTGATATGAAGTGATGAAGATGACAACATACTCACATTTGAAGAATTTAGGAAAAGATTTTATAGGAAAGTAAAGGTGGGGCTGTTCCATAGGACTGATGAGACATAATAAACTCTAATGATTTGTTGTCTATAGGTTCATGTTTGATGAAATTATTCTAGACTATTTCTATTTATCTTTAATAATAATAATAGGTAGAAAAATTTTATTCTAATCCACAGGCATCCATCTTCAGGGAAGTAAACTGCTGTAGTATGTCTTACATATAATTTTATAATCATTACATAGGGATATAGTTGACATATCCACATTTTAAGCAATTACAGTATTATTTTAAACTTATATAATGATACTCCCATGACTGTGTTGGTCAGTAACACCATATGAATAACGCATTAAATATTCTTGCCTCCTGTTTTGTTTATTTTCAGGGATTCCATTAGGTGATCTCTATAAGCATTTGATAAAAGCTAGATTTGATTTAGATACTGTCATTTATACTAATATGACTTGTTTAAGTAGTACTTAGTTATTGAAAATAATAAAAATATTCTGTGTTGTAAGAGATGCAAGGACTTAACATGTATGGGACTCACATGGGTGGTTTTCATCACAAAGCATCATGAGATTTATTCATTTCCTTTACTCATATTGGGAGAAAAATTTTATCCTATCCCTTAAAGTTCTTCTAGCTATTCTAAAAATTAAATTGGCATGAGGCAGATTAACGGGGCAGGGGGGGGTGGGAGTTTAATTGTGTGCTTACAGAGACCCGATAATAAAATCAAAACCCAAAGAAATAATGAAGGCAGGCAACTTTTATACTTTTTAGTCAAAGAAACAATAGATCTGTGAGGAATTGATGGGACAAAGAAAACATATGTTTAGGAACTGTAATTATTAAGGAATTCTAAACTAAATTTGGGCTAGGGTAGTAAATTAGTAAAAGTAACATTTGTTTTTTTTACAAACTTTTCAGCTCTGAATTCCCTATCTTTGGTGATAAGGATGTCTCTTTACCTTCTGGTACAGGGAGTTTCATTTCCTGATTTCTGTAGACAAAGGGATTTCTGCATTGGCTGTTCCTTAAGTAACATTATTTTAAAATAATCACTATGCCGTATTGGCACATTTGGCAGCAGCCTGACCTTGGCCCCCACATTCACATTGTTCATCTGCTTGCAACATATTTATTATGCTATTTAAGCCTCATAAATAATATCCACCCATCAAGGTTTTGTTCAATTTAATTTTTTTCACATGAAAAATATCCCTACTACCATAGGCCATAAGGTTAAGTAATTTTGTTTAATTTTCACTCACATGGTCTTGGTTACTTATTTAAAATTCAAGCTATTTTACTATGTACTATAAATTGTATATATATATATAGAATATATATATATATATGTAGTAGATAAAGTTCATGACAAACTATATCATCAGTCAGCTTTCAAAACACAGTTTAGTATTCTACATAGAAAGCAGAGTTTCAAAAAGCATTTTTTTAATGTTCTGATTATTTGCAGTGAATATAGGGCTGCATGTATAGCATGTTATCAGAAATGGGGGGAAATAATCACAACATTAATAGGATTAAGATGTCCTAAATTTGAATTAATATTTTACATTAATATATTTAATTTTAAATCAATTCATATCATATTTTCTATAGAAGGAAGATGCTTATGGTTTTAATTGAATCCTTCAAAATAAAAAAAAAGGGGGGTCATTATTTAGAAACACTTATCCAGAATTATTCAAAGAGAATCACTGCATCATTCAAAAACTATTTTGACCGTGCTTGGATTCACTCACCAGATAAGAATTTATCATCCACCTACCTAAAGAAGGACACTATTAAGCAATGTGGGAGATATAAAAATCACCCTTTCCTCCATTAGCTTATAAACCAATATGATGAAGTGAGATGTGACCATATGGATGAGAGCTAACCTTGGTGACACATACACAGGTCTTAGATTTGAGTGAGAAATTTATTACTCTGATAAAGCCTACTAAAATCATGCAACCTCATGATTTTTCCCCTAAAATATCCTACATAACAAAGAAAATAATTTGGTTTGATTATGTCAACAATTACATTTTCTAAACAAAAGGCTACGTAAATGGGCAGAACTCAATTTTAGAGTTTATTTTAGAATTCTGAAACACTCCACAGGATTTTAAAGGAATGCACCACCGAGATTAGAGAGGAGGAGCAAAAGGTCTTTTATTCTTGGCTGCCGGTGGAGTACCAGGTCAGCAAAGAATATCATTCAAATAGTCAGAGGTCACCTTATCAAAATTTAATGAAACAAAATGCAAGCCTATCCATTTTAGAGCTTTCTTTAACTCTGAAAGTCCTGGGTCACTTTTCTGAATTCACCAGAACTCACACCTCCCATTCCAAGCAGTCCTCAACTGGAACATCTTTGATCTACGCCTGTTGTACCCAATTAAGTTTCCTGTTTATAAGTAATAATTTTAAAGTGAAGGACTCTAGGCCAAGGCAGTCATAATATGTTGGTAATTTAGTAAACTATGTGGATTAGGTGGTCTGATGTCCGATGATTACGTGTGGAGGAACAATTTCTAAAATACGGAGTTGTGCCCAAAATAATAATAAAATCTACGAAAGCATCAATTTTAAAAACTAAACAGTGCATGTATATCTGTGTATGAGGTACTGTCATGAACATTATATATTTTGTTTTTCTAATCATTAATTTGACTCTGTGAAATATATAATAATAATAATTATTATTATTATCATTATTATTAAATTACTTGTTCAAAGCCACAGAGCTGGATAATTGGAGATCTGAATTTTAATGTAGTTCAGTTACAGTGATGATGAAGTGGTATATAATCAATTTTTCACTCCTCAAGTACTTAAAAATATTTCTCAATATTTTCTTTTTAAAGTTTAAAGTTTTGCTTTCTATATTTAAGTTTTAATATACCTAAATCAATTTTAAGCTGTGGCCTAAGGTAACAATCCAATTTAATTTTTTTTTCCATGAAGATAACCAGTTGTTCTAGGATCATTGTTAAATAAGCAATTATTTTGCCCCATGTGCTATGCCATGACTCATGTTTTCATATGATTGTGGATCTGTTCCTATGATGTCTATTTTCCTTGAGTTGTCTTTGCTATTTTAAAAATACATCATTAATATATCTACAAGTGAATTTGTTTTTATTTTCACTAAGAGTTCCTTTGCCTCTGTATTTGGGTTCATATCTTGTAAAAAAAAATGTTCAGTTTTTTTTTAAACATTCTAAATAGTTTTTGCCTTCATTTCACTCTAGAATCTCTTTCTGGGCCTTACTTAGCTATATAGTGATCCTCATTTTACCGTCTTTATCTCTTATTTATCTTCATAGTTTCTCTCTTCCTTTCTCTTTACACTAATTTCTGGGTAATTTTTTTCTGGATACACCATTGAATTCAGGATTTCCATTGGGCTGCGTTGAATTTGTCATTTAATTTATTCACCAGTTTTAAATTAAAAGTAGCACATTTTAATATACAATATTATTTATTTTCCTATGTTTGTGGTCCCTTTTCAGAGTCCCCTGCTGCCTACTCATTGTTTTTAGCTCCTTTATTTATTTTTATTTCTTTACTTGGTGTATTTATTTTTTTTATTTTATAGCTGTAACTAATCTTATATTTAAGGTTATGCTTTCAGAGTCCAAATTATTTGTTATTTCTGACTTTTATTCATTGTGTGTTAGTAATTTTTAATTGCTTTTTTTTTTTTTTCTGTAGCTATCCTGTTTGCCTAGTGTCTTTCAAAAGTCACACCTTAACTCAGCAATTTCAAATCCTGTTGTGCACATCTGTGATGGGCTGTCATCAGTCCAAGCATCAGCCTTGGTGTTTGTGCCACCCTTTCTCACCACGTGCTCATGGTTCTCTTACTTACTGAGTATAGTCCCTTATTTTCAGTTGGGCTTGTTTTGCGGTCTTGGGGACTGTATTAGTTTCTCGTGGCTGCCATCACAAATTACCATAAACGGAAGAGCTTAAAACAGTAAAGATTCATTCTATCATAGATGTCCAACATCACGGTGTCAGCAGGGCTGCAGAGTCTCAGAAGACCCGCAGACAAAATTCCTTTGTGTCTCTTCCACTTTCTAGTGGCTGTCTTCATTCTTTGTGATGTCATCTGTCCAGCATGTGCCTCTATCTTCACATGCCTTTCTCTTCCTCTACAATTTCCCTCTTGTCTCTTCTGATGACACTTATAATTGGATTTATGCCCCCTCCCCCCCCCCAGTAATTCAGAATGATCTCATCTCAAGATCTCCCTAAATTATATCTGCAATGACCCTTTTTTCTAAATATGGTTACATGCCCAGTTTTTGAGAGTTAGCATGTGGACATTTTGGAGGGGCCATCATTCAATCCAATACAGAGACTTCCCTTGTTTTCTGTGAAATATTTTCTATCCTAGATCTGGTTTTATATTTTTAAGATTGCCCTTCAGACTATCTTGATTATGTAAAGCCCTTTTCCTATATTACTGTTGAGAATATAGGTTTTGGAGTCTATATAATAATTTCATAGTCCTAATTCTGATTTTGGATAAGACTATAGATACAGAGGTAGAGAAAAAGAGATGGATAGGTAGAGAAATAAAGATCATTCCTATATATGTCACATCATTCATTCAATAAACATTTACCATTTATGAAGTGCTTACCTCATACTGTTCTACCAGCTGAGAATGTAATAGTGAACATAAAGTCAAAGCTCCTGCTTTAGATGACCTTCCATGCTGGTGAGGTTTAAATGGTGTTGTTGTTGTTGTTGTTGTCGATTAACACTGAGTACTAAGTGCTTCACCAGGTTGCAAGCCTCCAGTAATCATGTCAGTTAAGTGCTGTTACTACTTAGTGGGTCAATATAGAAAAAGAGGTCATCAATATGCTTCAACATGATACTGTTCATAATGTAATGTCTTCTTTGATATTCAGATTGATAGTCAAGAGATTTATTATTTAACACAATTTTATTCTTAATTTTTTTAAGGATTGCATTTATTTGAAGGAGAGAGAGCACTCCTGTGAACAGGAGAGGGGTCACAGGGGAGGAGCAGAAACAAGAGACTCTGCCCTGAGCATGGATCTCCATGTGGGGCTCAATCCTAAGACCCTGAGATCATGACCTGGGATGAAATCAAGAGTCAGATGCTCAATTGACTGACCCACTCAGTTGCCTGTATAGCCAAGGGATTTAAATTCTAACCTTAATTCTGCCACAAGCAAACTAGGCACTTTTGATCATATCTTTTACCTTTACTGGGCTATGATATCACTTGTCTGAAAGAGGAGATAAAGTGTAGATGAAGAGTGAAGCCATTCCAGGGTTGAAATTTTAGGACGGTTTACAAAGTGGACACTCAAGGGGATATGACATTTGCAGGTTAGATTAAGTCCACATACCAGAGTGGATTTCTGCTCCACTTCTGGGCATACACATGTGTTTATGTTTAAACCTGTCACTTGTCTGATGTGCTTTCTCAGCTTATAGCTGCTGAATGTTAAGATTTTTGAATCTGAAAAAATCTGAAAAAAAAAAAAAAGTCTCAGGCCTGAGCAGAGGCGCGGATTACAATAAGCTTAGTGGGACACCAAGATATCATCAAAGATTTTTAGTGAAATATAAATGAAATATAAAGAGAGCCATTTTTCCAATGTACTTTTGGGTTTACAACCTTCAGGAAGAAAAAAAAAAAAAAAAGCAAGGAGTCAAAAGTGAGAAGGCAAATTTGCGCCAGTGTCAGTCTTACTCTATTCCTCTATAAACCTGTGATTTCCAGCTTCAGACACCCCAGTTGTCCTGTCAGGTCTGTGACACCCAGGAATAACAGCTTCAAGTGGTAAAGCCTTTTAATCTAATTCATTTAATTTAGCTCACTTAACAATCCTCCATCCTAAACTACTTGATACATTAGAATATTGTTTATAAATATGCCACACTGTTGTCATTTTGACACTGCAGGGTGACAACTTACTGGCAGCTAACATACCACCCAGTATCTTACAAGTTAAATGTGCTCACTGCACTTGATCACTTGGCCTCATAAAGCTATCAAACAAAAACCAAGCCTGGGACTGGAATCATGTGACAGGACCTCCTTATACTCTCTTGTCTTAGTTTGAGCTGCATAACAAAGGCCAAAGACTGATTGACTTAAACAACAAACATTTGCATCTCACAGTTCTGGAATTGGGAAGTCTGAAATCGGGGTGTCAGCATGGTTAGGCTCTGGTAAGTGTCCTATTCTTGGTGTCTTCACATGATGGAGAGAGAGAGAGATAGAGAGAGAGAGAGGGAGGAAGCATGCTCATCCCTATCTCTTCTTATAAGGGCACTGATCCCATCATGAGGGTGCCATCCTCGTGACCTCAGGACTTCTCCAAAGCCTCATTGCCAATGCTATCACATTGAGGATTAGGAATTCAAGTATTAGTTCTAGGGGGACACAGCCTTCAGCCCATGGCAGTGATCACCTGGATAACCTAGAACTACGGTCAAAGTAACTTATTTTCGATTATCTTTTAAACAGATATACCAATTTTCAAATTATTATATAGGATTGTAGTTTGATAACCACTGATAGAAATACATGTAAATATAATTCCTATCCTAGGTCAATCAATACAATTTAAAAAATGAAATATTTTGTGATGAATATTCATCATTGCTTTTTTTTTTTTTTTTTTTTGTAATCACTGGGGCTCTTCATTGATGACCATTTATTCCTCTGTCTGGCAAGTGGGAGACTGAACCTCTTGTGTTTGATGAGCCCATGGCATAGATCTGGTGAGTCTCATGTTAAACATGATGTTTTGTGTGTAGGTCAAAACCCTCCAATGCTTTCTGTTATTTCTCCGTTGGCCTCCTGGGGCCTGCTTTGCATTATTCATTTATCCAATATTAACTGAGTGCCAACTACTTATTCAATCATTTAATCAAATTACATACACACACACACGCACATACACCCATTCCTTCTAGGACTGTACTAACATTATGCCGTAAAATTTCTGCTCTCAGGCAGCCCAGGTGGCTCAGCGGTTTAACACCTGCCTTCGGCCCAGGGCCTGATCCTGGAGTCCCGGGATTGAGTCCCACGTCGGGCTCCCTGCATGGAGCCTGCTTCTCCCTCTGCCTGTGTCTCTGCCTCTCTCTCTCTCTCTCTCTCTGTGTCTCTCATGAATAAATAAATAAAATCTTTAAAAAATATCTCTGCTCACTGTCCTTAAGGAGTTATATTCTAGATATATCAACAAGCATTTGGACAAAGATCATGATGAATTACAAAATATGTAATGACAGAAAATAGTATGGTAACCTTGTTTGATAACACTGTGCTATATGACTAAAATTTGCTAGGACATTAGAGCTTAATTGTTAAAATTTTACAAAGAGATAGATATGTGAGGTTCCAATAGTAGGAATTTTTTCATAATGTCTATGTATATCAAATCTCCATATTTAGACTTTAAATATATTGCTATTTTATTTGTCAATTATACCTCAAGAAAGCTTAATAAAAGAAACAGTGTCAAGGGTTTATAGGTTCAGGGCACCTGGGTGGCTCAGTCAGCTGAGCATTTGCCTTCAGCTCAAGTCATGATCTTTGGGATCGAGTCCCACATCAGACTCCCTGCTCAGAGGGGACTCTGCTTCTCCTTCTGCCCTTCTCCCTACTCATGCTCTCTCTCTCTCTCTCTCTCATACTCTCACTTTCTCTCAAATAAATAAATAAATAAATAAAATCTTTAAAAAAGAGTTTATAGGTTTATATTAGAAGAGAAAAATTTTAAATTAGGACATTTCATCAACATTTAATGAGGGAAATGTAGACATTCCTTAAATACAATCTAATATAGTTTCAAAATGCTTTTTGCTATTAATAAAATCCATTTTCTCTATTAAAAGCACTCTGTGAATTATAATCATAGTCTGGCTACAAATTTAATGTTCATCCTATATTATCTACATTTTGTATTTCCTATCTGACTCTGTTAACTATTTTCTAACTTGAGATAGCCTATTTTTTTTTTAACAAAGATATTTCTGTTTTGTACCTAAAGGCAGAATGAAAAGAGAATTTATCTCTTTAAATTCATCTCTAAAATAAATACTTCGTAATATTAAGGAACGTTTTAAGCCTGATAGCTATGGCTGGGGATTCCAGTACTATGTTAAATAAAAGTAGTGAGAGTGGGCACCTCTGTCTTATTGTCTTGGCTTGTTTGATCTTAAGGGAAAAGCTTTTATCTTTTCTAAGTTAAATATGATGTAAGCTGTGTCCTCCTCTTATATGGACTTTATTATGTTGAAGTATGTTCTTTTATACTCCTTTTGTTGAGATTTTTTTTAATCATGAAAGCATTTTGATTTCTGTCAAATGCTTTTTCTGCAGAGGTGATCATATGATTTTTGTCCTTAATTTTTTTAATGTGATCTATCACATTTATTGACTTGTGTATGTTGGGCCATCCTTGTGTCCAGGGCATTCCCACATGACCATGGTGTTTGATCCCTTACCATTGAATTTGATTTGCATGTGTTTTGTTGAGGATTTCTGAATCTATGTTCATTAGGGATATTGGCATGTAATTTTCTTTGTATGTGTGTTCTTGTATAGTTTTGGCATCAGGTAATACAAGGCCTTATATAATTAGTTTGAGAGTATTGTCTCCTATTACACTTTTTAAGAGTCTCAGAAGGTTTAGTATTGATTTGTCTTTAAATGTTGGCAAAATTCACCAGTAAAGACTTCTTTCCCTGAACTTTTCATTGGGGGCAGGGGGTGATTACTGATCAATCTCCTTAATTATAATTACTCTGTTTTTTTTTTGTTTTTGTATGGTTCTAGGAATTTTTTAATGATTTAAAAAAAAAACTAATTCCAGAATAGTTAACATACAAGATTATATTAGTTTAAAGTGTATGATACAGTTTTCAATAATTTTATGCATTGCTCAGTGCTCATCATGGTAAGTGTGTTTTCAATCCCCATCACCTATTTCACCCATTCCTCTACCCACCTCCCCTCTGGTAACTGTTCATTTGTTCTCTACGGTTAAAAGTCTGTGTCTTGGTTTGTCTCTCTATTTCTTTTTCTGTTCATTTGTTTTGTTGTCTTAAATTCCACATGTGTTAAATCATATGTATCTGTCTTCTTTTGACTGGCTTTTTTTTTTTCACCTGAAATAATACTCTTTAGCCACATCCATGTTGTCGCAAAGGACAAGAATTCACTCTTTTTACGGCTGAATAATATTCTGCTGTATACCCATACCACAGCTTCTGTATCTAATTCATCTATTAGTGGACACTTAGACTTCTACCATAATTTGGCTATTGCCAATAATGCTGCCCTAGATATAGGGATGGGTATATCCTTTTGAATTAGTGTTTTTCTCTTTTTTGGGTAAATACCCAGCGGTGAAATTACTGAATGATAGGGTAGCTCTATTTTTAGCTTTTTGAGGATCCTCCATACTCTTTTCCACAATGCCTGCACCAGTTTGCATTCCTACCAACAGTGCAAGATTTATTTTCTGCTTAACACCCATTGTTTCTTGTGGTTTTGATCTTAGCCACCTGACAGTTGTGAGGGGATAGCTCCTTGTATTTTTTATTTGCATTTCCCTGAAGATGGGTGATGTTGCATGTGTCTTCATGTGTCTCTTGGCCATCTGTATGTCTTCTTTGGAAAAATGTCTATTCATGTCTTCTGCCCATTTTTAAATTGGATTATTCATTTGTTTTGTAGTTGAGTTTTAACATTTCTTTATATATTTTGAATACCTTTTCTGAATATGTCATTTGCAAATATCTTCTGCTGTTCAGTTGGTTGTCTTTTAGTTTTATTAGTTGTTTCCTTTTCTGTGCAGAAGCTTTTTATTTTGATGTAGTCCCAAAAGTTTATTTTTGTTTTATTTTTCCCCTTGCCTCAGGAGACATCTAGAAAAATATTGCTACAGTCAATATCAAAGAAATTACTGCCCACATTCTTTCCTAGTATGTTTATGGCTTCAGGTCTCACATTTACATTTTTAATCCATTTTGAGTTTGTGTGTATGCTATAAGAAAGCGGTCCCATTTCATTCTTTTGTACATTGCTATCAAGTTTTCCTAACACCATTTGTTGAAGATACCTTGTTTTTCTCATTGCATATTCTTTTGTTGAAGATTAATTGACCATAAAATTGTGGGTTTATTTCTGGGCTCTCTATCCTGTTCCATTGATCTGTGTGACTGTGTTTATGCAGGTACCAAAGCTGGTTTGTTTACTACAGCTTTGTAGCATAATGTGAAGTAAGTAATTTTGATGTTTTCAGCTTTGCTCTCCTTCTTTAAGATTTCTTTGGATATTGGGGGTCTTTTCTGGTTCTATACACATTTTAGGATTATTTGTTCTAGTTCTATGAAAAACCCTTTTGGTATTTTGATAGGCACTGTATCACATGTGTAGATCGTTTTGGGTTATGTTGACATTTTAACAATATTTGTTCTTCCAATCCATGATCATGAAATATTTTCCCATTTCTTTGTGTCATCTTCAATTTATTTTATTATTTTTTATGGTTTTCAGAGTGTAGATATTTCAGCTCCGTAGTTAAGTTTATTTCTAGGAATCTTATTATTATTGGTGCAATTATAAATGGGATTGTTTTCTTAACAGTGTATAGAAATACAATGGTTTTCTGTACATTGATTTTGTAGCCTGTGGCTTCACTGAATTCATTTATCAGTTTTAGTAGTTTTTTGGTGGAGTCCTTAAGGTTTTCTCTTTCTAGAAATTTATCCACTTATTTTGAGTTATCTAATTTGTTGGCATATGGCATTTCATGATATTTTCTTATGATCCTTGGTATTTGTTGTCAGTTGTAATATCTCCTCTTTCATTTCTGATTTTCTATGAGTCTTCTCTCTTTTTATTTTGGCTTGTCTACCTGGTGCATTTCAATTTTATCTTTTAAAAAATGTATCTTAGTTTTACTGATCTCTTCTATTTCTTTTAGTTTCATTTCATTTATTTCCTCTGTGTTTTTCCCTTCCTTCCAATAACTTTCGGTTAGGCTAGTTTTTTCTCCCTTTTCTAGTTCCTTGAGGTATAAAGTTAGGTTGTTTATTTAAGATACTTCATTTTTCTTAATGTAGGTATTTATTGCTATAAACTTCCATCTTCAAACTGCCTATGGCATCCCATAAATTTGGGTTTACTGTATTTCTATTTTCACTTGTCTCAAGCATTTTTTATTTCCACTTTATTTTAATTTTTTGACATAAATTCAGATGCATGTTATTTAACTTTTGCATATTTGTGGGTTTTTTAATATTCTTCTAGTAATTGATTTCTAGTATCAAACCATTGTGGTTAGAAAAGGTAATTGGCATGACATCAATCTTAAAATTATTAAGACTTGTTTGTGGCCTAACATATGACCTATCCTGGAAAATTTTCAAAGGTACTAAAGAAGAATATGTATTCTGCTACCTTTGGATGGAATGTCCTATTTATGTCTTTTAGGTCCATTTGGTCTAAAGTACAATTCAACTCCAGTGTTTCCTTTGTGATGTTCACTCTAGATTATCTATCCATTTTTGAAAGTGAGGTATTGAAGTCTCTTAGTAGTATTGTATTACTGTCCATTTTCCCTTTCAGATCTATTAATATTTACTTTATCTATTGAGGTTCTCTGATGCTGTGTGTATAAATATTTATAAGTGCTCAATCCTCTGGATGGATTGGCCCCTTTATCATCACATAGTGATGTCTCCTGTTACAGTTTTAGACTGGCATGCTAGTCTGCACTCCAAACCCCTTGTTCTGTGGGAAGAAGCTGGAGTCAGGGTTTCCCTCTGATTGTATGGTGCTATGCTGGGGGTGCAGTTTGTGGTAAGATTGTGTCTTAGGCTTTCCTGCTTGTTTGGATGTGAGTGAATGAGTGAGTTGTTTGTTTGTTTATTTGTAGAAGTCACTCAGCTAGTTTCTAGATTTCTCACAAAGTGAGTTGCTCTGTGTGAAGCTGTATACATAAGCATATGCTAAAGTATAATATAATCTAATATATAATCTTTCAATCTATTTTTAGGTATATTTGTTAGAGAATTTCAAAGAAAATAGTACACAGAATAAAGATAACTTCCAAAAAGATTTTAGTATAATTTTAAAAATTAACATATTGGTCATTCTTGAGATCTTGCCTTTTGTAATGACATAAATAGAGCTAGGGTATGATGCTAAGTGAAATAAATTAGTCAGAGAAAGAAAGACAAATGTCATACAAATGTCATATGATTTTACAGTATATGCAGAATTTAAGAAACGAAACAAATGACCAAAGGGGAAAAAAGAGAAAGAGAGAGAAACCAAGAAACAGACTCTTACCTATAGAAAACAAAGTGATGGTTACCAGAGAGGAAGTGGGGGATGGGTTAAATAGGTGATGGGGATTAAGGAGTGCTCTTGTCATGATGAACACCAGCTGATTAAAATAAAAAACTTAAAAATATACATCAATATTATTTCTAATAGTATACTATAAAACATTTTATGCAGTAGTTCTATGTACAGAATTTTAAAAGATAAATATTAGCTATCTAAAAAGAAAACATGAAGGATACAGTGCATCTATCCTAGTTTTAGAAGGCAATCTAAACTGTGCTTACCTGAATAACAAGAGATCCATTTATTAAGAGTTCCTTAAAAATTTTAGATGGATGAAACTGAAAACTAACATAAATAAAAAAGACTTAGCATAGTGACTGTGGGATGATGTTTTCAACTCTCTGTATTTAGACTTTGCCAGTAGAATGTCAAATATGCCAAGTTCCCCAAACACTGAAACCAAATAACAGGTCATTTATATATTTTGCTTTATAAACATATTTAAGATGTATTTATTTATTTATTCATGAGAGACACAGAGAGAGGCAGAGACACAGGCAGAGGGAGAAGCAGACTCCCTACAGGCAGCCTAATGCACAACTCAATCCCTGGACCCCGGGATCATGCCCTGAGCCAAAAGCAGATGCTCAGCTATTGAGCCACCCAGGTGTCCCTGCTTTATTAACTTTTTAAGGACAGTTATCATGTAAGGCATTTTAAATTTAACTTGTCCTTTCTTCATTGCAAAGTAAACCAATCATTGCCTTTACTTTTTTTAATCATCTAAATTTGACTAATTTAGTTAAAATGTTGAAGTTTGAACCTTATACATATTTTTTAAAGTCATATCCTTTATAGAAGAGAGCATTTTAACCAAAGGAATTAGGAAGAGAATAAAAGGTGAGAATTGGGAAGAGAATATAAAAGGTGGCTTATAACCAGTTTCTCCCTCTTGGGAATGCCTGAAGCTGGCAGGTGTGAAGGAAACCAGACTTCCTTATTTGTTGATAGAAAAAATGCCAGGCCGACTCATAATGCATGTATAGTTGGGGTTTGCCAGTCACTCTGAAACCAAAATGTGCTCACCTTGATAAAGTAGAGTCAGTAGCCTGAGTTGATGGTTGTCAGGCAGTGAGATAAAACAGGATGGCACTAGCTTTGACTTCTTATCTCTATCCATCCCTAGTAACTACTAAAGCTTGACTCTGAGTAAAATAATGGTTTAGAGTTATGGCAATGCTTTATAGAGAGATGGAATATCCCAGGATGTTAATAATGAGGGGATAGGAAAGTCTGGATGAGCTCACTGCTATTACAAACAATCCCCAAATCTTAATACAGTAAATGTTTATTTTGTGCATGTATTGGAAGCACAGGAGTCATTCAGAAGCTCATGGCCCTCATGTCCTATGTCCCCACTTTCCTTTATTGTCATTCAGTATTCCTTATTTAGCTGGCAGATGGAAGAGGGAAAGCATGAAAGATTCTCAGAGACTTTAGGAGTCAAGACTGTAAGGGATATACACAAAATCTTTCCACATTCCACATGTAAAACCTATGCGTATAACTCATCGACATGATCTCACATATGCTCAATAGAGGCTGACTCTATTCCGGGAAGAGTGAGAATGGAATATGATAGCAGTTTGTTCCAAATTACAATTAGCAAAGGGAATTAACTAATAAATACATTTTATGTGATATTTTCTTTAATTCTCTTTTTTTTCTTTAATTCTTAAAGGGAGTTTTGCAAAGAGTAGCACAGCAGAACCGAGAACTTGCAGGTAGATGTGAACAGCTATGCCTAGCTGATTGTCAACCCAGGGAGAGAAACAAGTCAATGGAAGGACAGCCTTTTGAAAATAAAGTAATAGAGCAATTGCACATCGATAGGCAAGATGGAAACCTTTACCTAAACCCTACACTTTATGCAGCTATTAACTCAAAATGGATCTCAGACTTAAAATTCTAAGACTTTTAGGAAAAGAGAAAAGATAAAAGCTTCAGCATCTAGGGCCAGTCAGAGAATCATTAGACTTGACACTAAAAGAACAAACCATAAAGGGGAAAAAAATGGATGAAGTAGACATCAGCGTAATTTGAAACTTTTGCTCTATGAAAGACCCCTTTAGGACTTTGAGAAGGCAAGCCTGCCGACTGGGAGAAAATATTTGCAAACCACACCAGTATGCAGAATATATACATAACTCTCAACACTCAGCAGGAAGAATTAACTAACAAAATAGAATTAGAAAATGGGCAAAAGAGCCATTTCAACAGAGGACATAGAAACTGTAAATAAGCACATAAAATGATCTTCAATGTGCTTAGTCACTAAGGTGATAGAGATTCAAACTTCAGTGTGGTATCACTGCCTACACATCAGAATGGCTAAAAATTAAATAAATAAATAAATAAATAAATAAATAAATAAATAAATAAATAAGACAACATCCAAAGGCTGGCAAAGGTGTGAGGAAAGTGAATCAGGCATACACTCCCAAGGGGGGTGTAACATGGGGCAGCTACTCTGGAAACGGGCTTAGCAGATTCTTCAAAAGCTGAGTATGCAGCCACCGCATGATCCAGCAATTGCACTCTTGGGAATTTATCCCAGAGAAATGAACACTTCTGTTCATACCAAAGAAAAAAAAATCATTTGTGAATGTTTACAACAAATTTATATTTAATAAACCGACGTGGAAACAACCCACCTGTCCTTTTATAGGTAAATGTTAAACACACTGGTACAGACATACCACGAAACCTTACCTAGCAACAGAAATGGATGAAATACCCACACACAACAACAACTTAGAAGAATCTCCAGGGAAAACACCACCACAGGGAAGTTGTATAATGTATAAACCCACCTACGTCATGACCTGGAAATGATAAAATGCAGAAATAGCAGATGGGTGTTGGGATGGGGGTGAGGGCAGAGAAGTGGGTGTGGCTTTAGAAGGCCCTCAGGTAGTGGGAATTCTGGAGCTGCTGGAAGTGTCCGCACCTGAGGGTCTCCGCTCAGTATCCTGATGGTGATGTGGTGCTGTAGCCTTACATGCTGGTGTCACTGGGTGCAGGGTCAATGGGATCTCTTTTTATTATTTATAGCAATTTCCCATGAACCTAGGATTATTTCAAGTATAAAGTTTGATTTAATAAAAGTCTACCTCACCTTACTAGAAAAACTTTTGGCACATAGTAACAATATTTTTATTAAATAAGCATATATTTTAACAGCACACATGTTTAGAGTCAATATTTAATTAAGATTAGTTGCCATTCATATTTTTACATTGATATATATAGAATAATTTTATATTAATATAATATTTTATGATATCTTCAGTTTAAAATTAAAAGATGTCAAGTTTTCATCTTTAGAATTCTAATTCTGGAGTGTTAGTAAATGTACTTTTCATCTGAATGTGATGCACAATTTTACCTTTCTACTAAAATTGTATGTTACTTAAAACCTAAGAAATATTAAACTGTACATTTAATATTTGAGTAATATGGATTGAAACAGACATATATGTCTGTTGGCAAGTTTTTTTTCTGATATTCACTTAAAAATATGGAGAAATTATGCCACATTTGTTTTCCTCTTCCAAATAAGTAGCTTCTTTACAAATATAAGAATATTGGCACAAGAAACATTAGTTTCTTAGTGTCCTAATATTATGGAGTATTTGCTCCACTAATTATATAACTTTATAAAGTGGAATCCTAAAAGCCCAAAACCTTTTGAAGTGATTTGGTAAGTTAATCTACATTCACTGGACAACAAATTTATGGATTCATATCCATTTTGCACATAGAAATGAGGCATGCTCTCTAGAGGAATTCTACAAATAATTATATTTTTGTCATTCTGACATGGTCATATTTGCCATTATCAGGTAAAATTCAAACAGAGAAAATTCCTTTTCAAGTCATAATTTTTCATTCAAATAATAAAATTTTGCATTCCTGAACATCTTCAGCTGCTCGTTCTCTGAATAAAGTACTTATGAATTTTATGATTGAACTGGATTTGTATTTGTTATTTCTTCAAGGAATTAATGGCCTGCATTTAGTTTCTTCTTATCCTTTTACTAAAATTGCTTCTGGTTTATTGCTCTTACTTATACCAGGTTTTTCTCTGAAATCAGGGCAGGGAAATGAATCTCTGCCCATTTTAGGGAAAGTGCCCATTTACACTGTTATTTACAGTGTACATGAAGCATATTTGTAAGTGGAAGAAAATGGAAGCAGTGAGTCCTCAGATTGAAAAAAAAAAAATGTTGTAGTAAAGATTGCCTGTAGTTAAATAAATAAGATTTGTTTTAAGGGAAACTCAAATCCTGGTCTCAAAAACGGTTTTTGACTATGCAGTATGTCCAGTGACACAGAGGCTTCCCATGTTCTATTGGGGGGAAGCAGCCTGCAGAGCCTATGTGGGCCCCAGGAGAGCGTGTTCTCCACTGCCTGATGCAAATGGGGCCAAGAGGGAGAATGGAAGTGGAAGGCCTCTCCCCACAGCAAACCCCTAGTCCTCTGCAGATGGGAATCAGGCATAACCAGAGAATGCGCTTCACCCCTTTCTGCATCTTCCCTGTGCTCCTGTAGGAGTGTTGTGGACCAGTAACATCTGTGGGCCTCACAACCTTCCCCTTTCCAGGAGGCGGTATTTATTGTGGTGACATTGTTCCTGTTCTATTGCTGCGGGTTGTGTGAGTACAAGGGAGATTCCTTTTAGGTTCAGGTTCTCTCTGTCAAAAGCAATGATGGTGGAATATCAGGTGAGAAAAATGTGTGTCATTCAGAGACCCTCGACTTTGACCTTGACGCTGTGCCATGATAGGATTTAGATTCTAAACCCGGGGAACAGGGTGAGCGTATCTCATGTGAAGAAAGTGAACTGAACCAGATGTCCTGCTTAGAAGCACACAGACTGCTTTTGTTACTTTCACTTGTGGAAAAAAAAGAAAAATCAATTTATCTTCCTTGCGGGTCTGTGATAGAATCGCACTCCTCACCCTTCTTTGAAGTTAAGTGAAGTGTATGTCATCTGTCAGCCAATGAAATATGAGCAGAAGTGACTGAGTCCTTTCTCGGCAGAAACCTTAAAAGGCGGTGCACAAGTCACGTTCGTAGGTGCGTGCCTTCAAGGAGATGGGTCCCCAGCAGCAGGAGCCGTGATGACAGTGATGAAGAGAAGTGTCCCCTCAGACTGCAGCAGCCACGCAGTACGAGTGAAGGGCAGGAAGACCTCACCTGTCCTGATGAATTAACTCGAGTCACATATAAATTGCACTCAGAGGAGTCGTAATGCAGTCAGTATTAACATAGATGGAAATAGAGTTCTATCAAGTGCTAGGAAGAGTGAGAGATTTTTTATGTTAGGAGCTGGCCCATGCACTGTGGAGCTTGCAAGTCTAGGTTCTGCAAGGCAGGCCAGCAGGCCGGACACATGGAACGGAGGCGACACTACGGCTCAGACCTGAAAGCTAAAGCAGGCAGAAAGTCGTCTTCACTGAACCTCACTCTTTCCTTTGGGACCCTCACCTGGTTGGCTAAGGCCCACGCACATTAAGGAGGATAGCGTGTCTGTTCCAAGTCTACTGAGTTCAATGTTAATCATCTCTAATAAAATACCTGCACAGTGGGGCACCTGGGTGGCTCAGTCAGTTAAGCATGTGACTCTTGACTTAGGCTCAGGTCATGATCTCAGGGTCATGAGATCAAGCCCCACGTTGGGCTCTGTGCTAAACATGGAGCTCACTTAGGATTCATCTCTCCCTCTCCCTCTGCCTCTGCTCCACCCCAGCTCCTACTCACGCTCTCTCTCAACACAAACAAACAAAAACCCAACAACAACAAAACACCTTCACAGCACAACAAATAAAACCCCAAAACAACAAAACACTTTTACGGCAATATCTTGACTGGTGTTTGAACAAATATCTGGGAATTATAGCCGAGCACCATTGACACAAAAATTAATCATCACAGAAGCTTGTGGAACTTAACTATTAAAGATGCAGTATTTTCTTCCCGTTCTCGCGTTTTAACAAATATGTGAGGTAGAGAGGTGGTCTCTCTGGGAGGTAAGCGTTTCTATGTAGAAGGAACAGAGTTTTGCAGATATGCTTCCTATCAGCCACAGTGTGGGAGGGCCTGAGAGAGAAGCTTGAGGAGATCCCTTCTCTATCTCCTCAGGCAGGCATCCCATCCCATCAGACTAACTATGATGAAGCATCTAGTGTCAAAATATATGGTTTCACATTCTTCCAGTGTTAAGATTGAATACCACGGATCTGACTATCCGCTCAAACTGCAATCTTTCCATTAGTGCATGTTGTTGGAAGACAGCCTTGGTCTCAGGGCTCCTATTAGGTACAGACCTTCACAAGCACCTCTTCCTAACGTCAAAACACTACTCCCAAAGGAGGAAGGAGTGGAAACAAATGAGTAAATTGTGTTGTTTGTAAACGGATATTCTCTTCTAGTCTAGAAAAATCACAGAAGGCATGATCTTTCTCTCTCTGCCTTTTTTGTTTGATACAAGGTCATTCTCACTGGAATCTGTTTATAAAGTTGAGATCTGCTTTCTACACTATTATTATGTGAAATATGCATAAACCCTCAGAAGAGTTACCAGTTGGACTTTTTGGCTGGAGTTTTCTTGGTTATAAACCCTGAATTTTCTATTCTGTTTGTATTTATTTATTTTTTATTTATTTATGATAGTCACACACACAGAGAGAGAGAGAGAGGCAGAGACATAGGCAGAGGGAGAAGCAGGCTCCATGCACTGGGAGCCCAACGTGGGATTTGATCCCGGGTCTCCAAGATCGCGCCCTGGGCCAAAGGCAGGCGCTAAACCACTGCGCCACCCAGGGATCCCTATTCTGTTTTTTTATTTAAAAAATAACTCCTAGGAAAACTGATCCCACTGGTGAAATATAAATGAATATAGTTATAACTATAATTATTTTAATCATTAATAAATGCCTATAACCTTTGAAATCCAAATGATAGACGTACGTAATGAAAACATAATATAGTATTACTGTTATGCTGGGTTGCCATTATTCCTTAACCTAGAAGTGTTGATTTTATGATTTTGTGATAATAGCTCAAGCTATTTACCCATAATTTTTATGCTATCTTTCAATACTAATCGAATGTTACAGAACTGTTCATGGTGAAAACAGCAATTTTTCACCATACCTCAGGTCATTCTGCTCCAACTTTCTTTCTTCACTGTATCGTTTCCTTGTTTTATGTGAACAATGTCATCTTGAATATTTGTGAGGATACTTACTGCTTTGTTTTCCTTCTGTTTTATTAGCTATCTCATCTTGCTAAGTATTGAGTTGTTCTACTTACCTTGTGCTTTTCTGCCTTTGCTCTTTGCAGCAGCATTGGGTTTTCTCACTTGACTGCACATCTTGATTGCACCACTGGTAGTTTCTCTAGACACAGGTGTAGGTTCACATAATCTCCATAGACTGTGAAGTCACTTGTATACCTTGAAGATTTACATGATGATGTCTGTTGCAAGAGCATAGTAACAAGTGTGAGGCTTTGACAAAAGTTGAGACAGAATAAGTCAGTAGGAGAGGAAGAGTAGTGTGCAAGAGCTCAGGTCGGAGCCTGGCTTAAGCCCTGAAGCTGCTCTTCACTTGGGGTGGGAACAGGCAGTGTTCTTAACTTCTCTGTGTCTCTCTTTCTAAACGAGGAAAATATATGCTAAATATTTAGTCCATTTGGGCTTCTGTAACTGAATACCAAAGTATTATAAACAACACAAACTTCTTTTTCACAGTCCTAGAGGCTGGGAGTCCAGGATCCAGATGCCGGCACATCTGGTGTCTGGTGAGAGGACACTTCCTGGTCCATAAACACCTGTGTTCTCTCTGTGGCAGACAGGACACGGGGATTCTCTGAGGTTCCTTTTATAAGGGCATTAATATCATTCATGGGGTCTCCACCCTCATGACCTCCCAGAGGTCTTACCTCCTAACGCCATCACATTGAGGGTTAAGGTTTTGACATATGAATTTTAGGGGGCTACCCACATTCAGCCTGTAACACTAACATTTCTTTCTTTCATTTTTATCAGACTCAGCACTGAGTCTTTTCATTAGTTCTTATGTAATTTTCACTGAAGTGTGTTAACTAAGTACTATTATTATCACAATTATATAGATTGAGGAATTTGCAATTAGAGAGGTTTTTAAAGATTCTCCCAGAGACATGAAGAAGAGGAGCCAGAATTTCATATGGCATAAAAGTTTGTTATTAACCACTAAGCTATTAACTGCTGCCATTGTCCAAGAGGATCCTTTAGGATGACAGCAGGCCTCGTGTTCCCAGCACACGAGATTTCAGTTCTGCCGAGGAAGTAAAACTTGCCGTCACTGCAGTCTTTGTGCATTTGCCCGTATTGTCAATAACATGGTCCCATTTTCCTTCATTTTTATCACAGCCTTCTGCCTGGCTATGCTGTCATTCATTTTCCTTGGTTTGTGAACACATGGACATACTCCAGGGGAATGCTACTTGGGAGCTGGACCAGTCCTCAAAATCCTGGCTCTTTTGTCTATTAAAATCCTTCATCTGTGTTGTGAGGGTTTTCCTTATGTGATTCGGATGTCAGGAGTTTTGTAGGACCATGAAACTGGTGCAAAATATTTAATCTTATACTTTCAAAATCATCAATTATTGGACAAGTAGAATAAAACTTGATAAATAAAAAAAATTCAGAACAAATATTACTAATGTCTCTAAAAGTTTTGCAGTGAAAGAATCCTGGAATACCATTATATACACATTTCTATGGAGTAGTAGAAACG
Source organism: Vulpes vulpes (assembly GCF_048418805.1). NCBI lineage: Eukaryota > Metazoa > Chordata > Mammalia > Carnivora > Canidae > Vulpes > Vulpes vulpes. Next base: position 62,072,489 of record NC_132786.1, read on the forward strand.
GTAATGCACAAAGTTAGCCAGTATGACATGATGGTTAAGTATACGATTAGATGAAAATTTACCCAAAACATGTTTGGGGTTGTGTTAAGTGGTTACGGACAAATTTGAATTATCTCTCCCTGAGAATCAATGGTGACAGAGATGTTGTATGTGAGGAAGCAGGTAGAGAAATTGTTCAAAAAATAAAATATAGACTGATAAACCATGAAATTGAAAAAGAAATTGAAGTTCCTTTTTAATAATGGAAATAATGTTCAATAATATACTTTGAAGTAAATAGAAGCCAAAAGCTCAGGTACTAGTGGGACAGAAAATCATAACAAAAGACCCATGAGTGAGACTTGCTGAATCTTACTGAGTAATTCGTCATTTATCTCTTGTTTTTTTGCATTTTTTTCATGATATTTTCTTAATTCTACTTTATTATTGCTGTAAAAGATGCCAGGAACAGGTATACATTAGCTAATCATGGCAGGCGTGTGTCTGAAATCGCTCTTCCTCTTTTCTTAAACTCCATTCTTAATGAAAGTACTACCTAGTACACATGATAGGCAGAATTTAAATCATTCTGGTGTTTTGATGGAACGAATTCTGGGTCAAGAGTAGTTTTAGCATTTCAGGGTTGACTCTGAAAATGAATGGTTTGCACTAAGAGGACTTATTCACAGCAACTGTGATCTTCTAAAACTATCTGTTGGCCATATCTTCTTTACCAGAGAACTTCAGGTGAAAGGAGGCTTGATTCCAGGACAATTAGGTAAGGATGCCCTTGCAAATGTTTTTAAATTAGTTAAGTGCCTTTGAGAAGGGAATCCACACCAAGGTGATGCACATTAGCAACAGGAACATTTCCATTATTTCCAAAAGATGAAATAATTTGAAGGCCTTCTTTTGACAAAAAATACCAAGGTATGAACACAAAGTGAATATTTATCTATAATAAAACCTATTAAAATATTAGTAAGGTATTAAAAGAATAATAAGAAAGTATTACCACTTCAAGATAATGAATCAAACAGCGTAGATGAAGCAGAAGCTTCCTTAAGGACATCATCAGAGTTCACAAAACACAACATAGATAACCTGACTACCTCTACATCTATTAGAGAAAGAGAGTGTATTGTTAAAAACATTTCCTTGAAAATTTCTTCAAATATTTAAGGAAGAAAGAAGTAATGCAAAATATACAAAATATTCCAGAAAACTGAAGAGAACAGGAAATTTCCAGTTCATTCTATGAGGCTAGCATTACTCTGATATCGAAACCAAAGATATTACCAGAAAAACACAGAACAATATTCCTCATAAAATCAATGCAAAAAATTTTAACAAATTTCTAGCAAACCAAATACAACAATATATAAAAAAGATAACATACAATATGTAGAAGGAATTCACTTAGGAATTTATAGTTGCTTAATATTTGAAAATTAATCAATGTAATATAACATATTGAGACTAAAAATGAAAAACTATGATCAAATGTATGAAAACATATAAAAATTCAAAATTTACCCTTGCTAAAACTTTTCTTTTTTTTATTTTAAAGATTTTATTTATTTATTCATGAGAGATACAGGGAGAGAGAAAGAGAGAGAAAGAGAGGGTCAGAGACACAGGCAGAGGGAGAAGCAAGCTCCATGCAGGAAGCCTGACATGGGACTCGATCCCAGGTCTCCAGGATCAAGCCCTGGGCCAAAGGCAGCACTAAACCACTGAGCCACCCAGGCTGCCCTAAAACTTTTCAAAAAAGTAATAATAAAGGAGGAATTTTAAAGAATGATAAAGGGCATAAATGAAAACAGATAACATCATTAATATCAAAAGACAGTGATTTTCCCTTAATATCAGGACAAAGACGGGAATGTAACACTCTCATGACATTAATTCAACATTATGTTGGGGATTCTAATGAGTGCAATAAAGCATGAAAAAGAAATTAAAAAAGAGATAAAAACAGTTCACAAGCTAGTATTCATGAAAAATCTCATGGATTCTATAAAAATGCTAGTAGAATAAATTACTGATCTGAATAAATTTTCAGAATAAAAATATCAACATATAACATTCAGTTGTATTTCTATATGCTAGCAATGAACAAATGGAATTTTAAATTTAAATTATAATATGGTATTAAAGTATGAATCACTTTGGGATAAATCATGTTAAATTTATGCAGGGTTCTACAATAAAAGCTACAAAATATTATTGAGAGTAATTAAGAAGGACATATGGAGAAATACATCATTTTTATGAATCAGAAAATTTGACATAAAATGTCAATTTTTTTGCAAACTAGATAGATGTAATGTGATTTCAGCCAAAAGTCCAACAGAATTTTCTTGTGAAATTGACATGTGAATTTAAAAATTTACATGGAAAATTTACATGGAAATATAAATAAATAGTCAAATGACATTGAAAAAAAGCATTATTTTGGGAAAGGTACGCTATCTGAATTTAATATTTATTATAGAGTTGCAATGGTTAATAATAGTATTAATGTTAAGATAGGCAGATGCATCATTGGAATAAAAGAGTGATTCCAGATAAATAGCCCCATGTGTAAAATCGATTGGTTTTTAATAAAAATAATAATAGAATTCAGTGAAAAAGAAGATAGTCTTTATAAAATGCAAAGACAAAACAAACAAATAAGCTTTATGCATCATGCCGTATATGAATATTAACTCAGAGTACATCAGACCTAACTTATAAAAACTAAGAAAATATAGGAGCAACCCTTTGTGACTATAGGGTAGGCAAAGATTTTATAGATGCAATACCAAAAGAATGATCCATAAAATAACAAATTGATAATCTGGGGTTTATCAAAATTAAAATTTCTGCCCCCAAGAAAACACTGCTAGACAGTGGGGGGGGGGGGGGGTAGCAATACAGAAAACAAACCAAGGACTGGGAGAAAATATTTGCAAATCAGAAATCTGACAAAGAATTTTATATGCCAAAAAAAAAAAAAAAAAAGCACTTAATGATCAAAACTCAAAACTCAAAAATAAAAGCAACCCTGCAGGTAAATAGGCAAAAATTTGGAACAGACACTTTGCCAAAGAAGACCTACACATAGCAATTTATTACTTGGAAGATACTTGACTCATTTGTCATTTTATTTAAATGCAATTGAAAACCACAATGAGGGATCCCTGGGTGGCGCAGCGGTTTGGCGCCTGCCTTTGGCCCAGGGCGTGATCCTGGAGACCCGGGATCGAATCCCACATCGGGCTCCCGGTGCATGGAGCCTGCTTCTCCCTCTGCCTGTGTCTCTGCCTCTCTCTCTCTCTCTGTGACTATCATAAATAAATAAAGATTAAAAAAAATGTTTAAAAAAAAAAAATGAAAACCACAATGAAAAGCCACTGCCCATCCATTAGAATGACAAAAGGAAAAGAAAAAGGGTGTCCATACCGAGTTTAGGCAAAGATAGGTAGGAATTTGAACTTTCACAGAACAAAATGCGTGAAAATAATTATTATTAGATAACAGTTCAATGGTTTCTTTAAAAATCTAAATACACACCTACCATATGCTCATTCACTCCCCTCTTAGGTATTTTTCTTTAAGATCTTATTTATTTATTCATGAGAGTCACAGAGAGAGAGAGAGGCAGAGACACAGGCAGAGGAAGGAGCAGGCTCCATTCAGTGAGCCTGAGGTGGGACTGGATCCCGGGACTCCAGGATCACACCCTGGGCTGCAGGAGGCTGTGCCATCGGGGCTGCCCCCCTCCCAGGTATTTGCCCAAACAACATGAAAGTGTATGTCCATGTAGAGACTTGTCTATGAATGTTCATGTCATCAGTATTTGTATTACCCAACGGCTGGAAACAGCCCAAATGTCCATCAAAAGGTGAATGTACACACAAATGATGGCATGTTCACACCACAGACTACTACTAAGAAATGAAAAGAGAAACCAACCATTGCTATAGCAACATGGATAAATTGTGCTGCATAAAAGAAGCCATAAAAAGAACAAATAATTCTATGTACACAAAATTCTAGGAAACTCAAACTGATCAAGAGCAACAGGTAGCAGATCAGTGGTTGCTTAGTGAAGGAGGTCATGGGTCAGCAGAGATGGGAGGCAGGGTCTCCAAAGGGCCTGAGGGAAGTTTTTGAGGTGATAGGTATATTCATTTTTTGATTGTGGTGATGTATACACATATCAAAACTTATTATATACTTCAAACGTGGACCATTTATGTTAGGACAACTAAAGTTTAATAAAGTAGCTTAAAAATGAACTGGAAAAAAAAAGTAAATTTAAAGGAATTGACATTTCCATAAACACCACATACACACACACACAAACACACACACATTAACAGTATCTTATGTGTTTATAATCTCTTTGAAGTTTCCATATTGTCCTGACTTTGTTTTATTTTCCATAGAAAAAAATAGAGAGGTAATTTAATCTCTACTGTTTTTTAAAGATTTATTTATTTACTTAACAGAGAGAGTGAGAGAGAGAGAGAGAGAGAGAGAGAGCAGGAGCAGGGGGAGGGGCAGAGGCAGAGGGGGCAGAGAATACACTGAGGGTGGAACACAACACAGGGCTTGATGCCAGGACCCCAAGGTCATGACCTGAGCTGAAACCAGATGTTGGAAGCTCAACTGACTGAGCCACCCAGGCACCCCTAATCTCTATTATTGGTCAAAATTTATTACAGATCCTTGGATGCATAAAACATGTAGCTTTGCACTTAGTACTCTAGACTTCAACTGCCGTATTCTCAAAACTTTCAGTGCTAATAAATCGTATGTCGTATAATCTCCATCAAAATATAGTGATCACAGGACGCCTGGGTGGCTAAGTGGTTGAGTGTCTGCCTTCAGCTCAGGGGTGACCCTGGGGTCCTGGGATCGAGTCCCACATCTGGCTCTCTGCAGGGGGCCTGCTTCTCTCTCTCTCTCTCTCTCTCTCTCTCTCTCTCATTAATAAATAAATAAATCTTAAAAAAAATAGTGATTGTATTGTATCACTTCACTACTGCCTAATGCTACTGCCTGACAAATTTATACCAAAGTCAATGGCTTAGCAAATAATTACTTTTTCTCATGGGTCTACAACTTGATGCACTTGGCTGGTCTAGGCTGGCTCAGCTAGATGGCTGGAACAACCCTGCTTCTTACTAGAGTTCTGTGGGTCAGCTGGGTGGCTCTACTCCATATTTTTCTTATTGCCTTAGGACTGGGAGCAAGCCAGGACAATTTTGGTCATGGCAATAACAGAGGAGAGGTGGGTAAGCAGAACTGTGTTCTATTTCTGAATGCCCAGGCCAGAATTGGTGCACTGATATTTTTACCTCATTCCTTCTTATGAGCCACTAGACAAGGATCAGGCAAGTGTAATTTCCCAATAATGAGATCATAATAACTATGGGGTTGACTAGAGATGCAAAGGAATTGAGCTAATTATTGAATTCACCACACGCATTTATAATTTATGTACTGAATCACTAAGGATACCTCTTCCAGGAGGTGACTTCTGTTTTGATTAGAAATGGGGCTCCCACCCATGTTTTTATACATCTGATGGTTGGAAGAATTCTGCAAGTCTAACAGCTGGATATATATTTCAAACTTTGTTTTTTGTATACTATGCACATATTTACAATACCGTTACATGGACCCAACTCTTGGGCCTGAAAATTGGTGATGGTGCTGTACTGGTTGACAGCATGGGCTAAAAAAAAAGTACTACTGAAAACTATTTATATACTGGAAGAGTTGTTGATAAAAGTAAGTGCAAAGCACCTAATTGGATTAAATGTATTCTTAGCTCTGTTTCCCTTGTATGGAAAGCAAAAGTATGTCTAGCCACTGCAATAGCCCCCAGTGCAAGAGAAAGTGAGGTGAAGGGCAAACTGGAGTAGAAACAGAAAGCTGTTGTCATCGATTGTGATTTGACAAAATTAACAAGAATATATGATTATATGGAACTCATAGTGCATTGATCATAGGGCTTTGGCAAAGGCTGGGCAGGTGAGAGTCTCTTAACCTCAAGCCATTTTGGTCTCACAATCAATCAGCCCAAACTTTAAGTCTGTTTTTTCTACTCAAGCTGCATGCATCTCGAGGCCCCCTTTATCAGTTCACTGAGAAATCTGTGTAAACCACTCCACAGTAAATATAGCTTCCATATTTCAGACTTAGCAGGGCCAATTTAATTCAGACATTTACTAATAACTATTGTTTGCAAAATACAGGGTAGGGATGCAATAGCGAGTAAGTCATGGATTTTGCCTGCAAAGAGTTCACACCCTGGACAGTAAAGATGGTCCACCCCCTGTTAGAAGATTCATCAAACTGAATACATACATAGGTACAGATTTTTATATTTAAAAACAAAAGAGAAGACAAGGTCAAAAGGACTATGTTGCTCCAGCATGCCAAAATGTCGTTGGAAAGTAGAGAAACGGGACGGGGAATGTCTACTGACAGCCTGCTGTATGCCTGCCAGTTGCTAGGGACTCAGCCTCCCTTAGTTTATCCATGTCTTTACAGTAGTCTTAGGGGCTTAGAACTTAGGATCTATCAACATTGGAGTTAACTCACCTCTCTGGGAGTGATCCGAGTTTATTGTATGTGATCACAGCAACACAAACTTTGGGACGCTATGGGTCAGTGACAAGTAAAAAGTTTGGCGTATGTCATTCCTTAGTGAACGAAATGCCAAGTGTTCCCTGGGACTCTGCTATCGGTACTGTCCTGCCTCCCATCCGAAGGTGGAAGTTCTCTACCTGCCTGTGAGGTATGCTTGTGCTCGTGGGGCACGCCCCCTGTGCGTGGACAAACACAGAAGAGGTCACGCCCTACTTATTCATTTTTCATCAGTTTAACAAGTTGCAATCATTCCTTAACCTTATTATACACTAGAAGATATCTCATTTACCTATTTATAATAGAAAATAAGAAAGCAAAACTCAAAGCTAAAACATTCTTTGAGCAGAAGATTTGAATGTGGCACCTGTTCTCGGTTTGGGGACCATGTTTATCTCTGAAAACGGGTGCACAGATTCAAGTGGAATTCATTTAAGAACAATACCAGATGGTCACGGGGTGTTGCTCTCACCTATTTTCAGGGAAAGGCCTTAATTGTAAGACGATGAGGCCAGAGACTTCGGGTCCCTTGTCGGGATTTTGCAAAGTGTCTCCCTGCTTTTTTATGTAAAGAAGCAAGAATCCTGGAGATGATGTCATGTACCCAAAGTCCCACATGGTGTGCGTAACGGAGCCAGAATCCAATCTAAGCTGAACTGTCTCAAATGCCTAAAAACAAGAAAATACTTTTACCTGGGAACATTTGGAAGATATTTTGAGAAGATGCCTTTTAGTGGGACCTTGAAGAGGTAGGGGTCAGGGACACATGGGGTCTGTTCCAAGAGAGGAAAGGGGTCCAGTATTAAAGAATAAGATGGTTTTGGGGGAAACTATGGGAGAGAAGAAGTAAAAATACATCAAGGTTTTGGTTATAGAGGGTCTCACCCATCAGCTTAAATTTGGACTTTTATACTCCACATAGTGAAGCTACAGTGCAGGACTTTTTACCAGAAGTCTGACTTGAATTTATTTAGATAAAAAAGAAAAATTAGTTTGTGGCACGGTTACCTCCAGATTCAAAAACACAGAGACACATGCAGCAGTTAGCCAAAGAGGAAGCAAGAGGCAGGGAATTCATATGAACAGAGGCAGTTCAGACGACGTGAGAAAGAAAGGAATCACAATTAAGATCTAACAGGAAACACACACACACACACACAAAACCCTCAAACTGTTCTTACAAGAGACAGGGAGTCAGTGTGGTGAGCGCCTGCCTGGGAACAGGTGCACCGTGTAAAATAAAGACCACGGTCTGGTGTCCATAGTTACCTGCCAATGGATCCTGTTCTTCTGCCCTGTAGTGTGAGAAGCTGCTACGTGTCTTGCTTCCCCTTCTTGCCTTATCTTGCCTTGGCTTATCTGCAAAACAGGACCATAAACACTGTGGGCCTCTTGGAGGTGTTTATTATGATAGTTCAAATAAAACGCTTACTGTGCTGTGAACAGTATGCACGTTGTCACTTAGAGGCTCGCTAGAAAAGAAACTTGCCAGTCCTAGGCACTCGCCACTCCTCTGAATGGGCCCTGTGGCTGTCCCTCGACCCAAACAAACCACTGAATCTCCAAAATGTGTCTGTCCAGCGACCCTAACATCCCGGGCGGCATCAGCTCAAGGATTGTGACAATTGCCATCAAGACAGTCTCCATCCCCTTAGCTCTTCACCTGTTATTTTTACATATTATGGGGAATGACTAGGGGTTTGGTGGTGGGAGGGAAGCTATTTACTGAGCATATACTATGTCTAGAGGGTTGGAATATTAATTTCATTCTGTTAGAGTCAAAGGAAAATGATTTCATATAACTTAACAGATTCGTGATCTGAGGTAGGAAAAAAGCTACGTTACTTGTCCAAAGACTCCTGTGTGTAGGGAGTGTTAGAGCCTTGGAAGGAAGCTCTGAAGCCAGATCTGTGTGATTCCAGTGCGCCTGTGTCGTCGCCCTGGTCCCCGTTGCTGCTGGAGCTGTGTCTGGAGTTCATGCTCTTGGTTGGACAGTTTGTTATTCATTGAGCTGCTTATCCCAAAAGACATGTGTGATCTTGTTGTTGTTGTTTTTTTTTCTCTCCACATTCTTTTTCTATCTTCTTGGAGGGTTTTGCTTTGCTTTTTTTTGTTTGTTTGTTTTTGTTTTTGTTTTTTGTTGTTGTTTGTTTTGTTTTGTTTTGTTTGAGGGTTGTTTTTGGTCTTGGTTTTTGGTTTTGGGATTTTTTTTTTTTTTTTTTTTTTTTTTTTTTGCCAAATTTAGCAATCTGGTATGAAAGGAAGAACAGGGACAGCCTGTCCAACCAACTTTGGTTTTCCCTCCTCAGTAGAGTGGGATAGAGTCTGAAGACGGAGAAAACGGCAGGTAGCCGCCTTTCCAGAAAGGAACAACACATTCTGTTAGACCGCACTAGGTAACTTAATTAACAACATCTATCATCAGTCTTCTACGTTATTCATGGAAGGTTCTGGCTTGCAAGTCGGTCACATGGACAGAGTAGGCTCAGGTTGTTGAAGCAGACACTCGCACAGCAGCCCTGAGCGATTTAGGAATTTTGTCAAGTGTCAAAGTCGCCTCTGGTTCCAGTTTCAGAGATGAACCAGAAAGCTGGCATGAAGCCCCCATGTCACCAAGGCAGCTGGCCAGTTCCCTGTCTGGTCTGAGACCCAGACTCCACAGTTTGATACTCTGTGGCATACTAAGATGAACCGAGAATGGTTGGGAAGGTGTCCTCATCTTCCATCTGGCGTTTTAGTTGGGTTTCAGCCAATTATCAGGGTAGAACAGTCATCTCTGGAAATAGATTCTTGTCCGCAATCATGTTTATATGCAGAATGGTGTCTGGGGAAATCAATACTCTGTTGTGAACCATGAACCTTAAACGTTTGCAAGACATCTTACCACTTACAGAAATTGTGAAAAATATTTGGTGACCTAAAGGTTAGTCTGTTCCGGAGTGGACTCTAATGACGGTACACCATTTCCTCACTAGGCCATAGAAGTAAAGGAGAAGGAGGAAAAAAATAAACACAGCCACACACAGAGAGATAGAATCCATATTTCTTTACTCACAGACCTGCTTGAAAATCAAAATCTTTCCCTTTTCCCTCTGTATCCTCAATTTTTAAAAATTTCTTGGTAGGTTGTAAAGATCCATAATTGGTCTTAATAAGAAGCGATGTTCCAAATGCTGTATGTTTACCCTTACTAACTAGGACACTGGCAAAAAGTAGGAAAGACACAGTTTTCTTGGTGGCGAGGTAGATGTAACACTTGAGTGCGATCTTCCTTCAATTCCCTTACCTCTGTAATTGGGCACCAGCCAGATATCACAGGGCTCCAATGAGTAAAAAAAGCCAATGAACATCTGAGAGAGATTGCTCATCCGGAATTAGTTGGGATGAGAATTTCCAAATGGGAATAACAAGGGTCACAGTGCTGTTGAGAAGACTGCATGTGTCCATGCTCATGAAGCGCTTAGATGATTAATAGTTCAGGAGTCATAATAAGTGTTCCGTAAGTAGCTGTCACTACTCAGCCACTCCCACTGCCATGGCCACCATGTCCTCCTCCCCATCACCATCCTCATCCAGTCATGGGTGGGGGGCGACTTCTCAGAATGCCTTACCAGCAGACAGGCCAGCAGACAGACAAAACCTGAGGGATGGTGGTCACGTCACAGTGGTTATGTGCTTCTTTCTACAAACTATAGTCCCATCCTGTTACCCACTATTATTAATGCAGAAAGCACATATAATATATATAATATAATGTATATAATATATAAATATATAATATATAAACATATAATAAATAATATAATTATTTATAATTATAAATTATATTTATAAAATAATTATCAACATAATATATAAATATATAATATAAATATGATAAATATAATATAATATATTTATATATGCATTTTCCCAATATGTATTCAGAATATATATACATATATTATATATATTTTTGTATACATATACATATATAGACTGTGGTCACTCCACCCATTTTCACAGAGGGAAAGATCCCACCAAGATTCCAAATTCCCCAGGGAACAAGGCAAGTCAGGTGTACTGATGAACCCAGTTATGGGCACCAAGGTGTCTTAAAGACACGCATATTCTGAAGAGCCCATGTGCAGGAAGCAGATTTTTACAAAAGAGCCCTTGTGTGTCCTTTCCCAGCAATGCCCTGCAAAGGAAAGGGCTCACACAGGTCCCTTTTCTGGGAGTCTCTGATGGTGCTTTCAGCCAGCTGTGACAAGTGACTGATATGTGTGCCAGAGAAAATGACATTTCACTTACAGGGGGCAGGTTCCTGGATTCCCCCAGCTGACCCGCACACAGGAAAGTATGAAACCTGCCATCGTTTTGAAAATTGAGGCAGCAGAGAATTTGATTGTCCTCTACCCATTTCGATTGTGAGATTCCCAGTTAATTTTTTGGACTGCAGAATGGATGCTAAAAGCCAAAGGGAGAGCCATGAAACGCTTCAGTCATTCTTCTAATTCCAAAGTCTCTGCACCTGCATGCAAGCAAACAGGGTTTTTGTTGCTGATGACATAGTGACTCAGAGCTGTGTTTTCTTCACTTGTCATTTTCCAAACTGCCAGGGGACTCCCTGGTCTACACATTTTACAGGAACAAATTTTTAATTTATTGTAGGCGTCCATAAAAAAAAGAAACTAAAATAAAATCCTGAAATCTGGGGACATGGGTAAATGAAATTGCATTTATTCATAGGGCATGATCACATTAAAATGTTATCTCAGAAAGCATGTATTTGAAATGCATATATTAAAAATATTAAAAAAATAAATAAAAATAAAAACAACCAAATATACATTTTCAAACTCTATTATTAAAAATTCATCATAATCCTTGGACACCACAGTACCTTAGGCAATGAGCCAAAAGTCTTGGTTGTAGAGTACATATACATGGAGAGCTTTAAAATGTTTTCATTTAAAAAAAAAAAACTTCAGATTAGTTGTCTGTGGTGTGTTTAAGCACATGCACTTAGAAAAAAAAAAAACAGTGGTGCATTTTCAGTTTTTGTCTTATGAAAGGGATAAAGAGAGTAAAGACAGCAGTTAGCCAATTATTTTTACTCACATATTCATCAGTGCCCTTCTTGAGCAGAGCCGTGAGTGTCTTCCAGGTGTGAAATACTGCTGAATACCCAGGTGGATGAAGAGCAGGTTACACACCTATGCCCTCGAGAAGCTCACAGTCTGGGAGGACAAACAGTGATGAGATATAATGAAGTTATTATAAGAAGGATGAGTAATCCTGTGTTATCCTATAAGGTAGCAAAGACTGATTAATTCTCTATAGTGGTTTCAGAAGACTTTCTGGAAGGCCTTTGACGAATAGAGAGTATCTCATCAACTTTTGAGTGGGGGGTGATCAGCGAGGAGGCAGGCACAGCTGACAGGCCATGGGAGTGGGTGGCGGGGATGCAAGTGGATGCTGTGCCCGGTTCCCGTGAGCACCCTCCAGGAGCACTCACACTGCTTGTGCAGAAGAGAGGTCAGTGCAGAGGAGGGTAGCAGGGGAAGCAGAAACGTGCCACCCATGCCAGTGCAAGGACTGGCCTTAAAAATAGAAGACCCAGGGGCACCTGGGGGCTCAGTGGTTGAGCATCTGCCTTCGGCTCAGGGCCTGATCCTGGGGTCCTGGGATCAAGTCCCAAGTCGGGCTCCCTGCATGGAGCCTGCTTCTCCCTCTGCCTGTGTCTCTGCCTCTCTCTGTGTGTGTCTCTCAAGAATAAATAAATAAAATATTTTTTTTTAAAGTAGATGACTCAGATCTCTGTGGCAAGGGGACTGGTGGGGATGTGACTGAGAAGTGACCCCGAATGTGCTGAACTAGTCCAAGTAAGGAGAGTGAAAACTGAAATAAGTAAGGGCTAAGACAGTGAGTGGAGAGGGGGTCTTCAGGACCTTGTTCGAGGAAGGTGGGGTGGGCATCACCGAGCACTGGGACACGGAATACAAGGTAGTGGACAGAAAGGTAGTGAGTTTCGGGTCTGAATGGGGCAGCGGGGTCACCATCCACACGGCTGCTGAAGTGATGGGTGGGTGGGCCTGGAGCCGTAGAAAGGAAAGGAGCTCAGGTTTACATTGATTATCATCTAATAGCCTTAGTGCACCTCTGAAGTGTGAAAGACCAAGGGAGGCAAGGGAGAGAATCACAGGTGTTCCCTGTGTCTGCAGCAAGAGCTAAAACAGGTGGAAACAAGATCACTTACTTACCTGAGGCAACAAGAGGACTAGTTGTGGGGGGACTGAGAGCTCTTGTCCTGCAGAACGCCTGGCCTAACCGTCGGGATCCTGCTACCGCCCCTCCCAGGGGAGCCGAGGACGTGTCACTACCAATGAGCCCTGGCCGGGATGCTGGCATACATCAATTGCATTCGCAAAGATCGCTATGGTGCAAATTATTATTGGTGTGTCTGCAGGTCCTAGCAGATATTTTGGGAAGCGCAGCAACTCCTTGTTAGCATAACTTAAAAGAAGCAAGAAGAGACCACTGTGTCTGCCGGGGGGCCTGGGGTGGCCCATTACACAGGTGAGGTTGAGGGAAAGCTTCGCAAAGGATGGGCCATGCCGCTGAAAAGATGCTGACATTCCATGTCAGTGGGGAGGCGCAGGTGAAAACAACCGCCAGATACCATGACACAACCGTTGGGATGGGCGAGATCTGGAACCCTGAGAACTCGCATGCAGGTGAGCATGGGGGTGAGAAGGACTCCCATTCGCTGCTGGTGGGGATGCAGGTGGGTGCGGCCACCGTGGGAGCAACGAAACAACACACCCTCCGGCCACATGCCCCAGCACCCAGGCTCCTTGGTATTTATGCAAAGGAACCCAACGCTCATGGCCACACAAAAACCTGCCCGTGGTGTTTATCACAGCTTTATTCACGGCTGCCCAAGCTTAGAGGCAAACAAACTGCCCTTCGGTAGGCGAATGGATAACCCGTGGCTCACCCAGACAATTGAATGAAATGAGCCGTAAAAAGACACAGATGAGACTTAAATCCATATTGTTGAGTGAAAGAAGCCAATCGGAAGAGGCTACATATTCTATGATTCCAACTCTGTGACATTCTGGAAAAGACAAAACTATGGAAATGGCAAAAAATCATTGATTGTCAAGAGTTTGGGGAAGGGAGGGTTAATATATGGAACACAGGGGATTCTGGGGCAACACAAATATAATATGTGTTATATCGTGTATATCTCTCTATATATCACATATATAGTATATAAATATATAATATATATAATATGTAGATAGATGATAGATAGATAGATACCCCCCTTATATATCCATCTATCTCTCTCTCTCTCTCCTCACTGTAATGGTGCATATCTGTCATATATTTGCAAAGCCATAGAATGTACAACACAAGAAGTGAACCCTGATGCAACCTATGTACTTTAGTTAATAATAATATATAAATGTTGGCTCATCAGTTGCAACAAATGTGCCCGGCTAATGCTAGACGTTAATAAGGGGACCCTGGGGTTGGAAGTCAGGGGATATATGGAAATACTCTACTTTCTACTTAATTTTTCCATAAAACTAAAACTGCCCTTCTCCCCAGTAAAGTTTGTCAATTAAGAAAACAAAGCATTGCTTTTTAGGGTATTATAAAGTGTCTTTATTTTATTCTATCATCTCTTCTCTGGGATTTGACCTCCTTGGCGTATTCATGGACTAAAATGTTGCTATGCAAAGTCTAGCAAAATGTTGTTCTCTGTATCATGTGTAAGACGCTAATTCATTTGCAATGTGTGCTATTTTTATTTTAATTATATTTCAAAGCTCATTAGGCTCATATCAAGATACCTATTATTCATTATAAAATCATTAAATTTTGATTTTAGATTATACAGTGTTTCTAAATTTAAAATCAGCTTATTTGGGTTATTTCTGAAAAGACATCTTGCTGATTGGCTACTTCTCCCTCTTTTACATCCAATCCCTGTTAGCATTCCAGTATTCTATGCTATGAATTTCCTATGTATGTCATTTGCTTTCTTTTAAATTAGAATCACATGTTTTTTCACACATTTTCAATATTTTCATTCATATTCTACATATTAAATCTTTGACATTTTTGGATGTTCTGATTGTCTTCTCCTCGCCTATCGCCAGTCTGTTTAACCTGTCAACCTAATTGCATAAACACAAGTCTCTGATTTTGATGTATTTTTGTCTGGAATCACTAATACACTCGAATCTCTCTACTGCCACCTGTAATTCTATGCCCTTTACATGCTGTTCTCCACACGTCAAGTGTTCTCTTCTGTCTATGGTCTCACATGGATACAGAACCACTGAAAATGGCTTTACTCAGGTGGTCGGTCCCACTCAGAGAGCTTTGTTAGGCCCACTCAGCGCCTCAATGCTTAGAAGGGTCACAGGCAGGGAGCAGAACAGGCACGGAAGCAGCATCACACGGGGCCAGACTCTAACACAGGGATTCCGGATTCCCATAGTCAGGCCCTCTGAGCACAGTGGAGAGGTTGGCAGGAAGCAACTAGGATGCAGAGGACACATCAGCTCAGAAAAGCCAGGAGGGTCAGGTTCCTTCCACCCAAGTGTCTCATTTGCAACAGAGAAAGGTTGAGTGAGCAGCTCCCATCGTCGGTCATGAGGTAAAGCACCCAGACCGTGCAGCAGAGCAGACCAGGGACAGCCCCGGACAGGCTGCCCTACGGAGCTGCCCACAGCACTCACATGTTGACACGTCAAGGTTAATACCACGGAAGGACCACTTTCTTTAGGCCAGAGGAGGGACTCATGTCAAACTCTTTTAAGAAATATTTTTTTTCATGTAGAGATGCAGTATTATTCTTTTTTCACACAATGAACCATTTCTTCCCAACACGATACAGTAAACTACCCGTCATTTCTTCACGGTCTTGGGCCACCTCTACCATACACAGCTTCCATTGTATTTGTGTCAACCTGTGCATTTTATTTTGTATAATCTGCTTAAGCTTCTTTTTTTCTGTGCTAACTTGGCACTGTTTTTAAGGCTGACACTTTGAAAAATACTTCCTTTTCAGATGTTTTTTTCTGATTCATTATTGGTGATCATCTTGTACCTGACAAATTTGCAGAACTCTAATTTGTTTTAAACATTTATCTGATGATTCTATTGTATTTTCTTTAACAGTGAGCATATTGTCTGTACATGATACCAGTTGTTGACTCCCCTCTGTTCTAGTCTGGGACCCTCAGAAAGCAGCAGCTTATGAGATGGCTTACGTGCTACCAAATTATTAGAGGGTATGATTCCAGGAACATAATCGAGGGCCTAGGAAAGGGAAGCAGAGGACGGAGAGCCAATATGACCTGTTCCATCAAACTAGCTGCCACTAAGCACTGATCCTTGCTTTTGTTTACCAAGAAATCATTTTAGTTGCTTTGTAGAGCAGTATGTCCTGAGGGAAAAAGAGAGAATTAACCCATAGGCTCTCTCCTCCAATTAAGCGAAGTTTCGGTGCATTAACTCCTGGAACTTATCAACTTCACCTGCCTGGGCACCAAGCAAGCCCCATGTCCCAGCATACACAGGAGAAAACACTCAGTTGGGTAGTCAGCAAGGTCCTCTCCAGTTGTGTGTAAGTAAAAATTGATCAAATCCCAGGCAAGTCAGTCTCCATCAATGGCTAGAACAAGTCGTAGTTAAGAAGGCCAAAAAACGGCGATGTGGTATAGAGCATGGATCTTCTAGAGCCTCCACCTGCACTCCTCTCAGGTCCACTCCGTCACTCCACTCTAGCTGGCCCTCTTCTCATCTTACTATAAGATAGGATCTCCATCAGGGTGAAAACAGATGCTGTCACTTGTTCCCTGAAAGGGCATCTGGCACCTTCTCCTTCAAGATGACAGCCAGACATAGACTCCACAAAGACTTCAGGAAGGATGGGGAGCAGGGCAACCTTCCATCCCTGCTGCTGAGAATTTGCTGAGGTTATAACTGGTGTTCATCCTTCTCCTCCTTCAACATTCGTTTCAGATTTCTCTCGCCGTTGGCCAGTATTTTGGGTGATTTTGGTGGCTCCAATACTGAGATAACCCAACCTTCATTCCAAAGAGAAATGTGTTGTTTGTTGTCTTTTTTTTTTCCTAAGTTATCTTTATGCATACATATTTTCTCATGCACTAGAAAGGCAGAAGAATAACCCCAGGGTGGATCTTCAGATCCATTAGACCCACTATGAAACAGGCCTTAGTGAAACCTCCATTTATCACGTAACCTCCAAGTGCCCCGTCTATCCAGAGAATCAAAAATGCTTTTGGTTACCTTCCGGTATCTACACCAGCTCAGCCTTCATTTCTATTAATCTGAAAAATACCTATGGATACCCTTACCTCCATCTCTGATACACAGTTATCTTGGAAAATAGTCATAGAACTTGTTGGGGAAAGTTGAAGAAGCACTTATGGCATTTTTCACATTGCAGAGGGCTCCTGGTTTGTGGACTGATTTTGATTTAGAAAGTTGGTAATGAACCAGAATATTCCACTTGTCAGCTGATACCAGCCTTCAGTTTGCCAGCTTGTATATGTAACAGCAGCACAGAAAAGTTATGCACATGCGTGCGTACACACACCATATATATAACAACCAATTAGGGATAGATAGATAGATATAGATAGATACAGATATATAGATGATATGGATATAAATTATAGATATAGATATATATGATATAGATATAGATATAGATAGATATAGATATAGATATAGATATAGATATAGATAGATATAGATATAGATATAGATATAGATATAGATAGATATGTTGTCCTCTCTTCACCATGAGGACACTTTGATCAAGTAATCATTGTGGGTGCTCCATTCTTACTCCCCATTATAGTAGTGCCATCTGTCTTGTCTCACAAGGGATCACATATTGCCATGTCGTTCTGGAATCCTACCATCCTCATTGATATTAGGGGCTCATCCTAGAGTGGCACATCTTACCATCAACCTTGACCTACAGACAATAGGCTGTTTTCTCAAATATCCCAGTGCTTCCCTCCGAATGTGTCCGTGGACAATCTCTGGGAACATTATCAGAGGCAATTTCTCACATTTACAGAGTCAATCCCTGTGATAATCCAACAGTATCACTTCACTAAGACTTCTGACATTTCCCTCAATACCATGCCAAGAAAATTCTGGCATTATCCCCTTATTCAAGGGTCAAGCCTTTGTATATCAAAGAAGTGGCTCCTCAAGGTGCCGGTTCAACAAACTATGAGGGCCGCGTCCTGGTGTCCTTAACCGCACACTGAACCCTTGACATAGCTGTGTGCTCCATGTCAATAAACCTCCCTTGTAGTATCTCCCTAACCTCCAATTCAACACCTTGAACATTCAGCCTTATGATCCATGTGTTCCCTGTTCTCATTGGTATCATTTAACCAGTTTCTGCAATTTCTGTGGCCCCATAGCTTTTTCTTTCCAGAGCAGAAACTATAGCTCTCCTCTCAGGATGAGATGTGTCCTACTTCTCTTTTTAACCTGGAAGCAGTGAGAAGCCCAGTGGCAAATCCCAAGGCAAATTTGAATCTTTGTGGCACACCCCTGCATCGGTGAAGTCACTAAATTGTGTCTTGGCAAAGCGAGGCTACTTTTCTCTGGCAAAATCAGAGATTGTGTCTACCAGTCAAAACTTTAAGGAGAGGGGCCCCTGGGTGACTCAGTTAGCATCTGACTCTTGGTTTTGGCTCAGGTGATGATCTCAGGGTCCTGGCTTGGAGCTCTGCGACAGGCTCCATGCTCAAGGCAGAGTCGGCCTATCTCCCACCCATGCATGCCCCTCTGCCCTCCCTCTTCACTCTCATGCATGTGCTCTGTCTCTCTCTCTGTCAAATAAATAAAATCTTAAAACAGTGCAACCTCCAGGAGAATCTCAGGATTCATGATGACCTGACTCATCCCCCCAAATATCAAGTCAGAATTCTGGTCTTTTCATATCAGGTTTCAAATTCTGACTTTGGAGGGTGTTGGCATTAGGGAATGAGTCGTCTCTACAGCTTTGTTACCACCTGCACAATTGGATCCTGGGAGTGAGATTTAGCATCTTCTGCTCTGTACCCCCCGCCGAGTTGACGCTCTATCTTTATAAACAATCTCTTGCAAAGCCCCTCAGAATCCCTGGTGTGCTCTGAGTTGGGAGTTGACTACCCTAAACTTACCATTTTCTTTTATCAGAGATTCCAGACGTAGTTAATATACACCAACCCTCTCCCTCCCAGTCCCTGTTATTTCCTGGAACTGTTCGGGTGCCGTGGCTACCATGAACCTATGTCTCTCTTCACGGCTGACCACAGACAACAGGCTTCATTAGAACACCATTGAGGATCAGTGGTTTTCACTGCCAGATTTCCACCTGGATTTGGTTTGTAGGGAACCCCGAGGCCCTTAAATGACCCAGCTGCACTGTAGAACCCTACGTGATGGTCCATATTCTCGGGCCAAACATCAACAACTACACTCTTAGCTTTCTTCTCTTAGAAAGAATCTCAGGCTAAGACGTAAGTGCTACTTTTTCACTAAGGAGTGTAATATCAAGGAGAAGGAGTCATTACAAGGTACCGTCGGGGGGAAAGCTGCGAAGCAATGAGTTAGCTGGTGCCAATTGTAGCACGTTGCTTGACTTAGGCTACATCCCCCCAAAAGTAGAGAGAGCTGCATCTCTAGAGCGTCTGCCTGGAGGAAGGAAGGTAGAATTTATGTTCTGTCTCCTACTTCTCATGAGTCAACGGTCTGCCCACGGGACATCACATCACACATCTTTCTGAAGTTTACAACCATTGTGCAAGGAGGGTCTCCTCGTGAGGTTGTGCAGAGTGAATGTGGTTGAGATTCACGCGGAATGGGTCACTGCCACAGCAGTGGCTGGAGCGCGAGGTGGATACACTGGGAGGCTACGAAAGGGTACAGAGGTGTCTGCAACCTGTTCGAAAACTTGTCTCTTTCCTCTGCTTTTTTTTTTTCCCTTTGCTTTACTTGCCTAGTCAAGCACTTTAGCATTATGTTGAAAAATAGTATGTGCTGTGTAAAGGAAACACAACCAAACTCTTCCTATCATAAAGGGGGCTGCTGTAAGATTTTTGTACATGCTTCTTTTCTTTTTAATGTAACACAGTTTCCATCTTTTTTTTTAGTTTTCAGCTATTGCATATTAACTTGGATTTTTTCATTTATCAAAAAGTTTATGCATCTACCCAGATAATCACATCATTTTTATATAGTTGATTGAAATGATGAATTAAATTATAGAATATTTCTGATATTTTTTTAAAGATTTTATTTATTTATTTGAGAGAGAGGGAGAGAGCATGAGCAGGGGGATGGGTAGAGGGAGAAGCAGCCTTCCCACTGAGCAGGGAGGCTGAAGCCCACTGTGGGGCTCGATCCCAGGACCCCAGGATCATGACCTCAGCTGAAAGCAGATGCTTAACTGACGGAGCCACCCAGGAGCCCTAGAATTTTTCTGATATTATGAGAGTCTTGTGCTCCTGAAATATACTCACATCCATTATGATGTTTTATTATTTTTTAATGTGTTGCCAGATTTAATTAGATGTTAGAGTCTGGATTTTCAGAGCTGTGCTATGAAGTTTTTTTTTTTTTTTTAATCTGGCATTGTAATCAAGGTTATATTAAACTTACAGAATTAGCAGCACTCGTTTTAGTCTATTGTGAGGAGATAGACCTTTGACGAGGCAGAAGTTTTTCTCCTGATTGAGGTTTTTGGAGAACTCTCACACGAAGCCTTAGAGCAGGGGAACATTTGGTGGAGTGGTTTGATCCTTTTGAACATCAGCTGCAATGAGTCCTTTGAGAGTTTTTACTTTTATTCATCAATCTTGGCCTTTTATTTTTTTCTTCCCCAAAACTGGTTTTGCTTTGTTGTGACCACCTAGCCCCCAGAGTGTGACTGGAGTCCGCCTTCCCTCCTCACCTGTCGGCTGCTTCATGCCATTCATGCTACAGGGACCCCCTGGTATCCCCTGGGCTGCACCATTTTCCAATAAATCCTTTCCCCGTGGAGAAGAAAGCAGTGAACAACAAACACACTGCATGAGTGTTCAAAAAAAATCAAGTAATGGTTTTGTTATTGAAGAAGATTCCTGACAAGTACATAACTTATAGAAGATGGTTTTCGATATTTTCTATACACCATGGGGCTCATACTGATTGATATCATTTGTCTACACAAAATCCAGGAGATATAAGTCAGGAGCAGCAGAATCTATTTCAAAAGTGTGTCATTATTTTTCAAAGTCTGTGGCCAAGGTGGTGGCTTAACATGTGGAGCAGAAGAAAGGCTATGTAAGGAGCCCTCTGAAGATCATCCGTTTTCATTTAGATCAAATGATACTTCTCGTCAATTAATTCTTCTCATTTCCAATTCAAAGTGTGCATGAGGGGTGAGGGGTGCATGTATGAAAGGTCAAGGAGTAGATGTTAATGTGCTGGCTCCCTTAGCACTGGCAGAGCTTCACAAACATTTTAAAAGGTGACACATTAAAAGAAGTATTCATCAAACTAAAAAAATCATGCTAATTCCAAGAGCATTTTTTTTTAACACAAATCTATGGCAGGAAAGTAAAGCTCTTAAAAATTCATTATGTTGAAGGTGAAAGAGCACAGATTATTGTGAATGCCACAACGAATCCTGAGTTTTAACCTCAAAGAAGAACATTCCTTGTTTTTGAAATGTGAAAAATGTACAAAGACTTTCTGGGGGAAGAAAAACATCACAGGAAAACTGTTTTACTGAATTATGTTATGTAATGTGACTACACTTGAAATTAATTGTGGCTGAAATAGTTTATAACATCACTCAAGAAGCATCCAAAAACAGCAGAAAGAAATCATAATCTTCAAAATTCAAAAATACAATATATATACTACAGTATATATATATGATTAGAGAACTAACTGTATATAGTATATATGTAATTAGAGAACTTATTTACAAAAAAATGTTCAATATTTTTCTAGTATGCATAAGCTAATTTATAAAGTAGGTTTTGAAGGCTCTAATGTTTCAAAAAATATAATAGATCACAGGCAGGAAAGAAGAAAAATAAATAACTTTTTAAAAAGTATTTTCGATGATGCTGACATTAAATACAAAATCTGCTCATCTGTACATATTACTGTTGTTCGTTGCCTGTTTCGTAATATTTTAGAGACATTTGAGCCTTTAAAATCTACTTTATAAATCAGCTCCTGAGGGTGCCTGGATGGCTCAGTCAGGTAATTTCTTGATTTCAACTCAGGAATGACCTCAGGGATGTAGAACCAGCCGTGCGCTGGGCTCCACTCCCAGCTCAGAGTCTGCCTGAGATTCTCTCTCTCTCACTCTCTTTCTCCCTTTATGTCTCCGCCTCCTCTCTTGCTCTAAAAAATAATAATAATAATAATAATAATAATAATAATAATAAATAAATAAATAAATAAATATTTAAAAAATAAATCAGCCTCGTATCCTAGAACAAAATTGAACATTCGTTTGTAAGCGAATTCTATAAATTTTGGGTTCAATTCCTGAAAATTCAGTTGAAGATATTTAAATAAATGAAATACCAAACTTCAGCTTTAGGTACCTTTAGAAACTTGCATTTATTTAAAACAAACAGCAAAGAGACCCAAGACACCTAGAATATCTATTTTGAGATTCTATAATTACTCTGTGGGATAGCTTAATTTTTTGATGGCTTCAATTTTAGTTGTACATGGTATGTCCCATACTGTAATAGAAGGAAAATACCGGGGTGCCTGGGTGGCTCAGTGGTTGAGCATCTGCCTTTGGCTCAGGATGTGATCCTGGGGTCCAGGGATCGAGTCCCACATCGGGCTCCCTGCATGGAGCCTGCTTCTCCCTCTGCCTGTGTCTCTGCCTCTCTCTCTTTGTCCCTCATGAATAAATAAGTAAAATATGTTTAATAAAAAGAAGGAAATAAAAAAAAAGAAGGAAATGCCAAGGCCTATGATTTTGTAGTATCTAAATATGGTGAAACATTTAAAAGAATTTTAAATGGAGAAAACATAATTAGACATGTTTTACCTTGCAAAATAAACATTTGTCTTTGGGAAGTATCATGAATATACACAAAAGAAGATATTAGTAAAACTCTTATTTCTTAAATACCTACAAATTATTCTATTACACATATTAGCATTGAGGATATACTTCATTTCTAATAATTTGATACTTTTAACATGTCCGTAGTACATTGTAAAGACAGTATTTTCTCATTTAAAAATATGTAAGTATTTATTAAAGTTGTTGATAATTTCAAGTTTATTAATCATGAAATGCAACTTTAAAGAAGATTAAAGACAATTTTATTTTAATATTTATATACATATTAAAACATTCTGAAAAGTAACAGGTTCAACATAAAGAAACTCATGGAGTACTTTTTTATAAGTAATCTCTACATCCCATGTGGGGCTCAAACTCACAAACCTCGGATCTAGTCCCAGCCCCACCGACTTAGCCACCAGACGCCCCTGAAGTAGTTAAATACATGCCAAGATAAACTATTTTGATTATACTTTTATAATGGTGAGATGATCATTATGAATATATTGTGTTTATATTTTTGTTTAAATGTAGATACACGTGTCATTTTGACTCTAAGTAAGAATTTGTTTTTAAAGGAGAGTTTTTCATGGAGCTGTTGTAGGCTCACTAATGCCTTTAACAAAAAGGCTATTGTTTTGATTCTTGCTCAGTGGGTTCTCCTTTTAACTTCAATAGTTTCCTAGTTGGGATAATAAAATATGCTTACACAGAGTCGCTGGATGCAGGAGGAGCTAGGGTATTTGATCAACTGGTCAAGAAAATGAAGACCAGGTGCCCAGCATTTTATTTTTCTTATTTTTGAATAAAATTTTAAAATTTAATAACTGTTTTAGATTTATAGAAAAGTTGAAAAGACAATACAGAGAATCTTCACATATCCCACACCCAGCTCCCTCGATTATTAATCTCTTGTTTGAAGATGGTATTTATTGAAAGCAATGAGCCCAAACGAATACGTTATTATGAGCTGACATCCATACTTAGTTCATATTTCCTTAGATTTTTTTTAAAAGATCTCATTTATTTTAGAGAGAGACAGAGGGCAGCGGGGAGGGGAAAGAGAACCACTGAGGGGCTCCATCTCACAATGCTGAGATCACCATCTGAGCTGAAACAAAAAGTTGGGCGCTTAACCAACTGCACCACCCAAGTCCCCAAGATCTCCTTAGATTTTATCTAATATCATTTTTCTATTCCAGAATTTCAACAGATCCCAAATTATTTGTAGTTTTCATGTCTCCCTTGGCCTCTTTTAGCCATAGAGGATTCTCAGACCTGTTTTGTTTGTGATGAGCTTGGCAGTTTTGAGAAGTACCTGTCAGGTATTTTACAGAAGGTACCATGGTTGGTACTGTTTGATTCTTTTCTGGTTGCAACCCTGGAATTGTGAGTTTTGGGCAGGGGGACCATAGAAATTAAGTGCTTTTCCCATCATATTGAGCGTAGGTAAAATTATTTTTATGTACCTTTGCTCTCATTGATGTCTATTTCGATCACCTGGCTAGGTATGTTTGTCCAAATGGTTCACTATAAATTACTCATCTCCCCCCCCCCCCCACCTTCTTCCATACTAAATTCTTTGGAAAAAATTCACTCTACACAGCCCACAGTTTATTCTCCTACAAATTTAGGTAGGCTATAAATCATTTGGAATTCTTGTACACAGGAAATTTATCTGTTCTCCATCACTTATTTATTTATTCATTCAATCATTTATTTATGACATCATGGACTTATGGATTTTGATTTTTATAGTTTAGGCTATGATCCATAAGTACTTTATCAATTTTGTTGGTCAAATGTTCCAGCTTTGGCCATTGAGAGTCTTTCAATTGGCTCCTGTGTTTCTTTGACATATGTGAGTCTTGAAGGGTTTCTTACATTACTTTTTAATCTCAATTATTTTTCCTGATTATTACTTTTAATGGATAATATATATATATATATATATATATATATATATATATATATATATATCTCCTATAAATATTCTCTATAGATTTCTTTTACTAAGGATTTTTCTTTGTTGTTTAGTTTTCATTTTTGGTGTTCCTCATTCCTTCTAGAAGATTCCATCTGTCATCAGTTTTCATTTCTTTTCAATTTGAAGAATTGTTTTAACATTTAAGAATACAGTTGAGGGGTCCCTGGGTGGCTCAGCAGTTTAGCACCTGCCTTCGGCCCAGGGCGTGATCCTGGAGACCCGGGATCGAGTTCCACATCGGGCTCCCTGCATGGAGAGCCTGCTTCTCCCTCTGCCTGTGTTTCTGTCTCTCTCTCTGTGTCTCTCATAAATAAATAAATAAATAAAAATCTTAAAAAATAAAATTAAATAAAATAAAAAATAAAAATACAGTTGAATGGTATGATTCTATTTCAATGAAATCTGTCTGCCTTCTATTACTTGGCAAGGTCTCTTTAAATTTTTTAAATGCTTTAAGGGTTTTTGTAGGATGTATTTTTATTTTTCACCTTTTCAATGGCAACTATGGCTTTGAATCTTGCTTTATTTTTTACCTAGTAAGTGCAGAGGATATTTCCATGTTTGTGCATGGAGAGGTTCCTCATTAATCTCCTTTTATAACTGCCTAGAATTTTACTGTGTGATGTATCATGGATTAGCAATCTCTTTGATGGGCTTATGGATACTTTCACTCTTTTGCTATTCTGAAGAGTAGTCTGAAGTGTTGCCTTGAACATATATTCTTTGTACATGTGTAGTTGTAGCTATATGGTAGATTCTCAGGGTGGGATTTCTGGATCAAAGTGTGAAAGGTATTACCTGTGAAAACTTGTCAAATTTTTAATTTTTCCCCATTTAAGAGGTAAAAGTGAAATCTCGCTATAGTTTCAATGTATATTTCTTTTGCTATGACTGAAATTGAGCATATATTTATACATTCAAGAGATGTTAGTACATATTTGTGAATTTTCTGGCATGTCCTTTGACAATTTTTCTCTGTCATTGAACTTTTTATCCTTAATTTCTGGGATATACACATAGACACACACACACATGAATCTATGCAGATTAGGGTTTAGACCTTGTTTCTTGTACGAGCTTCAACTTTTTCTCTAAGGCTTTTATTTTTCTTTTGACTTGGTTGTTGGTCTGTTTTCTTCATTTCAGGGAAGAAGATTGTTGTATTTTTTTAATTTTTTATTGAGTCACAATTAATATACAGCATTATTTCTGTTTCAGGCTTACAACATAATCATTCAAATTTGTGTGCACTGTGTAAGAATCACCACAGTAGGTCTAGTTACCATCCGTCACCATATACAATTAAAATGTTTTGTTTTGTTTTGTTTGCTTTGCCTTGTGATGAAAACTTTTGACATTTATTCCCTTGGCAACTTCCAAATATGCAATACAATACTGCTGACTGTATTCACAGTGCTATACATTCTATGCTCATGACTTACTTACTTTATATCTGAAAGTCTACCCCTTGATCCTATTTACCATATCTCCCCCTTCCAAGTCCCCTCTGCTCTGGCAACTACCAGTGTGTTCTCTGCATCTATGAGTTTTGTTTTCTTTTGTTTGTTCATCTGTATTGTTTTGTTTTTTTAGACACATGTAAGTGAAATGATATGGTATATGTGTTCCTCAATGTGACTTACTTCACATGGCATCATACTCGTACCCTTGAGGTTTATCAGTATTGTTGTAAATGGCAAGATTCCTTTTTTGGCTTAGTAGTATATGTGTGTATGTGTGTGTGTGTGTGTGTGTGTGTGTGTGTGTGTGTGTTTATCTCACATCTTCTTTATCCATTCATCTTTCATGGACACTGAAGTTGTTTCCATATGCTAGCTATTGTAAATCTTGCTGCAATGAACAAAAAGATGCATATACCTTTTAAAATTGTTGATTTTGTTTTTGCTTTTTGGATGAACATGAAGAAGTTGAATTTTTGGATTGTATGGTAGTTCTATTTTTAGGTGTTTTTTTTGTTTGTTTGTTTGTTTTGTTTTGTTTTGTTTTTAACCTTCACACTGTTTTCCGCAGTGGTCACACCAATTTACATTTCCCTCAACAGTACACAAGGATTTCCTTTTCCCCACATCCTTGCTAACTTCTTGTCTCCACTTCTTGTCTTTTTGATAATAGCAACCCTAACAGGTGTAAGATAGTATCTCATTGTGGTTTTTAATCTGCATTTCCTGATAATTAGTGATGTGAAGCATCTTCTCATGTGCCTGTTGGTCATCTGTATGTGTTCTTTGGAAAAATGTCTATTTAGACCCTCTTCCCACTTTTTAAAATTGGATTATTTGGAGTTGTTTAAGATTTTATTTATTCATTAATGAGAGACACAGAAAGAGAAAGAGAGAGAGAGAGGCAGAGACACAGGCAGAGGGAGAAGCAGGCTCCATGCAGGGAACCTAACGTGGGACTCGACCCCGGGTCTCTAGCATCGTGCCCTGGGCGGAAGACGGCGCCACACCGCTGAGCCACCAGGCTGCCCCTATTTGGAGTTGTTTTTTTTTTTTTTTAATATTGATTTGCATAAGATCTTTATAAATTTTGAGTATTGACCTCTTATCAGATATATAATTTACAAATATTTTCTCCCATGAAGTAGGTTGCCTTTCATTTTGTTGATGGTTGCCTTTGCTGTAGAGAAACCTTTTAATCTGATGTAGTTCCACTTTTTTTTTTTTTTTTTTTTTTTTTGTGTTAGTTGCCTTTGCTTTGGAATCAGATCCAAAAATTAATTACTAAAAGTAGTGTCAAGGAGCTTACCACCTAGTTTTTTTTCCCCCTTGGGGTTTTATAGCAACAGGCCTCACAGGTTAAGCAAGGATTTTCCCTTAAGAGAAAAATTCTAAATTTTATGGCATTGAATTAAAAAACCTACTCTTTGAAAGTCACTAGTAAGAAATAAAAAGAAATACTGCAGACTAAGGATTTGTTTACAAAACACATATTTAAAAAGGACTTGTATCAGTACATAAAAATCAGTCAAAACTCAATTATACGAAAACAAACCAATACATAAAAGAAAATAACAAAGTTTGAAAAGACTGCACACACACAAAACATATAGAGATGTCCAATAATTACATAAAAAGATGCTCAATATCATTACCCATTAGGGAAATGTAAAATAAGTACAATAAAATATCATTATGGGTATTACATTAGAACTGCTTTAAAAATTACAATAACATGGGCAGCCCAGTGGCTCAGCAGTTTAGCACCACCTTCAGCCCAGGACCTGATCCTGGGGACCTGGGATCGAGTCCCACGTTGGGCTCCCTGCATGGAGCCTGCTTCTCCCTCTGCCTGTGTTTCTGCCTCTCTCTCTCTCTCTCTGTATGTCTCTCCTGAATAAATAAATAAAATCTTTTTTAAAAATTACAATAACAAAAGTGAAGTATGTGCAGTGACTGAAATGTCTGGAAGGAATAAAAGATGGTATAGTCACTTTAAAACATAGTTTGGCATTCTCTTGTGAAGTCAGAAATATACATAACATAAGACCCAGTGTTCCCACTGATGGCTATTTATCCAAATGAAATGAAAAAATATTTTAACATAAAACCCTATATACAAATGCCCATGGAAACTTTATTCATGATCATAGAAATCACCAGGTTCCAGAACCCACCTATGCTTCCTGCATCTATATACACTTAGGCTATCTTAGATTTTGTCCTGGGTTCCAAGATGGAACACGTTGACCATGGAATGCAATTTGATTTTTTTTGAAGTCAAAGCCAAGAAACTCTACCTGCTTGTTCTTCCAGTGAACCAGTGGGCAAAAGAACAGAATGTGCTTTTTATGGTGTTAGCAGCCTTCTCATGTTGGATTCCTAATAGTGTTTTCCTTAACAGATGTAACTTTATCAGTTACATCTTAGAAAGACAGTGGATTACAATGTGGTGACCTTGGGTTCTCCCTTATGGTGTGTCAGCAGGCAAGTAAAGGGATGACTATATAGTGGAGTCCTTTCAGTTTCATTATTGTTCATTCTTTTACTTTTAACCTATTTGTGTCTGTAGATGGAAAGTTCATTTCTTGAAAACAGCAAATTAGTTAAGGGATTTTTTTTTTTATATAATCTGACAATCTCTAAATTTTATCTGGATACTTAGACCATTTATATTTAATGTACTTATTCATCTGAATGTGTTTGTTCACTTTAGCATCATGCTATTTATTTTCTGTGCTTACCAAGTGTTTGGTTTTTTTTTTCCTTTTTTCTCTATTTTTTAGGTTGAACATATTTCATTTTTTCTCCCTTTGGCTTGTTAGGTATAATCGTTTCATTTTGTTGTATTTTTTACAATGGTTGCTCTAAGATTTACAATATACTTCTTTAACCAGTCACAGTTTGTCTTCAAATAACATTACACAATTTTACATATAATATAAAAACCTACAAAAGCATATTGTCATTTCCCCACTACTGTCCCTTGAGCTATTGTTGTCATTCCATTTTTATATATATTTGAAACCCTAATATATTATATATTTGAAACCCTAATATTATATACTTGAAACCCTAATATATATATATATATATATATATATATATATATATATATTTTTTTTTTTTTTTTTTTTTTTTTTTTTTTTTTTTTGTTTCCGCAGGGCCTGGGCGAGCAGCCGGAGCAGCAGCAGCACCCGAGCAGCAGCCGTAGGAGCGCCCGCGCCGTGCAGCCGCAGGGCCGCTGGCTCGTGGACCGCACGTATCGTTCCACGACGTCCGCGAAACGGAACTTGTCTGGCGCGTAGCCAAGCTGGGCGCGGCCTTGGCCATCTGGAAGGTGTGCGTCACGGCCACGCTGCGCACCTGCGGGAGAGGCGGGCAGCCAGATGCAGGGCTGTGCGGGTAGCCTTGTTTCACCGAAAAGGAGAGGAGGGCAGAGGTGTGTTGCCCTTCCGCCGCACAGAAGTTTCAAAGAACCCGTATGCCGGATTATATTTTTGCATTAAATTTTCAGTTATTTTTTTAAGGATTTCAAAAGTGAGAAGCAAGACTTTTGTATTTAACCACATCCATAACAAGTATGATGTTCTGTTTCATAATAACGTCCTATCTCTTGAGTGGTTTTCTTTCTGCCTGAGGATATGCTTTAACAATACTGCAGTGTATATGATGGTGATAAACTCTCTTAGTTTCATTTTGTCTAAAAATGTCTTTATCTTAACTTTATTTTTAAAATATATTTTCATTGGGTATAGACTCTTAAGTTGGCAGTTTTTGTCTTTGGCTCTAAAGATGTTGCCACATTGTTTTCTGGCCTGCATAATCTCTTATGTGAAGGTGATAATTCTTATCATCTTTTGGTCTAAAGGTAAGGTGTATTTTTACTCACCTCAGTCTGCTTTATAGATTTTCATGTTCATTATTGTTCTTTAGTACAATAGTTCTTTAGTATTGTTCTTTAGTAGTTTTCTTTTTATTTTTTATTTAAATTCAATTAATTAACATTTTTATTAGTTTCAGAGATAGAAGTCAGTGATTCATCAGTCTTATACCCAGTGCTCTTCACAACACGTGCCCTCCTTTATGCCCATCACCCAGTTACCCCATCCCCTACCCCCTACCCTCTAGCAACCCTCAGTTTATTTCCTATAATTAAGAGTCTCTTATGGTTTAATTTCCCGCTCTGATTTCATCTTGTTTTATTTTTTCCTCTCTTCCCCTATGATCCTCTGTTTGGTTTCTTAAATTCCACAGATGATTGAGATCACATGATAATTGTTTTTCTCTGATTGACTTATTTCACTTAGCATAGTAGTTTCCATCTGTGTCATTGAAAGTGGCAAGGTTTCATTTTTTGGATGGCTAAGAAATATCCATATATTCATATATATATATATAAATACTACTCAGATTATATATATATATATATATATATATGTATATATGCACACACACACCTATACATATAATCTTCTTTATCCACTCATCTGCTGATGGAAATCTGAGGTCTTTCCATAGTTTGACCATTGTGAACATTGCTACTATAACATTAGAGTGCAAGTGTCATTGTCGTTCACTACATCTGTATCTTTGGGGTAAATAGTACAATTGCTGGGTCATAGAGTAGCTCTATTTTTAAAATTTTTTTTAAGTTTTTATTAATTTATTCACGAGACAGACAGAGAGAGAGAGACAGGCAGAGGGAGAAGCAGTCTCCATGCAGGGAGCCCAACGTGGGACTCGATCCCAGGTTAGGGTAGCTCTATTTTTGACTTTTTTTGGGACCTTCATAATGTTTTCTAGAGTGACTGCACCAGTTTGCCTTCTCACCAACAGCATAAGAGGATTTCTCTTTCTCTTCATCTTTACCATCATCTGTGTTTCCTGACTTGTTAATTTTAGCTTCTCATTGTGGTTTTGATTTGTATTTCCCTGATGCCAAGTGGTATTGAACATTTTTTCACGTGTCTGTTGACCATTTATGGGTCTTACTTGAAGAAATGTCTGTTCATGTCTTCTGCTAATTTTTGATTGGATTATTTGTTCTTTGGGTGTTGAATTTGATAAATTCTCTATAGATTTTGGATATTAGTCCTAAATTAGGCTATCTGGAAAAATAGATGCATTCCTAGACTACCAAGACTGAAACAGGAAGAAATAGAAAATCTTAACAGACCCATAACCAGCAAGGAAATTAAAGAAGTAATCAAAAATCTCTCAGCAAGCAAGAGTCCAGGGCCAGATGGCTTCCCAGGAGAATACTACCAAACATTTAGAGAAGAACTAATACCTATTCTTCTGAAGCTGTTTTAAAAAATAGAAATGGAAGGAAAACTTCCAAACTCTTTATATAAGTCCAGCATCAACCTTGACCCCAGAACCATGTAAAGACCCCACCAAAATGATAATTACAGACCAATATCCCTTATGGACATGGATGCAAATGTTCTCACCAAGATGCTCGCCAATAGGGCCAATTGTACATTAAAAGTATTATTCATCACGACCAAGTTGGGTTTATTCTTGGGCTGCAAGGGTGATTCAACATCTGAAAATCAAGGTGATACTTTACATTAATAAAAGAAAGGACAAGAACCATATGATCCTCTCAATAGATGCAGAAAAAGTATTGACAAAGTACATCATTTTGATTAAAACTCTTCAAAGTGTAGGGATAGAGGGAACATACCTCAGTATCATAAAAGCCATATGTGAAAAGCTGACAGCAAATACCATTCTCAATGGGGAAAAACTGAGAGCTTTTCCCCTAAGGACAGGAACACCGCTGGGATGTCCACTCCCTTCCACTATGTCTTTCATAGATAGTCTTATCTTGTGTTTGTGTGCTTGGCAATTGCATCTATAGGTCTATGCTATTCATCAAATAGGCAAGTTTTCTTCCATCATTTCTTTAAATATTTTTTTATTTATTTTAGTTTTTTTTTCCCCATCTGGATCTCAAATTGTATTTATTTTTAACTGTTTGGTATTTTCCAATGGGTTAATAATGCTCTGTTCATTTTTAATCAATCTCTCTCTCTCTCTCTCATTTTTGAGTTTCTATTGCTATTTCTTCAGCTTCATTAATAATTTGCTCTGGATTTCTAGTAGGCTATTAATCATACCCAAATTATTTTTTATTTTAAATATTAAATTTTTATCCCTTGAAGTTTCACTTCATTTTTTAAAAAATATGTTTCTTATGCTTTTCCTCATTATGCTCATTTTTTCTACATTCTTGAGCATTAGAACATATTTACAGTAGCTGCATTAACTACCATGTCTACTAATATTATCTTCCTTGTCAGTTATGTGCCTATTTTTAAAATATTTTATTTATTTATTCATGAGAGACAGAGAGGCAGAGACACAGGCAGAGGGAGAAGCAGGCTCGCTGCAAGGAGCCCGATGAGGGACTTGATCCCAGGACCCTGGGATCACCACCTGAGCCAAAGGCAAATGCTCAACCACTGAGCCACCCAGAAGTCCCTGTGCCTATTTTTGTTACTGATTTATCTCTTGCTTTGAGTCATATATTTCTGTTTCCTCACATGCCTGGTAATATTGGGTGACAGATACTACTATTTTGCATATGTGAGTGTTGAGTCTTGCTCTATCCCTTTAATAGTGTTGATTGTTGCTCTGGAATTCTGTTAAGTTATTTGGAATGAGTTTCACCCAAGTACCACTTGCTTTGAATCTTCATTAGGGCCAGAGCCAGAGCCAGAGCACTCTTCAGTCTGGAGCTAGTGCTGCTCACTGTCAACTATATCAACTATGGGAGGACTCCTCCAAATGCTGTGTGTATTTCAGTATCTCTACAGCCCATCTGGTAGGATGCACACTGTTCCTACCTGTTTGTGGGTTCTGGGAGTTGTTTAGCCTACTTCTTTCCATGGTTCTTTCCTTATCATCATGAGTTTCACCTCATATATTAAAATTCAGGGGATTCTTCTGCAGATCTAAAGTTCTCTTTCTGTCTGTCTGCCTGCCCTCTGGTGCTAGCTCCTTAAAATCTAACAGCTTCCCCCTCCACACCACCTCCAGTGAATTCTGGTCTGTCTCCTAAATTCTGAGAGAATGTTTGACTATATTCGTTTTTGTTCCCCTCTGTCTTGAAAACTATCTCCCAGCCTTCAGCACCAGCTGTCATTGGGCTTACCTTGTTGGTTCCTTTCTCTGAAGAATCACAATGCTTTGTTTCTTGTCACTTAATTTATGAAAATAACAATATTCCACATAATTTATTAGTAGTGTACTGTGTGAAAGCAATTTCCACAGTAGTCAATTATTCATGGGAGAAGTCCATGATTATCTTTTAATTTAACATATATATTAAGACCCCGATTACATATGTTTCATGCATTTAGTATGCACTTAGAATTTAGAAGGGATTTTTAGAGACTTTATTTTTAAAAATAATTGATAAAACTGAGAAACTTAATTGTTTGTTTTGATAGACTTTATTTTTAAAGTATCTTTAAGTTCATAGCAAAATGGAGCAGAAGAAATACAGATTTCCCACATGTATGTGAGAGATAGACCCCCCACCACATCCCATCCATAACTTCTCCTATTATCAATATTTTCCATAAGAAATTGTTTTAATTGTTAACCAATCTGTTATAATTGATGAGTTTGCATGAACACATAATTATCACTCAAAGTCCACAGTTTACATGAAGGCTCACTCTCGCTGTCATACATTCTATGAGTTTGGACAACTGTATAATGACATGTGTCCATCATTATTAGATCATATCATGTGCTCTTTCTGTTTGTTCATCCCTTCCCTTCCCCCCAACCAAAACCGTGGCAACAACTGGTCTTCTTATCACCATAATTTTGCTTTTTTGCAAAGTT
Organism: Vulpes vulpes; assembly: GCF_048418805.1. Classification (NCBI taxonomy): domain Eukaryota; kingdom Metazoa; phylum Chordata; class Mammalia; order Carnivora; family Canidae; genus Vulpes; species Vulpes vulpes. The sequence goes on from NC_132786.1 coordinate 62,106,558, forward strand.
CGTATAGTTGGGATCATACACTACACGTATTGGCATTCATTCATTTCATGTGCCAGCGTTTATTTGTCCATTCAGCTAGTGCAGAACATCTCAGCTATTTCCATGTTTCAGCAACATCCACATTCAGGGGTTGGCGGGGACATAAGTTTTGAACACCTTTGAATAAACGCCAAGGATTGAGGGACAAACTGTAAGAGTATGTTTAGCTTTGTGAGAAACTGCCAAACTGTGTTGCAAAAAGGTGTCTGTTGACATTTTGGGCCCATTCCTCACCGGTTTGTTTTCCTGTTGTTGAGTTTAAGAGTTTTTTGTGGGGCAGCCTGGTTGGCTTAGCGGTTTAGTGCTGCCTTCAGCCCAGGGCCTGATCCTGGAGACCTGGGATCGAGTCCCACGTCGGGCTCCCTACATGGAGCTTGCTTCCCCCTCTGCCTGTGTCTCTGCCTCTCTGTGTGTGTGTGTGTGTCTCATGAATAAATAAATAAAATCTTAAAAAAAAAAAGAGTTCTTTGTGTATGTTGGATTATAGTCCTTTATAACATATTTCTTTTGCCAATATTTTATTCCAGTGCATTTCTTGTCTTCTCAAGATAAACTTATTTTTTTCATAAAAACAAAGATATGATTGGAAATTTCAGTTGCTATTTATGAATAATAAGAGTTCTACAAATTCAGCATAGGAATAGTTTACTTTCATGTTTACATGTTTTTTGCATTTTGGTGCCTGTTGCATTAAAAGGAGACATGAGCGTGTCACACCTTTACTGTTTCTTAATTCTTCTTGATTGTGTATACTTAAGATTATTTAGGTGTGTGTGTTCTATTACGAGTAATCCTTTTACGCAAGGGACATAGTTTCAGAAAAGATTAATTTACAAAGCTTTTTCTCTGAAAATAGAGGCAGAACTGTGAAATGTGAGACCACAAAGCCGTTACAACGGGAGGATAGCACACGGATAACCTGCGGAGGGCTCCCTTCTTAGTGAAGACACCTTGGAAAAGAAAGCAAACATTACAGATAAAGCTGAGATATCTTCTGTGTACCTATTTCTTACCCTCTCCAACATAAACTCCCACACTGTGGAAAAAGTTCTCAGAAATTCCATGTTTACCCTCCAAAAGTAGAGTGCATAGAACAATGCTGGGCATGCAGTAAGTGCTCAGTAAATGTTCTGGATACTTTACTACATATTTATTCAAAATATCAGTCTATATTGTATTACAAGTATTTAAGTGTTCTTTTTTTCCTTTGGCAACTTACTTTTTCTTACTCCATATTATGTGTTTGAATTACCAAAGCTGACAAAGTAATTTATAGTTCCAACCTGTAACTACTGCTATTACTACTTTGTATAAAATACCCACTTATTTATAGATTTTCCTGTTGAGGGACCCTGGATTATTTCTTATTTTTGATATTAGAAACAACATTGCCAGGAGATTTCCTATGTATTTCTCCTTGTGCAGGTTCATACGAGCTGCTCTTAATATATAACTTATAAGTGGAATTTCCTGGCTGTGGGATATAATCATCTTCAACTTAGCTCAATATTATCAAATTTCACTTCAAAATGTCAGTCACAATTCAAGTTCACACTAGTAGAGTATGAAAATTTCTGTTGCTCTATATCCTTTCCAACAGATTTTCAGTTTTTTTTTTATTCTAAAGGTATTTGAAAGAATACCTGGGGCATAGAGAATGGGGTGATTATCTCTATAGGGGTGCGTGTTTCCAAGGAGACTGTGAATAAAGCCAGAAGTAATGAGGGCCTTAACTAAGGCTGGGTATGGAGAGGAGGAATTGGGACATTAATAAGATGCAATTGAAAGTTGTTAGCAAAAACTAAAAGAAGGAGAATCAGTCACTTCAAAGGAGTGAAAATATAAGACAATTTAAGTGAAATATGATTTATGGAGTGTAGGTGAGTGGCCATGCTGCCCATCCACGTGGAGGTAGGAGTGGAGGCAGCTGCATCCTTTGCTAGGGGTGAAATATCTGAAATAAATACATTTTATGCGTGAAAACCATGAGACCCAACATGTGTGAGTGTTTGTGTGCCATCCGTTCCTCTTTATCCTATAAAAATACAACCTGAGTGTCCTAGGCACACTCACATTTCTAGAATTAATGTTTTAAACTTAGCTCTTTCCTTAGTTTAGCCAACTAGAATATTTCATGGAGGAAACAGAAAGAAAATTGGGTTATGATTATTGAGCTGCCATTCACTCTATAGATAGCACTTAAAACTTCAAACCTATACTTCAAGAGTTTCCCCTACTAAGGATGTGATTCATTTAGCAAAATAAATAGAACAGTGATCTTGCTACACTAATTATGTGAGTTCTCACTATAATTACCATAAAATTATAAGTTACAGTAATTTTCGGTACTCCACCAGGGAAAATGAAGTTACTTTGAATTATAATGGCAAATTGGATAGTGTCTTATAACAACATGAGATAGTGTAAGTTATTTGGGTCACTGTAATATGTGTTCCATCCCCAAATGTATCCTTTTAATTCTCTGATTAAATAAAAACCATATATTCCTACTTGAATTTAGCCATACTCCCACCCAATGTATAATAGATGACGAGACTCAGAGAATTACAGAAGTAATAGTAAATTAAGAGTTCCACCCCTTTGAGCAGACAAATCCTACACATGAGAAATGGGAAGCAAGGGTGTTGAGTTAGTTCAGCTTGCTGGTTTGTGTGCAGGTGGGATGCATGTGATGTGTAGTGGGGTTGGCATTAACTGCAGCCACAGTCGTTTTTTTTTTCTTCTTCTTCTTCTTAAGAAGACTGAAATCACACCAAGTTTATTTCCCAACCTCAGTGGCACAAAACTAATGATCAACCATAAAACGAAGCTGGGAAATCTGTAATGTGAATATTAAATATTTAATATTAATGTAAATACTAAGAACAACACACTACTGCACAAGCAATGGGCCAAATAAGCAATCAAATGGCAAATCAAAATATGCCTCAAGACAAGAGAAAAAGAAAACGCAATATTCCAAAACCTGTGGGATGCAGCAAAAGCAGATGTAAGGATGAAATTTATACTGTAAATGCCTGTATTAAGGGGAAAAAAAAAGTTGAAATAAAAAATCTACACCACAAGGAACTAGAAAAAGAAGAAACTTAGGTGAAATTTAGTAGAGGAAAGAAATAACAAAGATAAATGAGAAGTAAGTAAAAGAGAGACCAGAATAAACAACATAACATTGAAAGTAATGACCAGTTTTTCACACACACAGACACACACACACACACACACACACACACACAAGTTGGCAATGGTTTAACTACATTAACTACAAAAAAAAAAAAAAAACAGAAGCCTCAAAAACCAAAATGAGAAATGGAAGAGACAACATTACAAAAGATAACCACAGAAATATACAGAGTGAGAACAGACTATGTATAAACAATTATATACCAACAAATCGGTAATTTAGGGGAAAAAAAAACAGATAATCCCTAAAAATGCACAAGTTGACCCAGACTGAATTATGGATCTTGAATCCAAGAAGTAGGAAAACTTCTTAGACCAATAGCAAGAAGGAAAGTTGAATTAGGAATAGTAATTCTTAAAGTTTAGTTCTGCCAAATTGTAGCATCAGCATCCAACAGCGTATTTTGATCAGAGAGATGAGGCATAATAGGGAAAAAATAGTGGATTCTTCATTTTGTTTTGTTTTCAGAGACGCTTACATTTAAATCCAGGGTCTGTCATTCTCTCTTAAGTTATGAATTCTTTATTGATAACATGAGTGTGATATTTCCATTTCACGGAGTTACTAGAGAAATGAAATTATAACATATAAAGTGTCAAGCAGAGAGCCTGTGACCCAGTCAATTGTTAGTAAGAAACGGCTCAAGGTGCCCCCAAATCTGCCCAAAACGGGACAGATTGCACAGCATTTTCCTTAACAAAACCCCAGGCAGGACTGTATTGATTACCACGCACAAACATCTCTGCGTGTTGATGGAATGGTTTTTATAAAGCACCTTCTCACCACCCACTCTTAATAGTGCTGTGGGGAGCAAAACGGGGGTGAATGGGGAATATTGTGTATGCTGCAACACCAATGAGCTATTTTCAGACACTGTGTGTCCCCCCACCCCCGTCCTTTGCCTCACTCCTCCCCATCAGAAATAATTCTTCACTTGGATAAAAACCGGTTTGAATTGTAATGACATGTCCACAGTGCTACACCTCTTAAGACATTATTATTTTTTTAAATATCTCTCAGGTTGGGGTCTCCAGAAGCACATGCTTTTTGTTCCCCTGTTCAGTATTTTTTTAAATTTTTATCTATTCATGATAGTCACACACAGAGAGAGAGAGACATAGGCAGAGGGAGAAGCAGGCTCCCTGCACCGGGAGCCCGACGTAGGATTCGACCCCAGGTCTCCAGGATCGTGCCCTGAGCCAAAGGCAGGAGCTAAGACAAAACTAAATTTTGGGCCTGCTCCTCTAAGACTTTTGTTGTGTGTGGCACTTCTCATCCATGACTCACGTGTAGCACAGAATAGTTTTACCTTTGGATAGAAGGACACAGTATTTATTGCTCCCCATGAAATAGGATTTTGGAAGCCTGGGGATGATTAGTTGACAAATTCACACAGCAGATAAAATAATATGCCCGGAAAAATGGATGCTCCCTTTTCAGAGAATGCTAGAATTGCCAGGGAAAAACAGGGACTATGTTTCGTAGGCCCCTGGTGTCTGGGGATTATGTACCTCTGAAAGCCACTTCTAACCGGAGTCTCGAAAACACTCATGGTGCACCAGCACTCTCATAAGAAATACATTTCAAACTTATTTCCAAGATGTAGGATATAACATCCATCCAGTTATAAGATAAATAAGTCATGGAGCTATTCTGTAGAACATGATGATTATAGTTCATTACTGCTGTGTGGTATATTTGAAAATTGACAATAGATCCTAAGAGTTCTCCTCACAAGGGAAAAAGAAAACACGTTTGCTTTTTAAAATCCATCTGAGGTAATAGATGTTAACTAAATTTATTTCGTAACATATGAAAGTCAATGCATTGAACGTACACAGCACTGTATGCCAATTACATCTTAATAAAACTGGACAAAAATGAAAAAAAAAAGAAATGTTTCCATTATCTTTCAAATCTGATTTCTTTCTTTCTTTCCTTCTTTCTTTCTTTCTTTCTTTCTTTCTTTCTTTCTTTCTTTCTTTTCTTTCTTTCTTTCTTTCTTTCTTTCTTTCTTTCTTTCTTTCTTTCTTCTTTCTTTCTTTCTTTCTTTTCTTTCTTCTTTCTTTCTTTCTTTCTTTCTTTCTTTCTTTCTTTCTTTCTTTCTTTCTTTCTTTCTAATATACATATTAGCTAGTGTTTCTCCAGCTGGCATAGGTGAGTTCTATTAGGACAAAAGATTCAAAGCCAATTAATATACCTAATGTGGAGGCACCTCATTGTTTATAAGTTTTGGGTACTTGGTGACTTTAGATTTGAAAAAGATTATTCATTGTACAGGATTATTTTAATCCCATTGCAATGGCATCTGAATCTCTCTACCGTTACTTGAGCGCACTTCACTTTGTTAGTCAGTGGTCCACCCCAGCCTTCCATGTGGCTTACGTTTTCACATGTGAAAGGAAATATGACGTGTTGTAAAGAGCCCAGTGAGAGGATCGGAAGACCCATGTTCAATACTGTCTTTGAAACTCCCCAACCGTGAAGTCTTACTATATTATTCAAATTGAACCTCACATGCATGTCCTTATCATTTGACAGGAATGAGATATATAGAAATTAAATAAAAAAGAAATTAGTACACGTACTCCACACAGTTTTAAAATATTATTAGTAGTAAAACATTGTGATTTATAGTTATGTGACCATTCTGTAAAGACTTGAAATATATACACGCACTTGCAGATGTTATTACAACTACAGAACCTGTGAACTCAGATGATAACAACTTTGTAAAACATGTCACATAATTATATTGTACTAATATTTTAGTTCCACATTAGTTCCTTGCTATTATTAAGGCTTATAAAGAATCTATGAGATAGAAGATTCTTTATAAGATTCATTACTCCAGGAACGCCTGGGTGGCCTCAGTGGTTGAGCATCTGCCTTTAGCCCAGGGTGTGATCCCGGGGTCCTGGGATCAAGGCCCACATCGGGCTCCCTGCAGGGAGCCTGCTTCTCCCTCTGCCTGTGTCTCTGCCCCTCTCTCTGTGTCTCTCGTGAATAAGTAAATAAAATCTTTAAAAAATCATTATTCCTCCTGAATTAGTTTTGAAGTGAGAGGATTTTTATTTTAATTTCTTTGGAGTCATCATTAAGTCATCATATGCAAATGATAATAAATAATTGTGTAGAGTTTTTTTTAATATAGCCAGTTCATCTATAAATCAAATTAAGAATAAGATCTCCCCGTAAGCATTAGTATGCATGTCCCAAACACCTGATCACTCTCCATGCTCAAACAGCCAACTGCAGATTCTAGTATCATGGGTCAGCCACTGACAAAAATAATATCCTTACCTGGATGGCTTCCAAATGGTTTTGCAATATGTTTGGTCAGTGGGAAACAGTGATGCCAGTGGCATGACCATGTACTATAATAGGTCAGGATCAGGCAAAGATAGTTAATAATACAAAAGTACTCATTTCTGGAGGCCACTGCTTGAAAGATCTAAGGATCAAAATTTGCCTGCAGAAAGTTTACCCTCAGAAACTGTGAATCTGTTGGCATTTGAGTCCTGAAGAATGTCACCTCATCTCCTGCTGCCCAAACTAGAACCGTAGTGACTTAACAATCTATATATTTTACATGTACTGTGTGTATATAAACATATATATTTACATGTGATATGGACGTACACGCGTGTGTGCATGTTGGGTACATAATTAGGGCCTTGTATTGACCGCAACCTGTCTGGCCTATGCATTTTCTTTCACCCACGATGGAAAATCCAGTGACTGTGAAACCTAGTGAAAAGGCTTGGCTCTTTGCAAATCTACCTTCCTAAAGGTAATCAGGTGCAAATTCTGGATTCTTCTAGAAGATCTTGAAGGGTGGGGGAAATCTGTGTTGAGAGGATAAAGCCAATACTGGGATTATAGATTCAGTTTCCATTTCTGCTTAGTTTTATTTTTTTTTAACCCAAAGAAGACAAATATTCAGAATCATCCTGAAATCAAAATTGTGAAGTAGACTGAAATATAGAATTAGGAGTCATTTCCCCTAGCTCTAAAATTCTATCTTATTATAAGGATTTATCAAATTCACTCGGTTATGTAATTACTTAAAATAACCTGGATGCATCCATGTATCTATTCCCGCAGCATCGAAAATCTTGACCATTTTTTTTTAGAACTCAAATTTCATCTTGTAGATTGAACAGTTTAAAGATAAATCATGGCATGAGGTTTCTTTTTTTTTTTTAATTAATTTTTATTGGTGTTCAATTTACCAACATACAGAAAAACACCCAGTGCTCATCCCATCAAGTGTCCACCTCAGTGCCCGTCACCCATTCCCCTCCAACACCCGCCCTCCTCCCTCCCCCCTTCCACCACCCCTAGTTCGTTTCCCCGAGTTAGGAGTCTTTATGTTCTGTCTCCCTTCCTGATATTTCTAAGACAAGATCTGATTGGTCTTGTACTGTCATCTGTAAATTTAAGACTACAACAATGACTCTGCATAGAATTAGATTAAATTAGATATTACAAGTAACGGTACTCCCGAAACCAACATTACACTGCATGTTAACTAACTAGAATTTATTTTTTTTATTTTTTTAATTTAAATTCAGCAAGCCAATATATAGTACCTCATTAGTTTCAGATGCAGATTTCAATAATTCATCAGTTACATGCCACACCCAGTGCTCATCACATCACAAACTAGAATTTAAATAAAAATTCGAAAAAGAAAAAGCATTTTAAGAGAAACAAGCTAAAAAGTTTGTTTATATTATTGCCTATATATGTGTGTATCTGTAATTATGCGTGTTTAATAAAGTCACATATATATTTATATGAAAGTAACTGTGGTTTTAGTAGCTAAGCTAAAATGCTTTTATAGTAGCAGGGAAAAAAAAAAGAACAATTTTGTCCCCCCAAAGTAACAGCGATTCCGCAGGTAGCGTTGCAAACTTCCAATACACATTCAGAAGTTTTTAAACCACATGCTAAATCTTGCATTTGAAATGACAGATCTTCCCGTGTGGCAAAGCCCTCTCTGTGGAAATGACTTTCTTGAAGACTCATCTCAGCCAATGCTATAATTTTCTCCCAGTTGGCCATTTCCGATCCCCTTTGTGTGCACTTTTCTTTGATGGAAAAGTTCCCCTCTGTGGCACAGCCTTCGAGATTTAGAAGTCCAACTCCTGAAACAATTGTTTCTCAAAAATATTCAAAATGCATTTGAAGATGATGGAACGTGTGTCTCCTTCTCCCATCTCCTGGTAGGAGACAATGAGACAGCCGAGAGGTCACTGGGGGCCCGGCCACGGTCATCACCCCAGGGTGGTGCAGTGAGGACCCTGCTCTGTCGTGCGGGGAGCAGATGATTTGGGTAGTGAGCACGCGCTGCCTGTCAAGTGCCTGCCTTTGGACAGAGCACACCTGTTTGCACACTAATTGCTCTCCTTGGTGGCCTGGGCTTTCTTGGGGGGCCTTTCTTCTAAGAGGATGTCAGGCCTGCACAGCCCTGCATCCAAGCTCCCTGGACAGAGCCACCCCGGCCCAAGGGCCCAGAAGACCTGTGCCCTCACCCCAATCCAGCCACGGGCGAGAGGCATGAGGTCGCACAAATCACTTTGCCTCTGAACTTCCTGTTTGCAAAATGAAGAATTGGGGGCTAGGTAGTTCTGAGATCCTCGTTAGCTTTCCAGGCAAAGTGACTTTTCCTTGTACTGCGGAGCCTTGAGAGAGAATCGGTGCGTTCTCAGCCCCAACCCCCAAACTTCCCCTGCGTGTAGACATGTGTAAATTCTATGCTATGAAGCTCCTGCAGGATCAGCCACACAGGAACCCAAATCTATAACTGGCAGTTTCAGTGAGTTAAGAACATCCTTAGCATCATGCTACTATAGTTCAGACTTCTTTTCTTTTTCTTTTGTTAGACTTCAGCAGTTGTGACAACGCAGGCATCTCTTAAACAGGGGTGACAAGAAAATAGATACGACAACACAACGTATGGAAGGAAAGACTGGAGCCGATTCATCTGAGTGGGTGCAGAGGTTAGGACCGAGTGCGAGGACCCGTAGACTTGCTGTCCGAAGTGACGTGAGCCCCAAGGTCAACACTGAATTGCTGTGATGCAAAAGTGTTGATGAGCCCAACAGAAAAAGGCCAAGGACAAACAGTATTCTATGAGAATTTTGTAAGTTATGAGAACATATTTACAAACAAGGAGGGGACAAGTTGCTCCGTAATGATGCTAAGAATAATAATTGATTATTTGGGAAAACATGCAATTAGAACCTTTCCTCAGACTGTCCACCATACTGAAAGGTAAATGGGTCTAGAAATGTGAAAAATGAAGCCCTAAGAGCTGGAAGCAATTGAAGGGATGTTTATCCACATGAGAAATGACTTCTAAGGGCCGGGAGATCGATAGATTTGTTCGTGTTCCATCTACTGTGTCAAAAATCAGCATGGAAACAGTAAGCCACAAAAAAATAAATAAATAAAAATAAAAGGAAAAAGTAAGCCACAAGCAATTGGTACCCACTCGTGGGGCGGGAATCAGCAGCGGTGCCTTCTGTTGCTGACTACTTCCACCCTGGGGAGTGCTCGGTGTTTAAGGATAAACCCACTGTATGCATTTTAGAACAAGGTGTGTGTTTCCATATTTCATTTCTCTTGTGGAAATACCCAGGAGTTGATTTTCTGGGTTGTACGTGAGGTGTATGTTTAATTTCTAAGGGACTATTGGGTCTTTTTCAGAGGGAATACCAACCATCCTCCACTCCCACCAGCAATGTTGGAGTTTCCAGTAGCATGACGTCCTGGCTGACATTTCGTGCTATATATCTGTTCTTTCTTTTTACATAGTCTGATGGCGTGAGCTTCACTGAGGTTTTAGTAGGAATTTCTCAGGTTACTAATGATGCGGAGCGCTTATGTGTTTATGGGCATGTACATATTTTCCTTATGGAAAATGGCAGCTTAAATATTGTACATATTTATTCTATATGTTCCTGAGGTTTTTTTTTTAATGCTGTGTTGTAAAGGAGATTTTTGTGTATCTAAGGTTCCAGCCCTCTGTCAAATACATGGTCCTTAATGATTTAATTATTTTCTCTAAGTCTGGCACCTGCTTATTTATTCATTTTCTTAGCAGTACCTTTGATAATAGAAGTTTTGAGTTAAAAATTTGTATGTGTAACATCTAATTTACCATCTTTTATCATATTGGTCACTGCAATTTGTCTAGGAAAACTTGGCTTGCTGGTAAATCATGAGTGTTTTCTTCTATATTTTTTCTCTAATGCTTCGTGATTTTATATTTTACATTAGGCCTTTTTTTATCCACTCTGACTTAATTTGTGTGTGAGGTAAGAGTTAGGGGTAAAATTTCTTTTCTTTTCTTTTCTTTTCTTTTCTTTTCTTTTCTTTTCTTTTCTTTTCTTTTTTTTCTTTTCTTTTCTTTTCTTTCTTTTCTTTTTTTCTTTTCTTTTCTTTTTTTTTCTTTTCTTTTCTTCTTTTATTTTTTTCTTTCTTTCCCTTTTCTTTTCTTTTCTTTTCTTTTCGTGAATATCCAGGTATTCCAGTATCATTTGTTTAAAAGACTTTCCTTTCTCTGTAAAGTTACATTGGCACTTTTGTCAAAAGTTGCGTTGTGTGGGTCTATTTTTGGGCACTTGTTCCTGTTCCATGAATCTATTTGTTACTTCCTCTGCCAGCTTCCCTCTGTTTTGGTTACTGTGGCTTTAGAGTCTACCTTGAAGTTGAAGTATAAGACCTCTAGCTATGTTTTTTTTTTTCAAGCTGCTTTGGGTTTTGGTTTTGGTTTTGGTTCCAAGTCCAGGTATATGTGTCTGTGTCTGTGTCAATATACATATATTACTATATATAAATTAAAATACATAATCAATACATATATTAGAGGATCATCTTTCAGTGTCTATAATAAAATCCTCCTGGGATTGGTAATGTATACTTATACTGCATTGTCTGTATCTCCTTCTTGTTTGCTCCTTGTAGTCACCTCAAAAAGAAATTGTATGCGGGGCACCCGGGTGGCTCAGCGGTTGAGCATCTGCCTTTGGCTCAGGTCATGATCCCGGGGTCCCAGGATCGAGTCCCAAATGGGGCTCCCCACAGGGAGCCTGCTTCTCCCTCTGCGTGTGTCTCTGCCTCTGTCTCTGTGTCTCTCATGAATAAATAAATAAAATCTTTAAAAAAAAGAAGAAGAAATTTTATGCATCCAATTCCTTGTCTCAGGCTCTGATGTGGGCAAATGAAGGTGCTCTTCATGTCCACTTACCTTTACTTGTCATATGTCCTGCTTCATGTGTGCTTTCTCTAGCTTAATATTTGTAATATATCATAAATATACCTTTTAAAAGACTTATTTAAGGGGTGCCTGGGTGGCTCTGTCAGATAAGCATCTTCCTTCAGCTCAGGTCATGATCCCAGGGTCATGCGCTCAAGCCACCCATCAGGCTCCCTGCCTAGCAGGGAGGCTGCTTCTCCTTCTCCCTCTGCCTGCCACTCCCCCTGCTTGTGCTCCCTCCGACAAATACTCTGTCGAATAAGTAAATACAATATTTTTTTAAGTAAAAGACTTATTTAAGTCTTTGCCAAGATTATAAGTTGGATGAGAAATCAGAAGTCATTGAAATGCACCATTGCTACCTACTGTCTATATTTCCATGAAAAACTTATTATGCTATGTTTCTACATTTTAAAAAACACATTTATATATCTACCTACCCACAAATGTTTTATACAAACTGTGTTTTAAAGTAAGATTGTATGTGTAACATGACTTTAAAATTGTAATTTGTCAGTACAAATGTAGAGGACTATTGATGTAAGTAGTCATTGGTAATAACTCATGTTCTATATATTACTTATAAGTAACAAGCTAATATTTTTAGTGTGCAATTAGAATTATTACCCCATGTTTTTTTTTCTTGAAAAATGAATATCCTGGAACATTGACAGGGTCACTTCCAACATCAGAAATATTCCGTCTCTTACATAAGATCTTCATGTGATCTGAGGCACTACTTCTTATAGACTAATTATAAGACATGTCCATAAAAGCAGGAGATACATATATTTTCACAATTTTTCTTAACTGCAATTTAAAACACTTTTGTGAAAATTATGCATGAGTGTGAAGTGTTGAGTGATTTACAGTGATTCATTTTGGAATCAGGGTTGGTGATTTCTTTCCCTATATGACCCCGTATTCCTATCTAACAGATCAACCTCTTATACATGTAGGCTGTTGGGCACATGGATTTTCTTTTTTATCCAGCTTAAGTTTCTGCCTCAGTTCCTTTGCCTGACTCCCACCCTGCTGCGCATACCTGGACAGCAAACATCTCAGCATGATCCTTCTTCTAAAAGAGTCCAGAAGATAAGACATGAATGCTACTCGTCCTTTCCCTTCTTCCCATGAATCCATTCTTCTCTGCTTGATTTTCCTGAATGGTAGACTTCCCAAGCCAAAGGAATGGCCAAAGAGAAGTCTCCCTGTACTAGTCTAAGAGGACAGAACACAGTAATGTCTCTCATCCTGTCTTTTATATCTGTAACTCATTTCTTCTTAAGCTGGCATTCCTGCAAAATGGTGGATTGACATATTCTCTGCTGGTCCCAGAGGGCTTGCTGTCATCCTCATGTTTGTCCCATAGTTCACTGAAGAGGTCAAACATATGCAGTTGATTTACTATAATATATTTTCACAGATGTTATTTGGAGTTTGGTCTGACCAGGTGAAGCAGGATAATTCATTATTAAGTAACCTGAGTTTTTTATGCCAGGGAGCATTTGCATAAAAAAACAAGGTTAATAATTACTCATATTGAGGGAATGGGAAGGGAAGAGGATCTTTTTATATAATAATCTTCTATCCTTTGCTGCCAAGACAGCAGCCACCTGGTCACCCAAAGGAGTTAATCTTCTAGGGTCTACTTCTCCCCCCTACCACAATCGAGCAGCACCACGGAGCTGAATGATGCTCAGATTTTGGGGACGAAGAGCATACTGGGGTCATGTAGAGCAGAAATAAGGAAGAAGCTTGATTGGAGGATGGCTGAAACACAGCAGTTCTGATAAATGCAGATGCACAGATTCCACTACTGCTGGTGAGATTATCCACTGACATTTCTGTTATTTTTGACATTGTGAATAGGTAGGAATATTTTATTGTTAATTTAGCAATTAGACACCGAACACAGGGAAAAAACAAAACAAAACAGTAGCGTTCTGTTGTTATATTTTCTCCTTATAAACACTGCAGATTAAGTCATCAGAGCTCTCATTTTTCCATATTTCCATGTTGTCAAAGATAGGTGGGGGTGCAAAGGACGGAGCGTTAACATTCCAGTTCCTTCCACTTTCCAGGCGTGAGGGAAACCTTTTAGTTAAATCATGTCATTTAATCCCATTATAATTTGGACGTGTTGTTCATGGCCAAGTTTCAAAAGAAATTAGCTTCAAATCTTGGTATTTTACCAATCCCTGTCCCTCAGAGGGTTACATCCACTTACTCCTTTGTGTGTTGAATTAAAAAAAAAAAAAAACTTAAAATTTCAATTGTCTGTATTATTCAGAAGAATATATTTAAAAGGTTGGCCAACATGGCAGGGATATTAATCCCTGCAGCAAGGAGGACCCTCGTGAGTCGGTTTCAATACCCCACATTTCCTGACTACTTCTGTACAACATCACCGCCTGTTTCCGCAGCCCCTCTTCAGAATGCAGCCACAAAAGGCGGCAATCCAGGGGCTGCTGCTCTCATTGAGCAGGTGAAGTGAGGGAAGATGGATTCTTCTATCATCTCACCAAAGAATTGCTTATTCTATTCAGATTTATAGTGTCTGCAGAACAAGAGCGCTGTCACTCATAATGGCCCTGGCCATTATTTATTTATGAGCACAGGCAGCGGCTGTGATTCACAGGGCGGCGGGCAGCTGCTGTGCCAGCCTGCCATCCGTCATTGCCTCTTTCTCTGCTAGCACTGTCAGCACTCCTGTGAAAGCTGCCCTCTCCCACTTTCAGCCTACGCACTCCGCATGTGTTTGACCGTTGCCCTCCAGTTCTAGAAGGAAGCGGCCTGCTCACACACAGGACACGAAGATTGGCCATGCACAGCCTACAGGATCATCTTGGACCCATGAGAGAGATGTGGAATTGCACTTGAGCTAATGAGAAAGACCCTCCCTTCCCATCAAGTAGTAGCTGCTGGACAGTGGGCATGGGGTGCCGAGGGTCGTGTGGGGAGAATCTGCCAGGAGTACATCTACACCAAGGAAAGAAGGCAACATGACACAGATGGAGAGGAAGGGATGCCTCCATTCCCACAAATAGGTTATTTCCTTTGTTCCCTTTCTCTTTTTCCTTAAGCCAATGCGAGTAGGGTTTCTGTATCTTGGAATGGAGAGAATTATGATGAATAAGCAGCCGATGCTTTTATTGAGGATGAGATGGGATGGGATACTAGAGACAAGTGAGTGAATCCAGAGAGATGAAACCATCCATGATCGAGGGACCGATGCCACCGCAACATCGCTTGTTGCATATGCAACAGGGCCGGATAAGCTCAGGGTATCACATCTAGAGGAAAGGATGAGCCTTTTCTCCAACATCTCCTGGAACAGAGACTGTAGGCAATTTATTTCAAATTAGTGGATACACGTATCTTTGGTGCACTGTGTTTGTCAGGCTTTGATGACCACTAGATAGTATTTTGCTCATTTTAAAAAGATTAAAACTTGGGGGGAATCCTGGATGGCTTAGTCGGTTATATGTCTAACTCTTGGTTTCAGCTCAGGTCATGATCTTGGGGTGGGATGAGCTCAGGCAGGGCTCAGTGGGGAGTCGCTTGAGATTCTCTCCTTCTCTCCCTCCCTCTCCCTGTGCCCCTCCGTGAAACCCACTCATGCTCTCTCTCTCTCTCTCTCTCTCTCTCTCTCTCTCTCTCTCTCCCTCTCTCTCTCTCTGTCTTTCTCTTGCACACTCTCTCAAATAAATAAACAAAAATCTTAAAAAAGAACATCAAATATTGGGAACAGAACAGTTGCTATGTACTCCCCGAATCACGCACTAGTAATAGGAAGAGAGTCAGGATTTAAAGCTACACCTGCCTGACCTGAACGGACATTCAATTTATTATTTTTTTAAAGATTTATTTCTTTAAAGAGAGAGAGAGAGCACGTGCATGTAGTGGGAAGGAGAGAAACTCAAGCAGCCTCCGTGCTGAGCACTGAGCTTAACATAGGGCTCAGTCCTGTGATCTCTGAGCTGAAACCAAGAGTCAGACCCTTCACGGACCCAGGGGCCCCCACTCTCAATTTATTAATAACACTAATGATGGTAGTTATTTTGCTAACTCCAGTAGTTATATTTTCCTTGGATAAAAGACATGCTTGATCAAAAGGACCTCACCCAGCAAACAGCACCTAAAATCTTAAAAATTATATTACCTAAAATCTTCATTCCTAGACTTTTCTCTGAATTCAGATTTTCTTAATTGCTGTGCTTCTAGGCGGAATACTTAAAATATGTCTAAACATATTATACTGAATACTTTTCCAAAGTCAAAGGGAATTTTTGCCGGTATTAAATTATCTAATCATATTGATTAAAGAACCTATGTTTTAGATTCCTCTTGATACATCTACATTTTGGAGTCTTATTAAGTCTCTATGTTTTACATAGAGCTATTTTATTTATAATTTTTGATACATTGTTTAATGTGAATCTCATGGGACCCCATTTATATATAATTGATTTTTTTTTTAATTTGAGTTTCTTGACACATACTGCTGTATTAGTTTCGGGTGTACAACATAGTGATCCAACATCTCTGAATGTTATGTTACACTAACTATGTTATGCTGTGCTACCATCTGTCACTATACAACCCTATGACAACACCATTATACCTTATGCTTTACCTTTCATTCCCATGACCTATTCATCCCCATAACTGGAAGCCTCCCACTCCCCTTCACCCATTCTGTCCAACTCCTCACTCCTTTCCCCTCTGGCAACCATCAGTTTCTTCTTTGTTTTTATATGTCTGGTTCTGCTTTCTGCTTGTCTATTCATTTGATTGGATTTTAGATTCCATGTGTGAGGGATAACAGGGACTTGGAAAATCACATAATTTGGGAGTGGCAGGGCTGAGTATGTGAAATGCTGAACTTGATGAGGGTAGGAACACTTAAAGACTAATCAGGGAGAGCACATGACTTTGATTCATTTGCTGCCATGAGGAAAAGGAAATACACTTTACAGGAACAAAAAAATTGTGATTAGTTGAAACATGACTAAACAGGCTCTATTATGAAGAAGAAATATTTATAGACTATTAAATGTAAAAGGAGAGCTCATAAATTCACAAGGATTATAAAAGCAGCTTCCAAGATGCACTCTGTGATGGGCATACTCCGACCTGAAAGTAGTAGATTAACCATTATAGAGAAAGAGAAACCTGAGATGGGTGAAGGATTCCCAAGAGTACACTTAATTCGGTTAATTTATATGATAGGGAGTTAGAAATTTGCCAGTTAGGTTGGTGAAATATTGACAGTGACCTCTGAGGAACTGTGATTATTGAGTCTGTGAGAACCCAGGTGAAGGAATACCCTTATGCTTCATTCAGTGTGGATTCTCCTAGAAGAAGCTATATTGTACTCACACATTTTGTTTTTTCTTTAAAGCGGGCAAGAGAAAAGTATCCATAAAATGGGGTTGTGAAAATTAAGTGTGCATCAAAATCATCTGGCATGCTTGTAAACAAACAAACAAAACAGAACAAAACGAAAACACAGATTGTTGGGCTCCAGTTGAAGATTGTTGGGAAGTCTGGATCGGGACTCAAAAATTTATGTTTAACAAATTCGCAGTTGATACTGATGCTGCTGTTCTAGTAACTATATGTTGGGAACCACTGGGTTAGCCATGGTGCCCTGTGCTCAGCTAGCCATTTGACATCATATTCCTTTCAGCCATCTGGAGAAGCCCAGGTGTTATGTAAGCACACCATTAGCTGCATTTTTTTAAATCTCCAGGCCCAACTGATATAACACTTTCATCAGAATTTCTGTTGACTATGCTGTTGGTAACCATATAAAGCCTTGGCATTCACTAGCTCTTTTCAAGTTGCCAAGTTGAGTCATGCATGTGCCTTTTCTTATAATTTCAGAAAAATGGAATTCACTCTAAATTGTTTAGGTAGAAAATGAATTTCCTAATGATTCTTAAGTGAGTCATAGAATTATCAGGATGGCCAAAGGGATATACACGAGGATAAAATCGCAGGGACAATGCTCAAAACCATAACACCAAACTGGCCTACTGCTGTGTCCTACTGGAGTGGCTTAACTTGCAAACCATCCTCAATCCAGAACCATATTGCATTATTAGCCTGCCTTTGAAATCTTTAGCATCATCCCTCCCAGAGAGTAAATTCTCCCCACAGAGCCCTTTGTGTAACGTTGCTCACCTCTGCATTGAGGTCTGTGGTTCCATGTGACCTTAAATCACAAACTTGTATCACCAAAAATGAACTAAGAAATATATGTTTTGAACTCTACCTTGGAAAGACATCACTTAGAATGTGCGGTCCTATCCAAATTTAGGGAGATGTTCAAAAATCTCAGATGGCCTTCTCAGTGGTTGTTCTGGTTTATTGTATGTTGCAAATGGTGCCAAATCTAATGTGTTAAGACAGCAATGGATCATCTTTCATGTTTCTGTGGGCAAACTGGGTGAACTAGGTGCTTCCTGCTTAAAGTCTGTCATTCAGTTGCAGTTGGAAGTGGTTGGGGCTGTGTCTATCTGAAGGCTGGACGAGGCTGGATATGCAAGAGGGCTCACTCACACTGATGTCAGGAGGAGCTGGGGATCAGCTGAGGAGTCATCTGGGTCTTCTTATAGCATGATAGCTGAATTTAGGAGAACTCAAGTGAAGAGTAAGTGTGAGGCAAGAATAAGAAGAAATGTCCAGGGTAGTCCAGAGGATTATCCCTGTATTGGGCCCAGGACCACTTCTATCATTCCCTATGGATCACAGGACCTTCCCAGATTCAAAAGACAAAAGGGTGGCAATATTATATTGTAGAAGACATATGCAGGGGTGGAGTTGTGGTCCTGACCATATGTGGAATAGTGCTCCTTGAAAGTGGACAGATGGAGTGTATTTGCAGCTAATTCAAAAATCAAAGAATGCCCACCACATGTGTGTGTGCTCATGTACACATGCACACCGTGCACATACACATACTCACCTCGGTGTTCCAGTGCTGGTTTCAAATACTAAGGCAATTGTCTTTACAGTTTACTGTGGAATACAGAATTTGAGATCTCTCACTGTGATAGAAATAGGATGGAGATTAGATGCGGGACTTCCCTCCCAACCACAGGTGACAAGTGAGGTTCATCAACACAGGTTTTCATAGTGATGCTATCTAATAATGTACATCATTTCTGCCCAAGTCCTAAGTCAACTTTAAGCCAATTTTCAAAAAAAAAAAATGTTTATGCTTCAAACATGTGGTTAGACTTGTCCATCAGATTGATGCTCTACTGTTTTGAAGTCAAACCTTACCAAATTGAATATCCTCATGAATTAGTAGTTTCCTATAAATAATAAATTGCATATTAGAATAATCTTTAAAAATGTAGGTATCCATTCTATGACTTTGCTTCTCAAACATGGAGCTGGTTTCACCTTAGAAAGACAATTGCGTATTTCCCTTGTTGATCCTCAATTGGATAAGAAACTAATGATCCTCATTACTCCATTCACATCAAAAAAAACAGTAAAAGTGGGCACTGTCATTGTCCATCCCTGTTGAGAAGCTTTATAAACACAGCTTTGCTGTGGAATTGCTGTCAAGCTAAAAGAATTCTAGACAACACTCAAGATTTCTTCACACTTGATTACCCGAGGCGTTCTGTGGACACCCACTAAGGTTATTTACAAGCACTCACTGAGATCACTTAGAATTTCTTCAAAACCAGAGAGCTTTTTTGAATCTTTGGAAACTGCTTTCAAATTCCAACAGTTGTGAAGAAATTATTTCTTTTGAGTACTTGTAAAATAATTTAGTGCCATCATGAAAACAAATGCAGATTGGTATATTGAGTTGTACCGAAGGAAAACTGTCTTACATATAGAATTAAAGAATATAAATGTTGAGGCTTTTCATTTTGCTGTCCATCCCTTCACAGTTTGGCATCACTTTGAAGTGAGTAAAAGCTCTGCTGTACTTAAACTAATCATTTAAAATATGAGGATTAAGTTTTAGAATTTGATTAGAGGGAGAAGTTTGCAAGTGTCGCCTTCTTATGCATAAGCATCTACTTAAGTCCTCTACTTTCAAAATGAATGTACCACCCTCACTTAGACCCATAACATCAAAGTGCAGGGTTCCTAGGATTTGGCTTGTCCATATAATAATTATCTGTTCTTCTGAAAGAGAGAACAGGACCTGGCATGATGAGCTAAGGGAAGGGAGGGCTGGTTGTTTTTCAGACCTTCAGCAGATCTTTCTGTTTATAGCCCAATACTCTGACCATTTTCCAAAGAATTGGGAGTTCTTCAACAAAAATATGATGACTTCTCAGCCTTTCCCAATGCCATTTGGTTTTTTAGGATATATTGAATCAGTTATTAATTTACTATCTCCTTTCCATATTACCATTTTTCTTACTGTTGTCTCAAGTTGCATGTTTTTGTTGAGTTTTTTCCTTTCAAAATATCTGCTTACTATTTTTTAAGGAGATTTAGGAAATAAAAATACAAAAGCATTTTTTTAGGGTAGAGAGAGTACTCCATGTGGTGGAGAGAGTAATCCATCCACTATTATATGGGGACATGTTATTATTCATTAATCCAAGTCCATATTCCAATGTACAACACCAGGAATGACCCTGATGTGAACTACGGACTCTGGATCATAACAGTATCACTGTGGGTTCATCAGTCATAACAAAGGTACTGTATGATGAGGGATGTTGACAGTGGATTATTATTTTACAAGTACTCAAAAGAAATCATTTTCAGTGCAAGGTCTGATTGAGATCTTCTCGCTCTCCTTCTCTGCCTCCCCTGCTTGCATTCTCTCTCTCTCTCTCTCACTCTCTCTCTCTCCCTCTCTCTCTCTCTCAGATACATACATACATACATACATCTTTAAAAAGAAATACTAAGTGGGAGTTGTTTTGTAGAGAAGAAAATACATGACTCCAGAAATTCTTGAATGAAGCCAGAGCTATGATTTAAAGAGTTGACTGCTGGGATGTAATAAAGCACTTGGAGAAAGCCTGAAGACTGAATGGTATCAGTCTCCTGAAGGAAACAGTCAGGATTAGTTTTCTATGAGAAGAGAAAGGTATAGAAAGATGAAAGAAATGATTACATCATGCTTTGTGAAAGACATAAATATGTGGTCCAAGTGTGGGACACTGTGGGGTTATAAGAAATGCCCTGATGTAAAGATCACATGACTTGACTCCATCGGAAAGTGAGAGATGCTCTCCATGCTGCAGGGTGAGTGATATTGGGCAAATCACTGTCTCCCTTTGTGCTTCAAGGGCATGGCTGATTATCTCTAGACCCCTTTGGGTTATGCCATGACCTGAAGAGATGGATTGAATTTGGCTTGGACTTACTCGAAACGTTTCTAGGTTAGGTGCTGTCTATAAGCTACCAGCTTCTACATCAAAGGGATCAGCAGACATACTAGACATTGAATATCAGGAATCAGTCATTCTGCATGAAATTTTCAATATACTAGCGTCTTTATCAATTTTCCTTTAGCAGAAAGTACAGTAGAGCCTCAGGAGGAACTGAGGTCCCTATAGCCCACTTCCTAATCTTGATGAGGTCACTAACTTTGATAGTCTTCCCTTCCCGAAACCTGCCTTGCCTGAACACCATATTTAATCAACTCCCAGATTCTGCAGTACCACATTCTAAATATATCTCCACACCATTCTTTGTTCTTTTTCTCCACTTTTAGTGCCCAACGTGAGCTTCTCACCCTTGATCTTGGTTCTACTGACATATACGTATGGAAATGGTTGGACTCCGAGGCTCCATGTCTTGCTTTCTACATAACCACTAGAAAGTACTAAAGCATGTATCTGTGTCACTGTCAAAGTTATATAAAGATAAAACAATGATTTTTAAAAATGTAAAAGGCATGTCCCTTAGCACGACATAGCAGGACCTGGGCAATCTGGCCACTGTTCCCCTTTCCATTAACCAATGATATATACTTTTCCTCCTGGATCATAAAGGACCCACCACTGAGTTCTCTCTGTTGTAATGCCACCTCATGTGTTTTTGGTCTGTCCATCACCTACTCATTCTATTTTTGAGGTCTCAGCTCTGGCACCATTTCCAGAAATGTTTACTTTACTTCCATTTCTCAGTCTGAGTTGGGTTCTGTCCTTTTCTCTACTTGAGCATCTCTCTAACAATACCTCAGCAGAGCTTATCGCCACCTGTTATGTTCATCTAAATGATCTTCTGCAGGCAGGGAGCAAGTGCTGTTTTTGTTACTGCATTCATAGTCCCTAGCCTAAGTAATCAATAAGTACTCATTGAAAAAATAAATAATTTTGTCCTCTCCAGATCATTTGGGAAAAAAAAATACTTTATGTCCTTATGATGATGCTTGGTACCCTTTGTAAGTGTTCTAGAAAATAATTCACAGAGAAATATTACATCAAAAAATTTAACTGAGTTTCTGTGCATTGATTTTCTAAATTTCAGAATTTTATACCCATATGCAGCATGCAAAGGTGCATTAAGCAGAAGCATTATCAAAGAAAATTTTTTCACGTTCCGTAAAATGGGAAAGCAGGCTTTATTCAGGACCGCCGTCAGAGGGGTAGGGATTATTGCAATGGGGTTTTGCAATACAGGAGGGAGATGGGGCTCTACTCTGAATACAAGGAAAGACAAGGATTTATAGACAGGATTTATACCCAAGGAGCAGGGTGGGGTTGGTACATGGAGAATTACTAAGAGGAAATATCAGGGATAGGGTGGATTCCACATAAACTGACTTAGCAGGAACCTTGCCAAACTTGATCTCTTGAGGACATGCTAAGGATGGTGCCTTGTCAAAACTGGCTTAGAGGAGTCAGAACAGAGCGGTTATGAAGAAGGTCGATATCCATGGCAATTAATGCCAAATGCCATGAGCACAGTCTCATTTATTATATAAGTGAAAAAAGTCTCTTTAGAAAAAGGTAACTTACTTACTGGCCCATGGAAGTTGTGGTACAGAATATGTATAAACTTTGAATTGGTTCATCTTTCCTCAACACTATAAAAATTATTTCTACCAATAACAGTATAATGCAGATACTATCCCAGAAGGAGATTTTAACAAAATCAGATATATAGGGCCTATAGCTACCTTAGTCTGTGGATCCTGTGACTCTTGATCTCAGGTTGTGTGTTCAAGCACCATGTTGGGTTTAAAGATTACTTAAAAACAATTTTTTAAGTAAATAAATTAAAATAAATTTCAAGATCAGAAGTGATTATCATTTGGCAAAGTGTATGACTTCCAGTCTCCTGGATTTTCTGAGGTCCTTTTACCCTGAGATGAATGGAATGTAATCAGGAAATTAGTTTTATTTGATAAAGAGCAAAATTAATTATACAAACATCAAACATAAATTCATTAGTAGAAATAACATGATGTGAGTATGTATACCCTCAGCCCTTTTCCTTTGTAGACTAGAATCACCACACAATTTCTGAAAAAGCCATAAGCGAGCAGCCATTGGCCAGATTGTAAACGTAACAACCGATAATCAGTTATTCAAATAAAATCCTCCTGCAAATCACTGGTTAAAAATAATGTATGTGAGTTTAACAGGGAACTATCTATCCAAGCTCTTGTTAAATCTACTCACTGGGTGGTTTAGTGGTTGAGCACCTGCTTTTGGCTCAGGGCGTGACCCCGGGGTCCCGGGATCGAGTCCCGCATCGGGCTCCCTGCATGGAGCCTGCTTCTCCCTCTGCCTGTGTCTCTGCCCCTCTCTGTGTGTCTCTCAGGAATAAGTAAATAAAATCTTTTAAAAAAAATCTACTCACTGTTCTGTTTTCACAGTCCATTAATTTAAGCCTGATGTGAGTAAAGGAAGAGTTGGAGGAACCAATTTCACAGGCAACAGGTGACATGTGTCCATTCCTGAATCTCAATGGAAACCACACAAAACAGAAGGAAGTTTTGGTGAGAGATGAGCAATAACCCAACTTTAACTCTCCAAACTTCCCCTCCCCGCCTGTCAGTGTTCAGCTGGGACATTCTGTTCATTCTGCATTCACGAAAACATCTCACAATTGCGCGAACCTACCAATGCAACTGATTTAGACGACACACTACTGGAGAATGATTGAGCAGCGCTCCAAACTCAAAAAGTAACAGGACATGCAGACTTGAAACTCCCGGACTATTTTTTTTTTTTTTTTTTTGATAATTGAACTTCATTCAGTGTTAGCCATTAAAAGAAATGAGTGAAAAAAGAACCATTTCCAATTGCAATTTCAGGAAATGACCAGGATAACATGAACCAGAAATTCACATTCAGAATCACCAATTTTACACATACAATTTAAAAAAACATCCTTTATCTTCAGAAGAAGAAATCCCTGCATATCTAGAGCATGAAGCGTGTCAAGTCACGTGGTTGTAGATGAAAAACAACAGCTTTTCACTGCTTTATATCTCTGGCCATCTTCATAGATAGCACTGGAGCATCAATACAACTTTTCTAGAGATGGTGTTAGGTAAAGGTTTCCTAAGTGACATTGTGGTCTGACACATAAAACTTAAGCAGCCAAAGGGAAAGGTAACAGTCCTTTTGCAACATTCGAGCTACCTGTGCCTAGGGGTTTTCTTCAAAGGTGAGCAAAGAGGTCTTGCTTTCAGAGAGAGCGGCGGTCCCCTTCTTTTCACCAGAAGTTTCCAGAAAGTCTGCCCTCAGCCGTGACAGGTTGAACAGCTACCCAGAGGCTCTCGTTCTCCACCGAGATCACGAAGAGTCCTGACACATTTTATCATAGTTCTCCACATAACGATGCAGAATTTCTACAAAGAACACTTGACAAGAACCGTTTCTGGTTGTTTCCTGATATTGCTCCTTTTCATCCTTACCAGGATCCTCATCCCCCACCCACACCCCTCCCCACCTTAAGTGGTAAATAAAACACATTGCCTGGCTGTTGGAATATTACTATATGAGTTTCATTCACTTCTAAATGGACAGTTTATTTTTATTTTTTTTTAAAGATTTTATTTATTTATTCATGAGAGAGAGAGGCAGAGGGAGAAGCAGGCTCCATGCAGGGAGCCCGATGTGGGACTCGCTCCCGGGACTCCAGGATCACGCCCTAGGCCAAAGGCAGACACGAAACCACTGAGCCACCCAGGGATCCCTAAATGGACAGTTTAGACAGACAGCGGATTTTAAAAAGCGAGTTGTTGAGACATCAAGTGGATGCTTTGAATAAAATCTCTAGAACATATAGAAGTAATACTCCTCCTGGGATCCAAGCTTCTGTACAAGTCCCTGGAAACCATGGAATATTGTTTAGGTATCTAACTAAGAATAACCATCAAAGGGAAATGAAAAGGTCATTTTAGCTCATGTCTCCTCTTTCTTAGAAGCCTTGTAATAGAAAAATAAACTCTTTTATTTTTGAAACAAACTATGTTTTTTTTCCAGATCTTTCATCTTTCTAATCCAGCTGGAAGCATCCAGAAATGTTAGAAAAAGAGTAACACCAACAATCTTTGTGAAACTGTATTTACTGTGTTTTATATTTTTATTTTCTATATCTTGTGAGTATGGCACTAACTTTAAACTATGTGAGTCCTGTAATCATGTAAAAATAATTCATGATGATAGATTTTGAGAGGCACTTAATGATCGAATGTAGATATTCTTCATGAACAAGTAATTGTTCAGTTTCATAGGTTGTTAAAGAGACTACACGAAAAGTGAATTTCCCATATAGATCTGTGTGAGCAATATACGGAAAACATGAGGGGAATGATATGATACCCTTTCATTCTCCGATGAAACTTTTACTCAGGATTCAGTCTGACTAGGAAACAGCACACATGATGAGGGGAACCCTATCATTATTTAGGTTGTGGAAATGAAGCAAGAAAGTTATCAACAGGAGTTTGTACTTAAACCTACTATGAGAGTGGAGAATACACCAATGGCTAGAGAGGGAGTGATAAATTTGGCAACAATTAGTGGAATATATAAATAGGCGCTCTCTTTGTTCATGTTAATATGACGCTGGAATCATGGAACTCTGTAGTTCCAGGGTCCAACTATTGGTGACCACTATATGTGGACTCTTAGGTGTTTAAAATCATTAAGAGTCTTTTATTTTGTTTTTAAAGATTTTATTTTTTGATTCATGAGAGAGACAGAGAAAGAGGCAGAGACACAGGTAGAAGGAGAAGCAGGTTCCCTGTGGGGAGCCTGATGTGGGACCCCGGGATCACAACCTGAGCCAAAGGCAGACGGTTAACCTCTGAGCCCCCCAGGTGTCCCAGAAGTGCTTGTTTTTGTGCATGTTTTTTATTGCTTGATTTTGAAAATATTTTAGATTTTTGTATTTTGTACGTTCTGTCATAGCCCAGTATCCAGAAACCATGTCTGGCACATAATAGTTACTCAGCAAATGTTTGCTAATAAATTAATAAATATTATTGAGAGAAGCAGATGGGAGGCCTTTCTGGAAAAAGTTGAGACATATGGGTGCAATTCACAAAGCATTACCATTCTTCACTTGGTTCCTGGCAAAGAAAGAACCCTGCCAAGAACAAAGATGTCACTTTTCAAGTTTAATGTTTAAATTAGACTTTCAAAAGACAGGCCACCAACATATAAAACTTCAGAGAAATTAAGTCCCAAGTGTGGAATTTAAACAAAAAGAGAGAAATTTGGTAAAGTGATTGTAGAATTTTTTTACTATAATCCATAGCATTAGTAAGATGAAAAAAGACTGGTTTTCTCACACGTCTCAGGAGGTTCCTATAATTCCTTTCCTGATCTCAGTCTCAGCTGAAGAGGTGTGCAGAGGTCTGAGAGAAGAAGGAAAAGATGTATGGATGGTGGTGTGCGATCCGGGCTCTCACAGCTTGCTCTTGGTCAGAAGGCCCCAATGAGTTTCAGGAGCACTACAAGTCCTGGATAAATTTTGTGGGTTCCATATCAGGAGAAACTTTGCCCCTCTTCTTTCTGACTGGAATCCTTAAGGGGAACACCCTGTGGTAGGACAGAAGTGACAGTGTGACATACATGGAGGACAGGACCTGAGAAAGCCCAGTACCTGTTCCACCTCAATATTCCAGTGAAACGGAGCCAGCGACATTCCCAAGGGCCTCATGGGAGACACCAAAGTTGCCTAAGAATTGAGGGTTAGTGTTCTGGCCAGAGAATTCTTGTAATAAAGACTTAAGGGACTCCATAGCTAAAGGTGCAAGGTGCAGAAGGCAATGAGAAGAGATAGAAGATTCCCTGAGTCTTTGAGGACCAGTCACAGCACAGAGTCAAGGAGTGAGATGGTGGGGTGGGGACAACTCTGTGTATTGACCCTGTTGAAGAGAACAGACCACAGGTTACATGAGCCATGGATCCAGAGCCCACAGGAAGACACACAGGGGTCCGGGAAGCATCAGAAGACAGAAAAGACCAGATGCTCCAAGACTAGGCCAGGATGATAGGAGCTGAGCTCTCAAATCCCCCTTACAAAGACTAGATCACATTCAGAACAAGGGTGAGAAGGAGGAAGGAAGAATCATTAATTCACAGAAATTGCATCTTGAATTTGGCAAAATCTTTTTCCTACACAACTATTATAAGCCTTACGTGGCCGAATTCCCTTAAAAGAGCAAAAATCAATTTTCAATCTTTGGTGGAATTATGATTTCCAAAGAGAAATCAGTTATCAGGTAATCTGCATGCTTACATTGCTGTTCAACTATAAGGTGATAAATCTCAAACCTGAACAACAATGAGGAGAGAGTACACTTGCTTTTGAATAATTAACTAAGCAACCTTGTGTTCTATCCTAGAAACAATTGATGATAAAATGATGGATTACCCCCAAGAAGATTACAACCTAGTGGGAAAGACAAATATATACATATATGTGAAAAATTAAAAACAAGAAAAATTCCTAAGGATAGGTTGAGAAAGTCTCAAATATGTGATGGCAATGGCACGTAGTTGGAAATTGGAAGCCATGAATCCCATTCTTACCCCAACACTCTTTAGATGTGGAAACAGTATGAGTTCTTAAAATCTGCGTATATGTGGAAGAGTTGGAATACAGTGATTATAATTCTACTGCAAAATTACTTAGCCCTTTGAGGCACCGTTTTCTGTAACATGAAACCACCACCATATATCTCAGAGATGAAATGTAATAATCTTTATCAAGTATCTTGCCAACTATCAGTGTTTCTGTCAATAACTGGATTATTTGGATCCTGTCCTGTTCCACATTAATCATATTTTTAGATAGTTTAACCCCAGAAAATCACAATAATAGAATAAAAGAAAGCTGATCTAACCACAAGGCCTTTGGATGTCATTATAATCGTTTTTATTATGTTGGGGAAATAGATATATAGTTATTGACAATCGCATGCAGCTCAATACTTGGCAGTTATTATGTGGTGTGGAACTGAGTCACCATATATGTGAGTGATCATCATTGTGACATCACTGTAAGTATCTATGATGACCCATTGTGCTGTCCCAAGGATATGACCATACTGATGCCAACTGTAATTTATAAATGAAGATAACTCATTGGTCTCATTTGCTAATACTAAAGCAAACCATTTTTTATGAATTATGGAGGGGTTAAAAATGAGTAATCATGAGAAGCCTTGTTAGGAAGGTCTATTTGGAGGCTTCTGATACTTAGACTCCAAGATATACTATGTTCTACTATGGACATTTAATAAATATTTCTCTATATATTTTATATAAATAACTATTTTAATAAATAGTTTCTCTCTCTTCGCTCTCCTAGAATTGCATCTCAGTCTGAACAAGGTAGGTGCCTAGTAGATGATCCTATATGAGGAAGTAAATCAAGGCTACATTTTATAATCCTTCTAAATTAAAACCTAAACACTAACCTCAAGATTATACTTTATTGGTATATGAAAACAGGATTTCATATAACTCTTTTTTCTTAAAGACTTTATTTATTCATGAGAGATAGAAACAGAGAGAGAGAGGCAAACACATAGGCAGAGGGAGAAGCAGGCTCCGTGCAGGGACCCGATCCTGGGTCTCCAGGATCACGCCCTGGGCTGAAGGCAGCGCTGAACTGCTGAGCCACCGGGGCTGCCCTATATAACTTAAGAAAAACACTAGCTAACTTCATATTTAAGATAATTGGTAAAGGAGTTGGACTGACATTTTTAAAACAAGACTGAAGTTTGCCCTTCAATGTACCTATGGAAAAAATATACTAAGATAATAGTGGAAGTTGGAAGGATTAGAAGAACTAAAATTAGTTTACAAAAGAAAATATACAGTTCCTCAAGAATCTGCAAGTGAAAATTTTAATGGGAAAATTCATGATAAACCATGCCTTTTATTGATCATTACATAAAATTCCCAAGACAAAATTTTATATTGATTCAAACTATGTTTTGGACTCATATGCTTATGCTAAGATCTTTGACTGTTTCCCACTGTTTGGTAACAGTACCTGATTTGGTTTACCATTTTATTTTTAGCCCAGCGCTGGTGTCTTTCTCTGCATTCTGCACCAGATTCAATAAATATTTATCAAATTAATTAAATTGAATTAGGACTTCTTCCAGACATTAGACGTAGAGATGTGATTCAGATAGATAAAATGACTCAAAAGAAAAAAAAAATGACTCAAAAGACACGAGAACAAAAACACATCAACCTACTCACCCTACAGAGAAAGAAACCAAGACCTTACCAGATGGGGAAGTAGCCAATGTCTCAAAACTGATTAGGCACTTAGAAAGGACTAGAATGTGACACCCTGACATCTAATTCCTTGTTCAGTTTTGGATCCAATAGCGTCTTCCGATCAATCCCTCCTGGCTACCTGGCTGGTTGTGTCAATGTGGACCATTCTGCTGCAAAGACAGAGCCCAAGGGTTTGTTTATAACACTGTTTTTATCATATAAAATTCCCATTGATGTAAAACAGTGTAGTATAAATGGCCTCTGAAAACTTTACCAACCCTGTGTATATTGCTTAACTAAGGACTAAGAGCTTTTAGCAACATAAATTTAGAAAATCGTGGAATGTTACACAAGATTTCCTCGCAGTGCATAGTGTGAGTTTCTTCTGAACTCCCCTCTACATTTAGGCAAATTTACAGCACATTTATGAAAAAGACAACATATTTATGCATTTTTTAATTTTATTAGAATTCCCTTGCAATGATGCATTCTAACATTGTTCAAGAGTTAGAGATCTATGCAATATATTTTGGACTGTGTATAATACACGTCATTATGATTAGGTACAGGTAATGTGGAACTTATGAGCCACATATTTATTTCCATTTACTACAGCATAAAACATTTCCTAAAAGCATTAACAGATACTTAGTATACAATACACTCTACCTTAAATTATCAGTTTGGAGACCAATTAGAAAAATGTTTGATAGTACACGTAAATACACCTTAGAATAAATCAGTGTAGGGAATGATTATTGTGGGGCGTTCTTGTTTTTCATTTTGTTTGTTTGTTTGTTTTTTCTGGTCTGCTTTATCTTGTTTTGTTTGTCTTGGCTTTTGATCATTTTCGATTCCTGGAGAATTTGCTCTTAGAGTGCATTCTAGAAAATAATACCTAATGGAAAAAAATTTATTGGCTCTTATCCCTACTAGAATTTATACTCTTGTAGATTGCGACCTTCATCCACCTGTTAGTGGAATATATAGATCAGTCCACCATTTTACTGGATGAGTAATGGAAAGATTGAAAAATCTACAAAAGCAGGGAAACAAGATCACAAAGGAGGACAAAAGAGAGGTTTGGTCATTATAAACAGTGAAAACTGCATTGGAAACCAAATCACATGGAACCCTGCTTTACCTTTTTGAACGTGTTCATTATTATGGTCAAGACTGCCTGAGAATGACCACTGAGGCATCTTGAAGCTGAAGATATCATAGAGCTGGGACATTCTGACACTTCAGCAAGAGCTCTCCAACAATCCATACCACAGACACTCTCCAGCTCTCCCAATGGAGACTATTATTTTTTCTCGTTTCCAGATATTAGAGGAATGGAATATGATTTCACAAAAAAAAGACTTCAGAAATTAAAAGTTTCAAGTATTTATGTTTTGTGAACCCCTGGGAATGATGACTTCTCAAGGGACATTTATTAACCAGATGCCATTTTGTTAGAAAATATTTGAACGAAGAGGTGTCCAGAAACATCCTCAGGGTGGTCTTTTCTCTTCACTTGGGGAGCGAGTCGCTCCATGAGACCATGCTGAGCACATTTGTCATAATGAATAACTGAGATACCCAGTAGAACAGCAAGCCCGTGGTCCTAGTAACTACAGTACAGCTCACGGTGCAAGGATGAGATTGTGACCTTCATGAAGGCATGAGAGGATTATTTTTTTTCATTTAAATTCAATTAGCCAACATACAGTACATACTTAGTTTCTGATGTCATGTTTTTTTTAAGTTTTTATTTATTTATTCATGAGACACACACACACACACACACACAGAGGCAGAGACATAGGCAGAGGAAGAAGCATGTTCCATGCAGGGAGCCTGATGTGGGACTCGATCATGCCCTGAGCCAAACTCAACCCCTGAGCCACTCAGGTGTCCCATGATGTCGTGTTTAATAATTCATTAGTTGCATAGAACACCCAGTGCTGATTCCATCACGTGCCCTCCTTAATGCCCATCACCCAGTTACCCCATCCCCCCACCTACTTCCCCCCAGCACCCCTCAGCTGGTTCCCTAGAGTTAACAGACTCTCATGGTTTCTCTCCCTCTCTGATGACTTCCTATTCAGTTTTCCCTCCCTTACCCTGTGGTCCCTTGCGCTGTTTCTTATATTCCACATATGAATGAAACCATATGATAAGTGTCTTTCTCTGATTGACTTATTTTGCTCAGCATAATGCCCTCTAGTTCCATCCGTGTCAATGTAAATTTTAAGTATTCATCATTTCTAATAGCCGAGTGATAAGAAATATATTCTATAAATGCTTCACAAAAAGAGAAACACGCAAAGATCAGAATTTGGTAACGATCCAGGATCCTGTGGAAGAGAAGGACTTATAAATGTGGTAAGTGGGATAAAAGGGTCCATTTGAGCTTCTACCCTCAAAATCAAGGAACTCACAGCAGAGAGAAATCCCATGAGTGATGATGATTGTGTCAAGAACGACTTTAGTGTTTGTATCTTTATGGACAACTCTATATAGAGTAATTGGACACTCTACAAAGAGAGAAAGCTTATAAAAATTTTACTGGGCAAAAAAGTTTTGTTAAGAGGGCAACTTTCCACTCTCAGAATGTTCTGAAAGTGAGAGACTTCATAAACAGAAGAATATATTTTCCTATTACTCATAATGTATATCCTTAATTACAGAAAAAGACATATTAGTGTGAAAACCTAGTTACCCAGAAAGCTGTGACTACATGGCCTAAAGATAAAAATCATAACATTTTGACATGTACTTTCCAGAAAATTTCAAACATGTAGTTACATATTCATTTTGATGGTATTCTATTATGTAAATACTTTTGCAAAAATGTCAGTGGGCTCTACAAGAGCTTTAGTAGATTTCCTTTATTATGAGTGAATCTATTACAATATACTCGACATTATTTATAATTTACATTTCACTATTTTTTTTAAAAAAAGCTATGATGAGCATTTCTGTGAGCGAATTCTGGTCTCTAATTTATATCCCACTGGCCAATGGTCTACATATTTCTGCCTATGAAAAGTCCTTAACAGTATGGTGGGGAAGCATATAAGTTGATTTATCTGCAATGTCCTATCTTATCCCTGCAGGTAACTAATGGCAAACATGTATTTCTTCCAGTATTAACATCTAAGTTCTCCTTTAAGGGACGCCACCCAAGTGAATGAAACCTTTAGTGCCATTAGCACAGTCTTGCAAACTGTGTAGATTCTCAGTCCTGTGTGCTTTTATCTTCTCTACGAAGGAATTCGGATTTTCTTCATCTACATATTGAAAATCACATTAAAAAAAAAAAGATGTGCATACAAACTTTGACAGACACATATTAGGTTGGATTTAAGCTAAACTAGATAGAGTTGTTTTCTTTTATTATTAAAAAAAATAAACTCATGCAGAAATAGATTAGAAATTATGTTTAGTTCCTACACTTTGCTAATAAAAACAGCTGCTCCTCGGTAAGCCACAATTCATCAGGGGCTTTATCCCAACTCGCTAATTAAATTATTAGAATGATACTAGTTGATACCCATTTTTACAAGTTTCTCCTTTCTCCCTGAGGCTTGGAGAAATTGAACAACGTACCCCAGATATCAGAGCTCGTAATTGACAAGATCGATCTGAAAATTATGTCCTTCCTTAGCCCAAAGGCTGCCTCAGTGCCTGATCTGCCTGGTTGTAAACTTGCTGACGGAACTTTTTAAATCTTTAGGATCGCTAAAGGAAATCATTTCCATTGAGTTCATTTACTCAAGCTGTCTCTTAAGAGGGGATTGGTGATTATTTGTTTTTCTTTGTGTTTTCCTGAAGCTGTGAGTTTCTGAAACAGAAAATAGCTTTCCCCAATGGTTTGCTAAGTCATACTTCTTACTATCACCGGTGAATCATTTTAAATATTAGCAGACTACGTGGGTATATTCAAATAACGAGGAACTTGACACTCATCCATCGCCCGTGAGCACAGCAGCTGCATAGAAAGTCCTCTGTCTTTCGTCTTCTCACCTTTGCCAGTGTCCACGACATCCAACACCAGCTAGGTCCCCCTAGTATTACCAGGAACGTGATTCAAACATAGTTAATTTAATGAAACTATCTTTGCAATATCATGCTTCCAATACAGCACCCTAGCCACTTCAGTCTGACACTGAAATATGTTATTTATGTTGCTCTTGTTTCTCACAAAGAGAGGAGCTGACAGGTGCTTTCTGCTTCTGTCTTCAGCGCCTTTCCCCTCAAACACCTTAAACCTCTGAATTTTGGGGCTGTCGGGAGAGGTAGCACTGAGGAATGCTTGGCCACCTAGTTGCAGTGTGGGGTAGGAAGTGACCTGCTTTCTTTGTCTGGGGTCCGCTTGGCTGCTCAGCGTCCTCTCAGGGGGCCATGCCGCAAGCATCCTGCTCCATGGCAACTCATCCAATCCACTATGATTTTTTTGTTTATTTGCTCAGTTCCCAGTGCGGATACTGATATTGAAGAGTTCAAGGCTGGCCAATTGCCTGTCATGTGTGTCTCCTTATGTCACACTTTGTTGGGCACCATGTGGGCTGAACCACATTCCCTGCAAAATCCACAGAGTGATGCCTTAAGCCCCAGGATCTGAGGATGTGACTGCGTGTGGAGACCAGGCCTTTAAAGAAGTGACTTAACTGAAAACGAGGTAATTAGGGTGGGCCTGGTGTCCTTACAGGAAGAGATCAGGATCCAGACGTATACACAGAAGAGACCTCCTGGGGACACAGCAGGAAGGTAGAGTCTGTAAGCCATGGAGAAGGGCCCTCGGGGAAACCAGGCCTCACAGAAACTTCCTGTCTTCTCTTCAGACCTCTCCTCCAGGCCCATGAGGAAACCGGCTTCTGTGGTTTAAGTCACCCAGCCTTGGTGCTGTGTTAAGACAGCCCTAGAAGACTGATGCAGGCTCTACAGACAAGGAAAGAGAAACAAGAACCACTGACTTTTAGGAGGCAACTCCTCTGTTTTCCAGTTGGCAAAGACTTGTACTGATTCTGTATCTCATAAGGATGGCACGCTCTCGGGATGGATATCACAAAGGGGTGAGGGACACAGACCAGGCAGAGAAAGATTGGCTGGGGCGCCTTCACTGGCATCAGTCAGTGGGTGCAGATTGTTACCAACGGGCAACAAATGAGGCTGAGAGGTCTCTTTTGACCAGAGGCATTCCGAGCCTTGCAGGTGCATGCCCCGCCCCCTCCCCCGCCCCGGATCCTGTGTGTACCAGCCATGTCTTGACAGCTCCTTCAAAGTAGCGCCTCTTACCTCCTCTGGGGTCCCACACTTCCCTCGTTTGTCGTTATTCTCTGATGGTGGTGAGCAGAGATGGGTAGATCCCAGGCGAATGCATGTTGTCTTGGAAGGCAGAGGCTCCGAGGTTATCTTTAAAGATGGGGGGTGGGGCTGGGGCAGTAGATTCTTCTAGGTAGAGGTGAGACAATTATGTAGGTTCAGGGGGATTTGGAGTTTCCTGTGGCTCTAGCTCATCAACTCCAGTGTCTCCATCCCAGGTTCAGGAGGCTCTTCCTTCCTGGCCCTTCGCATCCGGGGCTTTGATATAGCAGCATTGCCAAGTGAGAGATGAGCTTTCTCCAGAGATTCATTACCCTTGCCGTGGGATCCTGGGCCTGATCCCTGCCAGCGATCAGGGGTTCTATTTGCAGGCTGGCTCAGAAGTCCGGATGACTGTTAGACATGATGACTAACCACCCTTCCTGATTCTCCGGTATGCACATGGCATTTAGCAAGAATCATCTAGCTCCATTATTCTTTTTATGTTGACTCCTGCTCAGCTCTCAAGTGCATTATCCGTCACTGCTATCCCATCCCAGTTCATCAGTGGAAGTTTTAACAACCAGTGTGACTGCAGCGTTGGTGGGGAGGGGTAGGTAACCCAAGTCTCCTTGGTACCGGGGATGGCCAAATAATTGGCAGGAGGTGTTGTCTCACTTCCATCTATTAGAGCTGCTGAGACAAAATACCACAGCCCAGGTACCTTATAAACAACCAAATACCCATTACTCAGGGTTCTGCAGGCTGGAGCCACGATGGGAGTTCCACAGTTGGATGCGGACCCTCTTTCTGGCACGCGCCTTCCTGCTGCATCCTCACACGATGGCCTGAGACCAGGAGCTCGGTGGGCCCCTTTGTCAGGCACAGCGCCATTCATGATGCCCAGCCGCCCTCCCAAAGGCCCTCTCTTGGTGTCATCACCTTTGGTGTTTAGAATCTTAACAAATGGATCTGGGGGGAAACAAATGTCCAGACCTCAGCAGAAGTGACACAGTCTGAAAATACCATTATAACGTGGGCTTTACCAGACCACTTTTAGCCCACACCGTCTCGGTGAGATTCCCGGGGGTGAACTTCTCTGGGGACCAGCCTTTGAGGTAGAGACACCCAAACCCCTAAATACGGAATCCTGGGTTCGAGGCAGGAAAGGGCCTGAGACACACGCTGGTGACACATGTGAGTAGTCAGAGGAAGATGCCCAGGCGCCGGGCCTGCACAGACAGCAGCGGTGCCCCCACCCCGTGGAGGGGCCCAGGTGTCGGGATGGCCCTCGAAACTCACTGGGAACGACTGAGGCCTGGATGCCAACGGGAAGGGAGTCGCAAGCCGCAGGATGCTCTCAGGCAAGAAGCTCAGCCTGGAACAAAGAAGCTCTTGGGTGAAGGATTCCCAGGAGAGGCCCAGCATGTTCCTCTGGATTAATCCCCTACCCTCCCACCCACCCACTCCCATCTACTCACTAACTGGCATCACTTGCCTTTTGCATTGTTATTCTAGGTTCTCCTCACTTCTGTATCTCACGTTTCTCTTTTTCGTTTGCTCTTGAAAATTCAACTTTCTTGAAATAGAATTTATGCCCAATAGGTTGCATTCATTAAAAGGGCACAGTTAATAAGTCTAAGAGATGTGCACACACAGGGTATCATCACCAGGGCCAGGAAACAAGGCATGTCTTTCCCCCCAAAAGGTTCCATGAGCCCTTTGACCCCTCTGTCCACCTCACCCCAGGCAACCAGCGATCTGCTTTGTGTCATCACCAGTTAGTTTGTACTTTCTAATATTTTATATAAATGCAATTCTACAGGGCGTACTCCGGACTGGCTTCTTTTACTAAGCAGATTGATGCTGAGATTGGACCATGCTGTTTACAGGTTTTAACACTTCATTCTTTTATTATTAAGTGGTTATCTTTGTGTGGATGCACATTTTTTTTTTTTTTTTTTTTTTTTTTTTTGCACAACACTTATATCCATTCACAGGTTGATACACATTATACTTGCTACCGGTTTGGGATTATCACAAATCATCATTTGTGCACAAGTACGTTGTAGGCATATGTTTGCATTTCTCTTGAGTAAATGCATAAAAATTCATCGTGAGGACAAATAGTAAGCACATATTTAAGTTTTAAAGAAACCACCAAATGGTCAGAGCTACTGTAGTTTAAATTCTTATCAGTAGGGTATGTTCCCCATCTTTGTAAAACCTTGGTATTGTTGGTCTTTTTAATTTGAGCCAGGCTAATGGATGTCAAGAGGTATTTGTTTGAGGCTTCAATTTGCATTTTTCTGATAACACACTGACCGTGCTTGATAGGATTATTCGCCGTTCATATATCTTCTCTGGTACAGTGTCTGCTCGAATTTTTGCCCATTTATTTTAATTTCCTATTTTCATAACATTGAGCTGTAAGCCACATAAAGTTTTTTTGTTTTTTTTTTTTTTTTTTTTTTTTTTTTTTTTTTGCGTTGGGTAATATCTATTTTGGAAATGTATCCCATCCTGTGGCTTGACTTTTGTTGTCTTCATGGTGCTTTTAGAGAAGAACATTTTTAATTTTGGTAAAGCGATGTTTTCCTTAATGGTTGATGCATGTTTTACTACATCTGAAAAATCTTTGTCCGAGTTGCAAAGATTTTCCTCCCATATTTCCCTCTGGAAGATTTACAGATGTTTATATTTAAGTCTAGAATCAATTTTGCCTTGATTTGATCTCTCACCATTTTTTCGAAAAGACCTTTCTTTCCCTGATGAAAATTGCCCAATGCTGAGAATTTATTTTCTTCAATCAGTAATCGGTTTCATTGATCTGCGTCTCTCCATAAATCACTGCACCACTTTCTGATTTCTGGAACCTTCACAAGTCTCCAAATCAGAATATTTAAATGCTCTAAAATTGTTATTTTTTTAAAAAAATTGCTTTCACTATTTTAGGTCATTTGAATTTCTGTGCAAATTTAAGAATAAGCTTGCCAATGCTTGTACGAGTCTGTTGCTGTTTTTCACTGGATTGCCTTAAATCTGCCGATCAATTTGTATACAAATGACAACCCGTCAATATTGAAGCTTGCCAGCCTGCCTGTCATCTCTATGTATATTCTGTTGATTTCGGTAAAGGTCTAATACTTTGTTGCATTTATTCCAAAATGTGTAATGTGTAACACATTTTTTTTTTTGTATTTCACCCTTATGGCCTTACTAAACTTTCTCATTTGTTCTAGTAGATCTGTAATCTGTAATCTGTAAATTGATTATGATATACTGTATAAATAGATTTGAGATCTGTAAATACAGACAGTTATTTCAGATGTATCAGCCTTTACTATGTAAAAAAAACAAAACATCGTTTTCAAGCACGAGATGCATTTAGGACTTAGCAAAGCTTAATGAG
Source organism: Vulpes vulpes (assembly GCF_048418805.1). Taxonomy (NCBI): domain Eukaryota; kingdom Metazoa; phylum Chordata; class Mammalia; order Carnivora; family Canidae; genus Vulpes; species Vulpes vulpes. The sequence continues at coordinate 62,144,483 of NC_132786.1, forward strand.
TCAGAAGCTCACAAACACCATAACAGGCTTTTCTAATAATGAAATGGTCATGATGTCTAATAAGATATTACTTATTCCTTTAAAAGGGACTGCCAGCCTCAATGATCTAAAATTTCCAACTATCTGTACACCACCTTCTCAACTTTCTCCAAATTATCACCTTTGTCCAGGGAAATTTTACTTTTCTTGTTTCCAGCTAGGATAAGTTACCACTACGGTAACTCCAGTTAGCTTGCACGAGTACATCCAGGTGCAAGACAAAGAGTCCCCTCCCCAGTCCCCTGAGCATTTAGCACCGGAGATGAGAAATACTCGTCATGTTCAAGTACTCACACGCATGTTGGCACAAGTGTCGCTGTGTAACGTACGGACGTTGCACTATGGAATAAGGGACACACCAAAATACTAATAAGGATTTCTGGAAGGCGATTATGGAGACTTTTCTTTTCTTTTTTCTTTTCTTTTCTTTTCTTTTCTTTTCTTTTCTTTTCTTTTCTTTTCTTTTCTTTTCTTTTCTTCTTTTCTTTTCTTTTCTTTTCTTTCTTTTCTTTTTTCTTTCTTTCTTTCTTTCTTTCTTCCTTTCTTTCTTTCTTTTCTTTCTTTCTTCTTTCTTTCTTTTTTTTCTTTCTTTCTTCTTCTTTTCTTCTCCTGTCCTGTCTCTCAAATTAGCCATAATAAGGGATGCACTGCTTTTTTTAAAATTTATATAAATTCAATTTCCCAACAAGAGTACATTATTTTTGGATGTAGTATTCAATAATTCATCAGTTGTGTATAATACCCAGTGCTCTTCTCATCACATGTCCTCTTTTTAAAAAAAATTTTTTTTCACATGTCCTTTTTATTGCCTGCCACCGAGTTACCCCATCCCCTATCCTCCTCTCCTCCAGGGACCCTCAGATTGTGTCTCAGAATTAAGAGTCTCTCATGGTTTGTCTTCCTCTCTGGTTTTTTCACACTCAGCTTCCCCATGCACTGTTTTTCAACTGTGAAATCAAAATTTTGTTTGTAAGAAGAACCATATGAGAAAGTTTACAATTGTTGGTTTTCAAATGTCATAATTATTTTATAAAGTTGAGAAATGCAAGGCTTTGGCCATTCCTCTTTGAACTGCACTTTTTAAAAGAGAAAATCTCAACTTTTCAGTTATGCTAGCTGGTAGCATTCTATCTCTCTTTTATTATCCAATTAGGGCCATCTTTATAGTCATCACAAGCTCGTCTGCAGAAACTTTAGATTATTTATGCTGAAGGCTTTTCAAGCAATAAGTAAATTATGGTGTATGATTTGGAGGGTTTTTGCATATGAAATGTTTGACTGGGAGTTTTCTTTAATATTAAACTGTAATGAAGAAAAAACTCATAGCCAATGCCATTTCATTAGTAATGCTGATTTAAATTATATCTAAATACTTAATATATTCATATTATTATATTAAATATTTTATATAATTATTATAGTGTTGCATATTAATATTCAATGTTATATATATTTACATATATGAGATAATCAAAATTTATGTGCTTGTTTCTCTTAAACATGACAATAGGAACTTGTAATAAAGTTTCTTCCTTGAGTTCCTAAATCACATACATGCTATTTAGTCTAAGATAGAAAATACTTTCATGGATTCCCAAAAGTCATTTCATTGAAAAAATTAATTATAAGAGATAGAATTCATTTTGTGTGTTCAATCTTATATAAAAACCTTCTACTAGTTTTCATGTTTACAAGTACATTGTTGAAGATCAGTTTATTTGGGATAAAAGAGGGAGAGAATGGCTTCTCAGAAGTTATGAAAATATATGTGACCTCTTTGTTAAAGAGTTGTAGTTCTCTGTCATGCATAGATTAATGGTTTCTTTTGTTCATTTCATTTGATTGTAAATCCTTTAAACTCCAATTTGTTAAATTCCTCTTCTGTTTGGATAACACTTTTAAGGAGACACATTGACTGCCAGGTTCTGATTCTTTGCACATCAACCCATCTAACTGGGCATGAGTAAAAACAGGTAGTGAGGAGTAAATCTGGCTTCATGTCAGGGAGGTGACATAAAACCTCTTGTTTTTTAGCCAACTGCAAGCATAAGTCAATCACTTGAACTAAATGCCACCGAACTTAGATTGTAGTAACAATTGTTGCATCTAAATGCCAACATCAACCCTTAGAGAATCACAATGAAATTGAAGGTTGGACATACCAACAGAATGATGACACATATCACCTGATGGTAAAATGAACTATAAATGTTTGTTTTTGGAAACAGATGCCTTAAAAAGGGCTTAGCAGGTGCCTTTAAATCATGAGTGTTGAAATGTGGAATCAGTCCAAAGGACAGAAGTGAGATTGAGATACAAAACCCACATAAGCAATGAACTAAATCTCATGCAGTGGGTTCTCTCTCTGGCAGTGCAGAGCTGGAGCCTGGACATCCTGTGGGCCACTGTGAAATCAGTGTCTCAGTTAACTCTTCGCTGTGATAGAGAATCTGATTTTCCTTTTCTGCCTAGACGTGTGTAGTCTCACTCTAAAAGGGAAGACATTGGAAACAATCTGCCAACCTGAAATCTACTAAAATGAAAACCATGTTAAAGTATCCCAGAGTGTAATAAGTTTTATTTTTATGTTTTATTTTTAAATCTTAATTCTCATATAGCTAACATACAGTGTTATATTAGTTTCAGGTGTACAACATGGTGATTCAACACTTCCATACATCACCCAGTGCTCATGGGGACAAGTGCGCTCCTTCATCCCTGTCACCAATTATCCATCTCCCCACCTCCTGCCCTGTTGTAAACATTGGTCTGTTCAGTCATGTAAATTTTGAATAACATTGTTAAAAAGCAAGAAATCACTTCCTCTTCGGAAAATACAAAGATTATCTATTTATTTATTATATACATCAAATCTGTTATATAATTACAAAAATAAATGACACAGGGATCCCTGGGTGGTACAGCAGTTTGGCGCCTGTCTTTGGCCCAGGGCGCAATCCTGGAGACCCAGGATCGAATCCCATATCAGGCTCCCGGTGCATGGAGCCTGCTTTTCCCTCTGCCTATGTCTTTGCCTCTCTCTCTCTCTCTCTCTCTCTCTGTGTGACTATCATAAATAATAAAAAAAAAAATACATGACACAGAACACAAAGTCTCATTTTTTTTTTAATCGTCAGTCATCAGAGTTTCCTTGAAAATAAAAATTAGTGACACAAAGTGAACCATACCTTTAAAAATGCCATTCAGGTAATAATCCAAAGAAGAGATTGTGTTGAGTTGTTCAGGACTAGAAGTGAGGTTTGGGACAGCCTTTAACAGCTCACAGAACTCTTCTTTTCCATCTTCACTGTAACTTTGGCTGAGTTCAGTTTGGTCCTAGCAGGAGGAGCAAGATTTAAGAGAAAAAAAAAAAACTTAAAATGTTAAAGAGCACCCTGATAACTATAAATTTGTTGATTTAGGGTCACACATGGACACGTAGGTGGATCGGGATATGCAAACTTTGACTCAGTTACATGAGTGAGGACACCAGATCATTTATGATTTCTCTTTTCCCCATTCTGCTTCCTTCCTCTCCTTATTTTGTATTTACATTATGGTCACAATTCTCATACAGTTATATTTATTCCTAAGGGATTAAGTAAGGCAAGAACGAAGATGCTTTGTGCATATTCCCTACATAAATACAGTTTCCTCAATAGGCTTATCAAACTATTTTAACAAAATATTATTTTCTTGCCTCTGTCCCCAGACAATGACCACAGATACTGGCATAGGAAGCCCTCTACTCACCTTACCTTCACAGACACACCAGTTCAGCAGCAACACAGAAATAAGTTCCCTTTTTGAGAAATCCAGAATCCAGTTGAAAGACCCCACATCCTGGGTGAGTGTGAATCTGGCCACGTTGAAACCAGTAGGAAAAGCAGAGGCACACTTCCCCATCGCCACCCAGCACAGTACAGGAAAATGAGAAGGGAACTCCAGCACCCAACTGATCCCTGAGGAGTAACAGAGCTGTGCTGCACTTAGCGCTGCAGTTTTTCCAGCTTCTTCCAAAGAGACTGGCATCCATCTTGCCTGCCTTGGAGAATTGACTGAGCTACCATACACTCATCCCTAGGGACTACCCTGAGCCAAGTGGTGGTTTGAACTAGCAAGCAGGTGTCAGGGAGGAAAACTTTTTTCTCCTCTATTCTAGGTTCCTTGGCTGGTATAATAATTAAATTGACCTAAGACATTTTAACAGGAGAAAATAAAATTTAATTTCATATGTACAGGAGTTCATAGAAATATGAGGCTCAAAGAAGTAACCAAGGCAGGCAGGTTTTATACCTTTGAAACAAGGAGACAATGAATTTGTAAAGATTCGAAATGACAAAGGGGTTTGGGCTTGGGGTAGTAAATTAATGAAGAAGGAACAAGGTTTGGTTATACAGCCTTCTCAGCCCTAAATTCCTCATCCCTGGTAATAAGGATGTCTCTCTTCCTCCTGCTACAGGGAGGGTACCCTTCACATAGGGAATTTATTTATTTTATTTCAGAGGTCAGAGTGTCCTTGTACTTGTTACTTTAACTCAAAATAATCAATACATAAAGTGTCATATTTGGGGGTGGCAAAATATTCTGCTCCCTTTTGTGGGTGCTTCCCACACTCCGTCCCCATCTCAGCACAGAGTGAGGTGATGAAGCCCAGGCCCCAGCATCTCCTTGAACAGGGAAAGAGTTGGACCACAATCCAACGCCCCAGCTTTTCTGGAAGTTGCCCATAAGGCTGGCTTCTCCTGCCCATCTCATAGTGCTAGCAGGACCCAGTGCCAGTACTTTAGCTGCCTGTAGGTCAGTGACAAGGACAGCAGTTTCACTGACCCACAGCTAGTCTCCACAGCGCCTGCACCTGGAGCAGTGCAGAGCAAACAGGTGAAACATCCCAGACCTCTGCTTTGTCCTAGAGGGGAAATCCTTAGACAAGGGTCCAACAATCCAATTTTCATGGGGGCTGCCATAAAATCTGGTTCTAGGCACACCTACCTCGGGGCCTTAACAGAACCCAGCAGAGTGCAGACACCTGGATACCTGTAGAAGGAAATCCTGCCATATGTATCAGTATGGGTGAACCAGGAGGGTGTTATGTTCACTCAAATAAGTCAACGACAAAAAGACAAATAATGTGTCATTCCACTTATATGAGTGAGGCATCTAAAACAGTCAAGATCGGAGAAACAAAGAATAGAATGTGGTTGCCAGGGGCTGAGAGGAGGAAAGAGGCATTGCTATTCAATGGGTATAGTTTCAGTGATGTAAGAAAAATAAATTCCAGGAATGCCCTGGGGGCCCAGTGGTTGAGCGTCTGCCTTTGGCTCAGGTCGTGATCCTGGGGGGTCCGGGGATGGAGTCCTGCATCAAATCCCCACAAGGAGCCTGCTTCTCCCTCTGCCTCTGTCTCTGCCTCTCTCTACATCTGTCATGAAATAAAAAAATTAAAATTCTTACAAAAAATAATAAATCCCAGAGCTCTGCTGTACAACGTACTGCCTATAGTGCACCATAATCTGTTTTACACTTAAAATCTATTAAGAATGTGGCTTTCATTCTTACCACAGTAAAACAAAATAGAATAAGAAAAGATAACTGATGAAACACTGAACTCCACCTCTGAAACTAATAATACAGTATGTGTTAATTCAATTTAAATAAAAAATAAAATTTAAAATACATTAAGAAGAATAAGATAAAATAAAAGGATAAAATAATGGTATAAATAAGTAAAATAAACCAAATTATGTAAACTCAAGAAAATGATACTACTACTAATTCAATTTAAATAAAAAATAAAATTTAAAATACATTAAGAAGAATAAGATATAATAAAAGGATAAAATAATGCTATAAATAAGTAAAATAAACCAAATTATGTAAACTCAAGAAAATGATACTACTAAGTAATAAGTATCAAACTGGCAATTTGATTCACTTGTTAAAATGGAAAAACTAAATTATAATGTCAACCTTTCAATGTGCTAGTAAAATTGTTCATAATATGTGGTCTTTTTCCCAGTCCTTAGTAACAAAGTTAGTCTCTGTGACTGAGTCTGTGTCATCGCCCAAACTGGTACCATTTCAAAACCAGCACTGTTTCATTTTGGTAAAAAAAAAAGTAAAAAATAAAAAAATCAAACTAATTAAACTGAGAATATACTTTTAAAAACAGATCTCTCATGAAGTATAAAGGCTGGTTTTTGTTGCTAATTTAGAGTAAATAATCTAAGGAATGTGTTTTAGGAAAAAAGTTCAGATTTGATCTGATATTTTTGGACTTAAATCTCAGCCTATGATCCAGTCTTCGAGGACATTATTTAGACTCTATTTTTTCTTAACGTACTTATTCAGTTGACCAGAATATATTTGGCTTTCCCCCACAGTTCCTGGTGCATAGCTTCCCAAACCCTTGGAATTTATTGAGAGGTTACAGCAGTGGGAGCACCTTTTGTTATAATATTTGGTCTCTTTGTCCTCAGTTCTTGAAATCCTCCAGAACCATAAAGGTGAATGATTGTCTTCTTACTCCTAACACGCCCCTTTCCACCACAGTGGGGGGAGGGGGGTGCTTATTTAATGAAGTGATGCTAGAAAATACCTAAGGATGAGGACTATCCAGGTGAGCTAACAGTTGAATAGAAGGGTGGAACTGATTTCTGGGGAGGAGAGAGTGAGTGCGGGTTGAATCAGTTAGCAATGGCCAATGATTTAATCTATCATGCCAATGTAAGGAAGTGTCCATAAATGTCCAAATGGAATGGCATTCAGAGAGCTTCCAGGTTGGGAAACCAGAAGGCTTCCATGTGCCACTGTACCAAGTCCCAAACTCCGCAGGGAGAGAAGCTCCTTTGTCAGGACCTCACCCTTTGTGCTTTCATCTGGCTGTTGATTCCTGTCTCTTAATATGCTGTGTGATAAACTGATAATCTGTGCGAGCCACTCTAGCAAAGTAATGGAACCTAAGGAAGGGCTGTGGGTATTTCTGATTTCTAGCCAGTCAGTCAGGGCATAGGTGATAATGTGAGGTTGCGTTTGGCATCTGGAGTCGAGGCAGCCTTGTGGAACTGAGTCCTTTACCAGTGGGACCTGATTCTATCTCCACATAGTGTCAGAACTGAGGTGCGTTCTCAGACACCTAGCTGGTGCCAGAGAATTGCTTGTTGGTGTCAGGAAGCCTCCACTTACCATTGTAGTGGGTCCAGAAAACAAAAGGCCAGGGGTTTCCGCTGCCTACTTTCAGGACTTTGATTCTGACTGTCACCATCCAGCTAGACTTACTCCCCTTGTGAAATAATGTATTTAGAGCTGCTTATGCCATCAGAACCCTTTGTTCTCCCTCTTTATGTCTCAAACTCTATACCAATTATTGTTTTTTCTTTTCATCATGCCATAAACCTGTAGACATCATGCTTTGTTCATATCTGTCAGCATTCTAGCTCCTCCACACTCAGCCATCAGGCCCATGATGCTTCTGTCAGCATCCTCTCCTGCCAGCACCCTCAGTTCCCTGACTCACTGTCCTTTTCTACCAAAGACGTCACAGAGAAATGCCTGTCTCGGGGGGCCTCTAACTTTGAATCTCTTCCCTACCTACACAAGAGCTTTCCAAGAGATACGTTTTCTTGCATATTCTATCATGAAAACCTTGAGGTTGCCAGTCTCCACTGAGCACTGAAGAGTTACCAGGTAATCCTATGGTTCCTTTGTCGACTCTCCCTCTATTCTGTACAGTGGCAGATAAAAACTCTCTGCTCTCCTGAACACTCTGAACCCCATCCCTTCCCACCAATCTCAAAGACATCATACATGAGAAAACAATATTGGCATATTTTAAATTATTTCAACTCCCTGTTCAGGAATTGATATTTATTTTTTTAAGACTTATTTATTTATTTAGTTGGGGCACGGAAGGGACAGAGGAGAGAAATAGAGAATCTCAAGCAGGTCATGTCTCAGGGTCCTGCTCTGTCTCATGACCCTGAGAGCATGACCTGAGTTGAAATCAAGAGTCAGACACTTAAACCACTGAGCCACCCAGGTGCCCCTAGGAGTCTATATTTAATTTTCCCTTTTCTATTCTGAGAGTTCTATCTCCTGTGTTGTGAAACCATGAGCCAGAGCTTAGAGCATAAATCTGGTTTAAATCATTCATGTGTACATTGTGATGATCAGTCCAGAATTTTGAAATAGATTACAGAGTGTGATACACGTCACTCCTTCTGGGAGGTTCAGTGAGATATCTCACATTTGAAATAATGTTAATGATAAAAGTGAAACAAAAACTCAATGGAGTGGCTTCCATATCACTGATACTCTCATTAGATCACATCTCACAAAACTCCACTGTCTTTACATTGGAGAAAATATCTTTAAAAAGAAATGTTAGACTTTGCCAGTTAATGAGGAAGATGTTGGGTTACCAAAGTAATATGGCACATCATGTCAATGTCATGTCAATAGTATCAGATAATGAACTTCCTGAAAATGAATGAGGTCATACTTTTGAATAAACCAGTAGCAACAAATCTCTGCCTGCAGATATAACCATGCTACTAGTGGCATTCCTTGTTCCTTTGTCTTTGTAATCTTTATCAATTTTTCTCTCTCAAACTTGAAAATTAGATTTATATGTCTTTAATTAATATTAATTATATTGTCAAGTAATAATGCACAGGCTACTAAGACAGATATGGAGGAGTCAAATGGGCCTCTAGAATTCCTTCCACACACTTACTTTCTAGAAGTTTTTATTTTCTTTATATTTTGGGTTTCTGTATGTGTATATTTTTAAGTGCTTTATCTAAACATTCATTTTGCATATCATGAACTTGATGTTTCAGGAGGCAATTTAATCTATGTCATGTAGTTCATTTCTTAAATTCCCTCTTATTTCTAAAGAAGAAAATCTAGACAGTATAATAAAATACATGCACAGAAATAAGAAATCTTTTGTTCCCACACAAAAAGGACATGAAGATTGACTTGGTTCTTGATGGCTCCCAATGACAAATTCCAAGCAAACATTTTGCCTTCCACTTTCTTAGAGTACCTAGGTTCCCTAAAAAAAATGCTTCTTAAGGTGCAGTGAAGAATCTAATTTGTTGTTTGGCAACCATTATTAACTAAAGCTATATGCAGTATTTATGTTGTGAAGACTAAATTATAGTTAGAGATACGAGGGAATCTTATGGCACCAAAGAGAAAGAGGAAATAGAATTTATTACATTGTTCTTATAAGAAAAACATGGTAGAAATAAACACAATTGCTCTTTAGTAATTATAGGCAAATAGTATTTCTCCTGTGTTGTCATATCTTCATAGAATAAGTTGTGTATAATATGGTAAATATTAGCTTCGGGAACATCCTTATAATGAACACAACAGTGAGCTTCAAGAGTTTTTTTTTAATTTCTTAATAAAAACCAATTATGTAATACCAGAGGAGAATTTAATAAAGGCAATTCAGTATGGGTGGTCTTACTATATATTCTTGGTACAACTAATAATTATGTTGTGAAAACCAGGTCACTTAATTCTTAGTTTAGTGGTTTTGTTTTCTTCCCCAACTGTAATGGAAGCCACATATACATATACATACACACACAGGTATATGAGACAGACAAATATTGTCCTCCACATGATGCTCACTTGTCAATGATATATTCTGGATTGGTCAGTCAAATCATACACACACACACACACACACACACACTGCTGACTATATCTGATATGGGAAGAAAAGTCAGTCTTTTTGCATGACCTAAAATGCTTTGATGCTCATAAAGTAGTTCTAAGTTTAATTTTTTGAGGAAATATCCCTGCCGTTTTCCATAATGGCCTCACCAATTTACATTCTCACCAATGGTGTGTACAAGTGTTCTAAATTCTCCACATCTTCATCACTACTTCTTTTGTTTCTTTAATAATAAACATTTTAACAGGTGTGAAGTGATGTGGTTTTGATGTGCATTTGCCTAATGATTACTGACATTCACCATCTTTTCATAACGTGTTGGCCATGTGTATGTCTTCTTTGGAGAAATGACACTACAGAGTCTTTTCCCAAGTTTTAATCAAATTGTGTTGTGTTTTGTTTTGTTTTTTTAAGTTGAGTTGTTGGAGTTCCTTCTATGTTTTGGAAACTGACCCCTCATCAGATAAATGTTTTACTGATATTTTCTTACATTCCACAGGTTGTCTTTTCACTGTTGATTATTTTCCTTGTGAGGCAGAAGCTTTTTAATTTGATGTCATCAACTTGTCTGTTTTTGCTCTGTTGCTTGTGTTTTGGTATCACATCCAAGACATAATTTCCTATATCAATAGCATGAAAGCTTTCCTCTATGTTTTCTTCTAAGAGTTTTGTCATTTCAGGTCTTACATTCAGTTAATTAATCCATTTTGAGTTGATTTTTGTAAGTATTAGATAAGGATCCACTTTCATTAATTTGAATATGAATATCCAGTCTTCCAGTAATCCCACATCCAAGTGTATATCCAAAATAACTGAAGTCGGGTTCTCAAAGAAACCTGGGCTACCATGCTTACTACAACATTATTTATAATAGCCAAGATATGAAAGATACTACATATAAAAAATCTAAATCTCAATGGATAAATGAATAAATTGAACATGAGATATGTATGCACAATGGAACTTTTTGCAATGGAACAGTTTTCAGTTTATAAAATGTTAATCTTGCCATTTATGACAAAGGTAAGCCTGGAGGACACTTTGCTAAGTGAAAGGAGCCAGTCACAGAAAGACAAATGCTGCATCATTCCACTTATATGAAATATCTAAAATAGTCAAACTCCTGGAAGCAGAAACTTGAATGGTGGTTGCCAGGAGATGGAAGAAAGTAGAAAGAGGGTTTGCTGTTAAAAGGGCATAAAGCTTCATCCTACAAGATGAATAAGTTCTAGAGATTGGCCGTACAACCTTGTGCCTGTAGTTATCCGTGCTGGACTGTGTACTTAAAAATTTGTTAAGAGGATAGAACTCATGTTAAGTGTTCTCACCACAATTAAAAATAGATAAAGAAATGAATGCATTAGTAAATGGAGGTGAATCTATTATTTAGAAATACAGAAATTTCTAGACCTCTGAAAGCCATTGTGGTATGTATGCATTTCCATGAGTTGCTGATTACTTCCTACTCCTTGTGTTCATTGACCAACAGTGACCAACATCTAAGCTACAGGTTCCAATAAAAGGAAACACCTATTCTGAAAAATTATATTTTGGCTATTTTGTTTCATTTAAAAATGAAATAACAGATCTCAATATACTTTGAGAAGGTGCTAGCATAGTGTGCATTTTGTACATGAAAGCAGCTACTAGAGTGAACCATTTCTCAATGAACCCATAATGTCTGGGATTATAGGACACATATATCTCTCTTCATTGGCTTCCCCTTCTTCCCAATGATTTTCTTCCTATAACTGTGTCTATAACCAGAACAGCTCTGGTTGCTCTGGGGGAAATGTTAAGGTATTGGTTCCACTATTTGTCATAAGATGTGAAATCACAGAGAGATCGTCTCAATTTCCTCATCATGATTGTAAGGAAACATGAACCCAGCGAGGTAAAATCACTTGTCCAAGGTATGAAATGTGTAGATGAAAGAGCAGAGAACAGAACCTGGGACTGTCTTCTCTAAACCAGTTCTCCAATGGCCACAAGTGCAGATGGCATCCGTCTGCAGATGGTCCCATAGTTCTTTGGTAGAAAGTCTGAGCGCTTCAGAAACTAATAACCTCCAGAGTCACCATTTATTGTTCTTGAATTCTTTTTTTGTTTCTATTTCTATTCACTCATTTTTCTCAGGCTTCAGTGTAGTTATTTTATCAACTATAATTAAGCAGTATTAGCTTATTTATGCTGACATGCCTTGATTCAGCTTATGTATCTTGTTTCCCATGATCCAGTCTTCTGGATCATATTCTCTGTGAGGTCCCAGATGTTAAATTTCATCTGGGGATGAACTCAGAGTCAGAACATTCTCCTTCATAATGAATAGTTCTCTGTGATATTTATTTGTTGATCCTAGCTGCGTGCCTTTCTGCACTATAAGGTTGGTGTTCCAACTCATATATCTGAGAAAGGTTGACCTATTTGCTCTCAGCCTTCAATTCCTGTTTGAGTTCACTCTATGCTGGCTGTGTCTGCCTATATTTCCACTAAGTTCCCCAAACACTTAGGTATAACACCTGCTCTGTGTCCCACCATGCAAAGGGGAAATAGACAAACCCAATGGAGGAAAAATGTGGATCTTTAAAAACAATCCTTCAGAGGCACCTGGGTGGCTCAGCTGGATAAGCATCTACCTTTGACTCAGGTCATGATCTTAGGGTCCTGGGATCAAGACCTGTGTCAGGCTCCCTGCTCAGTGGGAAGTCTACTTCTCCCTCTCCTTCTGCCTGCCACTCCCTCCCCCTGCTCCTGATCTCTCTCTCTCTCTCTCTCTCAAATAAATAAATAAAATCTAAAAAAAACCCACAGTATTTTAATACAGGATAAGAGGCAAATGTTAAACCAATAATTATAGAGAAAGTTAACTAAATTTGTTACAGACAGGAAAGGAATACAGAAAACTATGAGGGAGTAAACCAGAGAGATGTGAACTAATATAGTAAACACTCAAGGCAATCTCTTCTCTACTCCTGTATTCCAGCATCATTCCATGAAGGGGCGGGAAGGGGGGATGCTCAGCAAACCCTCATCCAGGCATTAACCTGCAACCTCTATATCTATCTTACCATGAGACTCCAAGCATATAATGCAGTGTTTTGCACTGTAATGTTCTGATAATGGACTAGGTCATGACTACCGCATTAACCACTCTACATGCTATATTCCCCCTTTTATTTGTTCTTTTAGATTTTTTTGTTTCATGTTGGGTTTGCCATTGAAAAAATATAGTGTATTCTAAACTAAGTCAAGCATACTAATTATGTTTAAATCCACTGTATTATATGAAAATACAAAAGAGAATATATTAAAATCTCAGAGAAGGAAAATGAATCAAAGTCAAATTTGAATAAATATCTGTAGCTTCTGCTCTGGCATGTATTTCTAAGTGTATATTTATATTTTTAATTTTAAACTTTTAAATTTTAAGGCATATATATATGTGTGTGTGTGTGTATATATATATATATATATATATATATATATATATATATGAGAGAGAGAGTCATGAACATATGTCACACAATGTATAGTTCATAAATCAGTTGTTTTGGCATCCAGCAGATTCCCCTGTTATCTCATGATGATCTCTCTGTTAATATCCAGAAACATTTCTTATCAGGGGTACCACCTGTGCTCTATCTTATTCCCAGCCTACTTTCCCAGTACCTATCAGGTATTTATTTGTAAGCACCTTTAACATCTTACATGGCTCTCTGCTCCCTGACACAGGCTGGTGAGAGCTCCTGGTTCCCTAATAACATTTTTGTTACAATTTCAAACCCCTTCCCAGAAAACAGGGGTCCAAGAGCTCTGATGTAGCCTGAACACAGAGGTAGAGCAAGAGAGGCTCTTTTTGATTTGATGGTCCACGGAGACTGCTCTCCAGGGAAGACAGTGGGCTGCATAATATGGAAAGCAGTATGAGTGAAGATGCAAAGCACAAAATCCAGACTCCCTGGATCCCCTGCACCCAAGGGAGAAGGGAGCCAGTACCGAGGCCATGTTTCCTTCCAATGGTGGAAGCCACGTCTAAATTGTAGATCCAGCTGGCAGATGAGAAAGAAAGTGTAGTATCCCTGAGATGCTGGCTAATTCAGTTCCACCTGCTTCCTTAATGATTCTGTTGCTGAGAATAAGGAACCTAGTTTGAGTGGTTCTCACACTCATGTCATTGTCAACTTCTGTGAAAATTACTCTTAAAAAATGCTTGGAATAACAAGTATCGCATCACTAGAAACATTGCTTTGTGTTGTCTTTGTTCCATTTTCAAATATTGTTATATATGGCCCACATTATCTAGAAAATACGGGAAACCAATTTGAAGTAAAAAATAATACAAAGAAAAAAAAGCCAACATAGAGGAAGCTCTCAAAAAGACAGCAAGAAAACATAGAAATGAAGATCCTTAAAAAACCCAGTGAACAGAGCAGCTTCAGGTCCACATAGAATGGGCCTGGGTCCACTCAGACCTCAGGTGGCACATCCCTTCTCACACATGTTTCTGTGTCTTTCTCCAACTGTAGGCAATTTAGCAGGAACCATGGTCTCTAGAAGCTTCGTGTCCACTGAGGCTCCCAGTTCCAGGGAAAGAAGCTGATAGGTTGGATTATGTGCCCATTCTTAGGCAAATCACTCCAGCTAGAGGAGCAAAATTTCTGGGTGGCAGTACTCAGTGGAAGCAGTGAGAATCACTTCCCTGAGAGACTATCACTCTGAGAAGAGAAATCTTGAGGATTCATTATAATTTGTGACCCTACTTACCATCTTTTACCTTGAGTTCAGTCTGTCCCATTTTTCCTCCCACAGGAATCAAAGAAGTTAATTTTGTAGAAGCCTTGAATATTCACACAGTAGACGTCATATTTTAAGCCTGGCTGTTTCAGAGTTTGGGAATGATTTTCGCCAACACCAACACCTCAGGGTAAATGTGTTTGATATATCTCTCTAGGCACAAGGCCCTAAGATGATTCAGCAAGTCAACAACATAAAGCTTCAACTAGTTGATTAGCTCTTAGTGCAATCCTCTTAAAAGATGGAGGAAAATGAGTTCATTAAGGAAAAGACAAAAAAGAAAGTTCCAGTGGGGCACATTCTACTGAACAGAGATGAGTAGTGCAGGAGTTCTTAGGGAGGATGCCCAGTACATCACTGGAGCAGCTATGAATTCTATTCTACCAATTAATTGGTTAAGTGTATATGTTTCCTTTAGTGAATCATGGTTTAGCAAGTCACTGCTGAATCTGACCCATGAAGGCACTCTACAAAGGCATTTCTTGTATGGATATGGAGCAAACATGGGACATATATTAGTCAGAAAGGACCAGCTAACAACCCTGGAATCTACAAAGCTTAAAGAGTTGTGCTGATTCTCATGCCTACTCTGCCTAACTCTTAGGAAACTAGGAAATCTGGGACAACAAAGAAATTCATTGAGTAACAAAGTTGTCCCTGGCCCAGAATAGTAGAATTTTTTTTTTTAATTTGCTTTGGTCTTATAATTTCTTTATAAAGATCCCCTTATCAGAAAATACGTGTCAAAAAAAAAAAAGAAAATATGTGTCAGAATTCTTATCTTTTTGTGGGAGTCTCGAGGGCATACAGATCCTCCAGAAAGTGTGAATGCTTATTGATTTATCAACTCGGAGTTTCTAAAATTATAAACGTACAGAGAACATGCTTATTGTGAAGTATTTACAGTAGTATCCTTAGCTCTGAAAGTGTCACCTTCTGAAAGTACCCCCCACCCCAACATGTCTTCTATGAGAGCAACCTTAACTACAATCACTTCTTGGCTAAGTTCATAGATTTTACACTTTATAACTGAACATATGTACGAGATCTGATGTAGGGGCAACGTGTTGTACCAACTTAGGGGGTGATAAATAATTTAAGTTCCTTCTAATAGGAGTCCACCAGCATTTGAGCAATCCCACAACTTACATCTGTGACAGCTCATTGCATGATTAACTGCAAAAGGATCTAACCCTGTTTAACTAAAATGGAATAATGCTACAAGAGGATCTATAACTTCAAAATAAAGCTACACAGCAGCTGGCTATGGCTTTATATTTGAAGTTTGGCTGATTATGTAGTAATATAAACATGGTTTCGTGTTATAGCTTTGTAGATAGGAAAATAAGATTAGAGTAAGAATGAAACATTTTATGTTAACACAAAACAATTTAATTCTAAGCAATCCATTTTATACTTTGGAATGCATCCTCTGCTTTTTCATCATTAAAAATGAGACTATTTATCATTTATATAGAAATTAGGATTCTACTAATTTTTCTCTCAATTATTGAGCCTAATGTTTATGTAACATAGATTCAAAGAACCAAAATGTACCTTGAAGAGATTTATTTTTTAAACTTGTGAAGTTGAATCTTTTACATTTTTAAAAGTAATACAGTACATACGGAAATACTGAATGATCCACACAAAGGATTCAACAATGAAGTCTCTCAAGAGTCTTTACAAAACCACAACTTATAAACATTATTTTTTCTTCATCCTAATCATGTTATTAGTATTTCAGGGAGAATGGTGAATAATTAATGTAATTGGGCACATCCTTATCTTACCACTTTCATCGGGTGTGCTTCTAATGTTTCTTATTCAACATATTAGCTTTAGGGTGAAACACACACACACACACACACACACACACACACATACACTTTCGTGTCATAATAACCAAGTATTCATCTTAAGTCCTAACAGATGATGAATTTTATCAAATGTATTTTAGCTCCTGAGAGGATATTTTTATCTTTTTATGTTATTGTGAATTATTTTAACATATTACAAATATTATTATATTGATCCTATTCTATTGCATTTTTTTAATATTTCATTTCAAAATGTGCACTATGAATCATAAATGCTACTGGTCTAAAACTGTAGCCTCAGATGTTGTGTCAATATTGTGACACTACAGACAAAAGCTTCATTTTTTTCCTTCTCTAACCTGTGCTCTGAAAGAAATTAAAGAGAAGTGGAATTTCATCTCTTTAAAAGGGCTAAAATCATGTATGAAATGGTCTGGAACTTATTCTTGGATATTTTTGTGTGTGGGAGGAGAATGTAGATATTTTTTAAATGGTCTCAATTTGTTCTACAGTAAAATAACTAAGACATTAATAGCTCCTTAGGAACATAAAATATTAATTTACATGCAAGCTTTTATTTTCTTATATTTGTGGTTTTTAGCTTTTCTTATATTTATGTTTAAAAATTTTTGTCTAATTTTATGTGTATAAATTTTATGTGTATAAATTTTTGTCTAATTTTATGTGTATAAATTTTATGTGTATAAATTTTATGTGTATAAATTTTATGTGTATTCGCCCTTTTTTTTTTTACTGAGTTAACAACAGTTTCCCATAGCGCATCCCCACCAACAGTACATGGGGGTTCCTTTTTCTCTATATACTCACCAACAGTTGTTAATTCTTGTCTTAATAACAGTCATTGGAACAGGCATGAGGTGATCAGTGACCACCTATTCAGTCTCTATCACTCCAGAGACACTCTATAACTTAAAATTATTACAAACTGGTGTATTCAAATACTCATCAGCTATTTGTCACAAAATAGCATCAAAACTCTCTTAGTTACCTAATAGAAGGTGAAGAAAATCCAAGATTTTGAGGTATCTTGTTTATGTTCATAAAGGTTGCAAGTTTATATTAACTTGAGAGCTTCTCAACTTGGAAACCCAGCAGAATCAGAAATCAAGCTGTGTAGAATGTGTGTAATATATCTTTTATGTTTTCATTCTGAGATATGGTTCTCTGAATATATTATAGAATGCAGTTGTGGTGATAACTCAGCGTGGTTTTGGTCTGCATTCCCCCAATGATGAATAATGCTGACCATCTTTTTATGTATCTGATTGCCTTCTTCAGAAAAATGTCTATTCAGATCCAGTGACTATTTTTGAATTGGATTGTTTGTGGGTTTTTTTTGTGTGTGTGTAGAATTGTATAAGTTCTTTGCATATTTTGGATATTAACCCATTATCAGTTATATAATTTGCAAATACAATCTCCCATTCAGTTGGTTGCCTTTTCATTTTGTTGATGATTTTATTCACTATGCAAAATCTTTTAACTTTTGATAAATAACCATGAAATATCACCTTATGCTGTCAGAGTGGCTAAAATAGAAAAGATGAGAAATAACAAATATTGATGAGGATGTAGAGAAAAAGGAACCCTCGTGCACTGCTAGTGGGAGTGTAAATTGGTGCAACCATTGGGGCAAATAGTATAGTTTCCTCAAAAAAATTTAAAATAGACATACCATATGATTCAGTAATTCCACTTCTGTTTAACCAAAGAAAACAAAAATACTGATTCAAGGATGTATGCACACCTATGTTTATGGCAGCATTATTTAGAATAGCCAAGATGTGAAAGCAGCCAAGTGTCCATGGATAGATGAATGGATGAGGAAGATATGTTACGTATACATACAATGGAATGTTATTTAGCCATAAAAAAATAAAATCTTGTCATTTGTGAAAACATGAATGGACCCAGAGGTTATGATATTAAGTGAGATAAGTCAAGCAGAAAAAGACAAATACTATATGATTTCACTTATATGTGGAACCTAAGGGGGGAAAAAAACATGAACAAACCCCAGCAGAAACAGACCCATAAATACAGAGAACAAACTACTGGTTGCCAGAGGAGAGATAGATGGAGGATGGACAAAATGAGCAGAGAGGAGTGGGAGATACAGGCTTTCAGGTATGAAATGAGTAGGTCACAGTGATGAGGGATACGGCATGTGGAATATAGTTAATGTTGGAGCGTGTTGTACAGGGATGGGTGGTAGCTACGTGTGTGGTGAACAGAGCAAAATGTGTAGACTTATAGAAACACTGTGTGGTACACCTGAGGCTAATGTAATGCTATCTTCCCACAGTACCTCCATTTAAAAATCATATATATATATATGATATATATATATATATATATATATATATCATATATATATGAAGTAATGGTGTCTTCTCCTTTGGGATTCTAAATATATAAGTCTGGCATAATATGATGTAAGTGATTTGATATTAAACTATCTTTTAACTCAAAATATAAATATCACTATTTGTAAACAATATTGTAAACAACACTATTTGTAGACAATGCAACAACACAGGAACAAAAACACCACTGGGGGGAAATGTGAGCCCTTATACTCAATTAGCTATTTTTAGTGAAGAACCTGATCAGAAGTGACAGTCTTCCAGGCTATAAATAAGCACCAGGTTTTGTCTAATTAACACCGCTTCTTAGTTTTGTAGCACCTTAAAGTTTTTTCCTAGAGTTTATCTAAGTTCAAGCAAAAAGAAAAAAAAACATCTCTTATACATGAAGGCCAGGACCTAGAGGAGAGTGGATAGTGCCAGGAAGATGACCAGGAATCTGGCCAAATCTTGTGGGATTTGAAAATTTGCGGTAATGCTCAAGCCTCAGGCTGCAGACTCAGAAAAAACCCGTTGCTCTGGTTGCCAATAGCGGGTCTCTTTGTTGGTATTTCAATTCCTTGTTACAGTTTTGTTCAGATGTAACAGATGTGCCATAAATTCATATATTAACATGTCTAATCATATCAATTTTGAGATATGTATATGCCCTTGATACCAGTGCCACAATCAAGACAATGAACACATCCATCACCCCATTTCCTAAAGATTTTTGAGAACTCATCCCTACCACTCCTCATCCCCAACCACTGACTCATTCTCTGTCACTTTAAATTAGTTGACATCCCTGGAATTTTTATAAATGAAACCGTCCAGTTACACTTTTTTCTGTATGCTTCTTTCACTAAAAATAATTATTTTGAGATGCATTTATATGTGTTCAGTCTATTTATTGCTGAGTTTTATTCCATTCTGTGATATACAGTCAGTGCATCCAGGCTCTTGTTGAAAGACATTCAGGTTGTTTCTAGTATTTGAGAACTACCAATAAAGCTGTTGTGTGCATGAATGTAGAAGTCATTGTATTTCCATGTCATTGCATGGACCTGTAACCTCATTTCCCTTGGCTACTTGCAAAAGCATGAAGCAGCTTAATGATACACCATGTGTGTATAATATTTTATAATATTTAATGTAATATTTATTTAATATTATAAAACTATTTTTCAAAGTACTTATAAAAGGTTATATTACCATGAGCATTGTATTAGAGATCCAATTCATGTGCGTGGTTCCAAACATTTGTTCTTGCCAGATTGCTTAAATTTTAGCCATGCCAATTGATGAATATTCTTTCCTTACTCAATTGTGCTTTCATCGTTGTCAAAAACCAGTCCATATACATTTGGGTCAACCTCTGGATTCTCTGTGCAGTCTCCATACTGTCATAATTACTGAGGATAGAGCTATTGCTTCACATTTTATGCCTTTCCAAAAATATTTTTGGTTTTTTCAAATTTCTATAAGAATTTTAGAATATTATTTCTTTTTTTTAATTTTCAATTTTCCCATTTATGTTTTTTTAAAGATTTTATTTATTTATTCATGAGAGACACAGAGAGAGAAAGGCAGAGACACAGGCAGAGGGAGAAGCAGGCTCCATGCAGGGAGCCGAAGGTGGGCCTCGAACCAGGGACTCCAGGATCACGCCCTGGGCTGAAGGCGGCACTAAACCACTGAGCCACCTGAGCTGCTGCTAATTTTTTCCATTTCTACAAAAAAAATTGAATTAAGATTCAGTTGAATGTATAGGTAAATGTAAGAAAAACTGACATATCGATAATACTGAGTTTCCAACCTATGGAAATGTGATATCTCTCCATTTATTTAGGTCTTCATCAATTTATTCTCCACAATGTTTTTTTGATTTTTAGTATATAGGTCTGACATGTCTTTAGTCAGAATTTATGTCAGACAGTATCTAAGGTGATCCTCATAATGTCCACCTCCTGGTGTTCTTACTTTTATGTAAACTTCTTCCACTGGGTGTGATTGGGATCCATAACTGACTTCTAAATAAAAAACATAATTATTATTGATTTTTCCATTGTTTTCCTATTTTCTATTTCTTAACTTTCACTCTCATCTTTCTTGTTTCCTTTTTTTAATTTATTCAGTTTAATTTCCTTTTTAATTTCTATTTTCTTAAAGTGTTCACTGGGGTTGTTGATTTGAGAGGTTTATTTATTTTTTTCTTATATAAGTGATTCCTGCCCCAAAGCCCCATTTTAGCAGCATTTCACAAATTTCCATATGTTGAATTTTTATTATCATTTAGTTAAAATATCTTTCAATCTCCCCTTTGATTCCCTTTTTGACTCATGAATTACTCAGAAATGTATTATTTAGTTTTTGAAAAAAAATAACATTTTTCAATAGATTCTATTGATTTCTCATTTAATATCATTGTAGTCAGAGAACTTTCCTCATACGATTTGAATACTTTTAAATATGTTGAGCCTTGGTTTATAGCCCAGAATGTGATTTCTCTTTAAATATGTCCTATGTGAACTTGAGAAGTATGCTTTCTCTGCTATTGGAATGACTTGTAAGTATCAATTAGGCCAATGGTGTTTTTCAAATCTTCTAAACCTTTGCTTATTTTCTGTCCTAGCAGTTATTGTGAGAAAGATATTGAAATCTCAGTTACAACTGTGGATTAGTCTATTTCTCTTATTCTGTTAGTTTTTTTACATCCTGTATCTGGAACCTCTGTGTCTTGGTCTGTCTGGGCTGCCATAACAAAATACCATAGGCTGGCTAACTTATAAACAATAAAGATTTATTTCTCACAGTTCTGGAGGGGGAAATCCAAAGTCCAGGTGCCAGCATGGTCATGTTCTGTGAGAGTCTCCACCTGGTTCACAGCCAGCACCTCTCGCTATGCCCTCATTTGGTGGAAGGAGCAGAGATCTGTCTTTTATAAGGTACTAATCTCATTAAGAGATGAGTTGACCCTTAATAACTCTTATAACTCTCTTATAAGAATTTCACTTTCATGACTTAAGCACCTCCCAAAGGCCATCACATTAACATGAATTTGGGAGGCACAAACATTCAGACCATAGCACTCTATTATTTAGGATTTTTTTTTTCTTCTGGATAACTTAATATTTTCTACATCATGAAATGGTCTTCTTTATCCCTAGTAGTATTGTGGGTTTTTTCCTTCTGAAAACTATGTTGCCTCATTAATATAGTTACTTACTCCAGCTTTTATTAAAATTTGTATTCTTAAAAAAAAAAAATAAAATAAAATAAAATAAAATTTGTATTCTTGTAGTATACTTTTTTACATATTTTTACTGTTAACCTATTTGTTTTTTAATAATTAAGGTTTGTTATAGGCAGTACATGGCTGGATCTTGCTTCACCCCTCCCTTTCTGATAGTCTCTGTCTTTTAATTATGGTATTTAGACCACTTACATTTAACACAATTATTGATATGGTTCAGTTTAACCTGTCATTGTACTATTTGTTTTGTATCTGTCCCTTTTTATTTCCTTTTTTCCTCCTTTTTCTGTCTTCTTTGAGATCATTTGCTCATCTAAAGAACACATTTTATCTCCTTTGTTGGATTATTAGGCATACATGCTTGTATTTTACTGGATCTTTTGGGATATATTGAGTTCATCTTTATGAAATCACAGGCTACCTTCAGGTGATGTTATGCCCCAACAGTTATAGAATAAGAACTTCATAACAGTATAATTTCACTTTTCCTGATAGTTGTGGTTCTGGGGTCATATAATTTATGTTTATAATTCTTATAAACCCCAGATATTATGCCCATTCTCTTTCTTTAAACAGTAATTCTCTTTTTAAAATATATAAATAATACCAAGTGCCTTATATATTTAATTAGGAAGTCATCTTTTCAGGCTTCTATTTCTTTGAGTAGATCCATGTGGTATCATTTTCTTGTGCTTGTAGGATATTCTTTAACAATGCTTATTAGTGGAGCTGTACTGGTGATATTTTTCCAGCTTTTCTATGTCTAAAAAGTCTTTATTTTGCATTCATGTGAAAGTTATTTTTAGTGGAATAGAACTCTAAACTGGTAGATGATGTGAGTTTTACCTTAAGTGGTGCCAGATGCTTTTGTATTCCTATAACTACTTTTGAGCTTTGTTTTGGAATCATGTTATGTAACTTGAGAATTTTTTAATCCTTTTAGGGGTTGCTTTTAAGATTTGTTGGGTAGTGATTAGTGTAAAACTAATTATATCTTATTACTGAGGCAAAACCCTCTGAGGACTCTTCTCAATGTATAATCTTGAAGTTTTCTAATTTGGCTGGTGAAAATACTCAGTATTTGTGACCTTTTCTGAATATGAGCAGTATTACCTATAGTCCTTTTGGGCATTTTTCCCCCTGCCTCCAGCAGTCTCCTCACTCAAATGCACTGATCAGTACTCAGCTGGATACTTTAGGGGACTCCTCTGTTTATGTCTGAAGTTCCCTCTCTGTACAGCTCCCTCCTCAATGGTATTTTGTCCAGAGACCTTGACTTGCCTTGGACTACCTCAGCTCAGGGAGCCAGCATGGCCCCCTTTCCCTAAGATGTGGACTGGAAACTCTCTCAAAGCAGTAAACTAGAGCAAGCTTAGGGCTTGCCTACTTTGTTTCTTCTTGTATCAGGGATTGTGGTCCTTTGTTGCCTGAGTTACAGCTTAAGAAAATTATAATTTCATGTACTTTGTTTGTATTTTGGTTATTTCAAGTGGGATGTTATAAAAATATGTCCCAGTACAGATCAACACTAACCAAACTTCTAGTTAGTAAGATAAAGTTAATCCATATATAGTTTCCAATAACACATATGATTCTCTCCCGATACTTGAGAGTGTTGTAAGGCAAAATTAGAAGGTCATTTGTTGATCATAGAATCAGAAGAAACAAGACTAGATCTCAGCAATCAAGGTAATGGCCTGATGCCAAGACTGCCTGATGCACCTACCTCCCGTGAAAAGCCTCCTCAACCCATCCAGCAGGTGTGGAGTCCAAACGTGTAAACCTCTGCTTGCCTCTGGGCAGTGTTTGGATGGAGACTGACAACTTTCCTTTATCTATACCTCTATGGCTAACAAAGATGCCTGATGTATACTTGTTTTAAAGTTGTTTTCAAATTGGATATTTGCATGAAAATCGTTTTCAGGAAGAATGGCCTTCAGGTCCTATTGGGCCAGAGGTCCTTAAATAATTCACATATTCTTTGATTTTTCTATATTAATCTCATTTTAACACAGAAACAACTTCATTTACTTAATTTTCAAATTCTTATTAGATTCTCTGTGAGGCCCAACTGCTACCTGTAGTTCCTAAATTTGCTCATTTATCCATGACTTCCCAGTAAAATTATTTTACTGTAGAAATCAGTACACAGATATATTTCTCTCCTGATGTTCCATGTGCAGCTATTCACCATCGTGTACTCAGCACCAACCTGGTACTTAAATGTCATGAGATAAAGGCTTATGGGCTTTTCCTTCTTTTACATACTAATCTGAGGGCACACATTTCAGTATCTCACTTATCTCCAAAATCAACATTCTTTATTCTGTTAGGTTAACAACATTCTTTATCATTGTAGTGTGGTCACTTTTCCTTAGAATCATTACTGTATACTAACCAGGTGTGACTATGTTACCTGTGTTTTAGCTTTTTCACATTTTTAAATAGAAATATTCTTTCTTTGGGCACCTGGGTGGCTCAGTTGGTTAAGCATCTAACTCTTGGTTTTGGTTCAGGTCCTGATCTCAGGGTCTGAGGATTGAGTCCTCTGTCAGTCTCCATGCTCAGCATGGAGGCTGCTTGCGATTCTCTTTCCCTCTCCCTCCTATTCCTGCTCTCCCTTCATCTCTCTATCTCTCAAATAAATAAATAGATCTTAAAAAAAAAAGAAATGTTCTTTCTTTCCCTGAAACTCTAAAATGCCTTTAACTGCTACTTTGTATAAAATGTACTCTATGATGTTTCTTGATCCTGCTGCCTCTAAAAATAATTCAAATCTTCCTATTAATTCAATTTCACTGTATGTTTGTTTATAAGACTTCCTTGAATAGTCCACGATTTAGTTTCTTTATTTAGGATCTTGTTTGTGCTACCTCTGTCCATTTTGAGTGGATTATGTCCTCAGAAGTTCTTTTTTTTTTTTTTTTTTTTTTTGCCAAACTCAGGAAGATATGATTTGAAGCTCCCCAATCCATTGCTTTTATCTCCTGTTTTCTAATATGAAATAGAATAGCACACTGAGACTTGTTCCACGATATCTGAACTATACTGCTGAATAGTCTTAAGTTTTCCTTGTTTCCTCATGGAGTGCTGACAAAATGACCCATTTCAGGGAGTAAAAGATTCCCTTGGGTGAATCTGAAGGATTTGGCAGCAGAACATATGTGACCAGCCTCTATAACATGCAAACTTTATCCTCGAAGCCTTTGTCTACATTTCCTATTAGTCCCCAACATTTTGGCATTGTCCTCCTTTATAAAAGTATGTCAAATCTTTTCCTTTGTGCATCGGGAGTACAGACTACTCAAACCCTGTGGCAGAGCCCTCGGGTGGCTACACCATCCATCCCTCCATTCTTCCTCAGTAGCCGAACACTGGCTTCATTCCTGGTGGTCATGTGTCCTACTGAAGACCCCAGTTTTAACCTCCTTTGCTTCTAGGGATGGCCAACAAGGTGTAATTTAAGTGGATGAATGGAGCATCTGGCAAAGTTCTTTGAAACAGCAGAGTAACTGAAGGAATCCATTCTGCCTTCCAGCTTTCCTCCAGAGTCCCATCTAGAAAATATATCTAATGGCCACTGACGAATAGAAATTAGACAGTGAAAATGGCAGAGCAACATTGGCAGACTGTGTCTCTAAGGACTTTAAAGAGCATCTCATTCCTGGACTGTCCATGTTATACCAGTAGAAACTCAAATACTGTGTTTAGGCTCCTGGGCTAGTATCTGGCAGAGTCCCTGGCCTAAAGTGTTCCCACGACTGGAGCTTTTTAATATGCTTGCTGTTACTTTGACTTCTCACGTGAACCTTGTGAGGAATAATCCATATTTTTGTCAGAACTGCTCTGAGTAGCTCTGACAAACTGTTCCCTACCAAGGAGAGTGGTTATTGAGTTTCTAATGTCTCTGAGATGGGAGAAACATAATTCAAACTTAGGTCTGACTCAGAAACCCAAACTTCAAGTTCGACTCAAATATTTCACATATTCACTATATTTTATTTTATTCTGTCATAGTCCATTTCATGTGATTTAACCAGGTGGCTTAGAACACCACAGAAAGCAGAAACAGCTTTACCCTGGCCTCACTTATGTTTAACATGCTTTCCTTTACGAGTGAGGCCAGAGATGTCCAAATATACAGGCAGGTCTCTCCAGAAAGGTGGTCTTACCACACATGGTCCCCTGCCCAGCCAGGAATAACTTGTCTTCCTTCTCCCCGTTGGTCACAGGGCTATGGCATGACCTTATGAGTAGGTCAGTGTATTTCACCCGCCATTCATCCAGAATGACTTTTTTTTTTTTTTTTTTTTTTTATTTATGATAGTCATACAGAGAGAAAGGGAGAGAGGCAGAGACACAGGCAGAGGGAGAAGCAGGCTCCATGCACCAGGAGCCTGATGTGGGATTCGATCCCGGGTCTCCAGGATCGCGCCCTGGGCCAAAGGCAGGCGCCAAACCGCTGCGCCACCCAGGGATCCCTCCAGAATGACTTTTAAAATAATAATCATAATTTGGTGGATTTTCTTCTTTATTCTAAAGATAAATCATTCCAAATACATAAATGGTTTATAAATATATTATTCTACATATTTATTTATCGATATATAAAATATTCATAAGCATATAAAATATATTTATTTATAAATATTTATATTATTTATTTATTATATACCTGGTGGTGCCACTATACCTGGCACCTCCAGGTATGGTGTTATATGTTATAACTGAAACTCCCTCCCTATCTATCTAGTAATAATACACATCCATACATACAAGTACACCTATTTTACCACTTTATTTATAGCAAATTCCTACCAGCACCAGCTAAACCAGCACCTATGATTTTGTCTTATTCTTACAGTACTGTCTACATCTCCCATATTAAGCCTTTGTCGGTCTGCCTCTTCTACAAGATTTTAAGTTCTAAGAAAGCACCGGTTTTGTCATATCCATTTCTATATGTTCAGCATGTAGGACAGTGACAGACTCACAATAAGTGATTATTGCAGATATGCTCATGAAATTAATCATTGCAAACATCTGGAAGACTATATTTACCAAGAATCTTTTGGTGTACACGCAGCGACCGCCCCTTCATCAGTAGCAAAACGAAGGTGGGGAAAATGAAAGACTCTTGCCCAAATTCAAACAACAGATAAGCAGAACTGGAGAATTGGAGTCTGAATCTCTGTCTGAAAAATCTATGCTTTTTGAATGGTATTGGGAGCAGAACTGTCCCCAGAGCCTCACTGTTGATGTTCAAAGAGCTCTTTCCTTTCTCAGCTATTTATCATGCTATTCACACTCCTTTAGTTGTGACATCTGGCATTACACAATTTTTCTTTATCTTTTGCTTGGGTTTTCATCATTAGTACCTATTTTCACCCTCTTTCTCTCTTAATACGGAGAGGGTTGTCAAAGGGTGCCTCCCTGCAGCTCCAGCCAGGCTACCCCACATGCACTGCTGGGAGTATCCGCTTCCTTTCCTGACAAATGAACTAAATATGTGAGGTTTGGGCTTAAACTTTACTCTCACTTGGCATTCTCTCCTTCCTTTGACTATCTACAAGAGCTTTTCTCAAGGTTTTAGAAAATTTTCAGTCATTATTTTTCCTCTGATCTATGTCTAGTCTTCATTATTTGACTCTATAAATGATACCAGATACTTTGCTCTTCGAAAGTGGTGGATTCATTCTGTATCTTCAGAGTGATTTTCCATGGCCACATTAAGAGACCAAACTCCTTCTCCACACAATCAGAGGATTTATAATGACAATAATGTCCCCATTTCCATTCTGTGGCCTGGACATTAATGGTCTTTAGCGGTCTTGGATTTTTTGGGTGGTTACTTTGGCATTTTGATGCATGGGTGCTTCCTTAGGCATCTTGCAGGGAGGTCTGGCTTACCTTTTGGTTATCTCTCTCAGATTATGAATATTTTCTTAAACTTTGATTGATTCCCCAGATTTTGTTTTTAATTAAGGTTCCCATCCTAAGAGAGTGCTCTTAGCTGTAGTCTGCTTTTCTGATCACAGAGTGGCATGGCTTGTCTTCTGTGTTTTGTAAGTCTGTACGGTTCATCTGCTTTTATTTATTTATTTATTTATTTATTTATTTATTTATTTATTTATTTATGTTCATCTGCTTTTAAATTAAATAACATCCCCTAAAAATGTGACTTTATGAGTCATTACCAAGAACAAGTTCATGTCATCATCTCACTAACTTAAATAAAAAATTCTTCACCTCTGAAGGAAAGAAAATGTCCTCTAAGTCACATTTGTACTCTGGATTCAGATTGAAGGGTGTTCTTTCTTAGGTGGTGAATATATATATCATCTAAACCTGATTCTTGACCTAAAACTCTTCCATAAGCAGGTGTCCATTTTCTCTTCAAGGAATATGAGTCCCTGAAATCATGACCTGAGCCAAAGCAGACGCTTCATTGACTGAGCCACCCAGGTGCCCCTTGCTTGTTTATCTTCACACTGGACCTCACAGCCCCCTCCTCCTTTCTTGGGCCAAAGCTCTCTCCTCCCTGTTATGCCCACCCCAGCTCTTATATGGCTCCCACCACTTGAAATTCACTCTTCTCCTCCCCACCCCTGCACTTACACTATTACTGAGCTCCACTGAGCATCTCCTGCTACTCAACTAACCCTGCTCCCACCCATAAGGTGGTTACAGCAGTCTCTGCTTCAACAGGGTCCTCTGCTTGTGCTCCCAGCTCTCAAAGCTCTGTGTGCTCGCTTTTTCCATGAAGCCTTTCTCCAGCTCGTCTGAAGATTAATCATCAGTCTGTCTTTTATTCTTGCTCTCTTGTCTCCACTCCTCTTTTTTTTCCTGTATCTCTCTTTAGCTTACCCTGTTTTTTTCTCTAGTTCTGGGCCCCAACTTTCCAGCAACAGCCAAAGCTTGGGGGGCAAATGCTTTACTTTATCCAGTTAAAGTGCTCCAGGATTGCCACTGATGTCCTCACATGTGCAACTATCTCTTTTTCCCCTTTGCCTCTTGACCCTTGACTCCAGAGAACCTGCTCTTCTGACTATCACCCCCACAATTCTTGCCCCAGGATGTTCTGTTCATTTTCAGGCCCTCCCACTCATCCTTTAAGCTAGGTGGATCTGGGTCTGTTATGCCATTGTAAAGAAGTAGAAACCGGGCAGCCCTGTTCTCTAGTTTGTTACATGATCTGCAGGATTGCAATCCAAAAACTAAGCTAGATTCCAACCATGGGGAACATATGAAAGTGGTTTGTTTGAATACAGATCTCAAGATGGTACAGATTTCTCTCTTCTTTAAATCAGTATAATGGAATTTGGTGAACGAGCAGACTTGGTAATAAATTCTACAGCTCTTGACAAACTTCTGTTTAAACCCTACAGCTATGGTATCAATCCGGTCAAGCAGTAATATTTCCAAATTAGCATTTCATTTAAAAGAGAAAGCACATGCTAGAATTTTCTCTCACATCTGCTTTCCCAGCCCGATCAGTTCTGCAGCCTAGGATTATGATAAGGCCTAATCATATGAGAAAAACTCAGGGAAGCTGTTCATTCTTACTGAGCTGTAACTTCGGGTGCAAGACATAAAGGACAAAAAAAAAAAAAACATTATTTTACGTCACATGCCACTTTTTTTTCCTAATAGTCATGTTATTTTCAATCCTTTATAGGTACTCAAACAGGTGTTTGAAGATAAAATAGGCATATATTTAATTAGACCAAATTTCTGAAATCTCCTTGTAATTACTTTATTCTCGTTTATATATATATATTTTTTTTCTTGTGCTCTTTTCATGTAGTGAAGACTCCTCTTCCAGTTAAAATTGCTATTTCTAAGTTCACTTGTCACTATTGGGTAACTGGTACGTTGAATCAGCTGTTTCGAGGAGAGAGGTGATTCAGAATAGCTCCGCTTTTTTCTTTTCAAGATTTATTGATTTATTTTAGAGAGCGCACGCATGAGGGTGAGAAGGGCAGAAGAAGAGGCCGAGAAGCAGGCTCCTGGCTGAGCACAGAGCCCCATGAAGGGCTTGGTTTCTAGGATCCCGACATCAAGACCTGAGTGGATACCCTCAAGGGGCTGAACCACCCAGGCGCCCCTAGAATAGCTCCACTGTTTAAGGAAATACCTGCTAGGAAGTAAATACTACTATCATGTCTTTTAAGATATTTGTAAAATTTTAAACACTGAAAGGTCTGTTTATTATGATTATCACTCCAGAATAATCCCTTTGGGCAAGCAGTTGATCAGCTCTCCTATCATTAGTAATGTTGGGATTTCTCCATTATCCACCTTCCTCATAGCAAGTATGTGTTAGCTTCCACATTTTATGAAAATCACATATAAGGTACATGACCGGGCAAGGGGATATTTCTACATAATTTAAAAGTTTTAATACATTTACAGGACAGGTGGACATCGTTCCATAATTTGTTTAAAAAGTTAGAAGTCACTTTTATCACGGCACTCGAGACGTATCAGTGATCTTGAATAAAGTGGTGATTAATTGCTAAGCTGCATATGGGGTCTGACGCCAGCCCAGATAAGTGAGCGCTCATTGACACGTTCATCTATATGCCATTGTGTTTTCTGATAATCTTGAATACATCAATTGATTTTCAGAAGCAAAGCAAGGCTCTACAAAGGAATGTGTACTAGGCTTTGCATGTTTGGGACTACATTTGGAATGCTAGCTCTGGAGCCAAGGCTTTTGTCTCTTTTACATCTACCCTGTCCTGTGAGCCACCTTCAGCTCTCCCTGTCCGCTCTGACCACAGGCTCTACAAGCAGCTCATTTTCCCAAAAGGGCGCTTTAGATGCTAGTCATTAGAAAGATGTGAGAATCCATCCAGCTCTGCCAGCTTGGAGGCTTAGTTTTAATCACCATTAATGAAGGTAATGATTTAGTGGGTGGAAGCAGGAGTATTAGAAAGAATGATTAGACTCTACAGGAGTTTCATAACCAATCTTCATAGAAGCTTATTCTATGTCTCAGCTGATCCATTTAATTCCATGTTTGGAAATTATCCCTGAGAATAAAGGGAGCTTGAAAAATCCTCAAACCCAAGACATATACAGGCTTTTTTTTTTTTTTTAATAAGAGCTCTACAAATTTAGCATTATTTTCCCCAAACTCCAAAGTTATGTTAGTCTACTATTAAGGTAAAAAATAACTACTACTTAAATGCTAGTAAGAGAATAATATTAATATTTAATGAAGTAGAGGTTTCTAGATAATGGCAAACTATAAGTTTTCTAGTAACCCCTTAAGACTTTTAGAAAAACCATGAGAGAAGCAAAACGTACAAGTTGGAATACACTCACTACAGATATGAGAAGGATGTATTGCAGACTGAATAAATGACCCCTGCTTCTGTAACAGTGTAAGAGAAAAACCCACTCCTCTCCCTCCGCGGCCTCTTGCAAACCTCAGTCCAGCTTCCTGATTCCACAAGTGGTTAAGGGACATCTAAAACCACCATCATCATCAGGGTTGAGGAATGATAATGATCTCGGTTTTAATGCCTGATAACTAAGCAAACGAAAACGTTCTGTAATAACCATAAACCATAAAGGGCCAATGTTGGCATAATGGCTCCCTGCTATTAGTATAACCTTCAGAATTAGCTTTTCACGGAGGAAAGAAGAGGCGTCTCTCTGAAGCCTGTGAGGTCAGGACACTCACTAACGATGAGTGGAGTCACTCTGAGCTAACGGTTCTCTTCTGTCCGAGAGGAACTGGTGACCAAGTGTTTGCTAGAAAGCTAATGGTCCTGGTACGGCTATGGTTTGCATGAAAAAAAAATCCTAGATTTCTACAGGCTTTGAAACTGGCTAAATGTGTATAGGGAATTCTTCATTTTAAAAAAGACATTGTTTCTTTGGGGGTGGGAATAAAGAGCTTTGCACATGCCTCAAAGCTTTGATACGTGCATGTTCGAATACAGAGCTGCAAGGAGTATTTGTTTGACTAGAGAAACAATTCTAGGCTTGTTCTTTCAAATGCCAGAAGTCAGTCTACAAAGTTTTGGTTAATGCCGGACGTATCACTATTATGAATGAGATACTTGTTGGAATAAGGAAGTAAAATGTAAACTCTTTTAAACAATTTTCCAAATATTTGGAGCAAGTGAGAGCACCATTGTTTTGAGTGGTGTGTGATTAAAGTGAGTGGCCTTGTGAAAAGGCCAGGTATAGGACACTATTTAAGGAAACTTCTTAAAAATGCCTTTTAGGTTTAGATATCGTTTGTCTGAAAGTAGGGACAAGATTTTCATTCTCTAGCTTCAGGAATAAGAGTTCAGTGCCTTGGTGTGAAGGAGACAAAGAATGGAGACAGTGGTTCAGGTGTTTTGGAGAAGAGAGATGCTCAAACATGGAGCAAGTGATTATTTTCAAGAGAGTCCTAAAAGTGGACTATTTTCTGGGTATGCTGAAGCTTACAGTAGGGGTACAGAGTGTGAATACTCTTTCTGTTGGTATTTATCTTCTTCTAGATGTTGGATCTCTTTGGGGAAAAATTGTTAACTAAAGACTATTGCTTTTCTAGATGTGGTCAATGGATAAAGGACCTATTGAGGTTTGTAAGAAAGCCTCAGTACTAGAGAGATACTATATTGGGTTACAGCTGCTAAGGTCAGAATAATAAGGCTTACTATTTTATTTTAGAAAATGGCTAGTTGAATTTCTGAATTGGCTTTTTTTTTGTGTTAGCCTAAAAGAAAAGTGCAACCATCCATACAGGTTTCTTTGGTCACAAAAAACTGAGCTCCAATGAAAAAATCAGAGATAATTACATTTCTTCACACAAGAACTAATCATTTTGTGGTTTGACTGGTAATTGGGAGAAAATGTTATTATTATATTATGTCTCTCTTCCTAAGTTTGGAAGCTGTGAAAATGTACACTTTTATTTCATTATTTTGGTGGTTATATTGTTGCCTTGAATACAAAATTGAGAATGCAGACATGGCTATTTAATGTATACAAAATAAAAATATATACTTTACATTTGCACACACATAGGTATATGCTTATTTTTATATAAAAAAATCTCTGGAGATATAGTATTATTGAAGAATTTCTCTTAATAGTATTCCAATAGGAAGAAGGAGACACAAATGTGAATGGAAAATGTGCATCAAATATAACCCATAGTGTAAGACATACCAACCTAGAGATTATGTCTTTATTTTTTGTGTGTGTGACTTGATCCCTGAAGTTTGAGTATTCTTGTAAGTTTTTCATGGTACAATATAATTTATCTGTGTTGCATAGTCATGTGTGGAAATATTCTCTGACATCTTTACTTCTTGATAGTATTTTTTTTGCAGCATGTGATTTTGGTAGGTTTACATTGAAATAATAAATACGAACCCAAGTATCTCTGAGAAGCTACTCGAAATTCAAAGTTTTGTAAAGGGACTTGCAATTTCTAAAATGGTTTCTGAGGGCAGCCCAGGTGGCTCAGCGGTTTAATGCCAACTTCAGCCCAGGGCATGATCCTGAAGACCCGGGATGGACTCCCACGTCGGGCTCCCTGCATGGAGCCTGCTTCTCCCTGCCTGTGTCTCTGCCTCTCTCTGTGTCTCTCATGAATAAATAAATAAAATTTAAAAAAAAATAAAAAAATAAAATGGCTTCTGATCCCGGACCTTGGTCGTATCCAAAGGCCAGTTGTTGGAGTGAAGCTTCACTGTGGCATGCTTCTATGATCTATATGTATGCACCTCGAAATCCAAGGGTGTGTGTGTGTATGTACATGTTCTAAAAGTGGGACTTTATCCTGTCAAAGATGGCTCAGAGGCCTCAAGGAATGGGGCAGTGGCTTATTTGTGTTCCCATGAAAAGATGTGACCCATGGGTGTGAACTGCCACTTAGTTGAAGAATATTAATACAGACAGGGTGGATGTTTCTAAGAAAGAGAAGAGCAGAAAAGCAATTGCACACTACTCAGTTAGAATCCACAAGAGGAGGACGGAGCCTCAGACAGTGGGCTCGAGTAGAAGAGAGTTGTACGGTCTCTGCCAGCGCTCTTCTCCATCTGCAGGCCTTCACATCTGATGTGCTCGCCTGGGCCTTTGTTCTCATGTTCTTTTCCCAGGCTGGGCCCATTTCCATCTTACAGCTCTCCCCAGGAAGCTGTTCTCTGAATGCTCAATCTAACTTGATCTACTCCAACCTTCTTTCCAAACACACCTCCAGTTACCCCATCATTTTGACGGTGGGACCCCTTTTTTGTCATTGCCATTCATCTCTTTTCTGTTTATTCTCCCTGCTAGCTGATCCAGTCCAGCTTCTTGACTTTCAGTGACTCCTGAATCTACCCCTGTAGCCCAAACATCTCTGGTGAACTCCAGAATCAGGTATCCAAACTGCCTACTGGACATCTCTGCTTGGATGTCTGGAAAACACCTCAAATTTGACAGGCTTAAATGAGAGATTCTAATCACTCTGTTTCCCACCCAACCACTCCTTACTCGGCCTTCCAATATCAGTTGATGGAAAAGCTACCCGTCACTTTGCTCAGAACAAAAAGTTCCAAGTCATCCCTGGCTTCCCTCCCTCTCTTTCCTCTCATATCTTATCCACTATATAATCCTTTGTGGAAACAAGGATGGTTTATTTTAGCACCCATCTAGAGTCTAAGTATGGTGTATATTTTTAAATCTTTTTCTTTTTTATTTTACATATTTGTTTATTTGAGAAACGGGGGGGGGGGGGGAGGGGCAGAGGGGGAGAGAGAGAACCCTAAGCAGGCTCTGCAATGAGCATGGAACCGAACACAGGGCTGGATCTCATGGCCATAAAATCATGACCTGAGCCAAAACCAAAAGTCAGACACTTAACTGACTGAGCCACTCAGGCACCCTCTTTTTTGTTTTATCTTTTTCTAATGGAAATTTGATAAATCCTGTCATACACACTCAGTTCTCCAAAACTGTTAAATGTCGATAACTTGCATAGGCTAGGCTGTTACTGGTTAGCACAGGAATTAGACTTTCTTTTTAGCATTTAAATTTTTCCAAATGTCAGGTTTATGTTAAATTAGATTTTAAACACTCAGGGAATTACATATTTCAAAGCTCTAAATACTTTGACAATATATATAATTTTAAAATGATACAGCTTTTAGAAGTTGTGGGGGCAACAGCAGTTACTATATAGGTGAAATTACACAGGATGTATAAAGTGAACACGTAGCGTGCATGGGTAAAAAGATGCTATAATCTCACATCGCTATTTCTTTAGAGCCAAATTGGGAGTTAGATAATTCCATCATGTATCTTTTTCAAAGTTTTGGATTACTAATGCATCCCACGATTACATTTTACATCTCTAAAACAGTAATAAGACCCTGGTTATTTTTGGAAGATATTTGTCTAAAAAGATATAACTAACAAAACCATACAATTTGTCTGAACACTACATCCTCTTATTTAAGGTAAAAAGTAAAATCTTTTGCAATGGCAATGTAAGATTGAATTTCTTTTACAAATCTACAAACATTAAACTATATATCAAAATATATATTATATATTTATAATAAATAATTATAAATTTATAATAGTATATTATAATTATAAAGGGACAATATAAAAAATAAAAATAAAAATAAATAAATAAAGGGACAATACTCAGTTGCAATTCTGTGAGTGTTTTTTGTCAGGTTGTTGAAGTAATGTTAATGGAAGATACTCAGAAAACAACCCAAATAGGGCTAAGACCTTAGCCTCTACCATAGTGTGAGTTTCTTTCCCTTGAAAACAGATCAACAATGCAAAATGCTTGTTTTTGAGCACAGTATTTCAAATTAGCCTTATCTTTTCCATAGTCGTATGAAGGACAATACGTAACAACCAATCCCAAGTTTAAAGTGCCTTCATTAAGTTTCTTACCTGCTTTTCCTCTTCGATATTAGTGATAATTCAGAAACAGATCCCGTATTTCCAAAGAAGACTAAGAAATAACACTGACAGCAGGAGCCAGTGTGCACAGAGTAATCACTGTATTCCAGGTTCTCTTCCAAAGGCTTTACATACATGAACTCATTTAATCTTTGGATCCACGCTTTGAGGTAGGCACTATCATTTTTACATCTACAGATGGAGAAACTAAGTCCAACGAAGTTTGTGATACTTCCCAGATCCATGCATTTACTAAGTGGTAGATCCGGGCTTCCAAGGCAAACTAACTGATTTTTACAATTTACCTTAAGTTTCAGTTGGAAAAGAGGAGTAAGTTCTGGAGAAATTTGATTCTAGTTAACAATTCTGTCTTGTATATTTAAAATTTTCCGAGAGGAGTGTGGTCTTCTGATTATTTAACTTGATATAAGGATATAGTTAGAAATTCTAGAGAAATATGTATTCCTTAAGCAACTGTTTTGAAAACACAGTCATTTTGTTGCTGAACAGATACACGGTGATTCATTATTGAGTTAAAGTCACAGTTTGAAGTAGACAACCTGAGATTAAAGTCACTACAGAGTGACTCGAAGAAAAGTAGCTCCCATGAGAAATTTACGGCTTAGATTTCAGGCCTGTAAAAAACTGGATTTCTACCTGTTTTTAGAATAGCTGACATGACTAGTATTCATCAGGTGCCCGTAGAACCACATTCATTTGAGCGCCAGTGAGTGTGGGCGTGTGGAAAGCACACCAAGCTCTTCACAAAGGATTTCATCTGTGGGTTCCTTTCCTTCACATCTGACGAACACAAGATACATGTTTTCTTTTTCCTAAGGAAAGTAAACTATTTATTCCATCCCAGGAAAATAAATATTATCTTTGAGATTTTAATTCATTAAATCCTTGCATCCTTAACAAATGCAAACATGAGAAGGCTGTTCCTATTGGAACAGACCAGAAATAATTTATAGTCTTCACACTTGAGAACTTAGTCTTAGAGATTCTTTGTCCTAAAGAGGAGTAAGGGACAGGTGGGTCTAGGGAGGGAGAGACATGTAGGGGGCTACGGGATTGGGCTTACAGAAATCCCCAAAATGCAGAGATGTAAGGAAACCAGAGATAAGGGAACACTTCAGACCACCCTGCCCTAGGTGTGTGTGGGGGGGGCTTTTTTTTAATGGCAATCACCTGTGATGGACAAAGAATAACCAGACCCTAAAATAAGGAAGCCATTGAAGATGGTATCACAGTCCTTACTCAAACCAAGACATCACAAGAATAAGGCCACAAGCTCCCTGGTCAGTCCTAAATACAAGACTGTCGGTGGAAGTCCCCGTGGGCAGCCCTGTGGGTCCCCTCTCACTCCTGAGAGCTCTCTCTGGATCCTTGCTTCCTGAGCTTCCCTCGCTTTGCTCATGCTCCTTTGTCCCTGAGATTCATTCCTCAACTCCGTGAAACAAGAACCTCACTCTCCTGCTTCAAAGGCATTTATAGACGTACATTAAGGATTTTGTTTCAACAGTATGAACTTTGGAGATTATTTAGGCAATGTTCTATATTAACTTTTATCAGAACACATCTTATCTCTACAGATATATATATATGTGCATATACACATATATAATATATATAATATACATATATATGTCTATGTATACACACACATATATATAATGGTATATATATGGCATAGTGTATATGACATATAGTATATATAAGATAATTCATAATTCTCTTATATAAATATTTATAAAATTCCTTTTTTTCCCTTTCCTGGCTAAAAAATACACTAAATGTCTTTAAAAATAGACAACCTAAAAAAAAAAATAGACAACCTACCAATATTTTGAAAGAGATTTGAGCATCACAGACTGGAATAATATGGTATTGCCTATGGAGTTGTTTACAGTGCTTGAATTCTAAAGAAATAAGTCTTGAAGTGGCGTCAACCCAGAGACTTTGCAGAACAGATGGCCCCCCACTCCGGCTTCTTTTGTAAAGACTGAGAAAATGAGGTCAATTGGCATCTTTTGATAAATTGCCTACAGTGAATCATGGTTTGGGATAAAGTGTTTTTGTTTTTGTTTTTCCTTGAAAGAGATGGCATTTTAATGAATAGGCACCCCTTCAAAGCATTTAAATATCAATAAAAGTGAATTCAAGCATAGAAAGTAAGAAAAAGGCAGACTACACAGGCTTGAGGGAATTTTTACATTAAAAAGTAAAGCCCGCTTGGGTAAAGTGACTGAAGCAAAGTCTGGCTACAGTATGTTAATGGGGAAAGCAGATCTGAAGTAAATCTGAAACCGGAGTCAAGAAATGATCTCACCAGTAAAGTGAGGTGGTTATTGCTGAGAAACGAACTAGCAGCGCAGCCCAGGATTTTAGCAGTGAGGCAACAGCATCCCATAAGCCAAAAATAAAATAAATTTGCTGCTTTAAAAAAATTTCACAAAATTTACATTTAATAATACAAGCTGTGTTGATTTTATTTTGTTCATTAACATAGAAGAAAGTTTTCATGATGTGTTTGCTAAGAGAGAGCAATAACATAAAAGCTGATACCCTTTTAAATGTGATCAAACTTCCCCTCTTCAAAGAACATATACTCAAATCTAAGGCAGATCTTGAACCATCATATAAAGATGTGTTAAATTATTTATTGTTTTCGGTAAAAGAAGAGGAAAACAGGTTTCAGAAGATAATCACGTGACAAAACTAAATTTGGCCACTTTTAAATAAGCAAATGTTTATATAATTTGACATATGGGATTAATTCCTATTCTAGACATGATAGCAATTTCCTTGCATATATATTTATATTTATATATTATATATATAATATATATAAATACACTTTAGGAATCTTTATCTCTTACCCTGATCTGTTCTCAGTTTTGTTGGGGGAATATGAGTTTATCAGATTATGTTACACAAAAATCCACCACTGGCAAGTTTCTCCGAACATTAAAGAGATATACTTTTTTCCATTATATATACATATATGTAATATATGTAATGTATATGTAATATATGTAATATATATAATATATTATTATATCTTTTTATCGAGTATATGTGTGTGTGTGTGTGTGTGTGTGTGTGTGTGTATTAAAAATCCACCACTGGCAAGTTTCTCTGAACATTAAAGAGATATACCTTTTTTCCATTATATATACATATATGTAATATATGTAATGTATATGTAATATATATAATATATGTAATATATTATTATATCTTTTTATCGAGTATATATATATGTGTGTGTACACATATACACACACACACACATATATAATGGGAAAAAAGTATATCTCTTTAATGTTCAGAGAAACTTGCCAGTGGTGGATTTTTAATACACACACACACACACACACACACACACACACATCCATCAACAATCCTAAAACGGTCCTTAAGGGGCTTGGCAAGACTTCGGTGAAAATATTACTAAGTATTAAATAGTGAAGAGCCTGCTTACCAGTAGCAGTTATAAAGTGAGATACTTTCTGTTTCATCTGCATTTTCTTTCTGCCCATTCAGAACCTCAGACAGGCAACAAGCAGAGGGTTTATTGAGTTCCAAGTACTGTCTGCATTACTTCAGACCTATGGAGAGTGAGTTAGGTGAGGTCCTGCCTGGTGAGTCCAACACTCCCTCAGGGTAAAAAGACCACAAGCAATACACTGAAAACTAGAAACCTAACATACATGTCAAAGCAATTTAAATTTTCAAATTAATGATCAGGATAATTTTAAGGAATTTTGTTCATCCTGTTTTAGAGTTGTTAAATAATGTAAGTCATATTGTCCAGAACTGACTCCTCACAGAAAAGAGAGTTATTTTTTTTAAGATTTTATTTATTTATTCATGAGAGACACAGAGAGGCAGAGAGAGAGAGAGGCAGAGACACAGGCAGAGGGAGAAGCAGGCTCCATGCAGGAAGACTGATGTGGGATTCGATCCTGGGACTCCAGGTCACACCCTGAGCCAAGGCAATCGCTAAACCGCTAAGCCACCCAGGGATCCCCAGAAAAGAGAGTTATAAATCAAAATGTTCATAGTGTTTATAAAAACTCCATTGAATATAATGTTCTTCAAATTTATAAAATCATATCACACTCATACTTGGATCAAACCATGAAGAATTGAAAAAAGTATCAGGTTTTGTAATTTATGTATATATAATTTTCATATAAGTATTATATAAGTAAATATATTAAATATTGTATTATACATGTAAAGTATATAAAATTTATATATAAACATTATATATATCTATTTACTTTTTGCATATATATATACACACAATATACTATATATACACATACCTCAATATCATATATATTATATATTACATATATTACTATAGAATATATTATAGTAATATTATATGATATCATATATAGATTTATTATTTAATATATAATATATTTATACACATGTAATTTATTATAAGTATTAAATATATAATATATAAATGTATGATAAAATATTGTATTATATATTTAGAATATGTAACATTTATATATATTACATATACTTACATATTATATTATACATAATATTTAAATTTATATCATATACATAATATTCTATCCTTAAGTTAGCAAAAGAAATAAGCTTTCCTATCATTCTCTGCTTAAATCCTAAAATAAAACTTTAAATGATATTAGCATAATTTGCAACACTATAAATTGAACCATTACTAAAAGTACAGAAGCAGGGCTAATTAGTTCAAGTATCCCTGACCCTAGGTTAGCATCATCAAACTGAATACAGGGCCTGAAGTGAGTGAGACGAAGAAAACTGATGAATAACAACTGGTTGAAATATTATTAGTGAAAAAATATCTTCTAAGAAAAATAGAAGATAAATGATTCATTGTTTTTTAAATCTCAAGAGAAATGTAGGCTCCACTCAACTATAGGATTCTACTATTGTTACTATTTAAGATTAATTTCTCCTAAGAGTAAAATTCCAAATGCTGATGATGCAAACAAAGATTTAAAATCCAAGTGTATGAATTAAAAACTCAAAGACCAATTTCCTTTCTAGCCCATGATCCCTTAGTCCAATATGAACGTCTATCTTCACTACTATTGATAGGGAATATGAGCTCCATTCCCTTTGATGGCCTTTTTTTTTCTTCGACTTTTATAGCAGTTCTGAAAGGTTGGATATAATACTTGATGGATTTTTGAGACCATATGCTCCGTCTCAATTTTTAGTTAGAATTAAATCTAGGCCAGAAACAGTTGTCTTTCATAGTTTTCAGATCTAAAGATCTAAGAAAGATCTAAATAATGAGTGTCAGCGATCCTTTTCAGCATTTTAAAAAATCCATATACTGTGAAATATCTGTCCTATACACTTTTAATTATCTTCAAACTAATTATATAAATATGAAATAATTTTCATGTGAGGAACAGTGCTTTACCATATCCCATTAAGCAGCTGGTAGGTCTCTTTCTTCTTTCCTTACACTAAACAACGCTCAAACCACAGCTTCACCTAACGGTGCAATTTTGTAACCAGTAAATGCCCCTTGAGATCACTTGTCTACTCCTTCATTAATAGTTGTGAGGAATAAAGCCTGGAGAACATCCGCGTCTTTCTTTGTTCAGTTCTTTCATCATTACCTGTCTTGTGAACCTGCCTAGGATCCTTCACATGTTCGTCATTCCCAAGCTCTCACCTGGTCTCTGAAGCGCAGCAGTTGGTTTCAAGGGCCCGTCAGAGTTCATGCAGGGCAGGAGGTAATTACAGTGTTCCTATTTCCACTCGGTTTCATAATGGACATTTGGAAGGTGAGAAATCAAATCGTTTCTATACAAAATAATAATATTAAAACCTTCTTGGCAGGTACAGATACTTGAAAGATGGGCTCCAATGGGTGCAAATCAATGATTTTCAACTGGGGGGGGGAGAGTATTTGATTTTTATGTTAATCAAAGGTGATCTGGGGTAGAAACAGTGGGAAAACGCTGGT
This sequence comes from Vulpes vulpes, assembly GCF_048418805.1. Lineage (NCBI taxonomy): Eukaryota > Metazoa > Chordata > Mammalia > Carnivora > Canidae > Vulpes > Vulpes vulpes. The sequence continues at coordinate 62,186,367 of NC_132786.1, forward strand.
CTGGATGGTCTGCGTTGTGACACCGTGATAAGGACTCTTCCATATTATGTTTGATTGAGGAAAAGTAATTTATTCTAAGAAGTTTTTTTTTTTATTATTTTTACTAATGATACCACTATATATATAAAATGTGGTATTATATATATATATATTTTTTCTACCATTAGTAAATTTTCCCAAATATCTCTTGGTCCATTTAAAGATGTGAATGTTGTCATTCTGTTTGCTCATATTTATTTATTTTCTTTCTTTCTTTCTTTCTTTCTTTCTTTCTTTCTTTCTTTCTTTCTTTCTTCTTTCTTTCTTTCTTTCTTTCTTTCTTTCTTTCTTTCTTCTTTTTTCTTTCTTTTTCTCTTTTCTTTCTTTTCTTTCTTCTTCTCTTCTTCTCCTTTCTCTTTCTTCCTTTCTTCTTTTCTTTCTTTCTTCTCCTTTCTTTCCTTCCTTCCTTCCTTCCTTCCTTCCTTCCTTCCTTCCTTTCTCTCTTTTCCTAATGCGAAGGTTAGGTTGGGGGTTAAATAATAGATTATTGTCTAGTGATATATTTATGTATTTAATGTTTTAAATCTCATGTCCATCATTCACTCTGGCATTGTGCTACTTTCTGAGATACGATGTAGAGAACAATTCTACACCGCCTCTTCCTTACAGGACTTTGATAATGTGGGAGGGTGAGGGATAGAGAGTCACCGTCTTGAAGGTGTAACTTCAAACTGAGTTAGGGTTCTCTGAAAACACTGGACAAATCTGACTCGGAAATTGCTTGGTTGTGGAGTGCTGGCTGGGATATCCCCTCTGAGAAGTCTCTCCTGTATTTGTGACATTTGACCTGGAAGCTAAAATAATTAAACCTCATAGCACAGAAATTTTGCTTTAAAGAGGATATGTAACCAAAGTATGCATTTTGTTTGTTTGTTTAATTTCTAAAGCAGAAGTTGTCACCAACTTACCTTAAACACTCAGGTTTTGAAATTTCAATTTAGATAAATAGCCTGGAAATAATACTTGAATTTCAGAGCAGCAATGAGTGTAAACATTTTGAAATATCTGTACAATACTATGAAAATACCCTTGATGTTTGTGAGTAACACAGAGTTATTGCTAGCGCTTCTTTGGTTTGCTGTCTACATAACTGAAAGGGATACTACGTTTTAGTTAAAGGTTAGTGAAAATAAGTAGGTAATTATTTCTCCCCTCCAAGTTCATATGCCTCTTGAATTCCATCCACAGATCTCTTCCATTAAGTAATCTGACGGAGAAAATGTAATGATTCTTCTTAGCTCAGTTTACCTAAATAAGGAACTTCCACAGTTTTGATTCAGTATCTATATAGTTACCTTATATGTAGCACTGGGATATTCTGAGTAGTTTTATTCATCCTTATCTTTGTCTTCGGAAGATAGATATCAAATAGAGAGCTCCAATACCCATGCCCTTAAAATTCTTACAGAATGCTGCTTGGGTGGCTCAGCCAGTTAAGCATCCGAATCTTGATCTCAGCTCAGGTCTTGATCTCAGGGTCTTGAGTTCAAGCTTTGTGTTGGGCTCCACATTAAGCATGGAGCCTACTTAAGAGAAAAAAATCTTACATAAACTATTTTCCCTAAGCAAATTATAGAAACTTAGTTGCCCAGATTTTCAAATTGTAGGAGAAACATCCAGATTATATTTCATTTTAAACTAGGTGTCATCAATTGAAAAGTTATCTTAAATTTCAAGAATATTATAAGACATCAGGTCCTCTTAAAGAGAAGTCATTTTTTTTTAATTCCCGAAGACAATTCTGATGTTATGTTAACCTTGTGACACATCAACTTAAAAACCTAAAAGTATTCATTATTAGAGTAGCATTGATTGAGAGTCTATGAAGTACCAAGTACTACGCTAGATGTTTCAAACACCACAGAAAGCTGCGAGGTCAGATAAAGGAAGCTTCTCTTGCAAAGGTGGAAACTGAGACTCAGGGTTTTCTGGCTCCCATGCTTATGTCAATTCTTCATGTGAAAGCATTTGATAGAAACCATGCACTGCAATTAATGGTGTTATAGAAAAAAACATAAGCTGGAAAATATCACATGGCAGGATACAAAACTGCCCTCTTCTTGCACTGCACTTTGGCTGCCAAGGCCTCCACGTGGAGAAAATCCTTTATTATGGTAGAGTTTTTCTTCAAATGCTGGAAGATGTTTTATTTCCATTTCAAGACCCTATAATATTAACATTTTAAGAGTACCTGCAAGAACAGCTTTCAAGAGAGAACTTTGGTGATGATGCCTTTGCACTTATTTTAATGTAATGGATGTACTTTGTCATTGAGACCCTCATATGAATTGCCATTCTCTCTTTTCTTTCCGCCGTGTTGGGCTGGTTTAGGGGACTTAGATGTTGGCGGTGGCTGTGGCATTTCTGGGTCCTGGCTTTTCCTCCTCAGTCCACTTTTCACAGTCCCACTACACGGAAGCCTTCAGTATGGAGAGTTCTCTCTCTTTCTCTCTTTAATCACCTTCACTCTCAGGAGAGCCCATCAATTCTTTTGGGTAAATATGCTATTTGCAGGCATCGAACTCTCAAGTTTATAATGTCAATCAAAACCTTGCCTGTGGGCCCCGTCTTGGCATATGTTACTCCTTAATTATCTTTTGCTCTTGGATGCCACTTTTTTTTTTTTTAACCAAACATATTAACCTCCACCTCACACTATTCTTTTTTTTTTTTTCAGCAAATGTGCCTATCAATCTATCTAGTCACGAAAATCATATATTAGGAATTTTCCTTGATTCCCTTTTTATTTCTCTTTCGCCTCCAGATATCCATCCCACAATCCTAGCAGTTCCGCCACCAAAAGATTTTCAACATACGTGTGTTCTGTCCATCTTAACTACCAGCAATGTTCTCATTTTCCCCTGAATTCGTTGATTTTAAGAAACGTTAATACAATACCTACCCAATAGACCAGTTATTGCTCTAACCCCAAGAAATTCAACATTGAACAACAGCAACTCCAAATCTCAGGGGGCTTACAATAAACATTTATTAATCGCCTTTTCTTTGTAGGAAGCATAACAATAACTCTATTGGAGGGAAAAGTATTGCAGTGGTATTTTGTTCTTTGCATGAAGTTCTGTCGTTAATTATTCTCATTTCTTTGAACGTGACAAGGCAGAATCCAAGTTCCTTTTAGTTGTCTCACTGACTAGGTTTCGAGTAGGTTGTGATAAGTTATTAGCCAGTGCAACATGACCCACTGTACAGACACTCAGCACTTGAACTCTTATTTAAGGAATTACGGATCTTGACTTGGATGATATTAGTGCTCTCTCTGCTCTGATTACTGAAATTATATGTCATTTATGAAACTGTTTTAGTATAATATTCCTTTCTCTGTTGATTACCACATGATTGCTTTAGAACAACTTTTTATTGTTGTTCTATTCTCAAAATGTGGTGTTAACCAAAAGGGTCTAGGATTTCAAAGGTCAGTCAACCTAGAAGATATGCCCGATTTCACTGTTTGATATCAGGAAAACAAAACAAAACAAAAAGTTAGATCAACTTTTGAAAAAAAATTAGGAAACTTAGACAAATATTTTAACAGATTTTTTTTTTCTTTTTCATCCTGGCAACTGGGTAACTGGACGGTTGTTAGGATTCTGAAGAACATGACTTGTTTTTCTTTTTTTTTTTTTTTTTTTTTAATTAATTTTTATTGGTGTTCAATTTACCAACTTACAGAAAAACACCCAGTGCTCATCCCGTCAAGTGTCCACCTCAGTGCCCGTCACCCATTCCCCTCCAACACCCGCCCTCCTCCCCCCTTCCCCCACCCCTAGTTCGTTTCCCCGAGTTAGGAGTCTTTATGTTCTGTCTCCCTTCCTGATATTTCCCAACATTTCTTCTCCCTTCCTTTATATTCCCTTTCACTATTATTTATATTCCCCAAATGAATGAGAACATACACTGCTTGTCCTTCTCCGATTGACTTATTTCACTCAGCATAATACCCTCCAGTTCCATCCACGTTGAAGCAAATGGTGGGTATTTGTCGTTTCTAATCGCTGAGTAATATTCCATTGTATACATAAACCACATCTTCTTTATCCATTCATCTTTCGATGGACACCGAGGCTCCTTCCACAGTTTGGCTATTGTGGCCATTGCTGATAGAAACATCGGGGTGCAGGTGTCCCGACGTTTCGTTGCATCTGAATCTTTGGGGTAAATCCCCAACAGTGCAATTGCTGGGTCGTAGGGCAGGTCTATTTTTAACTCTTTGAGGAACCTCCACACAGTTTTCCAGAGTGGCTGCACCAGTTCACATTCCCACCAACAGTGTAAGAGGGTTCCCTTTTCTCCGCATCCTCTCCAACATTTGTTGTTTCCTGCCTTGTTAATTTTCCCCATTCTCACTGGTGTGAGGTGGTATCTCATTGTGGTTTTGATTTGTATTTCCCTGATGGCAAGTGATGCAGAGCATTTTCTCATGTGCATGTTGGCCATGTCCATGTCTTCCTCTGTGAGATTTCTCTTCATGTCTTTTGCCCATTTCATGATTGGATTGTTTGTTTCTTTGGTGTTGAGTTTAATAAGTTCTTTATAGATTTTGGAAACTAGCCCTTTATCTGATATGTCGTTTGCAAATATCCTCTCCCATTCTGTAGGTTGTCTTTTAGTTTTTTTGACTGTATCCTTTGCTGTGCAAAAGCTTCTTATCTTGATGAAGTCCCAATAGTTCATTTTTGCTTTTGTTTCTTTTGCCTTTGTGGATGTATCTTGCAAGAAGTTACTGTGGCCGAGTTCAAAAAGGGTGTTGCCTGTGTTCTCCTCTAGGATTTTGATGGACTCTTGTCTCACATTTAGATCTCTCATCCATTTTGAGTTTATCTTTGTGTATGGTGAAAGAGAGTGGTCCAGTTTCATTCTTCTGCATGTGGATGTCCAATTTTCCCAACACCATTTATTGAAGAGACTGTCTTTCTTCCAATGGATAGTCTTTCCTCCTTTATCGAATATTAGATGACCATACATTTCAGGGTCCACTTCTGGGTTCTCTATTCTGTTCCATTGATCTATGTGTCTATTTTTGTGCCAGTACCACACTGTCTTGATGACCACAGCTTTGTAGTACAACCTGAAATCTGGCATTGTGATGCCCCCAGCTATGGTTTTCTTTTTTAAAATTCCCCTGGCTATTCGGGGTCTTTTCTGATTCCACACAAATCTTAAAATAATTTGTTCTAACTCTCTGAAGAAAGTCCATGGTATTTTGATAGGGATTGCATTAAACGTGTAAATTGCCCTGGGTAACATGGACATTTTCACAATATTAATTCTGCCAATCCATGAGCATGGAATATTTTTCCATCTCTTTGTGTCTTCCTCAATTTCTTTCAGAAGTGTTCTATAGTTTTTAGGGTATAGATCCTTCACCTCCTTGGTAAGGTTTATTCCTAGGTATCTTATGCTTTTGGGTGCAATTGTAAATGGGATTGACTCCTTAATTTCTCTTTCTTCAGTCTCATTGTTAGTGTATAGAAATGCCATTGATTTCTGGGCATTGATTTTGTATCCTGCCACGCTACCAAATTGCTGTATGAGTTCTAGCAATCTTGGGGTGGAGGCTTTTGGGTTTTCTATGTAGAGTATCATGTCATCGGCGAAGAGGGAGAGTTTGACTTCTTCTTTGCCAATTTGAATGCCTTTAATGTCTTTTTGTTGTCTGATTGCTGAGGCGAGGACTTCCAGAACTATGTTGAACAGCAGTGGTGAGAGTGGACATCCCTGTCTTGTTCCTGATCTTAGGGGAAAGGCTCCCAGTGCTTCCCCATTGAGAATGATATTTGCTGTGGGCTTTTCGTAAATGGCTTTTAAGATGTCAAGGAAAGTTCCCTCTATCCCAACACTCTGAAGTGTTTTGATCAGGAATGGATGCTGTATTTTGTCAAATGCTTTCTCTGCATCCAATGAGAGGATCATATGGTTCTTGGTTTTTCTCTTGCTGATATGATGAATCACATTGATGGTTTTACGAGTGTTGAACCAGCCTTGTGTCCCAGGGATAAATCCTACTTGGTCATGGTGAATAATTTTCTTAATGTGTTGTTGGATCCTATTGGCTAGTATCTTGTTGAGAATTTTTGCATCCATGTTCATCAGGGATATTGGTCTGTAATTCTCCTTTTTGGTGGGGTCTTTGTCTGGTTTCGGAATTAAGGTGATGCTGGCCTCATAGAACGAATTTGGAAGTACTCCATCTCTTTCTATCTTTCCAAACAGCTTTAGTAGAATAGGTATGATTTCTTCTTTAAACGTTTGATAGAATTCCCCTGGGAAGCCATCTGGCCCTGGAGTCTTGTTTCTCGGGAGGTTTTTGATGACTGCTTCAATTTCCTCCCTGGTTATTGGCCTGTTCAGGTTTTCTATTTCTTCCTGCTCCAGTTTTGGTAGTTTGTGGCTTTCCAGGAATGCATCCATTTCTTCTAGATTTCCTAATTTATTGGCATACAGCTGTTCATAATATGTTTTTAGAATCGTTTGTATTTCCTTGGTGTTGGTAGTGATCTCTCCTTTCTCATTCATGATTTTATTAATTTGAGTCTTCTCTCTCTTCTTTTTAATAAGGTTCGCTAATGGTTTATCTATCTTATTAATTCTTTCAAAGAACCAACTCCTGGTTCTGTTGATCTGTTCCACAGTTCTTTTGGTCTCGATATCATTTAGTTCTGCTCGAATTTTAATTAACTGTCTTCTTCTGCTGGGGGTGGGGTCCATTTGTTGCTTTTTCTCTAGTTCCTTTATGTGTAAGGTGAGCTTTTGAATTTGAGTTCTTTCCAGTTTTTGAATGGATGCTTGTATTGCGATGTATTTCCCCCTCAGGACTGCTTTTGCTGCGTCCCAAAGATTTTGAACGGTTGTATCTTCATTCTCATTAGTTTCCATGAATCTTCTCAATTCTTCCTTAATTTCCTGGTTGACCTTTTCATCTTTTAGCAGGATGGTCCTTAACCTCCATGTGTTTGTGGTCCTTCCAAACTTCTTGTTGTGATTAAGTTCTAATTTCAAGGCATTATGGTCTGAGAATATACAGGGGACTATCCCGATCTTTTGGTATCGGTTCAGACCCGATTTGTGACCCAGTATGGAGCTACTGCGGGGGCTGACTTCAAGGTCCCAGAGCTGCCCCCGCCACTGTGGCTTCCTCCCGGGGCCTCACGGGGTCAACAACCCCCACTGAGCCCTGCACCAGGCAGGGGCAGAGCAGCTCCCCCAAGTGCTAACACCTGAGAATCAGCACAGCAGGCCCCTCCCCCAGAAGACCAGCTAGAGGGACAAGTTCCAAGGGAAGTCAAGGGACTTAAAGAACACAGAATCGGAAGATACTCCCCCGTGTTTTTTTTGTTTTGTTTTTTTTTTGTTTTGTTTTGTTTTGTGCTTTTTTTTTTTTCTTTTCTCTCTTTCTTCTTGATTTCTGATTGCGTCCCCCACCCCCCCCTTTTTTTTTCTTTTTTCTCCTTTCTTTCTTTTTCTTCTCTTTCCCCCCCCTTTTTTTTCTTCTTTCTCTTTTTTCTTTTTCTCTTTTCTTTCCTTCTCTCTCTTTTTCTCCTTTTCCCAATACAACTTGGTTTTGGTCACTCTGCACTGAGCAAAATGACTAGAAGGAAAACCTCACCTCAAAAAAAAGAATCAGAAACAGCCGTCTCTCCCACAGAGTTACAAAATATGGATTACAATTCAATGTCAGAAAGCCAATTCAGAAGCACCATTATACAGCTACTGGTGGCTCTAGAAAAAACCATAAAGGACTCAAGAGACTTCATGACTGCAGAATTGAGATCCAATCAGGCAGAAATTAAAAATCAATTAAATGAGATACAATCCAAGCTAGAAGTCCTAACGACGAGGCTTGACGAGGTGGAAGAACGAGTGAGTGACATAGAAGACAAGCTGATGGCAAAGAGGGAAACTGAGGAAAAAAGAGACAGGCAATTAAAAGACCATGAGGATAGATTAAGGGAAATAAATGACAGCCTGAGGAAGAAAAACCTACGTTTAATTGGGGTTCCCGAGGGCGCCGAAAGGGACAGAGGGCCAGAATATGTATTTGAACAAATCCTAGCTGAAAACTTTCCGAATCTGGGAAGGGAAAGAGGCATTCAGATCCAGGAAATAGAGAGATCCCCCCCTAAAATCAACAAAACCCGATCAACACCTCGACATTTAATAGTGAAGCTTGCAAACTCCAAAGATAATGACTTGTTTTTCATGAGAGTTTCAGAAGCTAGCCAATTGGTAAGGTAAAAAAAAAAAAAAATTCTCATTCAGGAGTATATTTTCTAATATTTTGTTTTCTATTGATTTTCAAAATTATTTGGTTAGTTCTGGAAATAATGGAACAAACAACGAATTCTTAATAGATAATCAAAGAGAGTTCATAACCTTAAAATAATAGATATTTTTGAAATGAGGGAAATACCAGTAATGCAATTTTTGTCTATATATCACTACGTGAAATTTAATTTTAGTTAAAAATGTTCTCTTTTCACAGTCCTGATAAGATTATATTTTCCAAAGTGCACAGGACATTGATATGCATATTCTCATTAAAAATTCTTCATAGAATAAATATGTTTCATTTTTATTTGAATATATATTTTAATAATTTGTTGTGTTAGTGCTTTCAACAATCAGCTTGTTAAGCTTTACAGCGTTATTTGCTATTTTAACAAAAAGTTTATACATTCTAACCATGTCAGTTTACATGAAAATACAACTTTCCCAATTTATAAAAGAGAAAAATTTGGCAGAAGTTCAGCAGGCTATGGCCTAGTATATCAATATCACAACCTAAAACAGAACTCCTCCCCCTCCCTCAAATACTGAGTATAATTTATACTGGAAAAGTCTTATTCTCATCTTTCAGTTCCCTTCAAATGCCTAACCCAGTGACTGGAATGTATTTAGAGCTTCATAATTATCTGTTGAATGAATAAAAATACCAAGAGTTGACTTAATTGTTGCCATGCATTATTTACACTTCCAAATAATGTCCAAATATATAGGATGCAATTGTGAGCAAGAGGGGGATGCATATTATTTCCTGTCTTTTAAACAAAATTGCCAAAGCACAACATGGACAGTGAGTGATATAAATCACTTGACTGGACATTGCATTTTCAACTTTGTTGGTGATTAATTTCTGCTCATTTTCTATGTTTTTTAAAATTTTCTCTTAATGTTTCTTTTTTTTTTTTTTTTAAGATTTTAGCCAACAGGAATTATGGTATTAAGTTCTTGAGAGCTTTATCTCCAACAGATAATTCTACTTCCCTCCCTAATTTAGTGAACGTCTGGTAGAAATGGTGAAAAGAAAGCTCTTTGGTGCTTCCTCCCCCTCCTGGCTGAGTTCCATATTACAGTCTTTCTGGTGTAAATCCATGTGACATAGAAAGCTTCTAGCACACATGGGTATTCCCAATTTTCATTAGTTTTTGTTTAGGTTCAAATTGTTCTCTCATAAAAAAATGTTTTAGTGTTGTGGTAGGCTTGTTTACACGTGAATTCAAACAAACAACTGTGAAAAGAGCATGATATTAGAAGTCTCAAAAAATGTCGCTATGGAATGGGCATCAAGGAGTTATTGTTAATTTTACTAACTTAATAACTACATTCTAGTTATGTAAGAAAAGGTCCAAATTTTATTTTATTTTATTTATTTTTTTAAGGTCCAAATTTTAGACATGTATGCTTCTGTGTGTAGGAGTAGAAAAACGTGACAGCTGGTATGTGCTTCAAAATACATTATCAAAAAATAAATAAAAGTTAGATGCTTCAATCAAAAGTAATGTTACCAAATTTGGGGGAGGGGGTGAGAAATTGACTGAGAGTAATAGGTATAGGGGATTTCTTATACCAGTTACTCTGACTTTTTGCCCACCTGATATTATTTTCCAAATTAGGGTATAAAACATGTACTTCAGTGATTCGTTGAAAACACCCACAACTATTGCCAAGTAGACATAAAATTCACACACTGTTGGGACTAGAGAAAGTAATTTAACTATTACCGAATGTGAGGATAAAACATACAAATAGCAGAGATGCAGTCTCAGGTTTGAGGGTAATTTGGATAATTTGGTAGATTTAAAATGCCCCTGGTACCAGCCATTCCTTCAAAATCACTCCCAGCTACCTTGTGAAGCACCATCAGAGTGAAAGGAGCCTTGCTTATGAGTGAAATAAGGAATGTGGGAGAAGAGCTTGTGGTGCCATCTTCACAGAGGACAGGGACGCCAAGGCGATGTGGCTTTGACACCCATGGGACAGGCAGGCATCAGGACTGAGCGTGCAGCTTCCTTCTCACCTCACTCCTGTATAAATTCTTTCCATGTTAGACATTATGGACTTTAAACACACATTTTGTCTCTGGATGTTCATTTAAACAAATTCAGAGCAACCAAAATCCTCTTGGAGTGACTTTCAAGGGCCCCTTGAGACCAAAATCCAGATTAGAAATAACATTTGCTGTAAAAGATGCTGAGGCTGATGATAACAACAGCCGTCTTGATTAGGGACTTGTTGAACATCAAAGACTACACTAAATACTTCTTCACCAGGCCACTCTGTGCTTGCTACAAACCCACGCGTTAGTTCTTTTTTGAAAGTCATTTTGTTGGGCTGTGGTTGTTCTATACACACCTGATCTCTATTTTCTGATTTCTATTTCTGATTTTTGATGAGTTTGGAAAGATAAACATAAGCATAAAAAAGGAAAAATCTAATGGCAGGTCCCGTTTCCCAGGAAAGAACCATAAAGTGTGGAGAGGTTAAACACCTTCCCCGCATCCTCCCAGCTAACAGGAAAGGTAAGACCACACCCGTCTGGTCCGAACCAGAGCCTGAGCTCACCCAGCAAACCATAACTGGTTCCGACCAAGAACATCCCTGGAACAAAGATGAGGATGGCCTTGCCAGTCTCTCCAGCCAACGCTACTGATGTTTTCTGTTACTTATTTTCTTTTTTTTTTTTTCCTTTTAAACAAATCCCTGAAATTAACCACATTGCTGAATCACATTTTCCAAGATAGCTGCTAGTTATTTTTCTGATTGCAATTATACATAATTACTCTGTCAGATTTTTGTCCACATTATTTTTCTTAAGCAATGACCTCAACTATTCTGTATTGAATGGAATCAACCTCACAGAGGACTCTCTCAAGCCACAGAGGTCTCTGTGTTGGATTTACTCAACCACAGCCAGGTATCAGCAGCCTCTCCTCTCCAGTGATAAGTAGGTGCATTGATGTAGAAACTGCTTTTCAGAGTAAAAGTGCTACACTTTTTAAAGTGTCTTGTATACCTCAAAGCCTTGGATGTGTGCAACTTCCATAAGCTTAATTAGAGTTATATTTGGAAGAACTGGAGGACATATTTTAATTAGATAGCTTTAAAAATATGTCTTATTACAATGTTGCGTTCACGCAGAAATCCTCAGGTGCTGTATTTATAACTTTCATCAAAGTCAGGAAACGAGTGAATTTCTAGAGCACTAAAGTGATGGGAAATAGGAAATTCTGCTTTTTCGGTTGTTACCACCGGCAGGAGCTGAGCGAAGACAGTGTGGGTCTCTATTACTATACTTGCACCTTCCTGTGAGCTTATAATGATTTCAACATAAAAGAGTTTTAAAATCTGCTTCTTAAAAAAAAAAATATCACAAATGTATACGTCAAGAAATTCAGGTCTGGATAATTGAATCAATAGTTCAGTTTTGCATAAATGAAAAATAGCTGGAAAAATAAATAACTGAAAAAGAAAAAACACTTTTAAAAATCTGGGAAAAAAAAGTGGCATCTCTAAAGTAGCTTAAGTTAGAAGTCAGCATGATTAATTTTTTGATTAACAGAAGAAATGACCAGAATAAATTTCTGAGCTGAGAAATACAGGGGTGAAAATTTCGTGGTAAATTATTTTTATGTCAAAATCAGTCTTTCATGATGAAAGCAAGAGATATTATTTCTAGGTGATTGAAAGTACAGCGTTCAAAAACCCTTCTGTGCAGGCGCAGTGTGTGTGCATATTTGGGTCAGAGCAGCTACTGATAAAATACCTAGGACAGAACCGCAGCGAATATTCAACTACAAGATTTTGAATGGGAGGCAATTTCTCCAGGAAGGAGATTGAATCAGAACTCCCTCGCGGTGGCAACTGTATTTCTAAGGCACAGGCTACTTTAATCCCAGCCTCTGTTTTTAAAAATATTGGGAAAAAACCAACAAAGAAAACAGTTGGTTTATTCTGAGAGGTATCAATTTTTTCTTTAAAAAAACACATAAAAAGGACTTGCTCACTGAAGTTGGTCTGCTGTTAAGAGGATGATAGTCTCCAGAAACTTATCCCTCTGGTGGTGTCCAATTAGACGCCTAGACCCGCTCCGTCATTTACTGTCGGGAACATCAAGACTGGGCTGATGGACACGGGAGGGCGACTTTGAGGATGGAGAAACTTCTAATGTTAAATCATAGGATCGCAATCCTTTGAGGATGGAAAGGGTTCATCGGTAAGTAGTTGGAATAGTGTTGTGACAACCACGAGGCCGAAGGAGGGGTGGCTGGTGAATTTACTCAATGGTCAGTGGATCAACCAAGGAAAGGCTTCTCGGTTGTAAGCGAGTCATGGGAAGGGCACATCATCCCAACAGGGACAAAGGCCCCTCCACCGCCCCGGCCGTGTGCTAGTGTTAGGAGTGCGGCTCTGGAGAGCACTGTTGACTAAGTGTGCAGCTCTCCATCCAACTCAGAAGCTGCTCGTCGGAGCAGGGCACCTCAGTCCTCCTGCCCCAGGGCTCTGCTCTGTAAGGGGGAAGGGCCCAGGGTGCCCCAGGGGTTGACAAGGACCAAAGAAGTCAATAGACACGAGTACTTACCAGAGTGGGGCGCACAGCAAGTACCCAGTGGCCGTGCAGGTCACGTTTTAGTGATGCGCTCCCCATGCGAGTACCTGGTCGTGGGACGTTCCTACCTAGGTGCTCATTGAGGTGTCAGCCCTTTTCTGTCCTAAATGCACTTGCCTGTTGCCCTGACCATCTCTTGAGGTCAAGACTCTGCTCCCTTCCCAGCATGAGTCTTACCGGGAAGACTGGGAGTGTGGCAGCTGCACCCCCTCTGCAGGTAAAACCCCATGGCCACTGCTTGATTCTAGGTTCTTCCACATTGGCCAACCAATGCTCAGCAGACTGTACTTAATGTAAGGTGGCCAACGGCGGCCAACGGACGTGTGTCCACTCAGTGGCTGTATCTCCAGGGCCGCAGCCGGGGCTCAGCAAACACTCTGGTCGCTGTGTGAGCCATTGCTCAGGCCAGTTTCGGACCACTTGTGTCACCCACCTGACAAGGACATACCTTGAAACACCGCCTGAGAGGCCTCTTACCCGCTGCAGTGGAGCTCGTAACGTAGCGTTCCCATTGTGAATCCACCTACAGCCTCTCAACTCATCTGTACCTCAGTTTCCCCATCTGTAAGACGGTGCTACTGGATACTGTGTAAGGAACGGACAGATAATAGATGTCATGTAAGAATCGATGACTCAGCAGCCTTACGAAGGGGACTATCACCTTTATAAACATATCCCCTCCTCCATTTCTGCTGCATCTCCTTTAAAACACGAGCTGAGACCATGAAGCCTGGCCGACTGTTAAATTTGGCCAGCCCGTCTGTGTCTATACCTGGGATCACCTGGATGGAGATGTGGAAGGGCCGGCCGAACTGGACTAGGAGAAAAGGAAATTTTCCCTGGATGGCAAGATGATTCCATCACCTGCTTGTGGGGCCTTCTGTGTATTAACAGGAGAGCAGGGCTCCCTGCTGGTGGTGGTTTTCCTTTCCTGACTGGAAGCTGCAGCTAACACTGCAGACATTTGGGGGGAATTCTCAGAAAGATGCAAAAGTCTTAGGTCTTCTGAGGAGAGCAGCTGTGGGGGGACACTATGAAGACGTCGTGGGGTTCTCTATGGGGGAAGACGGCCCATGAGGAGTGGACATGAGGCGTGAAGCTTGGTGATCTAAAGGTGTCTCCTTGTCACTGTGAGCCACTTCCTGGGCTGGCCACTGCCACCACCTTTGATCTCCCTGTGAGTCGGGGGCTGATTCCCCCCTTCCCCTTCTTGTGCTGCATCCCAAGCGCTGCCGGCCTCACTTCCAGCAGGAGGAAACTATTTGGTTCCATTTGTGCATTCCTTCATTCCTTTGTGCTTTTTTCTTTGGTTTTATTTCTTTATTTAAATTCAATTTGCCAACATACAGTACAAGACCCAGTGCTCATCCCATCAGGTGCCCCCCTCAGTGCCTGCCACCCAGTCACCGCACCCGCCAGCCACCTCCCCTGCCACTTCCCCTTGTTCGTTTCCCAGAGTTAGGAGTGTCTCATGGTTTGTCTCCGTCTCTGATTTTTCCCACTCATTTCCCCTCCTTTCCCCTATAATCCCTTTCACTATTTCTCATATTCGCCGTATGGGTGAGACCATATAATGTTTGTCCTTCTCCGACTGACTGACTTCACTCAGCATCACGCCCTCCAGTTCCATCCACGTTGAAGCAAATGGTGGGTATTTGAATGCCCGTGAGGTAGCAGGTGCCGGGCGAGGTGCTAGGGACCCGGGGCCAGATGAAACCGACCCGGTTCCTGGTCTCGTGGAGCTTCACGTCTGCAGCAGAAACAGATGCTAGTATTCTCGACTAATACTTAACATGCACGGTCATTGTTCCGAGCCCCGCGTCTACACTGACTCAGGTCATCTTCACCAGCGCCTTCCGGAGCATGTCACCGATGACGAAACTGGGCCACAAAGGGTTTGTGCGACTGGTCGGATTTATATTGCTGATCAGCAGAAGAACCGGGCAGCCTGTGCTCTTGCCTGTTTTAGAGTTTCTCCTATTTTAAAGAGATAGTCATCAAGTAAGCTCACAAATGTATATAGCATGGCATGTCTTCTGTTGTGGGAAAAGGTGTGTGCGCTCCACTGTGGGTGAAGAGTTACACTTTGATTTGAATATTTTAATATGCAAAGTATTTTTACCTTATATATCATCATCAGATCTTCGCAAGCACCTTATGATGGAGAAAAGGCAGATTTATGAATTACAACCCAGCTGGTAAAGCTGAAAATGCCGCCTTCTGACTTTAAATCTGCTATCCTCCCTCTGGTGTTTTAATTTTTCTTACCTTTAATTTCCAAATAGAACTCGCATTACGCCCGTGCCGAATGAAGTAAGGACAAAAGAAGTCTTGCAGATACCTGAGGATTAATCTTTACAGAAAGACAGCTTGAAAGCAGAGAAGGAAGGTACATCGAACCTTGAAAGAGTCTGCCTAAGTACATTAGCACTTATTACCTTTGCAAATCTTGTCAGGAGCATCTATTCTAACTATAAAAAAAACACACTATAAAGTATCTTTAGCAACTACTTTATAAAGGTAGATCATTGGTACTCAAGAAAAGAAGGGGGAGAAAGAATGGAAAGAAAAGAAAATCATCCTGCCTAGATTCCAACTGCTGACCTTACAGCAAAATAGTACTAAACACTTCCAAAGCATACAAATCAGGTGGAGTGGCAAGAAATCCTATAAAAATACCTACTTTGCATAAACATCCAAGAACCACTCTAGTAGCTGTCCTGCCTTGTCAAGCACGGAAAGCCCTTTTATTTTTTTACGCCCCCCCCCCCCACACACACACATACACATGCAGATGAAAAACTAGACATTAAATTTTGGTCTTTTGACTCTTGCACCATTATCCTTTTAGATACAGGTTGATAGCCTTCAGGAATTGCCTTTTTTTTTTCTTTTCCCACTGATTTAATGAATTCCAAAAAGTACTCCTGTATAATATAGATCAACAAAAATAATGAGCCAATTCTATATGCCAGAGCCTAAGGGGAAAAAGAAAAATATCATCCTTACCCATCAGGAGTTCACACGGAGGAAGAGAAGTAAATAAGCAAACATAATTTTGCTGCTCTGTGATAAGACGTGTGCTCGAGGCAGAAAGAATGAGTGTTTTAGGGGCATCTTGCTTGTCAAAGCTGAATGGTCTCAGGAGATGAGGATGGGGGAGGATGCGACCTACCAGGAGGTCAGGCTGGCCCGCGGAGGGGGCACTCCTCCAGTCGGTCAGGTGCAGAAGAGGATGAGTGGGGGTGGCAGGGTGTGAGGTGGTCCACCCTTGAAAGTAGCCACAAGTCCTAGTACCGGGCAGATAGTCGAGTTTTCCTGGGGAGATCAGTAGGTGTAAATGCCTGGAAAGAACAGTATGCGTCATGCTAAAAATTTCCTAGTCGTCTTCTCACAGGAAATTGGGTGGAGAGTAATTTTCAATACGAAAGTGAAATGGCAAGATGTTGGTTTTAAAAGGATTTCTCTGCAAGCATGAGAGATGAAGCCTGAGAGGTAGGAGGTTGAACTTGGTAGGAAACACGAATCCGTGAAGCTACTTCCAGACACAGAAACCTTGCTTCACAGCAGCGTAAACAGAAAATACCTGTTAATACTGGAAGCATCATAGGCACCTGCTCAGCGCCCCAGGTCTGGGTTCTCTTTGGTTCACAAGCTG
The DNA here is from genome assembly GCF_048418805.1 of Vulpes vulpes. NCBI lineage: Eukaryota > Metazoa > Chordata > Mammalia > Carnivora > Canidae > Vulpes > Vulpes vulpes. The sequence goes on from NC_132786.1 coordinate 62,202,968, forward strand.
GCTTCCAACGGCCAGGCCTCTTGTGCAAGCAGCGTGCAAGCAGCGTGCGTCAGGCCTGCCCTGAGACCGATAACCACCATCAGACGAGAGCTCCGTGCTGCCCGTGTCCTGCTGGGACGCCCGAGCCCAGTGTGGTAGAAGGAAAGGAACCAACAGGCCTGATGAGACCAAGTCAGATGTGCCCCTGCACCCAGGGATGAGGACGGTTCTGGAGCCTGTGCCTTCAGCGGACTGTAGGACTCTGCCCAAAAAGAAGGAAATAGAGAATGTGCAATGAAGTCTCTAACTAACTTAGTTTGTGTATACGTATGTGTGCCCGCATAGATGTACATAAATGCGGTCAGTGACGACTAGTTAGCTAAGGCAGTGCATGTACAGATCTTCCTCTCCCTACTAGGGGGTTGTATCCTAACCGATGTGTCATACGTTGAGAATATCCTACGTCAAAACACATTTCAATATACCTAGCCTACCAGACAGCCCAGCCTAGAGAGCCCACCGCACACGGGCCCAGCACCCTGACATTAGCCTACGCGTGTGCAAATTCATCTGACACAAAGCCTGTCTTATAATCAAGGGTTGACTGTCTCCTGTCATGCATCGGATACCCTACCGAAAGGGACTAGGGTGCAAAACGGTTGTCGGTTGTTGATCCCCGTGCCTGTGTGGCTACCTGGGAGCCACGCTGCTGTGGCCCCGCATTGCAGGAGGGGCTCCTACCGACCGCACAGTGCATATCGCTAGCCCAGGAAAAGATCCACATTCGAATTCTACGTGCAGTGTCTCCTGAATGGGTATCACTTTCATACCATCTTCATAAAGCCAGAAAATCATAAGTTGAACCATCGTAAATCGGGAACGGTCCGTATATGCAGGCATACACACGCGTGTGTGCACCCCCACACGTACACATGCAGTCCACAATTAGCACAATGTGCATAGTCACCATATATATGCACTGGATAGCCATACATATACTACGTGGAGTCCTACGATATACGTGTATAGACATACACACACTAGGTGTATATAGTTAGCATGTAATGGTTTACACATAGTGATCAATCACCATAATGATACAGCGTAAGACCAGAGCTGTTCAAATATCTTTCTATTTTTCTTTTCTTTTTTTTGTAGCAAAAATCATCCAGGGCAAAAGCAAATTCACTCACTCTATCAAATTTGTCATTTCCACTCCACTTCAGATGCCCTTTTGTCACTAGTTGCTCTTGAGGTTCCAGCACATTAATTCAAGCAAGTTCCTTTATCAGTACTGATTGTCATGAGCTCTAAGTAAGTATATAAATACATAAATAAATAAAACCTACAATGAGAGAAGGAGAATATATGCAATCTCTTTAAGCAAGTTTACCAGCTAGCCTTCCTAATGCCTACTGCGGGATTTCAGCCGAATTGTAATACTTTAGACTGTTTCCATGTTTATTATTGGAATGTAGAGGGCCGATAATGTTGCACTGTGTTTTGTCCCCGGGATCTGAAGAGTCTGGCCAAGCTAGGGCTAGCGCGAGGGACATTTACGACAGCTGAGCTTGGGAAGCAGTGGGAAGGGTGAAAAGCAGGACAGGAGAGAGCGCAGGGTTTGGGGAACTAGCAGAAAGCAGAGGCTCAGCAGGCTTAGAGGTCATATGTGGGGGAGCCTGGGTGGCTCAGTCGGTTGGGTGTCTGCCTTCAGCTCAGGTCAGGATCTCAGGGTCCTGATGGAGACCCACGTCGGGCTCCCTGCTCAGTGGGGAGTCTGCTTCTCCCTCTCCCTCTGTCTGCAGCTCCCCCTGCTTATGCTCTCTCTCTCTCTCTGTTAAATAAATAAATACAATCTTAAAAAAAAAAAAAAAAAAAAAAAAAAAGGAGTCACCTGTGGGCTCTTGGTGAGTCAGAGAAGACAAGCATCCAGGATCTAGCAGCCAAGGACATGGCCTAAGGGGTGAGGACCAAAGACAGCAATAGCTGAGAGATGAGAGAAGCCACCCTCAAAAGCAGCCCAACCATAGATGAGCCCCAGGATAAAGTCCAGACAGGGAGCCTACTACGGGGGAGTGAAGCAAGGACGTTAGGTGAGCTGACTTTCCAAGGCGGAGGCTCCCCACCGCCTGGACCACGAGCGGGCCTACTGTGTGAGGCACTGGCTAGGACTGGGAGCGTGCTGCACCCTGGTGCTCCCTGGTCCACAGGTAACGGGGTTGCTTGATGCACCTTTTTCTCTTCCTGGAAGTGATGTGTTTCAGGATCACTTGGCTAAAACAAATCTACGTTGCTCTTTGGCAGCGTATTCACGAAAGGGCACAGAAGGTCATTTCTGCAGATTTCGATATTTACATAATGAGACGAGCGCAAAGAGATTGGGCTGAATTTGACCAGGAATAGCAAAATGAACCACTGGTATCAAGCAGCAAAATTAGCCAATCCAAAGGAGAAGCTGGGTCAAGCCAGCATTATTTCCCTGGGGCCAGAAGATGGCTTGTCAGGGTTACCTTCGAAGCCCATAAACAGAATAAATATATTTCTAGATTTATTTTAGTTAAGGATGGGTTCATGGGGAGAAAAGAAAAAAAAAATAAAAGCCCAAATATTTCTTGTCACACCCCACAGAAGACCCAGTGAACACATCGTCTGGGTTTGGTAAGGAAGATGGCATTTTAATTAACCCCAAGATAAATCTATTCTATCGAAAACTGCTAAAAACAAACACAAAACCAAAAAGCGAAACCAGGTTGCAGGCTTGAAAATGTCAGGTTTTGGAATTTGTTAGCATTTTATAAATTCTTTAAGAAATAGGAAATTTCTTTTGGCTGTGAATATGTATTCAGAAACTTTGGAGGCGTGTGTGTGGTGTGTGGGAACATCACCTCGACATAAGGACTTCTCTTCCCGAGCGAGGGCACCCCCATCAGGAACAATGGAGTGGGTCCGTCCGCATGTAGCAACAGTGTGAACAGCTGAGGAGAAGAACCGACCGACAATTCTATCTGGTAAATTAGCAGTTAGCCATATGTATAGATTAAAAATAAAAAGTAATAGGATTTAAGATTGTGGAACTTTTGGGTTCATTGAATCCACGCTTCCACAGATATCTCCAAGCAAAGACCTCCAAGAACATTCCTTGAGGATAATTAGTGACAATCTGAAGTAATTTCCTCCCAGGCTAAATCTAAATCACAACATGTCTCTACACAAAACAAAAATCCTTTATGTAGGAGCTTAGGACCCTTGACTCTCTACTGCTATGATGTGTTTCTACTCACAGAACATTCATGTTTTTGTTTGTTTTGTTTTGTTTTTACTCAACGTACTTCTGACATCAAACATGTGGGGTTTTTTTTTGTTTTGTTTTGTTTTTCTGTACACCAGGGAACAGTTCTCCAAATCTCCAGACACCAGCAGGATGCACTATAATTTATTTTTTTTCAAGATTTTTTTTTTTTTTAATTCAGAAAGAGAGAGAGACTGAGAGGCAGAGACACAGGCAGAGGGAGAAGCAGGCTCCATGCCGAGAGCCCGACGTGGGACTTGATCCTGGGTCTCCAGGATCACACCCTGGGCTGCAAGCGGTGCTAAACCGCTACACCACCGGGGCTGCCCTATAATTTACTTTAATTCAGACACTACCTCCCTGGAGTGAGCATGATCCTCCAAAGGCCCAGTCCCACAGATTGCCCCCACTTCAGATGCCAGCCACACATCTGGGCCACCAGCTGACTGACCAGCTATAAGTCAGGGGTTCCATGCCCCCCTCCTTGGGTTGATATTTTGCAAAAAAAAAAAATGGCTCACAGAATTCAGTGACACACGATTCACATTTACTGGTTTATTTATAAAAGATATAATTAAGCAGCCAAATGAAGAACCACATAGGATGAGGTCCAGAAGGGTTTCCAGCGCTTCTGTCCCTGTGGAACTGGGCTGTGCCACCCACACCCCCTGGCACCTGAACGTGTCCCCCAACCCGAAAGCTCTCTGACTTCATTGTTTAGAGTTTTTATGGGAGTTCCGTTACGTAGGCACAATTGATCAAATTGTTGGCCTTTGGTGATTAATTCAGACTCCAGGCCCTCTCCTCATCCCAGAGATTGGATGGTGCACCTGAAGGTTCCAACCCTCTAATCACACGGGTGGTTCCCCTGGACACCAGCTCCTATTCTGAAGGTCTACAGGGGTCTGTCCTTCAAGGGTCACCTCTTCAGCATAAACTCAGGTATGACTGAAAGGACCATATGAATAACAAAAGAGGCTCCTCTCACTCCTATTACTCAGGAAATTCCACAGGTTTTCCAAGCTCTGTGCCAGGAACCACCTGCTCTGTATGCAGATTTTTATTTCTCCACGTCTTCGCCAAGGGTTTGTACTTACTTACTTACTTGCTTACTATGAAAGTCATCCTAGTGAGTAAGATATGGTATCTCTTCTGGGGTTTTATTTGTTTTTCACTATTGACATGATGTTGAGCATGTGTTCACGTGATCATTGGCCATTTGTATATCTTATTTGGAGAAATAGTCACATTGCTACTCCTTCAGTTTGGTTGTCTTTTTATTGTTGAGTTGTAAGCTATCCTAATATGTTCCAATATGAGTACCTCATCAGATATATGATTGCAAATATATTCTCCCAATTTGTTATTGTGTTTTCACATTCTTGATAGTGTCTTTAAAACAGAAAAATTTTCAACATAATGTTAGGAAAATTGCTTCCTGTGTTCTCTGTCCTAAGATTTAAAAAAAAATATATCTCTTGCATTTAGATATTTTATTTATCCTGAGCTATTTTTGTGTGTGGTAAGGTAAGGTATAGGCCCATCTTCATTTTTTTCTTGCATTTGTATAGCAATAGTCCCAGCATCATGCATGGAAAAAACAACACAAAACTATTCTTTTCCTAGTGAATTGTCTTGGTGACCTTATCAAAAAAAAATGACTATAGCTATCTTATTTCTGAATTCTTTTTTATATTCCTTTGACCTACATGTCTGTGCTTATGCCAGTGCCATACTATTTTGTTTGCTATTGTTTTTGCAGTAATTTTTATAACAAGGAAGTCGTTTTATGCCAATTTTGTTCTTTGTTTACAAGACTGGCTCTTCTGGGTCCCCTTGCATCTTCATGTGAACTTTAGGATCGGCTTGTCAACTTCTGCAAAAATTGAAGCTAGGGTTTTTATAGTCTGTATTAAACCTTCAAATAATTGTGGGGAATATCACCATTTTAATAACCTTAAGTCTTCTGAGCCATGGCCATTGTATCATTCCATTTATTTAGGTCTTCTTAATATAACTTCAGCAATATTTTATAGTTTTCAATATAAAAGTCTTGACCTTTCTTGTTAAATTTATTGCTGAGCATTGTAATCTTTTCAGTGTTTTATAAATGGAATTTTCTTCTTAATTTCATTTTTGGGTTGATCATTGGTAACATATGGAAACATAACTAATTTCTTTATAGATCTTCTGTCTTGCAACTTTCCTAAAGTTGTTTATTACATCTAATAAGGCTTTATTCAAGATTATTAGTTCCCGATATAGTATAACTCCTTTCTTTCCAGTGTGGATGCCTTTTATTTTTATTTTTTTTCAGGCCTCATTGCTCTGACTAAAAACTCAGGTAAAATGTTGAACAGAAATGACAAGAATAGAAGAATAGAGGTCCTTTTTTTTTTTTTTCTGATCTTAGGGGAAAAGCATTCAGTCTTTCTCCATTTACCTATGAGTATTTCATAAATGCCCTTTATCAAGTTGAGGAAGTTTCCTTCGAATCCTACTATGTTGAGTGATTTTATCATGGAAGGGTGTTGGATTTTGTCAAATTCTTTTTTTGAGGTTTAGTGAGATGATTCTAATGGGTTGAATTAATTTTCATGTTAACCAACATTGCATTCTTGCATAAAACTCACTGGTTGTGGTGTATTAACTTTGATATATTCTGTTGGACTCAGTTTGCTAGCATTTTGTTGAGTACTTTTGAATCTATATTTATAAGAAATATTACTCTGTAAGTTTTCTTGTCATGCCTTTACTTGTTTTTTTTGTTTGTTTGTTTGTTTGTTTGTTTTGTTTTGTTTTGTTTTATCAGGGTAAATCTGTCATAGAATAAATTGGGGAGTTTCTCATCCTCTTCTATTTTATGGAGAAGTCTCTGAAGAATTTACGTGGATTCTTCTTTAAACAATTGGTGGAATTTACTAGCAAATCTGTCTGGGCCTGAGCTTTCCTTTGTGCTAAATTTCTCGGTAAATAATTGAGTTGTATTATTTGTTGAAGGTCCATTCAGATTTTCTTTTTTTTATTATTTGTTTTGTTTTGTTTTAGTTATGTAAATATCTTAGTCTGCTCAGGATTCAATAACAAATTACCGTAGGCTAGAGGGCTTAAATAAGAAACATTTACTTCTTATATTTTTGGAGGTTGGGAAGTCCAAGATCAAGTCAGCAGCAGAGCCGGTGTCTGGTGTGGACTTGCTTTCTGGTTTGCGGGTGGCTGTCTTCTCATTGTATCCTCCTCTGACAGAGACTAGAGAGGGAGAGGAGGCAAGCTCTTTTTTAAATCTTTTATAAGGATACTAATCCCATTTGTGAGGGTTCAATATTCATGACCTAATTTCTTCCAACGGCCCTTCCTTCCTTTTAATACTATTACACTGGGGATTAAAATTTCAACATATGAATTTTGGGAGTATACAAACATTCAATCAAGTAGTGTGTGTCTTTTTAAGTATCTTATCATTGAATCTGGAGGATCACATACGTTAGCATAGAGTTGTTTTTTCTTTTTATTTCTGGAAGGCTAGTAATTATTTTCCCACTTTCACTCCTGGCTTTTGTAAAATGAGTCTTTTTTTCTTAATTTTCTCAGTCAGGATAGGGAAAGATTTGTTGATTTTGTTAATCATTTCAGAAATCCATCTTTTGATTTTTTTTTTAATTTTCTCCATTCTTATTCTATTCCCTATTTCATTAATTTTAACTCTAATCTTTATTATTTCCTTTGTTCTTGCTTTTGGTTTAATTTTCTTTTCTTCTAGTTTCTTAAAGTATGTTTAGCTGATTTATTTTAGAGCTTTCTGTTTTTAATGAAAATGTTTTTGTTATAAATTTCCTTCTAAGCATGGTTTTCACTGCATCCCATAAATTTAGTTTTAATTTACCTCAATTTTTTTCTAATATCTTTTATGATTTTGTCTTTAACAATATTTGACTATATAAAGAATGTATTTTGTAGCTTTTAAATTGCTGCAAATTTCCTTTTGTTATTAATTTCTACTTTCCTTCCGTTTTAGTCAGGGAATGTCCATTTTATGATTTTAATAATTTTAAAATTAGTAAGGTTTTGTTTGTTTGGTTTTGCCTAACATATGGCCTATACTGGAGAATGTTCCAGAATTATGTAGACTTCTATATCTGTTGGTTAAATCCAATTGATTTAAAATGTTATTCAAGTTTTCTGTTTCCAAGTGGATTTTCCACCCAGTCTTTTAATCTATTATTGAAATTGTAATACTGAAGTCTAAATATTACTGCAAAGTTGTCCCTTTCTCTTTTAAGTTATGTATTTACTTTAAGTATTTTTAAACTCTGTTGTTAGGTATGTATATATTTATCAATGTTACATCTCTCTGGTGAATTGAAAATTTTATGATTATTAAATATCCTTATTTTATCAATTATTTTTATTTTATTATCTATTTTTTATTTTATTAGTATACTTACCCCTTTGATTACTATTTGCATAGTACATTTTTTCTATAGTTTCATTTTAGAATGAATGTAGAATATATTCACATTCATAGAATATGGAATATATTCTGGAATATAAAGTGTATTTCTTTTAGCTAGTATATAGTTATATGTTTTTTATCCATTGTATCAGTTTTTATCTTTTGATTAGTGCATTTAATTAATTTATGCTTAATGTATTTACTGATAAAGAAGGTTTTAAACTTTCTGTTCTCTTTACTTCCTATGTGTCTTATGTATTTTGTTCGCCTATTCCTACAAAATAGTTAGGTGTCATATTTTTTGTTGTTGAAAAATAGACATTTTGAATAATTTAATTTGGCAACAGCAGGCTCTAGATTTCCTTGTATTTAAGTTAATGTCTCTGTTCTTTGACTGTTTAATGACTTTCTTGGGCTCATCCTATAAAGTTTCATTTTTTCATGTGATGTTCCTGAAGTGTCTGCTTTATTAGTTTAATGGGAAGTAGATGACAGGATAGCAGTTTCACCAATGAGTGTTGTACTCTTTGTCATGAAGCTTTGTATATGTTTTTGTGAATAGCTTTAATGCTCTGGAATTTTACAACTCTGTTTTAGCTTTCATTTTCAGCTTGTACAGAAAATCAAGGTAAGCCAGACATGAGATTAAAAGTTTTTAGGTCTTTCCTGGGCATACACATAGCCCTGTCGATGCACATCACCTTGTAGATTCCCAGGACTATATCATAACTTTTCAAAAATCCTCTATGGTCATCCAATTTCCAAAATTTTTCTTTTGAATTTATTGCAGACATTATGTTTGCCATCTCATGCAACTTTACTATTAAGCAATCACCATTGATTTTTTTTGTTCAATAATTACCCTGGACATAGAGTTTCTCAGTGATCAAAGACTTAGTCAAGTCAAATAAATACAAGCCCTGTGAATGAAATATTCCTGGGAACTATAAGGAAAGTCAAATAGTGAAAAAAAATCTAGATATGAGGCATTTACGTGAGCTCCAAGCCCATTTTACTTCCCCCTGACTTATATAATCTTGTTTTTCACAACTACTTGAGAACTAGTGAGAGGGATATATAAATAGGGAAAATTAAAATGACACAAAGCTCATTGTTTCTTACCAATATATAGACATTTTTCTTTAATATGTGATCTTCAGATTGTTGCAAGCCTTTGGCTGACTTACAGAATTTTGAAAAGTTGTATTTGGCCATTCAGCCTGTGTTGTCATTGCTTTTTTAAAGGAGTGAAGTTTCAGAGATCCTTATAATGCCATTGCAGAAGGCTCCCTATTACATTTTATTTATAGCTTTAATGTTGTTCAAACTGGAACAGGTGAAAATGAGGCCATAACCTGGGAAAAGTAGTCACCTGTTGCCTATGTGCTGACTATAAATTGGAATCACCTGGAAGTCCTAAAAAAATACTGATACTCTGGCCACATTTAATTGCCTTAGAGTGATCCTTAGACTGTAAAGAAAACTTTTCAGGTGAATTTAATGTGCAACTAGGAGTGAGAAGAATAGTTTCAATTGAAGAGAGCAAAGTTTTGTAACATCTGAGAAAATGTTTTTGCCTCTGGAAGGAGTAGAGAACAATCTAGGGAATTTCCTCCCATGGAAGGAACAAAAGACTGGGACTAACAATAAAAAGCTTATGTGGCTTAAAAGACTTAAGTAGACAAAGGGATATGATATAGTCTTAGGCCTAAATAATTATAAACATAGGTTTATAAGAAAATGAGAATATTTTAATTCTCTTATCCTCTGAGAACTGTTTGGTATCCAAATAGTTCTAAGGGAGAAAAGGAGAAAAATTTAAGGAAATAAACTGAAGCAGTTACCCCACGGGAGCCCAGATTCCTCTTAAACCTTAATATCCATACTTATAATTACAGAGCAGTAATCTGCAATAAGGACAAATGGCTACAGTCCCTGATGGCCCGGGAGCTTCTCAAAATGCTTATGGAAGTGTGAAGATATTTGGGACAAGACCAGGAAAATAAACACAGAATGTTTAAAACATCAGTAAGTTACACAATGCCATTGATACTGTAGGAAATTGGTTGTTGTTTATGTTAGGGGGTCAAGGCATATGATTTCTTTCCCTATTTTTTTAAATATTTTTTTTAAATCATGACAGACATGAGAGAGAGGCAGAGACATAGACAGAAGGAGAAGCAGGCTCTCTGGGGGGAACCCAACGCAGGACTCAATCCCAGGACCCTGGGGCCATGACCTGACTCTCAACCACTGAGCCACCTAGACATCCCAAGCCATGCAATTTCACAGTAAGATAAAATTTATGTGATTTGGTGATTGATGAGGGAAGGAGGGGGCAAAAGCAAGGACTGGAGAGAAGAGCAAAACAACAAGTTTAAAATTAGCTCATAACTCTATTAAGATGTGTCTTCAGAATAAGAAGTATCTTCTAGGCATTGGGCAAGAAAAACAATTCAAAAATTTTTGAAAGAAAATTCAGGTGAGAATCATATTACAGGTCAGTAATAATTAATGGTAGAAGGCAATGAAACAGTACATAGGAAGAAAAAATACAAGAAAATGTGAACAAAGTCTTATCAAAATGCTTGGGTGGGCAGAAAAGATCAGCAAAAACGTGATTGTATTAATTCTTAATATTTCTTGGAATGAAATGATATTGCCCCAGTTTGAATATCAAGGAAAGAACGACTACATATAGCATTCTAAATAATAAAAGCAACCTCCGGAATAACTAAAAATAAGTGTAATCTATAAACAAATCAGAGATGGAAGAGAAGAAGCCTTGCAAGGAAGTGTTAATAACAAATGCTCTCCTCTTTGACACTGTGAAATCATACCTATTTTCTAAAGTGCTAAGATATTGGTGAAATGTACACATGTTGGCTCATTCTTGTTAAAATTAGACTATAAACTTTCCAAATTGCCAGTAAGAAAATATGTGTCCCTCAACACATGCATTAAAACAAAGAGCAGAAATTATCATCTTTATAGGAAAAGTGGCAAAATAAAGGAACATTAAAATCATACAAAGCAGCAAAATGAAAATCAAGCACATCACCTTTACAAAGAAGGATAAATGTAAATAACTACGTGAATATATAGAGAGATACTTTGATATTAAAAGGAAAAGGCGACTTAAAATGTAAATCCCAAATATAAACAGCTTAGAGTGACTTCAATAATTAAAAGGACAGGCAACGCGGTAGTGAATGGGAACTGGCACTGCCATTATCAGCCAAGACTCAGCTTAATTTAAAAGATGTTTGAAAGACACAGGGTATTACCACACGCGTCAGGTCCTGGCCAGAGCAAGATGGCCTGTTCAAACTGAGGGAAGTTGAAAATGTTTGATGAAGGAAATATGTTTTTAAATGTGGGCAGAGGGGGAATCCACAGACACACATACTTGGCATGAACATTCTTTTAACATTAATAATAATGTTTAACCCACATTTTGTACCGCCAGTCATGAATTATTCAAATCATTCCAAGGACTTAAATATTTTTTTAAACTCAATATTTTCCAGATTGATGATGTTGCTAAAACATCTGCTGGGGGGTAAATGTCATAAATTATATGAATTAAATGATATGCATGACAGTTAATCCCCGTTAGTGACAGGAAATCCATGCAAATCTGTAAGAAAAAGAAACACCCAAACAGAAAAGTGGGCAATTGGTATGGACTGAACATTCACAGACAAGCACCCAATAATAAACACATGGAGAGGTGCTAACCATTGGACAACTGTGCCTCTCTAGACAGTAAGTTAATACTAACCCCTTACCAACTGGCAGGCAGTCCTTGTGAACTGTGGCGCAAACACACCTGCGCACTGGAGGCAGGACGGTAAGTCAGCACCAACCTTTCAGGGGACAGGTGCCAATAGCTATCTCCATTTAAGATGCACGTTAAAGTTTGATGAGCAAACCCGATATTAGGAATTTAAATTATAGATATGTTTTTAAAAATCACCAGACATGTAAACAAGGGTGTCAGGAGAGCACCGCTCGGAAGAAGAGAGAAGAGCAACACGCATTTCCATCAAGAATGAATCAGAGTTCAAAGAAATGACTCACCCCACGATAGCCTAATAGGGGATATCACACATAATTGCAAAAGAACAAGAATTTAATGTGAGGAATTTGAAACTATACGAGTAGGAAATAAAGCCAAGGCCAACGACTGGTGTACTTGTCATGAGATGCTCTCTCATGGTTGCGTGTGTGTGTGTGTGTGTGTTGGGGGTCACGGGGGAACACCATGAGTAGGAACATTTTATTGCTTGGATTTCTTAACCCTGTGCCTTCACTCACTTTGCTTTCCAGCTTGCAGAGGGGTTGTCATCTGGACTATAAAGTGACTCAACTTATTTTCAACTGTGTATTTTTCCATGGAAAAATTAAAATAAATGCTGTTTTTAAAAAATGGAAGGAGAAGAATATATATGCAGAATAATCCATCAGTAGCAGGAGAGCCCTAATGACGGAGACCGGCGGGGGCCCCAGGGCAGCACGCTGGCATTAAGACAAAGACGGTGTGATCCCTTGAGTCCACAGGTTGCTTCCTGTGTCTCATATCATGGGTATATAAAAAATACATATATTCCCAGAAAACTAGGTTAACATAGAAATCTGCAACTTCAGATATTCTGGGGAGAGCAACCCTTCATCCCCATGGGGTCTATGTAAACCTCAGAACTGCCTCTGAAAAATGACTGTGTTCATTAGATGGGGCACGTCCCCCCCACCCCAGCTCACACCTATCTGACCCGGCTACGCCTCTGGTTTCAGAGACTCAGGGACCAAACCTGGAACTTAAAATATGATTGTGTGTACGTGTGACTGTGCATCCATGCTTGTCTGTGCTCTATGAGATGCAGACAACAAAATCCACAAAGGGAGCGATGGGAAAAGAGCAGAAATCCTATTTTAGGAAAATTCTAGAATCCTGATTAAAAAGAAAAAACCAGATAATAGTGATATCTCCTATTCATCGTGCACAATATTTAAATGGTATTATAACTTTTGTCCATATATTTCCACCTTCCTCTGACTTACCTTTTAAATTTGTGCTCAAGGAATCTACTCATATTTGAAACTAATAAAAAACGCGCAAGCCCATTTTAGCCAAAATTTCAGATATTTTCAAAATACCCAACAGCTAACGGAATGATTTGCCTCTCCCCATCCCTGCTTGGCTGCTGGTGGATGTGCTGTAAGTAACCCTTTGCATGAAAATGGGCTTCGAAGAGGAAACGATGGGAGACCAGTCCTGTATCACCCGCAGACCGGAACATCGGTGAGTCCCCGTGAAGCCAACAGCTGCAGGAGCATCAGTGAAAATCTGCAAACATCTGGAGACAAAGCACAGTCCTCTGTGTCTGGAAATCCAATATCAGAATTGTGCCAAGCACATGATGGCTTTACCAATTTGCACAATTACTGAGGAGAAGGAGCACAGCAGATGTCGATACTTGGGGAAATCATTCACACCTGAAAAATGAACATCGTTAATGTTTTTCTACATTAATTCAGATTACTTTATATATTAGCCCACCAGCTTGCGGGATGAAAGCTCAACGAGACACTCATCTAAAAAGTGATGTAAATGATACTAAATTAAAGCAAGACTTAGAAATGTAGGAAGAGTGGGCTCTGCGGCAGATTTGCATGTGATGACATACACGAGCGGGATCACTTGTTTGATCCTGCAGCATCTGAGGCCTGTTTTTCTTTTCCCCCACAATAGTCACATAAAACACATGAAATGAAAGAAAAGCAATTCAGGTTTTTTATTTCACTAAATTTTGACAGCTAAGAGTCCCCTGGAATGACTTAAAAGATCTTTAATGAGTTTACAAAAGCCTATTGAACGGGACTCCAGAACACTAGGGTCATCATGTAAACCTTTCTGTGGGGTTAACCGTATGGCAGGTGCCATTCACCGTCCAATTTCATTTATATTATGTCGTCTAGAACAATCCCCACACAACCCTTGGTACTGTGATGTCACTAGCCTTATTGCACCGGAGGAGGCCAGCTGTGGCTGAGTTAAGGAGCTAGCCCCAGGGAACAGCAAAAACGCAGCTGGAAATGAAAGCCTCCTTTTTTTACTTCTTTTTTTAAGCCCCTCTTTTTAATTTCCAAACCCCACCCTCTCCCACAACATACAAAGACAAGTTTGTATGATGTGAATGTGAACTCTCAGAAGCCCGAAATACCAAAATCTACCAAGTGTAGGCTTACATGGCATCTCGGAGACCCGTTTTAACCTGATTTTACCTCTCCTACAGGTAGGCACACACACAAGGACCCCAGCTGGGGACAGCATATTAACATAAATAGTGTAAAAAGAAAAAAAAAGAAAAAAAGAAACCTGGCATTACCAGAATATCGTATAGTTTACCAGGAACACTGGCACATAAGACGGCATTTTATATTCACACCACTATTGTGTGAAAAAGGAAGCTGGTGTTCTGAACCTGTGTAGACAATTTTACAAGCTGGTGGAGGAGATTTCAGCTTAATCTGGCCCAGAAGAAATCCACCCTGAGTGTTATTGTGCCCTAAGTGTCACTCCCACTGTCTCTCTATCCAGGTCTTCACTCCTGATTGAGCTGGCTCTAATTATTTTACATTGACTTGGGGTCAACCTTGGAGCCTTCCTCTACTACAGTTTTAAGACTTGGACATGGAGAGGGGACACAGATGCCCCATTGAGCATTGCCCTGACACCTTCCCAATCCAAGGCAAACCATAATTCCCATTATTTCCCAGAATTTCCACGTCATATATCTTTTTTTTTAAGGTTTCAATTTTCATTTGAGAGAGAGAGAGAGAGATTGAGAAAGAGCATGATCTGGGGAGGGGCAGAGGGAGAAGCAGACTCCCTGCTGAGCAGAGGGCCCTACGGGGGGGCGGGGCTCCATCCCAGGACCCTGGGACCATGACCTAGGCCAAAGGCAGACGCCCAACCAACTGAGCCACCCAGGTGCCCCCATACGTCACATATGTCTTGATCAACCTGTCCCAGGGGGTGTTTGGTGGAATCGTTGTCCACGTCTCCTGAATACTCAGCAATGCGCTTGGTGCCAAAGGTTTATCGAAAAGAATGCAAACAGAATCTGCTCCAAATATTCTCAGTTATTGATATTTCAAGAGATACCAGGTGACAGTGAAGTTGTTTCTAAGTTTAGTCACGCAAAGAGTCACTTAACCAAAGGAGGTACCGACCGACCCAAAACCATAAAGGCTATGTGCTACCAAGAATCATTTTGAAGGCCCTTACCGACCACTAGCCCGTCTACTAATAGTCCGTTGGTACTATTTTCAAGATGAGATGCTTTTTGTAAGATAAATTCCACTGGACCAAATTGTTATTTCATTTCTGAGCCTGATCTCAAAATATTTCCTTAGGTCGGGTAGGGTTTATTGGAGAGCACAGCATTTCTTATGCATTTACAATGAAAAATCGTTTGGATTAAACTTACATTAACTTTGCCCTTTTCAGCATTGCATAAATGTGCAAAATGCATTTAAACGATAGTACTTACAACTTGGAGTTTGGAACCTTATTTTTAAATGTAAATATTTTGGCTCATTTTAGTTCCAATTGTTCTGACTTAGCTTGAGTTTTTTTTTTTTTTTTTTTCTTCCTGATTCAGGTCCTTGATGTGAGGTTTGCAGTTCCCTGGTTCAGCTGATTTGCAGAGGAGGCCATCTGACCGAGCATGAAGAGTGTATTTTCTCCTCTGCTCACATATCTCAAGAAATGAAAATGATTTGCGGCCGGTTCTTCCTCCTGTCCCTTCCCATTTCGTGTCTCCTCCCCTGCCCCTTACACATCGGAAATAATTGGGGGGAGACTAGAAAGTTGGGTTAAAAAGTTGGAATTGAAAACTGGCTGTCTCGGGAGGCATGCACATGTGCAAATGGGGCCCCAGACCATTGTGCCGCAGGTCTGAGGACACATCCTGTGTGTCCCTGGGCCACCGGCGTGCGGGGGAGCAGCATTACTGTGGCACATCCACCTGTGAAGGTAATGAATTTATCCGGACACCCCCTTCCCAGCTCCGAGCTCTGAACCCCAACGCCTCCTGGTGACTTTCCAGGCTCCCTTTGGCCTTGCAGTGTCAGGACCCAAGGTCAACCCAGGCCCTTCCATTTGCACTCCTCCCCCCTCCCTCAACCTCCCACCTCTTCCCTTCTCTGCTGCAATTCCTACTCCCTCCCTTTACCCTCCTGACCCTTCCTCTGTAGCCGTGGGCCCGGCACTCGCCTCACCGCTCTCTGGACCTAACCAACAGACCAGTTTCCAGTTTGTCCCTGCCCATTGCCCATCGCCATGGGTTCCCACCTGCCCCCTCCCATCGCCCCGGGTTCCCAACCAGCCCGTGGTCCACACCTATCTCCAAAGGGGGGTCAGGACAGAATCTAAGCCTCTGTGACACCTGTGCTATGGATCATCCACCCCCTCCTGAGAGCCTACCTTTTTTTTTTAAAGAGTTTATGTATTTATTCATGAGAGACACAGAGAGAGAGACAGAGACCCAGGCAGAGGGAGAAGCAGGCTCCCTGTGGGGAACCTGATGTGGGACTCGATCCCAGGACCCCGGGGTCATGCTCTGAGCCAAGGGCACCTGCTCAAGGCACCCCCTGAGAGCCCAGCTTTATTCTCACCACACCGCCCAGGCTCCTTCCATGCCGTTGCTCTAAAATGCACTTCCCCCAAGAACACTGCACCCCAGCGGGTCTCTGGTTTTCCCCCCTCCCACACCCCTGATCTCAGAGACCCACTAGGTTTCCTCCTTAATCCTCACTCCCACTTGCAGAATACTATTCCCGCTCTTCCCTGCAAACACTTTTCCTGTGAAGCACAAATATTCCTGCTTTCCATAGTCACCACCTGCTTCACACCCCATCGGTCATTGACTGTTGACCGATTAAGCATCTGGCTTCCTGTCCTGTTTATCGGGTTGTGTCACCCTTGGTGGAGCCAGCAGCCATGCAGACAGTCTGACTCACACCAGGCTTTCTGTTCCCCGACCGACTCACTCCAATGGATTGTCTCCTGACGCTGGTGGCCCTTTCCCATTGGTACCCTGAGCGACACTGTCGGAAGTCTGCAGCCATCGTGATCCCAACTGAGAGGATGACCTTCTCTGACCACAACCTCCTACCTCTGTCATGGAAGCATCCTCCATCCACAGTCGGGCTCTCTGTACCCACCACGGCCCTCAGCAGTCGCTACCCCAGACCCAGCTTTGACACCCTAGTGTCTCATTCGTTTGGTCCCTCCCTGTTTACACACATCCAATTCCTTGGTCTTCATTCCATAATCCCTAAGTTAACCTAACTAACTGCCAATTCTGGTGGCGTCAAAATACTTGGAAATTGTTGAGAGAAAAATACACAACTGTGATGATTGCTCCCCTTGTTATACTCATGACGACAAAGTTCTCACGGCCCCTCGTTGTCTGTCGGTCCTACTATGTTTTTCTAGTCGAGTTCCTTGAAATAACTATTTCACATGGTGCCTCTCCTGTAACTACCAACACCTCCCACTCCCCCTCATTCGACGGCCTTGATTTTTATTTAACTGACGAAATAGAAAAACATTGTAAGAGTGCCTCTCACACTTTTCCCTATCCTCTCCCCCGAAATCAGCCTTCCCAAGGCCACTGGTGAATGGCATGTTGCCAAGTCCAGTGGCATTTCTGTCTCCATCTTACTCTGCCTTTTACCATTAGACACAGGGAACCATATATATATATATATATATATATATATATATATATATATATATTGAAATGCATTTTTGACTTGGCTCCTGGGACAATACATGTCCTTCGTTTTCCTCCCACCTCACTGCCCACTCCTTAAAATCCTTGATTAGCTCCTGCATCTCTTCCTACTCTCTAAATACTGACGGGCCTTGGGGCTCTTTTCTTGGTGTCCCTCTTTCTTCTCGATCTACACTCCTGTCCCTTGTGAGCCCATCGCTGTTCTCAGGCTTGAAATACCATCTTTAAATCGTTGACTCCTGAATCGTACATTTCAAATCGCCATCCCTCCTAAACCCCACGCTGGTAATTCCGAGTGCCCACCAGACATCTCCACTTGCAAGTCTGACAGGCTCACGTGGGTTCGGCACAGTGAACCAGCTCCCCACCAGCAATATCAGTGGGGTTCTAGGTCTCCCTGGGGCTCCTTTAACTGAACCAGAGCCAATGAAGGAACCAAATCTGGGCTTTGGCAACTCCCTAGCTCATCTGCCCCAAGCTCCACTGCTCTCTGCCCAGTCTCTGCCTCTGTAGTCCGCCTCTTATGTAACACTTCCCTTCACGATCGCTATCTTAACCATCCCAACAGCCCTCTGAGATAGTGAGGTCATTCCCATTCGGCAGATGAGACAACTGAGACCCAAAGGAGTTCACTTGCTTGCCTGATGCCATGCAGCTCGTTAGCGGAAGGGCAGAAGGAGGCTGTGACCCCAGATCTGACTGCCTAGAAGCCCAGGGTGCGTTCCACTCCATCGCCCTGTGGTGCTTTCTGGGGGAAGAACAGTGGCCACGGGTGTCAACTTTGTGTTAGGGACACACAGTGCCAGATCAAAAGGTGGACTCACCAACCCCAGGTCTGTCCCTTCCCTGACCCTCTTCACACAAAACAGAATTCTCTAAACCTCATCCTTTGTAATGAAGCCTCCTGCCCCTCAGGAGGAACCCCTCAGATAGAACTGGGGATGCTGTAGAATGACAACTTGACCCCGGGAAAGAGATAGTCTCTCTGGGCTTCAGTTTACCCAACAGATGGATGTAGGAGGGTTGTCTCTGCACTTCTAAGCCCTTTTGCTAAACTCAGAGTCCTGAGGTTGTTCTTGCATGTGTCTGATGAATGCAGGCACCACCTGTCCTCAGTAAAACCTATAAGGTCCTGCATGATCCTGCCCCCGACTACCTCTCTGATCCTACCTCCTGCCACCCCGGCCTGGTCCTACCATACAGCCAGGAGGCCTTCCTTGCTGCTCCTCACACATTCCACGGCTGCCCCCGGCTACGCCTGCCTGTCACACTGCCTCTACCCTCTGCCTGAAATGCCCTCCTTGGATATTAATATTACTCTGTTCTTCGATATATTTTCGTTCCTGTTCAAATACCATCCTGCTTGATAAATCTTTGAAAAATCCTATCTAAAAAAGCACTCCTATCACTTTGCTGATTTTTTTTCCATTGGTAGCATTTATTGCTACTGTAACTTATATGTGTATTTGTTTACTTTTTATGATCTGTCTCTATTTTTATATTGTTCCATAAACATAAAGAGGTTTTTTTTTATTTTTATTCTCAGCTATTTCTGAAAGTAATTTCAATGGCTTCTCAATAAATATTTGTTGAATGGATGAATAAATGTTATAGCCCCCACTGACCTTTATACTATGTTAAATTAATAAAAATTAAACCCGCAGTGTGGATAGTACAAACCAGAAGGGAGGAGAGAACATAAGCAGGGGGTCCAGAAGGAGAGCTGTTGCAGCAACTCACCTATGGATGGGTGGCAACCAAAATAGTGATGGTGGAAGTCATCATGTCATGGGATTTTTTTTTTTAAATGGAAGACAAGCATTTTCATTTTGTTTTATTTGTGTTTCGACTTCATTCTCCACTTTCCAAACTGAAAAGAACAAAATAAGGAAGGGGGAAAAAAATCGCCTGCTGTGAAAAAAATGGAATAGCTCTGACTCCCGGATGACTATGTTGTAGATCTAATATTGGGAATGCGGAACTGAAATAAAAGACAGTGCCTGAGATTTAATAGCTACATCCTCAAACCTCAGCCAGAATTAAATATATTTACTTAAAAATGAGGACCGAACTCCTACAGGTGATCTTTAGTATAAATGATCCTTAGGATATGGATGGACCATGAGAGAAATCTGTGTTGACCCTCTTGAGTTTCCATGGGACACCACGGATTGGCTTCTGGGGAGCTAGGGGTGCTGAATGCACCGCTTCTAAGTCTTTACACCCCAGTCTCCCAGCTCAGAGAAATTTCTGTGGGCCCAGGAATGTGGAGGGCGAGATACACAAAAATTGAAGGTATCAGTGTTTCACTCAGAGGTTTTCTTATAAACCTTACCAGTTCCCTGAACCCCAAATACTGAGGGGAACATTCTTTCGTGTCAATGACTTATAGATATTTTGTGGGGAATTATTTATGAAATCCCCAATCACAGTTATGAACTGTGTACACAAGGTGAAGCCCAATCTTACAAATATGGAAATGAAGGCCACAGTAGAAATACAGAAAAAAATGAAGCAGATACGCCCTAGAAAGCTGCAGTAATTCCATGGGACGTAAGTGACGGGTAGCAGGTAATAATGGGTTTTAAAACAGTGATTGCTTTAGAGGACCAGAAATCTAATTCTTAATTTCCTCAAAAACAGGATAGAACAATAGAACAGGAAAAAAAAAAAAAAAAAGCTCCTGAAATAGTTTGTATCTGCAAATGGAAAGAACACTAAGCCTTCAATTTCCTTGGGAAATTGGGTACAGAGTCACGGTAAGGAGTGAGGGAAGAGAGGAGAGCCTAAGTACTAATTTCCTCACCGTTTGCAGCAAGAAGAAAATACATACGGTCTAATGATGAAATGTTCACTTCAAAAACAATAATAACCACAACCTTAATATTGATAATATTTTTTAATATTTTAATAATTTTAACAAATTTTGTCTGATATTTAACATTGTCTTCAGGCTTATGTCAAATTTTGTTTACTATGTTTACACATCCCTAATAGAAATTTTATGTATTTTGCCCAAAATTAAAATTTTTAAATTTTTAATATTTCAAAATCTCTTGTCTATTTCTTAGTCTACATATCCATATGTATGGATAATTATGTAAAGCGATGTGAAACAAATTTTAATGATGATTGCTTCTGTGTAGTGAGTTTTATGGTGATTTTTTTCTTTTTCCTTTTTTTTTCACTTAATTTTACAGAAGCAAAAAAAAATTGTTGATAGAATTGGAGAACTATCAGGCAGTCCTAGAAATGATTAAAGATGGGTCAGCAAAGCAAGATTAGTCTTGATTATTAACCCAGGGACCCTGAAGAGGCTCTCTATCCTGTCCCCTTGATCTGTTTTTCTATTATCACACCAACACCACACTTTCTTGCTTATTCTAGCTTTATCGTAACTCTTGAAATTGGATATTGCTAGGCCTCTGACTTCGTTCTTCTTCCTTTCTATTATGGTGACTATTAAGTCTTTGTCTTTCCATTAAAAAAGAGTACAAATCGGTTTGCTGATATCCACAGAACAACTTACTAGGATTTTGTTTGGGATTGCATTCCGTCTATGGATCAATCTGGGAAAAACTGACATCGTGACAGTATCGACCCTTCCCACACATTATCGTAGACTATCTCCCCCCTTATTAACATATTTGTTGTCTGTCATCACAGTTTTATAATCTTTACTACGTTAATCTTGGGAAAATTTTGTTAGATTTACACAGAATTACTTCATTTATTTTGTGCTGTGTAAGTAGTATTATGTTTTTAATTTCAAGTTCCAATGTGTCATTACTAGTATAGAAGAAATTAATTGAAAAAAAATTGAAAAAATTTTTTAAAAAAGAAGAAATTAATTGACTTTTTCATACTAATCTACTATCCTATAACCTTGCATTAATCATTTATTTGTTCCAAGAGGGTTGTATTTACCGTTTTGGGGGGGCTGGGGAGGGATTTTCCACATAGACCACCATGTTATCTTTGAAGAAGAGGATTTCTTTCTTTCTTCTTATTCTGTTTAACTTTTATTTCCTTTTCTTATGTTATTAAATTATACAGGAATTCCAATGTGATGTTTCCAATCTTAAGGGGAAAACATCTAGCTTCTCAGCATTAAAGAAAATATGAACTACGGGTTTTTCGTATGTTTTTTGTCAAGTTGAAAAGACATTCCCCTCTCCTCATTTTCTGAAATGTTTTTTTAAAATCATGATTGAGTTTTGTAAAAAAAAAATTTCTTCATCTGTTAAAATGATATGATTTTTCGACTTCAGCCTTCATCTGATGGGATATGCCTTAATTTCTGAATGTTGGGGGGAGGGGCAAGACGGCGGCAGAGTAGGGTCTCCAAGTCACTTGTCCTCAACAAATTACCTAGAAAACATTCAAATCATCCTGAAAATCTACGAATTCAGCCTGAGATTTAAAGAGAGACCAGCTGGAACGCTACAGTGAGAAGAGTTTGCGCTTCTATCAAGGTAGGAAGACGGGGAAAAAGAAATAAAGACACAAAAGGCCTCCAAGGGGGAGGGGCCCCGCGAGGAGCCGGGCTGAGGCCGGGGCGAGTGTCCCCAGGACAGGAGAGCCCCGTCCCGGAGGAGCAGGAGCTGCACCGACCTTCCCGCGGAAAGGCCTCCTGGGGAATTGGAGCAGGATCCCCAGAAAGGCGGGGATGCCCTCGGGCTCCCTGGGGCAGTAACAGAGGAACTGCGCCCCGGAGAGTGCACCGAGCTCCCTAAGGGCTGCAGCGCTCGGCGGGGCCCGGAGCAGCTCGGAGGGGCTCGGGCGGCGGCTCCGCGGAGGGGGCTGCGCGGCTCCGGGAACAGCTCAGCGGCGGCGGCTCGGGCGGAGGAAGAAGCTCCGCGGAGGGGGCGGCGCGGCTCCGGGAACAGCTCGGCAGCGGCGGCTCGGGCGGAGGAAGAAGCTCAGCCCGGAGGGGGCGGCGCGACTCCGGGAACAGCTCGGAGGGGCTCGGGTGGCGGCTCCGCGGAGGGGGTTGCACCGCCGGGAGCGCGAATCCAACAGCGCAGGCCCCGGAGCACAGGGCGCCGGGACACAGCCCAGGATCCGGCCTCCCCCCGGGACAGGCAGAGGCCGGGAGGGCCCAGGACAGCGAGGACGCTCCTGCCTGGAACTGAGCAGATCAGCGGCCCCGCCTGGGAGCCTCCAGGCCCTGCAGACGGAGAGCCCCGGAGCTACTGCGGGGGCTGACTTCAGGGTCCCAGAGCTGCCCCCGCCACTGTGGCTTCCTCCCGGGGCCTCACGGGGTGAACAACCCCCACTGAGCCCTGCACCAGGCAGGGGCAGAGCAGCTCCCCCAAGTGCTAACACCTGAGAATCAGCACAGCAGGCCCCTCCCCCAGAAGACCAGCTAGAGGGACAAGTTCCAAGGGAAGTCAAGGGACTTAAAGAACACAGAATTGGAAGACACTCCCCCGTGTTTTTTTTTTTTTGTTTTGTTTTTTGTTTTGTTTTGTTTTGTGTTTTTTTTTTTTTCTTTTCTCTCTTTCTTCTTGATTTCTGATTGCGTCCCCCACCCCCCCTTTTTTTTTCTTTTTTCTCCTTTCTTTCTTTTTCTTCTCTTTTCCCCCCCTTTTTTTTCTTCTTTCTCTTTTTTCTTTTTCTCTTTTCTTTCCTTCTCTCTCTTTTTCTCCTTTTCCCAATACAACTTGGTTTTGGCCACTCTGCACTGAGCAAAATGACTAGAAGGAAAACCTCACCTCAAAAAAAAGAATCAGAAACAGCCCTCTCTCCCACAGAGTTACAAAATCTGGATTACAATTCAATGTCAGAAAGCCAATTCAGAAGCACTATTATACAGCTACTGGTGGCTCTAGAAAAAACCATAAAGGACTCAAGAGACTTCATGACTGCAGAATTGAGATCCAATCAGGCAGAAATTAAAAATCAATTAAATGAGATACAATCCAAGCTAGAAGTCCTAACGACGAGGCTTGACGAGGTGGAAGAACGAGTGAGTGACATAGAAGACAAGCTGATGGCAAAGAGGGAAACTGAGGAAAAAAGAGACAGGCAATTAAAAGACCATGAGGATAGATTAAGGGAAATAAATGACAGCCTGAGGAAGAAAAACCTACGTTTAATTGGGGTTCCCGAGGGCGCCGAAAGGGACAGAGGGCCAGAATATGTATTTGAACAAATCCTAGCTGAAAACTTTCCGAATCTGGGAAGGGAAAGAGGCATTCAGATCCAGGAAATAGAGAGATCCCCCTCTAAAATCAACAAAACCCGATCAACACCTCGACATTTAATAGTGAAGCTTGCAAATTCCAAAGATAAGGAGAAGATCCTTAAAGCAGCAAGAGAAAAAAAGTCCCTGACTTTTATGGGGAGGAATATTAACAGGTAACAGCAGACCTCTCCACAGAGACCTGGCAGGCCAGAAAGGGCTGGCAGGATATATTCAGGGTCCTAAATGAGAAGAACATGCAACCAAGAATACTCTATCCAGCAAGGCTTTCATTCAAAATGGAAGGAGAGATAAAGAGCTTCCAAGACAGGCAGGAACTGAAAGAATATGTAACCTCCAAACCAGCTCTGCAAGAAATTTTAAGGGGGACTCTTAAAACTCCCCTTTAAGAAGAAGTTCAGTGGAACAATCCACAAAAACAAGGACTGAATAGATATGATGACACTAAACTCATATCTATCAATAGTAACTCTGAACGTGAATGGGCTTAATGACCCCATCAAAAGGCGCAGGGTTTCAGACTGGATTAAAAAGCAGGACCCATCTATTTGCTGTCTACAAGAGACTCATTTTAGACAGAAGGACACCTACAACCTGAAAATAAAAGGTTGGAGAACCATTTACCATTCAAATGGTCCTCAAAAGAAAGCAGGGGTAGCCATCCTTATATCAGATAAATTAAAATTTACCCTGAAGACTATAGTGAGAGATGAAGAGGGACACTATCTCATACTCAAAGGATCTATCCAACAAGAAGACTTAACAATTCTCAATATATATGCCCCAAATGTGGGAGCTGCCAAATATTTAAACCAATTAATAACCAAACTGAAGAAATACTTTGATAATAATACACTTATACTTGGTGATTTCAATCTAGCTCTTTCTATACTAGATAGGTCTTCTAAGCACAACATATCCAAAGAAACGAGAGCTTTAAATGATACACTGGACCAGATGGATTTCACAGATATCTACAGAACTTTACATCCAAACTCAACTGAATACACATTCTTCTCAAGTGCACATGGAACTTTCTCCAGAATAGACCACATACTGGGTCACAAATTGGGTCTGAACCGATACCAAAAGATCGGGATAGTCCCCTGTATATTCTCAGACCATAATGCCTTGAAATTAGAACTTAATCACAACAAGAAGTTTGGAAGGACCACAAACACATGGAGGTTAAGGACCATCCTGCTAAAAGATGAAAAGGTCAACCAGGAAATTAAGGAAGAATTGAGAAGATTCATGGAAACTAATGAGAATGAAGATACAACCGTTCAAAATCTTTGGGACGCAGCAAAAGCAGTCCTGAGGGGGAAATACATCGCAATACAAGCATCCATTCAAAAACTGGAAAGAACTCAAATTCAAAAGCTCACCTTACACATAAAGGAACTAGAGAAAAAGCAACAAATGGACCCCACCCCCAGCAGAAGAAGACAGTTAATTAAAATTCGAGCAGAACTAAATGATATCGAGACCAAAAGAACTGTGGAACAGATCAACAGAACCAGGAGTTGGTTCTTTGAAAGAATTAATAAGATAGATAAACCATTAGCGAACCTTATTAAAAAGAAGAGAGAGAAGACTCAAATTAATAAAATCATGAATGAGAAAGGAGAGATCACTACCAACACCAAGGAAATACAAACGATTCTAAAAACATATTATGAACAGCTGTATGCCAATAAATTAGGAAATCTAGAAGAAATGGATGCATTCCTGGAAAGCCACAAACTACCAAAACTGGAGCAGGAAGAAATAGAAAACCTGAACAGGCCAATAACCAGGGAGGAAATTGAAGCAGTCATCAAAAACCTCCCGAGAAACAAGACTCCAGGGCCAGATGGCTTCCCAGGGGAATTCTATCAAACGTTTAAAGAAGAAATCATACCTATTCTACTAAAGCTGTTTGGAAAGATAGAAAGAGATGGAGTACTTCCAAATTCGTTCTATGAGGCCAGCATCACCTTAATTCCGAAACCAGACAAAGACCCCACCAAAAAGGAGAATTACAGACCAATATCCCTGATGAACATGGATGCAAAAATTCTCAACAAGATACTAGCCAATAGGATCCAACAACACATTAAGAAAATTATTCACCATGACCAAGTAGGATTTATCCCTGGGACACAAGGCTGGTTCAACACTCGTAAAACCATCAATGTGATTCATCATATCAGCAAGAGAAAAACCAAGAACCATATGATCCTCTCATTGGATGCAGAGAAAGCATTTGACAAAATACAGCATCCATTCCTGATCAAAACACTTCAGAGTGTTGGGATAGAGGGAACTTTCCTTGACATCTTAAAAGCCATTTACGAAAAGCCCACAGCAAATATCATTCTCAATGGGGAAGCACTGGGAGCCTTTCCCCTAAGATCAGGAACAAGACAGGGATGTCCACTCTCACCACTGCTGTTCAACATAGTTCTGGAAGTCCTCGCCTCAGCAATCAGACAACAAAAAGACATTAAAGGCATTCAAATTGGCAAAGAAGAAGTCAAACTCTCCCTCTTCGCCGATGACATGATACTCTACATAGAAAACCCAAAAGCCTCCACCCCAAGATTGCTAGAACTCATACAGCAATTTGGTAGCGTGGCAGGATACAAAATCAATGCCCAGAAATCAATGGCATTTCTATACACTAACAATGAGACTGAAGAAAGAGAAATTAAGGAGTCAATCCCATTTACAATTGCACCCAAAAGCATAAGATACCTAGGAATAAACCTTACCAAGGAGGTGAAGGATCTATACCCTAAAAACTATAGAACACTTCTGAAAGAAATTGAGGAAGACACAAAGAGATGGAAAAATATTCCATGCTCATGGATTGGCAGAATTAATATTGTGAAAATGTCCATGTTACCCAGGGCAATTTACACGTTTAATGCAATCCCTATCAAAATACCATGGACTTTCTTCAGAGAGTTAGAACAAATTATTTTAAGATTTGTGTGGAATCAGAAAAGACCCCGAATAGCCAGGGGAATTTTAAAAAAGAAAACCATAGCTGGGGGCATCACAATGCCAGATTTCAGGTTGTACTACAAAGCTGTGGTCATCAAGACAGTGTGGTACTGGCACAAAAATAGACACATAGATCAATGGAACAGAATAGAGAACCCAGAAGTGGACCCTGAAATGTATGGTCATCTAATATTCGATAAAGGAGGAAAGACTATCCATTGGAAGAAAGACAGTCTCTTCAATAAATGGTGTTGGGAAAATTGGACATCCACATGCAGAAGAATGAAACTGGACCACTCTCTTTCACCATACACAAAGATAAACTCAAAATGGATGAGAGATCTAAATGTGAGACAAGAGTCCATCAAAATCCTAGAGGAGAACACAGGCAACACCCTTTTTGAACTCGGCCACAGTAACTTCTTGCAAGATACATCCACAAAGGCAAAAGAAACAAAAGCAAAAATGAACTATTGGGACTTCATCAAGATAAGAAGCTTTTGCACAGCAAAGGATACAGTCAAAAAAACTAAAAGACAACCTACAGAATGGGAGAGGATATTTGCAAACGACATATCAGATAAAGGGCTAGTTTCCAAAATCTATAAAGAACTTATTAAACTCAACACCAAAGAAACAAACAATCCAATCATGAAATGGGCAAAAGACATGAAGAGAAATCTCACAGAGGAAGACATGGACATGGCCAACATGCACATGAGAAAATGCTCTGCATCACTTGCCATCAGGGAAATACAAATCAAAACCACAATGAGATACCACCTCACACCAGTGAGAATGGGGAAAATTAACAAGGCAGGAAACAACAAATGTTGGAGAGGATGCGGAGAAAAGGGAACCCTCTTACACTGTTGGTGGGAATGTGAACTGGTGCAGCCACTCTGGAAAACTGTGTGGAGGTTCCTCAAAGAGTTAAAAATAGACCTGCCCTACGACCCAGCAATTGCACTGTTGGGGATTTACCCCAAAGATTCAGATGCAACGAAACGTCGGGACACCTGCACCCCGATGTTTCTATCAGCAATGGCCACAATAGCCAAACTGTGGAAGGAGCCTCGGTGTCCATCGAAAGATGAATGGATAAAGAAGATGTGGTTTATGTATACAATGGAATATTACTCAGCGATTAGAAACGACAAATACCCACCATTTGCTTCAACGTGGATGGAACTGGAGGGTATTATGCTGAGTGAAATAAGTCAATCGGAGAAGGACAAGCAGTGTATGTTCTCATTCATTTGGGGAATATAAATAATAGTGAAAGGGAATATAAAGGAAGGGAGAAGAAATGTTGGGAAATAACAGGAAGGGAGACAGAACATAAAGACTCCTAACTCGGGGAAACGAACTAGGGGTGGTGGAAGGGGGGAGGAGGGCGGGTGTTGGAGGGGAATGGGTGACGGGCACTGAGGTGGACACTTGACGGGATGAGCACTGGGTGTTTTTCTGTATGTTGGTAAATTGAACACCAATAAAAATTAATTAAAAAAAATAAATTAAAAAAAAAATTTCTGAATGTTGAACTAGTCCTGCACACTAGGGGTAAACTCACTCTGTTATTCATGATTCCTTTTTATACACAGATTTGATTTGCTAATTTTTTTTTTTTTTTTTTTGCTTATATTTTTTTGAGAATTTTTGCATCTCTGCTCAGGACAGGTTTTGGTTTCTAATTTTTCTTTCTTCTCATATGTTTGTCCAGTTTTAGCATTATGGTAATGCTGATTTTACAGAATGAGTTAAGAAGTATTTCTTCCTACTTTCTGGAAGAAATTGTAGAGAATTGTTATCATTTCTTCCCTAAATGCTCGATACAATTCACCATTGAAACCATCTGGGCTTGTGCTTTCTGTTTTGGAAGGTTATTCACTATGGCTTCACTTTCTGTAATCGAAATATGCTTATTAAAATTGTCTATGGATGGGACGCTTGGCTGGCTCAGAGGAGTGTTCAGCTCTTGATCTCAAGGTCATGAGTTTGAGCCCCACATTGTGGATGGAAATGACTTAGATAAACACAAAGTCAAAAAAAAATGTTGCTCCTTGTGTAAATTTCAGTACATTTTATTTCAAGGCATTGGTCCATGGTTCCTAAGCTCTCAAATTTCTGGACAGAGAGTTATTCATATTTTCCTTTACTCTCCTTTTAACAGTCATGGGATCAGTAGCGGTAGACCTTCTTCACCTTGGAGATTATCAATTTTTGTCTTTGCTGTCTTGTTTCTTCATTAGCCCAACTAGATGTTTAACAATACTATTGATCTTTTAGTCTTGTTGATCTTCTCAATTGATATCCTGTCTTCAATTTTATTGATTTCTGTTATTGTTTTCTGCCTTTCTTTTCTTGTGCTTATTTTGGATTTAGTACACTCTTTATTTTCTAGGTTTCTAAAGGGGAAGCTTAAATTATTGATTTTAGGTCTTTATTCTTTTCTAATACACACATTCAATACTATACATTTCCCTCTTGGCACTGCTTTTCCCCTAGAGTTTGCAATATATATTTACCAGTGTTCCATGTCTAACTTCAAAAAACACTATGCCACCCCATAGGTAGTGTGGGTGTACCAAGTATTCCTAATTCCTGCCTCTGTCCCTTATAACGTCGCTGCCACTCTTTTCACTTATCCATAAGCTATAATTACTAATTACATTGTTGCTATTATTATTTTGAACAAATGATCTGTTGTATCAATTAAGAATCAGGTAAATAAGGGCGCCTGGGTGGCACAGTTGGCTTTTTTGTAAGCCTCTCGAATTTCAGACCAGAGACCAGAAGTCCAAGACACTGCCTTTTAAGGTTAAGTCTGACTAGTATTTAATTTTGATTTTCCTGCTGCTACCAAACCAGAAAAGATGGGTGATAGTCTAAAAATAAAAGGTGAAGTGCTGGTTCACAGTGTCAGGTGCTTAAGACATTGGGGAGAACCAGTAGTAGTGAGGAGGCATGACAGAGAGAAGGGGACATGCTTTCCACCCAAACTCCCGGAATTGGCGCTGGACATAGTGAGACTCGGTGATGCATATTATAGTGAGGCTCCAGGTACTGGTTCCTGTGCTTCAGCTGTGGGGAAAAGGAGCTGGGCCTCCGAGGGGTCCCCCAGTCTGTGAGATGCTGATGCAGCGCTTCTCAAATTTGACTCAACCTAGAATTACCTGGAGATATTGTAAGAATTCTGGTGCCCATATGACACTGAAATTAAATAAAAAATTAAACCATATTCTCTCTCCAGTTATGTTTACAGGATGACAGTTACCAAAGCATCCGAATGGCTCACTGGTTGAGCATCTGCCTTTGGGTCAGGGTGTGACCCCGGGGTCCCGGGATCGAGTCCCACGTCGGGCTCCCTGCATGGAGCCTGCTTCTCCCTCTACCTGTGTCTCTGCCTCCCTCTCTCTGTATCTCTCATGAATAAATTTTTATTTTTTAAAGAATCACAGCCATGGGCCTGAGTTTCCTTTTCCCTTTTTAACATCTTATCAACTAGCATTGTCTTCTGGTTCTCCTGACTTCTGAGTCGTCATCATGATAGAAATTAGAATCCCCAGACATCTCATGATGCCAAGTCAGACCTCAATATCATCAGACTCCTGCCCTTATTATTGTTAAGGCCATTGAAAATGAGAGGTTCCCAAAATGCTTTCTTAACATATTACAGTTTTTGCCAACTTGACACCCAAGGTCTTCTTTTTCATAAACAAATTAATACCATTTTCATCTTATCCTCTGCTCAATATGTAAAATGAAAAACATGCTTCCATCCTCTCTGAAAGTATTGCACAGAATGTAATAGTAACTGCTAGTTCGAAAAAGAGATGTGTGGTTAGGGAATTTGGTAAATGCTGGCTTAAACGAAGTTAAACAGCTCTCTTTACTGAAGAACTGTCTAAAACGTGGACCAGCCCATCATGTATTGTAAACCGTGGAGACATGACATATTAATTATGATCATTAGTGTCAATCATACAATTTATAAAAATATATATCTATAAATATATAATTATATATTATAATCATTATATAATAATATATATAAAATTAGACATATAAAATCATATTATTATATAATATATATAAAATTAGATACATTATATAAAATTATATTATTATATAATATATAAAATTAGATATATTATATAAAATTATATTATTATATAATATATAAAATTAGATATATTATATAAAATTATATTATATAATAATATATATAATTTTCTATATCATATTTAAGTATATGTAATGCATTGACATAATGGTTATAATACATAAATATAAGCATATATATATATATATATATATATATATATATATAGTATGTAAAAATAGGTATCCCTTACAGTCATTTTATCCTGGAATCAAAAGACTGTTTCATAAATTTGACAAACAGGTGAACACATTTAAGAGATCCCTCCTTCCCTTGTTTGTAGGCACAAATACCCCCTTTGTGATATAGTCAGAGCTTAAGTGGCAATCACGCACTTACCAGAGAACCTTTAAATACACTTGCTACACCATTTTCTCTGCGGATTCACGGCCACTTGGCTGCCCCAGACCCTGATCATCGCCAGGTATCCAAACCACCTGCTGTGTGGGCCTCACGTTGGATACACTCATGCTCAGGTGCTCCAAACTGTCAACACCTTCAAACATCAGTGGGAGTGGCTCAAAATCATGTGTCTTCAAGGTCAGCTATTAGGGCTGGGGAAGTGATCACAATTGTGGAGGGAGGACTTTGGAGGTTGTGCGGTGTCCCGTCAAGCTGCTGAGCGGTGACGTTTCAGGAGGTTTTAGGAAGCGGTGCGAGGCCGCTGGCTCCTGCTCCTCCTCCCCAACCACACTGCAGGGCGCTGAGGAGCCAGATATCGAAGTCAAGGTGGAAGAGGGAGTGAAGCCTTCAGGTGCTCTCACAAAGCCTGAACCCAGAGGGAGGGAACCACCTTGGGGCAGTTACCCAAGGACCGGGGTGGGGCCCGAGGTGGGACCTCATGCCCAGGAGCCCCCCAGCTGCGTGCACGCTCATCCCTCACCAGCCCACAATGCTCCGGGCCTCCCTTCCCACAGCTGGGCTGTTTTCACCAGGCAACCGATCAACGGATTGGGGAACTCTTGGGTCTCGGGGGCGGTTATGTCCAGAGGGGTTAGGATACTGTCCTAGCACTGGGAAGCCCACTGTTGATGAAGTCACCGTTGGTCACTATTTGTTCACAGTTGACATTGATCTGTTGTGATGCACGAGAAGTTACAACCTTGGTGCAACTAAGTGTGCAGGTGCAGGCATGGGTGCAGGCGCAGGTGCAGGGGCATGTGTTAGACACCCTTCCTCGGATTTACAGACCACAGTCAAACCCAACCCTGCAGCAGCAGCCCTTGAGGAAGTGTGTGACAGGCCCAAGAAATGGGGGCAGGGTCGGTTCACTTCTTGAAATCCACTGACGACCCCCCGTGTAAACACCGCAAGGGACCCGCCGTGTTTGCTTGGGGTGGGAGGGCGGCGGGTTTACCAGGTGGAGGCCGCGTCGGCAGGTGCCTTGGGCCCCATCGCTTCCTTTTGCGTCCGTGCGGATTTTCTGCTGTCCCGCGGGCCCTTCGAGCCTTGTCCCACTGTCCCTCAGTGACCCTGGGCTAGTCGCTCGGTGGCCCCGGGCTGGTCCCTTGGTGGCCCCAGGCTGGCCCCTCGGTGGCCCCAGGCTAGTCCCTCAGTGGTCCTGGGCTGGTCCCTCAGTGTCCCCGGGGTGGCCCCTCTGTGTCCCTGGACTGGCCCCTCGGTGGCCCCAGGCTGGCCCTCAGTGGCCCCAGGCTGGCCTCCGTGTGGCCCGGGCGGCGATGCTGCTGGGCCTTGGGTGCCCACCGCCTGGGAAGCCCCTGCCCCAGCCTCTGGAGTGCGGTGACTCTGCTCGACTTTCCGAGACATGTTCCGCCGCTGCCACACATCTTACAAGGTACGAGGACCTTCTTTCTCCTGCTCCTCACAAACACGTCCCCCCCCTTTCCTGTTGCTTCCACCCGAATAGGGATGGAGATGTGTGCTTGTGGCTTTGATCCACAGAATCGCTTCCCTGCTGATCCACCGCCCAGCCTCTCTCCTGGGCTTGCCAACTATTTACATATCTGAGCGCTGCTTTTGCTGAATCACAAAGTTTGCCTTTCTGTTTCTATGCATCTCGAGGTATTTTCTGATTTCCCTTGTGATTTCTCCTCCCACCGATTGGTTGTTCCTGTGCCGTTTAATTTCCACCGAGTTAACGAAGTTTTCCTTCTGTTGCTCCTTTCTGGTGTTCTTGCACGGGGGGTGGAAAGAGTACTTGGTATGATCTGGTAGGATTTCTTAAAAAAAGAAACAAAATATTGATTAGCACTTGTTCTGCAGCCTAACAAATAACCAGTCTATTCTGGTGAACGTTCCCTGTGCATTTAGAAAGGTGTGCGCTCGGGGATCCCCGGGTGGCCCGGCAGGTTAGCGCTGCCTTGGGCCCAGGGCCTGATCCTGGAGACCTGGGATCGAGTCCTGCGTCGGGCTCCCTGCATGGAGCCTTCGTCTCTCTCTGCCTGTGTGTCTCTCTCTCTCTCTCTCTCTCTCTCTCTCTCTCTCTCGGTCTCTCATGAATAAATAAAGTCTTTAAAATAAAAATAGATGTGTGCTCTGGGGCTGTTCACGTCCTCTTCCCTCACCGACCTCTCTGGTTGCTCTACTCATATGGAAAATGGGCTATTGATGCATCCAACCATTATTATAAACTCTTTGTTTCTCTCTTCAACGCTGTCGGATTTTTTTTTCCTTTGCGATTTTTGGGACTCCCTTGTTCGCCACATGTAATTCACTGTTACCTATTCTTGATGGATTGAAACCTTTAACGATATATAACACACTTGTGACTTGTACACTTTTACTTATTTACGTAATTCTGTATGTCTGTATTGATTTATTTTACTTGAAATCTGTTCCTTCTGATAATATAACCCCTCTGTGTGTGCATGTGGGGGTGGGTTACTGTCTGCACAGCGTGTCTCTCTCCATCCTTTTATTTTCAGATTCATTGTGCCTTTGCATCTAAATATCCTCAGGAATAAGAGAAGAGATATGTTGATATTTTTACTTACTCTTCCAACTTCTGCCTTATTTGGAGAGTTTAGTTTATTTACTTTTAAAGTAATAATTTGTAAGAAAAATTCACTTGTACCATTTAGCTATTTTTTTCCTGTGTCTTAATTTTTTCTTTTCCCTCTTTTTCTATCTTCTATTATTGCCTTTCTCCATATGTAGTTGATGCCTGTGTGTGTGTGTGTGTGTGTGTGTGTGTGTGGTGTATATTTTAATCTCTTCTTTTCCTTTTCCTTTTTCCTGCGGTTATCTTGAGGATGCAATTCATACGATCCCCTTATAGCAGCCTAGTTTGAATAATGCCAACTTTTTGTCAAAGTTATATAACTGCACTTTCAAACATCTCTGTTCCTTCCCCTTTAAATTAGTATTTTCACTGGTTACATCTTTCTGCGTTGGGCGCCCACTAACATCGAAACAAACAGTATATTGGTTCGTGTGTTTGCCTTCTAAATCAGAGAAGAAGAGGAGTTATAAACCAAAAATGCCATAATATTAGCTTTTTTATACTTTTTATATTTACCTAGGTGGTGACCTTCACCAATATTCTTTATTTAGCCCTACTGCTCATATTTAATTACTGTTCAGCCTTCTTTCCTTCCAGCTCGAGGGGCTCCTGTTAGCATTGCTTGTGGGGTAGCTCTAAAGGTAAGACTCACTCAGCTTTTGCTTATTTGAGAATGTCATCATTTCTCTTTAATTTCTGAAAGGCAGTTTTTATTTGCAATCCTTGGTCGACAGGTTTATCTTTCCCCTGTCAGTACTTCCATTGCCTCGTGGTTTGTTATGAAAAATAAACTATTAATATCATTGAGGATCATTGGGACTAGTCACTTTGGTCTTGTGGGATTCAAGATCCTTCTCTTTGTAAGTGTTTATTTAAATTCCAAGTAGTTGGGACGCCTGGGTGGCTCAAGGGTTTAGCGCCGGCCTTTGGGCCCAGGATGTGATCCTGGAGACACGGGATCAAATCCCACATCAGGCTGTCTGCATCGAGCCTGCTTCTCCCTCTGCCTGTGTCTCTGTCTCTCTGTCTCTCTGTCTCTGTGTGTGTGTGTGTCTCATGAATAAATAAATGAAATCTTTACATTCCAGTGAGTTGACATACGGCATAAAATAGTTTCCGACATACAATCAGGACCCTTTCTTGGTCATCGTCTCTCAACAGTTCGTCTACAACATGTCTTGGTGTAGGTGTCTTGATTTAGATCCTGCTTGGAGTTCATTTGAGCTCCTTGGACGTGTGATTCATTTCCTTCAACAAGTTTGGAAAATTGCATTATTTTTTTTTCAAATGATTTCTCTACTTCTTTCTCTGTCCCTTCTCCCGGGACCCCCACAGGTTGGGCTTCTGGATGGCGACCCACAAAACCCTTGGGGTTCATTCAGCTTTCTTCGTTCTTTCTTCATTCTGCTTTTCGGGCTTGATAATTCCCATTTTCCAATGTTTGAGTTCACTGATCCTTTCTTCAGCCTAATCAAATCAATTGTTGACATTTTCTTATAAATTGTTCATTTTCATTATTGTACATTTCAGTGCCTGAATTCTTACCTGGTTCCTCTTCATGATTTTTACCTCTTTATTGATATTCCCATTTTTCATCCATCATTCTTACTGGTTTACTTTACTTCTTTGCCTATGGCTCTCTTTAAATTCTTGAAAATATTTAATAGAGTTGAGTTAAAGTCTTAGCCCAGTAACTCCAATGTCTAGGCTTTTTCAGGGATGGTTTCTGCCCATTTCTTTCTCTTTGGCATGGGCCATATTTTCTTATTTCATCGTACGCTTTGTAATTTTGTGTTGTTGAAAACTAGACACTAGAATATTATTCTCTGGTGACTCTGTAAATCAAATTTACTCTCTTCCTAGCTGTTTCTCTTCCTGACGGTTGAAAGCTGTCCCTTTGCTCAACTAATGCAATGTTAAGATAAAAACTACCTTCAATTCCAAGAGCAAAAAGCTAAGCAAAACAAAACCAAAACAAACAGAAGAATTCTCTCTCTTTTTGTAGATTGACTTTGTCACTGGTGCTGAGCCTATAGATCAGCAGGGGATCTGCTCAGCTCTTTTGTGAGCACTCATCCTGTCCCTGGTATTTGTCTGTGGCTTTCTAAATTCCCCCAGTACACATGGGTGCTTTTGGATGGCCAAATTTCCCCCCAAGAAACTCTCTCCAGGCCTCTGAGGTCAACTGTATGTCTCAACCATTATCTTTTGCCCCCATGTGGGTCCAGGTCTTGCTTTACCATGCAGTGTTTCTGAGCAACGTCTGTCACTTTTCTGCCCCGAGTGGGTTCTGTGTTAGGTGAAGCAGAAATGAAAGGCTTGCATCAATCCTTCAGGTAACCCCAGACAGATTAGGACAGACAAGCATGATGCATTGTGCAGAGGCTCTGCTCCCTCTGACGCCAGAGACCAGGATCCCACGTGAAGAATGCACGCTGCACCTCAAGACTTCCTGCGAGCCAGGGAGGGAGGTGCACCTAGGGCAACTGAAAATGGCACAAAGCTTCCCACCATTTTCAAGTTGCCTCGTCTTTGATTCAACATTTGCCTGATTGCAGTAAACAGTTGGCTGTTTTCCAGAGCCCTGACACAGTGGGTTGGGTTTCGGCTTGCTTCTCCTTTTCTCTGTGGGGGAGGGGAGTTTGGAGCTGCCCAGTCTACCGTTTTGCCAAAGTTACTCTGTTGACTTCACCTCTTTTTGAGTTTCTATGAATTTCCTGGATTTTTTTCTCCACTTTCCCATGCTTTTTTGTGTATATAAACAGACTGATCAAATAACAAAAGCTAACATGGAGAACGTTGCTTCACAATAACAGAATATTTATTAAACCATATGGTTAAGCAACGTCTATCTTCCTAGAAAATTGCTGGTATTTTTGAAGTATACATCAGGTATTTGGCAGTAAAATATACACTTAGGCTTGTTTTCACCAATCTGACATGGTTTCCAGTATGGAGATAATCTGAATCATTTTTTGTTGGCTTTTTTTCTGAAATGTAATTGACAATATATCATTGTATTAGTTTTGGGTGTACAACATAATGATTTTTATACTTGTAATATTTTGAAATCACCACCACAAGTTCTAGGTAACATCTATATTAATATTCCTTTTTTTTTAAACATGCAATAAAAAGAAAATGGTCTCACCATTTCTGTCTCTTCCTGCCACAGCTTTCTACAAGTTGAGGACATGTAGATCTGTCCATAAATAGATCTACATACTGTCAGTAAATAGATGTATACAGACACACACACACACACACACACACACACACACACACACATCCAAATGTGTTATTGAATTATTTTGTTTCATGGAGAATGTTTGTCTTTATAACTTTTCTTGAACCACCATATTTTAATTTTGCTTGTAACCCATGCAAGACAGCTTGAAGGTAATATGAAGGGTAAGAAAGAATATATTTTGACAAATAACTAAGCTGCAACATAATAATCTGATATCTGAGCTTCTGTCTGTCAGATACAATCATAAATAAAAGATAGAAAGAAGCAAGGGACTGCTTTTTAAGGAAATTAAATTGTCTTGAGAATATTTCAAAAATGTGACTTGAAAGGGCATATACATGACATAAGTGTTCTTCAGATTTCTGTTGATTCCTGAATGATCCTGGGTGAGATCAATCGTGCTGATGTTCTTGTCTTGTGTCTAAACGCTCATCCAGGGAATAAATTCCTTTAGAGCAAAGGGCCTTGCTCATGGCCCCAGACACCAGAGGCAGACTGTGACTTAAGCTTTTAAGGTGATTCAGGCTTCACCGCACCCCCCGGGGCACTCAGGAGCTCGATGTAATGTCTCCTTTGCGTTTTAGGATTTTTCTATGTGATAATTAAGACAGCAACTAGTACAACCATTTTAGGCATCTGCCCATACAAATAGCTCCTGAAGTGAGGGCTGTGGATGTCTTGAGGTTTTGTACATTTTCTCAGTGGGCCAAATGTCAAGATGTGGAATATCAAAGTTCTGAATTCATTGGAACAAAAGGAGGAAAAACCTGCCATGTTTGCAACTGAGGCATGGAAATCCGATATACAGGGACTACGGCGGCCGATAAAGGATGTAGAACGGCTGCATTTGTGTAGTTGGTATTAAAGGCATTTTGCCACAACTGGTTAACAAATGTGTGTATACTTCTTCCAAAGTCTCTGAATTTAAGTAATTAGACATTAAGATTCTTATCAAGTGGCATTTTGCATTTTGTTCTGTTTCATGCTGTTTATGCAGAAGCCACAGGATATTTAACCTCTGAGAAACCTGCATTAAATCAATATTACATTAGTGTTTTAAAGCCATTAGCTCAATAGCCATATGTCCAGATATTTTCTCCATTCAGAAAGTTAGGAATCAGTAAATAAAAATGAGATAATTAACAATGAATACCTGCTACTCACATTTTATGTATACAACATTATCTCTTTCCATTCAAAGCATGTTCGGCTGTTACCTATCATTCAAGAAATGTAAACCCATACCCCCTATATCGCATGGCAATGGAGCTCTTGTGGTGACCTCACATATGTTTCCATGGCAGCATATTCATCTGGAAATGGCATCGCACTTTGATTTGTAGATGGTCAAAGACAGACTCCTGAATTATACCCATTAAAAGGCTAATTTTCAAAAGAAACCCTTAGGTTGGAAATTTTGCAATGCAGGATTATAAACTAACACACTATTTATATTTTTAGTGAGTATGCATTTCTACTTCGGAATCTGAAGTAGCATTTCATCATCCAAATGCCTTGCAATTAGAATATCTACAAGGAAGGTAGGTATTAGCACCAGAGTCAGGGATATAGTTTGGGCAACTCACCAGCGTCACAGGCTGAGTTGCTCCCTGGCCCATATGGGTGCTCATCTACTTCGGCTGCAGACTCTCTGGCTTAAACAGTATAAAATTGTTTTCTCATAGTCCTAGAGACTGGTAGTCCCAGATCAAGGCCTGGTTTCAGTTGTTGGTGAGGACTCTTAGCTTGTCGGCAGGACGTACAGAGAGAGAGAGAGAGAGAGCTAAGGAGCAGGTTCTGGTCCCTTTTTATAAGGAGACTAAACCTATGAGATCACAGCCCACCCTTAGAACCTCATTTAAACTTGAGTAACCCTGATTACTTCCTTAGAGACCCCATTGCCAAATGCAGCTGTGCTGGCGGTAGCAGCTCCAGCGTAGGCACTGGGGAGAGGGTCATAATCACTCAGTCCGTGACTCCTGGCCTCGTTATCTCCATCTTCCTATGGCTTTGGCATCTGCATCTCCAGCTGTAATAGAGTGATAGATTTGTATATCCTGAGATCAAGTGGCC
Organism: Vulpes vulpes; assembly: GCF_048418805.1. Lineage (NCBI taxonomy): Eukaryota > Metazoa > Chordata > Mammalia > Carnivora > Canidae > Vulpes > Vulpes vulpes. The sequence goes on from NC_132786.1 coordinate 62,242,147, forward strand.
TGTTGGGATTGCTGGGTGTTTGGTGTCCTGAGAGATCATTCAAGGTTACTTTGAACTTCAGCAAAGCAGTAATGAACTAGAGATGATTATCGATTTTTAAAAATAAGCTATTAATAAAAGAAAAATATAAAACTTCCTCTGCAACATTTGAGTCAAGGTAAGAGACTAGATGTTTTCCTGTGTTTTGTGAGAAGGCTCTAATGTGCCCAAGTCTATGCAATCAGCTGGATACTCCAAAACCTCAGGCATTCACTTTGACCCCTTCCTGGCTCCTTCCCATCTGCTTTGCTCAGTGAATCTGGGAGATCACATTCACTGACCCCAGGCCTGACCTTTTTCCTACAGGCAAAAAAAGTGAGTCGAGGGATGCCCACCATATAACCTCACAACATCTCAGAGGGATCCACAATTTTAACTCAGAATTCAGATTATTAAAACCATTTAAAGTTACGGCTGTCAGTAGAGACCCCTGGGAGTTGGAATAATGTTTACCTGTAGCATCATAAAATAATGTAAGGTACTCCTGTTATAAAACTACATGCATTCTGAAAAATGTCATATTCTGCAAAATCATGGACGAGAAAACACAGGGCTTATGAGGAAAAGAAGGTCAGCACCAACTCTTTTAAGCCGATGGTAACTTCAGCTCCAGAGCCCTGATTAAAGCAGCAATGATCCTAAGTGAGGTCTAGCCCCGTCTTTGGGCATCACCACGTAGAGCCACCACCTGTGCGTCTTCGCAGGTCCTCAGACTTGCAGGGCTTCGAAGACATTTACTTCTAATAGAGACCATTCCATCAACATGGAAACTATCACTCAGGGGCAGCCCTCTCCATCAGTATTTGAACACGGGGAGAAATTGCCTGGCTGCTCCTCTGTCCATCCTTGAGTTTCCTGGGATATCTTATAATGGAAAAACAGAGACCAAGGCACAGGTTCCTTACCCTGAAGTGCTGTTTTGTTCCCTTATGGTCTTTCTATATTGCTGATGTCTTTATCTGTAATCCTGCTGTTACCTGACCATAATCCCTTCATGTTATTAACTTGCTAGGGGAAACTGGATATGAACCAATGGGGTCTATACAAGCTAATATTCTTTTCCTGTGTATACGAACGAATTTAAATCAGAGAAACAACATAGGGTTATGATACGAAAGAAAAATAAAGAACAGAGACCGCCGATTACCTCATGAAGAGGGCCAGGCTTCATGAAGCCCATCGTCCCAGAAATTCGCACACACACACCTGCAATCGTGCTTCTTTAGTCAGTGACTCTCTCTCTGCTTCTTCAAATGTGAACGATCTTGCTTCCTTCTTCCCCACCTTCCTTTAGATTTTGTACCTGCTCAGGCTGTACACACCGGCGCGACCCATTCTTTCCTGTAAGTTCCATCTACACCTGGAAAGAGCGATGGTCCTCCTACCCCGGCTCTGTGCCCACTGCACCCTGGGCAGCTTCCTCTCTTTGGTAGGAGACGAGGATTGCTTTGTGATTGGAGCAGAGGCTTCATGAGAGCAAAGACAGGCACTCAACTGTGAAGAAAGACGTTGAATTCCAAATGAAGGAGTTCTTACATGATTCAAGTGGCAAGACATACTTAAACCTTTTGAACTGCTAAGGAAGAGTTTCCAGAATAAGCATAATCCCTTTTAATTCCAGCCAGGCCAATATGTGAAAGAGCCCCTGAGGGTTGCTGAGAATAGAGGGGGGAGTAGGAAGGACCTGAAGGACAGGAGGCCCCAGGGCTGAGTGGCCATGAGAGTTGATCCTGTGTGTTGTTTGGGATGTTACCTCAGCATCAACTAGGGGGCAGAAGGGGGAGGCGCTATGGGCTGAATGTGGGTGCCCCCCAATTCACATCTTGAAATTCTGACCCTCAACATGAGTATTGGGAGGTGGGGCTTTAGGGAGGTGCTACATCCTGAGGGTGGAGCCCTCGTGAATGGAATCGGTACCCTCATGGCACAGGCCCCAGACAGGTTCCTGCTCCTCCCACCACAAGAAGACCCGCAAGTCCACCATCTACACCCAGAAGAGGGCTCTGGCCTGGATCCAACTAGGCTGGTGCCTTGAGCGTGGACGTCTAGCCTCCAGAACTGTGAGAGACCAGTGTGCGTGGTTGACAAGCCCCCAGGCAGTGGCCCTCTGCGATGGCAGCCCCCGTGGACTGAGGCAGAGGGCAGTGCCACCTGCCACGGCTCCGTTCAGCATGGACCACAGAAGACAGCCTTAGGCTGACACTCCCACCCCTTTCCTCTCACCTAGCTTCTCCACCTGCCCTGCCTGAAATTCCCCATGGAAGTGCCTCCCCCGTCCTCTCGCTCATCTTTCATCCTGAGTTCTGAAAAGTCAGCTCAGGCATCTGCCCTTTCAATCCTTCTACTTCCCCATCCATCATCTAGAGGACTGTACTGCTTTCTTTTCTAAAAAAGAATCTGAAATGGCATGGGGTCCTCATTTTAGAATCTAGGTCTAAAACTTAGACCTAAGTTTAAGTTAGGATTCAAGTTAGGATTCAAGACCCCGTGTCATTTCCTGTAAATTCCATTTCTTTGTTATTTTTTCAAGACAAACTCTGTTCATAGGGGAGCTGAGGACATGTCTCCTGTAGATTGTTCCAGAACACGCCGTGTTCATCCTCCGCTTTGTTCTCTGCTAGGACTGCCATCCCTCTCAAACTTTCTTCCATTTCAGTCCACTGATAGCCTATCACCGGCAACAGGACTGGAACAGAAAGGAATATTAACATAATCTTCCTTCCTTGGATCCTTCCTTCCTTCCTTGGAGCATGTTCTAGCTACGCCTTCCACAGCACCCCCTTCTAATATGTATGTCCAAGTGGGTTCTCATGGGGTCACGGATGGTGACCCAGTCTGCGTTCCGTATGTACAGCTCACAAAATATTTAGCCCAGCGGATGTATACATATGTAAATATTCTATGCATTAAAGATTAACAAATTAATAGCTGGGACACATAATACGAATAATTTCATGTGGGATTATTGGTGTTAAATGTCGGCTCATTACCGAAAAAAAACCCTGAAAACTAAATCCTGTTGTACAGGTGGTTACTAACTCTGTGCAGAGGGGTTGCTGAAAATAAAATAAGATTTCATATAAGTAGTAGGATAAGAAGGGAAAAGAGATTTAGGTCCATTTGAAACAATCCAAGTAAGTGTGAGCTTTAAACATGATATCACAGTACTGAGGTCTGAAAATAACCTTTAAACTATCAAGGACTTGAAATAAAGTAAAACTTGAGCGCACATGGTGGCTATTGAACTTTGGGATTTTCTCCCCAAAATGTATAGAGATTAATGGGAATGTAGGAAGTTTCCTCAGTGGAAACTCTAAATCCTATCACCCGCAAGAAAGAGTTAAACCCATGAGATAACAAGTAATGACAATTTCTCCATTGAAACAAAACCTCAACTTCAGTTCTAAATTGATGGGAACATCATAAAGGATAAAACGGTTCCATCATTTACATTTTTTTTGTCAGGCAGCGAAAATTTTCATTTATGTATAATTTCAAATCTTTAGAAACCTCAAGAAGTCGTTTTCTCTTTATATTTCTCCCCATCGATTCTTCCTCTGATTGAGTACGTTGCTGTCAGCAGGAGGGCGAGAGGCAGTGTAAGGTCTGGAACTAGAACAATGGTGTTGGGAGCTTGGCTTCGCCCCTGCTGCTTGTAAGACCTCTACCTGCTTCATCTGTCCCCAGATTGATAGGAGGTGAAGAGTAAGGCAAATATACGACATGTAGGAAAAATGAAAATATTTACCCCAAAGGATTTCTGTGAGGGTTAGAAGAGGCCCCTATGTAGATGGCTCCTGGCACCTGGTATAAGCACTCATGAAGTGAGTCCCTATGACCTAAATAAGTCCCTTAAATAGCATCAGGAAAGCCACTCCTCTCGCCACCGACCCTAAGGAGCAGCATGATTCAAACAACCGTAGCAACGTTAGTTGTGGGTCAAAAGGGAGAAATTACGTTTCTATTTGGCCAATAGCTGTTGACTCCATCAGGAAACAAGGGAGGCAGAAACCAGGAATCTATGGGGTGGGGCCTCAGTGGAGGCAGGTAATGCCCTGGATCTGGATGCCCCAATCCCTAGTTCTGTCTGGAAGGGGAAAGCAAACCTAAGGAGGTAGAAGCTCTCCAGCAAGTCTCACTTGGACCAGAAGCATTAAGAATCACCTGATACTTTACTACCACTTGCTGCACTTAATCATGTCTTGGTTTTCCTAAAATCCTATGGACCAGGACTTATTCATCCTAGGGAGAAAACTCAGGTCCCTGAAGAAATAGGTGGGCAAACTAAGACTGGGAGGGAACCCGGATCTGCTGGGTGATCTGCAGCCTTCCTTCCCCGGCCAACCCCGTGCTCCCGCAGAAGACATCGGGACACACAGAGGCCCAGGAGGGGCAGATGTTCAAGGTGTTCCTTTCATGACTTGTTGCATACTAAGTGTGTAAAAGAAAAGAGGAGGCATTCTCCGAATGCCGTCAAGGCCGTTGGTCTGCTGTCACCTGTTGTCACCATCTTCCTTGGCACCTGTGTCCTCCTCTCCGCCACGCTATTTCTCTCTGGTATTTCCCCCTCGTCCACTTCTCTCTTTTGCATCTTCTGTTCATTGTGCCGCTGCTTCTTTCTGAGCCTCTGTAAGCTCTTTATTAATTCCCACTCTTACCAATTTAACCTCAATTTTCAACTCTTGAAGTAAATGGCGAGAAAATAGAAAATTTTGGCGAAGATCTGGAAGGCATAAAACAGACAGATGAATATGGAAAAGATGACAGTAAAAACAAACTCAAGAGACGGATCTCATGGGAGAGGAAGGATGGAGGAGGAAGCCAGTGAATTGAGAAGAACAGGATTCACCCGATCTGAACCCCAGAGATGAAGAAGATGGAAAAACAATGAACAGAGCTTCCTGCCTGTGGGACAGTAAGGGGATATCCAGCATTTGTTTCCTTCAGGAAGCTGAGTAAACCTCAAATAGGATATACACCCACATACACACACACACACAAATGCAGGGACACACACCCTAATTAAAACATTTAAACACCGAAGACAAAAAAAAAAAAATCTTGAAGACAGCAGGAGAAAGGATGCATTCCTGTAGGAAGGACAGATGTCCTGTCTAGAACCACGGAAGTCAGAAGCAGGTGGCACCTTGTTTTTCACGTCCAGAAAGAAAAATGCACATTGCAAACTCAATATCTGGTGAAGTTATCCCTCAGGAATGAGGAAGGGCAGTGCAAATGTTCCTGGATAAGGGAAAAGTAGAAGAATGTGTCACCAGCAAACCTTTCAGTAGAAACTGGCCAAAGGAAGTTCTTCAAACAGAAAGGAAATAATAAAAGAAGGAGGAGCATCCAGAAGGAAGAAGGAACGACACAGCGGACACGTGGGTGTGTGCTCCCCTTATAAGCAAGATTTGATCACTGAAACAGGAATCAAGGTCCCATCTGATGGTCATGACAAGCCTTTGCTGGGATTTTGATGAATGAAAAATAGGTCTGCGCAAAACCTGTGCACGGACGTCTACGGCAGCTTTATGTGTCAGAGCTCCAAACTGGAACCCACCCCGCTGTCCTTCAACAGGCTAAGTACACTGTGATGCGTCCCTAACCTGGGCGACGACTTAGCGATACAAACAAATGCCCTGTTGATACCCACAGCAACTCGGATGCATCTCCGGAGAAATGCTCAGAAAAGCCAATCCCAATACCTTTGGGATACTTTTGGTGTGTACCATACTGTGTGGTACCGTTTATGTAACATTTTGAAAGGCCGAGTTTCAGAAAAGTATGATAGCTTAGTGGTTGCCAGAGTTTAAGGGGAGAGAGACAAGAAAGGAGCTGGTTGTTAACTATGACTCTTTATTTTCTATATTTTCTGATGTTTTGACATGTGGAGGCCTTGCTGACCCCGGAGAGATTGCCTCTCCCAGGACAAGCAAATTGCTACCAAACATCTTGCTTGAAAGCAAGACAACCAATCCAGGGCCCCACAGCCCCAGCTACTTCCCTAATAGGGGTCTCAAGCTCTGGGCCACCCTCCACCGGCTCCAATCGCCATGCCATCCCCTCGAGCCCACTGGCATTATTCTTTTTTTTTTTTTTTTAATTTATTTATGATAGTCACAGAGAGAGAGAGAGAGAGAGAGAGAGAGAGAGAGAGAGAGAGGCAGAGACACAGGCAGAGGGAGAAGCAGGCTCCATGCATGGGGAGCCCGATGTGGGATTCGATCCCGGGTCTCCAAGATCGAGCCCTGGGCCAAAGAGAGGCACTAAACCGCTGCGCTACCCAGGGATCCCCACTGGCATTATTCTAACTAGCCCGTCCTATACCTGCTTCCCCTTCCTCACCTGTTCCTTCCCGTGGAAACCGCAGTAAAGGCCCTTGCTCACACTCCTGCTCCCTCTGCCTGCTGACTGAGCCCGGGGCCACCCAGCATGGCCCTCGGTGGGCCTCCTGTTTTCAGACATCTGGGAGGATGCACGTCTTCCATCACGACCATCATTTCCATGTCTGTAAGCCTCACCGTACCTGATGAAAACAAGGCTCGGTGCTTCTTAAAACAGTAGGTGAGTGTGGCGTCGACGGGCAATGCCGGGGATGTCTGTGGTGTTGGAATCGCTGTTTCTCACCTGCGACACACAGTGCGTTCACAGGGAACTTCATCAACACACACAGATGAGAGCAAAGAAAACTTGAGAAGTCCCTGCAAGGTCAGGGAGGGCACCCACGTCAACACCCACTTTGTGATGTTGCACCACAGCTTGCAAATTGTTACTGATGCCAAAAGCTGAGGCAGGTACAGAGGGCCCGTCTCTAGGCCATGTCTTACGGCGGCACCTGAATCTGCAGATAACTCCATGCAAAATTTTAAGTACAAACGTTTGTAAGGCCAAGCTGGTGAGTTTTATAAAATTATATGACTCGTCTAAATAATGTGGTTTAAATACCATTTCAGGATTCTAAGACTCATGGAAGAAAAAAGTGATCAGGGCAGCCCCGGTGGTGCAGCCGTTTAGCACCTGGTCCCGGGATCGAGTCCCATGTTGGGCTCCCTGCATGGAGCCTGCTTCTACCTCTGCCTCTCTCTCTCTGTTTCTCTATGAATAAATAAATAAAACCTTTAAAAAGAAAAAAGAAAAAAAATGATCAATACATCTGTGGATGGGAGTTAGCTTTAGAAATATTCTGCTGAGGGAGTTGTCCAGAAACTTCGTTTTTTGCAATTTTGCATAATTATTATCTGCTTAGTGAAAATTTTCATAAACTGTTGAGTGAACGGCATGTTGGAGAAATTTTGGCAAAATCCCATTCGGGCAAAAGGCAGAGAAGCACAGACGCAGACAGAAACTCCTGCAATAGTCACAAGAGCACTTACTATTAACAGGGGAGGAAAGAAAAAAATCTAAAAATGAACCGACCTGAAAGCGATTAGAGTAACGTCCTGGGGAGAACAGGTGATGCAGGCTCACATTTCCAAAAATAAAACAGGTCTCAGGGAAGAGCGGCAATACTGCAAAGAGAACCAGCTTAGTGTCCTTCTCAGGGGGGATCTAACCTCACAGAGCCTGGGAGCCACTGGCTGGGACTCCGCCTTCCGACTCCAGACCCATAACCAGAGACTGTACCCAAGAGGCCAGAGCCGCGGGAAGGGCATCCCGGCCTCAGGGCCTGCGAGGGTCTCGACATCGTGGGCTCGGGCTGCGCCTGTGCAGAGGGGCGTATGGGCCAGGGCCCCAGGGGTGGCAGGTGCCCCGAGTGGCGGGGAGACCCTGCAGGTGCTGCGGGGACGCTGGGACCAGCAGATGCAAGGGACTTACAGCAAAATGACCGAGACGTAGTGAGCTTGGGGGGACAGCGGAGCCTGGTAAGCTGTGCACAGAGAGGGGAAAGAATCACAGGAAGAGGGGAAGACACCCAAAAATAAAAACCGACCCTCTTGTAAGTATGTGTCCATGTTGTAAGTGGGCTTTGAGGTGGGGGAAGCCGGGGTTGGTGTTCCCCCCGGCTGGCCTCTTGTTCTTCCTTGGCCTCGATGCTCTCCTGGTGGCTGCTGCGGACTGAATGGTTGTGCCCCCTACTCCCTCGCCCAAGTTCATCTGGTGAAATGGTGATTCCCAAGGGGATGGGAGCAGGAGGTGGGGGCTTTGGGGAGTGAACAGGTCACAGGGGTGAAGGCCTCATGAACGAGGTTGGTGCTTTTATAAAAGAGACCCCTGGGGATCCCTGGGTGGCTCAGTGGTTAAGTGCCTGCCTTAGGCCCGGGGCGTGACCCTGGGGTCCCGGGATGGAGTCCCACGCCGGGCTCCCTGCGTGGACCCTGCGTCTCTCTCTGCCTGTGTCTCTGCCTCTCTCTCTCTCTCTCTCTCTGTGTCTCTCATGAGTCAATAAAATGTTAAAAAAAATAAGAGAGAGACCCCTGGGACTCCCTTCTGCCTCCCGCCGTGTGAGGACCTGGCGAGAAAGGGTCTCCTCAGCCCCTGAGTCTGTCTGCACCGTGAACCTACACTTGCAGGCGCCAGAACCACGGGAAGCAAACTCCTGTTGTTTTCTAAGCTGCCCAGGGTTTGGGGTTTTTGTTACTGCAGTGCAAACTGACTAGGCACTGGTGCTATTTCTTGGTAGTGGCCACGGGGTCCCTCAGCACATGCACCCACACACGTCCCCACGCGTGTGATCCTGGTTCAGAGCCACCCACTGTGGAAGGGGGGTGAGTGACAGTCCCCCTGGGACTTCTTCAAGCCGTTGCTAAACCTGAGGAAGGCAACTCTCAGACTCCGGCGAGCGCTCTCCCCGCGTGCTACCCCAAGGCAGGAGAACCGAGTGCTAAAGAAAGTGATGAAGCTCAGTCACTTGGACATTCCAAGCTCCAGACTGTCGCCGGTCGCCGGCTCCAGAACCGTGATAAAGGAAACCTTGTCCCTGCAGGAAAAGGGCAGAATGCAACCACCTGCAGGGGCGGGAGGGGGAGACCAGTTGTCCTGAGGGGCTCGCAGGCGGCTCCCTCCCTCACAGAGGCGGACCTCCTCTGCAAAGGTTTTGCTGGTTTTATTTTTTTGCAACAAAAATTAGGCATTCTATAAGAAGCTTAGACGATCTTCGCTACTAGCTTTGTTTCTAACCTAAGAAATCCCTTGTATCAGGATGGTTTGACATCTTACCAGCCACGGATCGTTCTCTGCAAACACACACACACATGCACGCACACACACACACATCATTTGAGAGATCCTCTAATCTCTTGAAAACAGGTGCATAGAGCCAGGTTAAAAATCTCTTTCTCAAAAAAAAAAAAAAAATCTCTTTCTCTATAATATTTATAATCTCAACTTAACTTGCTCATCTGGAAGATTTTCCGAAACAGTAGGGATTTTCAATATTTTGAAGGAAGATATTTTAAAATGGTGTCCACAAGGCTGTATTGCAATTGCTTGGTCTTTTGCTTATACTACTAAAAGCATTAGAACCCCGCACACTTTGCAATCTGCACCCTGGGAAACTCCCCAGCCCACTAACCCCCAGGGGCTGCAACCCGTCAGGATTGTCATAGCTGGGACCAAGGCCATCGTGAGGGCTGAGTGAGGCCGTGTGCACAGAAGCACGACCCGGGCAGAGGGGACCATGCAAATGTGAGTGGCCGTTAGGTGCACAGCCCTGGATGGATACCCAGCACCCGCACAGCTCCCACAAGGTTTGTTGGGTAAACCCCAGGGAAATGGCTCTCCTGGTTGTCTCCTCATCTGTACGGCGAAGGGATTGTACGCTTTGAAGTCTAGTGACCCCCTTCTAGTTGCATTATTTTTTCTCATTTGAAATAATGACAGTCAAAAAAATAAAAGAAAAAGAAAGAGAAAAAGAAAAAAATAAAAATAAATAATAAAATAAAATAAAATTATAAAATAAGTAAAATAAAATAAATAAAATAAAATAAATAAAATAAAATAAAATAAAATAAAATAAAATAAAATAAAATAAAATAAAATAAAATAAAATAATAAGAGTCCATAGCATTTCACCATTTGTACACAGGCTTCACCCTAGTGTCCCCTTGAGTGCCACAATAATAGTCACGTCCATTAGACTAATTCACACCTCCTTGTGTGCAGGGACAGATGCCTGTGAACAATTTCCAAATCTCCTGTTAATGATACTGGACCAACTCAAGGATAATAACACATGTTGCTACAGACCTTCTAAATCTCCACGGTGTCCTCCAACATGGTGTTTCTTGTGCTCTCAAAATTACATGGGAAGAGGGCAGGTGGTATTGGCCTAGTTACGATAAGGGAATCAACAATCTAGGGTGGAAGGAATTTACATCGAGATGAAGTAACTTTGCAAAATCTCCGTGCCTGGTGGTGGAGACCGATGGTCCAGGTGGGCCCAGGCCTGTCCACCTTCATCTTCTTCCCCACTACGTTCCCCTGACACCAGCTCTACCTGGTAGCAGGGTCAAAGCCAAGGTCCCTCCTTCAGAGTCTCTACTCAGATGGAGGATAGAGCACCCACTCTGCTACCGGAATATTCCATCAGCCTAACCCCACCGTCTTTTCTCACCCGAATTGCTGAAAACGCTCAGAGGAGCATTCTCTCTTTAGACGCAGCTGGCAAAAGATTTTGCCCTTCCGCTGGCAAAGACGCAGTTGGGCATTTGTAACCCCGAGTGTGTAGGCATGCATTCACGGGCGCATGCGTGTGTGCCCATGCATGTGTGCATCCGTGAACATACACTTCTGTCCCCTGCGTCCGCCCAGAGTAATTAGGATGCGCTGTCTCGTACTAGAGAGTGACATGAATAGTCACACTCATCAGGACTGGGGACAGACTTCTGCAATTTGAGGCAGATTTGTGGAACTGTCTCTCACCAGAGCATCTGTTGAAACTGGGGGTGTCTCCTGGCTAAAACTAGGGGGTTTCTACTTATGGTCTGGCTCCAAGGCTTGTTGGCCAGGGCTGCAAGATCGAGGACCTGGGCCTGGCTGGCATCGGTAGTAGTTCCTATAACTCAACTTCTGAGTGCACCTTGAATCCCGTTATCCAGTTAATTTCCTGAGCGCCCCCAGCATCGAGCTCCTCTCCCTGATCCGCGTTAGCCTCACAGAGCTGAGAGGAACTGCGAATCCATCCATCAGGGCCGAGATAAAGTCTGACTTTCTGCAGAAAAGCATCCTTGAAAATGATTCTGGTGACAATTTGCTCCGATCAATTCTCCAAACTGTAGGGTAGCCTGATACAAAAATTCCTTAAGAGATAAGTGGAACTTTGTCCCGCCTTTGGCATGAGGCCAGAGGCACAAGCTACACATTCCAGTTTCTACCTCGAATTTAAGGCCTGACTGTCGAAGGTGATGCGGCTTTGAGAGCCATCTGGTTACGGCATTGGGATCCACATGATACCCATCTTCAGGGCCTGTGGACGCCGTCCTATCAGAACACGCTTCAGCACGATCCCGGTGTGCACTCCGCAGGCCTTGCCAGGGTCTGGGGCTCTGCAAGCACCCTAGAGCTGGACCTGAACCCGTCCTGCATTGGCAAATGCTCAAGTGCTTCGAGTGCCTGAGAACAGGCCAGGCCCTAGGGAATCCTACAGCTTGCCACACACAGCTGACCTGTTCATGACACAATCCCTTTCTACTCCCAGAGGTGGATGTAGCACCCCATCCAGGTTACTACCCATTAGTTCTTGGCCTCCACCATCCTAACGAGCTCGGGAAGCGTTACCAATGCCCATTGACGGGGGGGCATCCAGGTGCCAGTGGTGAGTCTGCACAAAGGGGGAAATGCTTCAACTGAATGATGTGATGAGGTCATTTAAGGACATGCATTCTGACTGAAGGGTCACTCTCTGCTGCCCTGGTTAACACGTTAACGCAGAAGAGCAGGCCTTCCACCCACACCGAAGGCGAGAACAGCCTGAGAGAGACCACATCTCCTATGTCTTCATCCAAAGATCCAACGCAAATGTCCCCGGAGCGTCAAAGCCATTGCTGGATCCTCTGCATTTCCACAGAACAAGGCAGCGTCCTACGTGCAAACAAAGGGTTTGGTCCTCCCCAGCTCCCGGGTCAGCTCCCCGGAGAGATGCAGAGTGGTGCTATCTCATTTCTACCACACAGCAGTCCTGGCTATGAAGATCCATCTTTGTATTGTTTTCCTCTCTCAGAAATTCAATCTCACTCAGCACTTTCTTTAGTCGGGTATCTGAACCGACAACCCTGGATGAGAGACGGATGAGAGGTAGCTTTGCTGGCTGCACAGATTGCTAGTAGGCCCCGGGCCCCGGGCGCCCTCCCCTCACAGCCCGCTGAAAGCCCAGCTTCACGGGAGCACCGTTCTCAGGACAATTAGCAAACCCCTGCCAAGTTCTCCACTTCAGCTTTCTTTGAGATTTCAGAATAAAATGCTCTCCATATCCTCATGATTTAACGTGGACCACCGTCTGCTTAGAGAAAAGCAGATCTTACAGCACAGAGGCCCGTGTTAGAGATGGAGAACACCGACAGCAGTCGCAGAGGACCCTTCACCCCTCTGGATAGGTCAGGTCCGTTTGATCAGGTGCATTTATACATAAAGCGAGGGCAGGCAGGGAGAGCAAAGGCATCGCGAGAGAAACTGGCAGTTGTAGTCATTTTCTGACATAGTGCACAAGGGCTACTCAGTTTCTAACACGGTTCACAATTGAGGATGAGCACACTGCGTGCATTTCTGATGGGACTAGGGGTCTTCTCCAGGGGTGGCTCCCTGTGGCATTCCAGGAGGGACGGCTGGCATGGGGTCATGACAGGCTACTCTCATCCCCAAGTCCTTCACCGAGCACACAGTGCATGTAGCACCTTCCCTTCGGGCAGGGCACAGTTGGAACGACGCTCCCCGTAATCAAAGAATCCACAGTCAGTGAACACAAACGCACAGTAGGATCCCCAAATCTGGGTCCATGCTCAAAAAAATGTTGTAAAATGTCTTCCGACAAACTAGAAATCTGTTTGGGAATCCATCATGTATATAACCCCCCAAAGCTATTCGCATGTGTTTTGTCCTCGCCTAGAATGCTCTTCATTCTTTGCATCCATGTGGTTTGCATCCAACTCTCCTCCAGAGTCACTCAAGGCCTTGGCATACCAGAAAAATCTTCAGCAGCAGCAGCCCCAGATGGCGGCAGGATATCACGAAAAATGCTTGGGCCTCATTCTAGAGTTTCCATCCTGTTCCTGATAATTATTTACCTGAGTCAGGACATGTCAATCATTCGGGATGTGTGCTTCTGCATAAGCACCCACGCGACACTTAGTGGGTGTGTTATTAGGGCACCTTGTGTCTTCTTCTGATTATCCCAATAGGAACCAGGCTTCACACCTCTTTGTGCATTAGCACCAACTGCAGAATTGTGCACATTTCAGAAGCTCAATGTAAGTCGTTATTGCTACTGCTCTGCTGTCAGCAACCACCTACTATTTTGGATCGGACTGCGGCACTGCTCCACATTGAAAAGGTGTAACCTAAGAATTAACTGCTTCTTGGTAATTCCAAAGATGATAACTATTGCTTTTTGAAGAAGTTTTCCTAATAGGAAAGCTTTTGTATACACAGTTTCAGGAAGTATTTCAGAGGATCTTATTTCAATCAATAGGAAAGAAAGGACAATCCTTCAGAGGAAAAAAAATACAAGATATATTTAAACTCAAAGGCAAAGCTAAAAAGAATGGAGAAAAGGAAGCTAAACTTGCTTTTGTTTCAAATTCTAACTCAGTACTTTTCATATATAGCCTCAATTACTTTTTTTTTTTTTTAAGATTGTATTTATTTATTCATGAGAGATAGAGGGAGAGAAGCAGAGACACAGGCAGAGGGAGAAGCAGGCTCCATGCAGGGAGCCTGATGTGGGACTTGATCCCAGGACTCCAGGATCATGCCCTAGGTGGAAGGCAGGTGCTAAACTGCTGAGCCACCCAGGGATCCCCAAGCCTCAATTACTTCTGACAGCAATCTTAGGAGTTAAAATATAGGTGTTACTTTTGGGACTGGGCAATTGGTGCACTTGAGTAAACGCCCAAGGCCACCCAGGTAGAAAATGGAAGAATTAGGACATCACCTAGGGTTGGTGAAGATCCATGTTTTCCTCATGCCAGGAATTTCTCCTTTTGTAGAATATTGACCCACAGCCAGGTGGAAGAAACAGATCTTGTGAGGTAATCAATGATGGCAGTCTTATCAGTCCTTGATCATAGGATGCCTTCCTGAACATATGCCTTTGCTTTTACTTCCATGCTTTTCCCAGTGTGATATTCTCCAGAGATTTTTGCTTTCTCAGTGAACGGTCAAGTTAGCTTATGAGAGTTGACTATTCAACTCAAAATTCATAGAGATATCTTCTCCTCATGGGGAGTCCTGGAATACCAAAAAGCCTCCAAGTTTCAAGGGGGCAAGGCTATACTAGTGTCATTTCTGACCTACTGAAATTCAGAGAAATTTGGAGAGTTGACATCCAAAATGTAGAGATAACGATATAATTTGTGTATCCTTAAGGTCAGTCAAGAGAGAAATGGGCAAGGAACAAAGGGAAATAACACTTTGGTGGACAGAGAAAACAAGAAGGGAATATTCTGGAGCAGACTATGCCTTCTTCATGAGGATCCCTTTTCTAAGCCATTCTTGACATCCCACCGCCACCAGCCCACGGAGAGTTCCTGTGCTCCGTGTTGCTATTCACAAGATATTTGAAGGGAGAAGGAGCAGAAGAAGACCAAGTACGTTTCATCTCAGTTCTCGACACCTTTAGTGCTCATCCCAGGACCCTCCCTCCAATGCAGTATATCTGACAGAATCAAGAGTCGATGGTCTACAGACACGATTACTGGGATCAATGGTCTCCAGACACGATCACTGGGATAGAACGAAAAACCACCAGTATCAGAATGCCTGTTTTTCAAATGGAACTACAGCTCTATGGCTGGTCTCCAGGTGTTTTAAAATAAAGGAAGCATTTTTTTTTCAAAGGAAGCATTTTAATAATGTGTTTCCTCAACACGAGGAGATCATCATGGGGGAGCTAGTTCCCACAGGTGAAAGGGAATCCATAACAACATAGCTCACGATGTCACCATCTCCTCTTGATAGCTGAACCTAAGACATTTGTGAACAAGATGATTATTCCTAATTCTGTGACTTCTTATGAAGAAAATATAAAAAATCAGAACAGTTCCAGTTTGCAGATGGAGACAAATGCAATGATTTGTGTTCTGAAGTTGTTGCAGAGATGTGCCTGTGTGTGTGTGTGTGTGTGTGTGTGTGTGTGTTGTGTTGTGACTGCTTCTTTGCAGGCCATTCTGGTAAACATATGATTTTTTTTTATAATTTTGGAATGCTTTTCCTTAAAGAACTCCCTGAATCTAACCAGAGACATATAGGCGCATGTCATTATAGTTAACTGAAGAAAAGGAAAATGCTAAAAGTAAGCTATAAGAAAAGAAGAATCATGGAACTCTAGAGGTAGCATAAACATGAACCCAAACTCCGTCTTACACCTAAGAAAATTTAGTCTCAGAAGCAAAACAGTTTTGCTAAAAGCATCAAGCTAGACAACAATGTTCAGCCCTTCTGAGGTCCAGTCTCATTGGAGAATGCCTGTTGGTGGGAGTCTCTGGAAAAAGTCACCTGCCAGTAGATAAGGATCCCTAAAGCTAGGTTAAAGTTTGTGTTCCCACAGTAATGTCTAGTCCTGGAGGAACAACTGAATCCCTCCTCACTGATCTAATGACCTCAGTATTAGGCCACGCTGATAGTTTTTAAAAGCATCTCTGCCCGGGGTTTGCTTTAGTGCAAGAGGAAAGCATTGTTGATGAACATTCAGAATGTCACCTCACCTCGTGTCCGGCTTCTCAAGCTTGCTAGTGTTCTGCATACCCTGGGAAAGAGCCAGGTGCGAGGCTGCCTTTCAAGCTGATTTTAAAAGTCATAGTCAATAAAGCCTGTGGTTTTCCCCACATGGATTTTTGCGAGATTCACCTTGAGACAATCTGGGGGATTCGGAGTTTCTTTTTCCCTACCCAGATCCACTTTGCCACTCTTAAAATGTGGATCAGAGCAGAAGGGAAAACCTTTCTCCATCTGGGTTCTTCTTTTCTTCTCTCTTTCTTCAGAGATTGGATAGAAAAGGGAAATAATACATTTTTTTGAGAATTTTGCTATCCATCAACCATTGTTGATTTTCCCAACAGGTCCATGAGGTAAGTATCATCCTCCATATTTTCAGATGAACAAACTTAAGTTAGGTGTTTCCTAAGGTCTGTTATTTAGAAAATGGCAGATTTGGGATTCAAAAAGCACGTCCTTTTGACAAGGTCAACCCCAATACGGGTGATTCCCAAAGAATAGTTCCACCATTCATCTGCGTCACCTAGAAACTAATCAGAAATGTAAATCCCTGGCCCCATTCCAGACACGTTGAATTAGAAGCTCTGGAGTTGGAGGTCAGAAATCTCTGCTTCAACAAGCCTTCCATGTCATTAGGATGCACACTGAAGCTTGCATTTGGGGCTCCTTTACTTTGGGTGCCCATTTATAAAAGAACAGAATTCACAATTTTCTCCCTCCCAATAGCGTGGCTTGTCTTCTGACTCAGATTGATTGAACACATCTCAGATTCCCACATCCTCATGCCGTTCATCTGTCTTCTGTTTATCCATCTTTTGCAAAGGGAAAGTACTCACTCTGTGTATGTACGTATGTACACGTGTGCGTGTACATATACACACAGATACACATGCAGTTAAAGGTGTTATTTTATCAGTAAAGCATGGGACGTTATTCAACTAATTTATTTTAAAACCAATGGAATAGTTTTAGAAATAAAGATTCATATGAATAAATAGTTTGTAAATGGTCACAGAATCCTTTTTTTTTTTTTTTAATGGGCTAGCAAATGATCTATCTTGGAGAATGCTCCATGCACACTTGAAAAGAATGTATATTTTGCTGTTTCTGAGTTGAGTGCTCTGTGGATGTCTGAATTTTTTTTTTTTAAATAAAGCAACCACAGGAGCATAGAGAGGCCAGTGTGTGAGAACCCTGAATCCCCGGCTTAGGTGTTCCTCAATGTTGGGGGGAAGGGGACAGTACGTGTGGTTTGTAAATATCGATGCAGCAAAAGGCCAAGTGAGAGTCACCATCTGGCCCATAGTGAGATATGACCCCCTACAAAATCATGTGATTCCTGAAAGCCACCCATCCCTCCTCAGCAGAAGGGGGGGGGGTGACAATGACAGCCACGCTGCGGAGGAGAGTACACGAGAAGGCCTCTGCGAGCCATCAGTGATGATTCTGAATCCTGGAGCCGCCCATCCTTCTGGCTCCTCCAAGGCGGGGACTGCATTTAGGGAAACAGGAACCCTGTGGCTCCGGGACTGACCCTGCTATTACGGAAACAGTCTCCCCAGTTGTGTTATTCACCGTCCGCTTTTAGTCGGTGAGGTGGAATAAGCCAAACAACGACCCACCTAGCAATCACGGCAGCGTACCCCGTTCTCTAACATTTTCACACGTGTCTAGCTTTCCTGGCTAATTAACACTCCCGTTTGTGCAGTTTTAAATTTCTCGTTTTATCTCAAGCATCCCGTTCGTATTTTCTGTCCCCTCCCCAGGCAATTTCAGGTAGAAGAAAACCACTCTCCCTCTTCATTTGTAAGACTTTTCAGAGGCTTCTGTTGCCTTCTCTGCACCTGAGTCTTAATAAGGTAATTGTGACGTTATTTCAGGGATGCTTTATCCTCCCCTCTGCCTTGTTCATCCCACTGCTCGCCTTCCACCGCTGAGTGCCGGTATCATCCCTAAGACTGCTTAGCCAGAATCCGGAGGCTGCAGATGAGAGCATGCCTAGGACTGGAAAAGGAATTTAAACAAAAAAGAAAATTAAAAAGAAAAAAAAAAACCCTCAGTACAAAAGTGCAATGTTCCAGGCACCGCAGGCCAATGCCGAGAAGTGGTCACAAAGCTGCCTGGTGTGAATTCCCCACAGTCCCTGACTTACTCTAATCCCATTTGGTTAATGCTGCTCTAAATAACGGGCATTAGAATTGTAATATAAATGAAGGCCTTCACGTCCATTTAGCAATCAAAGGGGGAAAGAGCCTCTAGGAACATAATAATGGGCTTCATCTGCAGCCTGATTACATGAAGGGGGCAAGAGAGTTCCGGAGGGACTATCAGAAAACAAGTAGGGGACCTCCGATCAGCTAGGAGATAAGACCAAGGGACCACCAATTTCTCTGCAAACGCCCAACAAGGAAGGCTGGACACTAGATGGCAGCAGTGCCACATGCGTTCCTTCCAAATTAAGCCTTAAGATCTTGGGGGAAAAAATATCGCAACATTAACACCCAAATACAACCAGATCACAAAATCAGCCTATTTTACTTGACAGCCCTCTCCCACCCTCATCATATTTAGGATCAAGAAACAATTTGGCACGAATCACTAGAAGTCTCTGATATACGTTCTGGGCAAAGGATATGCCCCGTATAAATAACAGCGAAGATGGGTAGTTATGGTCATTGGGATCGTTGTTTCTTAAAAAGGGGAATTTAAAAAAAATGGGAATCAGATTTTTTGTGCCCCAAAGAAAAGAGGTGGTGTCAAAGACTGTAGACAGAACCAACCCAAGGAGAGTGAAGTTCAAACTGCAGCCTGGGGCCTGTCGCAATTATGCTTAAAGGTGTTCAATTGTGCAGGTGACACTCAACGTTGCTGATTGGGATCCTAATAAAGTAAAAATCATCTATGCGTCCCAGACCAGGAGCGTTAGATTTTGGAAACGTTTTTTAATGGGAGAAATCCTTCTTGATGACATGAGTCATTAAGGATAGCAGTGGAAAGACAAGACAATGTTTCTCAAGAAGTCAGCTCTTGGGTCTTGTAAAAGAATTTTTTTTTCTTCTGATGAAAAGCTGGAAATGAACTATTGGAGCACTTAAGGGGTCTTAGACAACATTTTCGTTGACTTGCTGATCTACAGGTACTATCTGGGACCTGACCTGACATCACAGAGGGGTGATCCCTCCCTCTACAAGTCTAGTTCAGCCTAAAGAATAGAGCCCAGGGATTCCACTGGGAATTCCCCAATGATTGAGCCATTTTGCTTTCTTATTCTTACTCCAGGGACGACCTCAGCAAAACAGGACTCTACATGTGGAAACTCCTCATGTCGTGTATGAGACAGTTACTTTCAGAAAATCAAATTTGGTTCCTTGTATGTGAAAGAGACATTAGTTTTGATGCTGGCTCCAACTGTTCCGGGGAGGCTGTAGGGAGGCTCAGGGAATCATGCTTTGGTGCTTACATTTCAAAATTGTCGGCCCTTTATTCTCCACACTGGTCATCACGACCTTAGGTAGCCTGGAGATCGCGGGAGCAAGGGGACTATGAGAAGAATAAGGCAGGGATATAAAAAAAATTCATTATGACATCGTCAATCTGTTGAGTCTTGAATCCTGACAGAGACAAAATGCAGGTGGAATAAAACTCCGTGGGCGATGGCCAACAGCGGGCTCTCCATGCCACCAGGGGCATTGGGTGAGGGGGAGGATCCAGTGTTTGGTGCCACTGGTCACTGTTTGTGGACATAGACAGCAATCCTCTCTTCCAAGCTGGGGCGTCCAGCTTTAGGTTCCCTCCACCCTGCACTGGAGTCACCCAGCCCTGTCTTGGTGCTGGCCCTCCTGGTGGTTTCTCTTTGAAAGCTCACAGCAGTCCCTAAAACGCCTTGCCTTACACAGTCCGCCCAGAGGTCGCATGGGGACCTTTTCTGTCTGGGGCAGGTGCCCTCTGGCTCCTTCCACCCCCTCCCCGGGCCTAGAGCTCTTCTCTGTCTGGGGCCTCACCCCTTAGCCGGTCTCAGAGGCGCTCGCTCCCTTGCAGTCCTCGCCCAGCCCCTTCTATTGGAATACAGAGCTCTCCCTGAAGGTTTGCCAACCTGCCACCTCCCTTCACCAGACCACGCTCTCCGGATCCCGGCCACTGTTCCCGGTTTGGAATTCCGTCTGAACCTAAGTTTGCTCACGCATCACCCCTAAGTCGGAACAGAGGGGGATCATCCTAACTTCTCGCGCCTAGTCGCCACGTCCAAGACCTCTAGACAGAATAAATACATACATATATATATATATATATATATATATATATATATATATATATATATATATATATTGTGTGTGTGTGTGTGTGCGCGCGTGCATGCTCCTCTTCCTTCCTCGGGGCGACTTGGAGCTGGTGGGCTCTCTAAGTTAGGCGGGGATGGGGGTGGGGGCGCGTGGGGTGGGGAGGGGGGCTTCCCTTGGGTCACCCAGCAGGAGATCAGCAGGTGGAGGCCCCCGCAGGAGCCCTCGGGATTGCCCGAGTGGCTGGGCTGCGTAGGCCACGGGGGTGCCCCCCTCCCGAGCGCCCCGCGAGCGTGGGTCCCCCCGGCCTGCGCGCCGCCGCGCGGGGGGCCGAGGGGCGCGCGCTGCCTGGGGTTGCGCGGTGCCCAGCCTCCTTCCCCTCCCGGCGGGTAGGGATGGTTGAGTCCAGCCGCCACGGCAGCGGCTCCGGGTGCCGCTAGCAGCCTGTCTCCTGCGCTCCCCGCCTTCCCTCTCCAGGCTGGCTCCCTCCCCCCGCGCCCCCTCCCTGCCGCCTCGCCGCCTCCCTCCCGCAGCTCCCACTCGCTGGCTCGCTCTCCGGCTGCCTGGGCTCCGGGTCGCTCCCGGCTGCGCGCTCGCTCGGCGCCGGGCCCCCCTCCCGCAGCCTCGCCGCCTTGGAGCCTCCCTGCCCGGCCCGGCCCGGCCCGGCCCGGCAGCCCGGCGCGCGCTCGCCCGGAGCCGCTCAGCGCCGCGGAGGCTGGGGACCGATGCTATGAGAGCGCGGCGAGCGGGGCGCGCGGAGCTGCAGGAGGCGTCGGGTGCGCGGCCGGTCCGGGCGCCGGGCTCCGGCTCGCCTCGCCCTGCGGGCATCCCCCGGCTCTGCCGCTAGCCCCGCCGCGGAGGGCCCTCGCCGGCGTGCGCGCGTGGAATATCCGCAGACATGCCTGCGCCGAGGACGTGCCAGCTCCTGCTCCTGCTCCGGGTGCTGCTGCTCCTGTGCGCCGGGCTCCTCACCGCAGCCAAGGGTAAGGCAGTGCCGCGCGCCGGCGGGGACCTGGGCGAGCCCTCCGAGGCCCGGCTCGCGGCCGCGGGGGTGCGCGGGGAGGAGGGCAGGGGGCCCGGGCGCGGGGCGGGCGGCTGCGGGGGCTTCTCCATCGCGGACGCGGGGGAAGGCGCTGCCCGAGAGCCGGGCTGCCATCGCCTCCTTCCCCAGCCCCCCCCCCCCCGCAGGCTCCCCGCCTCGCCTCGCCTCGCCTCGCCTCCACTTGGCTGGCACGACACGCTCGCCCTCGGCTGTTGGGGAGAACGGAGCCGGCCCCGAGTTGGGCTCCGACTGCGCCGCGGCGGGCGGTGCA
Organism: Vulpes vulpes; assembly: GCF_048418805.1. Classification (NCBI taxonomy): domain Eukaryota; kingdom Metazoa; phylum Chordata; class Mammalia; order Carnivora; family Canidae; genus Vulpes; species Vulpes vulpes. Next base: position 62,263,640 of record NC_132786.1, read on the forward strand.
GCCGGCTCGGGCAGGTGGCGGCTGCGGTCGGGGCGCTGCGGGGAGGTTCCCGGGACTTTCCCCGGACCCCGAGCCCGCGGCTGCCCAAGTGGCCCGGGCGGAGGCAAGTTCCGGCCCTCCAGGGGCTTGGGGGCATCCAACAGGAGGACCTGCGTGCAGCCCCGGCTCCCCGCACCCGCGCACGCCCGGCCGCCCCCTGCTCCCCCACCGCAGCCCCGGCGCGCTGGGGAACCGAGCTCGCCCCCGCCTCCCTCCCCCCTGGACTTTGCTCCCTGCAAGTTGGAAGGAGCTGGCGAGGTGCGCGGGGAAGGCGGGGAGACCCGGCTGGGGTCCGCCGCGGGGCCCGAGGCGCTGTGCCCCTCGCTGCCTCCCGGAGAGGGAAGGAGTCGCCCCGGGTCACCCCCCGGGGCTTGCAGCTCGGTGCACTTGGGTTTCTCCTTGAAACGAGTTAGGGAATGTTTCCCTCTAACTAGCCTACAGGCTGCAATCTCGGAGCTGGCAGTGGCTCCAGCACTTGTCTATTCTCTGGGAAAGAAAACAAGCTCCCTCTTGATTCCGGGAGAGGGAGGGGAGGAGGGGGAGAGAGGGAGAGAGAGAGAGAGGAGAGAGGGCGGTGGTGGGGGTGGGGGTGGGATATTGATTGATTTGCACATTGGAAAATACCTGCCCCCATTTCCTCATCTTGGCCTCCGAGGATGCTCCTCCTATCAATCAACACTCCATCGTCCCACTCCTGGGAATATCTCTAGCTACGGAGATGTGCTTCTTCTCTTCCTTTTTAAAGGACGCTGTCAAGCCTGCCGTGTGCGCGGGTGTGTTCCAATGGCCATTTGCTCTCTCCCCACACTAAAGTCCCTCTTTCCTCTCTAGATGTTTCCATCTTTATTTTTTTTTCTCCCCCACCCATTTTCTATTCCTCCAGTGTTCCAGATTCGGGGGTGATTGACAAGGCGAAGGAGGACTATCTCTGGTTCCATTAGGAAACTCCAGATGGGCCTGGCCTGGGGAGAGGTGGAGAGAATGGCAGATGAGGCTCCCCGCGCCCGGCGGCGGCCAGGGCGAGTGGAGAGCTGACCGCCTGGCGGCAGACCCCCCCCCCGCCCCGCGCACGCACTCACCCCTGCCGCCCGGGGTCTGCGGGAACGCGCCCCAAGAGCCCGGGGAGCGCGAATGTGTGGCGCTGGGGCGCCTGAGCTCCTAGTCGCTCGCAGTCGGGGACCTGCTGCAGACACCTCCCCTCTGCCCCCGGGCCCAGCGCTGTGCAGACGCCCCGCCTTGGGCGCCGCTGTTGGGGCTGCTGGGGAGGCACAGCCGGCGGAGCAGGGGCGAGGTGGGGGGTGGGAGGGGTGGATGGCGGCCTGGGGTCGCGCGGGGCTGGCTGGAGATGCCCTGCAGGAAAAGTCCAGCGCAAAACCGCGGCGCCCCCGGGAAGTGCGTGCGGGGTTTTTCCCAGGTCCGGGCCGGGGCCTGAGCGCAGCCCCTGGCTCTGCGTAGCCAAGCCCCTGCGTGGAGAGCAAACACCTGCTACGCAACTCGGCAAAACTTCCCACCCCTTCCTGTGCACTCCAAGTCCAGCAGAGCCGGGGCCGCCTGCAAGCGCCCCCTCTCCCCCCATCACCCCCTCCTCCTCCACTCCCCTCCCCCGGCGGGCAGCGCAGCCTCCGAGCGCATCGTCGGTTCCCCGTAGCTCCGCGCGCCCCGCGCGCCCTTCCCCCGCAATTAGCAGGGGTTGCTGCGCGGAGCCGGCGGCGGCGGCCCTGCCCGAGCTGCTTGGCAATCGTTGCACGTGTGCCGGGTGGGCCGCGGCCGCGGGCGGCGGGGGCTGGGCGCGAGGGCGTGTGCGGGCGGGGCCCCGAGCCCCCCGCAGCTGCGGCGGGGAGGGGAGCGCCCCCTGCGCCCCGCGGAGTGGGGGGTCCCGGGCCCCGGGCGTGCGCCGCGCGGGGCTGTGCGCGCGGAGGGTCCGCGCTCGCTGCGCCAGGGCCGCAGCTGGGCTGCTGGGGGGTGGGGGGCGAGGCCCCGAGGTCACCCGGCGGGGCCCGCGGGGCTGGAACGCCTCCCCCCGCGCCCGAGGGGTCGGGGGCGAGCGCAGGTGGGCGCGCGGGAGCCGGCTGCAGGCGGGGGGCGGTGACGCCAGCCCCGGAGAGCGCGCGGCAGCCGGGGCGCGGACGCATCCCCCCTCCATCCTCCCCTGCCCCGGCCGAGCGGAGCCGGGGTGGCCGAGGTCGGGCCTCCGCCCCGGGAGAGGGGCCCCCGGTGCCCGGAGCTGCAGGGCTTCCCCGCGCAGGAGGCACGAGCGCTCCCGGGAAGCAGCGCGGCGTGCGCCCAGGTGGCGGCTCCCGCTGGGTCGGGGCGGGAGGAGAGTTTGTGATGCGCGGGGTGTGCAGTCCGTGACCCGTTTGCGGAGTCGTGCGAGGCTGCAGGGGCTGCGGTCGCGCGAACCCGGGGCCCGCCCCTCCCCGGGGCTCCGGCTTCAGCTGATCGTGCAACCTGGGTGGGGGGGGCGGTCCCCGGGATTCAGGGCTCAGGTCCTTTTGTTTGTTGTTTCTGACCATTACTATTGTAAAGGTCGAGTCCCAGGTGTGCCTCCCCTCCTCACACACAGCACAGTTTCAGGGCCCACGGGAGACGGAGGATGGCTTGCAAGAGTTCTCATCCAGCACCTACGTGGCGTAACGCATTCCGTGAGCTCTGCGATTTGCACCCTTATCTGGAGCTGATCTACCGGCTGTTTGGGTGCGCAAAGTTTGCTTTGCTCCTCCGTTGTTTCTTGTGGCTGTGCAGCGACGGGAATGCAGTGATTTGCAAGCTTTGCCCAGAAAGTGTCAAAAAAAAAAAAAAAAAAAAAAAGAAGCACCCAATAGTAGCTCTATGGTCTCTCTGCAGGAAGCCTGGGAGCCAAAGGTGGGGTGCTTATCAGGGTACCCAGTTCTTACAGTCACCAACCCACCCAGCTAGTTCTAAGGTTCACTGACCCGCCCTGCCTAGGGATTTAAGCATGCATTTCATTACCAAATTTTCACAGCGACCATATAACTCAACACACGTACACACATACAGAGAGTGAGAGCAAGAGCAAGAGAGGGAGAGAGAAACCTTCCCAGATGTGCATGCTTCTAGATGAGTTACCTTGTTAACAATTCATATCACCCAGAAGGATGCCCAGACCTTATATTTGCTAGCCACATCTGCTTTATGGTTGAGCAACTCCACATATACTCCCTCCTGAGGAAGTCAGGAATTCCCGTGAATAAATGGCTTTCACGGGAAAACCCCCGACACATCATATAGTAGGTGAGTCATGTATAAGGGAAGTTAAGATTTCTACATTGGTGATTTTCTTAGCTAATCATGCCTATTGCTTTTTTGGCCTTGTGAGAGGGTTAAGTTTTTGTGTTGTTTTGTTTTTCGGTGAAGAGCTGTTCAGCTGAAAGCTATGGTGCTTCTGGGCAACCTATATGTTCTGAGTTTGGGATTTTAAATCCTTGAAAGGGTGAGCTGGGGGAAGGCTTTCCTCCAAAGTGGCAGGTCTTGTAAACTTCAGTAGTGGGACAGTGAGATCTGGATAAGCAAGTCCAGGGGAGCAAAGAGCAGGTGGTGAGATGGCAGGAATGCCCCCCAGGCCTCGAGCACCTCTGCGCCCACAGGCCTGGAGGGGACAGGCAATCATTACTTGCATGTCAGCTTTCAGGCTTTCAGCTCGCAGCTCACGCTGGAGAAGTAGTCTGGCCTGGTACAGGCTTCTAAGTTCCTGTAGGCGAAACCGGCTCCTCCTGAGGGCAATGCTTCCTCAGTCTCCAGTTTTTTTTTTTTTTTTTTTTTTTTGTCTCCAACAACCAACAGTGCTTTGAAAATGTCAAGAAAATGGTTCAGCTTCCTTTAAGAAATAGATAAACAAAGGCTCAGTGGCCGGTTAGTGCTCATTGCAGAGGATACAGCAAATCCAGTGTAGACATTTCTAAGCTGTCAAAATGCAAATGGCATATTAAATACTCTGTGCTCTACTGAATTCTAAATGTGCCTCTGGTCGGTTTTCTGCTGAGCTCATAGTGAAAATCAGCCACTACAACAGGCGTACACGCAATTTAAGCGACACTTTCCCTTTGGCCTTTCGTATTTCCTCTCCTTAGGTTCGTTGCCCTGTAGACTGGAGGAGTTGAATGAGTAGTCCTTGCACAGAGTAGGTGACAGAGCTACGTGGGCTTATTTATATTTCGTTTATGTCGGAAATAAATCAGAGAAAGACATCTGGGTCGAGGTGTAGTTGTTCTACAAACAACCTACCGTATTTGTACCTTTTGGGTGTTGGGCGTAGGATTGCTGGACCAGAGTCGGTAAAGGACAGACTCAAACCACTTCTACCCTGTGTTCCAACCACTCTAAGGACCAGAGATGGGAATTGTTTGAAACACCGGAACTGGCTTGGGTATGCCACCTACCTGAAGCAAGGAAATAAATACTTTGGTTGGGCTGAGACTAATTAGTCCTAAAGGAAATCCAACCTTTGACCCTGCCCTCATGGTACAACCCCTGTGCTGAGCTCCGTGGATGTCCACTTCAGGACAGCCTATCAGCTGGCCGGTATGCAGACTGAATAATCCTATTGAGGTCCTTGCCTCAGTGCAAGGAAATAGCCCCTTCCACAGTGACTTTAAGATGACCTTATCTTTGACTAATTGATATGCCTATATTTAAGGTGGAATTTACTCCCTGGTACTGAGGCCCATAAGTGATAGGATTAAAATTCCTTTTATATATATAATATATATTCCTATTATCTATCTATATATTATCTATCTATCTATCTATCTATCTATCTATCTATCTATCTAAAGTACAAGAAGATCCTTTCATTGAACTGGTTAAGATGATCTGATGGTTCGAATTCCGAAATGATGGTAGGAATTTTGTGAAAATAAAGCTATCTTGCAACTCCCCGCCCCCCATCCCCGCAAAGCAACCCCATCCCCGCAAAGCAACCTCTTCGGACGCACTATGAAGCACTTTATTTTCACTCTTATTTTTTTGAGTGTAGCTGCAATATCTTTAAGCCATTGATATCAACCACTAATGTCTGGGAGAGGAAAGTGCCACCGTCGCTTTAGGGAAGTTGCATGATCTCTCTTTGTCCCTAACATCTATGTTCTAGCTGGATGAGAGATTTCATCATCCACTAGGCACACTGTCTCATTTAACAAAACCCACTCCTGAATATATTATAAACATTCTACTGAGGGATAACATTTCAACAAATTTACTTGATTTAAAGTCAGTGTTACTGTGGCCCACAGAGGCAATGTTTATCTCCAGCTTAAACTTCTTTGATGAAGGAGAAAAACATGCAGGCATGGACCCCTATTAAAAATAGCTACTATATCTTTTAGGTCTCGTGCATTTTGCAATTTATTCATGGAAATCTTCCTGCTTTATCTTATACTAGTTTTAGCTTGGGGGTGGGGGGGGAGCTGTAAAAGGAAAAGGGTTATTTCAGTATTACCATTCTCTCCAAATATAAGTAGAATAAAAGCGATCCGTTGTGATACTAACAGTCTTAATCTTTCCAGTCTTCTACCTTAATACTAACAATCTTAACATAATTTTGCCCCATTGTCAGTAAAAGGATACATCCTGAATAATACACCGTGCTTTAAAAACTACCCTTGTTACTGATGTGAGATCAAAGGAAATAGAGTCATGAAGAAGTCAAGTTGTTGGCGGCATTTCTCAGGTTTTTCACCCACTAGTCACTCTTAGACTAGTTGCAACCTGAGACTTAAATCATGTAAAATATTGGCCAGACTCTTGGTTTGATGGATTTTGGAGATCCTGAGCCTCAATAAAATTCAAGAAACACTAATACGGCATCTAGATATTACAGGTGTGCCTCCCAACTCTCTGTCGGAATGATCCAGATAACTGTAAGCTGAGGGAGCTGCAATGGAATCAGAGCCGCTTTTGAGGGTTTGGAGCATTTCCCCATTTTATTATTGTGGCAACCTTTTGTTTCTTTGTACTAAATGTGTCACCTTTATCATGGTAGATGTTGGCTTTGTGACCAGGATGTAGAGTTTTTGAATAGCCTTTTGCAAACTCTGTATGCATAAGAATCAGTGGAGGTTTGGTTTAAATGCAAATTTTAACGCTCCCCCCCCCAAACCGAGTTATTCTCAATAAACAGATTTTAGGTGGTGTTGGAAATCTGCATTTATATATGTGTATCTGTTATCTATCTACCAATTCTTCCTCCGTTTCAATAAAAGGCATCAGAATCTAATAGCCCACTCATTGAGACTTCACAGGCTAATTAGCCCCTACTGACTCCAAGATGAATACACTATAGTATAAAATTGTGCAATTATTTTAGAAGATTTCTTCTTTATCATTAGGGCCTCCATCATTGGTGTTCATCATTCTATGCTGTTTTTAATCTTTTTTTTTTTTAAATGGTCTTACAGCGAAGATGAGATCCAAGCTCCTTGTCCATAATGTTTATATTATCGGAAGACTTCAAGGGATAATTATACTCTTTCATATAAAAATACAGTGGGAATGAATGATTTTATTTTTTCTCTTACTGTTTAGTGTACTCTGATATGATTAGTGTTATGTAAGGAAGAGCTAAATGTGAGATTAAAATTAGAATTATTTGGGGAGTGATCTCTAATGAATTAAAAGCCTTTGAAATTAATTGTGAATTCTAAGCAGTCATTTTCCAGATGCTGGTGAATCCCTATGCCTTTATTCAGAGAAACTTATTTATTTCTCTTTTTGTTTTTAATAGAAAGCATCTTTATTGATCTTTTGCAAGTGAGTAATTTTCTACATGAACTTGATATTCACGTAAAAATATATAGTGGATTCTCAACTTTGATGTTCCCATAAAATTCCCCACCCTTGACATGACCATGCTTCTTACAGTCTTGCCTGATGACTCTCCGAGTGGACTGTCACTTCCTTTTTCTATCTGTAAGTTGATAATTAAGACTGCAAACCTTTGGCTTTTATGCAAATGGATAGTCTTCAGGGTAACAGAAAGTTAAACACAGCTCATTCTTATGAAAATGGGTTCTGCTGGAGTTAAGGATATTCACTTTTCTTTCAAAGAATGGACCTTGAGAGTATTGTTCAGAGGCCATCAACAAATTTTGTCTCCCTGTTTCAAACTATTTCTTTTTATGGCTAGGAAAGTGGTGTACTTTGATGTATAATACAGCTGTGGATAGTTAAGACTTGCAGGGAATGATTGGCACTTCCTACAGAAAAGAAGAGGGACCCTGACAACATAAGAAAGGTCACATTTTTACAAGAAATTAACTGAATTGAGCAGATACTTCCCTTTATGCTCTAGAAATGTAAATTTCTTCGGCATCAATCTGGCATTTCTTGTTCTGTCTCATTCTTTTCCTCCTTTCTTACAAAATATAATTATTGTGAACAACTTAAGACAAATCCAGCCATTAGGATTTTATTTTGTTTGTGGTGTTGGCCATATACTTGAGGTGGCAGGTTACCTGCTCAAGATGTGTGCTCCATTTTCCATGGAAACAATAGGAAATTTTCAGACTCTAAATCCCAACACTTTTTTTTTTTTTTTTTTGATTCGTAGATGATCTCAAGAGAAAGTCAGGTGAAGGACATCACCTTGATACCATTAGGTGGAAATAGTTCTTATCAGTATATTTAAATATGTAGGTAGAACTACTCTCATTTGTGGGAAATATATATGGTGTTAGTCTGTTGCCATCCTAAACAATGAAGACCTGGGAGTCTAAGAAGAGACTTGGGAAGTCTGGTCTCTTAAATAGAATTAGAGTAGTCATTTTGTTCACTTGCAGAGTCGTGGTGCGTACCGGCTCGAATAACTCAATCCCAGGTAACTGGAATTCATGAGTTCTTTACTGTTTACCTACACACTTTAACAATGAAGTTGTCGACTCTGGGCTTACCCTCAAGGAGCTTTCATTGTTACTAAAAACTAAACCAAAGGCCTCAAGTTAGTGACCGAATTACTATGTGTTCAAATATTGGACGGTGATGCATACAGCAGATGCCACACAGATAAAGGGAGGATCCCCCATAGGAGGTGGAAAATTGGTAGAGCCTCCATGAGTGGAGGAGAAAGGAGACAGGAACAAAGTCAGAGAGAATGAGGATGTTGAATGAGAAATGCACCCCCCTGCCCCCTTCCGCACAATAGCCTGTCCAGGGGGTCAGGTGGAGCATGGAGATGAGCCTATAAATATGGATGCTTCTCAGAAATTCTTCGATGGCTCCTGACAGCCAAAGGCCCAAGTGGGAAGGAATACAAACTACTGCCCTGGGACTGTTTCCTGAAATAGGCACATACACAACTGATTTGATGCCTGGCCTCCTTTCCTCACACAGCCAGTGGGTCAACCGCTTGTTTGGACCAGGAATCTCTTTCTTGGAAACAAATAAGTGATGTCCTTTTTTAGAAATTTTTTCCCAGGTTCCATGAGTGATGCTCTTTACTGTTGTTTTTGTTGTCATGACTCCCAGAAAATCATACGGACAGAGCACTGGGTGTGGGGGGAAGCGTGTTTTGGTTACTGGTTTACCGGCAGTGGGCACTGGCGCCCTACATACTGCGTGTGTGTCTACACCAGCGGGTGTGCCTCCCCCGTGCGGCCTTGCGGATCCTTTATAAATGGCTTCAGTCTCTGTCCAGCTCTACGTCTCTGCTGCCTGCTAGTGACTGGCCCTCCAGTCTGACCTTTGCTCCCTTCGACCTCAAGCCCACTCAGCTTGGAGTCTACTTCTAGGTCCCTCGCCCCAGCTGACCCCCCAGTCTCCCAGGCTTCACGTGGCCTCGTCACTCACCACATTTCACAGCCATTGGTCATAGCACAGAGCACCGGGAGTGTAAGATCCTTAAAAATGTTCCTTGCTTGCTCCTTTTGTTTCTGTTGATATCGTTCTTATGTTGTAGATTTAAAGTCCCACAGAATTAAAAGGCCACCTTCCAACTGTCCCACTACTGTAGCGTTTCCTTGTACTTTCATTATCTCTTCAATGAATAAACAAATGCTCTCATGTATAGGATTCTGTCCATTTTTTTTTAAGTGAGTTGGATTAATATGTTAAAAATATTTTTTTGAAAAGACGTCTAGAATACAGATGACCTGTGGAACGTATCAGGAATGAGCTCCTCAAGTCAGGGACAAATACCCAGACTAGAAGGCATCAAAATAGTTCACATTGAGACCCTATATCCAAATTACCCGTTTTGCTATGCTTATTTCATTCTCTTTTTTTTTTTTTTCATATTTGTTTCTTTTTAGATACAAAGTAGCTTATCTGGGGCATTTGCATTTTTTTTTCTCCTAGCGATAATAATTTGATGATATTAGAGCTGGTACAGCAGATATGTCAACTTACAATTGTCGTTTTGATCTTCATGACTATTTCATGTCTCAGCTTTTTAATTTAAAAGAATTACAGAAGACGATTATGGAACAAAGAAAAACTTATCAGTCTCTTTCTTTTGCCACTGCAAATACAAAATTACCTTCCCGGTGTTCTTTAGTGGCAATGAGAGAACCCGAAGGGATGCATTGTCAGGGTGTTTAAAAAACGTGAGGTCTTCTGACCTGACCCTATAGACACACCAAACTTTGAGGTGTGATTTATACCTCCTAGTGGATACGTTTTTTTTTTTTTTTTCAGTTTTACAATGGATGGACAATAAGAGGCCATTTAAAAAGAGTTAGTAAAAAAAAAAAAATAACAAAGTGTTATATGTCAAGGTGAAGTGACTATCCTTTCTTCTGTGAGCTGGCCTGTTTTTTATATTTAAGAACAGATCCTGTGAGTAGGAGGGAAAAAAGTGTGTGAGTTAGAGATCCGATGTCATTTCCTGCAGCCTTAAAATCGGAGTATGAGATCTGAGCCCCTGTGTTATGCCTGTTATTTTCAATTTATTCTATTTTTCATTTTAACTTAAAAATTAATCAAGTGTAGTTGACACACAACGTTACGTCAGTCTCAGGTGTACAACCTATTGACTCAACTTCTCCATACGTCCTGCTGTTCTGACCATGGGCATAGCTACCCTCTGTCTCCATACAACGCTATTACAACACCACTGGACATAGTGTTTTTATGCTTTTTAATGACTACTCATCATTTGGCCCAAGTTAAGAGGGCGTAGAGACAGAGATCCAAAGGCATTTGTCACAAGATCGTGTTATATTGTCCTCTGTTCCCCACATCTCTTCTCTTTGCAGGACAAAATGCCTCCAGGAATGGTTAAGGGCTAGAAGGACAAATGGGAGGGGAAGTCCATCACGGCACTGCTTGCATTAGGTGTCTATTGCCGCACAACATGATCCCCACAAACCAGCAGCTGATGCAGCACACGTATAGGATCTTACAGTTCCTGGGGGTCAGGGGTCTGTGCACCGCCGGCTGGGTCATGCAGGTCCTCTGCTTATGGTCTCACGGGCTGTCATCAGGGTGTTGGCTGGGACTTCATTCTCATCTGGAGCTCAGCTGGGGAAGGACCCCCTCCTAGCATGACTCAGGGGCTGGCAGGATTCCATTCCTTGTGGTTGTAGGGCTGAGAGCTTAAGTTTATTGCTGGCCATCGGCCAGAACTCACCCTCGGCTCTAGAGGAGGTCCATGATTTCTTGCCACATGGACCTTCCCAACATGGCGAAAGAGAGACTCAGGCAAATTGGATATAACGATATTACATGTAATCACATGATCAAGACACACAATCCCATATAGTCCATCACTTTTACCCAATTTTATTGATTAGAAACAAGACCCAGGCCTGCTCTCACTCAAGGGCATAAACATCAAGAGGTGAGGATCATGGTGGCCACCTGAAGAATCTACCCACTACACACTCCTAGAAATAGGTTAATACAGAAAAAGCATCATACAGTGACTAAGCAAAGGGCCGAGGACCTAAGAGTGGGCAACAAATAGAAATGGGTTTTGCATATAGAGCAAAAATAAATAAAATATGTAGGAAAAGGTCCCTAAATTTATTATTGATCAAAAGAATATAGATTAAACAATACCATCCCGTCAACAATGGATTTGTGAAACTATGATTCATGCGACCCACATCAGCGGGCAGGTGGGAAGACGGCGTCCACGTACCAGCTGTACATGTAGAAAAAGTCAGGGGGGAGAAAAGTTGCTCATACCAATCAAAATTTTAAAGTATCAGATATTTTAACCCAGAAATGTAATACATTTTTGGGCAATATGTGCTTATTTATTTTTAGCTCTCCCTCTAATAGTGAAAAATTGGACAGAGCTTAAATGTCCATTGTCCTACAATAGCTAAATAAATCGTGCAATGCACTGTAGAGTCTATATGCAAGTACTTCCACGGCAAAAGGACTGAGGTGAAGATTCAAAATACTACTACTCCTATGCATGTGTAAAAATATCTGGAAAACTGCATACATTACACCAATGATGTTTAAATGTTTGAATTTGGGATAACCACATCAGACTTCTCTAAATAAAATCATAGTTCTTAATTTTTTTTAAAAAAAGGATTATCTGAAAGAAAAGGACAAGTAGCTCTTGTCCAACCATTGATGAGAAACATAGACAGATGATAAGATTTGTGAACTTGAGATGACCTTCAAGTTCAGGATGATAACTTGCCTTTTACTTGGATCAGAGAACCTAAGTGTCTTGGACAGATGCCTAGGGAAACCTGAGGCAGAAGGAACTCCGTGTAAGCGAACAGTCTTCTCCTGGGAGCCCGCGAGCCTCCTGATGACCCAGCATCTGGCTCCCCGCTCAGGACCAAACTGGCCTTCTGTCTCCCACGTCCTGGCTCTCTGTCCCAGGCTGGTGGGACCACACAGTGTCTTCCCTGACGTGATGCTCTGGGAAGTGAATCTGGCCAGGAAGGTTCTGGGAGTCAGTGTAGAAAGACCCTCCTGGCAGCTGGGGAAGCACAACATGGACTCTTCTGAGATGGTCCAGAACCACGGTGGGGGGTGGGCTGCAGAGATGCTACAGGACCCTCAGGAGGATGAAATATGTTAAAGGATTGGACTGCTTTGTTAAAAAATTAACTACGGTGATGTCTTTTACGCTGCTGAAGACCCAGCGCTCTGCTTCCTTGGTGTTACTTAGATAATGTGTTTTCCATCAGTAGAATGGGGGTGCCATGATCGCCATCGTGGAGTATTTAATTCTGAAGAGCGTGATGTGTTATGTTCTACCTCTGAAATATTTATTGGTTGGGACTGCCTAACATGGTACAATCACACAGTTCCATGCTTAAATGTCTTAATGATTAAAATATCTTGAATTAGGGACGCCTGGATGGTTCAGCGGTTGAGCATCTGCCTTTAGCTCAGGGTGTGATCCCAATCCCGGGATCGAGTCCCACATGGGTCTCCCTGCATGGAGCCTGCTTCTTCCTCTCCCTGGGTCTCTGCTTCTCTCAGTGTGTCTCTCATGAATAAATAAATAAAATAAAATCTTTAAAAATAAATAAATAGGGGAGGTGGGCGGGCGGTGGGGGTGACTGTGTGGCAGGCACTGAGGTGGGCACTTGACGGGATGAGCACTGGGTGTTATTCTATATGTTGGCAAATCGAACATTAATAAAAAATCAATTTATTAAAAAAATAATAAATACAAAATAAATAAATAAATAAATAAATAAATAAATAAATAAATAAATAAAAACTTGAATTGGGAAACTACTTTTCTGAAGTGGAAACTTGTTCATCAGTTTGATTGATGGTTCGTGTCACGTGATGGAAATAATTTGAGTTTTCGTGCGCTCAGGTGTGATGGAGAAGATACCTACGCGAGATGCCCAGTTGCACGTGCTTGACAGCGTCCTCCGGGAAGCTGGGCCCTCCTGAAAACCAGGAAACTCTCTGATACCTGGTTTTCTCATCTTTGCAAAGGGGATGTTAACTGGACTCAATATTATAAAGATTAGATGCATAAGCGTGTGTAAAAGGCTCAGCGACTGCCTGGCGGTTACTGATCTTAAATAAATGTTAGCAACTGCTTTATTCTAGCAACTAAGAAATTAGACTACCAATTCAGAGTATGGCCCCAGAAGTAATATTGGAGAAAGCCTTGTTTTTTTAGAGAGACATTTTTTTTATGAGTGAAGATTAATAATTCTATCTGGATATACATACCTCCATTTATAAGAGTCATCCTAATAATAATTTCTAGAACTCTTTAGGATGTACTAAACGCCTTTCCATTCCTTATTTCATTTACAGACACACGAACATTACTGAGATTTCTCAGAAAGGCCAAGTGCTAATAGGATCAAAGTCATAATTTGACCTTGCGCATCACATTCAGCTTGAATAATACGAAAAGCTCAGCAAAGACACTTAGAGATGTGTTTTATAGTCACTTATGACCGGGAAGCCTGGGACCTCTGAAGTGACCGTGAGGGGGACAATAAAAGAAAATCGTAGGACACTTCTCAGAGTAGGACCGTTCTGGAAAGTCCATCTGTCTACACATCCAGGGTGTTGGTTGTGAGCATCCCCGACAGCCGTGCGCTGCTCTCGGGTTCTGAAAGAGCTCATACCTTTCTCTGACTGCCTCGTTTGGCTCAAGAAGTGTCTGAGGCCTATTTTTATTTACTCATTTTCCGAGGCTGTTCTAAAAAAAGGCACACGGGGAATGGGGCGACTTGCTGGTTGAGGCTTGTGCAAACACAGATAGATTAGGTCTTTGTGGGCAATGTAGTAAATCTCTCACCTTTCTGAAAGTACGATCAGTGAGATGGAAGGAGACTCTCGGGTGATTAGAATCTTTAAAATGCTCAGGGCCTCATTCACGGACTGAAGCCTTCGCTTTTCCCACTAAACATGGGGCAATCCATCATGCGAAGGCAGTCGGTGTAATCCGGCCTTTTTCTTCTGATTTAGGCTCTCCAGTGGGGTGTCTAATGACTCTAGTATATGATTGACCATCGAATTGAAGAAACTGCCCACACCTCACCCTCCTGCTCTAAGGCTGCACGCCCGGATTGAGACATTGATAGGTAGCAGTCTCCGTGTTCGAGACAGAAAGAAATCCCAGATTGTGATGTTAGAATAAGATGGTCTTTCTAGGGTCATGTGACTGAGACGTTCAGAAGAGGCTACTTAGAACTCCAGGGGCCATGAGCAGAATGCAAACTCTTCTTTTTTCTTTCTTTCTTTTTTTTATCTTTTTCTTTCTTTCTTTCTTTCTTTCTTTCTTTCTTTCTTTCTTTCTTCTTTCTTTCTTTTCTTTCTTTTTTCTTTCTTTCTTTCTTTCTTTTTCTTTCTTTCTTCTTTCTTTCTTTCTCTTTCTTTCTTTCTTTCTTTCTTTCTTTCTTTCTTCTTTTTTTAAAAATTATTTTATTTATTTTTTCATGAGAGACACACAGAGAGAGGCAGGGACACAGGAAGAGGGAGAAGTAGGCTCCCTGTAGGGAGCCCGATCCCAGGACCCCGGGGTCACGACCTGGGTCAAAGGCAGAGCTGAGCCCCCTAGCATGCCCCAAAATGCAAACACTTCGATGCCACGTGTGTGTCTGTCATGTGAGCTGTGACAAGCACACGGCGACCCTGAAGCCTTGGGGACACAGGACTCCGCGACTCCTGGAGAAGGCCTGGCCTGGCCTGCTCCTGCTCCCGCCCTGGTCGGCCCGGCCCGCGCCACCTCCTGCAGTGCCCAGCGCCTGGGAGCAGCCTGCCCCTGGTTCTGTGGCTCGGCCTTCGGCTCCGGTGTCCCTAGGGGGGGCTCGCCCCACGTGTCCTCCACGCCCCGGGCCACCACGCGGCCCTTGGGAGGCTTGTGCGCTCACGGTGAGTTCAGAGCCCTGCCAGGAGGGGCTGGCTCTCCCCACGCACAGGAGGCCACCCACGAGCGCGCAGCCCGTGCCCACCCTCCCACCTTCCCCGGTGCGTGTCTGGGCTGCGCCGCAGGAAGACAGGAAACAGGAATTAGTGATGGGGGCGGTGCTGTGGCTGCAGCGGGCCTGCTCCACTCTGCTCCCTGTTGCCGGGACTGGCCCTGCGGGCCGGGCTCTGCACGATAGTCCACACCCCGTCTGGCCAGGCCTGAACGGGCTACATGACCAGGTAGATACCTTTTTTTTTTTTTTTAAATAAGATAGACATTAGTTGACAAGTGCAACCCTAATGGTCAACAGCATACGAAGAGGCCCAGGACCCCCGGTGGGGACCCAGGCAGGCCCAGGGACAACGCCAGTGTGCCCAGCGGCACAGCCAGTGGTGCAGGAGGCACCTGCCGGGCTCCATCCAGGCTCCGTCCAGGAGCAGGTGGGCCGCACCCGGCAAAGAGCAGCATGAGAAGAAGACAACGGCCGAGGCCCGGGGACAGCGGCGCCCAGCGGTCCTCAGTGAGGATGTGCTGAAGAACCGGGCCATTGGACAGAACCGGCGTGCAACGTACCTGCCAAATCAACCTTATCCCCGCGGTGACGCAGCCCCGGGCAGCCGGCGCAGGTGGAGGTCGGCAAGCCAGGTGAGAGGCTGAGGCCGGGTGAGGCCGCGCCGCCCGGGTTCCCGAGCTGGTTTTTATGTTACCCAACTCATTCGGACAAGT
Organism: Vulpes vulpes; assembly: GCF_048418805.1. Lineage (NCBI taxonomy): Eukaryota > Metazoa > Chordata > Mammalia > Carnivora > Canidae > Vulpes > Vulpes vulpes. The sequence goes on from NC_132786.1 coordinate 62,279,220, forward strand.
TAAACAGTCGGTTTGAAGAGTTTCATCCCAATGGACTTGGTGCGTGCAGAGAGCTGAAGCAGCACGCGATGCCGGAGGGGCACCAGGACTCGGTTACAAGCTGGCATGAGACGCATGTTCCAGGACACACTGTCGCATCTTGTTAAGAAGACGCCTCCACTAGCCGGGGATAGGATGTAAGTGCAGGAGGTGCTGTGCTGTTCCGGGCAGCTAGTCCATGCACTTGCACACATACTTTTTTTTTTTTTAAAGATGCTATTTATTTATTCAGGAAAGAGAGAGAGAGGGAGGCAGAAACATAGGCAGAGGGAGAAGCAGGCTCCATGCAGGGAGCCTGACGTGGGGGGTCACGCCCTGGGTTGAAGGCAGGTGCTCCACCCCTGAGCCCCCAGGTGCCCCTAGACGCATGTTAAAGAAAAAAAAAGCCCACATGATCTGTGCTGGTCCCTAACAATTACACACCGACTGGTGACCCTCGTATTTAGGAAGTTCTCCGTACAACTAAACAAAAGCTCCACTTCAAACCAGAAAAGGCATAAATGTCCATCGGACAATGGTTCCTCTTTCAAGCAGATTTTCCTCATAATAAATGACTTTTCCTTCCCCAGAGGTGGCCCACGTGAGCCCCACAGGAAACCGTGGGAGCCCTCCCCTACTGGCTCCTCTCGGATGGCTCTGGGCTCCATAGACAGTATTGGCTGGTTTGGGGGGTTTTGGTTTTGTTTTGTTTTGTTTTTTCTCTTTGCTGTTATTGCAAATAATGTGCCCCAAGCTCGTGACGTCACAGCGTCGGGCGGCCGCCGGGGCGGCGGGGAGGCCTGGAGAGGCTGCGGGGGCGCCCTGGCCTACTGTGCCCTCAGCCCAGCGCTCCTGGGAGCAGCTGCACCTGCAGCCCGCGGAGCGGGGGGGAGCCCCCAGCTCTGCTGAGGTCTAGGTGGGGGGCCTCCAAACGGAGTGCTTCGGTTTCTTTGTGTCTCAGAAAGACGGTATTTGGTTCTTTCCTTTTCTGCCCTGACATCCTCTGACTTCGGTTCTAAGCATAGCAGCAATCAGCTAATCAATACGGACTTAGAGGGTTACAGCCGAGTGGCCTAAATTCAATAAGCCACTTGCAGCCGGGAGGTACGAGTAATCCATTGTGGGGGGGGGGGGTTCTTTCTCCCTTCGCATTTCTAATGCATCGAATTCAGCAATCTGCAGTTTCTCTCCTCCGATGACATGCAGCAGGTACTTCCTTTAATTAGCGTAAGTTGAAATTAATTACTCTCTGAGCCCATTTGCTCTGGTGTTTCGCAAGCCTTTTGAAAAAACGCAAGTCACCCTGGTGCATCCAGAGCACGGGTGCCTCATTGAGGGGGACCAGTGGGTCCCGCTGACCATCCATGGGAGTGTGGAAAAGGGATGTGTCCGTTGCGGCTTTGGGGTCGTCCTGTCTGGACAGGGTCTTATGTGACACCTCCTTTTCCCGCTCTGTCCCCAGATGTGAGCGCTTCTAGGAGAACTGTAGGAAAAGCACCGACACCCTCAGAATTGCAGTTTCCTATATTTTTTCTTTCTTTCTTTCCTATAAATGTTGAATTAAAACTTCTGTTTAATTTTTCCAAACCGCAGCATCGACATTAACATTTATTATTTATGGGGAAGTTTATATAGTTGCAAAGTACTTATAATACTTAACAACACACGACTTCTGTGGGAGACCGTGCAACACCGTGTCTCATCGTCTCATATTCTCCCGACAAGGAACTTGAGGCTCAAATGTCACCTTCTTGTGGCCACCTGTTTCGAGCTGCAGAACGAAGACCAAGGACGGTCTTCTCCATCTGTCCTGATGTGAGGTCTCTGAATCTGATCATTCTCTCTCCTTCCTTTCCAGCTGCACAATCCTGCTGCCATAGAATGAGCGGAAAAAAGAATCTACGTCAATATTCATTTGTTTTACAACAAAATCATAAAGATGTTGACGAGAATTGTACATAGCCAACTGCCCTGCCTCTCTGCTGATTTTTCTTGAAATCGTTTTCCTGCGGCGGTCATTCTCCCTGGGCATCTCATGGTGTAGACCTCGTGTATATAGAATCTTCTAAAGTTCTGTCAGAAATGTTAAATATATCTAGATTCCAAATATGCAGATTGGAAGTAATCCAGGGAACTCTTTTAATACTGCAGCTAAATGTCACCTGCCATGTAATGTGCTCTGGGCTCAGCTCTGTGACATAAAACCCTGTCCAGACAGGGGATCCAAGACTTCTCTTTGCCTTGGATCGCTTCGTTTTAAACAAGTATCCTTTTTAAAAATGATTTTCCCTTTTACTTCAAGAAACAGACTTTGGAGGAAAATGTTTTCCGCAAGCCAGGCTGATTGTGGTGGATTTCTCAGGTTGATGCGTAAGGAATAAGGGATGCTCCTGCTGCCATGTTCAGTTCTGAAGAGGCCAAGCCGTTCCGTAGAACCTCACATGTCTCTTTTAAGCCTCTAGGTGAATCAAAATAAATAAGTGCATAGGCAACAAGCCTCTTCGTCCCCATGAAGGGTGCTGGTCATGGGGCAGGTAAATATGTGATGTTATTCTGGGATAGAGCTCACCTAGAGTCGTGTGGAGGACCTGTCATGGTACCAAATTACCGAAGAATTTTTCATCTCATGTTTTAATTTTTTTTTAAGATTTTTAAATTTTATTTATTTATTCATGAGAGAAATAGAGAGAGAGAGGGAGCAGAGACACAGGTAGTGGGAGGAGAAGCAGGCTCCATGCTGGGAGCCCAAGTGGGACTTCATCCCGGGACCCCAGGATCACACTCTGGGCCGAAGGCAGGCCCTAAACCGCTGAGCCACCCGGGTGTTCCATCTCATGTTTGACTGCAGAGACTTTTTGATTCCTGACTGTACAGGGCAGGAATAAACTCTGTGGGTTTCAGTAACATCAGTAGTTTCTATGATGTTTATACTGGTTTCCAAAGGAACACAGCACAGAAGCTCTAGAAAACATTCTAGAACCTGAACTGAGAAACATAATGCTTCGATAGAAGCAAATCATATTTTCAGTGCAATTAAATTTCACATATTTTATTGAAATTGATTCAAATATTGAATTATTTATTTATCTGTGGAATCTTTTATTGAGTATCACCTGTAAGTCAAGTCCTGTGCGAGTTGCAGTGGATCCACAGTAAATGAGCTCAAACCCCCACCCTCAAGCATTTTACATTCCAGTAAGGGTGATTTATCTTTTCTCAATAATATGATCAGAATAATCAAAAAAGAAGTAAAAACAATAAAGTGTTACCTCATATTGGAGCTTCAAGGAAATAATATGTATTTCTTGATACGCTGTTCCACTTAATAAATACGAGATGGCTCCAGTTCCTTTTGGTTGCCCAAGCATTTTGGATAATTTCGGTGTAATGCACTGTGTTGCCTTCTTTGTGACACTGGGAGAATAAAATACGGAGTGATAGAATCAAATTCCACAGAAAATCCACATGCTATAATCTTTTTTTTTTTTTTTTTTGGTTTCAGGTGTAGAATTTACTGATTCATCATCACAAGTGCCCTTCTCATCCCACCCCCCATTTCCCCATCGCCCCCTCCACCTCTCCTCTGGGAACCATGTATTTTCTTCTCTGTATTTAAAAGTCTGGTTCTTGGTTTCTTTTCTCGGTCTCTCTGTCTCTGTCTCTCTCTCTTTTTTTTTTTCCTCAAATGATTTCGATTTTTGAAAATGGCAGCCCACGCCAGTGAGTTCACAAGGCGGGATTTACAAGACTACCCTCCAAAAATGAGTGTCGCGTCCTCATTCATTGAACATTTATGCCATTTCATTTTGGTCCAAGATACTGGGAAGAAGAATTCAGGAGATAGAGTGAGCGACGAGGCGATGCTCGGCTCCTGGCTCCATGGTGCTCGGCATGAAGATAGCCACAGCACGTGTTTGTCATCTTTGTCATCGTGTCGTATCAGAAACCAAATTCCCTACCTAAGCAGAAGTTCTTTGTTCAGAGTCCTTGAAAGAAAGTCAATGGTTTCTCTTTGAGTATCACTTAGTGTCCTGCTCCAGGTTTTATGGTTCCCCGTAGAGGGAAAATCTCTGTCTCCGTCTAGTGACCCCGGTCCCGCTCCTCTCACTGGTGCGCGGTGCCCTCATTCATGCCTGAGGGAGCAGCAGGTAATAATTTAGCTCCTTCTTTGTCACTGAATTCCTCAGAACACTTGGAAACAGCTATCTATGTGTCTTCCGTCCTCCCTCAGCATTTTTTCTCACAAGCTGTTTTTTTCCCCCAAGTTCCTTAAGGCTCTCTTCATTGTTGGCAGCTGCTTCGGGGAGACACGTCAGTCTCCTGCTCTACATTACATGCAACATCCGTGTTGTCTGTTCTTAATGAATTGTTCCTGGAAAACAGGTTACAAATGATCACATGTAAGGATGCCTGAACTAACAAGGGTTTAAAAGTTGTTTTCCCTCAAATAGAAATCAATCACAAGTCAACTTTTCTTTGAATTTTCGGTTTCCCCATGTGAAAATGGTAATTTTGGAGGAAACGAAACCTGCAAAATTCGCTAATATTGGTACAAAAGCTGTGATAATAGGAAATGAATAATGTTTTTTCAAAAATAGTTTTCAGCCATATATGTGCAAAAAATGAGAAAGATACTATACATTTCATATCCATGCCTTTGTAATTGGCATGTATCATCTTTGTGTGATAAGCATAGCTACTGCTAGATTCATTTCTGACTTAAAACTCAAGAAATTATGTCAGACTCCAATGAATCTTTCTTCCTTTCCCTTCTTTAGTTTCATAACATTTATGGCAAATAGTGCGTGTGTGCCAACTTTCACTCTAAAGACCAAGAGTATGGAGGTGAGCGCTATCATGGAGTGAGAGAGAGGAGTGCTTACCTGAAGTGGTGTCTATTTTGCTATGATGTTGCTGACATTGATTATTTTGCAAGACCAGAGCTCATTCATGATTCAGGAATGAATGTGGCAGAAATCCACATTGAAATCATTTTAAGAGATTTATGTAAAAAATATATTAATTGCCTTACTGATTTCCATTATAAGCTCCTGATAGCATTAAATCTTATTTTTCAAAGGTATTATTTTTATGTCACCATAGTCCCATTTTTGACCTCATAAACTCTAGATTATGATAACTGGAAGAAACGTGATTCAGAGAAATCACAGACCCAGTAAAGACCAAAGTGAAGACTAAATCTCATTCAGGCCTGCACAGCTTTTCACCCCAGCTCAACTCGGTGCTTCCCCACAGAGAACCGTGAAGGCTCTTCTTTTTTTTTTTTTTTTTTTTTTTTTTGAGTACACACGTGTCACAGGTAAACAAAGGATTGTAGAGTAAATTCAACCTCTGTAAGCTCATTTTGTCACTTTATTACTGAAATATTGAAATAACTCTAAAACATATAACACTTTATTTTGGGGATTGGAATCAAGATTTATCTTATTTTTTTTGTTTGTTTCTTTGTTTGAGATTCTGCATTCGGAAAATAAATACTCCTCTCTGACTTTTTTTAAACAAAAACCCAAAGCAGTGACATTTTCTTTGTCACAGAGTCAGTGTTGTGAGTGAAATGATATTTGTCAGGCTATATATTTACAACATTTTATTTAAATCTTTTTAATGATGTATTTAAATGAAATAGTAACACACATTTTCTATCATTTCATAAAGTGGAGTTATTTCTAGCAACAGGATTGAAGCCTTTAGTATTTATTGTTCACATCGTGTGTTGTCCTAAGGTATCAAGATCAACTTTACATTTTTTAAGAGATCTTTTTATCACATAAGAAGAAGATTGTAGTGGAAGTCTACATTTGGAACATATAGAGCATCTTTCAAGAATTATGTTCCTAAAGCTGATGAGGATAAAAGATACAAAAAAATTAGCAATGAGAATTGATACATTTTGTTCTTTTGTTTGACTGCTTTTGTGTCTTTTTGTTCCCACTGCTTTCTCACTCATTGCATTGCATAGTTTGCTTCTCCCCACTTGACAGAACAGGGCACTGAACATCAGAAAGATTCACAGTCCACCCAATTCCCGAAGTGAATGAATGACAGAAGCAGGAATAAGATTCATGTCTGAAGCCCCACTGCACCTGCACCATGCCTCAAATAATAACATAGGACAATTCCTTGTCAACTTCTAGAGCATTTTGTCATATGATTATTTTTATATTAATTTTATGCAAGACCGAACAACACTGTCATTTCTGTCTTCCAGTATTGAGCATTAAATTGCCTTTAGATTTTTAGATATTGAAGAGATAATTAACATATGTATCATTGAAAACCTAGTAAATATCTAAAATACGCAGCATGTTGTATATTTCCATCCAATTTTGACCATAGTATGATTGAAAATTAAACCTACAATTTAGTAGCTATTTAAGCCCTCTTTCTTTGGGCGTGTTCCGAATAGCACAACAACCTACTTGTTTAAACTGAGAGTTCCGATTACTATCTGAAAAATATTTTTTAAATTAGACTATATTAAAAATCTAGATGGAAACATCATTTTTTTTCTGCTCCACTGAAAATTCAAAATGATAGATTATAGGTCCACAGTATGGATGAGAAAGAGTACCATCATAGACCAAAAGCTTCCCCCTGACTCCCAATATCACAGGCACACCTAGGCATCAATCGATTCAGATTAGAAAACCATGTTTAATATCATAATCCTTTAGCATAAAAAACTTTAATAAACCATGGATTTTTGAGATTAAGGGTGAACTGGGTTGTTTTGACGTAAAAAGAGATCACTTACTAGAGGTTTGCTTTCTGCCTGAGTAGACAGGCAGATAGATGACAGATGGATTGATAGATAGATGTTTGTTTTTCTTCTACCTCCCTGGAGAGATAAATCAATTAATGGATAGGTAGTAGATAGATAAATAGATATAGGTTTGCTTTCCTCTTAACTCACTGGAGGGATGTATAGATGATACATAGAAACATAAATTTTCTATAAACTGGTTCCTGAATATGATGTGTGCTAACCTGTTGTATGAGTATCTTGCATCTCATTCTATTTGAGCTACAGTAGAGAAAGAAGACATCATATAAAGAGCCACATTATGATGTGTATTAATTGTTTTTGTGACGTATTTTTCACCAGCAAACTGAAAATTCCTAAACGTCCCTTACAGAACATTAATTTGGTGAGCATTGTGTGTTTCTTACAAGTCACTGATAAAGATGTGACTAGAAAGACCAACATACAAACACCAACTCCCGTGATAAAGGATGTATCAGGGCATGTCCATAGTGACCTCGGAAATAAAAACAGGAGCTAGCAGGTCAATCAGTTGGGCAAAGCTTTACATCCATGGTAGTATTCAGGATGGATTTTGAAAAATGAGTAATGGTTTTATCAGGAGAAACAATATCCTTGGTTTAAAACACTAGGTAAAACTGTGCAGAGCCATGAATGCTCATGAGCCATGGTAAAAAGTACAGGGTGCTTGCTTGGGTGTGATCCCAGAGTTGGAGGATTTGTGTAAATCACCGAGTCGTGTGGAATCCATCCTACCATTTGGGGAATAGGAGAAAGGATGAGCTGCCAGGGATTTTTAAGTGTGTGGGAGACATGATTAGGTTTGTTGCAGAAACAAGCCAACAGATTACTGCACCTGGGAGGTGAATATTTGAAAGCAGAGATCTCTGTCTTTGGGCAGGGCCCGTTTGTTGAGGAAGTGTTGGAAATCAGCATTCAGAGGCGAGAAAAGTTAGTTTGATTAAGGAGATACCAATAAAGGATAAGGCAGGGGACATCAGACCTTCACTGGCCTTAGAAAATCAAGGATCCTCTTTCTGGCATGATGGGTAACAGAAACTCAGGTGCTGTCCTTCACCCACACTCTGACAAGGTCCCACATCAGATGTGAATGTGCAGCAAAAGGTTTGTGGAGGCAAGAAAGGCTATTATTGGGCTGAAACGAACTTGTGGAGCTGGGAGGGGAATGAAAGGCAGTCAGCCACTCATCCTCCTTATAAAGAATTGTATCAACATGGACCACAGTCATCGAAATTATTTCCTAGGAGTTCACGTGAAAGTAAATTTTTGAATATCGCATTTTTCTGATATCACGTTCTATGGAATACAAAGCCTGTACTTATAGAATCTTGTCTCAGAAACATGACATTTGCGTCTTTCCTGCCTTATGAAAATAATTTCTCCTTTTTCATATTTGAATTGAAATTCATCATGAAACAAATTATTTTTCTCAGCTAACCTATGAACCTAATTTGGCTGGTTTGGTTTATTTGTCAGGTTCAATTACACAAAACGATGCCATTTTGAAGCTCTGGCCATGTTATATCTACCTCCCTATCGTCCTTATGGAGGAAACAGATGCACCATTTTCAATTATTTTGGAAAGTCGAGAATGCTCTGCTCAGTCCTGTACCACATGTGCAGGTCTTTTGAAGTGTGATACTGTTAGTTCACTACTTAGACCTTCCTTTTATCCTTTTAGTCTGACCACCTTCTTATCTCGTTCAACACTTCTTGAGGGACTTGAACCCTGTAACAAGAGAAGCCTCATCACTGATGCACTCATGCTGCATCAGTGAAATGTACCCAGCCTGATTAACATTTGATTAAGAAGAGTATTCAGTCTTCAAGCTCATTGAAACTAGAGAATGAAATCATTTAAGGCCTGAGTATAGATCTGAAGTATAGATACCATTATATATTAAGCTCTGTCAAAATTAGAAACATTTAACAGGGAATTTCAAGTTGCTATGGGGAAAAAGCATTGTCTTAGGATTTAGATATAATGATGGAATAATTTCATGAGAGCCTGTCTATAAAGATATAAAGTATCTAGAGTATTCCCTGGTAAGATTTAGGCATACCATTACGCATAAAATAATAACATTTTAGTAGAGCTTATTTATCAATATGTGTTATAGGCACAATGGCTTTCTCATGATGAAGATTATTATTTTGTTCTGAGAATAGTTGAATAATCTTATGACTAATTGTTCAGTGGAGGAAAATGTAAAGATGATTGAAAAGGCTTAAGAAAACAGAAGAATTGATATAAACTCAATTCAAGTATGTTTCAGCCTTGATTTTTTTTCCCTTACTGCTGTGCTATCTCTGCAAACAAATTAGAAATAACAGTTCTCAGTCTTTAAAATTATTCTCTGAATACGAAGAGTCTCTTTCTGCGATTGATTCCTGAAATTTTTTTTGAAGACACATTTATCTGCTCAATTATTCCCAATCAATGACTAATTGGACTAGCCATTACCCTCTGGAGTAAACGGTGATGTCTGGTCAATTTCTCTCCATGCAATAGCATCAGAAGTACAAAATGACATAAAGTAAAATAGCAATTTGTAAAAGGCAAAAATTCTCAAAGGAATTTGCAGCGTTAGATTGCCAATGCTTCCGTCACTTGAGATGGTATTTTTAACCGTGCTTGTGAATAAGGGAAAGATGCTTTTATATAATAAATTCAGTAACTTGAAGGGTATGTTGACAGTGTACCATAAATTCCTTGGATTTTTACAGCTTAAGTATAACTGAGTTATTTTTAATCAAGACACATGTTAAATTCAATTCTATAGTTCCTTTTCCTTTTTTCCCCTTAAATAAAAATTATTAGAAGGTTGGTTTCTGGGAACTTAATTGTATGTTTTGTTAGGAATATTTTTGCTTTTCTACAATCCTTATGTTTCCAGAGTGCACATGATACTAGACCTGTCAGTCTCAAAAATATTTAACATGTCCATGTGGCATGCACTTACCAACCTCCCTAGGACAGGTACTGGGGGTTAGGGTTTTGGGTGTCCATGGTCCCTTGTGGGAGCCTTGGGGTATGTCCCACTGAGGGCTAGAAATGAGAGCTAATTTTCATTAGCTTAGTAGATTGATTTGGTCCAAATACCAGAAAAATAGTTTGGAACTCTTCAATTCTAATTTTGGTAACAGTCATTGGTATTTAGTTAGAAAGATTTGAATTATCACAAAGTGTTCAATGATTTCCATTCCAGACATAATAATCATGATGAGTTATGGTCACAAGCACCTTGGATTATCCTCAAATTGCATGTAGGTCCTTGCTTCAAATTCTCTTTATTCCTGTAAACATGTATGTCCTCTCTATTTTGATCTGTTTGTACCGTAGTAAATGGGTGAATGCATACATTTTGTCCTCAATATTTGTGAAAGCTCATAAAACCAAATTTATTTTTATTTTTTTTAAAGATTTTATTTATTTACTCATGAGAAACAGAGAGACAGAGACAAAGGCGGAGGGAGAAGCAGGCTCCATGCAGGGAGCCCGGCATGGGACTCGTTCCTAGGTCTCCAGGATCAGGCCCTGGGCTGAAGGCAGGGCTAAACCACCGAGCCACCTGGGCTGCCCTAAAACCAAATTTAAATTCAGGCATTCTGCTTTCCTAAAAAAACTATTCATATTTCACTAGAAAAAATTTAAAAATGCATTCACTTCTATTACGTTAATTGGAGCATCCCAACAAACTTGTAGGAGAACTTAGATCATACGTTTGTGTTCCATTTATACAGATGCTGGAAGTGAAATTCAGTAAACTCTAGGGGGAACACCCAAGTCTCTCATTTATAAATGAAAACATAACAAAACAGTAGAATCTCAAAGAAGTTCCAGGGCTGCAGAAGGACACACGTAGTGAAGCAGTGACAGCCATTCTTCTTAGTCTGAGTGCTCTGTTTTTCCTCTCAAGCGAGTCCTCTGTATGGTTGTCAAAATAAACTTCCTGGGTGAATAACCAACCCAGTTAGAGAGGCGGGTCATATATGGATTGCTTCAACTAGATTCAACTTTGGATGAAATAATATGTGAGAAGCGCTTGTAACCATGCCTGACACACACTATGCATTTGGTAAATCTTAGCTAATTATTGTCAATGGTAGTTTCATTTAACCTGAAATAGTTTTGAAATCCTTATTTCAGACACCTTTCGTATGTTTTTTCTAACTCGGATTCATAGCTCATGATTTTCCGCCTGTTATATAAAAATTCTTGCAGGAATACATATTCACATTCTTATTTATTTGCCTACAATAGATGTTTTTGAGGGCACTGGAATATAATTGATTTCTTTTTTAAAGTAAAGCAAGATGCGTATTGCGGAAGACAAATTTATGAGGTGAAGAAATCATCCAAAGCAAAATGAATCAGTAGATAGCAAATAGCAGTGAGCAAAGAAGGACTGAGATTAATTTGTCAAGGGCTAATGTGCTTGAAATCCCTGGTCCCCAAATTCCCCTCCATAATAATAAAGTATAGTTGGAGCAACCGTCATAGATAGTAAACTAAAGTCTGCGGTGGGTGCATAACGGGCATGAGGGTGTAATAAAGAACATTTTCCTTCAGTAAACAAATGCTTGTGTGTTCAAAATGATGTAGGAAAATACTTTAGGGTTCAAGCCAATGGCCAAGAAAGAATTCTTGAGACCTCATTGGTGCAAAAACGTGGTTTTATGACAGCCTGGGGACAGGACCCTGTGGGCAGAAAGAGCTGCCCTGGGGTCATGAGGAGAGACCCATTATATACTATCAAGTTGGGAGGGGATTAGAGGTAGTGTAAGTCTCTAAGAAATTTTGGGAGCAAGGTTTCCAGGACCTTGAGGGGGCCAGCCATCGTTGGGAAAGTCATTTGTTACTGTCTAATAAAACCTGAATCGTAAGACCCTTCAGATGCATATTAGTGGCCCATATACGTGGGGGGTGATTGCCGACATGTATCTTGGAGAGAGTAGAGATAAAATAAGTTTCCAAAGGAGTTTTTATATGTTAAGGTAGGCTTACAGGTCCTGGGGTTGGGCTAAGATGGCCTCTTGCCCTCAGCAAAGTATTAACATCAAGGCAGCTGAGTCCCCAGAAGGTGTCACTCTACCTGTTTCAAGGATTTGTGGTTGGGCTGTAAGTAGTAAGGACATTTAATAATTTCTCTTCTGCCTTTGTTTCCCACATCAAAAGGACAAAGAAATTTTCATTCTTCACTTTGGCTTAGGGGCCACAGTGGAATTTCTGGGGCCTGGGGAAAGGAGTCTTAGAAGATTTTAAACAATGTCAGAAAGATCTCTCTCTGGAAAATCCTTCAGACTTTAGAACAGTTAATTAGTTAATGATGATTCTTTGTGCTGAGCTGCTTGCTACCTATCCATTCGTTCGTTTTTCTCTATATTTATATTTCCCTTTTCTCAAATCTGCATCTTGGCCCCCAAATCTTTGGAAAGAATGAGAAGATTCAGAGAAGACTCAGCCACTTGAGAAAATAAAAAGCTAAAGAAAATAACCAACCCAGAAACCAGGAAATGGGTTGCCAAATCTTTCTACCTATCAAAATAATAATACACTCATATTCTTCATATCTGTCACTAGGATTAGGCAGTTTATAAATTATCGAGCAGTCAGTGTGAACTTATTCTTTTAATTCTGGAAAGTTTAGATAACAGGCCATTTCATAGGAATTGAAAAGTGGAGATGCTTCTATAATCTTCTGATAGGTATGTCCCACTGGGTAGCTATGGCCATAATCAGTGGCAGATTTGATAATTTGATTGCTTATCATTTGGAGATTGCCATGAAAATCATGATTTTTTTTTAAGTGACCAGAACATGTTTAGCTGAGTGTTAATAGTACGTGGTTAAAGAATTGCTTTTAGATGCTTCTGCTACACAAAGCAATTTCAATGTGAACACACACTTGATGTGTCAACTCCCATCTGTGACCCCTAAATTACAGCATACGAATGACAATAATAAAATCAAATGTATAAGCTCACACAAACAAATAGAATAGGAGAGGTCAAACAGCAAACAAGGGTGGTAGATAGGTTTCTGGGATGTTCAAAGTTGAAGGGATTGTGGCTGATTTAGCAAAACATATAGAAGGCAAGGAAGAGCCTGCAGGAGGGGATGCTCTTGGGGTTCACTAGCTGGGGCCCCAGGTGCCGTGGGATGCAAGCGTGAGGTAGGAGCTTGGTTGAAAGTTAGTATCAGGAGTGGCTAGAGTCTCAGGTCCTCTTCCCTTCTTCTTCCATTGAAGAACACAACGCATTCCTTCAGAATGCCCGTCACGCAGGAGAGTGGAGGTTTAGTTTCCAGAGGGATTAAATGGCAGTGCCTCTGGATATGGGGACATAGAGAACAGTACAGGACTAAGAAGTGAAATCAGCTGAAATTGTTTATAATAAATGATGGAGTTTTAATTCATTTCTCTGTCTTACTTCTCGAACATTGGCGGCCACATCATCGGCCACTCATCATTTTCCCCACTCACCCCTGTACCTCTCTTCCACTCACTCTGGGCAGGAGAGTGGAGGATTCTTCTCTGAATAAATTGGAATGATGGCAGCAAAATGACTTACAAATACTGGCATGGGAGGGTGCTTTATCAAAAACCCATCTGATCGCCAGAATCCTGCAGGAAACGCCTCAGAAATCAGTGTCTACTCGCAGCGAGCTTAGAAAGAACTTAACATTTATGTTGTTTTGTTGTTTCACTGGGTATTTGCAAAAGACTCCAACACAAAAAACCAAAAACTAAAACAAACAAAAATAAAACCTAAAACAACAAAAATAATGGAGTAAACTGAAGAATTCCTACCAAAATGATCATTAATCCCAGGAGCAAAGAAAACTCTTGTATGCATGCCCCGAGAACTGGATGCAATAAAAGTGAATAATCAGAGATACAGAAAAGCTAATGACAGCTAACAAATACTGTTGCCGAATAAGGCAATCAAGGTATTAGAAAATGAAAGTCAAAGAAATCTCCCAGGTGGCAAACAGATAGTGGAAATTTTAAGTGAAACCAAGAGATGGACAATAGGAAACAACAGGGAATTACTAGATTAGTCTATTACTCAAAAAATACAAAAGAAAATTCTCAGAAGTAAGTGACATAAATTTCCAGAATGAAATTATCTCAATTAAGAAAAAATAACCCAGCCAAATAAAACTACATTATTATAAACTTACAAAGAAAGAAAAAAGACCCAAGAGAAAGATATTGTATATTTTTGAACAACAACAACAACAACAAAAAATATATATATAGGGCAAGTAGAAGAATTTGGGAATCCTAAGAGTGACACATTTTCTCAGAGCAAAACTAACCACTACATGGCAATGGCCAGTGCCTTCAGAATTCTATGAGGGAATGATTTGCAGACTACCCAAACCAGCTCATATGTATGAATTAGAGTTGAATAAAGTCACTGGAGGATAAGTCCACAGTATGAAGAAGAAAAGCCAGGAGAGGCCATTTCAAGAAATCGAAGAACCTTTGAGAAGAGTGAGGTGCTGTTGCATGTTCTGCGGAACGCCAAGGGACCAATCCGTCAAAATTGGAAGAGTTTTTCAGCAGATGCTAAGAGTGATGACTTCAGTGGAAACGTAGGACCCATCCATTACTGGAGGCACTTGATGACATTGAAAGTAATATTCTGAAGATTTACACAGCTGCATTAGTGTTAGGAGAAATTATCATAGGTCCAGAAAGGAGTATGCACTCTAAGAGTAGGGCATAGATTCACAAAATATAAAAAAAGGGTGCAATATAAGGAAGTAATTATCGGAAGCTGCTTGGGTTTATAATCATAATAAAGTACACACTGAATTTTAATTTTACCGAAAGTTTGGTTACTATTGAGGATGAGAAGAGAGGAAAAACTTCCATAAGATAGTTAAAAGTCTAGCTGTCATGTTAGGGAGTCAATATGTAATGTAGGCTGAGAACATAATTGAAAAATGTACAGTTAAATCTGAAGAAACCCCTAAATGAATTATTAATAGTTGTATTTCAGGATATGAGGTGCCTTTTAAGATGAGCTTTTGTTATCATATAACAGGGGTTGCAGCATTTGAGTTCAGCTGAGAAAATAATTTTGTTATTTTGCCATCATGATCACCTAGACTTGCTTCTGTACGAGAAGCTTGTATACATTGAGATAAAAATTTTGTTTTTAGGAAACTCATGGACTAAACTCATCAACAGTTGATGTGTATGTGTACATATTCCCACTTTTCTATCTATTCTGTATAAAGATAGCACGATATCCTGCAAGATATAAGCACTTCACTATACTTTGGTCTTACTCCTTGAAGAACCAGGGGACTGGAAGTTCAGCTCAGGTTGGTGCTTTTCCTTGGGACTCTTCATCCTTAGTACAAACTAGTTGAAATCAGTTTTCAATTGTGGAAAGGAGTGAGTTAGAAAGCCTGCCAGGTCCTTTAAATTTACATTTTCAGAGCGACATTTCTTGGTTCTGTTCTAATTAAAATGCCGGAATGTTGAACACACGTGCCTAAGTTACAGACACCGCAAAATCCAATAATTATTAAGTTTCAGCTCACTCATCCTTTTGGTGCCCTTCACACATAGATTGTTTATATTCTATCCTTGGAGTGAACTACATCAAACTTTTCCTAAGTGAGACAATGACCTTTAGGAAAAAAATGAAGAAAAAGTTTTGGGGGCCTAGTAAACTTCAGAGATACTGAATATACTATAGCCCTCCCCAAATCCATTATTTGGCAAATATTTTTAGAGTCCCAACTATGGCTAGACACTGGGTAATGAGGATGAATATGTCTGTCTCCTTATGCTTATTTTCTGCTGGGAAGATAGAAGCGATAAACCACCAACACGGCACACAACACATGGGCTCATTTTAGTTTTTTTTTAGAGGAAAATAAGCATTATTTTAGAAAGGAAAATGTAGAGCGGGAAAGAACTTCTAATGATGGAGATCATTCCATTAAGAAATCAATGTTTGACAAAGGTTCTTAAAAGCTCAGGTATTTACTAGTTCTGTGGATCTTTTGGAAAAGAGCATTCTAGGTAGAAGCAACAGCCAAACCAAAGAAATACGTGCAGATGTAACGTGTTACGTTGGTGGTAGGATTCTGACGTTTACGGGATCAAGAAGCCATTGGAGGGCTTTGAACAAAGGTAGAGAAGATGTCTGCTGTGTCGAAGGCTATAATCTGATGAGACAGGGTAGAAGCAGGAAAGCCAGGTGGGAAGCAGGATGCGGTTCAACAGGTGAGCGGTAATAATGGCTTGGGCCACGGTGGTCACAGTGGAGAAGGTGAAAATTGGTTAGATTCTGGATATGTTTGAAGGCAGAACAAACAGGGACTCTCCTGAGGGTACTGCATCCTTATAAATGTTGAGTAACAAGGCCCTGAGAAGTCCTGCAAGAAACCAACCAGTTCCGTCTTCACTTAGGTTCGTTACACAGTGACCTTAGAAACCTTTTTTTTTTATTTTTTATTTTTTTATTTTTTTTAATTTTTTATTTATTTATTTATGATAGTCACAGAGAGAGAGAGAGAGGCAGAGACACAGGCAGAGGGAAAAGCAGGCCCCATGCACCGGGAGCCCGACGTGGGATTCGATCCCGGGTCTCCAGGACCGCACCCTGGGCCAAAGGCAGGCACCAAACCGCTGCGCCACCCAGGGATCCCTTAGAAACCTTTTTTTAAAAAAATATATAGCAACCATTATTTTGTGGCACTAATGGTGCACAGAACGTATTTAGAAATGCTGTCATAGAAACCAAGACAATTTGTAAAACTAAGCATAGCCTGCACTGTTCTCTTCCAGATGAAATCGTGTTCCCTTTGATGTGATATATGCCCTATAACATAGCGTGATAGTCTCAGCTGGAAAATGCAATTCAGATTTCACAACTCTCTTATTTTTAATTTTGTAATTCCCTTAAGACCTACAGAAGCAAAGGGCGGATTTTATTTATTTATTTTTTCCCTAAAAATATTCTTTTCTCTTTATTGAATGAACAAGAAGTCAATAAATTATCTAGTTTCTTTGACTAAAGGACATGCATTTTTCAGACACTTGTCAAGAGCATAGGCTATATTTTCTGCATGAAAGCTCTGGTTTTTTCACTTCTAGTTTTAAAAAAGGGAAAATTACTGATGGCTTATAAAAAAAAAGTTTCATTTATTTATTGAGTCACTAAATCTAATTAGGCCTATTATTCTTAAAAACTCCATGGTAACTCACAAAACCAGAAAGACTGATTCACGTAGATTCCATACTTGAATACCTTATTATTATTGCAACAGAACTCAGAGCACTGCCTTGCTTAAGAAGCTGTCAGAATTTCTATTCATTTCAAGAGTTTATAAATTAACTATGGGAATATTTCTGGCTATGGTGTGCTTCGTTCTGAAAGCCTTGGTATCTTCAATATCTATTGCATTTTTTCTCAATACTTTTAACCTTCATATACCTTTATTATAGATCCACATCTTAAAGAAAAAAAGTCCGTTGGTCACAAAATTCATTAATTGTGGTTTAAAACAGACAGATGCGGACCAACCATGTTAACCTTGAGATTGATTTTGACAATTGGAGATGTTTCAGAAAAATTCGGATATCAGCACTGATGAGTCCAACTTGGGGAATTCTGTTGAACCCAGTTTTTAAATCTCTTGTTAAATATGTTGCCCCATCCATGAAATACGTGAAGCATGCAATATGGAAACGGTATGTTAAGCCGAGTTGATCAGAAGTCAATTTTGTTTTTTAGGAACATGGGTTCTAAGTTTACAAAGGGCCTTCTAGAAATCCGGAGATCCATTTTATGGATTAAGAAATATCAAGTACTCACAGCTTCGTAATATCAAATGAATGTTAAAGATGCTTTCTCTTCAACTTCGTGACTTGTACCATCTGTTGACATCACACAATTATGGAAAAATAACATCTTACTAAGGAGAGAGGAGCAGAAGGAGTACTTCAAGTAAATGACTAAAATACTTCTCCTCATAGACACGAGCTTTATCAATTTACACTTCCATATTTCAAGGGTTGGCAGAGTTGTATGCATACATTTTCCAATCGTACTCTCCCTTCGCTTAATGCTTATTTGTCCTATTCAGTTTGCTTATTAATTTTCAAATTAAGCTTAATGAGCCCTTACACAGAGGGCGAAGGGGAAAGGATGTGTGAGAAATAAAGAAAAGAAATCCTAATACAGTAATTGCTTTCCCTACCTTTTTGGTTAATTTTACCTCTTAGGAAGCTAGACATTAACTGACCTCTTCAGTGCATTCTTTTTTTTTTTATTACTATGAGGACCCTTTACAAAATTGTCATCTTTAATCATTTTCTCATATGAAACACTAGAAAAGTTGAGGAAAAGTGGTTCTCTCAAGCCTGATATGTTTTTCCTTCCTTAAGTTATTGAGGGAGTTTGGGAGAAAAGCAGAGGTGTCTGTTCTATGAGATTTCTGACCGTGGTGACTATGGCTTTGTGTATAATTGGGGGAAAGCATCAATTTTTAATGAACCCCCAAATTTACTCTTTGATGCCAAGACCTTTCTTCCTTTTTAAAAAATTATTAGGGCCTTTGAATTTGGTTTGAGGTGAGAATTTCCAGCCTGACTCCTGATTGCTGATGGCAACATCATCATATTTTGGAACGGTGGACAGACACCTTGCTAAGCGATACGTCTAAGGGGCGTGTTTCCCAGTTGTCATGAAGACCATTTTCACGTGACTACTGGATTGCATATATTTGTTTGGTTCCTCATGATTCATTCCATTCTTAAAATCCTATTTCTAGCATAGCTGGCATGAGTCCCCAGAAATTCCAGGGGAATTTCTCCACCGCCTCTTTCCGCTGCTGAGACAGGAATGAGGAGCAGGATTGGGCTGCCCGGGGGGTTGCCTCCCTCCTTGGTAGGGTGCAGTAGGTGTGGATGCCCCCGGGAGCCCGGGTTAGGGACCACCATCCTGGTGGAGGGGGCACTGCTCCTGCTGGCTGGCTTCCACAGGCCGTGTGCGGAAGGTGCACCGCGGGAGGGAGCCCTGTACGGGGCAGGTGATATGGGAATACTTGTGGGATCTCCATTCCTTGGAATATTCACTCCATGTGGACACGATCCTTGGGCGGCGGCGGGGGTGGGGGTGGACGTTCGGTCATTACACTGCCTGCAGCTGCACATGCACTTGACCCACTTGCCCAGTTCAGGGTTTACTTCATTGCCATGCTTTTCTGCATTTTATTCTGTACCCTAGTGAATATAGACATATTTTATATCATCGTATCTTATGATCGACAACTTTACTTTTATATTTCAAGATAATCACGTTTAATTTGTTTTTATTATTATTATTATTATGGCCTTATAAGGGTCTGTCCTTTTAAATTCTAGGTTCCTGAGGGCTGTAGAAGTGTTGGACAACCTAATAGGAAAATCATGTAGGAACTTGAGTTATTTGTTTTGTAGGAGGACGTTCTGAGCTTTATTTGGGCTGATGGTCAGACCTCTCTTCCCTGGGTAGTCGATGATCCACTCTGGTTTTCTGTTGCTCCAGGAGAAGTCACAGAGCAAGCAAAGCCCATTGGATCTGACAGTGACAGGCTGGAATCCTTGGTGTTCCCCAAACAGGCTGTACACACTAATATTTCTCTAACTGGAGCGTTCTTCAGAGTCCCCTGGAAGGCTTTTTAAATATACGATGTTGGCCTGAGGAGTTCCGACAGATGTTGAACAGCTGCTTCCTGGGGGAAAGTGGCCCCGATTTGCAGTGCTTGCCAATTTCTGTGGTGTCAACGGGGTGATGATGGCCAATTCCGGCCGCCACTCTGCGTCTGGAGGCCAGGTGTGGACCCACAGCCTCGTCTGGCGTCCCCACCACTCGGAGAGTGTGCACACACGGACCCCAAGACTCTGCAAGTGACAGCAGTAGTAAAATCTCACACAATGAATAAGAAACGGAAAGTTTTGACTGTTACCTTCGCTTAATAAAATTTAACTATAATTTTATAGAACCTATTTTTTGGTGATTACTCCGCTCCTAAGGGACTTACTACGCTCCTAAGGGACTTGCATGGTTTCCAGTACTAGCCTACATGCCACTCGGGTCTGACACTGGGTCTCCCTGCACCCACAGGGCTTCTGAGGCCCTGAATCTGGGGTGGTGCCAGAGATTTCCATTTCTAACCCTTTCCCTGGTGATGCTTTTACTGCTGGTCCCAGGCTCGCATTTTGACAACTACTGACAGAGCAACCAAAGGCCAGAGAAGAGAAGATAATAAGCTGGTTCTTGCTTGTGAAAGAGGCCAGGGCAAGTCCAGGACAACCGGATGGGGCCATTCCACAAGATACAGTCGTCACCGACATGGGCGATCAAACACCGATGGGGTATTTTGAAATGAAGATTCTCTGAATTTCTGAAGTGACTATTGGTAAAAACTCGTCAATACCAACAGCAAAAGTGAGAGAAAACCAGAGTTTTCTCCTTGAACTCCAATATGGAAAACCAGAATTATGCGTAGCAGTAATTACTACTAATATTGCTATTACCCTCTCGTTTCTCTTTGTATTTCCATGTTTGCATAGTTTGTTATAGCTCATAAAGAATGCAAATATACGTTAATTAATTTGAGTACAAATTAAGTATTTGCATTTGGCAGGGTTTTGTCCTATCGCGTATCCTTTTAAAATGCATAAAAATTCTAAATAGATAGAACGTGCTTATCATTTAAAAATAGATTATTTTACCAAAAAATAAATAAATAAATAAAATCATCCCTGGCTGAACCGAGGGTGGCTTTCTGATTTATTTTCTTATAGGAAGTGATCGAATTCAGTCGTTCAAGTCACCAAATGATGTCAGCTACCCGGATTCTATACAGTGCATGGGGTGCGAGCCTGGAAGCCAACAGTTTCCGTCAGTCAGGGGGTGGGGGGGGGGAGAGCAGTTGTAACTGTAGAGTTACAAATGGAAATCTCACCCTTTTTAAATAACAAGCTTCCTTTATTTAAAACCTGCTATTGGCACTTCTATTATAACACTTATCACACCATATTGTAATCGGTAATTGTTGTTTAAAAATAATTCCTTAAACCACGAGCTCCTTGAGGTTAGGGAACCTATAATGCACTTTCTGTTTATTTTACTTTCTGTTGCTGAATAGTAGGTTTTTAATTAATGTTTGTTTGGACTGGTACACATAGGGATGGATACATGCAAGAAACACGTTTATGGAACTGGAAAAAGAAACAAAAAACTTCGATGCCTCACTGCTTTTGGTTGAGAGGTGGTGGGAAGGAGCAAATCTTCATTTGTGCTCTACTCCTTCTGGTCTTGGTAGTTATTTTTAACTCGAGTATGCATTTGATTCAGTAGAGAAGCTATTTTTTTAAGGTTTTGTTTTTTAAGTAATTTCTACCTGCAACACTGGGCTGGAACTTGCAACCCCGAGATCAGCAGTGGCGCACTCTACCAACCGAGCCGGCCAGGCTGTCCTCTACGGGAGCTTCTTAAATATCAAAATCCTTGGTCCAGGTCCCTAGGCAAACTGCTTCGCTACATCCAGGGTTGGTTCCTAGAGTTCAATTTTTAAGAAATCCAGATAATTCTTCCTAATGCAGGTAGTTCATAAGCCAAACTTTGGGAAAATTATTAAACATACAGTGACATAACCTCGCAGACAGAAAGGTGTCGATCTCCAGATCTGAATATGGCTATACGCAAATACAGCGGCGTGTAAGAAGACTTATGTTGGCGATTCATTCTTGTAAAGACATTAACAGTTAATTCTGATGACTTCTATGAGTTTCTATGACTATCACCACTTTTTTCTTTATTTAATTTTATGACTGGTTAACAAGGATGTGTCACTAGTCCCCAACAAATGGAGACAAAGCTTCTTAGGGGCACACTTCGAGTTACGTAATGCAACATCATGAATATATTGGGGCCGATAGATTGCTCATCGTAAGACATTTGTTGTGTGTTTCAAATAGTAGCATTAATCATAAAACTTTCATTTGTCCGTCATGTGCATGACACAGGCACTCTCATAACAGGTGCTTCATGATTGAGTGTCTGTGAATGGATACTTCTAGCAAGTTCAATTTTGAGTGGGCATTATACTGTTAAAAAGGCTGATTTAGTTAGGCCATTTGGAAATATATGTTTGAAAATAGGACTGGAGACTTTTCAACAAAACTCATTAGGAAATAAAAGATAATTCCTCAACTCCAATACCTTATACCTTGAGAATATTGGTACCTTGAGAATTGAATCCCATCAATTCCGTTTGGGTTGATATTCTTTGTCCATTGTGTTTGAATGGATGTTTCTTTTAGGGACTATATTTTTTTAGCCCTAACAGATGTCCATATACTAATGGTCACTCTTATCTTACTTGTGGGAAAAGTTAAAAATAAATATGAATGGATGAGTGTGGAATAAAAAAAGTACCACCCTCTGTTCTTGCATTAGAGATGATAAAGTCTAGTAATGTACAGCAGTGGGATCGAGGCTCAGTACACATTTCACTGTTAGAACTTTTCTTGGTTACTGCATCACAACCTGCATCAGACAAGCCTAACTGTGTATGCTCACAATTTTTAAGAGCATTGATTATTATGTAGATGTTTTATAGTTTCTTTAGCATAGAAGCCATATTTTAAATTAGATAAAATTTCAAAAAGAAATATAGGAATCTCTTAATATTGGAACGTTCACATAACGAATGTTAAGTTGAATTTATCCTACCTGGTTTTGCTTCGGATAGATTAAAAAAATGTTTTGTTTTATTTATTTAAGAGAAAGAGAGAGAGAACACAAGCGGGGAGGAGGGGCAGAGACAGAAGGAAAAGGAGAAGCAGACTCCCCACCCAGCAGAGAGCCCGACGCATGAGCTCAATCCCAGGACCCTGAGATCATGACCTGAGCTGAAGGCAGATCCACCCCAGGTGTCCCATTTCTGGAAGATTTTAAATTTTAAAATTCATATTGGAGGTTCTTCTGGAATGCCCATGTTCACTATGTTTAAATATAAGTTGAATACAAGACCATATTGCCTATTATTTTATTATTTTATTTTTTATTTTTTTAAAGATTTAGCTATTTAGAAAGAGAGAGAAAACTGCATGCGGGTGGGTCAGGGACAGGAGGAGGGAGAGAGGAGCAGATTCCCCGCTGAGCGCAGGAGCTGCGCCTGGGGCAGCCCAGGGCCCTGTGATCATGACCCAAGCCCAAATCCAGAGTCAGAGGCTTAACCCACCGAGCCACCTGGGTGACCTCATGTTGCCAAATATTTTTGAATTAAGATCTTACATTTGTATTAAAGAAAAAAATTGAAGGAAGTTGAATTTCAGTAACTCAGGAAGAAGTAAACTTGTTTGATGCCCTTTAAAACCATTTCTGTTGGAGACAGGTAATTGAAATCCAGTAAGTATGACCCACTGATATACACTGTTCCATTTTATAATAATTAAGTACAGAAACAAGGACATTTGAATCAATGTGTTATTCAGTTATTCAGTCCTCAGGTTTCACTAAGTGGGCTTGCTTTCATTTCCTAATTAACTTGCTTGAAAAATAAGTGATTGTTGCCGACTATTTGTTATAACATAAATCCATTTTATTATTATCTCTAATAACTTAATTTTATCTTAGAAAAAAAAACTCCTAAAGCCCCACAGAATTAATACGTTTTTATTTATGTTTTGATTAAATTATTTTCCAATATATCAAAGGTATATATGCTAATCACAAGATATTATTTCCAGCAAGATACTTAATAAAATTAAAGCCATCCAAATCTATTCTGGATATGTTAGTATCACAGCCACCTATTTGTCTATGATACTGTATAAAATATATTTTGTATGTATGTATTCTGTATATATCGTATATAATTAAAATCTTCCAGATATACAATGTTCAGGAGTTGCTGGGCTCTCAAGGAGCTGGCAATTTCAGGTATGGGGGAAAAAGGCTTTTTTTTCTAGATCCGTAAATAGAAAGGACACTAATATTTTACAGCATATTGTACATCCAGAGTCCTGCAAAGAATTTATTAACTCCATTGGTCATTATAAACAGCCTGTGAGCAGGAGAAAGCTCTGAAATCTCCTGTACGAGGTTGTAAGACAGGACTGGAGAAAGAGGAAAGGATCATAAACCTTATTAATAATATAGGGAGAATCTTCCAGGCAACACCTTGACTGATTGCTCATTTTCCACTGAAAGTAAGAAAACCACATAAAACACTTCACAACCCCAGAAGTCATTCAAAAGTCTTCACAGGCATTTTTCAGCAGGTTTTGTTTTTTGCTCTTTGCTTTTTTTTTTTTTTTTTTTTTTTCAGACCATGGTGAAGGAGAGTCACACCTCCAGTGCTAGCCTGGCTGGAACAATTAGCAATTAAGTGCAGAAATAGCTCCAGTGTTCTTCTGAGACTGAACTTTGAACAATTTTGGACAGAGATTAAAGGTCGTTATCAGGGGTGCCTGGGTGGCTCAGCTGGTGAAGTGTCTGCCTTCAGCTCAGGTCCCGATCTTGGGGTCCTGGGATCGAGCCCCACATTATCAGGCTCCCTGCTCTCCGGGGAGTCTGCTGTTCCCTCTCCCTCTGCCCCACCCCCTGCTATCTCTCTCTCTCCCTCTCCCTCTGTAAAATAAATAAATCAAATATATATTTTTTAAATATTTGATTTATTTATTCATGAGAGACCGAGAGAGAGAGAGAGAGACAGAGAGAGGCACAGACACAGGCAGAGGGAGAAGCAGGCTCCCTGTGGGGAGCCTGATGCAGGACTCTGGGATCATGACCTGTGCCGAAGGCAGATGCTCAACCACTGAGCCACCCAGGCGTCCCTAAATAAAATCTTAAAAAAAAAAAAAGAAAGGTCATTATCCCTAATGACATAAGACAGAGAGGACTGGATTAATCATTCTGGATTAATGTGGATACTCTAGAATACCGTGAACCAAGACAGGATGGCAAGTGATGTGGAAATAAGGAAGCCATGACATAGGAGTCATACCAGAAAAATGGACATTTTTTCTGAGTCTTCTGATTAAGTAAGTTACCAGTACCTTAGAGGAAGAGACAGTGCCCATTAAAATTCACCCCACATAGCTACACTCTTCATTTCTTATTTGTATTTGTTGGAGATTTTTTTTGGTCAACTTTATATAGGCTCACTCTCTATTAATGTTCTTGTTTTACCATTACAGGCTCTTGAAATAGGTACACCGGGTACTGTCCCCTTTGAGCATGCTGCCCCTGGAATTAACCCCATATTGTTTGGAAGTGCATGATACGTTGTCACTATGGTCACAGTCATCCATACATTCTCTTTCCTGAAGTTCTTAGCCATTTTTAATAAAATGATAAATATTACCACAAAAAGACATAATTATTTCCCTTAAATCAAGTGATGTGTTTTATAGTAATGGAAGTCTCCTAAAAAATCGCAAGAAAGACAGGGTATATTTAATGGATTAAAGCTGATTAACTTAATATTCCTAGTGTATAGCTGTTTTATTTTTCACTCAAGGTCAACTGATGCAGGTATAACATGATATAATCTCATTAAAGCCACATTAAAGCCAGTCTCATTCGTTTTAAATTAAGACATTTTTCCTTCATTAAAAAAATTCCTTTTAAAGACAAGTACAAATGTTACACTGCTCAACCATTTACTCGCTAATCAGAATTAACAATAAATAATGGAAATATTTGGTGTAAACTATCAATTTGCATGTTCAGTTGACTCAGAAAATCATCAACTGCTTTTCAAAATACACATGTATGAAGGATCATGATGCCGCAATTTTACCTAAAAGTAGCTAGAAGTTCTAGGACATCGACATACATAATATTTTAATAATGTTAACTTGTAATACTTATTACTCTGTTCTTCAAGCTGTTTTGGTTTAGTCATGAAAAAGTCTCATGATGAATTAAATAAAAATGTTTCCTTTAAATACGATAGCAATATGATAGGATGTATATAGAGAGGTAGATAGAGTAGATGGGTGCGTGGATAGATAGGGGTACATATCTATATCTTTTTTTTGAGATTTTATTTATTTGAAAGAAGAAGAATGAGAGTAAAAAAGAATGCGAGCAGGTGGGAAGGGCAGAGAGGGAGGGAGAAGCAGACCCGTTGCTGAGCATGGAGCCCAATGCGATGAGGGGCTCCCAGGACCTCAGGATCATGAACTGAGCCAAAGGCAGACACTTAACCAATGGAGCCACCCCAGTGCCCCCAGATCTATCTCTATATATCCACTCTCCAATTTTGCTCAATAATATTTAAAATAAAAATTGGGAGACCTCACGATAAAACCTTATGTCAATTTGTATGAAAATCTAGATAAAATGGGAAAATTTCCAGAAAACTATAACTTAACAAAGTGACTCAAAAAAAAAAAAAAACCTTCTAATATTAATTGATACAGGATTTGCCAATTTTGGCACTGTTGACACTTTGGACCAGATATGTCATGCTTGGTGGGATGGAGGCGACTGTCAGGGCATTTTAGGATCTTTAGCAGTGTCACTAGATAGCAGCTGTGACATGTGACAACTATAAATGTCTCCAGATGTCTCCACATGTCCCATAAGAACCAAAGTTGTCCTACATTGAGAAACGTTGAAATAGAGGAAGCAGGAGTCGAACATTTTCTCAGCTAGAAAATGCCGTACCCAAATAATTTTCCAGGTATTCCATCAAATGTTGAAGGTATATATGGCTGCAATTTTATACAAACAACTCCAAAGAATTGGGAAAGAGAAATATCAGTTTATGAAGCCAAGACAACTTTGACAGCAAAACAGAAATGAATAGTATGTGAAAGGAAAAATCTCAGATCATTATCATATATGAAGGTAGGCACAAAAATCCTGAGCAAAGTTGCAAACACACCAAATGCGGCGGGATGTAAGACGATATGACAAAGTTGAGTTTATCCCCTCAAAATGCAAGACAGGGTGAGTATTAGAGAATTGTCCCTATTTACCACATGCACGGATTAAAGTAGGAGACAAAAGTCATGATTATTCCAATAGAAGCAGAAATAAAAACATTTGATAAAATTTTACACTCGTTTGTGATGAAGACAGTTGGCAAAGTAGGAACAGAAAGAAGCTTCCTTAAAGTGATAAATGATATCAGACGTGCTATATAAGGCATATCTAAAAGTATATCTACCAGAAGTCTGCAGGAAGCATTATTCTTAATAGAAAAACATGATTTTCTTAAAATCAGTTTTCCAAAAAGATCACCAGCACCTTTCCTAAACTTTATACTGCTACTGCATTCTTGGACAATAAGGAGATAAAAAAGCACATTAAAAGTTTTAGGATTATGTAGAGATCAGATCATCACTATTCTTAAATGATACAAGTGCCTACATAGAAAGTCCACAATATTATGCACTAATTATTAGAAAACAGTTTAGCAACCTAGCAACATATTTGTAATTCTGTACTTCAGCTATAATATAAAACACAATATAAAAAATGTAATTTTAAAAGGCACCTTTTGAAATGGCAATGAAGCATGAACCACTAGGAATAAACCTTATAACAGGTTTACAAGGCTAGTATTCAAAATGTTATAAGACTTTAATGAAAGTCATTAAAAATCTAAATAAATAGAGGCACTGCCGGCAGCCTTGAATGTAAATACTCACAATCAAAAATATATAAATTCTCTCCCTGCCCCCAATCTATAAGCTCAATGCTATGCCAACCAAAATGCCAATAGTAGCTTTTATTAGGCTATGACAAGCTGATTTAAAAAAAAAATTGTGGAAGAATAATGTGTCAGCAACATCCAAGGAAGAACAACACGAGGAAGAATAAATCAATATGATCCATAAAAATATTTGTTATAGAGTTCTAATAATTAAAAGATCACATTTTTAAGTCGTGGATAGGCAGAGCCATGGAAATCTAGGGTCCATGCATACAGGGCTTCATGGATCCATGAAAACAGGAGGGATCCTTCGGTAAAAGGTACTGGGAAAACTAGTTATTCAAATTTTAAAAATTAGATTTCCATTTTAAACCATTCACAAATAGTAGTTCCAGATGAAAAGTAAGGTTCGAAAACTTTTAGAATAAAACAAATATTTTCGTAGAATAATAACTCCTTAAATAAAGTCATCAGGGGCACTAACCAGGAGGGAAGCCTAAAAATAATAAATTACACCTAAGGTCTGTTCATCAGGAGATAACAAAGAAATATTAAGTCAGAACACACCAGACACAGACATTGTCAACAACTGTAACTGGCCAGTGATTAATGCAGAATGTATGAACAATTATTCCAAGAAAAACAAAAGAAAACTCTAGAAAAATGTGCAAATGGTATAAATAAGCACATCATAGAAGAGGGCACCAAATATAGTCAATTACTGTATCTAAAATCATAAAGATATCAGATTTTATGAGTGATCAGAATAATATAAATTAAAACCTTAGAGGCTGCTCGACACCTACTAGATTGGCAAATGTTACCTCCTGCAGCATTAGCAAGTGTCAGAAAATATGTTGTCCGGTGGGGAACCTTACACCCCGCTGACAGACCCAGGAATTGGCACAGCCATTTGGAAAACAACTTTTATAGTATTCCCAACAATATTATTGCTAAAGCAAACCTTTTCGTTTTGCGGTTGATACGTTACCAGCTAGATTAGAAAAGCATCAGTTAGGAGCTTGTCAACATGACACCGTATGTGAAGAAAATAAAATATTACAGTATGCATGGATGTAGGATCTGTTTTCCTTAAAGGAACAAGTATATTCCCTAATCACTGCATAAACCATAGCGTCTGTTCAAAATATTATGTCAATATAATTGAGGTACGTCATAGTGCGATAGGGTCGTGGTGTCGTTAGTGGCTGCACAGCTAATACAGTAATCCTGGTGTGAAAATGACGGAGCAGAGCGACGTGAGCTTGTAATCCACCCTGTGCACATTTCACCTTTGGGGAGGGTGAGTGGAATGTGTGATTGCTTCCTCGTTGCTTTGGTTTTAAGTTGGGAGTCAGCATCTAAGGGTGGAGTAAAATTTGTGCACCGTTCCTGGTGTAAAACTGGGCGTTGTATCCCGTCCCATGGATCGAGTGATGCTTCCTGAGGATGGACTGCGTTCCCAACCCAGGAGAGCTCGGGGCATGGCTGCCACGTTGCATCTGGACAGGCCGACTCCATGGAGAGCCGCTGGGCAGGGATCCAACCTGTCAGACTCCGCACTGCCCAGACCCGTCAGGGTGGTGTCCCATGGCTTCGTGCCTTTGCCATTTGGAGATATCTGAAAACTGTGGCTACAGCATGTTCAAAACCTGTTCCAAGATTCTAGCAGGTTATACTTCCTGACTGAAGCTTGTAGTTTTTGGGGAAAAAATCTTTCTTTAGCTGATAAGGGTGCAAACTCAAAGGCAGCAGTCCCTGAAAACTCAACCAAGATGAGAGAGATTAAATCCACGAGTGGGACGGGACGTGCCAAGCAAAACCAACAAGAAAGGGGGGGTGTTCAAGGATGTGTAGCACAGTTTTAATTAATGAATTTATTTATTAATTAATTTATTTGTTTTAGAGAGACAGAGAGAGCATGGGTGATTTGAGGGCAGAAGGAGAGGGAGAGAATCTCAAGTAGACTCCGTGTCGAGGGCTCGACCTTAGGACCCTGAGATCACGACCTGAACCCAATACAAGAGTCCGATCTCTAACTGACTGAGCCAGCCAGGTGCCTCTGAGCAGCAAGGTTTCCACCTCGAGCAGGTCAAGTTTGGCCAATTTGACGGAGAGCCCCCTTCATTGAAAGCTGGCCGTGCAGGTGGGCACCCCGTGGCAGGAGCCCTGGCGAGGGCTGTAGCAGGCTGTACGAGCCTGATGCGGGCAGGGATCCGAGTAGGCCTATCTCAAGTCTCTGCTCCTCCTTGGGGTCCATCTTCTTCCATCCTATTGTCTTCACTTTCCTTCCAGCAGATGTGCCTAACACCCCATGTTCGTTGGGAGCCTGCTGTTATTCAGGCCCTGGGAGATGCGCCCCCCAAATACCACTTCACCTGTGATTTTTCAGGATCTGCTCTTAGAACCTTCAAAATCAGGCTCTGCTGCTTATTTAACGTCATTCGTCCCTGCTCTCCCATACTCCTCTTCTCCGCCCCGTAATACCATCCCCTCCTGATGCCCTCCACAACCTGTAATCACTTTCCTCCCGGCGTCTTTGTTAATGCCAACTTACCTTGAAAAATCTCATGTCCTCAAATTCATTCAAATATTCAAATGTTGCCAATTTGCATGCATCACCTAGAATCTCTTCTCCAGAAGTTTTTCCTCCAGCTAATCTAGTTTTCATTTATTACTTGCACTTTTACTCAATATTATGGGACTTTTCCCCTCTGATCTCCATTTACCTTTTATTTTGCTTTTCTTAAATGACAATGGTGTTTTTTTTCCCCCCTTAGTTTTGGTGAAATACACCCAACATACAACTTACCCTCTTAGCCATTTTTATGTGCAATTCAGTAAGTAGCATTAAGTACGTTTTCATTGTTGGACAACTATCGCTACCGTAGTTTCTAGAACATTCTCATCTTGAAAAATGGAAACTCTATACCTGTTATGTGGCAGTACCGCATTTTCTCTCCCCCAGCCCCAGCCCCAGCCAACCACCAGGCTACTTTCTGTTTCTAGTCTAGACACCTTATGTAAGGAGAATCATGTGGTATTTGTGTGTGTGTGTGTGTGTGTGTGTGTGTGTGTGTGTGTGGCTTATTTCACTCCGCATAATGTTGTCAGGGTCTATTCTTGTGGTAGCAGGTGTCAGAATTTCCTTCCTTTTTAAAGATGAATGGTGTTCCGAGTATTCGATTGGACGTACTTACCAGATTTTGCTTCTCCATTCTTCTGGTGAGGGACCATTGGGTTGCTCTCACCCCTTGGCTATTGTGCATGACGCTTCTGTGGACCTGGGCAGGCAAATATCTCCTTGAGACTCTCTTTTTGATTCTTGTGAGCATAGAGCCAAAAGTGAAATTCCTGGATGTTATAATAATTGTATTTTTAATTTTCTTGAGGAACTGCCACGCTATTTTCCACAGCAGCTGCACCATTTCGCATTCCCGCCAACAGTGCGTGAAATGTTCTAATTTCTCCACATCCTCACCAGCACTTGTTATTTCCTATTTATTTTCATAGTAGCCCTTCTGATGGGTGTGAGGTGACGTCTCCCTGTGGTTTTCATTGCCGTGTTCCTAAGGGTCGGTGCTGGTGAACATCTTCCCCTGTGCTTGTTGGACAGTATCACACAGATTATTGAAGTCATCTTTCCATTTCTTTCTAGTACGTTGGTTCTGGGTCCTCAGTGGACTGTGAATACCGATAAGATAGCATGGTCTCTACTTCGGAATCTCTGATATATTAAGTTTTCACAAACTCTGTGAGGTATTCGGTTAGTCGATGTTGAGAATTGCGAGAATTACGTTGAGGAAAAGAATTTCTGTAGCTATCTGACGAGGGTCTGGGGGGTCTGGGGCACTTTTTGGTGACTGCTGTCTCCAAAGTGACTGACGACCAGCTTCCCCTGGATGTCCTCTGCAAACTTTACTTATCATATGTACTAAGGATTTCTAAATCTGAATTTCTCCATGTATCTCTGTCATGAGACCTCCCAGCAATTCAGATGTCTAAAACTCAGTAGAATTAAGACTCAAAAGTATTTATTCTTTTACTCCAAAGCTCCTCATGCCTGTCAAAGCGGCACTGCTGATTGCTCCAGGCTTTTGACCTTATTTTTGACTCCTAATTCTTCTCTGCTTGCCAGGTAAAATAGCCAGCAACTCGCATCACTATTCCTTCCTTGAGGCAGTTTCTCTAGGTCCGTGATCAGCATCCTGGTGCAGTCCTCCCTAATCGCAATTCTGGGTGCCTTTAAGAATCTCTAGCTATTTCATGTTTTTCCGGTGGTATCTTGGCTTTGATTTGCTCCAAATAGCTGCAGCTAAACCTTTCTTGCTAAGAGCTGGTTTTTTTTTTTTTTTCTAATCATGTCATTTTCTTGAAGAACAACTTTCAAAAGTTCTTTTTTGTCTATCCTGTTAAGATAGATTTCTTCACAAATTTTAAGGGGTGACTTATGGATCAGATACGAGGCACAGTCTCCAAAGTCGTAGAGCAAATAACTTGGATAATGCTGGAGAAACCACAGAGCTAATTTTTATTTGATATATGGAATAAGGATTTGTAATTCTTCAAGGTGTTTATGCATGCTGTTGGTTAGAGAAAAGTGATGATTTTCAAACAAAGGGCTGACTGGTCTTGGAAAATATATGCTTCGTGAAGAGCTTACTAACTCGATAGAAATGGAATTGGCCCTTCAAGTCATGAACTCTACGGAGTCATGCAAGGGTCCCCTGTATTCTAACAATTACTGTCATATCCTATAACTTCTTGACTTGGTCCAGCTCTAGGAAAGCCTCAGTGTATACAGAGTCCTGAGAGCATTTTACTTTCTCTGGAACTGCTTTAATCAAGGCGTTCTCATGCTCAACGGATACCTACCATCTACATCGTTTCCGGAGAGCTTTCATAGAATGGCTTGGAAACACATTTTTACTCTCTTGGAATTCTTCAACACGTATTATCACATCTTTATTTATGTTCCTGGTTGAAATCCCCTAGCTGTATCATCTATGGATGCCATTTATCCTATGTTTATTAAGGTCAATAATGGGATTGTCTGCTAATTTTGTGTCTGCCATGTGGCCTATCACAATGTGATATGTAGTGCTTCAAATGTGCGGACTTGATGGGTAGATTGTGGCAGTAAAATGCATATTGAAATACTGGTTCTTGATGACTTATTCATTAGAGGGGAGTCACAGGTTTAAATATGTGAGAATTGCTAATCCATGCATTACTTGAATAGTCAGGGGAAAACATTTTTTAAGAATTTTTAAAGATTTATGTATTTATTAAAGAGCACAAGCAGGAAGAGGGGCAGAGGGAGAGTGAGAAGGAGATAAGAGACTCCCTCCTCACTGAACACAGAACCCCACAAAGGCTCCATGCAGAGCTCAGTCTCATGACCCTCATATTATGACTGGAGCTGAAATCAAAAGTCGGATGCTCAATCGACTGTGCCATCCAGGTGCCTCCAGGAGAAAACATTTTTTTCGAACAATAAATTAACAAATGAAAATTAAAGTATCAGAACTGAGTGAACACTGTGTCCTTCCCATCTGATGGGGACAGCAGAGATACATATGGTCAATCTACAGTTCTATGATACGAGTAAGACAAGCAAATAAGCAATGAACTATGAAGACACGAAGAAGGTAGCCGGTCATTCTATCTGTATGAGTTAAGCAAGGGTGAAAAGAGAAGTTATATTCAATCATCAGGAGGTTTCTCCACTTGGAAGAGGGAAGCAGTGACTTCAGGAAAAGGGAAAAATAAGAGTAAGTGTGTGTGTGTGTGTGTGTAGGATGAAGATAAGTAACTTGAAAAGTAGGAGTTATTTTATAATTTGCTTGGAACAAAATATTTGAGAGGCTTGATGTGTTCATTGAAAAAAAAACAAAATAAAGAAAGATTTTTTAAAGTAAATAAGCTGTACAATCTTATGTACTCAGAATAATATTGGATATTAAAACGGTTTGAATCCTGTTTTATTAGTCATTTAAAAACTTAGTGAGATACACGGGCACACAAAGTAGATCACAGACTTTCCCATTTGAAGATTTAGTGTCATCAAATTTCTGATGCTTTTTTTTAGCAAAATAAAAATGAGAAAATTAACAAAGGCTTTAGAAAAGTACCTCGTATATGAAGACAACTGATTTTTGAAGAAAATTAAACCCTCTTTTTTTTTGCAATTGTGAGAAATTTATTGTGCAACAGAACTATCTCACACCATCACAAGGAAACGTTTTTGTTTTGAACACCACGTCTTAGTACTCAAAAAGTAAAACGTCTATTCTCAATTCTGTGCTTTCCAAGAACAGCATACATTTCACTCAAAGAACCTCTTGAAACCACACAACAGCTTAATGGCGTTTTTCAATAAATACGTTTGTTTCTATTTAGCAGAGTTAACAGATTATAATACTAATGAATCAAGAGAAGCAGCCAGAGACAGGCCTTGGTAATTCAGAACTAAGAGACATCACTTGGATCTGCAATTGTCTACACAGTGGCCCCTTAACTACCACTCTACATCTACTATTGTCTCCCGCAAATACACTTTGAATAGGGTAGACAAAGAGAAGTTTCTTAAAGTGGAAATTGATATGTTCCCAACTTGATTAAAAGGCTCCTGTGTCCTTCTGTTGTGCTCCTCAGTAGGATCCCAGTCTTCGATGGTGGCCCGTGAGACTTCGCACACTATGGTGTTTGTGTGGTTCTTCACGTTCTTTTCTTGCCCCCTTCCCAATCCCTCACTAAGCTTCCGCTCTGCTGGGCTTTCAGTGTTTCCACACTTGCCTTCCCAACACACCTACTCTGAAAGTTTTCCCATCTTCTTGACACTCATCCTCATATTCCCTTACCACTCTGTGCACACTCATATTTCAGCTCCAGTACCCCGTGGACATGTCCTCTGTGCTTTACCGCACCCATCCTCCTCCTCAGGCTTCATCCCAGAGTCTGCTGCTCCACTGCCTACCACGAATTACATGTGCGCTCACATGATGTATGTTTGTACAAATGTGCATGTGTGTTTCCCATGAGGATGAGGGCAGGGGATATCCCCATCTTTTCTCACACAACATGTAGGGTACTCGTCAAGTATCTCTGCAATGAATTAATTTTTCCTAAAAAAACATTAGAAAATGTTCATCTGTATTACTGGAAGAAAACTCTCTAGATATAGATGTAGATATTGATTTATAGATATGTCACTTGTCCATGGGAGTCAGGAATGGCATATCGTAGGATTTACAATAATTATGGGACAATTGTGTTGGGAAACATGGAGTTTTTTGAAATTTCAAATGTATTAAGTCATTGCACTTATACTGTTTCGTGATTACCCTAAAAATCTTTCTTGCCACAAAAAGTGGAAAAATTTTAAGCATTTGAAAATTCATGCTTTTTGATCTACTGTTATTCTAAGTTTTTAGAGAGCATGAGAGAGACAGTAAGAGCAAGAAAGCGTGAGTGGGGGTGAGTGGAAGGGGAGAGAGGAGAGAGAGAGAGAGAAAATCTTAAGCAGGCTCCATGCCCAGCACAGAGCCCCATGGAGGAGGTGGATCTCACTACCTCGAAGTAATGACTTGAACCAAAATCAAGAGTTGGTGCTTAACCAACTGAGCCAACCAGGCGCCCCAATGCTAAGTATTTTTGAAAAAAAAGAAAAAAAGATTACTTTGGGGAGGATGAATCACAAATACCAACAGAGCTTCTTTCAAGAGCACAATACAGGAAAACACAGTTTTGAGAAGTCAAGAGCTGATATTAAAGAAAGAAGGTGGGTAAAGTGGCAACTGTAGTGTTAATCATTTCTTTCTGCTGTCAGTGTGGATTTGCTCTGTTTTTCACATTCTTGTATTTTATACCATGTGCGTGTGCACACATGTGTGTGTGCATACTCTGTGAACATCCTCCCTCCAGGTCACATCACACTTACCTTACTCTGCCCAGGGGAAAATGTCAAGACATCGTTCATACACCAAAAGAAAGCACTGTTCTATTTTAAATGGGATGAAATAATTCATGTGCTTTTATTTTATGTTTCCTTCAGATGCTCTGACACTGCTGAGGTATTTAGAGGACTTTCCTTCTCTTTGTTCTTTATCATGCTGACAGAGGAGGAATTTGGTGCAGTAGGTTACGAACCGTCATTTTGGTCACATTCTGTGCTTTGTAAATCTCTTTTTTATCCAACACATCAGTTCATATCTTTCCTCAGTGTTACTCATCACAGGAAAAAAGAAAACTTGACTCTGAACATTGCAGCCTGTAGAAGTGCCTGTAAGAACTCTGCATCAGACACCGACGTGTGTCCTTTTGGTGATTACAGAAACAGACTGAGGTCATGAACGTGTCTCATAGAGAAGGCTGCACTATACTATCCGCTCTTAACTTATAGTTTAAAGAAATCTTTTTTTTTGTTAATTTTTTTTGTTGTAGTTAATAAAACACAGGGGAACTGTAATTTGGGCACAGAAAGAAGGAAAAATTCATATTGAATTTTCATGTCATTTTGTTATTTATCTAGAAACTGTTTTAATATATATATTAAATATTATATATATATATATATATAATCAGTGCGCTTTCAGGGGCCACTCACACAGGTGATTCATAACACAAGTTTTATCTAGTTCTATTAACATTGATGTTTACAGAAATCCAGTGAGAGGGTTTTTTAACATTTTTTTCAAGATTTTTATTTTATTTATTTTATTTTATTATTTTAATTTCATTGTGAGAGAGAGCTCAAGCAGGGGGAAGGGAAGGAGAGGGAGAAGCAGACTCCCCACTGAGCAGGGAGCCTGACGTGGGACTCGATCCCAGGACCCTGAGATCTTGACCTGAGCCAAAGGCAGACGTTCCACTGACTGAGCCCCCCCAGGAGCCCCCCCCGTGAGAGCTTTAACAGTTACAGGTGATGTTTGCTAATGTCAATGACTTACTGTTGGATTCAAATCCATCTTCGAGGTGTGTGGGTAATTTAAAGCACCGACATATGTTAAGCGAGGTGTTCCATAGTTAGTTCTACCGAAGATAGGTAGGATAGTCTGCCTTCAGACATTTATTTGGAAAGGTACGGTCCACCCACAAGAAGCGTAACTGGGAAAGGTGAACGAAATTTAAAAGTCTGTAATGATCATGTACTCTGGACAAAATTTCTTTTCCTTTGTATTTTTTTTCCATTTATATCAACTTAAGCATTGCTTTAGTTTTTGAAGAGGGTATCTCCACCCACTCTTAAAACCTCAAACAAGCTGATTTATTATTTCAATTCTCTTCTGTTCATATTGATTTATTCATAATCTCCTGGACACATGTTGAAAATTAAAATCCCAAAGATACAACACATGCTCTGATGACCTGACATGTATGGGCATATTTTAACTAGTCCCTATCATATGGGAATGAAGTAGATCTTGCCTTCCAACTTTGCATGATTTTGCAGGATCTGGGTGTAGCAAGGAAGATTACCTGGAAGAGGACAAAAACCATTTTTATAACTGTAATTACCTGTGCTGCCTGCCTATGATTATTTCAATTTCCCGTTGCCGTTTCTTTGATGAAGTCCTCACTCCCTAATGCATTGCACTTCGAGTTCCTATTATTCTTGGCTGTTTTACCGATTCTTCTGTGAAACCCCTGAAAAGGTGGTATGAGTACTAACTGTTCTAAGAGACAGTGTGGCATCCAGGAGCATCCTATTGGAAACAGAAGGTGGCACATACATCACGAGGGCCGCTTCCCATTTGATGACATTTGAATCTGAATTCAGTAAACACCAAGCCAAGCAACCCGAGTTGCCATTCCTATTCTTGTATTCTTCTTCTTTATTTCTAATCCCAGAAAAAAAATTTTATGTTATATTATTTCCCATCAAATTATCTTCGGTTCATTTCTCGATCCTATTTTACCAAGACATGAAAACATACAGAGCTTACTTCTTTCATTGCAATGGTGATACCATCCAGAGAGTTTGAATCCACAGAGTTTGTATTGGAGGAGCACGGTGAATGAGAAGAGCTTTCAGCCTTATTGGTAAAAATATTGAAATTTAGAGACAATTTGTAACTACATATACTTGTATTCATCCATTCATCACATACTTAGCTGCCTACTTGGCTTAGCTTAGTGGACTCAGGCTTAGAAGACATAGTTTCTGACTTCTGGTAGTTTACAGTCTCCATTTCAGGCATCTGAAATGAGCCAAGAGTGACAAGACACGGTGGTGGGGGCTGGAGCCACACGCTCAGAAGCATGGTGCACACAGGAGCGTGTCTCCAACTGCAGAGTTCACCAAAATTTCCTCATGAAAGTTGTGCCTGAGCTCAGTCACGGAACATGATTATGCCTTGAGGACAGCCAACTAAGGAGAAAAGTGTGGGGCAAGAATCATTCTAGGTCCACAAAACACATATGGGAAGGCAGAGGCGTGAGGGAGCGTGGTGTACTCAGGGAATTTTAGATCCTTTTATGTGACTGGTACCTATAGAGCCTGTGGGGAGCCGGGAGGCATGAACTTGGGTGTGAAGGCAGGAGCATCGTCATGAAAGCATGTCATGGTATGGGGACTGAGCAGTGTAACCCCTAAGTGTGCTCTGAGGACCCTAAGCTCCAGATGGATAGATGATCAATGGGTAGATAATGAGAGATCGATGGGTAGATCATGGTAGATATAGGTACACAGGTGTATAGGCAGACAATAGATCGTTGGGTGATAGGTAGGGAGGTAGATAGAGGGATAGATAAAAGATAGGTGGGGGCACCTGGGTGGCTCAGTAGTTGAGCATCTGCCTTAGGCTCAGGGCCTGATCCCGGGGTCTTGGGATCAAGTCCCACAGGGGGTTCCCTGCAGGGAGTCTCCTTCTCCCTCGGCCTGTGTCTCTGCATCTCTTATGAATAAAGAAATAAAATTGCTTAAAAGAAAGAAAATAGGTGGGTATGGGATGGATAAGTTGTAGGTGATTTTTATAGATTATAGGTAAGTAGAGATACATGGATGATAGGTACATAGATACCTGGAGGTAGTCCTCATGACAGTGACAGAGGGATAGTAGCTAGCTAGAGAGAGATGAGGAGGAGGTGATGGAGAGACACAGGTGGATGTATACACCCTGCATGGACACCTTGGCCCTGTGTGTCCTGCCCTCACCTTGTTGCCACAATGATTCTAGTCAGCCCCAGGCCCCGCCCACGACTCTCCTGGGGCCCCGCCCACAGCTCTCCCAGGCCCCGCCCATGACTCTCCCTGGTCCCGCCCACAACCCATTTCTGACCCCGCCCACGATGTCCCTGGCCACGCCCATGGCTTTCCCTGGCCCCACCCACGATCTCCCAGGCCCCACCCACAGCTCTCCCTGGCCCCGCCCACAATGTCCTTGGCCCCGCCCACGACTCTCCCGGGTCCTGCGTACAGCTCTCCTGGGGCTCCGGTCAGCCCCAGGTCCCGCCCACAGCTCTCCCTGGCCCCGCCCATGATCATGCTCTCCTTGGTCCTGCCCAT
This sequence comes from Vulpes vulpes, assembly GCF_048418805.1. Taxonomy (NCBI): domain Eukaryota; kingdom Metazoa; phylum Chordata; class Mammalia; order Carnivora; family Canidae; genus Vulpes; species Vulpes vulpes. The sequence goes on from NC_132786.1 coordinate 62,318,250, forward strand.
GACTCTCCCTGGCCCTGCCCACGAAGTCCCTGGCCCCGCCCATGGGTCTCCCTGGCCCCGCCCATGATCTCCCAGGGCCACGCCCACAGCTCTCCTGGGGCTCTGGTCAGCCCCAGGCCCCGCCCACAGCTCTCCTTGGCCCCGCCCACGACATCCGTGGCCCCGCCGCCCTGCTCCGCTCCCTGCTCGGCTCCCTGCTCCGCTCCCGGGGGCCGCCCTGCCCTGCCCTGCTCCCAGAGCTGCTCAGCGCGGGGACCCCAGGACCCCCCCTCCCCCCACCCCTGTACTCCTTACCCAAGCCCCCTGAGGTTCAGGCACCCAGGGGAAGCCCCGTGCACATACTGCTCCTCTGTCCCTGTCCATTTGCGTTTAATTTTTTTGGTGACATTTGCAGATATTTGCAGTGTGCACGTGGTGATCCCACATACACAAGCAGAGCAAAAGGAGGGCGGCGGGCACCCTAATGGACATCTCCCTTCGCCTAGAGGCTGTTTTTGCGTGAAGAGAGGCCCTGAAATCCGCACTTGGAGCCGATGAACTATGGTTGTGCGCCCCGCATTGGATGTCTAGACTGTCGCACGCCAGCGGGTCATTTTGAATGTTTATGTCAAATATGTTGCGTGGGTTTATGTCGAGTATTTTACCAAATATTGTATGCTTGTACCAAGTAGTCTTTATTTGGTATAAATGTGTGGACCTCCCGTGGAGGCCCCCCTAGAAGCCAGAGAGGAGAGACACCTGTGAAGAGCCAGCCTTACTGCACGATGCCATCGCTGTCCATCCATCCCTCCATCCCTCCATCCCCATCCATCCCTCCATCCATCCATCCCCACCCATCCATCCATCCCCATCCATCCATTCATCCATCCCTCCATCCCCTCAGGTGCCAGCACACCCTGGGGCTATATGCTGTGAAAATGCCCACCACAAATCCTCTTGAATTATTTGTATCAAAGTACAGTTTTTGAAAAGTAATTTTTTTCTTTCTCTCTTGAAGCCGCAGAGCAACTGCTGGCATTTACTTACCTTCTGCACCAGCAGCTCTCCCCTTGTTGGCTTTGAAATTAATTTTCTTTATCTTGACACAAAGACCCAAAATATGACTTTTTTTCCCCCATAGGAACAGACGGTGAGGAGGCAGCAAAAGTTGCAATTTACCAAAAAGGGGGATACTATATTTAAATGGCATATTAATACATGATTATACAGCTGGACAGATTGTGTTCCTCCGACAGAATGTTGCTGTTGCTTTTCTGAAATTCGCCAGTGCTATCATAACACCGAGTGGGGAAGCATGGCTAATGGGAAGGAAGGAGGGAAAGACGGACAGAAAGAGAAAAATCTATCCTGGACGGAGAACAAATCAAGGCAAGGATTAAAGAGATTAAATAATTCATGCTGCCAAAGAAAGCGCTGTTCTTTGATTCCTCAGAGTAAGGGGGAAAGAAAAAAAAAGCTCTTTTAACTCATCAGCAAAAGAAAATATTTATAGTATTTTTAAAAATCTGTCTTGAATCCCAGCATTTTGGCTCAATACCTATCATGTGCCTATAATAATGCACTTCAGTATGAGGCAGCAGTTTTGAGCCATCGGAAAAATTACTATGTTTTGCGGGGTGTGGGGGCGATAGAAATGACCTGTAGCTAAGGATTTGAACTATCGAAACAGGGAGGGAGGATTTAGAAACCTTATTAAATATATAAATATTGATATTTACATCAGCTTAAAGATAAGTTATTTTTAAAGACTTATGGAAACCGGCTTATTTCTGGGTTAGCGCCCGGGGCACTGCTGGTATTTGCTCTCCTGTGACCTAACCAGCTCCCTAAAAACACATACAGACCCATCGGCCTGCAGACTACCGCGTGCCGCACTGTCAGGTTCCCAAGACAAGACCCTACGTGCGTGACAAACCGAGGGTTTTATTTTCAATTAGCTTCTAGCTAAATGCTTTCATTTATATTTTATTTTAATTGAACTGGGCTTAATGAGGTAGTAGATTATTTCTATTCAAGACAAACTGCCAGAGATTTTGGAAGCCTTTGTATCTTTAGCTCACAGAAGGAACAGACTCATAGGCGGTTATTCTAGTTTCTGAAATCAGACATTGGATGTTTTATTTTTCTCCTCTAGAAATATGTCAAGTGTGTAGTTACTTGATACCAAATGTTACTTTTTAAAATAATTTTATGTAAAAGTCACTTTTCTAACAGGAGACAAAGTTATATTTAAAATACTTCCCAAAATGAAATGAGGGGAAGAAATTCAAAGTTTACACTTTTAATTATAGCTGAGCTCTCTATTGATTTGATGAATCTATCTAGATGCCACTGAGATGAGATTGAACATTGAAAATTTTCCAGTAAAAATTGCTTTAGTAAATGCAATCATGCTGTTGTTTAATATGTAATTACCCAATATTAGCAGCATGCATTTTATTTATTAATACCTGCATTAAACAATCCCGCAACTTAGTCATAGTTTTGGTTTTCACTCTGAATGTGAACAACTAGTGAAATAGCACAAGGATTTGTTAAATAAGCATCACAAGGGTTCAAAGAGTATTTGTGAAACACATATACCCACATAACAGTCAGTACACTCTGGACTTCTGAAAAAGTCCTGAAAAAATACTGGAATTTAAAATGTTTAACAACCTAAATATCTACGAATGGCTTTTTGAGTTTCCTTCCCTCTGCCTTTGCAGGTGTCCCAGGCTCCACAGATTGCTTAGTAAGGACAATAGACAGGGACCAGCTCAAAAGTTAACTCTCGGTTCATTTTATTTTGTGTCGTCTTAAACCTAAATGTCCATATAATTCCTTTTTCCAAGGGAGACAGATCAGAGACATTTTGTGATTGCACGATAAAGGTAGTTTATAGCGTTGCAGCAAAGGATCCAAACCTCTCCGGTGAAATCGGCTGTGGGTGAGTCAAAATTGTAGGAAAAACCAGTATTTCCATGAAAGGAAGTGGGCTATACTTGAATCTATTAGGTCTGCCCCAACGTATTCCATGCAAGACGTGGAGAAGATAAAAATAATAAAATCAATTATATAGGCCGATGGAAAGTGAAGATGCTTGTAGAGCCGCCTGAACCCCAAGTAATGTCTATGGCCCAGTTAAGTCAAGGATATTTAATAGCAGATTTACTTTTTTTTGTCCCTATTGATAATATATTTGTTATATTAATGTGTTTTTATTTTTAACCTAAAGTTCAATAGATGTCTGTACATTTGGGATTCTAAACGATGCTAAGTACTGTGCTAGATGGTGGGCTGCATAAAAGAACCAGACCCAGGATCTAGGAAACTCGAGGAAAACATAACTAAAGGTCAAGATGCAGCCTGGCTGCGTGACGGTAGCAAGTCAGAGAAATGAAAATTTTGCTGGTGAAATGTCCCCTCTTTCCATATCTGTATGTCTACACTTTCTAGAACTTGGCAACCGTCCTATATCCAAAATTAACAATTGGCTAGTATTATTCACAATATAAATGACCTAAAAATTGATACCTGGGGTAGGGAATATTAATATTTCTGGATCTGGCAGGAACTAGTCTTTGGAGAGACAGGTGATAAATGTAATTGTATTCTTATCCTTGCCAATCATAGCAGGGGACCGTAAACTAGATAGAAAATATGCTGGAGTGAGGGATTGGCTTCCAGAGCTCTAAACGCGGCTTTGGTTGCGGACACCTTCCAGCACAGCTGTGCTGAGTAAACTAATAATTAGCAGAATGTCAGATTTCACTTTCAGAGCTTATTTCTCAAAGTCATGTGTGGATACGTAATCATGTGTATGCGCACGCGTGTGTGTATCGGTTACACATGATGCTTTTTTGCATAAAACCAGTTTTAATAGTGATATGATTAATTAGCACAAGGCTTCTGTGTGACAGGACGTGATTGCATGCTGGAATTTGGGAGCATCCTGCAGATTCCCGCATTTTCCATGAGTGGAGAATGTGAAGCACTCATGTAGGGTGCATATAAGGCTACGGAGAGGTGCGACGGAGACTGGGGACGGCTCCTCTCACTCCCCCCACCCGGTGCCCTCTCTCTGCCACCATGTGCCCGGCCGGGTCCCTTCTTCATTCTGCTCCTCAGTCATTATTAACATTAATACAATGTCCAGCAAACCATCCCCATCGTCAGGAGATAAATGCGCTTGTGAAAGGAGACCTCCAGGGTCATAGCCAGAGAGCTCGCCAGCCCTACGGCCCGGGGTGGCTTTGCTAACCCTGTGCCCTGCAGTGGCCCTGCTGTGGGCCCTTAGGGGCTGTGGCCCTGGCCGCCACCCTCGCCCCGCTGTCCCCGGCTTCCCAGAGGGGCCGTGGCTGGTGTGATCCCACCTGAGGTCCGAGCTCCAGAGGAAAACTACAACAGGCCCCGACGTTTTGTGGGGGACACGAAGAATGAGGTGTTGATTAAGCGAACCAGTTGAAAGATGTGACAAGAGATTAAATCATTTGAAGACAAACGGGCCCGTAGAGACGAGCTACGGGCCCGTAGAGATGAACCATCCCTCACCCCACTGAGGCGTGTTGGCCGGCACGTCTGAGGGGCCCAGGCAGGCCCTTCCTGTCTGAGGGAGCCCAGCTCACAAGCCTGTGCATGGAGATGGTTTGTGAATTAGGCTCTTGGATGAAAAACGCCTGCCTCTTGGAGCTCCGAGACGTCAGGGAGTCCTTGGGGCGCGGGGTTGACAGGGCAGCGCGCTTGTCAGCTAGCCTCCTGGAGGCCTGGAGTCCGAGAGCCAGGGGTTTGACCTCGCTGCTTTCTCCTGAGGCCCCTCTCCTGGGCTTGTGGTCGGCCGTCTTCTCCGTGTTTCCACAAGGTCTTCTTTCTGTGCTCATGTCCCCCAGGGCCCCTTATGCTTCCTAGAAGGAGTCCTGTTGGATTGGGGCCTCGCATTAGTGATTTCATGTTAACTTGACTCCCTCAAGTCCCCAGGTCCAAATACAGTCACTAAGACTCTGGGGATTAGGGCTTCAACAAGTGGGTCTTGAAGGGACGCAGTTCTGTCCAGCTGAAGTCTTAGCAGCGATGGGCACCTGTCAAGCCCTTACTCTGGGCCAGACACTTCGAGAGTTTTTGTGGGGTCTCGTTTAATGATGCCACAAACCTATAAAAGAGGTGGCATGATGGTCATTCCATGGATGGGGAGCTGAAGCTCAGAAAGGCTAGTAACTTGGTCAAGCCAGCGAATTCACCTAAAAAAAATGTGTATTTTGTGGAGATATATTGGACACAAAACTTATGTAGGTTTGTGGTGTTCCCTGTATTGATTTGACACACGTATATATTGTCACAGGATTGCACCTCCATCATGGTGCATAGTTAGCATTTCCTTTTTGCGCCAAGAACAGTTCAGATCTACCCTCTCCGAGCAACTTTCAAGTATTCGATACAATATTTTTAACTCTAATCACAATTCGCTGCTTTCCATCCCCAGAACAAACTCATCTCATAATTGCAGGCTTGAACCCTTTGATCAACATCTCCCCACCCCCCACCCCTACCCACTAGGAATCATCGTTCTCTGTTTCTACACATTTGCCTTTTTTATATTCCACGGATAAGTGAGATCACATGGTATTTGTCTTTGTCCATTTGACCTATCTCACTTGGCATAAGGCCCTCAAGTATTTGTGGAGCCTACTGTGCACCAGCAATTATCCTACAAATCTGTAGATATGTCACCAACAAAGCAGGGCAAGCACCTACTCTAGTGGTATCAGCGCAGCTAGTGAGTGACCAAATACATCCATGGTGGATGGTGAGAAGTAGCCTGTACAACCTTGAAGCTGATGCTGTGTTGATGGGTGGTCAGGGAGGAGTGTCGCGGCACCACGGTGTTGGAGCTGAGGCCTGAGGGAAGCAGACGGGTGCGCCACACTGGTTGGCATCTTGGGGAGGATCATTTCAGGCGGTACACAGGCAAGTGCGAGTCCTGAGCTGGAGTGTGCTCAGCGGGCTTGAGGAAGAGCCAAGAAACCGGGGTGGCAAAGCAGAGTGACTTAGAGGCCAACCGTACATGTTGGCTCCAGACGTGCTGGGAGCCAGGGCTGGGGAACAGGGTGCATTGGGGAAAGGATTTTTACTTTAGCCATAGTGGCGTGGGAAATGATGGGGAGACTTGTGTTTGAAAGGGTCGCTAGAGACTTTGGGTGGAGAAGGTTTGGAAAACTATTTTAATTCCAGTGGAGAGAGGCGGCCCGTTGGATGATCGGATGAGGTTGGGCTTTCTGGTGACTCTCGCTCAGATTCTGGATGGGTCTATGGAAGGTAGGGTTTACGGGGTGGGTGGGTAAGTCTGAGTAAGAGAGAAGTCATGTTCGGATCCAAGGTTTCCCGTGTGAGCAAGTGGACAAGTGCATTTGAGTAGTAGTGCTGATTTTACCTCCCAAATCTGTCGCATCTGACACCGACCCTCTCAGGTGGTCCTAAAGCTTAGCTGTGACCAGTAGCCACCACCCTGCTCCCCCTCGCTCACTCTCTGGGGGACATGAGCCCAAGTCGCCAACTCGGGAGCCTCGCAAGCACCTTTCAGCCTCCACGTCCCTGACAATCTCTGGAGCTGTCTGACAAGGATTCACACTCAGATTAAATTAAACCAGGGCTTTCCAGTAAATAACCCAGTGCTGGGAAAATAGCGGTTGGTCAGTAGATGTTGTCTAGATAAACGTTCTTGTTCAGGCTGAAGTTGGACTTCTCCTGGATGGGACGGCACGGTGTAGGGAGGCTGCGGGGGGCGGGGGTCCTGGTGCCGCTAGTTAGGACCCAGGCAATATTTCATCCTGTCGGTCTTGCAGCCTCACTGTTCTCATCAGGCCCTCTCATTAAAAGGCATCCTGAATCATGCCTTTTAGATATGAGACATCTACTTTGTATCATCTAAGGAAGAAACTACCATGTTCTGTAACTGCGGGTTTCTTTTCCTTTTTCAGCTTGGGTCCAAGTGAATATTCTATTTTTATTTTTATTTTTTTTATTTTTATTTTTAATTTTTTATTTTTCCAAGTGAATATTTTAAAAGTTCACTAAAACACGTATCCTTGTTTACTCTACCAAAGAACTGGAAACAGCTTAAGGACCATGGATAGGGAACTATTTAAATAAATTTGGAGGCATGCATAAAGGGGAATTGCATGCGGGCTCACCCATGTAGTAAGCGTGGAGAGACGGGGCAGCAGCATGGAAACGTTAACAAATAGAACAAATAAAAAAGTAACTTGCAGTATAGATTGTAAAGTCCTGTAAACTGTGTTAACTCTGTGTTAACCAGGACAAAAGAAAAATAGAAACAGAAAGATGTCCAGCACGACTCTGGCTCAGAGATTAGGGGTGAGTGCACTTGATTTTAATCCTTTATTGTCTTTATTGTTGATGTTTGACTCCCCCCGCCCCCAGAGCTTATACCATTTTTTTTATTTAAACAAAATGGTTAATTAAAAACACAAAGGATAATGACAGCTCGTATGTTCACACTGAAAAATTATTATTACCCAGTTTTGAGATCCCAGATTTTTTTCGTGGAGTAGTCACTGGCGTTAGTTTGAGAAAATTATGGTCAAATGTGTAGTTCTCACAAACAGAGGAAATATGGGAAAAGGTAAAGAGCTTGTGGCAGAGGCACGGAATAGGATATTATTATACAAGATGATAGGTGTTTTATTACTTCCTTTAGTCAGAACCATAAAAAAATCCATGTTTATATCTGATACGTCCATTTATTCATTTTTTCCACAAGAAAAAATAAATATAATCGTGGCATCCTCCCTTACCCTGCAATTTGAATATTTCAGACTCGAAAGGCTTGGCTGTCTGTCGGATTTATGAAATAGTAGTCTCATGAATATCAGCATCGATATAATAAAACATGAGGCCTCAAAAATTCAAAAGCACATGTCCATTTAAAAATATTTGTCTGTTTGTTTATTCATTTAGCTTGGCTTTGTGAGCGCTCACTTTTGCACTCGTTAGCTGTAAATAAATTGCTGAAACTGTAATAGGAAAACAAAACATAAACCTCTGGCTGAGAATGCATTTAATGCATAGGGAAATAAAAGATAGAGATATTTTGTATATCCAGCAAAATAGGAAATCAGTCAAATATAAGAAATATCAGAAGGAACACACATGTTGAATGGGAAGAACACAAGACTAGAAATCATTGAGTTTCGTGACTTTTGTGGTCGATTTAGAAATTATTACAAGTGAATTCAACAGGAAATACATATTCTAAATACCAAGTGCTTTGTGCTCATAAAATGCTAAAAAAAATCAGAATTTAAACAGGAAGTCATATGACTAGAAACCAGTTGGGAGGCCTCTGGGTGGCTCAGTGGTTGAGCGTCTGCCTTTGGCTCAAGTCGTGATCCCAGGGTCCTGGGATCGAGTCCTGCATTGGGGTCCTCGCAAGGAGCCTGCTTCTCCCTCTGCCTGAGCCTCTGCCTCTCTCTGTGTCTCTCATGAGTAAATAAATTTTAAAAAAAAGAATGGAAAAGAAATAAAATGAAAAGAAAAGAAAGAAACCAGTTTGGCCATCTGCTGATCTTCAGAAATTAACCTGCAAGTTGAATCATTTCAGGCCATTCCTCTAACAAAAAGCGGTCCACACTGTAAAATGGGAAGCGACCATGTGTTATGGTCTGATTTAACCGAGGCGGGACTGCCCTGCTCGTGTCCACTACTCAGGGGTTTGAACAATCAGAGACACCTGTAATGCTACCCTGCTGTGTCTTAGGCTCCAAACTCAAGATCTTTTGTCTTGATTTTGACCCATGAGATATTCGGGTACATTTGATAATAACTTGAAATACTTAATGTATCCAGCGATTTACATCATTCATTCGTTCCACAAATATTTATTGGACGTATTTGTGCAATGCAGATGCTACGGTGGCTACAAAGATTGTTAGATTCCACAAGATAGAGAAAGAGATGGTATTTGGAGAGAGAAGATAGGGCTTCTTATCCCAGCTTTGTCTTTCACTAGTTGGAGAAACTTTGGAAAAATCTCTTTGCTCATGAACCCTAATCTGTAAAATGAAAATGGTATGATGGGGATATCAAAACGTTATCATAAATGAGATAATATGCATGGAGGTTCTTCAGTTCTGCCATCATTATTGTTTGCTGTTAATCCTTTTATTGAAAATACCATATAGCTAGTTCTCAGTACAACAAACACAGAAAAAGTTCAATTTCTTAAGAGGAAGACTCCTCTTACATGAGTGCTCTTAGGTTATTTTGGTGAACATTATCTTAAAAGCATCACATGAAACCATCTCTGCGGCAGCCTCACCGTGGTCATGTAAATATAAGTGACGTAATCAGAACTCAGGCAATTGTACGCTCGTGTCGAACCAGGATTGTCAGTTCCCTCCCCAGTGTAGAAAGTGCCCATGGATTTTTGTTTGTGGACCCGGATGCTTTAGTGCATTATCAGAATTGTGAAGGAAGGGACATGAAGTGTTTATAATTTCCCCCCACAGTGATTGGGATTTCACAGGAGCCAAGAGGACAATAATGAATTCCAACACTTTGCACGAGAATGAGAAGATGACTCAGATTCCAAAGTTGAGGATGACTTGCTAACCTACTTCCTTTCCCTATAAAAATCAAACTAAAGAAACCCATTCAAGGAAATAATGTTGTCATAGGGCATAGGCTGTGTGGTAGACCAGTTGCCTCTACTCTATGTCATTTGATATCTACAAAAACCTAATGTCACAGTTACCAGCTTTGGTTCCAATGCAGAATGACCTCCTCAAGGTGCCTTGGTGAGTGCCTGCAATCATCTTGACAGCAGACCCTGATCCTGATCGTCCCACTGAGCTCTTTTCCTGGATCAGTGAAAGACAACAGAGCAGGGCAGAAATTATTATGGAACAGAGAACGTAGAGAGTACCCAGGTCTACATGATAGGAGGTCATAACCGGGAGCTAGAGTCTTACATTCCTATTTCTCAAGTTAATGGCACTTCCAGAAAGAGCAGCCCACCCTCCGCCAGTGCAGAACCACCCACTCATGTTGTCTTTGAGGACGAGGCAGGAGTCAAGTGTGCAGGGGCAGAAGGAAAAGAAGCTATTTAACAAGTGAACCGCTGCATCTATTGCTATGTGACCCTTGAAAGAGAACCTTTGGCGGTCATGCAAATTTTATAAGAAAATGATTGTATTATACATCATAAGTTGCTTATTCTAATTTCACGCTGGTATAACTGATATTCCAAATTATTTCAAATCGCATTTAAGGTAGTTTTCTCACGTTTAAAAGGTCTTTCCATGATGCTTGGGTAGCACTTCCCCACCTAGCCTAGGTACATGCTGAGGACTTTGTTACTGGATCCGTGAGTGTATTTCTCTTTTGGAAGATCTCAGGGTGCGCATAGACCAATACTGGGGATTACAGGAAGCTCGAGGGACATGATTCCCTTTTGGAACTTGGACAAAGCTCTGGTTAGGATTCCAGCTTAGGAAGGGCTTGAGAAAGGACCTATCAGAGTCGCTGCCCTATTTAGGAGAGAATGCTTCTTTGGGTGCTTACGGGTCCTCCGGCAGCCGCTTGTAGGGCTCCAGAATCCTATAGGACTGTGAGAACACAGCGTACACATAACGTGCAATGGGAGGATCTAGTTCAAAGGCCGTAGGACAGATTTTTACCGCAGGACAGATTTTTGGATGGTACCATTTCACATGTGGACGAGGTATATTGTTCCTTCTATTTGCATAGCTTCTCTTCAGAAGTCCATGCATTCCTTTTTCAGAAAATAAACACAGGATGTGCACCTGCATACCCTGAGCACAAATGGTTTGGCCAGTGACTTACGGCAAGTCAAATTTTAAGATGGGAAGAAGACCTGTAAGCTGTAATACCAAACTATTAAATGTTCTTATTGCCGAATGTCTCTATGACCTTTAATTTCTAAATTCGCTCACATAAAACATCATTTTGCAAACTATTTTGGTCAGTGTAATTATAGACAATGAGAAGCATGGGGTGAGATGGGAAGCGGCAGGGAGAAGTTACGCAAGAAGGCTGAATGGTGGGTGCGTAATTGCATGCACGTACTCTGCTCTTAGAGCTGGGGATATAGTAACACACACACACATGCACAGCTTCTGGCCTTCTAGAATATGCTATCTAGTGGGAGATACATAAAAGCCAATGGGCAATTACAGTACAGTGATTTTCGGGATTATGGCTGAGAAAGCCCTGTGTTCTGGATCCACATTAGAAGGGCAATTTATTCATGCTGGGGATTCTCAGAAGCCTTAAATAAGAAGGAAGCTGTAAGACTGGATCTGAGGCAAAGCTGGCTATGCGAGAGAGGGGCATACAATTATTCCAGACAGATGTAACAGTATGACCAAAGCGCCAGAGGTTTGCTTCTTGCATGAAACGTTCAATTTTGGCTGAGTACAGTCCTTGTTGGGCACTCTTTCAGTTTCAGTGAAGAGCCTCCAAACCTGTATAAGGCCCTCTTTCCCATGATCCATGAAACCAAAATGTACAAATCAAATGGCTGGTGGAGAAGAGCAAATAATTAGAACAACAGTGATCAATTTCCTGTTGAGGTGAGTAAATATTACATACATATTTCCCATACATGCAGACAGATGCACACACACACACACACAGGGAAACACACCATCACCTCTGTGAGGAATTAATATTCCTTGGTGATCCTTTTACTATCTGAGTGAAATAAAATGTTTTTTTTTTTAAATATACGTTGTGCATTAATATGCATCACAATTTCTATGGTCATGGATTAAGATATTATCCAATAATTAGTGATAATTAAGATATTTCAATAACTATTATTTTGATAATTAATAATAATTAGGGCATTGTAATAATTACAAAATAGTAAATGTGTAGATATGTTTACACACATGCACACACAACTGTATATGCACCTATGCATTTGGAAAGTGTGGGGTTGTCATCAGGGACAGTGTATAGAAGTTCTTAGGATGATCCTGAAAGGCATAAAAAGCACATTATATGTACCATTAATGTAAAGCAATAATGATTTCGGGAATGGCTCTGGAAGATTAAAAAGAATCTACACTGGAATTTGAGTTACTCTGGGTACACCCTCGTATGAACACTCCCATTCAGATGGGCTAACTGTAGATGTTGTCTGTTGCCTACAGAAGCTTATGGATAGAGGGTGAGAGAGGCAATTAGAAGTACCTTGAGGGGCGCCCAGGGGGGCTCCATGGGTGAAGTGTCTGCCTTCTGCTCAGGTTATGTGCTCGGGGTCCTGGGATCGAGCCCCACATCGAGCTCCCTGCTCAGTGGAGGGTCTGCTTCTCCCTCTCCCTCTACTGCTTCCCCTGCTTGGGCTCTCTCTCCCCCATTCTCTCTCAAATAATTAAACTTAAAAATCTTAAAAAAAAAAAAAAGAAGTTAACTTGAAAGTGGGCTGTTTCTAACCTTAACTCACAGTGACCATTTTTGAGAAGAGGTCCTAAGTAGCTTTGTCCATGAGTACTAAGAAAGATGATCTTGTTGCAGAGATATATTTTTACGTTGATTAAACTTGATTTTCAAGTTATGACTGAGTTTTCTAGATTCTTCATAGCAGCCTTTCCAGTGTGTTTTCTGACTAAAGACTTTATTATTAATTTTCTAATTTTCCCCAGTGCGAACTAGAACCGTAACTTGAATCAGTTGATTCAAAGAATTATGAGAAGAATATTATTCACGATAAATGTGAGCATAATTGAGGACAAAAACTACAACCTTTTTAAGGGTTAAGCTCAATGACCATCAGATTCTTAGGAAAAGTATTGACTCATTATTACAAATATTCCATAGATGAGGTGGGAATGTGACCTAATGAACGACTGATTTATCTCGATATTGCCTCCTATTTGTCATTTTCTTTAATTTGACTTCTTACTGTGTTCACTCTGATACAAGTATTATGAGCATTGATGTTAAATCTTTTTATATTATTGTACAGAATATTAGAGTATTGGATATCAAATCATTTCATGTTGTGACCATGTTTTATAAATGACATGAAGCTAATATGAGCTTCCATTGTTTCTTCAAGATAAACAATAGCCTGCTTAAATTGCCACAGAATGGCTCATAGATAATACAAGTGAAATCTCAGTCAGTTTTTGAAACTGAAAAAATTGGCCATAAAGAACCAGCGAAGTTTTTAGCAAGAAAGTTCTAAATACAGTGGTCAGAATTATTATTTTTTATTCAAGGGATTATTTCGGCATTATAGCTGTTGACTAAGTTACAATGTATTTGGATTTCGAGTGTATTTCAACTTCACAAGATTTTAATTTTACATCAGAGACCTTCAATCAGTATATATATGCATTTATATGTTAGGTTTTTATAAATGAGGTGTAAAATGTTACTTACAAACATTGCTTTCTCTATTAAACTATAGCTTTAGTCTATACATCCCTACGTCTCTAGGACTTATGGTTCATATACTTTTCGTGCTGAAAGAGTAGCATTAAGTTATAATGAACAAAATGGCCAGAAAAATAAATAAACACACAAATACTAGAATCTCATCTAATTACCTCTGGTTTATTTAGCCACTTTTTAAAAAATTTATTTTATTTTATTTTATTTTATTTAGCCACTTTTAATGCATTTTTAAAAACTTACTTTTTTTTTGAGTGATAGGAAACTATATTTTGTTAGGCGTGTCTGTGTGTGATGGTCTTTGGAACACACAGAGTACCATGCAGACACATACATTACACAGACATAGTATAGGGACACCTGGGTGGCTCCGTTGGTGAAGCATCTGCCATTGGCTCAGGTCATGATCCCAGGGTCCTGGATTCGAGTCCCACATGAGGCTCCCTTTGAGGAGTCCACTTCTTCATCTTCCTCTGCCTGCCATTCTGCCTACTTGTGCTCTCACTATTCATCTCTGTCAAATAAACTTTAAAAAATCTGTAAAAATAATAAGCATAAACCCATAGTGTATGCATGCACATGAACATCCGGTTAAAGAATGCCAGAGTTCTGATGAATTTATGGAAATTTTCTAATAAAATAATGAATTTATTTAACTGAAATGATAAGACTGGGTAAAGAAAGGACATATTTATCATTTTAAAGTCACCTGATTCTGCTATCTCTCACCTTGGTACCTTTTATTTTTTTATTTTTTATTTTATTTTATTTTTTTTTTTACCTTGGTACCTTTTAAAGCACAGCCTCATATGTTCTCATTCATTTGGGGAATATAAATAATAGTGAAAGGGAATATAAAGGAAGGGAAAAGAAATGTTGGGAAATATCAGGAAGGGAGACAGAACATAAAGACTCCTAACTCTGGGAAACGAACTAGGGGTGGTGGAAGGGGAGGAGGGCGGGGGGTGGAGGGGTATGGGTGACGGGCACTGAGGCGGACACTTGACGGGATGAGCACTGGGTGTTTTTCTGTATGTTGGTAAATTGAACACTAATAAAAATTAATTTTTAAAAAAAGAAAATATATTCTATCTATTTATAGACATGTTCACATCATGATTATTTCTAATAGTGCAAAATTATAAACACCTTTATTTTATTTTATTTTATTTTTAATTTTTAAAAATTTTTATTTATTATTTATGTATTATAGTCACAGAGAGAGAGAGAGAGAGAGAGAGAGAGGCAGAGACACAGGCAGAGGGAGAAGCAGGCTCCATGCACCGGGAGCCCGATGTGGGATTCGATCCCGGGTCTCCAGGATCGCGCCCTGGGCCAAAGGCAGGTGCCAAACCGCTGCGCCACACAGGGATCCCCAACAACTTTATTTTAAACCAAACAAAAAAAATTAAAGCACAGCCTCACAGTTTTTGTCTAGATGTTGCAACATGGCTTTTTATGTTACCTCCCGATCCTCTTCTTATGAAAGATTGGAGCAGAGATAGCTCTTAGGCCGTGAACTGGAAAATGGGTAAGGGAGCCACAGTGTGTGGAAAGGATAGGAGAGGGACATGAGGCAAGAATGAGCACCAAGGGTTGTCATGTGCCTAGACTGAGATTTCCAGCAAAGAAAAACAAAAGGACAGTAGGCTGTGTGATTTACAAAGTTCATAAATACCAAAATAAGTCCGTGAAAGGCATCCCAGGTATGATGGCACAGAGAGAGGACAGTGAGCCATGCGCCTCTGCAGCCTGGGGCACAGTCTCCTTTGCCACACGGCGTCTGCTGCACGAGCCACGGGGCACTCACACACCGTGTCATTCAAAGGAAGACGTCCTCAGGTGGGCACGGCGGTGTCCATGGCAAATGCTACAATTTCAGGACTTCTTTTCTCCTTTGGAGTCACCCCTGAGCTCCAGTCAGATTGTGCAGAACTTGCCATATGTTGGATTTGATCACTAGGAAGAGTAGATCTGACATCTGTGTTCTGAAGACACAGCACACTCACCGCTCTCCCCGGTCCCGACACTGCGGATGCCTGCTTACGTGTCTTATGCCCTATCGGTTCTTCGTAGGCAGCCACCCGTCAAGATGCAATGTTACCACGGCTAGCTATGTAATTTCCTCAAAAGTGAAATGTTCTGAGAGTTTCTGTTAAATGAATCATCCATTTTTAATATTAGTACAGCCCTCCGTTAAGATTGTGGGAATAGCTTAGCATCTAACTGTAGCTTTGCTAAAATATGAACCTTGGAGCCCCTTGCTTTTGGTCACAAAGTCACGACAGCTGTGTTACTTTACAAGACTTGCCTAAATAAAATCCTCTAGAAAGAAAAATTTTAGATTCTTTATGGAAAATATTTTCATTAGAGGTTATTGCTGCAAAGTTTCCAAGATGGGTTTACTTGATATTTAAAATTCTTGCATTTTATCTTCCCGCGGTGTGTTCCCGCGTAGGGAAGAATTTGATTTTCACATACGCTTTCTCTTTCTAGACAACTGTGTTTAGTCTTTATGTCTCAATGAGTAAGAAAGTGAACTTTCCTTACAGATTGCAAAACGATCTTCATTGACAAATAGTGGACCTAAAGTCAGTAAATGCCATATTGTGTGTTTCAATACATGCTAATTCTATCATGGACAGTTTTTTCCAAAGTCTTGTGCCATAGTTATTAGTTGCACATGAACACTTTCCACTATATCTGCTGATGTGAAAACCAAGTTCTTATGTTGATATTAGCTCAGGTCCTTATAACCCTAATGAGCTATCCTTCTCTTTAGTTTCCTAGTTTTGGTCATATATGGAGCTGCCTCAAAGTGCTCCCACAGAGAATACTCTACTTTCTTTTATAAAAACATTTTTATGCCCTAAGTTATCTTCCTGACTTCATCAGATGCCTGCTGAATCACCACCTGTCTTACTGGCATCAGGACATGATTTGAAGCACAGGCTTTGCCTTTCCAGGGCAGATCCAGTCTATTCTACGAACAAGTGTCAACAGGTGTGGCGAGTGCAAGGCTCTGGGCCAGGGATGGGGACTGGCAGAAAAGAAGGGCTTCCTGTAGAATAGATGACACGCACAGGTTTATACATGCCCCCTGTGAAGACCCACTCTTGCCTGGCACCTATGGTTTACTGAAAAGATCCAACCAACTTGGAATAGGCAGGATGCCACTCTGACAGATGGGTCTCCGCATGGCCAAGATGCCAAGTATTCTATGCATCAAGTGTCTCTGCTAAAAGTTTGAGTCTCCGCCAGGATTATCCAAATGGATGTCTGTCTCCAAACCTGGACATGATGTGTATGGCATGATGCTTGCACTCATTCCACTGCTGCCAGGCATTAACTTCCACTTGTTTAAAGGTCTAGACCTTTAAACCTTGAGGAAGCCTTGAGGACTAATAACCCCAAGTTAAATTGGATGCAATAGTCATCCAGCTGTTTCTGTTTCCTGCCCTCTACTGGGGGCATAAGTCCATGAGAAACCTAGAGCTCTGCTCCTTAATACACACTCTCTTTCTTGGAAACTCAAGAAAGGGAATTCTTGCTGGTTATGAAGAAAGGAAGATTATATGCAGATATGTTGTTTTATTCTGTATATTTGACAACATAAATACCTTGATATATAAAATATGGGGGAGTTAGTGATTTTAAGGCCATGTGGAATACAAATTAGTAACAGATAGTCTTTTACCATTACAGTAAATTCATGTAGGAAAATCTGCTCTTGGGGGGAGTAGTGTGGAGTGGGTGGACTGTGTCTACGAAGATCAGTATCTGTGCTAGATTTTTGTCTTTTGGTAATCACATTATGCATATATAATGATGAGCATATAGATTCGATAGTCTTTATTCCACAATTACACTCTCTAAGAGCTGACTTGGCACAACCTAACTTGATACAAGGAATATTGTATTCTGCCCGCAGAATATTTATCGCAATGAAATACAATGGCTGTTACTGTGTAATTTGACATGAAGCAGAAAAGTTATTTTCTTCTTTGCATAAAATGTTCTTGTCGTATTTTCTTTGAGTGGAGATCCGGGTACTATGAATATTGATCACCCTTCCTAGGATCTCAGCAGGGTCCTATGAAATAGCAATGAGTCAGTCTCACCAAATGTCCGCAGGTTCATCCTAAGGAGCTTGCCACACACATTGTAAGATGGGAACTTACTTAGGCAGCCACATAAACTGAGCCCGTGCATTGTGCTCTTGAACGTGAGTCTAATCTGTTCGACTTCTTGCCTTCCTGGAGTTCATTGCTATGGATTCGTGTCTCAACGGAGGATCTTCTAGAAAACTCACAGAAGGAAAAGGAGACTGTTCCACTTATATTTTGTAATATTTTGAAATCAAATGGTTCTCTTCTCCCAACTCATCCATTCATACGTATCACTCTAAAAATTGTTAAACCAAAAACAAATTATTTGGTCTGTAACAGTGTAGCATCTCATTATTTAAAATCTTGGGGAGGGGGTTCTATGTTTGGGGGGGCCTTCTTCAACTTTATTGAAGAAACTATTCAGGAAATGGACACAAATATCATCCTTAATTTACAGTCTTTCTCTTTCTCTGCCTCATGTAGGTATCCTATAGTCAGCTGTCTCTTCAGGAAACGTTTTTAAGAAAATATGTGAAATAATAATTGCTGAATTTATAGTTTAAAACCTTAATTGGATACAATTAATTAGTGCCCTATTTTTAATAGATTCCTTTGATAATCATGTTAATTAGAAGGATGCACAGTAATTGGGTCCTATCCAAACTATAATATCCCTACAGCTGCTGGCTGGAGAAGCTTTTCTAGTTATGAAGCCCCAAAGAATATGGTGGAAAGATTGGCAAGCAATTTGGCAGCTGTGTACATAATTCTGGAAACACGTGGACTCACTCACAGATTTGTTCCCTCGCTCACAGATTTGTCAATGGGTCTACCTAAGATTAATTACAGTCAAGAAAACTATGAAATCCAAATTCTAATCTGTGAAATATATCTGGTGGACCTAAAACTCAAATCTTGGCCCAGCAGCCAATGCCTCAAAGCAGCTGAGGTAGAAGCTGATTAAGTGAGTTGTAGATGCAGGCGTGCCGACTTGTCCCTGCAGAGATCTAGGAGGGCAGGGCTCTTGTTGCAAGTAAGGCTGCTGGGATGGCATTCACTCTCGATTTCATGCTGATGGACAACCGGTCACTAAGAACATTCAGTAAAGAAACATTTGTTGGCCATCTCCCTAGGCACTCTACTAGGCCTGGAAAAACAAGGAAAAGAAATGGCCCCAAACCCCAGAAGCTTTTCTGGGAAGAGAAGCCAGGGTGTAAACAAATATTGACAGTAATTACAATAAACTGTGACAAGGGCAACAGTGGAACTCGGACTGCTATGGGATTAAAGGAAAGGTAACATCACCTGTGGACGCTGGGAATGCTCCCTGGGGGTAGACCACATGCAAAAGTCACATCTTACCCAAAGCAAGGAGTCCAGGAAGCCTTTTCATGCTCCCCCTTACAGGTTTAAAAAAAACAACTGGTGTTTTATGCCATTTGGCCTATAAGTCTTTTAAACTAATTGAAATCCAATGGTGCTTATCCTATTTCTCAAGGACCAAACAAACCCAACCACCACCACCACCACCACCAACAACAACAACAAAACAATGCTAAACTCTTTGATACTTGACCTAAAGAGAGCAAGTGCTTAGCAAGGAAACAAAGAAAGAATAAAGTAACGAGAGCAATGCAGAATGGGGATGCCAACCACCATGGCAAAGCCACCGAATATGGGATTGAGTCACTGGGTACAAGTGTGTCAACATTTGGTTCTTTGTGTTTGAAAGAGTTTTCTGCAGAGCTCTCCTTCTGTTCTCACTTCTTTCCTATGACGTCCTCTCGACTAAGGCAATGACCTCTGTGAATTCCCAGGTGCTCTTGAAGAAATAGTGGGAGGGCTGTCAGGGTGGCTCAGTCAGCTAAGAATCAGACTCTTGTCATTATCTCAGGGTCATGAGATAGAGCCCCACATCAGGTGCCATGCTCAGCAGTGGCAGGGGCGGAGGAGTCTCCCTCTGCCCCTTCCCCCACTTGCATGCAAGCTCTTTCTTAAAATAAATAAATAAATGTTTAAAAAAATAGTGGGAAAATATTTACAAACTTAATGAAGTCTTCCCTCTTCTTTTACCTGACTATGACAGCCTGTCCATGTTCTTCCCAGCATCCTTGTTGGGTCTAAAAGCAGACTCCACTATGCTCAGCAAGAGAACTTCCTTAGTTTTAAACATTGCTTTTTCCTTCGAAGTGATGTTGAGTGCTAGAAAAATGTAGGTTTTGAAATTAGAAAGACCTGGCATCCAGGCTTTTTTTCGTACTAACCATGTAATTTCTGGCAAGTTTAAGAAATTTCTCTGGGTCTCAATTTCTTCATTTAAACTTTACAAAATACAGATAACTTTGTATCCTGGCTGGGAATTAGATTTCAGATGGGATGCTCAACAGAGACCTGGCACATTCTAGGCATTTAAAAAGTGATAAATATATTCATTCTTATAGTTGACTTATTACTTTCTCCCCCTTCTCTGTTATACAGTGAAGAGAGTGTTTGTTTTTGCTGGTACCACTTGTACAATCAGGGCAAACAAAGCACATTTTTTAGGAATCAACTGACTTAAAATCCAATCGAATCATTCCATCTGTGAGACTCATTTGTTTTTGTTTTTTTAAAGATTTTATTTATTTATTTGAGAGAAATAGTGAAAGATAGAGAGAAAAAGAGGGGGGGCAGGCATGGGAAGGGGGGTGGGCAGAAGGAAAGGGAGAAGCAGACTCCCGCTGAACAGGGAGCCCGATGTGAGACTCAATCCCAGAACCCCAGGATCATGACCTGAGCCAGATGCCCAACCACCTGAGCCACCCAGGTGCCCCATGTAAGACTCATTTGAATGACGATTCTAAATAACAGTAATATCTCCCATAAATTGATAAGTGACATGTCTGACATCACATTTGTTATAAATATAGTATTGTTTTAACCATCACCACAGTCCTACCAAGACTGAATCGTGATGGTTCAGAGTAACTATCAGATGTCTAATAAACGGTCAAGCAGGATTTGATGTGTTTCCGTTGAATGTCAAAAGTCTGTGCTCTGCCCACAGCACTGCACTGAGAGTGTTTATAGAGAAAAAGTAAAACCCCAGAATCGATAAATTATTAGCAAGACTTCTGTTCCTTCAAATTAGAGTAGGGGGAAAGTATAACTAAGTGGATTGATATTTAGGAGACCATAGAAACATCACATTAGAAATCTCAAGTGCTTTAAAAAAAAATAGCGTTAACTTTTGGTATTGTCTGAGCAGAGAAAAAAATCAGATAACCGTGACTTCTCAAAAATAAGTTTATTAAAAAGTAAGTTTATTATTTTTCCACATTTATATAAATTATTCCACATTTATATATACAGAAGTATACACACACATATATATGTATCTTAGATTATATATTTAGGGCTTTCTAGTACAACATTTTTTAAAAGTCTCATCTATGTTCATAGTTACTTTTCAGTTGAAACCAGGTACCTGCATATGGATAGATTGCGATAATAGTCGATAGCCCATAATTTAATCATAGCTCAAAACTAGTTCTCAAGCATTGCCAGTTACTGAATTGTTGTGGGGCTTTACTTGTATGTATGGACAGAGCAACATGAGCAGAAGACACATGACGGAGTGAGAGGGTGTGGGTAGTGTGCAGGGCCGAGGTTCTCTTCAGGGGACGTCCTGACCTCTCTGGACCTCCCTTATCTTATCGGCCAAACAAGGAGGCGTGATGGAGTCCCCTCCCACCTAGGACCCTCTGAAGCCTTGACAGAAGGACTCCCTGACAGGGTTGGGAACTTCTGAATCACTGTGTGTGTGATGGGTCATGGCAGGATGACAGAGGCCATTTTTTCCTCCCACAGAGATGGATTTTCTAGACGGTGCTTATCTTAGTGCAGGTTAAAGTACAGACATAGGACTTGAGTGTGCCATTTCCGTAAGGGGATCATCAGTGAGCCTCAGAGGGGGTGCTGTCACGTGGGCTTAGAGACATGAGGACACACCCCCAGGTCTAATGAGCAAACTCCAATATAGCAAGAAGTTGGCCAGACACTCCTACTTGAGGGGCCTTAGAAAGTCCCCACACGGTATGCAGCATCTTTCCAGGTGGATTCCATCTCCTGGTGCTTAAAGGAACTTGTTCTTTCAGCCCATTTAGAAAGACTTTGTTTTTGTTTTTGTTTTCCATTTAGAAAGACTTTGAAGGAGTTGTCTGTTCTATGTATTATATAGACATCTCCTCTAGGAACTCAAAGTGCGTTTGTCAGGAGGCTCCAACATCTGCAGAAGGAGGTGAAGAGTTGCAGTGACTTTACTTTAAGACAAAATGTCACAGTGAGGTAGAGACCTGCATATTACTCACGTGACTTCGTGAACCTGTAATCCTGGGACCGGGATAGATGTGTTTTGTCAGACGCCAAGGGAATTACCTTACAGATCTGTGCTTTCAGAAACCAGTGTCACCACGCTGATGAAGCCCATCATCCAGACTCTCATACAGGGTGGGCAGTGAGGACAAGCCAATGGGGGTCATTTGCACTCACCAGCAGCACACAATTTGAGGCAAAACAACGACCCTTAGTTTGCACTTGTCCATGAGATGAATACGCTTTCTCATCTGATAAGGGAAGTGTTTCCTGTTCAGGTACCACAGAGGGTAGTGGCCGTTCCCTGTCCGCTTCACAGGAAGTCCTAAAAACACTGACAGAGAGCCTGAGAGCATTTTATAAATGGGGACTCTTCACCGTTGTGGGAGGATCCAATTAAAATGTAAACAAGGGACATCTGGGTGGCTCAGCAGCTGAGCATCTGCCTTCGGCTCAGGATGTGACCCCAGGGTCCTGGGATTGAGTCCCACATCGGGCTCCCCGCAAGGAGTCTGCTTTTCCCTCTGCCTGTGTCTCTGCACCTCTCTCTGTGTCTCTCATGAATAAATAAATAAAATCTTAAAAAAAAAAAAAGATGTAAACAAATAGCTACATGTCTCAAGACAGATACAAAATAAATTAAGTACATATAATACCATGCTACATTAGGCTCAAGTTGTCTAATTTATTATATATACACCATATATAATATATATCATTATATGTCATATATTAAAATATATGATATATGACATTTTTAATCTATGCTGTATATATTTACTATATAAGTGTATATCCTTATATTTGCTTAATACTTATATATTTATATTTAAATTATATGAAATTCTGTATATATTAAATTATATATATTTAAATTATATATATATTTTTATTATATATGTTTAAATTATATATGTATGTGTATACATACATATGTTTAATCTTCTATTTTATGTTCCACAACTTTTCCTTCGAAATGAGAATTTGGGCAATTACTATAATTGAGATCTATACGTATATAATAGAAAGTGTAATAAGAGGGAATTATAATCCTTATGAGGATTTTGTTTTTACATTTCTGGAATGTTTTTACAGGTCAACTATTCTCAAATCATCACTAAGTTAAGGAATTGGAAGGCTGGAGAGCTTATGGGATTTTTCAATTTAGGGAAATGACATTTTCAATTATGCATCCCTTGATGGAGTAGAGCAGCAAACGGTCCTTGTTAGACTCTGGAAACTCAACGCTTTAGCAAATGCCCCAAAATGTCTGGGTAATGGGTTAACTCAGAGATGAAATAAAGCCCGAATCAAAATCACAGATGAGAAATCAAAAAGAACTTTTTTTTTTTTCCCAGAGATGTGTTCGAATAGTACTCCCAGGATTTCATTGCTTATGACATTTAAAAGCTGAGTGTATAGAGCACTAAAAATACCCTGTAGGGAACAATCCTATGCTGGCAGAAAAAAAAAATGTTCAAGAGCTTCAAAAGGTCCCTGCTATTTTTAATTTCTACTCGCACACTACCTTAGAGTGAGTAATACCTTTGCAAAGTCTACTATGTCGGTTGATGCTGCGGCAAAGCTCCTCGGCCGGAAGAGGCATCAGACACTATTCGAGATCCCTCACATGTTCTTCTCCGTTGTAAGATGAGTATCTGTAGTAAAGAGAGGTGGCGATTTAAGAACAATTGCTGACGTGGACCTTTGTGCCAGGCCTTCTGCTACGTGCTCCTGGAACCATCAGAGGAAACTGTTGAAGGCATGTGCCAAATTTCGATGTCTCCTAGCAATTTTGCCTTAACCTGGGTTACAGGTACTGGTGCTCCCTCCAGTCCAGTCTCTCCAGAACCCATCATGGGAACACCTGCCACCTTCTTGAACTTCGAAAGGATTCACCCTGCGGAGCGCCCCGTGCTGACCCCGGGCCCAGGGCGTCTGCTCTCCACGCTGTCCCCACCTGCCCACAGAGGCACTGCGGGAGCTGGAGAGGCCACCGGCCTTCCCAGGGGAAGGGAGGCCGCACCTCTTCAGGTGA
Source organism: Vulpes vulpes (assembly GCF_048418805.1). Classification (NCBI taxonomy): domain Eukaryota; kingdom Metazoa; phylum Chordata; class Mammalia; order Carnivora; family Canidae; genus Vulpes; species Vulpes vulpes. Next base: position 62,342,169 of record NC_132786.1, read on the forward strand.
TCAGCCTTTGTACCTGGGAGACGCAGCTCGCACCTGCTGAGCCACAGTGTGACGAAGGATAAAAAGTTGGAAACACAAGCTTTCTGCACGCTGCAGTGTCCTTGGGACCTTAGACCTTGTCGTTGGCTTTATACGGGAATTACCTGTCCTGTACTTTCATTGTTCCAAAAATTGGCAGTTCCAAAGCCATCAACTAGGGGAGCTCGTTATTACTTCTGATTTCAGTTGTTAATTGTTGTGATTTGAGTAGTGTTCCGAGATGGGAAGGAGGTGGCACCTGCCCGTGCGCGCTCAGCTCGGCGACGGTCCCTTGCAACAGGTATTGGCACTGACCGAGGTGCTGTCCCCAAGGCTCGCTCCTTTGCCACCGCCTCTGTCTCATCTTAGACGCTGTCGGTCCTCCCAGGGGTTAGTTAGCACAAAAGAAACTGCTGGACGAGAAGCAAGAGGATTTTATTCTTTCTGGGAGCATTTATTTGAATTTAGATAGCAAATTAGAAACCTCAAAGCAATGCTTCCTCATCGTGGCATTTCAGACAACTGGTGGTTCTGTGACGGGCTGTGAGCTGGGTGGTGCTTCCTGGTTGCTCAGGGTCAGGGCCTCCTTGACCAGGCCCTGCTGCTGAGGGGAAGCCAGGTCCTTCTCCTCTTAGCTTCCCTGCTCTGGAACTCTAACATCTTGACTTGTAATGTTCCTTAGACCCGCAGGATGCCCTCTGTTCCTCTTTGTACAAATATTTATTGCTGTATGACTTGCTTTAAAGATCAAAGTTTTGGGTGGCTCAGCAGTTGAGGGCCTGCCTTGGGCTCAGGGCATGACCCCGGGGTCCTCGGATCGAGTCCCACATCGGGGTCCCTGCAGGGAGCCTGCTTCTCCCTCTGCCTGGGTCTCTGCCTCTCTCTCTGTGTCGCTAATGAATAAATAAATAAATATATTTATAAATAAATAAATAAATAAGTAAGTAAATAAATAAATAAATAAATATCAAAGTTTCTAATCGCACATTGGACATATATTATCTTACTTCCAAATACATTATCGTGTAACCAGCTGATGGTTATGAGTATTTTTTATTGCCATCAGGTAAACCGTGAGCCACGGGTCTTCTGCTTGAGTATTTGCACAATTTTAGACAAAATAGCTCGTAAATAAAGATGGACACCTCCACAATTTACATATGCTTTAGGACAGTATCATTCTTAAGGGGAAGGAAACATCACCAGGAGGTAGCTTTAAAAAACAAGCAGCATCAGGAATAGAAACCACAGATGCACATTTAAGAGCTAAGTATAAAAATGGTCATTTTACCATAAAGTGATTGCTAAATAGAAATCAAAACAGCCAGTTGTGGTTCACTCCGGGAATCGAGATTCACACTCTAAGTAAGGCTGTGGGGCCGGGTTCGTCACAGAAACACAGTGTTTTTTAATTAAATCATGAGTCTTCCTGAGGGAATATTGCATTAAAATCCAAGCAGATCAGAAATAATGGCGAGATCTACATGCCTAGTCCTTGGTAAAGTCATTACATTAGTCTGCTGATGATCAGGAGGGAGGCATTTCAAATTACGGCAGCAGTTTTACAGAGTAGATAATTATGGCAAGTTATGAATGACAGAAATTACTGCAACTACAGTTTCCTTTTTTTGTCTTTGCTGCTGTTTTGCATCCATTATAGTTTCTTTTTATAGCTTCCTTAGTTATCTGCAGTTAATTAACATCAATAAATGACTGGAAATGCTATATAGTACTTTGATTGCATTTTTATCTTTTTTGTTTCTTTCTTAAGCAAACTGTCATTCTCAATGTCTCAGGGACTGTTGTTAACATTGAGATGAAAAGGAATCTTGGTATGATCTTTCTTTTAAGATAACTTAAAAGTTTGACTCTTTGGTTTCAGTTGCATGATTTATAAGTTTTATATTTTTAAAGATACCCAGGGTTTCTATCAAAATACTACCTGGATGGCTATAGTAGTGCACCACCAACTTCGCTGCCTTAATTTCCAGTGATGATAGGAACACAGGTACAGCTCATGATCTCTGATCAGCCTAGGATGTAGGGGATCTAGCCTAGATCTGATCAGCTCATGATCTCATGATCTCTGAAAGATCAGCCTAGGATGTAGGGAAAATGTATTTTTTTTTCGTTAGGAGAGTTAGTTATTGACTTCTTTTTTTAGGTGGGTACCGTTTTGACTCGGTTTTTGAAATTAGGATGCCATGTAATGTTTTCCTCAATGAGAAGTTTGTTTGGTTTTGGTTTCCTTAGCCTATAAGGAATAGTGATCAGCCTTTGTACCTCATCTTTGTTTATCCTTTTTCCCAGTGTTGTTGGGATACGACTGACATATAACATCATATTAATTTAAGCTGCACAACGCAATGACTTCCTATATGTGTACAGCACTGCAAAATGATTACCACAGTAGGTTTAGTTAACAATAACTTAGCCTTTAACTTTTTCTAGTTTAAAATAATTTTTTGGAAGATCACTATAAACACTTAAGTGCCACTGGAGGACCACTTAGTTTTAAAATTTTCTGACAAGTGTCAAGCAGTGCCAGTGGTGCACTCCAATTCTATTATTTGTAAAAATATGCAAGAACAAAATAGATACTTTTGGTATTACTTAAGCTACACGAATTACCGGGAAATCCAGATGTTCTTTTTCATTCTCTCCTTTTTGTAGCTCTATATTTGCAGTAATACTAGTCTGTTAAATTTACAGTATTTTTGTAGAACTGATACTTATTACAGGAAGTTACTTGTGTATTTCATTAAATGGCCAATAGTGACTTCAAAAACTGGTCCTATATCCTTGATCGCTAATATCCAAGTTATATGTGTGTACTAATTATAGAGGTATATATAATAAAAAATAGTTGAAAACAAAATATGTCCATTAGTAGTGCTATACTAGGTTCATCCAATGGAGGACTATGCAGCTTTATGTGTCTGATATAGAAGAGTCCGTGACTTTTATTATTGAAGGTAAAAAAATAATGCTAAGTATGCTAATGGGAGTCTGTTCCTTGTGTAAAAACACATATATATGATATGTATGTATATGTGGAACAATACAGAAAAAGTAATAACTAAAATAAAAAATGCACACGTATGCAGATCTCTAAGGGTTCGCATATTGTACGGGCAGCGCATTTCCTGCCAGGCTGGGTGTTTACCGAGACCAGAGGCAGACTTATTTTTCACTTTTTCTTTTGGTACATGTTAGATTTTGCTCCATGTGCAGGTATTGCCTTTCTCTAAAGAGAATAAGATTAGTGAGATAATGTAAATATCACAAAGGTTATAAAGAGATAAGCATGGAATGGTCGCACGGCAGACACAACATGCTAGTATAGACTCAAAGGAGGAGTTGAGATTTAAGTGTTTCATATAAAACATGTCATTAAGCTGTTATTTGCTTTGGAAATTACATTGATTTTTCACTTAGTCCTGGAAAGATAATAGCGTACACTCCTTTTCAACAAACTTTACTTATACATAGATACATTTATATGTGAAAAAAAATGAAGATCCTAAGTATGTATGTGTATGTATATTGTATAAATGTGCATTTACAAATGTCCGTACATGCCTATATGCTATGTACATGATATGTAATGTGCACTATGCATATTCCATACTTCATCCACTTAGCCAAATAGCCAAATATATTTGCATCAGATCATCAGATTGGTATTTCCTTACATGTACCTCTTAAATGATGTTCATATTGACCATAAGGCTTTTGGCATGATCTCTGGCTATAAAGACCAGTCCTTGACCAACAATTCTTTTAGGAGCACCTGAGTGGCTTAGTTGCTTAAGTGTCTGACTTCAACTCAGGTCATGATCTCAGGGTTCTGGGATCCAGTCTTGTGTTGGGCTCTGTGCTCAGCAGGGAATCTGCTTCTTCCTCTGCCTTTGTCCCTCCCCTCCCTCTGCTTGTGCTCTTTCCTTCTCTCTCTCTCTCTCAAATAAATAAATAAAGTAAAATAAAAACCAATTTTTAAAATATCATCAGGTAAAATGGAGGTTGTCCCTCTGGCTCGTGTGAAGTGTACATCTCAGAGATGTGATGCTACTTAATGCAATCCATCTGATCTCTCTGAGAATATGTAATCAGCCTTGTGCTTACCTACAAAGAAATTACCTCTGCCTGGCATGCACTCACTATCCTCTGTGCAATATGAATGCTAGCCTGGATAGCGTTGGTTGCATCTTAAAAAGCTACAAAGAGTTTTGAGATCATGCCAGTTTTAAAACATAAATGTAATATAGGGGAAGAGCTAATAAACGTATCAAGAAAAGTACAGAAATAACTGACTTTTTCTTTCCTTTTTTCCCCCTTTTGTGGGGAGACCATATTCTTACAGAGGATCATTTTAAGCAAAGAAGAATAAAAAAATGAATTATTTGGAAATAATTCTTAGCTATCACTGAATTCTGTGGAATTAATAATAATAATGGAAGAATCAGCAAATTGATTTCAATTATAGAAAACTATACTAGTGTAGTCTTCTATAGATTACTACATTTCTAAGACCACTGTACTTGAAACCTTCTATCCAGAGTACATAAGTGAGGACAAAGGAACATGCCAAAAAATTAGATATTTTCTTTTCTGGAGGAGAAAAGGGTAAACTTGAAGAAGAATTAGATATATAATTTTTCTTACAAAATAAAATATTTTATCTACATCAACTTTTGGTTAAAAAATATTCACTCAAATGATAATGAAAATTACAATTTCTATAGAACACTGATAAATATATATTACTGACAAAAATATTATTATTCAAATTCCTGCAACAGTGCATGATCATGTGGTTATACTAGTTTTATGTTATGTATCAGTACCCTTTTTTCTTTTTCAATAATATGGCAATAAACTATTCATTTATATACATATATGTATTGAGGACTTCCTATGTGGCAAGCTCTGTACTAGACCTTCAGCATTGGATGGTGAGCAGTAAAGACTCTGCACTGGCCATTAGGATGCTTGTGCTCTGTATTATAACCAAATAATTATATAAACTAAGCAAAAGCACATTGGAATGTGTTACAGTTTGGCTTCAGCAGAAAAGTCAGTGAATTCTACTCAGAGATTCATGAGCCGATATTGGAAAGATGAGTTAACTCAGGGAGTAGAAGAGAGAGTCAGATTCTTTGACCTCCCTGCCCTCAAAGATTCTGCAAAGCCCCTTTGGTAAATGAGAGCAAAGCAAGTATAGGAACTGAGTGAACAGCCAAGGGGCAAGAACATGGGACCAGGGCCGCCGAGGGTGAAATGAGGTCAGGGAGGTGGCATGGGATAAGTAAGGCAGGTGGGTCACTGTGAGCATTGCAGAAAGGTGGTTAGGGACAGCCTGACCATGGATGACAGCCACTGGGCTGGGGTGAAGCTGAGGGACAAGTGAGGAGACAAAGTCTACAGGATCTGGGATTAATGATGCTGTAGAGGTGAGTGGAAGGGAAGAACCCAACATTTCTGCCATGGATACTGATAAATGGTATCAGTCTTCTTGGAGATCTATACATGGGAAGTGGCTAAGTGGGGCATGCTGGATTTTGAGGTGTCCAAACAGGGCAGCAAATGGTAAAATATGGGCAGGAGATACTCTGAGAGAAGATGGACACTAGAGGTATCATCTTGTTGCCTTCGTGGTGGGATCAGTGAGAGTCTGAAATGTGGGAAGGGGTCTCCTAAGAAAGGCTGGGTGTGAGGGAGACACGGTGGTCAGGTATGGAGGGTCCACTGGCAAAGGAAGTAGTGATGTAGGAGGAAAACCAGAAATGTGCTGTATTTTGAGAAAGGGAAATATTTTCAGGAGACAGAAAAGTTGCACTGAAGACAGAGAAGGTCCATTTGTTCAACAACCATTTTTTGAGGGCCTACTATGAACAAGACCCTGGTAGTGAATGGTGCCAGGATCCGCGTGGCTGGAATGATGGTCTGCAAGTGTGTCCAAAACAGAGAAGAGTAATCTAGAAGATTTACTTATTAATCCTGCTGCACGAGGCCCCACTCGTGTACCATAGATGATGAAATAATGCATGCAAGCTTTTTTTTTTTCCCCTCAGAAGAAAAACATGCTCTGGTATGATTAGAAATCTTAAAATAGTTGACTTTAATTAAAGTCCACTCAAGACATGATTACCTCATATTTTCTGTGAAACTACAAATGGGTCTCTTTGTTATATAACAACAGGGAATTTAAATAAACAAAATTTATATTGACTCTTAGTTTTCAGACAATCACAACAGGAAAAGGTGACTGAAATATCACCATTTCTTTTTTCTTTATTAGATAATGAGACCTAGCATGTCATTGTTCTTTCTTTTTAATGGACTATTGGGATCTTCATCTAAACTTAATTCTCAATTACATAAAATATTTCTTGGATTAAGTATTTCACCACCCTATATAATACTTTTTCAATATATTAAAATTTTGTTTTGACTGATACACTCCTTTATTAGTATAAACCACTTCAATTTTTGAAGTAAGAAAAATTATCTTATTGCTCAATCTATGTTTTGGTAGTTAGGCATGAATGGCAGTATCTTGCTATCTTAACCAAAATGTCTGTGAAGCATTTGCTTCAAATGTTATTTCTTCCAAAGGCACATATGCCCCGACATATGAATATTTGCAACTAAGGGAAAGATTTTTAGTTCAGTGTTGCTGATCATTATTATGTGTATGACCAAATTACCATGTCAGATGTAATTACTTGTATTTAAAACAAAGCACAGAGTATCCCACTTCTGGGTATATTTCCAGAGGAATTAAATCAGGGTCTTGAAGGGATGCAATGAACATGGGGGTTCATTGCATCACTATTCACAGTAGCCAAGATATAGAAACAACCTCAAGGTCCATTGGCAGATGAGTAGATAAAGAAGATGTGCACAGTGGAATATTATTTATCCTTCAAAAACAAGGGAATCTTGTCATCTGCAACAGGATAGATGGACCTAGAAGGTACTATGCTAAGTGAAATAAACCAGACAGAGAAGGACAGCTATTACATGATCTCACTTATATGGGGAATCTAAAATACTCATAGTACAGAGAATAGAATGGTGATTCCCAGGGGCTTGGGTGGAGGAAATGGGGAGATATTGGCCAAAGGGTACAAACTTTCAATTACAAGATCAGTTCTGGAGATCTAATGTATAGCATGATGATTTTAGTAAATAATACTGTATTCTACTGTACACTTGAAATCTGCCAAAAAGATAGATCTTAAGTTCTCAGCACTAAAAATAAAAACAAAAAAGAAAGAAAGAAAGAAAGAAAGAAAGAAAGAAAGAAAGAAAGAAAGAAAGAAAAGAAAGAAAGAAAGAAAAGAAAGAAAGAAAGAAAGAAGAAAGAAAGAAAGAAAGAAAGAAAGAAAGAAAGAAAGAAAGAAAGAAAGAAAGGTGTTAGGTGATATATATTAATTATCTTGATTGTGGCGATCATTTCACAATGTATATGTTAAAATATCAAGTTGTACACCTTAAATGTATATAATATCTATGTGTTAGTTATAACTCAATAAAAATTGAAAAAATAGGTTGCAGAATGCACCCAGATGTTATATAATCAAGCTGTTCCAAAATGGGGCTGTGCATTTTATGCAACACTCCCACTTTCCTATTTTTAAGTAGAAATGACTATCCAATAATAATTTTATAACTGCATTCTTAGAATAATATACATTAAATCCAATTCCATCAAACTGTAATATTTATCAGTTATGTTAAAACTTGGATAAATAAAACAATGTGTGATTCTTATTCAGCCAAAGATTTTAATGTTGCTATAAAATATAAATATTTATTATTCAATTTTTATTTGGTGACCTTCCACCTCTCTTCCAACAATGATCTAAATTAACACTCCATGGAGAGTGGTGTTAAAGGATTATCATAAAATGTATCCTATTTCAGGTTTCTCCAACTTTCCTGCTTGTATAATTTGGCAATTTTCATAAATTTTTTTTCATAAAAATTTTCATTCAGCTGACTCTCTTTATTAGCTATTCAAAGCACTGCTGTGTGATTTGTGAGCCATGCTCAACCTTGGATGTAACAGAACATGGGCATAAAGACATATTTTATTGTCAGGCTAAAATGAAGCCACGCAGGCAAACACCTGCATTTGGTCAGCACTCGCTTATGGCTTCTGCACGCACACGGTCCCTTTGTGGGGGTCATCCAGTCACTATAAAGCCTGGACCACGGCACTGAACACAGAAAATATCAGGTGTGACTCCACATTACAACAATGATAAGTAATGGACACTGTCTATAAGTGATGAGTGTCTTGAGGACATGCAAGAAGAGCCTATTATTTCCAGCAAAAACTGGTGTGCAATCTAAATACCTGACCTCCCTGTTCAGGCGTGCATTATAGGCCTTCCATTTGCAATGTTGAGATACGTGTTGACTTCTCTCCCATCACCAATTTTAGAAGGGAAAAGATAGTGAAAAGATTTATAAAAGATTGTTATATAAAAGATTACTATATAAAAGGTTCATTTATATTTTTATTCATTCATTTACTTTCTTTTGTTTTACAAATGACGCATGCCTAAACATTCCCAACTAAGAAAACTAAATTTCCCATGAGTTTTCTTCTTGTTTTATAAGTTGAGATCTGTTTTTGAAATATGAAGGAAAAAGAACACGGCCTGGAATAGTTTAAAACTGAGCCTATCACACAAAAAAATAAGAGCTATACAAGAAAAATAACATCTACACTTAAGAAAAATCATGCCTTGTTATTGTTTCTACGAGGGATTAAGACGATGCCAGTCAGAATTGTTAAAAAATAAGGTAAAACTTTTAGTTGATATATAGACTACACAATTCAGATTATTTTTTTTTTTTTCATCTCAATGTTATGGCAAAAGTTTACTTAAGGCTCTGTTTCATCCATCTTTCTATCTACCTATCTATGATTTGAATTCTCAGAGTAGATTGAGTAACACAATGTAATAACAAACCTCAGGTTGCTGTTTCTTGTTCTTTTTTTTTAATGATGATACTATGCAGATAATGCCATATTATTAATCACTGAGTTGCAAATCATAAGCTTTAAATTATATTTATGACTATGGATTTTAAGACTAACAAATTTCATTCTATTAAACATCATCAAATGCATGGTTTAATTGGTAAAGATTATGTAAGAGGTTAAAACCAGCATTTACAATATCTTCAACAAATTTTTAAAGATACTGTTATCAGTAGGTGAAGAGTTATTTTTCTTTAGTTCCTTAGTGAATCATATTTATTTTAACTTTATCCTGTTGAAGAGGGTTCAATCAGTACCTCTCATCAACATGGCTTATAGAAATAATGGATATTGTCATGCTTAATAAAATTCTATTTTTGTCATGTTCTTTCTCTTTGTTTTCCCTTTCCTAAATCAAAAATTAAGTTTTCTGTTTAATACTATCAAATGATTTTGACCCAGTAGAAACAAGACAGGCCTAATGTAAATTCTATTTTTCCTCCACTGACCCTAGACAGTTTCCTCATCTGCACATGGAGGATGATAGTATACACCTGTCTTGATCATAATTATATTTATATAAAATACTCAAAGTCAATTCTGAAATTGCAGGCATTCAGTGAAGTCGAGTCATAATTTTACTTCTGTCTATCTTACAAAATCGATAAAACTTTAATGTGAAAGGAGAAGTCAGAGTATAAGAAATTAGAAAGATTGGTTAGACATTAGAAATGTGAATTCAGAGCATTCCTTGCTCTCCCATGCATACTTAGTTTCCCAAGCGCCAAGGTCATCGAGTTTCTTCAAGGGTTTGCTCTGGGCAAGGGAAATAGGCGGGAAGAACAAAGAAGCCCAAGTTACTGTTATTCCCCTCTGTGCCCTGACCAGTGTCCCCAGCAGCTGCCACAAGCCACTATGGCTCCAGCCCCCACTGGAGAGCCCTGGGTCATAGCATCCCCTTCCTGCCCTCTGGGCTCCAGTACCCACCTCCTTCCTTTATTTATCCAATCTTGAGTGGCAAGTTTACTGGAGCTTGGTGTATAAGGGTTGCTCACCATCCCAGGCATGGCAGCTTCTTTCACCTACATAATTAATCCCCTGGAAAAGATTCCCATTGTTTAAATACCTAGAGTGGTTTCTCTTTACCCACTGGCACTCAGAACGAATAATTCATAGGCATGGCTGAATATGGAAGTAGTGCAGTATAAGGCAAGGTGAAGGACGTACTAAAGTCATAAAGCAGAGGACAGAGCTATTTACAAGATTGGTATTCAGAGATATACAGTTTTAGTCCACGGGTTTTAATATTTTCCTAATTGATGTTCCATAAAGAAAGAATAGATACAGCGTAAGTGAGTAAATAAGAAAAGAGACACAAATAAAGACTCTTTGGACTAAAGACAAATGCAAATCTCCAGATTAAATAATTAATTAAATATTGAAGTGCACAAATGCATGCAAGCCCTTGATCATTTAGGAATATATTACCGAAATTTCAGAATGGCCATCCTGAAGAAGCCTTCTAAAAGCTTACGGAGAAGGACTGAACAAAGATAATCTGCAAAGTTAAAAGACAAAAAGGCACTTCTTAATAGTCACACTGAATATAGAAGACAAGAAATTACTTCAAGTTTGGAGATAAATTATTTTGAGGCTATAATCCATTAAAACCCAGCATTCAAGGCAGAAATCAGGATAGAGATATTTTCAAATATGCAAAGACTCCCAATTTGGCAAACCAGACCTTATGCCAAAAATACTTACTCAAGGAATCATTATAATGAATTCAATCAGAGACATATTTGAGAAGGGAATTATAAAAAACAAAATAAGCATTAAGTACTATAGCTCTGAAAAATATTGAGGAATGGTTTTTAAGGAGAATTAATACCAATCTGAAACTAAAATCAAAGATCCATGTAACAGGGAATCAACATGAGGCCTTTTTGAAGTGGAAGAAAAATTATATAGTGATATTCTATTCTTGCTTAGAGATAATTACAGATGCCAGGTAATTCTCAACATTAGTTTAGAAAAGTTTTAATATTTGTCTTAAAATTAAATTGTAATTACTAAAAGAATGGAAAGGTAATGTGTAGTTTTGAAACCGATTGGGAAAAAACAAACAAACAGAAAAGAAGGTAGCAGCTGGGAAAGAGGGGTCTTAACCATAGAAAATACCGTTAAAGCAATCCTGCAAGCAGCTCAAATACACCTGTAATCAATGCCTGTGAATCAGCACAATTCCTTTATTATGAAACAAACACTAAAACTGGATTAAAAACAACTTGTGACATGTGTGGTACAAACACAGGCTCATGTGATTTTTAACAAGACACCATTATGGATTGGTATTAAAGGCAATGTACTGTAAGACAATATATGGATATTGATATTGATATCAAAGAATACAGAGCTTACTATCTCAGGCTTTAAAGAACAATAAAAAAAAAGGAATGCTTAATATTGTGCTAAACATGTTGTTATACTTAAAGGCCCCAATAATTACAAATTTGGGGAGAAATAAGAGTAAATCAAAATATAAAGATATAACAGTGTCATAATCATAACATACTTCCTTCTGAAATGTGAAAGATCATGTAGACAACAGAAATAATGAAGACCACAGCAGGGGTGCCTGGTGGCTCAGTCAGTTAAACATCTGACTCTTGAATTCAGCTCAGGTCATGATCTCAGAGTTGAGAGATGGAGCCCATGGCCGCTCTGTGCTGGGCCTGGAGCCTGCTTAAGATTCTTTCTCTCCCTCTCTCTCTGGCCCTCCTGCCCTCTAAAAAAATGAAAAATACAAAATAAATAATTAAGAGATGCCTGGGTGACTCAGTCGATTGAGTGTCTGATTCCTGATCTCAGCTCAGGTCTTGAATTCAGGTTCAACTTGTCTTAGTTGTTCATGGGTAGCTTAGTTTGTTACTGTTTAGCCTTTTCAAGATTGTCATTTTCTGAAAAGAGATAAATGTGAATCCAGTATATTCTTACGTAAAAATTCTCTTATAAACACTTCTTAAGAGTGATACATATTTAAAACATGTTTATTACACAGAGATAAAGAGATCAATGAAAAAAACCAAGGCAGAGAGTGGTTAAGTCACTTGCCTACTACCATCACGGATCTGGAAAATGGAAGGTCAGGATTCATTCCCAAGCATTTTGATATCTGACCCTGTGATGTAAATGCACCTTGAAACTGTGTATTCTTATCAAGGATTCATAGAATAAGAATATGTAAGGTCACCCAGGCTGTCTTAATAAAATTCAAAAGCAAATTAATGCAGATCAAGCTCTCAACCCATGATGGAACAAAATAAAAATTCAGCCTGAAACTAATATAACACTGTATGTTAACTATACTGGAATTAAAATAAAAAACTTAATAAAAAATATGTCTCTAAGAAGTCACACGCGTGCATGTGTGCAGGTGCACACATGCACTCCAGTGCATACACATAATTAAATATATTTGAAATAACATTGGTTAAGAGCCACCTGGCTGGCTCAGTCCACTGAGTGACAGATTCTTGGTTTCCGCTCAGGCTGTAACTCAGGGTCCTGGGATCCAGCCCCCTGTCAGATTCAGTGGGGAGTCTGCTTACGATTCTTCCCCTCTGCACCATCCCCACTTGCAAGCGCTCTGTCTCTTTAAAAATAAATAAATCTTTTAAAAAATAAGTAACTTTGGTTAACTCTAGAATGAAAACTAAAATTAAAATCTATTTGGAGATAAAAGATAATTAGTGCATAAGTTATTATTCCATAAAGGACCTTATTGAAGAAGTTCTTTTTTTTTTTTTTAAAGTGAATCTCTTAAAGGAAAATCTACAACTTGAGAGAGTGAGAGAGAGAGAAATATGGAGAAAATATGAAAGTAAATGATCTAAATATTGTTAAGAATTTACAAATAGAGGGCACTTGGGTAGCTCAGGTCATGATTCTGAAATCCCTGGTGTGCTTCTCTCAATGCCCCTCACCCTACTCATGTCTCTCTCTAATTCTCTCTCAAATACATAAATAAAATCTTTAAAAAAAATTCAAAAAAGTATTTACAAACAGGGAGCAAATTAATATAAAAAATACAATGATGAAAACAAGAGATTAAAATTTAATCAAAATAATTCAATCAAAATAAAAAAAAAAAAACACTGGATCAGTAAAACACAAACTTATTCTTCAAAATACCCAATAAAACAGGTGAGCCTCTGGCATATCTAAAAGAGAGAGAAATAGAAAAAGAGAACAAATAACCACCTACAAGGTATAAAAATTATTCACAGTTAAAAATGTGAGGAACTTAAAAAATGCACAAAATACGATGTTTGGCTTCATACCAAGAAATTCTCTAGGAAAACATAAGTTAACCACAGTGATTCTCAGAGAGAGAAAGTCCAAGTGTACCAATCATAGATGTTGGAAGAGTTGTCACGTCTATACTTAAATAGACAAAAAGAAAATAACAATAGCATTTAAAATAACCCTTTGAGAAAAAGATTTTTTTTTCCTTCTTCTTCTTGTTAAATGAACTTGTCTCATTATTAGAAAATAAAACCAGAACAATGGAAAGTGACTGACTTTTCCAGATGTCAAAAACTCACAGGAGTTCAAACAATATGGCATTAGCTCTGAAAGTAACAAGTAGATTAAATAAACAAAATAGATTAATGAAACAGAAGAAGTAGTCCAGAAGTAGATTCTTGCATCAATGTGAATCTGGCCTGGTATATGGGTCATAATTAAAGCCAAGTAGAAGAAGTATTGGATTAAAAAACACAAAAAGAAAAGAAATGGTTTGACTCATAAAAAGTATTGGTAGATTTGCATCTCCCATTGGGGAAAAATATAAGTTATGTAAAAATATCACAGCATTTACAAAATAATTCTCACTTAGGTTAAAGAACAAACACATAAAATAATTATCAACATATTTGGAGAAAATAAAATGTATACTTTTATAAAACTCTAACTGTAGACACAATGTAAAAACAGACATAAACTCTGAAGCTCTAAAGAAAATGGTCTGACTACATGTTTGACAATAAAAAATATTTTGATAAACTCTCTGTTAATGAAAATGTGATTTAAAAAGTTGAGAACAAATGACAAGGGAAACATATTTAAAATATGTAAAGAAGGGATTGCCACACAGCACATGTAAGGAGAATCTACAGTTCAAGGAAAAGAAAAACTAATCTACTAGAAACATCCATATAAATACAACTGGACGATGGAAAGAAGAAATACAAACATCAACCCAACTATTTTACTGAGGTAATAATAAACCTGATCAAAATCAAGGAAATAGTATCCATCAGCTCAATTTAGTAGGCTCATTCATACACTATTATCATATAAGATAAGAAAATACGGCCAATCGGAGAGTCAATATAATACATCAACATACCAATGTAATAAGTCAAGAAGCCAGGGTATCAATACACATACAAAAAGGTATGTCCATGCATAAGAAAAATGTATCTGAAAAATAATAAACAATTAAATCTTCTTCTCTGGGGAAAGCAAGGAAAAATGAGGCTAGTAGTGGAAGAGAATATAATTAAAGTCTTTTACATTTTTCTTTAGATTTTTCTGTTCTTTTTTGCCATTAGATAACATCTATGTATTATGTAAAAACACTTTTACATGCTGCCATAAATAAAGTCATCTACTTAAAATGCTCTTTCTTTCCTGCTAAGAATTGGAGCTGTGTTCTGTCGGAGGAAGGAAGCTAATAGGGAAAGACTGCCGTGGGGCAGCCCTGCTGTCCTTCACATATTTACCATGTTTCCCAGTTAGGAAAACAGGATTCAAAGTTCTGAATATATTTCTTGTAGCCTACATTTACAGTAGTGGGGCCCAGATGCGTTTTAAACCCAGATTCCTGGCTGCCCACCCACCGCCCTTTACACCATTCGCCTTTACACGGATATGGGTTCATCACAAAAGTAAAAAAAGAAAGTGTTACATTTATCAAAATCAGTGTAGATGATTGTTTCCTTATCATTTAAACAAAAGGACACCTGGCTGTGCAAGCTCTCTTACGAGTTTACAGGAGCAATATGTTATTGACAATGCATTTTAATGCCTCAAAGGGATCTTCCAAAGTTGTTCCATTTAGGTCTAAATGAAACT
Source organism: Vulpes vulpes (assembly GCF_048418805.1). Taxonomy (NCBI): domain Eukaryota; kingdom Metazoa; phylum Chordata; class Mammalia; order Carnivora; family Canidae; genus Vulpes; species Vulpes vulpes. The sequence goes on from NC_132786.1 coordinate 62,357,329, forward strand.
ACTTTGTTCAAATTGCAGGTGAGAAAGGAAAAAAAAAATTCACATGTGACAGGGAAGAAGAAAACAGCAAGTTCTATTTCTTCATGCCTCCCGCACCTTCTCCTGACTCAGAGAATGTTTATTTCTACATATGGCGGAGCTCACAGAGCTCTCCTCCTAGTGCTTCAAATCTATTTTGGTCTTATCTCTTTTGGAATTTAAGTCTCAGAGGCCATCTTTCCCCTCCTCTTTGATAACCTACCATCTGTTTATTTTCTAAAATAGAATATAAAAGAGTGAGTGTCAACTGTTGCAATCAGTGGATACTACAAGATTGTATCTACACAAATGAGATAAATGCATTCAACTAATTTAAACATCACGGGTTGCTAGTTAATTCCTCGACTCAGATAACTGGAGAGTTTTAGGAAATAACTCGATCTTTCTTGGAAAGCTATTAAAGTGGTCATGTGCATTGATCTAGACCCTAAAAGAAAGACATACTATAATTTTAAGAAATTTGAATCAGCATCTTTTAACAGCGCAACTGATTATGTGGTTGAAACACTTTCTAAATTGCTTGATGCTGTGATTTTCAAGGCGAACTGCAGAGAAAAAAATGTAATCTAGAAATGTGCTATTTTCTATTTATTTTAATTATAAATGTATTGTAAACTTAAGTTACGTTCACACACAGTAGGGTAAAAGAGAATGTTGAAAGCTCAACCTACAATCCAGAAGAAATGTTAGGTTATCCAAGGAATAATATGCTCTGCACTAAAATAAATAAATAAATAAATAAATAAATAAATAAATAAATAAATAAAAGTTTTGCTGTTATAAACCTCAACCTATTAAGTCAGTTTACATTGCTAGCTTAGTGTCTTAGCTTGTAAGATTATTCTTCTTTTCTGTAAGGACATAGGATTGTCCTTTCAAGCAGCTCTTGATAATGAAGTCTAATTGTCACATGTTTAGTTTACAGATGGGTTTTGCAAAACTCACTGCCATGGAGAGAGCAGGCCTCAGATGGCACAGTCAGGTCTGGGAGAAGGTTTTGCTTAGTTCTTATGCCAAAACATTTCCTCTTATTTTTTTTTTTAATTTTTATTTATTTATGATAGTCACACAGAGAGAGACAGAGGCAGAGACACAGGCAGAGGGAGAAGCAGGCTCCATGCACCGGGAGCCTGACGTGGGATTCTATCCCGGGTCTCCAGGATCGCGCCCTGGGCCAAAGGCAGGCGCCAAACCGCTGCGCCACCCAGGGATCCCAACATTTCCTCTTATTGTATTAATTCTGCTAATATGGGCCTTTAACGAATAGAGCCATTTCCATGTATCTATTTATATGGAGGTTTCTTCATTTAAAACAGGCTTTCTTAATAGGAAATCAAACAAAACACTGAGACCTTCCCTTTGATTCTTTGCTTTTGCAGCCCCAGGGCTCTCTCTTCTTGTGCCCCGGGCTAAGACTTGAGGGGTGGGGGTGGGGGTGGCCCCTCTTCTGTTTTGAATGTGGTGTGCTACCAAAGCAAACACATATCTGATATTGTCAGATTTTTAAAATGGAAATTTAACATGCAAGAAAGTTGTTGGGGGCAGTAGGGATCCAGGTGTCCTCCGCAGACATCCAGAACACCCCACGACTGCTACCCAAGTGCCACCTCCTCTGTACATCTTCCCTGCTCCAACCCACCAGAACCTGAATGTTCTCTCTCCTTTTCAGCCTCCCTGGAATGTATTTACATTTCTCTTGTCACACCACATTTACTCCACTTTATCCTCACAAAATCATAAACTACCTGAGGCAAAGGCAGTCTTATTTCAGTGTGAACATGACCAAGTGTGTTTATGAAATTTTAACTAAAGTGACTAGAAATGATGTCTTTAAAAGAGATTTAAGGGGAAAATGATATTTTATGTAGGTCATCCAAAAAATGAACATTTTCCTTTTTCAGAACTAGTTTCTGATTCATAAAATCGTTGAAAACGATGTTAGCACCTTTATCTTTTCACTTCAGGAAATCTCCCGGCATATTAATTATTGGTTAAAATGCCAAAACTTGTATATTTCTGCTTTGTGGATAAGGTGTAGTTGAAAATCGCCAACTCTGGCTGGAAAGAGGGCTAAAGTCCCAAACTGGCTCTGGGAACTGGACAGATTCCTGCACATCCTAATTGTCTGGTTCATCCTCTGTAAATACGAGCTACCAGCAGCAGCTCCGACTGCGAGGGTTCTAACATCCACGTGACACAATAATCACTCAGAGAATCCTTCCTTTATTCCTAACGAGGGTTACAAGGACCATATATGAAATACCATGTGGAGAACCATCCAAGATTAGTGAAGGCTAACTTCCTTCCACTACTTTTACTCTTTTTTTTCTCCAGTATTAAATAAAACCCTGTTTATAGCCCCTTATTTTGACCAGTACCATAAGTCATTGAAGTCATTGTCACTGTCTTCTTTTTTTTTTACCTTTGAATTTGCAAACATTTGCAAGATAAAAAGATTTTTTATATGCTTCATCCAAACGTTCCTAAGGATAATACCTTTTCAGGAAAATTTTCAAACTAGAAAAATAACCTTGATACAAGAATATTACATAAGTTGCAAAGCTTATTCAGATTTGGTCAGATTTTCCGAGTGAGGATAGAAGCAAGGATCACATGTTGCATTTGAATATTTTGATTCTTACGTGTTGCTTAATCCAGAACAGTGCTTCTGTCTGCCTCTGCCTTTCAAGAAGTTGACACATTGGAAGAATTCTTATTTTGTAGAGTGCCCCTCAGTGTGATTTTATCTAATAATTCCCTCATGATTAAATTAAGGCTCTGGATTTATGGCAGCAAAATAACTGATATTGTGTCTTTCTTAGTGTGTTATGTAACACGGCAAATGATGCCAAGATGTCATTACTCGTGATGTTACTTTGATCATTTAGCCAAGGAGTGCATGCCAGGTGTGCTATTGGTTATTTTTCCTCTTTGTAATTAATACAAATATGTGGATACATTTTGACTCTTTGTAAATATCCTGTTTTTCCTAAAACTCTCATCCATTCACTTTAGCAAACATACATTGATGTTTCTTTGACTTTTTAATTTTTAATGGTTTTAAATTGAAGTGTATAGTTGGCATACAGTGTTCTATTGGTTTCAAGTGTACGTTGTCGTGATTTGGTAATTCTATACATTCCTCAGGGCTCATCATGGTAGGTGTAGGCACCATCTGTCACCTTACAGGGTTGTTAAAATATTATTGACTGTATTCTCAATACTGTACTTTTTATTTCAGTGATTTATCTATTTTATAACTGGAATTCTGTACCTCTCAATCCCCTTCCATATTTTGCCATCTTTCCAACCACACGCCCTCTGGTAACCACCAGGGTGTTCTCTTACTTATGATTCTGTTTCTGTTTTTGTGTTTGCACACTTGTCTTTCTTTCTTTCTTTTTTTTTTTTTTTTTTTTGGTCTCATTTATTCCCTTAAGGTAATAGCCTCTAGGTCTATCTGTGTTGTTGTCAATGTCAAGGTCGTGTTCTTCTTTATGGGTGAGTAATTATCCATTCTATGTATATACCAATCCCTTCTTTATCTATTCATCTGTTGATGGACACTTAGGTTGTTTCATAATTTGGCTATTATAAGTAATACTGCAATGAACAAGGGGTGAATATATATAAATATATATTTCAAATTAGAGTTCTTATTTTATTTGGTTAAATGCCCAATAGTGGAATTACTGGATAAATATGCTATTGCTACTTTTAATTTTTTAAGGAACCCTCATATTGTTTTCCATAGCAGCTGTGTCAATTTATATTCTCACCAACAGTGTAAGAGGATTTCCTTTTCTCTACATTCTCACCAATGCTTGTAATTTCTGTTGTTTTGATACTAGCGATTCAGAGAGATGTAAGATGATATCTCAGTGTAGTTTGGATTTGCATTTCCTCGATGATAATTAATATTATTTTGTTCACATGTCTGTTGGCCATCTGTGTATCTTCTTTGGACAAAGATCTGTTCAAGTCTTCTCCCCGTTTTTAATTGGATGTTTTTTTCCCTTTTCATTGTTGAATTATATATGTTCTTATATATTTTATTAACCACTTATTGGGTATATCATTTGTAAACATTTTTTTCCCATTAAGGAAGGTTACCTTTTTTGTTTTGTTAGTGGTTTTCTTTGCTGTGTAAAAGCTTTTTATTTTGGTGTAGTGTTAAGTTTATATTTGCTTTGTTTCCTTTCCCCCAGGAGACATATCCATAAATATGTTGCTAAGGCCAATGACTAAGAGATTACTGCCTATATTTTCTTGTAGCAGTTTTATGCTTTTCAGACTTCTATTTAAGTATTTAATCTCTATTGAGTTTATTTTTGTGTATGATGTAAGAAAGTAGACCAGTTCCTTTTTTTTTTTTAGTTCCTTTCTTTTGTATATAGTTGTCCAGTTTTCTCAGCGCCATTTATTGAAGATACCGTGTTCTCCCCATTGGATATCCTTGCTTCCTTTGTCACAGATTAATTGATCAAAAATTGTGGGCTTTTGGGGGCTCTCTATCCTATTCATCTACACACCTGTTTTTGTGCCAGTAGCATACTGTTTTTATTACTACAGCTTTGTAATTTATCTTGAAAACTTGGATTGTGATACCTCCAGTTTTATTTTCTTTTCTCAAGATTGTTTTTATTTATTTTTTCCTATTTGGTCTTAAATAGTTCCATTCAAATTTTATTTTTTTTGTTCTAATTCTGTGAAAAAAATATTGCTGATCTTTTGATAGGGATTACACTAAATCTGAGTATTTCTTTGGGTAATGTAGACATTTTAATAATATTTATCCTTTCAATCGTTCAGCATGGGATATATTTCCATTTGTATCATCTTTGGTTTCTTTCATCAGTGTTTTATAGTTTTCAGAGTATAGGTATTTCACCACTTTGGTTAGGTTTATTCCTAGATATTTTATTGTGTTGGTGCCATTAAAAATGGGATTGTTTACTTAGTTTCTCTTCTAGCTATTTCATTATTAGGGTAAAGAAATGCAACAGGGTTTTAAATATTAATTTTATATACTGCAGATTTATTGAAATCATTTATCAGTTCCATTAGTTTTTTGGTGGAGTCTTTAGGGTTTTGTTTATATAGTATCACATCAGGGCGCCTGGAGGGCTCAGTGATTGAGTGTCTGCCTTCAGCTCAGGTCATGATCTTGGGTTCCTGGGATCGAGTCCTGCATCAGGCTCCCCATAACGAGTCTGCTTCTCCCTCTGCCTATGTCTCTGCCTGTCTCTATGTGTCTCTCATGAATAAATAAATAAAATCTTTAAAAAAATACATATATAGTACCACATATAGTACCATGCATCATCATAGACACATCATACTGTCACATTTACTTTGTTATTGCCAATCTGGATGATTTTTATTTATTTTTCTTGTCTGATTACTAGTAGTAAAACTTCCTGTACTACATTGAATGAAAGTGGCAAGAGTCAATATCCTTGTCTTATTCCTATTCTTAAAGGAACAGCTTTCCATTTTTCACCTTTGAATATTCTGTTAGCTGTGGGTTTTTCATATATATTATTATTATATTGAGGTTTGTTGTCTCTAAACCAACTTGGTTGAGAGCTTTTATCAGAAACGGATGTTGTATTTTGTCAATCTTTTTTCTGCATATACTAAAATGATTATATGGTTTTTATTCAATGTTTGATTTGTGACTACCATTGGATCCACATGCAACATTCACGTATATAGCAGTCAATATTATGTTGATGGTTGCTTAAGTTCAAACACATTCTAAAAGCCCTATAGTTTACCCTTCCCTCCACATTTTATGTATATGATACCATATTTTACATCTTTTTATTTTGTATATTCCTTGAGTAATTTTTGTAGATATAATGGATGTTACTACTTTTGTGTTTTAACTTCCATCCTAACTTTATAATATACTATCTTTATAATATGTTTGCTTTTAACAGAGATTTTTTTCCTTTTATTATTTTATTGCTTCTAGTTATGACCTTTTATTTTTAAAGAATTCCCTTGAACATTTCTTGTAAGGTTGATTTTTGGTAATGAAATCCTTTAACTTTTGTGTGTTTGGTAAACTCTTTATTTCTCTCTTCATTCTGAATGATTACAGTGCCAGGTAGTTATTCTTGATTGCAGGTTTTTTGTTTGTTTGTTTTTGTTTGTTTGTTTGTTTTTAATTTGAACACTTTGACTATATCATGCCAACTTCTAGTGGCCTGCAAAGGTTCTGCTGAAAAATCAGCAGATGGTCTCTGGAGTTTCTCTTTTAATGTAACTGTTTGCTTTTCTCTTGCTACTTTTAAGATTCTCTCTTTATGTTTGATTTTTGCCATTTTAAAAATTTAAATTCAATTTGCCAACATATAGTACATCATTTGTTTCAGATGTAGTTTCCAATAATTCATCATTCATATAACACCCAATGCTCATCACAGCACATGCCTCCTCAATGCTCATCACCCACTTACCCCATAACCCCACCCACCTCCCCTTCAGTGACATTCAGTTTGTTTCCCAGAATCAGGAGTCTCATATGGTTTGTCTCCCTCACTGATTTTTTTTCCCATTCAGTTTTCCCTCCTTCTTTTTGGTCCTCTGTATTATTATTTATATTCTACATATGAGTGAAACCATAATCGTCTTTCTCTGATTGACTTATTTCACTCAGCATAATACCCTCCAGTTCTATTCACATCAATGTGAATGGTATGTATTTATCCTTTCTGATGTCTGAGTGATATTCCACTGTATATATACATCACCTCTTTATCCATTCATCTGTTGAAGGACAGTGTGGCACCTTCCACAGTTTGGCTATTGTCGACATTGCTGCTGTGAACATTGGGGTGCAGGTGTCCCATTATTTCACTATGTCTGTGTCTTTGGGTTAAATACCTAGTAGTGAAATTGCTGGGCTGTAGGATAGATGTATTTTAATTTCTTGAGGAACCTCCATACAGTTTTCCAGAGTGACTGCATCAGCTTGCATTCCCAACAACAGTGGAAGAGGATTCCTCTTTCTCCACATCCTGACCAACAACCATTGTTTCCTGCCTTGTTAATTTTAGCCATTCTGTCTGGTGTGAGGTGGTATCTCTTCATGGTTTTGATTTGTATTTCTCTGAAAACATGAATAGACATTTCTCCAAAGAAGACATACAAATGGCCAACAAACATATGAAAAAAAATGCTCCACATCATTTGTCATCAGGATTTTTGGTATTTTAATTATTACATGTCTAGAGGTTGACCTCTTTATGTTCATCTTATTTGGGGCTCTCTGTGTGTCCTGGATCTGGATTTCTGTTTCTTTCCCCAGATTATGGAAGTTTTCAGATATTATTTCTTCAAGTAATAGTTATGCTTTCTTCCCTTTTTCTTCTCCTTCTGGGATCCCTATAATGCAAATGTTATTGTGTTTGATGATGTCCCAGAAGTCCATTAATTTATTCTCATTTTTCATTATTCTTTTTTTTTTCATTTTGATGTTCAACTTCATTGCTTTCCATTACCTTTTCATCCAGCTCACAGATCTGTTCTGCATCCTCTAATCTTCTGTTGATTCCCTCTAGCGTATTTTTCACTTTAGTTATTGTATTCCTCAGCACTATTTTTTTAAAGATTTTATTTATTTATTCATGAGACACAGAGAGAGAGTGAGAGAGGCAGAGACACAGGCAGAGGGAGAATCAGGATCCATGCAGGAAGTCCAACGTGGGACTCGATTCAGGGTCTCCAGGATCACGCCCTGGGCTGAAGGCGGCGCTAAACCACTGGGCCACCCGGACTGCCCCCTCAGCACTATTTTTTAAAAAATATTTTCAGTCTCTTTGTTGAAGTTTTCACCTGTTTCAGTCACTCTTCTCTCAAGTCCATTGAGGATCTTTATGAACATTACTTTGAATTTTTCATCAGGCATATTGCTTATCTTTTTTTTGTTTCACTTTTTTGTAATTTTGTCTTGTACTTTCATTTGGCACATATTCCTCTGTCTCTTCATTTTGTCTAACTCTCTTCATTCGTTTCTATGTATTAGGTATGTCAGCTGTATCTCCTGGTCTTCAAAGTAGTGCTATTATGTAGAAGAGATCCTGTGGTTCCCTATTGTGCAATCCCACCCTAGTCATCTGAACCAAATACTCCAGCAGTATTCCCTGTGTAGTTTGGGTGTGACTTCCTGTAGTGGCTGAGCCATGGTTGCTTCACCATGTGTGTCCTGGATCTGGATTTCTGTTTCTTTCCCCAGATTATGGGAAATCTTCAGGCATGAAGATATGCTTCAGGCATGCTGGTGGGTGTGGCTGGCCTTCAGCCCAGCAGGCTGCAATGACCTGCTTTGCCTACTGTGTGTGCACTGGTCTGGGTTTGTTCCCTGCATTGTTGAAAGGCCTGGCAGCAGCCACCAAAGGCTCACTGATGAGCAGGGCCAGCCCTCAGCCTGGCTCTCTGCAGTCAACTACTGCAACAGTTGTTGGTTCACCAAGAAGCTGTCTTGTTCCTTCTGTAGCCAGTAAAAAGCCTGGCTGCAGGAACTGGAGTCTTGCAGTGGGGTTATCTTCTCCCCTGCCCAGGCCAGGAGTCATTTGGGAAAAACACTGGTCCCAGCTATGGCTACCTACACGATGTAGTGGGGCAGGAACCACTTTGGAGGGGCTTCTGTTAAAGCAGGTAGGTTGGGTGAGGTGGGTCTGCAGAATGCTGGGGCAGGGCACACAGTATTGGCAAGAAATATAGAGAGTGTTAGAATTAGCTCCTACAAACACCCTACTATCAAGGATGGAGGAGAGCGAGCAAAATGGTGTACACCAGCATATTTGTTCCTAGAGAAATTTCTTGCAGATCCCTGACCCTCTGGCACACATCCTAAAATCAGTCAATAAATCTTCATGTATACCCCGGGCAGTTTTCACACTGTTGCTTCTGTGCTGTGTCTTGCACTAAGTTATTTGGCATGCTGCCTCTTTAAGGGCAGAAACTGTTTCTTATCTCCCGCTGTCTCTCATGGAGTTAAATCCACAATGGTTCTTGAAACTTCTGGATTTAAGCCCTGATGATTTTCAAAGTCAGACATTTTGAGAACTCATCTTCTCAGTGCAAATCCCCTGTGTCAGGTATACTTCGTGTAGGGTCTGATACTTTCGCTTCTCCATCCTTGTTATGTCTCTCACATTTGTGGTTAGTCATGTTCAGAGTTTGGTTCCCAATAGTATCTGTGCCCATTCTCCTCTTTTCCATATGGACTTCCCTCTAAAATTAGCTGTGAAAGGTCTGCTCTGCCAGTCTTCAGGTCATTTTCACAGTTAATTACACAAATGTAGTTGTTGCTTCAGTGTATCCATGGGACAAGGTGAGCTCAGGATCTTCCTATTCCACCATCATCTTGTTTACTTGTACTACTTTGATGTTTCTTGTTTGAAATAATTAGTTCCATAGTGTTTATCAAAGGGTGATTTTTCTGTTTTGATTATTTATTTGACATATATTAATTGGAAATATACCATAAGGAACAGTTTTGCCTTCTTCCCATTTATTATTTATGCAATATCCACTCATGGATATTTGTTTCGGCACATGGGTTACAAGTCATTGCTATCATTATTTATTTTATTGCTTTAATTGCCCCTTATTTGTCCACTGAGGGTCCCTTTATATTGGCTCCTCTGTCATTTAGATATGCCCTGAAAATTTTTTGATCATATCAGGTTTTTCTCGTACTTCTCCTGCCTCACCCTGAAGTCTGGTTTCTTTTATTGGAGAATGCTATTTATAAACAAGGTCTGGGGACTAAATTTTCTCATTGTTACAGGTTTGTCTTTGTTTCTAGACTTCCCTAAGACCCAGTTAGGTGATGGGTGTTTATAAGCCATGGAACTACTGACACACATATATGTCTCTCTCTCTCTCTCTCTCTCTCTCTCTCTCTCTCTCTCATCTATAAATCTATTTCTATCCATTTATGTTTCTTTCTTTCTTTTTATTCATTTATCCAACCATCATCTACCTATCTATAAACTCGAGTTCATACTGATACTTCTGGCAGTCATCAGCATCACAGTTTCATCTTTTTCTTTTCTATTTCTTATTTGTATCTCCCTTCTCCATCACTAAAAAACATAGTCCCCATTTTCCAAAATACGTTGAATCACCTTCTAATAGAATATACATAAAGTACTTTAAGAATTACTAAACCATATCCCTATGAAAAACAAACTTACTAAGAGAGAACAATGTTTATGTGTAGGTCTTTTTTTTTAGCCTTGTTATATATAGTCAAAATGTTTCCCATTAATTTGGTAAGTTGTTGTTTTTTCCTTCCCCATCCTTTCTATTGTGGCCATGCTTTACATTTTCGTAGAGTTAAGTCCATTTGTTATACTTTGAATTCCAAGTTGGGCTGTCCCCATATCCTCATTTGGGTTGTCCCCATATCCTCATTGATCTTAATTATTTATTTTTACATATGTGAAATATTACCATTGTCCTATAAGTTAGAGCTACTCAAAAGAGTATATTCAGAGAAGTATGTTTTTCTGCTCATTCCTTCTCTCCCATTCCTATCATCCATTCTTCCTGACCTTTTCCCAACAAACCCTGGAGCTATCCATTCTCATTGATCATGAGCTAATCATGCTTGTATTTCCTTTTTTTCACAAATGAGGCAATATATGTACATTATCTTATTTACTTTTTTCTTATATTAACAGTAACATTATATATGTTTACGTATACATATGTATTTATAATATATAAACACACATGTGTGTTTAACAATATATCCTGAAAATTACTTCCTATCAGTTATTAGAAAGTTTTCTTCTTTATCTATGTATGTATATATTGCACAGTGCTCTGCTTTGTGGATTCAATGTGGAGGTGCCAATGAACGATAGCCTATTAACACTCACTTACATATGCTTCTCAGGTAATACACAATATTTTACATTTATAAAAATATGCATATGCATTTTTGTATTGTTGAAAGTATATCTTCAGAATAAATTCCTGGAAGTGAAAAAGGTGGGTCAAAAGAAAAGGGTACATGTAGGTTTTTTTGTTTTTGTTTTTGTTTTTAGATATTTTAATCTAGTTATTTTAAAGGGATTTTCATTTAAATTTCCTTTGGAAGAAATATGACAGTTTCTTCACAAATTGAGAATGTTCTAATATTCCTTTTTTTTCTCGTTGATCCTACATCTGTTGATTGGACAAAATACTGTAAGGGTTATGTTTACATAACTCTATATCGCTTATATAACTATGCTGAGTTATGTAAGTGAAATGTAAATCTCTTCTCAGCTATAAAAATTTATTTCCTCTCCTAAGCTAATAATGGAAAAAATCACTTTTTATTGCCAGAATTGTTTTGAATTCTATTACTTGCATATATTTTTCAAACACCTAATCTTTGCTACACTTAAATGATATCACTTTTAATTCTAAATTTCTCATTTAGACTCATTTCTCATTTCATTTAATAATATTACAAACATTTACATAGAATATATATTCTATCATCTGATGCCATATCATTTTTCTTTAAATATATAGATATATTAAAAGATTGTTTCCACTTATCAAAAAATAAACAACTTAATTAAAAATGGACACAAGACTTGAACAGACATCTCACCAAGGAAGACATATAAATGGTAAGCATATGGAATGATTCACTTTATCATATGTCATTAGGAAAATGCGATTTTAAATAACAGTGAGATACCACTACACACCTACTAGAATGGCCAAAATCCAAAAACATTGACAGCACCAACTGACAAGGATTTTAAACAACAAGAACTCTCATTCATTGCTGATGGGAATGAAAATTGGTCTGGCCACTTTGGAAATATGTTTGTCAGTTTCTTACAAAACTAAACATATTATTACCATATGATCCAGTCATTGAATTCCTTAATATTTACATACAGGAGTTAACAGCATGTCCACACAAAAACATGCACAGGGATATTCATAGAAGCTTTATCAGTAATTATCAAAATTTGGAGCAACCAAGATGTCCATTGGTAGATGATAAATGCATCAAATACTGTGGTTTATCCAGACAGTGGAATACTATTCTATGCTAAAAAGAAATGGTTATCAAGCCACAAAAGACATGATGGAAACCAAAATGCATATTACTAAGTAAAAGAAGCCAATCTGAAAAAAACTACATATATAAGTTCAACTATATGAAATTCTGGAAATTACAAAACTCATGGGGACAGTAAAAAAAAGTCAGTAGTTGTTGGGGGTTAGGGAGGAGGGGGGATAAATAGAGCACAGAGGATATTTAGAGCAGTGACACTATTATGACACTATAAAGGTAGATATATGTCATCATATATTTGTCCAAACCCATAGAATGTATGCCACAACACCAAGAGTGAACCCTAATGTAAACTAAGGACTTTGGATGATTATGGTTTGTCAGTTTGTAGGTTCATGGATTCTAACAAATGTACCATCTGGTGGGGATGTTCATAATTGGGGAGACTGTGATGTGTGAGGGCAGAGAGAATTTGGGCAGCAGGAGGTATATGGGAACTTTCTGTACTTTATGTTCAGTTTTGCTGTGAACCTAAAACTGTTCTAAAAAGTAAAGTCTATTTAAGAGAAAGAAAATAAAAAGGTTATTGCCAAGAAGCGTTCCACTTCTGTCATGGGGTGTCAGAACCTCCATGAATTCTTTCCCTTGTGAAGAAACCTTACGTGATAAAAATCAGCAAAACAAAAGAAAGAGCATTTAGAGTCTTTGGAAATTATTCTAGAAGTATACAGCACATGAAGAAACATTTACTCAATAATTTCTCTGTGTTATAAACAGCAAGAGTCTGTGGCACTCAAGTCTGTGACACAATCTATCTCTTCCCCCAATTCCAGCTCCACACTACATGAGTTGGCCAAGAATATGGGGCACCATCTGTCCTCAGGTCTCAGTTAAGTTGTATAATATCTTAGGGGTATAGGCACCAATATTTCTCATCCTGTCCATCTCTGAGTTGCAGAGGCCATATTCCTGGCTAGTGTAGCTGAGCAATCGGGACTTCCACCCTTTATCCAGTTTTCACTGATATGATGAAATATGTACCCCAGACAAGGCAAACCAAGAATACTGGAATCCGAGGCACCTTTACCCCAACTTGCACATAGAATTGAGTTTCCATGCCAACCTAAGAATATGCGATGCTACTGTCACCATTTAATGCCCTTCTCATGAAGCAATGAGTCACTGCAAGAGAAGTAAACCTCTGTTTCTACCTCCAGCTTTTGATCAGTGACACAGAGATTTTTACTCAGGAAAGAGGTAGTTTATAAGCACAAACACTTTCCCCAGAGGAACTAAATTTATTCAAAATAGAGTATAAATGAGTCCATGCTTAGAGAAGCTCCCACATACAATGGAAAAATTGTTAGAAAGCAGTTAAAGTGTAGGCTTCATAGAACCAACATGCTAAAGTGTGGGGCAAATAGCTTACCCGAGATAAAGAGACTGTTAAGAAGAGGCATACTGAGAAGGACAGCAAAACCAAAACAAAAATACACAGACTGCCCTAAAAAATTACTGTTGCAAAAGCGACCAGATTTCATTGGATCAAATTATGGAGCAACTTATTCTCCGGACATTAACAAAGTACTAGAGAATTAGCTGGCAGTTACTCAGCCTAACCCTTGTGTGTGATATCAACAGATCAGAGACAAAGACAAAGACTTCCCTTCTAGAACCACCAGAATTACTGTGTGCATGCCCAAGGCTGCACCGTTTGAGGAGAAACATTACTGGCTTCATACTTCATAGAGTATATAGTCTTCAATTAAAGATAGAGCCAGGTCAATGGACAATTAACAAGCAAAGAAAAGCAACAGCAACCTCCATGATGGGGAGATCTATTTTCTTAGAGATTATGCAATTCAAAGAACAGAAAGAAAAAAGAATGAAGAGAAATTGTCAGATCCTTAGAGATATGTGGGATGCTATCATGCACACAAACATACTTGTAATTAGAGTACCAGAAGGACAGGAAAGAAATAAACAGAATATATATATTTTTAAATAATTGCAGAAGTTCTCCTAACTTGGATGATTTAAAAACAAAACAAAACAAAACACATTAATCTATGCATCCAAAACTCAGTGAGTTTCAAGTAGAAAAAAAAAAAGGGAGATCCACAACCAGATGCCTCATAGGACATATAAACCTAAGACACAGAAACAGTCTTTTAAGCAATTACAGTAGACATAAAAGGCGACCAACCTAAAATGAGCAGTTATTATTTCAGAAATTTATCAGAAATAAGAATAATTCACAGGGCTAAAGAATACAGTACCATCAACCAAGAATCTTATATCCAGCACAACTATTGTTCAAAAATGAAAGTGAAATAAAAATGTACAAATTAATTGAGAATAAGGAAGTGTGTTGATCTTAGGCACATCTTACAATAAATACTAAAGGAAATTCTCTAGACTAAAAGCAGAGGACTCTGTAATATTTCAAATGCTAATAAAAAACAATGAGAAATTGGTAAAGGTAACATTTATAAATAGAGGAATAGATGTACATTTCTTCTTCTTTTTTCTAATGAGTTTTAAACTAAATTTTATAAAACAACTTGTGCACAATTGTATTTTTGAATTAGAGACTTAACAAGTGTAGCATTCTGACAACAGCAATGAAGGTGGACTGGGCACAGCTGTGTTGGAGTAAGGAAATTACACCATATGCTAAGTCAACCTACAGTCAGGGGAGAAGAAAACCAAAAATGTTTAATAAGGAGTTTAATATAACAGATTCTATAAATACATGCATTTTCTCCCTCTAGGCTTCTTCAGAATAAGCTTTGAAAGAAGCTATAAAATTTTAAAAATTTATATAAAGAAATTGTAATGTACTGTCGGATAATGTATATAAAAATAGTAACGTGACACTGCAGGAGAGAATGGAATTACATAGGAACAACACATTTATCTCACTGTAAATAAGATAGTATAAATCTGAAGTAGAATCTGATAAGTTAACATGTATATACTAAGTCCTAGAGAAAACAGTAAGAAAACAACTCCAAAGAATATATTGAAATATCATTAAAGGAATTAAAGTGTTATAGTAGAAAATTTAAGCTTAATCCAAAAGATAGTGGTAAAGTATTATTGAAGGAACAAAAGTGTGATGTATAGAATAAATGAAATATCTGATTTAAATAAAACTACTCATTAAATATCATTAGATGGATATAGATTAAACAATTCAATTAAAAACAGATTATTGGACTGGCTTTTTTTTTTTTTAAAAAAATGAGATTCAACCATATATCATATCCAAGAGATACACCTTAGTTACAAAGATACATATATGTTAAAGTAAAAGGAGAGAAAATGATATGTCATGAAAATAGCAAACATAGGAAAGGTAGAGTGACTACACTAATATTATATAGAATAATCTTTAAAATAGAAAATATTAGTAGAGATTAAATGAGACCTTTTTAAATGATCAAGTTGTCATTCAGAAATATAATTATAAACACATATGTACTTAACAACAATGCCACAAATACTCAAAGCAAAAACTAACAGAAGAGAAGGCAGAAGTAAACAACTCAAAAACAATAGTTGGAGACTTCAATAACTCAATTTCAATAATGGAGAAAACAAATAGGCAAAAGATCAAGAAGCAGCAAAAGGGCTTTAGTGACACTGTAAATTAGCTACGTCTGACAAAAATGATTATAAAACTATCCAACCAACAGCAGAGCACACATTTTTATCATTTGTAAATGAAATAGTCTCCAGGAAAAACCATATATTAACCTCTAAAAGGTAAATGGATTAAAATCATTAAAAAATGTGTTCTCTAATTACAGTGTAATTGAATTACATATCAATAATAGAAAAATTGGAAAATTCACAAATTTTTGGAAATTATACAACACATACCAAAACAAGTAATAAAGAATAAATCACAAAGGAAAATACAAAACACTTAGGGATATTGGCTAATGTATATAGACTATTCCAGAATTCAGGAGTTGCAGCTAAAAATAGAGCCACCCTGTTATCCAGCAATTTCACTACTAGGAATTTACCCAAAGAATACAAAAATACTAATTCAAAGGGATACATGCCCCCCTAGTGTTTATAGCAACATTATCTAAATAGTCAAATTATGGAAACTGCCTGTGTCCATCCAGTGATGAATGGATAAAGGTTTGGTATATATAAAATGGAATATTGCTCACCCATAAAAAGAATGGAATCTTGCCATTTGCAATGACATGGATGGAAGTAAAGAGTATTATGCTAAGTGAAATAAGTCAATCAGAGAAAAAAAAAGTATGATTTCACTCATATCTGGAATTTAAGAAACAAAACAAACAAGCAAAGGGAAGGAAAAAGAGACAGGGAGGCAGATTAAGAAACAGACCCTTTTAACTATAGAGTCCCAGAGGTGAGGTGGGTGGAGGGGTGGGTGAAATAGTTGATGAAGTTAGAGAAAGGTACTTGCTGTGATGAGCACTGGATGTTGTATGGAAGTGTTGAATCTCTATATTATACAACTGAAACTAATATTACATTAAACTAATATAGTATGTTAACTAACTGGAATTCAAATAAAATATTCTAAAAATTAAAAGTATAAAGCAGGATTCAGAGGGAGATTTATAGCTATACATATCTAAATGTAAAAGAAGAAAAGTCTCAAATCAATAACCTAACCTTCCACTATTTGAGACATTGGCATCAGAAGAGAAGCAAACTTAAGCAAGGATAAAGGAAATAATAAAATTAGAGCAGAAATTAACCAAATAGAGAATAGAAAACTAATATAGAAGGTGAACAAAGACCAACGTTCATTCTTTGAGATCAATAAAATTGAAAAAAAAAAAAAACTTCTAAATTCTAAATTCTGCTAGAAGACATAAATCACATAAATCAGAAATGATAGAAGGAAGAGATGCTATCACTGACCTTACAGGAATGGAAAGCTTCTAAGGGAATATTGAACTATATGCCAACAAAATAGATAATTTAAATGAAATAAATTTATTAAAGAACATTAGAAAGACACAAAATACCAAGAATGATTTAAGAAGAGACAGAAAATCTGAACAGACCTACACAATATAATATGATTTGATTAGTAATATAAAATACCCACAAAGGAAAGCCCAGGCCTAAATAACTTCATGGTGAATTTTACCAAATATTTAAAGAGGAGTTAATATTAATTCTTCAAAACTCTTCCAAAAAATGTAAGAGGAAGAACACTTCTCAATTCATTTTATGGAGTTAATATAAGCCTTTGTATATGTATATAGATAGTAGACCCAAAAAATGTGAGAACATCACAAAGGAAAAATCTATAGATAATGTCTCTTACGAAGATAAAACCCAGGAACGTGTAAAAAGGATTATACATCATTCAAAATGTAGATGCAAGATTGACTTAATATGCAAAATCAATTAATGTAATGTACCATACTAGTAGAATAAAGGACAAAAGCCACATGACCATCTCAAAAGATACAGAAAAAACATTTGCAAAAATTCAGCTCTCTTTATGATAAAAATAAAAATACTCAACACACCAGGATATCATTTGATAAAGGGCATCTATAAAAATGCATGGCTAACATCACCCTTAATGTTAAAATACTGATTGCTATCGCCTAAGATCAGGAACAAGGGAAAGACGTCCACTCTTCCTATATCTTTTCAATGTCATCCTGGATGTTTTAGCTACAACCACTAGGAAAGAAAACAAGAGAAAAAGCATTCAGATTGGAAAGAGAGAAGTTGAACTATCTTTAACTGCATATAATGCACCCTCGAATACGGAAAATCCTAAGAAATCCAACGAATAAGACTATTAGAACTACTAAATTTGCCAAGCTTGCAGAGTACAAGATAAAACTGTAGAAATAAATTCTTTCTATATATTTGTAATGAACAATCTGAAAATTAAATCAAGAATACAATTCCATTTATAACAGCTTATAAAAGAATGAGATATTCACTGATGCTTTTAACAGAAGTTCCAGCTTAAACTATGAAAACTTCAAACTATTTTTAAATAAAGATCTAAGTAAAAAGAAAAAAAAAAGATCTAAGTAAATGGGATGAAATCCCTTGTTCTTGAATCAGACGGAATAATGTTAAGATTCAATATCCTTAACTGAACTACATCTTCTATATAATACCCAGGAAAATCTTTTTGGATATCAACGAATTGGTCTTACAATTAGTGTGAAAATTCAAGGGACCCAGAATACTTAAAATAGTCTTAAGAAAAGAGAAAAGGAGAGCTAAGTTATAGAATTGTGCTAGGTTTCCCAAACCTACTACATATCTGTAGTAATAAACATAGCATTGTACTGACATAAAGGTAGACATAGAAATCCAAGGAGTAAAACTGGGGTAAAAATAACATTACATTTATGATCACTGAGTTTTATAAGACTGTCAAGACAATTCAGAGGGGGAAATGATAGTCTTCTCAACAAATGGTGTTGGAACAACTAGATATCCACTTGTAAAAATTGAAGTTGGATCCCTACCCAATTCAAAGCACAAAAATAATGAAAAATGGATCAATGACCTAAATGTAAAAGGTAAACCTCTAGGACTCTTACAAAGAAAACACAAGCACTGATCTTTATGACCATGGAGAAAGCAATGATTTATTTTTTTTTTTAATTTTTTTTTTTAATTTTTATTTATTTATGATAGTCACACAGAGAGAGAGAGAGAGGCAGAGATACAGGCAGAGGGAGAAGCAGGCTCCATGCACCGGGAGCCTGACGTGGGATTCGATCCCGGGTCTCCAGGATCGCGCCCTGGGTCAAAGGCAGGCGCCAAACCGAAAGCGATGATTTAAATATAAATTGGGCTTCATTAAAACTAAAATCTTTGGTGCATCAAAAGACATTATCAAGAAAGTAAGAAGACAACTTATAGAATGGGAGATCTTACAAGTTATGTATCTGACATGAGATTTCTACCTAGGATACATAAAGAATTCTTGCTTCAGTAATAAAAAGACAACCAACTTTTTAAATGGGCAAAGAACCTATATAGACAATGCTCTAAGTAATATATACAAATAGCCAATGATCATCGGAGAAGCTATTTAACATCATTAGCCATCAGGAAAATGCAAATTAAAACCGTAATGAGATAGCACTTAACATTCACTATAATGTCTATTATTAAAAATTCAGATAATAACAAGAGTTAGGAAGGATTGAAGAAATCAGAAGCCTCTCACACTGGTAGCGCAAGTATAAAATACAGCAATGTCATTGGAAATCAGCCTGGCAGATTTTCAAAATATGAAACATAAAGTTACCATATGGTCCAGGAATTCCAGTCCTAAGTATATCTCCATAAGAAATGATGAAAAGATTTATCCATGCAAAAACCAGTACATGAATATTCATAACAGCATTATTCATAATGGCCCCATGTGGGAAAATCCCAATTGTCTATCAACTGATAAATGCATGAAGAAAATGTGACATATCCTTACCCCGGAGTAGTATTCTGCAGTAAAAAGGTATGAGGTGGTGACACATGCCATGACACAAATGAATTCTAACGACATCATGCAAAGTGAAAGAAGGTGAGGCGTAGACTACCATATATTATGTGATTCTGCCTATGAAACTCCTAGATTTGGCAAATGTGTAGATATGGAAAGTATGGTAGTGGTTGTCAAGGGCTGGGTAGAGAGGAGGACGGACATCAAGTGCTCATGATTATGGGGTTTCTCTTTGCTGTGAAAAAAACAAAAAAAAAAAAAAACAAAAACAAAATTAGATTGTAGTGAAGGGGTACATCTCAATATACTGAAAACTATAGGACTCTACAATCAAAACAGTGAATTGTATTATATGTAAATCAGATCTAATTATATATAAAAAGTGTTAGTATATTTATATTTGCATAGATATATCTGTTTATATAGACCTCTCTCTCTCTCTCTCTTCTCTCATGTCAATGATTCTTTTTTTTTCTGAATATTGTTAGAAACCCACCATGCTACCATGCTGCTCTGCTAGATGTCATAGTGTGCAAGTGTTCTCTAAGATAAAACTAAGTGTTTCTGCATGACAATGCACAAATGCAATATTGGATTTTCAAATGTGCTTTTTTTTTTACTGTAACATCTTTCCTATGTTTAAAGTTTTTATATGAGGGTTTCAAAAAAAATTCATAGCGCGCTAACAAAAGACATTGCTGTTTTATGGAAAGGGACTCTAAGTGAATTGTTACTCCCCCCCTTCTTTTCTAGCATTTTTTAAACTTTAATTGTGAGCTACCATTGCTGGTTCCGGAGCTCTCCTGATTGATTTAATCTAGTCACAGAACCTACCATTGGATTGTCTTCTTCCCTTCCGTTTTCGTTCTTTCACATGCTTAATTTTGGATATTAAATCAAACAAAAAGAAAAAAAAAAATCCTTCCTACTTAAGAAAAAAAAAAAAAAAGGAGGAAGTCTCCGGCCAAGGACATTCTAAATAAAAACAATGATTATAATTCTATTTTAAAAGTGTTTCCATCTGATTCCCTCAGAAAACAGGCAGCACACTGTACTTGGTGTTTTTCAGAGGATTTAT
Source organism: Vulpes vulpes (assembly GCF_048418805.1). Classification (NCBI taxonomy): domain Eukaryota; kingdom Metazoa; phylum Chordata; class Mammalia; order Carnivora; family Canidae; genus Vulpes; species Vulpes vulpes. Next base: position 62,377,987 of record NC_132786.1, read on the forward strand.
AAAATCATACTCAGAGCACGGTAAACACAGGGGATAGTGGGTGCAGATGAGGTCCTTTTCTGTTCCTGGGGCTGAAGGTTCAAAGGGAAGTTGGCTTTATCTCATTAAGAGGAGGCCCTGAAGGAGTCACAACCTTTGAGAGAGGAACCAACCTTTCCTATCCCTCCCTTCTGGAAGAAAAGAAATAAAACTCCCAACTTACTCCCCCACTCTCTCCACGAACTCCTGCCAGTGCTCACTGTTGCCCAAGCAGACTAGCAGGTGGAAGTCGGGAGAGTTCACTGCACCTGGATTATACAGGTGGGTGGAGAAGGATGTAGCATTGGCAGGCGTAGAGATAACACCTAGCACGACACACGTTAGAAACCACCGTGCAGTAAACACGATTGCCCAAAGAGACTAAGAATTCAAGAACATTTGTCCATGTCACTCACCAGAAGAACCTAATTTATTCATAAAGTTACATAGTCAGGTGGGTCATTTTTATTATTTATATTTAATATTTTATTATTTATATTTTTATTATTTATACTTTTTAAAAAATACAATAGTTTTTTTAAACTATTTTATTATTTATTCATGAGAGACACACAGAGAGAGGCAGAGATACAGGCAGAGGGAGAAGCAGACTCCCTGCGGGGAGCCTCATGGGACTCGATCCCAGGACCCTGGGATCATGTCCTGAGCCACAGGCAGATGCTCAACCGCTAAGCCACCCAGGTGTCCTTAAAAATATAAAAGTTCTATTGAGGAATAACTAACAAACATCACTGCATAAGTTTCAACTATTTACCCATTTGCCTACTCAAGTACCTGTAGTACGTACACTGTGCCTTCAAAAATAGTACATGGTCACCAGCTGTATGGAGTGAACAGTCTGGTAATGAATTCATAAACAGACACAAAGTATTGATAATTCACTGAGAAGTACTCGAGAACTTTGCACAACATATTGTTCACAGAGCTTCCTTGGGGAACCACTCAAGCTAGAAACTAAAAGTAAAATATGATGAAATCTAGATTCTAAATTCTAGTGGTGCTATTAATAGGGGCATATCAATGTGGGCTGCAGTCGCTGGCAAAGCCCTCTAGGAAAAGCATTGGGAGCTGAGCCCTGAAAAATGGGAGGATTTGGAGAGGTGGCAAGGAAAAGACTTTGTTATTGGTTTCGGGAATAGTGAGAACATGGATTCTTGGCTCATTATGGGTGTTTAGTGAGTCCAAAGATAATAAATAAGGAATGCCTTGTTTTGACAAGAATTTCAACAAAAATTAAAACTTAATTTTGCTTGTAGGAAGAGAAATACCACAAGAGAAATGAGCACAATGGAGGGAAAAGACTCGTTTCAAGTTTTTTTAACCACATATACGTGTGTGGTGTTTGTAGACAAACAGCACGGCAGCCACAGGGGCAACAGAGAGGAGCTTTGCCACCTCGGTTTCCAACTGTTGAACTAGATCAGTTCAGAGTAAGCAAATCTAAAGTCCAAGGCAGACAGTGTGAGCTTTGGGAACACAGGAGGTCATGACTATGTAATAAAGAGGATTTCAGAGGATGGGGAAGAGAAGAAAGGTGCCATTTCAAGGTAGTCTTTCTGCACAAGAGAATTCATGGGATGAGGGACACTGTGGGAAGTCTCTCTTTTCAAGCAACAGCATCACCTTAAAAGTCATGTTTTAGGGACACAGTGATATTCTAATGCTCCCTCTTTCTGAAGCAAACAACTGGTGGGATGCTTATTGGCACACAAGTTTCAAAGCAGTTTTGGCTACTTTTGATAGAACTGGTGTGTTTGGAATGACATCACTGGGGTATATGAGATCCCCAAAGCTCATCTTCTCTTACCCCCAACCTTTGGGAAACACATTGCAGAAGGCAGATCCCTGAAAACTGAGTTGCTGTGTTCTTCTGTTAAATCCCCTTTGAAAGGGGAATCCAACGATCATCCTAAGGCACGTATTGCAACATCTTCAAACAGGAGGCAGCAGCTTCTTACATCATATTCATAAGATGACAACTATGAAATCTAATAAGTCCAAGAGAAAAGTAAAAATGTTCATTCTAGAGCCTAAAATAAATCCATCAGGAAAAGGTTTAGGTCTGTCAGTTTTTCACCAAAGAGAATAAGACTCAGCAGAAAACAAGTGTCGATCTGGATAGTTCCTGAGGTGAGAGCGAGGATACTGAGAACATCCGGGGATTGGCTAACTGGCAGACACATTCACTGATCCTTCCATCACCTGTGATATTACAGATCCCCAGCTCTTGTTCCAAGAGCCCATTTGACTCAGACTGATTTCTGTCCTAATTCTCTTCCTAGCTCCCCTTGGCCAGTTGGTGCTAGGTTTTCCCATGCTACTCCTTTAAATGATGTTGCTCTTCCAGCTTCAGTCTTTCCTTGGTTTTCTTCCGGTTTTATAGACTCTCCCTGGGAATTCCATGCATTCCCTTGCAAGCACATTCCAGTCGTGTATCTCTTCCTCTTCCATCCACCGGGGAGTACAGACTCAAGTTTCCGAATTAACAAAAGCTCGTATGATCTCTGGTCCATCTTCCAAATCTGCTCCCAATTTTCTTCATGATACCATGTGATTGTATTCAGTCTCAGCAGTAACCCAAGCTAGGACTCTCATTTCTGTTTCTCCTCCCTCATTCTCCAGCCGGAACTGCCTGCTGAGTCTTACCAAACGTATCTTCTGAATATTTCTTAAAAATATCTCCTCTGTTCTGTTTTCCCATTCACTGCACTAGTTGAGGTCCTCACCTCTTTTCCTGGACTGCTACAGCCATCTGCTAGCTGATTTTGTCCTGCCTGCTTTTTTTTCTTCCTTTGGTACCTTTTCTATTCTGCTACCATATATCTTTGATACATAATATAATTCTTATGTTGTGTTCCTGTTTAGTAAACCCTGCTTGGCGTCTGTAACATTAGGCTATACACCACCTCAGCTCTCGAAATCTGCTCTCAAGTTCTGAGATCCCACTACTTGCTTTTATGGTCTCTATACCCCGTCACCACACACTCTCAGTTTCTCTTCATGCCTCAGTGGGCCCTCTCTACAACTATTATTTTCTCTGCTTGAAACCTCCTCACTCCCTGTGTGTCTGGGTCATGGCTTTTCATCCTTCAGGTCTCTGAGGCATTTCAACAAATTCCTCTGTACTGATTTTCGGATTCATGTGGGTGGTATAAATTCAAGCTCTGATCTTAAAATCAACACATTCTCTGTGGGCATGTCCTGTGTGAAACACCACTGTGTGTTATTAGTGATATATTGTGTAAAACACAGAGTAGAAGGCCTTGCACAAATAGCAGTACTTACACCAACAGTTAGCTAGTAGCTTCCCTAAGTTGTGATAGAAGTGGTATTTTTTTTTTTTTTTTTGTGCGCTGGGTCATTTAATTAATTTCTTGGAGAATATAGAACAAAAGGTATACAGAAAATCAATCGAATAATATTTTCAATAATATTTTCAAATAGTGATTCGATATCATTTCCTCCCTCCCTATCTTTCTATAAGGTCACTTTTTATGTATTTCTAATTCATTTTAGAAAATCTAAGATGTGTTTCACTTTGTGGTGTCACACTCCTCTCAGGTGGATGGACTCTGAGCTGTAAATCCTACACTTTCCCCAGTTGTCCGGTAGGACTGAGCTCTGGTTGGCTAGGGGGTTGGGCTGCTTAAAAATGCATGCTAACTGTGCTTCTTCCTCCCTTTCTGTCCCTGTGGCATCCTGCCCTTCCTGCCTGCCTTTTTTTTAGGATCACTTTTAACATGAACTACTCACTCTCAAGTAAGTTTCCTAGGATTCACTTTGGAGGAAACCTTATACAACATATAAGAATAGCTAACAATATTCTTAGACAATGGTAAGAGTATTGTAGGAGTTTTTAACTCATAGAGATTGAATAGTTTGTGCTGTGGTGGGAGAGTAGCAGGTAGTATTTTTGAGCAGGAGCGTGATGGTATGCATGGGTATGTGTCTGGACTTTAATTTTTCTTTATGAAATTGACTCCTTTACCACAGTGGAACCTCCCTTATTCATGAAGCTGTGTTGGTGAGAATAATTCAGCTGTGTTGGTGAGAATAATTCAGTTGTTTACATATTTTCACTTAAAGAAGATGGATCTGTTAGTCAAAAAATATTTGAACCACCAAATCTCTGGAACTGTGCTTCACTGAGGTCAGCTGCATCCTTTTAAAATGTAAACACATAGCTAGTGAATGTCCTCTCAAGATCATAATCAAGTTGGGACCCCTGGGTGGCTAAGCAGTTGAGCATCTGCCTTTGGCTCAGGGTGAGACCCCAGGGTCCTTGAATCAAGTTTCACATTGGGCTTCCCTGCAGGGAGCCTGCTTCTCCCTCTGCCTGTGTCTCTGCCTCTCTCTATGTCTCTCATGAATACATAAATAAAATCTTTAAAAAGAAAGATAATATTCAAGTAGTTCTAGATGTTTCCCTTTATTCCTTTTTTCTAAAATTTCTTATGAGGAAGCAAAGATTAAAGATATTTAATTTACTTGAACTTTTTTTAAACACAGAATTTTAAATGCAATGGCTCTTCTGTTAGTTAAAATACTGACTACAAATTGGGATGATTTTGTGTTGATCTATGTAGATTTAGCTCATATTCTACTCAGCTACACTTCACTCTTATTTAAGACCTGTTGTTGGCAGACAAACCTTGGAGTGTAGTGTGCTGTGTTATAAGCAAGAGGATGATAGGAAGGAAAACTTAATCCTCTATAAAGTCAAATTACAGTACATTTGAAACAGAATTGTTTAAAATAATCTTCAAATGAACAGGATAGCTCTTATTTTATTTTCTGCGGAAGTCTTTGATCTTTCTGTTTTGCTGTTCATTACTTGCCATGAGTTTATATAATGTGTAAACATTTTATTTTACATGTGAATGAGAAACTTAACTCTCAAAATTTGTTCTTTGCCTTTTTGCTAGCCCTTCCCTACAATACTGCTAAGCTAATTGCTTCTTATTTTAAATTCTACTGCCTGAACTAATTTAGACATGAGAAAGGAACAAGAAGCCTCCCATAAAACTGAGAAATGACTCAAATGTAAACTCGTGTAGTCAGCACACAGGAGAGAGGTCACAATTGTTGTCTTAGAAATTAGCACAGGGAGAGAGTTTACAAATATAGACACACTTGAAATACAAGAGTTTTCATTGTGCTTTGCTAAATAATCAGTTATCAACTGGTTTGCTAAGTTAAACAAAGTTGGAGTGTCCTTGTACAATTAGAATTGAGGGAGCATTGAAATATGTTGATTTGTTTAAATTTGTTTAGATGTAGTCCAGTTTCCAGAAAGCCAGTTAAAAGAAGTATGCATAAAACTTATTAAAAAGACTTTTATTCCATCTGAAATAAACATCTTGACAAAAAAAAAAAAAAAACAGGCTACTTGTATTTCTTTGACAATCTGTTCTGATCTGTTCTGTTATTTCAGAGAGGTATGTATTCTTGCACAATCATTTTTTATAGATTCTAAACGAATTGTGCTACCCATGTATGCAACTCCCTTTTAAAGAAGCAATGATTGCAGCATATGAATTATCTTGTCAGGGAGGGTAAAATTATATCATAGTAATAGATGACTTGGAGGCTGAGTTCTAAAAGTGGCCTACATATTTAGTTAAATTCATGCTATTACCCAGCAGGGGAATAGATCCAGCAGCCATTTGTATTTCCTAATTTTGCCATTATTCAAACCACGCTGAACTTACTGTACTTTTTTTGTTATAATCATTATACTATGTGCTACTTTTCTAATGTATTTGAATGCATAGTTTTATTTTTCCTTTTACTGAAATTCGAACTTTTTGCTTTATAGTATATATTGTTTTGCTTTATATTAATAATAAAAATCTAATTCGGTAAAAAATGAAGATAGGGTGCCCTGTGAATAAAGTACATTTGTCTTTGAATCTTAACAAAAATGTACTTTGATGCACCAGATGATTAAATGGTCCTCATCATTTAGACTGTATCTGTGTGTGTGTGTGTGAAGGCTATATACACAAGAAAACTGTGTCGTAGAGGTTCCTAACCTCTAAGTGTACGATTGTGTATTTGAGTGTACTTCTGTGCATGTGTGTTTACCTTTGTTTCTCATCTTCACTTTTATTCCTCACCACTTAGCTTTTCCAGTTTTATTTTATCGGATTTCTCTGCTTTTTCCAGTCATATCTTGTGGCTACCTACTGAAGCTACAATGTAGGACACTGTCAGTTTCCAATTATTGGAACGAGATCCATGCTGCTGCTGGACGTGGGCAGTAGATGGCGCTAGACAAATGCCAAAGCTTCGTCTCATGGAGTTGTGCAAGTGAGATTCTTTGCATCAAAACAGATGTAAATTGCTTTGCACTTTAATTCACATTTATATAAAAAAAACCTATGTTTAATAATTCTCTTTGGTGAAATAATGGCTTTGGTAAAGGAAAGCAGGTCATTTTTCAATTCCAAAATATTAAATGACTGTCACATATTCCAAGACCAAATCTGATTTTCAAAGTGAGTCGCAATGAGCTTGCTTATTGTCAGATGACTTGGGTGTACTACTTTTTCTTCTCCAATTCTTATGCTTATTCTAATTCGAATTGCTAAAGGACTTCTGTATAGAGAAATGAGAATGTTTAGGATCTGTAGGCAGAGCGCATTGCATCCTACAATGGAAAGAAGCAGGAAAGCTGCTTCCTGTGAATTCTTAATATGAGGGCAGACCCCCTTACGGAAGTGAGGCAGGGAGGAACTGAAAAGGAAGGAAAAAAGAAAAGAAGGGGGAGGCAGGGAAGACACTGAAGGAGAATTCACACGAAGAACGGAAATGAAGAAGGATATATTAAACCTTGTGGAAAGATATACCCACTGAAAGATACTGCAAAGTTACAAATTATCCAGGCTCTAACTTTGCATATGCTTATTTGGTTCATAATTATATATGTTAAGGAATTAAGAATTCATATATAATTCAAAAATAAGTGAAGTCACTGCTAGCATTTTGCTAGTCTACATGGTGAAGACTGCTAGCTTTGTGAAGTGTAGCTTCAAATGTAGCTTTTTGGTAGCATATCTCATCCACCATCCCTTTCTTTAACGTTTTGTATTTAAAAAATGCTTAAACATAATATAGCAGTTGATAAGCAATCAAAATAAAAAGTTAGATTGTAGAAAACAGTTTAAGATAGTAGATTATATCATTTGACCAATACTATGATCAGATCAATGTGACTTTTAATGGTACAAATCACATATGCACATGGTTCATTCCTTACAATATAAGTATAAGACTACTTGGAAAGGTATATAGGTTGCAATTAATAACTAAATCTGTGGAATACTGTAGAACTAGGTTTTATGCAGTGCCAGCCCTTATCAGTTTTAAGACAAAGAAAGGAAGATAGATAGATGGATAGATAAGTTATAGGTGGATGGATAGATGAATAGATGGATAGATGAGTAGGTAAGTAGGTAGGGATGGATAGATAGATGATTGATAGAGGAATGGATGGTTGGATAGCTAGATGGAGAGAAAGAGATAAAGAAAGATGATAGGTAAGAAAATCACAACACACATAAGTGGTTACTTATTTCAAATGAAATTGCACATCTATACCTTGACATTATTCATCTTTTCTTTTTTTTTTAAGATTGTATTTATTTATTCATGAGAAACACTGAGAGAGAGGCAGAGACACAGGCAGAGGGAGAAGCAGACTAGCTGTGGGGAGCCTAATGTGGGACTCAATCCCAGGACTCCAGGATCACAACCTGGGTCGAAGGGAGATGCTTAACCACTGAGCCACCAAGGTGCCTTGTTCATTGTTTCTTACCTTCCATCTTTCTTCTCTCCCCCCTCCCTTCCTTTGTTCTTTCCAGTTGCCATTTCTAAAAGCCATTACAATTAAAAATATTCCTTTGAACACCCTTATTTGGAACAAATTAGCCCATTTATAGGAAATACCCTTCCATGGTGATCCAAGCTCCCAACATAGCAATATGTCTACAAAATTGGTGATCTATGTTTCTCTAGATTGTGAGCTCCTTGAAGTTAGGGACTCAAATATCGATTTGATTTGATTTGTTCACTACTATCATCAATAAGTGATTGCTGAATGGTTGAAAGGAAAGATGGATGGATGAATGAATGTATTTTTCGATTGCTCAATAAGAGTTCTACTTGAAATGAATTGAATTGTCTCTTGTCAGAAGCTGTTTGACATTCTATGTTCCCTGATGCTGCTGAGACAGTACATAAAAATTTAATCATTTCTAGCCTCACTAAGGCCATCTTCAAAAAGTAAAATTTCTCTGAAAACTTTTTCTCAAGAAGCTAACATTTTCTGGGTCCAATTCTACAGTTTTCATTGATCTCTTGCTGAGGACCCCCATGTGGCCCCTCTTCATCATTTTGCATGTATGAATCTATACACAACATGCATAGGCACATAAACTGCTCTGTGGAAAGGATCTAAAACCATCTAAAAGATGGTTTTTTTTTTTTGGACATTCTTAAAATTTTTTTGAATGAATTTCAAATCTATACAGAAAACACACCACCTAACTAAAATTATTAACTATCCATTTTCCCCATTTCTTATTGTTCTACAGCAAAACACAGGCAACATATTTTATAAATTCAGATATCACACTAAAAATTTTGTCAACAATAACATTATACAATATCCAATAAGTGGTCAAATTTCAACTTGTCTTATAAAGATAAAAAAAAATATTCTTAGCATGCATGGTTTGACAGCAGGGAAGGGTTCATGGTTTTCCTCTTATTGGATGACCAAGTGGAGCCCCATTTACACACATAAAATCTCCCTTTCCTCCCTGATTATGAAGAAAATATTTCCCACAACTATGCAATGTAAGAGTAGTCTTAAAAGAGGATAAAATAATAGGAACTGTTCAAATTGTGCATTAAACTTCTGTTTGGGATTATTGGTATATTCATTCATATTTGATTTTAGTATTTTAGTTTAAAGCAAAGTTCTTTGCTATCTGGGCTGATGCTATGGCTTTTATCCTACCTATGAGAATCACCTGATCTTTGTCTTAGAAGATAATATTAATCATAATATAAAAATCACATATGATGTGTTGGATGGTCAAGAGTTCACTTACAGATCCATAGGCATTGGTACAACTCAGCTTTGTTCACACACATTTTTCTTTTCATGTCCCGGCTGGAAATGTCACAGTACTCGTGCTGTTAGATAAATTGTCAGGGTCAAGAATGTCTGTGGGCTTCAGAGATGCCATTCGTATCAATATGCATGGCCAGAAGCATCTGAAAATCTAAACCTACAAAGGATAACGACAGGTATATTGGAATGAAAATTTAAAATTTTCTGAAACAATAACATGAAACTTACAAAGTTGTCACGATAATGTGCATGTCTCAGGACCCTGCTGTTCCTTTCCTAGGACTCCATCCTATAGAAATATATGTTTTGTATCCCACGCCATTAATTTGCCTTCTCAGATTCCCTTGACCTCACCTGTCTGCCAGCCCTGGCTGCTACCTTCTCTCACCTCCCAGCACCATTGGCTTTCCCAGCTCCCCGTGGAGGTGCAGCTTCTGACACACAAACCAGACTCCACTGAATCCGTGGGGGCTCTAGTTCTCCCTGGACTGAGAGGAAAATCCCTCCATGTAGTGCACGAGCTCTGGCTCTCTCTTTTGCTATCCAAAGGGACCAGTTGACAGAACCACAAAACGTGGACAAACTTTGATATTTGCAACCAGGGACCCAACTGACTGAAGGGACCCAACTGACCCAACTGACTCTCCTTCCCCACACGGGATGTCCCGATGCTGATGGCTCTGTTAGCCTGTCTGCAGGTCTCATCTAGTTAATGCTGGCTTGAAGCAATGGCTTTGTCACAGAGCTGCTTGCTGGGCTTCCTGTGTTCTGTATCCTATTTCTCTCTTTCCTCACTCTTGATCAACTGGGGCTTTCCTCCTAATAAAGCATCAGCATAAACCTTGGTTCACTTTTCAGGAGAAGCCTAGCTAGGACACGCACAGGATGTGCACACGTGGATGGACTGGGCTGTTACATGTGACAGTGAGACTCTGGAAGCATCCTAATTGTCCACCATATAAAGGCTGGCTATCGACATTTTGGTGCATCCAAATGATGGAATACTACTGTGCATCCTTTGAGAAGATGGCGGTCTATCTCTGTTAAATCATTTCTAAGCCGTATTGTTAAATGAAATAAGTAACAGTGCATAAAAATGTGGTCATGGCCTTGTTTTGTAAAGTGATATATGCATCTTGACCTTCCATTTTCTGCATATACAATTAAAATTCTAGACGGTTACCTACTCTTGGGTTTGGGGGTTAAGAAGTTTTCACTCTTCTAGGAGCACCTGGGTGACTCAGTCAGTTAGGCATCTGCCTTCGGCTCAGGTCATGATCTCAGGGTCTTAGGATCGAGTCTCACATCAGGTTGCCTGCTTATAGGGGAACCTTCTTCTCCCCCTACTCCTGCTGCTCCCCCTGCTTGTGTGGTCTCTCTGTCAGATAAATAAATAAAGTCTTTTAAAAAGAAAAGTTTCACTTTTGGATTGTGGGGTTAAAAAAGAGCAAGGCAATTTTCAGTATTTATAAAATTCTATAAAGTTTAAATGTTTTTGCAGTAAGCACGGATAATTAAAATAACTAAAAAACAAATATGGAAACTGAAATAGTGAATATTATTTTTATGTACAAAAATTCTTAAAGAGGAGGAGGAGAAGCACTTTATAGGTGCCATTAGAAATTGAAACATACTATGCATTTTTTCCAATTTTTCAATAGCAAGTTAATCAACTCTAAGACTACCTGAGATTAAAACTGTAAAATACTAAACCATCTTTGTTCTTTAGAATTCCTAAATCCAATTCCTAAAACTCATTTCATTGAAAAAACCAGAGTATATGAGAAGGTAGACTAGTTATATTTAATAATAGACAAAAAAATAAGCAGATGCATAAGTAGACGATTTTGGTTTTGCTTTTGCTGTATTCCACAGAATGTAGGAGACATTTTAATGGTAAAAAAATTAAAAAAAAAGAGAAAATGGTAAAAATTTAAAAAAAAAGAAAAAAGAAAGGAAAAACTTAATTTTCTTAAATATCCATATAAGCATAAAGAAATGATAAGAAGGAATTCTGAATGTTATATTGGTGTTGTTTTGCCTTTTAGTGATCATGGACTAAACCACAACATTCAACATAAAATTGGAACTTTTCATAAGGCTCCTGAAATCAGATAAGGTTAATAAATACACTATATTCAGCTATGCTGGGTTTATTATGCTTTGTATTACATAATCTGGTCACAGATATATGCTTTCATTTAAAATTTTGTGATTATCAAATGCTCTATTTGGTAAACAAAAGGTTGTCAAATACCTGTTATGTTATAGGGAGGTTAAAACCTATGGGACAATTGACAGAAGAGAAAGCTCTCTATAGTCCTAGAGAATTTGTTCCTTTTTTTGTTCCCATCAAACTAGAGAAGCACAATGAAGTTAATGTATATGGACACACACACACACACACACACACACACACACTTCTATGAGAAAATATTCTAAAATGATAGTCTATCAAATTATTAGTTTTACATTTTATTAGATATATTTATGCTGAGTTACAAATTTGGTAATACTTATGCTTTTATTTTTATTAAGAACAATACATAGTTATGATAGTTTCTCTTTAAAATTCAACTGGAAGCAGATTTTAGCATTTAGAAATGATACATGGTAGCATAATAAAATATAAGAATAAATTAGTATCTGTGATTGATCATCTGTATTTATACAGGTACATGTATACAGGTGTACAGATATGCCTATGGCTATGCACATTTAAGTGATTGCTTTGTGTCAAAATTTGCAAATAATATCTCATTGAACCCTCTCAAAAATTGTCCAACATTGGTAGTATCTTCAATCCCTATTTTCCAGGGAAGCTAACTGATACACAGATTGATCTTGTAAACAAGGCTTTTTACAACTTCATGAAGTTTCATAAAGCTAATATTTGATGATCCCTGGTTTCAAATCTAATTCTGACTGATACCACATCCAATACTTTCAACCAACAGACTCTACTTTTAATTGTATTTTTATTATTTAGATACAAATTATCAATTAACCTTGAAAGTAGGTAGATTGTTGGACACTTATCATTCTTCAATTTAGGCTAATGAAAATAGCAGACTTTTTACTAATAGTAAGAACAATACGTCAACACTAACACTAATATTAATACAAATGACATGTAAACAGTAGGAACACACATTTTCTTCAACAATTGTCATATGTTAATTTAATTAATTCTCACATTAACCCATCCTTCTCCTATTTCATAGATGGGTAAACTATTGTAGTTCTTTGTAAGAAGATCCCGTTTATTGCTGTCTTCCCCGGGACGGAGACACACAGTGGAAGTCATGGGAAATCTGTGATTTGTCAAAACTGTTTACAGACTTAGCAGTTTTTGTAACTGAATTGAAATTATATACAAAATTCTTAAAAATATCTACGACTTCTGTATAACCATATATATATACTGTATATATTTTATATATTTTTTACATATATATTTATATATATATTTTATATATACAGCATATATATGTAAAATATATATATACCTCTAAAATATATTTCCAGATATTTTATGTTCCTCTTCTGTTTACCCATGAACCTTTTCAGGAATTCTAAGAGATAAGTTTCATTCTTCTGAGAATCCAAGTTCTGCAGGTCTTGCAGGAGCTTGTGTAACCCGTTTTCCAACTTCAGAGCCATTACTATAGCTGTATAGTATATATAGTATATGTATACTATATATAGTATTATTATATAGTATTATAGTATATACATATATATATATCAGTAGTGAGGTCTTAGCTAAAGAATTCCACTTGATGTCTATAATAACATATTTGATCTGCAATATTATAATGACATTAAATACTAGAATATGCCATTTAAATCTTAACATGCTCATTGCAATCAATGCATCTTTGATAGTGATCAATAATGCAGTCCTCTTTAAGCAACTCAGAATAAAGTACATTGATCATTCTACAGTATGGCATTATCTTTGAGAATTTCCTTACACATAAATCGAGCATTCCAATATGTAATTCCCCTCATCCCATCCTTCTGTATCTAAGCATGCATATCAAAGTAATGAAGTTAAGTGCAAGGTGGTATAAAATACAGCATCTATGAAAAAAGCCAAATTATGGCTGCTATGGGACTATCACTTGCAATTTGCTTATGCGAAAAGTAAAGAAATTTAAATCAGAGTTTGGCTTGGATCAAAAGTGTGTTGGCCTCAGATAATTGCTCCCTATAAATAACTGTACTTCACTGGGATGTCTTCATTTACATAAGATATATTTAGGTTCTTCATTTAGTAATACCTTTCATATAATCAAGTGCTGGTCATCTGTGTAAAGAGGGACAATGTTAATCAAATGCTCTCCAATGACAAGACATAAACAGTAGAGCAATTCGTTTTGCAGAAGCAAGTGGAGAGGTAGGGAGTGTCTATCAATGTGCATAGTACTTGACAACCTCAAAAGTTTTCACCTTTAAAAAAAAATGTTTCCACCTTTGGCAAATGATTAGAATGATGCACTAATAGTTTTCATCTACAACAAGGGTTAAATAAACTATAAAAATAAAAGGTATGTGTGCACTTGTCATTACAGGGAGCTCATTTCATTTTCTTAGATTCCATTGTTTTTTGAACAGAGAATGATTAATAATCAACCCAAAACCTGAAATCCACATGCAGCACATTCCTTATTAAGGAATAAGAAGGTCACAAAACGTAAGTGTTCTCTACTGATGATAAGGTGACAATAATGAGATCCCAAAAGAGTCAGGATTCTGTATTGTTGGAGTACATAGCTTCTGCTTTCATCCATTGTCTTATCTGTAGTAACTAAACAAATCAGTTTGGAAGATTGGCTTTGAAAATCATATTTTGTGTTAAGCTCTTATCTTATGCGTAAGTATTTCTTTGTAAATCTGGTTAGGGAAAAAGCATGGGAGCTGGTGGGAGGTGGACCTTCATTTTTAAATTCTGACTCAGCCACTGATAAGGTGTGTGTCATTGGGCAAATAGTTTAGCTTCTTTGGGTCTTTCTTTACTTAATTGTAAAAACAAATGAATACGACTCATCCTTTAGGGATTAAGAGTATCTAGTGTCAAACTGATGTGCAAACAGATGGTCTTTTTTAAAAAAGGATAGAAAAAATAATACAACTTTTCTATCAGCATTACCTTTGCGAAATCATCAGGAAAGTGACATCCGCAGGAGGTACTCTTCAAAGACAGCAGTCTATCAGTTTTGGTTTCTATCAGTTTGGGAGCAAATCCTGAGAGAATTTAATAGCTCAGCAGATATATGCAATATTTGCAGTAGGGAATACGAGCTAAGAAAGCAAAGAGATTTGATTGGAATTTCCTGAAAGCCCGACAAATTGCATTTTTGTGGAAAACTTTTCATTTGAAGTGAAATGGTGGCCATCCACCTCTTAAACCCATGTCATAAACTTTGCAGTTTCATATGACATACTTCTAGTCACTTTGAATTAGTGGTGGACCTGTGTTGCTGTTATTTATGGCTTGTGTAGGCAGAGAACCATTAAGGTGTCAAAACCTAAGGGACTTAATATGACATAATGCCAGTCTTTTTCATTTAGCTTTGCAGTTATGTTGCATCTTGAGGATTTCTTGTGTAAATATAAACTGACAGAAACAATTTTTTGAAAGAATTTTCAAATTATCTACATGGGAAGATTAAAGCTCTTCCTAATGATGTTTCTTTCGGTCTCATTATTGAGTTTAGTTAAAATTATATGGGAAAAAATGCACTGGAAGACATAAAAATGAGTAGTTGTTCAACCCAGCCCTTTGAAGACCTGGATGATCTTATAGGTGAAGGGTCTAATTTTGGTTAGGGTAGAGCTCTTCTCTTTCCCGTGGAGGGAGTCTGCACAGACTTTGCATAAGAGCAACCAAGGTGGAAGGGAAGACCCCTATCTTCTGTTGCAGAAAGAAAGACACAATTGGAGTTAATTGTAGGAAGACGTATGTGAATGTCGAAACTATAAAACCATCTCTGGCAGTGGGTGTTGTTGTTTTATGATGGTGAAGGATAAGAAATATTATTTTCCGAATGGTCTGCTAATGCCTCATTCTGCGATTGTTCAGTAGGAAAAAAAATGTGAAGTTCTGTATTTATTACTCAAAGTCATCAGTTTGCTTCAGACATTATGGACCTAGAGAAGATGAAGTGACTGATTTTGGTGTAAGTTGCTAGTTCCACTGAAGTACTCTACAAGATTCTTAATGAGATTTTCTTTTTATTCAGAAACACTACATATTATTTTCTTAAGAACAGTAGACTAGGAAATTTGTGCAAATATGAGTATTTTAATTTTCCAAATAGTGGTTCATTTTTGTGTGAGGATCATTTAGGTTCGTGTTATTGAAATAAAACAAGGACTAAGTAAAGTTTTACTTTGGCCTATGTTAAAAAATCATACATGTAGCTTTATAATACACATGTATTTATAACGTGTATAATTATGTGTATATATGGCCTACTTAAATACGCTTTGCAGAGCATCGTTGTTCTATGACAGTTGTACCAAATGTGTGCATTTGCATGTCATGTGTATGTGTGTGTGCATGTCTGTGTGGAGAGGGGTGGAGTTTGATACTTCAAGAATAGTAGGCCAGGGCAGCTGGGGTGGCTCAGTGGTTTAGCGCCGTCTTCAGCCCAGGGCATGATCCCAGACTCCCAGGATCGAGTCCCAGATTGGGCTCCCTGCATGGAGCCTGCTGCTCCCTCTGCCTGTGTCTCTGCCTCTCTCTCTCTCTCTCTGTGTCTCTCATGAATAAATAAATAAAATCTTAAAAAATAAAAAAAGAATAGTAGGCCAGCTCCTTTAAATGTTATGTGAACTGAAACATCACAGCGAATGCGAACATTGTTTGTTTTTGCCAATGTATGAAAATAATGAAATCTTCGTTATTCATATGGGAAGTATTCTTTCAATTTTTAAAAATCACAAGAAAGTTTCTCTTATTATTATACAGAGACTTTTACTTAACCTGAGTTATTATAATCCTTAATATCTGCTTGTAGGTGTCCACTGAATAAGATTTTAAAATTAATAAAGTGAATAAATGTATTGAAAATATAAAATAAAGGTTATTTTTAACTTTAGCAGAACATAATCATGATTATATCTCTGACCATAAAAGAATTCATATACACAAACCAAATATAGATTAAACTGTGTCTTAGATTTTCTGAAAAATATTTTCTTTCCATTAAACTGAAGAGTTCCAGGCACATTTATGGATAGTGTAATAAGAAAGGAATACTTCTTTAACAGTTGAAAGATGAGTACATTTTTAAGTAACTGTTTGTTTTTAATTTACATCCTAAATATAGTCTGAATTTGGCATAGTCAGTCAAATTGTGTGTGTATCCCTCAAAATGGTAGATAAGTTATTTTGGATACCTTAATAACAACTTGGAAGTCAGCCCATTTTATGTGAAATGTTGCTATCCTTTGAGATGTTGAAAGAAAATCCAAACAAGTGATCAATAAAAGAAATAAATCAGACATATTTTTAATTTATAATTGTGTAGATTAAATTCTGTAGTTAGATCATTCTATTATCTAACATGGAAACAGAAGAGCCACCTGCTGAAGAAATAAAAACGCGATTAATATAAAGCATAATAGTATTGCCAAATACAGGTATGTAGTATCAAAGATGAATCACCTTAGAATAATGCCTTGACATTTATTATAGGATCTGTTTATGAAGAAAAGAAACATTTTACTTTACATGATTTTGGAAAGGCAATCTTAAATCGGGAAAGATTTCTCTTTGGGTTCCATTTCTTATTTTATCCCAAAGGATTTTCATATTCTATTCAAAATTACTCCAAAGAAAGGAAATATATGAAATAACATAAACACTAATTTTTAATTAAAAAAAACAGTAAGGCATTTATATCGGTAACATAATTTGAGAAAGGCATGCATTGGGATCCAAACTGGACATTCTGCTAAAACCTCTAGGTGGAGATGTAAAGGGGAGTGTTGTTTATGCGAGAACATGAAATGGCTCTGAAAAATTATTGCAAAACTTTGCAAGAAGGAGACTTTGAGGTAAAAATACAAGCAAGTTTCCCTTTTTACTAGAATACTTAGCAGTGAGTTGAATGTTACTAGACAATGTTTATGATTTAAAGTACTGATGCTACAGATGTTGGATGCGTGTTCTAGTCCACTGATTCTCGTGGAGAGGGAGTATAAAAACTGATTATTTAAAGCTTGTGCTTATATTACTGTTGGGCAAGGACTCGTGATTTTCTGGGGGCAACCTGATAATAGCCACCATTTATAGAGAACTTGTCATATATCATGAACTGTTTTTATTATTCATATTTTTCTCAGATTTTTCTCAAAGCACCTTTGAATCACTCTTCTCCCCATTTTGGAGATTAAAAACCTAGGGTGAAGGGAAAATGAGGACTTTCTCAATTCATATAGCTAATACATAAACCTGAGAGCTTATGATGCTATGGTTCATGATCCTCACCCATGGTTTTGTTTGTTTATTTTTTAAGACTTATTTATTTGAGAGAGAGTGTGTGTGTGTGTGTGAAAATGAGAGAGTGGGGCAGATGGGACTGTCCGCTGAATATGGGACCCAAAATGGGCCTTGATCTCAAGACTCTGACATCATGACCTGAGCTGAAACCAGGAGCTAGACGCTCAACCGACAGAGCCACCCCAGGGGTCCCCCCAACAGAAACTAATCTACATGATGGCCACCAGAGCTCACCAGTGATTTGCACATCCTCAAAGCCAAAGGTCATGTTCCCTCTCCTTTGCACTTGATCTCTGAGAACTGTACGGCATTGATTCTGTACGGCCTTGATTCTGAGGCCCTTGTCTCCCTGGGTTTCCCCCAACCACTCTGTCACCTGTCTCCCTCACCTGTACTTCCTCATTCTTTTCATTTTCCTGACTCCTGAGCATCCTAAGTCTCTAAGAACAGACTTGGGACACCTTCCACTTTTGAGCTTTTCTCTATTCATCTACCCTACCAGGTCTTATGACTTCGAGCACCTTCTCTACGTTGTTGCCTGTCATGGTATTTCCATCCAGACATCTTCCCTGAACCCTTTTTCCCCATGGTGTTTATCCCTTCAGTAAAATGGCAATTCTAGGTCTTAATTCAGGAAACTTGAAGTCATTTTTGATTTCTACTTTTCTCTAAAACTGCACCTCTATGGGATCCCTGGGTGGCGCAGCGGTTTGGCGCCTGCCTTTGGCCCAGGGCGCGATCCTGGAGACCCGGAATCGAATCCCACGTCCGGCTCCCGGTGCATGGAGCCTGCTTCTCCTTCTGCCTGTGACTCTGCCTCTCTCTCTCTCTGTGACTATCATAAAAAAAAAAAAAAAATTAAAAAAAATAAAACTGCACCTCTAAACTTAATCTCATTTTATTGGTACTCACATAAAAATATATCCACAATCTAACCACTTATCTATAATTCTGGTCCAAACCATAATTATCTTTCACTGGTTACTGCCACAGCCTTCTAACCTGTCCTCTTATCTTTGATTTTGCCACACATCCCGTGGTATGTTCTGAATGTTTGTGTCTTCCTAAAATTCATATGTTGTAATCCTAATCTCCAAGGTCATGGTGTGAGGAGGTGAGGTCTTTGGGAGGCGATTAGGTCATGAGCGATTAGCATCCTTGGAAAAGAGACTCCCAGGATCTCTCTCAGCCCTTCCAGTACGTGAGGACATGGCGAGAAGATGGCTGTTTATGAACCAAGAAAGTCCTCACCAGACACCAAATCTATACTTGATTTTTCAATTCCCAGCCTCCAGAACTGTGAGAAATAATTTCTTTTGTTTATAAACCATCTAGTCTCTGTTATTTTGTTATGGGAGCCCCACAAAACTAAGATAACTGCCTTATCTGAAATATAGTTTGTCGTTGGCTTAGCAGCTACAGTGATTTTTTTGGAAAAACTAGAACTAGTCAGATCAAGTTAGTCCTCCACACAAAGCCCTTCAGTACTTTTCTATCTCATTTAATGTAATACTTCATTCCTGACAATGGTCACCGAAGTCCTAGTAATCTAGAGTGAGTGCCTCTGTGAGCAGACCACATCCTTGTCTACCTCACTTATTGTGCTGAAGTCATTTGGGACCCCCCGCCCCCTGCTCCTGGGACTTATTAGGCCATGCCTCCCCTCAGCACCTGCACCTTCCTGCTGCTGCTTCATTCTGACACTCTCCCCACTCAGCCCTCACTTCAGGTCCAATGGATCTGAAGCTACCTTAGCCAGGAGATTTCCCTGCATTTCCTGTTTTAAAACACAATCTTGTCTCTTCAGGGTCTCTATTCTACTTCATTTTTCCCCTCTAGGTACTATTTAATATATGATGTCCTCCATACTTATTTTATTTCTGTGTTTAATTTCTATCTTCCCTTTCTGAAAGTTGTTTCTCTCTCTGTCTCTATCATTCTTTCTCTGTTTCCACACCCCTGCCCCCCAGTAGAAAACTCAACCTGCATGTACTATGGATCCAATAGTATCTTAATACATTTTGGGGAAAAATCCTTTGAATCTTTATATTTTTGACATTTTATTCAAAATTCATATCTTCCAATCTTCTTTAACTTATGTCATATTTAAAACAAGCTAAGCAATTTCTTGGAATTGTTGTGTCTTAAAAAAAGTTAGTATTGAGAAAACTTATGCAAAATAGATGTCACTCCCTATGAATTTGGGGAAGTATGTGTGTTGAAGCTAATTCTCCAATTCATTAAACTAAAACATTAGAAATGGAAGGATGAATGTGGTTGAGAATGCCATAAATTTTGAATGAATATATAATTTAGACAAATTTTAATTCTCCATTACCTCTATTCATAAAATGTCACTTGACAATGCAAAATAGTGTTTCCATTTTCCTTTGTAACATTCACTGGTGCCATTTTCTACATTCTCCTCTCCAGACGCCAAATCCTGTACTTATTGTGAAGGCATATCTAAAGGATTGTCTAATTCTCTGTGTGCAGCTTCTTGATCTCCAATTCTTTCCTTCACATGCTTCTGGATGTTTACAGTGTACTAACAGAATCAAGCTGCTTTCAAGATTAACCACTGAGTCCACAAAGCCTGAAATGTCAGACTTCACATTTAGCTTTAAAACTTATGTAAATTCACAATTACACACGTACTATATATTTGATTGTGTCATTCTCAATGTAGAGTTGCAATGCAATATTATGGTCTAAAAAAGTATTAAAACAATCTAGGGAAAATGTTGGGGAGGAATCTATTTTTGCTTCTATTCATATATTTGATCAATTTATTAAATGGGTGATTAAGTGTAAGAAATCTTTCTAGTCCTGGCAAGTTAGATAAGATCCTGCCATCAAGGAGCTTTCAAAACAAAAGAAGACATAGATAAATAAATATCCCGAGTACATGTTGTAATAATGGCAGGAAAATTAATTTTGGGGAACATAGGATATAACTAGTAATGGTGATTCAAGCTCAAGAAACTGTTAATGCCAGAGCTAAGGCTTGAAGGGTAAGTATCACTGTGTAAATTCAAAAGTTTTCTTTAGTGGGACAAACAGGAGTGTGAAGGTTTTTAGAAAGGAGAGAGCATGCTGTGTTGAGGATATTGCAAAGGATGAAAGGTGGTTGCAGTTTGATATCATAAGGAATGTGGGGACTAATGAGACAGGGGAGATCTGCAGGGGCCTGACCATGAAAGACTTTCTGTATTATAGGGTATTTGTGTTTATCCTGAAGGCCATGATGAATATTTCAGATATTTTGAGTACGTGGGTGACATGAATATATTTGCTATTCGAATAAATATTTTGGCAGCAACAGGTTGATAGGAGAGTGATATAAAAATAAATTTATACTGTGACCAGTTAGGAGAAACTTGTCATAACATAAGTAGTAACAAAAGAAAATCTGAGCTAAAGAAATAGATTTAAGATCTATTGAAGAGGCATACTGATTAGGTCTCGGTGACAAATGTCCAGGGCAAGAGTAAATCAGTGGTCACCTAGCATGGGAGAAGGGTAGAGGGAAAATGGAGAGTGAGAGCAGATGGGAACAAGGTTTCTTTTTGGGATAATGAAAATGTTCTGAATCAGGATTATGAGGATGGTTGTCCTCTCTGTAAGTATGCTAGAAAACATTTAATTGCACATTTTCAAAGGGGGGGGCGCGGATTTCAAAGTTTGTTAATCTTGATAAAACTCTTTCTTAGTCTTAACACCATTTCTGTTTAGTCATATAGATGATTTCTGGTGCCATTCACTGGGGGTGGGGGTGGGGGGTGGAGATCTCCATTCAGAAGAGGAGCAGAAGGGAGGATTTGGAATTAGTGTTTTCTTAGATGAATGAGATAAGTCTGCCATCTGAAGATGCAGAGCCCAGTGTTTGGACTCATGAGGGTGGATGTTCAGATGAGTAAACATGACATTGCCATAGACCCGGCAATGCCACTTCTATGTATGTAGCCAAGAGAAGTGAAAATAAATATCCACATACAAACTTGTATAACAGATGTTTAAAGAACCATTATTCATAATAGCCTGAAAGTACAAATGACACAATAGGCCATCAGTGGATGAGGGGACAAACGAGTATGGCGTATCCACATCAGAGAGTATTACTCAGCTTTAACATGGAATACCTTCCTTTGAGGCTTGATCAGAGAAGCCTGAGCCTTGTTCTTGCTCCCCTGCTGACTGGCTTGGCTAGCCTGGTCACACTCTGTAGCCTCCTGGGTGTGGGAGTTAGACCAGACACTCACAGTTCCCTGAAGCCCAAGACTCTGGGCTCCTTTCATTGTTTTTACAAAAGGAAAAAAAAAAAAAAAAGAAATTAAGTACTGCTACATGTTACAACTTAGCTGAATGTTTGAAAAAATACTATGCTAACCAAAATAGCCAGTCACCAAATAAGATCATAGAGTATATGACTCCATTCTTTTTTTCTTCTTCTTATTCTTTTTTTTTTTTTAAGAGAGGTGGGCAGGAAGGGAAAGAGAGTACCCCAAACAGACTCCATGCTCAGGGCAGAGCCCAGGGTGGAGCTCAGTCCCACAACCCTGAGATCATGACCTGAGCCGAAATCAAGAGTCAGACCCATAACCGATGGAACCACCCAGGTGCTCTATATGTGAGTCCATTCTTCTAAAATGTCCAAAACAGGGAAATCTATGAGTCAGAAACTAGATTAGTGATTGCTTAATGTGGAATGTAGGGGTGGAGGGCATTCTCAATGAGGGGATAGAGGACAGATAGCTAAAGGGTATCAGGTTTCTGTTGGAGTTGATGAAAATAATTTAAAATTGTGGTGATGGCCATACTAATCTGTGTGTAATGTATATGTCAGCAAAGCTGTTAAAGAAAAACCCCAAGGAAGAGCATTCTATGAAGACCAGTACTCCTCAAACTGTCAAGGTCATGAAAAAACAAGAAAATTCTGAAAACTGTCATAACCAAGAGACCTCGTAAAAAGACACAATGCTAAATGTAATATTGTTACCTACATAAGGCCCAGGAACAGAGAAAAAGGATATTAGGTATAAAGGAAAACCTGAATAAAGTATGGACACCAGTTAAAAAGTGTCAATATAGGTCTGTTTACCGTGACAAATTTACAATACTAATTGAAGATATGAATAACAGAGGGAACTGGGTACAAGGTATGTGGAAAAATTTCTGTTAACTACTGTCAACGTTTTTTCTATAAATCTAAAACTGTTCTAAAATGGAAAGTTTACTTATAAAAAAGATCTTAAAAATTCTACTGCTTAAAATGTGATGTTAGAGTTATTCTTTAGAATTAAGTATTCCAGATCTGTTGTCATAAAAATTGCTTATGCCAATTAATTCCTTAGAATCCTCTTTGAGATTCTAAGAGTGCTAAAGAAATGGTTCATGCTCAAACCCATTATTAGTTTAAGCATTAATTAATTTTATGTAGTCAGGGTCCTTTCATTTGCATACAAAAAGAGAGATACAAGAGAGCATAGCATTCAGAAATAAACTAGTAACTATAACCTCTGTGGTTGAACTAAGGCTTGGTCTACAAGCAACAAGCATGGAACTATGTCCTATGTTGGCTAGTTTAGCCAATCATCAAGAAGAAAATGCTTTTTTAAACAAATCCTCTTTCTTTGGACAAATCATTATAAATATAATTAACATGGCTCTTGAAAAAGAATCACTGTGTAACTTTCTCTCAACAAATAGTTAGAAGCTGGTTTCTAGTAAATTTTAGTATTATTCTGTTATGTGTCGATCTATTTTAAATATATTTACAGACAGAGCTGATATATATGTTTGATATACATGTATCTATATATCAGATATAATTTGTGAATGCATTACTCTCTCATTTACTCTTTAAATAAATTGAAAAATAAGATACCCTTGACTTGGAAAGTAGGGCTTAAAAGCAGAAGGTAATTACTCCAAAATGGGACCAAGTTCAGGAAAGGAAGAATTGAAAGTGCTAGGGTCAAAAGTCCATTTTTTCATACTGAGCTATTACAATTTCTAAGAGTAGCAAGTGTAATCCACCAAAGGAGAAAAGCACCACGATTTACAGCAGAGTCTTGAGAGAGCCAGCAGCTGGAACAAAATGGCAAACCCTGATTTGGGAATTGGCGTCAGGAGGCTGGTCACAGGCTTAGTGAACCAAACCAGAGTGCCAGTCCTGTCAAAACCTCAAAGATAAGTCTGGCAGAAGGGCACTGGCTGATTTAGAGATGGATTAGGAAGCCAACTGCATCAGCCCACAGACAAGATTACCCATATCTGGACCCACACGCTCCTTGGTGGCTGTCAACAGTAAGACAGGAAGGAAGGCATAAAGAAATGAAAAATTAAAGGTCTTCTTTTACATCTTCCCACATTTGAAAGTAAGGACTCTATTTCTTGCACAGATCAAAGAAAAGACTCTGAAAATGAGCTGAAACTTCAGCATATGTGCTAGTTTTTCTACAAGACTGTCTGTAGGCTAAGCCACAGAAGAATGCTACTTAGTGGCCATGTGTAAGTTTCAACTCTGGCAACCATTTGACACTGGCAAAATTCCTTCTGGAAAAACAGAAATGAAGAGGACAGTGTGGAATATAATGTTCTTTCTGGCTGAGAAAATTTATAACAGATTCTCTATCAATTTGTGCACGTACACAAATGAGGCCAAGTGCATATGTTAGCTGGAACCTTGCCACTTTGATTGATCAAGATGATTGATAAAATTCCCATCATGTAGTGGGAAAAACTCAGCTACAAATATGCTTTAAATATGTGATGTAAATATCAATTTTCTATGGCTAAATCCCTCATTGGAGCACAATTTCACTTCAAGTTCTGAGCTGCCCCCATGGCACATGCATGTGTATTTCTCCTCTGAGCTTCAGCACGTGACATGATCTTATCCTAGCATTTCAAACACCGTGCTGCAGTCTTCTACTTACCTGTCTCTCCAGCTTGAACATCAAGCAGGGGCCATCCTTTTTTCAGCTTTGAACCGCAAGCTCATAAAATAGTGCTTGGTATATAGTAGAAGCCCAATAAATATTGGTTGATTTTTCAAAATCCAGGATATAACTGGCAGCCAAAATTGATCAATGGCCCAACTATGTAGTTGATGGGAATTTTAGCTTAAAATTATCCATTCTTCCAACTTATTTTGCTGCTTGCACGTGTATTTTATTGGTTGATTCAAATTCTCTGTGAAAGCAAAAGGAATATAAAATATAAGAGACATAATAATACATATTGTGTGTGTATACAGATGTGGATACTTCGGCTATGTAACGTCTCCATCAAGGAAACGACTAGCACATTAATCAGTGTTTACTTAATTCTGAAGACTTTTATTTAGTCTTTATCAAATGTAATGATGACAAGAATGATTACCAAAATCTGTAGCCAAACAAGGTCTGTGTAATAATTTGTTACGTTTCCTTCCCAGAAGGAATGATTATTATTAGTAACAAATTTAATATGTTAATAGTGCTGTTTGTGACAGAATCATTCCTATCTATCTATAATTGTAAGAATTTCCAATATCTCATCGCGTTTATATCTTAAATATGCATGGAAAATCCTAGGTATTATATGTATTTTTTTTAAAATGCCTTAGGTCTGATTCTACTAATTAAGCTCTATGGCTTCCCAAGTCGATTTGGGAAATGCAAAGCTAAATAAAACCAATAAGCTGTGTATACTATTAAGTAAATGCAATACTAGCATATCTTTTAGCATGCTAAAGTTTTAAAGGCTAGTTTGAAAAATCATAGTATCAAAAAACTTTTATTTTTCAACGGATTTGCCTGAGAAGTTGATTAGAATATCAGTGAGATAATTTGTCAATAATAGTGATATTTACAATGGCAATATTAATGTTTATAATAATATCAGTTAGTATTATTATTATTGAGTCTTTTAGAGTTCAGGCCCAAAACAAATGTATACTATTTCTTTCTGGTCCTCAGAAAGACTTTTTGTGTGTGTGAGTTGTTTAGAAGGGATGCCTATTATATGGAGATACAGAAAAAGCAATCTGTGTGCATTTAATTTTGTGCACCGCCCTGATGGCTGCTTATCGAATTGCAAGGAGGTCTCAGCAGGCAGTCCTGACCTTGGAGCAGCAAAGAGTGCTGATTGAAGTGATTATGAGCAAAAAAGATGGCATTCTGCTGAGTACATAAGAATCCAAAATAAAAGGAGTGGGTGAAAGCTTTAGCATCCATATTCAGATCTGTTAATTTCCTTTGGGGATGGCCTGAGTCCTTCCCATTGATCTTTTCTGTGATAAGTGATTCAATCAAAGGCCTATCCACTGATGCTTGGGGACATTTAGGTAAACATAAACATGGAGTTCAAGAATGCTACTTTTGTAGGAAATACAACCTTAGAGGACTAATTGAAATTACCAGGTGGCTACAATTAATGTCTTTTCTTCTTTCTCTCTCTCTTTCTTTTTTTAAGCACCATATACAGTAGAGCAGAATTCATATTTGGTAGAAAAAACATAATTTGTAAAACAATGTCAAGGATTGCACAAACACTACATGGGCTTGTTTTTCTCTAATGGACATATTAACAAAAAGAAACATTTTGCATGCTTACAGCTGAGCACAATGTGCATGCTAAGATCACCCTTCCCAAATGCATCCCAAGCCTTGGAGATGGGTGGCTCCTTTTCACTGGGCCTTGATGGTTGATGAAAATTTGGATCTGCAGAGATGGAGAGGGTAGGTGAACAGGTGTTTGTCTCCTCCCTTTTTTATCTTTTCTGTTCCAATCAGTCAAAATGCAGTGTCGGGAAAGAATCATGTAAACACTTGAAAACAACCCAGAGCTCAATGTCTTCATCTTTTCCAATGTACATATTTTAATAAGTTATTAATTTCTAAGCCTCAGGAGTATTTGTCGAGTAAAAACCCTAGCACAAGTGATAGGTCACACATGATATATTTTGGTTGGGGAGATATTATCATAATCCCTAGAATCACAATGTGCAGGGATTTGCCTTTTCCATCTTTCCTCAGTGTAGTGGTGTGGGGTATTCTTACCTGGGGAAACAGACTCAGGTATGCTTATTAATTTCTTTGACTCTCAGTCCCAACATCCTTGTGGATTAATGTTATATTTAGCCCTAGGATGGCAAATTAACATCGCCTCTCTTAACTTGGTTCAACTGGTCAAAGGTTTCCGAAGTACAATGTTAACATCTCCTACTCAGGTATCTCTGAACACAAAGGAGAGGGGAGTATGGCTGGTGGTCCCGTTCTCTGTTCCTGGTGGTCATTTGCTAGCGCTGGACTACATAGTTTTTTGGGTTTATTCCCATTCTACATTTCTGCTTTTTTCTTGGTGACACTTTAAGCATTGCAGAAAAAGCTTTGAGTTTGGAGCTACGGTTACTTTGAGGAAGTTGCTTTCTGAAATTCAATGACCCTATAGCAGCTATTAATTTCTTCTTCTCAAGGTTGTTATGAGGAATAAATGATAACTGATTAGGAAAAGCACAGAGAGTAGTCGGTTTCTACAAGGTGTTCAGAAGTGTCTGATCTCTTCCTTCCTTACTAGAAGTCCTGTGGACTCTAGGTGCTACCGGCCACCAAGGCGTGGAACTCTGCTAGGGCTGGTCAGCGTGCAGCTGACCCACTTCCCTGCTACTGAATCGGTTGCCATGTTGTTGCCCGTTGTGTTAACTATAGGGAAGTACGTGGTGACTTTTCAGCGAGCCTTTTTCCTAAGTTTTCCATTGCACTTGGCAACTCACCCAAGGTTAACAAAAAGTAGTTCAGGAGATAAACATCGTTAGTACTTGGCCTGTATTAAAAGTTCTAGAGTTTGAAAAAGAAAAAAATAAATTATATGAAGAAAAGAGTTTAATTAAAGCTGTAATCGTTTGTATGAACTGCTTTGCCTTTTGATGGTGGACCAACGGAGAGACGCGGGTGCCATTAGTGATGGTTTGGGGTCAGGGTTGGAGGGGTCAGAGGCCCGTAGGGATAAATGAAAAGGCTATGGCACAGGTATAGGGAGCCACAGAGCAGCCCTAAAAACCCCACGACTGTCAGGTACCCCCATAGGCTCTCAGTGAGTCCCCGGGAGCTTCTTTCAGAGCATATGGATGGCACGCTGATGGAAGAGGTGGATGCCGAGTCTCTGTGGATGGCAGCAGCGGCAAAGCCTAGATTTTTCTGAACGCAGGGTGAGAAGGGCTTTTAAGTTCTGCAAGTCCTGTTTTACACTTGCACACACTGAAGACTTTTGATCTCAAGGGCTTTGTCAGAGGGTGACAATCATGAGAAATGAGTGAGGTGAGTTCTTAGCCCAGAGATGCTTGTGCTAGGTCGAGAATTCCGGGGGCACGTTCTCTAGCATGCACAGATCAACTCCACTGATGAGATTTTTAAGGATATTTGATTTTTAAAAACTTACCTCATTGTTTATGCTTTCCCATGGAATGTCAAAAAACTTCGAGGCCAGTAAATTTAGTAAGCAATATTTAAGCACCAGAAATGGTATTGATCTTTGAATCTATGAGAACTAAGAATGCTGAAATCTGTTTCTGTGAAGTTTCATGCACAAATATATGAAGGGAGTAGAAGAAGTTCCTGTTGGCAGAAATATTAAGCAGAAAATGGTTATTTACCCCATTTCTTGAAACTTACACTTGTTCATGTCATGCTCATTCTTTGGCAAGCAGAGGCAGCACCCTGCAAGGACACGATTGAATTCCTTAGCTTTCAGGATTTTTTTTTTTTTTTTTTTTTTTTTGGTGCTTTCAGAGTGTCATACT
The DNA here is from genome assembly GCF_048418805.1 of Vulpes vulpes. NCBI lineage: Eukaryota > Metazoa > Chordata > Mammalia > Carnivora > Canidae > Vulpes > Vulpes vulpes. The sequence goes on from NC_132786.1 coordinate 62,406,469, forward strand.
CAATGTCAGGGGCCAAGTTTTGATTGTTTGTGGGTTTTTTTTTTTAATTGTTGTTTGTCAGGATCAGAGGTGAGGAGTAAAATGTGTAAAATGTTGAACTAAAGCAATGTGATATTGGACATAATTACAAAGTATGTTTTCTTACTCGTCCAAATTCATTGCAGGTGTTGCTTTATTTTTTTGCCTTCTACCAACTTTCAACAAGTGTAGAAGTGAATGAGCAGCTAAGCAGGTGGGGGGTGAAGTCTTGTGTTTCGGTTAAAAGGAAGCTCACATTTTGGTTATGGATCACAAGTAAGTTTTCTTCTCTGAACCTGATAAAGAAAAGAGAAGCAGAAGCAGTCATAGATTGGGAGGTAGGAAACTGAAGCAGGGGGTTGAAGGGGGAGGTCAGAAGCCAGAAGGAGGCAGGCAAGAGGCCAGTGCCAGGGACCCAAGCGCACAGAGTTAGAGTATTCAGAAAGCCTATTTAGGTGAAAGCAATCGCTAGAAACAGTTTCTCATGGATTATCGACATTTGTCAAAGATGTCGTCATTTGGAAAATAAAGTTTATGACTGATGTGCGCTTAAAGCTTGGGTGGTAGGTCCTGGGGACAAAGGGAAGGCTGATGTTGGAGAGAGAGGAAGAAGAGCAAGAGGCCTCACGTTCAAATGGCAGCCCTGGGCTTGGGCCGCAGAGTTCAGCCGGTTAACACTGAGCTCTGGAGGGAAATCTGCTCGTGTGTTGCTGGTTTGAACCCAGGCCCACAGCGGCGACCTGGAGAAGTTCCTTCGGAGAGTAAAGACCTAGGTCTGCGGTGGACCTACGGCTGGCGCAGTTTTGCACTGGCCTGTTTCACTGCACCCAAAGGCAGGCTGATGATTTATGAACTTGGGCTCACCTGCTCCCCCCCCCAGGCAGGGGAGGGGGCTACAAAGGAGGTGCTTTGTGAGGTTCAAGTGCCCTGTCCACTTGTTGGAAGTGCCTCCACCAGGAGATTTTCTTGCGTCCTCTTTCCGTTCTTTGAGCAAGACTTAATGGCCATGGGACCTAGACTGGCACTCACCGATCTATTTTTCTGTCTTCCTCGCTCCCTTGGGTAGTCTTTCAGGTGCAATTGCGCTTATCGCTCTATTTCCATGAGTAATTATGTCAGCACACGACTGGCACAGATTGACACGCCGACACTACCTGTTCAGTGAATTCAAGAGGGAACCTAGCGGGGACCCCCCTCCCCGATGAGATCTTACAGGACTGGAGAAAGGTGGGGGACCGCATAGGAGCAAACTTTAAAGGCTGCGCATAGTTGCCTGCTGTCCTTGCTTTAGAACTACCTTGCCCTGATTTACACACATTTTTCATTCATTGTCTCCACCAGCAAAGCCACTCCCCACCACGCTGTCACCTCATCCACCTTGCCTCTCCTGCTGTTAGCCCCGGGGTCAGGGAGGCCAACCTGCTGCCTCCATGGCCAGTGCCTAGCGAGGCATCTTCCAACCCTTCTCTTCTCAGCTGAGACATACGGTCATGAGGATCTGTTGGAAGTGACAATGTCCATGGAAGCCTCACCAGTGAACAGGTGTTCGATCCGAGAGCCCCGGTTCCCTGCATCTATCCCCGTGGACCCTGGTTCTTTACTTTGTGTCTTGTGGCACATGCAGGGATGGCCTGCACAGAAAAGGTGAAAGGAAAAAAAAAAAAAAACAATCTGTGATCCCCTGGTCTCCTTTCTGGATTCATGGGGATGGACTTGGCAAAGCAGCGTGAAGACTTTCATGTTGCTATTTCAAGGTGGAGACTGTGATTTCTTTGCTTCGGGATAGGAAGGTAGAGACGGAGAGCTGAGCAAACAGCTGTAAAATTTCAAAGCATCATTTAGTAATGACTGCCTTTTAAGAGTAAGAACAAAAGCGGAGTATACTGCTTGCACCGCATACTAATCAACATTTATTCATAAAGTTCAAGTTCAAACCTCACTGTGTCTAAATATTTTCATTATTTATTACACTTAGCATATGCATGATTCATATTACCTGTCTGCCTCATTCAAGAGTGCTAGTCCTGTGGAATAGCACTTCAGGGAAATTTGGACCCATCTCTGCCCCTGTCTTGTGATAAGAATCCCATCCCAGCCAAGGTGTGTCAGCCAGCAAGACGCTGAACTAGTACACGTATGACTGCTCATGAAATGTGGAGATGGTGCAATGCTAGAATGGATTAATTAATATCTTAGAGGCAGAAGGTAAGGGAAATTAGTCTTCGTGTTATAATTTGAAAAATGAGTCATGGTAGTTAATTAACCTATCTAATACCTCAAGGTAAATGAATGCCTGAATCAATTCACAATTAACAATTTAAATAACCCTGCTTTTAAAGTAGCCTTATTATACCTGCATTGAAAATTGGAAACCTGAAACCCTGATGGCCCATCTATGCTTGCTTGATGCTTGAAAATGTTTCACAGTCTAAACTGTGAACTACTCTAAAGGCAGGTGCCCTCTTCTCTCCTGTTTGCATCCTGCTTGGGGTGAGGCAGGATGCTTTAGATCTAGGAGGCCCTTCATGATGTTTCAAAAACTAAACTAGATTTTCCTTGTTGATGCTCGTAGTTACGGAAATTTTCCAAAAAAGAGAAAAAATGTGGCATGGGAAGCAACCAGTTTGTAGTGACGTCACACTGGGCCCCGGCTCAGCGTACAAATGTTTGCCGGCCTGGATCCTGCCTGAGATCTTGCAATGTGGAGAACTACTCGACTTTGCAGCCACAGTGCTGGCAGGGTCCACCAGCGTGGCAGGTGGGGAGGATTTTGTAAATATTAACTAAAAAAAAATGTTAACTAAATGGACAAAAATCAAAGAAAACCCACTTTGGCAGATAAAAGAAAATAACAGTTACATTAACTGTTGAATGTAAATTTGTATATGCCTATTAAAATTATATCACCCAAGGTCGCCCGGATCAGTTGGTTAAGCGACCTACTCTTTGATTCCGACTCAGATCATGAGCTCAGGATTCTGAGATCCAGTCCTGGATTGGGCTCTGAGCTAGATGTGGAGCCTGTTTACGATTCTCTTCCTCTCTCTCAGTCTCTTTCTCCCTCCACTCCTCTCCTCCCCCAGAAAATTATCACTAGGTACATCAGGTTACTCGTGTACAATCTGGATTACACAAATTGTGTTTGGAGAATTCCAAATTCTATCTCCTGGCTTTGCCACCCTGCTATTTCTAACTTCCCTGCAAACTTGTCTATCATAGGTTTCTTAATTCTAGCAGAGAGACAATCCTGACTTCACTACCCACCCCACTTCCAGAATGAAACTGGTTTTCACTCTTGCTTTCTTCACCTTAGTTAATGGTGTCCCCATGTGTTCAGCTTCTCCAGGTAGTATTCTCAGAGTCTTTCTAGACTGTTTGCTTTCTGCATTATCCTGCCTCAGGGTCAGCTTGTGTCCAGTCTCATCAAAGCGATTCCAAGAGACATTTCAGGACAGCCTCTCCCTTCCTGCCCTCCATCATGATTGTAATTCAGTCTTGGGTTCTCTCTCTTGCGCTCATGAGTAAGTGCCCATCTGTGCTCCTTGACTTGAACCCCACTGTGTCTACTCCATTCTGTTCACTGCTTTTAGAGTTATCTCCTTAAAAATAACAAGTGATTCCTACTTTCCTAATTATCTATAGTCAAAGTCAATCTTTTTTGGCATATAAAGAATTTCATAATGTGTTCCCCAAATATTTTCCCCCTTTTTGCATCACCTTGCTCCTTTCCCACCATTCTCTACCCCTGAGCCATTCTGGTTTTGCTCTGCTTACCCTCACCTGACTTCTTCCTTCCCTCTTTGTCCTCAGAATGCCCTTATCCTCACCTATGTATGGATCTTACACAACTTAGCTCTTCTGTAAAAATGTCCATGAATCTAGAGGCACTTACCTTCTCACTTTTCTTTGCATTTATTCCATACTGTAGTTTGGACTGATACCTATATTGCTTATATCCCTTAATTTATTTGCATCTCACCACAGTTAATATTAGTATCATGTAAAATTCTTACCTATTTTTCAATTCTCAATGTTAGGGGTGCCTGGGTGGCACAGTCAGTGAAGTGCGTGACTCTTGGTTTCAGCCAGGTCGTGATCTCATGCTGTGAGACTGAGCAGCTGTCCAGCTCCATGATCAAAACAGAGGCAGCTTGGGATTCTCTCTCTCCCTCTGCCACTCCTGATAGTGATTCTCTCTCTCTGTCTGAAGTAAATAAATAAATCTTTAAAAAAAATTTCTCATGTGCCTAGTATATAATGAGCACTCAGAGATACTTCTCTTCCTACCTTCCAAACATTGTTTCTTCCCTCTCTTTACCACAAATATTTACTATTCTCTGATAATATAGATTTGAATTTGACCTGCTAACATATCCTTGTTTTATCTGTATAAAATAGATGTTTGTAAAAGTAGCCCCTGCTTTATGACATTTGCATAAACAAGAAATGAAAATAATTGATTTGAAAATCTCTAGGGTTCAAATTTAAGAATCATGTGTTTGGGGGTGGCACCTACTGGCCATGCTTGATATTGCATCCCAGAGCTATTGTTATCACAAAAAAAAAAAAAAAAAAAAAAAAAAAAAACAAGGACCAGAGATGTACTCTTCTGGACTCTAAGGTCCTGGAGAAAAATCATGACTCCTATGGGGTGGGGGCGTCTAAAGCAAGGAAGGCCCTACAGGGTTCTTAAATGCCAGACGTCAATCCAAGGAACATTCATGTGTTTATGTGCCACCTTGCGGGCACACAGAGCCAGCCAACATGCCCAACTTGGAATTGATCAGAAGGTCCCTTTTAGTCAGTTGGCATATCTTTTTATGGGATTGTATGTTAGTTAAGTCAACCAACAGAAGTCAGTGTGGATCAAGAGTTACCTTAAATATTTATGAAGACTTGCCTTTCTTCCAGTAGATATTGATTGAGTGCTTGCTATCCCAAAATCACACCCTACTCAGTATCAACTACACAGTAAGGATCCACCATAAATATTTAACATCTTTCCTTTTGATGATCATGTACTCCATTTGGAATTTAACAGTTGGTTCACCATAATCACTTATCTACTGTGGATAGCTAAATTTAGTGGGTTTCAATTCTACTCTTGTAATGAGGAATATAGAAAAAAAAACTCACATACATATTTAAATCCAATAGGATTACAAAGTATTATACACTTTCCATCTGAAATCTGCTCATATAAACCTAGTGAAGTGAATTGGATCAGCTTGAGAGTTTTTTTTTTATTGAAGCATAATTAACATACAGTGTTATGTTCATTTTAGGTATACAATATAATGATTCAACAATTCTAGATATTACTTGGAGCTCACCATGATAAGTGTCCTCTTAATCCCCTTCAACTGTTCCCCCATCGTCCTCATCACGTCCCCTCTGACACCCACCAGATTGTTCTCTATGCTTAAGAGTCTGTTTTTACATTTGTGCCCTTTTGCCGTTGTTCATTTGTTTCTTAAAGTCCATTGTGAGTACAACCATATGGTATTTGTCTTTCCCTGAGAATTTCACTTAGCATTATACCCTCTAGCCCCATCCATGTTGTTGCAAATGGCAGGATCTCATTGTTTTTTGATAGTTGAGGAATATTCCACTGTATATATTTCACATCTTCTTTATCCATCTGTCTATTGATGGACATTTGAATTGCTTCCATATCTTGGCTATTGTAATTTATGCTTAAATAGGCTTAGGGATGCAGAAATCTTTTCAATTCACTGTTTTGTTTTATTTGGGTATTGGAATTGCTCGGTCAGATACTATTTCTATTTTTAATTTTTTGAGGAACCTACATAGTGTTTTCCATAGTGGCTGCGCCAATTTACATCCTCACCAATGGTGGTGCGTGAGGGTTCCCTTTTCTCCACATCCTCACCAATGCTAGTTATTTCTTATATTTTTGTAGCTATTCTAACAGGTGTGAATTGAGATGTCACTGTAACTTTGATTTGCATTTCCCTGATGACGAATGATGTTGAGTATCTTCTCATGTCTCTGTTGATCATCTGGACATCTTTGGAAAAATATCTATCCAAGCTGTCTGCCTATTTTTTAAACAGATTGTTTGATTTTTTTGGGGTTGAGTTATATAAGGTCTTTATATATTTGGGATGTTAACTCCTGGATATTAATCAAATCAACTCAATAAATTTTAAGAAATGGTTACTAACACTGGCCAGGAATTACTTTACTATATTTGACACATACTATATACTCAACAAATTATAACTATTAATATTTTTACTCCAAGCAGAACACAAATACTTTCCATAAAGTGTAGATACCTTCACTCCTCACTGCTATTTCTGGCACATTTCCCTCCACTTGTGTAAGTTCCCCCAACTTCTTTACATGAACAATTTCCAATTTTTCTTTATGGCCACATCGTTTCTTCTCTAAAACCATCTTTGATGGCCATAGCAAAATTTAACTGCCACCTTTTTGTTGCTGTTGTTCTTAATGCTTTAAACTTGTCCCCAGTATAGCACATAGTTTTATAATCCCAGTTGTGTCTTACTGTGCCCATCTCCTCCTGTGCTCTGGGCACTAGGACTCTCCCCAGGCACTGGAGCAGGGCCACTCATTGTTGGCTGCTAATCGTATCACCCATCTCCAGCACCCCACTGCATGGTCCCTGGCACATGCCAAGTGTTCCACACATGTTTGCTGATGTATTGAAATTTAATTAAGACACAATGCAAGCAGTGACATAGGCCAAGCCAGTTAGCAGAGCAGTAAAGGCTTTTGAAGAGAGAGAAATTAGAGGCTGAGTGTGGTAACATGTAAAATTGTTTCTGGAGAGTATTCTTTTCTTCTCGACCTATCTGACCAGCAGAAGTTTACAGGTGAAAAAAAAAAAAAGAAGTTTACAGGTGGGTTAGATCTCAAAGGGCCTGGCCGTTTGGGGTGAGTTCTTCTGCTTGTGTAAGCTGCTTCGGTTTACTCTCCCATCTGCTCACCTCTGTGGGTGGGCCACAGTGACACCTTGTCTTTGTGTGTATGGGGCAGGGAGGTGAGGTTGGTACTCAGTGGAGTGCCTGTTATTGTGGTATCTCCCCAAAACATCATGGATTAGACCAGAGTCCCAAAGCCACAAGGCAGGCATCTATTTTCAAATGTGTTGTGAATGTTTCTTAACCATTTCATTGAAGTTTGAAAGAATCAGGGTGTCATCATTGGATAACCTTTCTGATGAAAGTGAAAGTATAGTATAACAACATAGCTATGGAGTCAGGCAGACCTTGGTTTAAATCCTATACTGGATGACCTTTAGGACAAGTTGCTTAAATCCTTCAAGACTCTGTTTCTTCAACCATACAAAATAAGCATCAAATGTACAGAGTGTTGACCTAAGTGAAATAAGATGATACATGTAAAATGCTTGGTATACAGTAGGCACTTCCCATTGTCATTTGCGGGTTCTCAATAAAAGACCTGTTTTTCTAAACTCTTAATAAGGATGCTATTTATAAGCTCGTTGCAACAGTTGAGGAACATCTAGAATGATGATCTAACAGTGTGAACCAAAATGAAATGCCTCAAACAGAGCTCAGATGTTCCAGTCAGAACTACCGTCTGCTTCTGTGCTCCTGCTCTTTCTGTCAGGTGTGCAAAATGAAAAGACATCTGCAAATAGGTGGATTTTTCAGATTTCAGATTCTTTGTCCATTGACTAGCTGATGCTTTAACGAAGTTTTGACAGTTTCTCTTTATTCACAGGCATAGGTAAAATGGAGAAAAAAAAACAACCCTCCCACTTTCTGACTTCACATGTTTGGGGTTGAAGTAAAGGGCATATCATCATGTTATTCACCAGCTGCCTAGTGTAGCCGTGAAAATGAAGGGCCTCTCAATGCCTTCTTGATTAGCTGCTCTTACTCTTCACACTGCAAATAACTTCTGGGGAACATAAGAAGTTCACTGAAAGTTCAATAGACTCAGTTCTAGAGAGGTCTTTTTGATATTTATTTTTTCCAGAATTTCTCCACCCATTTAATTTCTATTCCTCCCCTGACCTTCTTTATCCGATATTCACCTTAGAATACACTCAGCTCTCAGCAGTGGCCAGATATTCCATTCCTTAGAATGCAAGGATTCTGATTACATCAAGATAGAAGGTCGTGGTACAAAGTTGCCTTTAGCAGTAATGACACTATCCTCTGTGACCTCTCAGCAATATGTAATTATCATTATCAAGTCAAGGATTGATCTATCCATCTATTGTTCTATCAATCTGTCATCTATCCATTATATTTCTATAGTCTATTTCTCATCTATCCATCTTTCTATCATCTATCAATCAATTTATTATCTATCATCTATCTATAATCTGTCTGTCATCTATTAACTATAATCTATGCTCTTGTATGTAGCTTTCTATCATCTATCGTCTGTCATGTTTCTATCATCCATCAATCAATTTATCACCTGTCATCCATCTCTATCATCTTTCATCTTTTGATCAATCTATCACCTACCATCTATCTGTATATCTATCCATCTCTCTATTTTGTAATGACCTAATTAAGTTCCTTCTTTAGTTCCTTAGTAAGTTGTCATGAGCAGTAGCTTTCTGATTCTTGTATCTTGAAAATCCAACACAAAACAGTCCACAAATAATGATTTGAAATGATGTTTCCATAAAAATATAAATTCAGTTCTTTTACAATGATTTATGGTTAAGTGCTAGTCTTTCAGTGGCCGTCGAGTATCTATAATGTGTATGGGATTTTGTAGATGCTCTAGAAAGGGGCATAGGAACAAGAGGGGCAATAAGTATCTCACAATTTCTTTCTGTTCCAAGTTTGATTCAGGTGACTGCAGTAGCATAGGACTCTAATTTGGAAGGACCCTTTCTCTTTCACAGTCTCATTGGTGGGAGCAATTGGTGGAGCTACATTTGTTAGGACTGGCTCGGGGTCTGTGTGGAGCTGAGTTTCCAGAAGGTAGATTTTCAGCCCTGGTGGTTCCCTGGATGAGGAATAACATGCACAAATATACATCACAATCCTTCAGTGTGATCCATGCCACACAGGACATACGTAGCTTCATTATGGAGTATGGAAAGATTCACTAAAAGATACGTTCATAACTACATCATCTTTATGAGTTTTCATTCTATATCAGGAGGCCTCTGAATAGGACAATAGTGATGTTGCTAGATCTAGGCTCTGAGCTGATCAAGTTTTTAGAACACCTTAAGTACCAGATAGTAGATGTGCAATAAATGTTTGTTATTATCCTGAGCCAGGTTCTCTTCAAGCATTTTCAAAATGTGATCTCAGTAGAGCTCCAAAAAACCCTGCTAGGCAAGGCTCTTCATCTCATTTTAAGAGTGAGGACACTGAGGCACGGAGTATCAGTAACTTACCATGAACAAGGTAAGTAGTGGGGTTAGGATTTTAAGGCACAATAACTTGACTGCTGTGCACCTTAACTCTCACCACCATATATTGCCAAGCCCATGCCAGTTAGTCCACACAACAATCCTGGCTTTAAAGAAGGAGGCTCCCAGTGAGAGGTTTTGAAGGAAAGATGGGAGACGGGATACTCTAGAATTTCTCGCACAACTCAGAGGAGCAGGAAACAGTAGAGATAATAAAGAGCATATGATTTTGACTGGAAGAAAGTTACATGTGAAGTTACCTGCCTTGGCCTCTATTCTTGCTCATAATGCCATCAAGGGACTGTGGGAATATCATTATATTCTTCTACATTCAGGCTAACAATTGGGCATAAGCCTATTTATGTATTTGCTTATTTATTTTGTACATGCCTACAGGACAAGCTAGCAAATTTGTTGACATAATTTTCACTGAAGTTAACAAAAGTACAGCGTGTAGGGAATACATTTTGCACATAATGATATTGCCCTAGCATGTGAACTATGAAGTGACAATAGTCATGGCTTTCAAACATTTAAATGAGCTCTGTGTTCATGACTGGAAAGCAATTACTTTATAGGATAAATTTGCCATGTTCAAAAATCAACTTTGGTAATTTTGTCCAAAAAAGTTGAAGAATATTTTATTCATACAAGACAATCATACAAACAAACAAAACCCCAATACGCTGCTTTTGATTCTAACTGGCTCAGAAACTTAATATACATTTTATAATACAAGGTTTCCTATTATGGGGCTGTTGGAATTCTATATTCTGATCATCACCCTTTTAAAACTCACACGCATAGCATTTGTCATTATTTACTGTGTTTCAAGCAGTTGTTTGAAGAAAGACATTAAATACCAAAGGACAAGAAAATTAAGAATTTGAATAGTTTGTACTTTTAGATTACAGTAAAATTAGGCAGGAATTCCCAGTAAAATTAGGCAGGAATGTCACTCTTGAATGCATAATCTTTGTGGAAAAATCAGTGAAGTACATTAGAGCCACACATTTTCTAGGCATCTATAGATAATGAAAAAAAAATGTACTCAATGGTCTTTTTTTTTTTTTTTTTTTTTTTTTTTTTTAGTATATCAGGGTAAAAATAATAAGCTAATAGCTCCAAAAGATTTGCCTACTCAATCTCCCTAAGATGAAAGGCACCATACCTATTTTCATTGATAAAGCTTTGATAGGTTTGAAAAAAAAAAAAATGTTCCCAGGAATCTCATTGGAAAAGTTTTAGGATATTGTGAAAAATATTCCGCTCACCTAAGGGCCTTTCATTTTCACTTTTGCTGAAGAGGTTTCGGCAAAACAAAGATAGTATCTGTAAGTGTTTTTCTACTCATCCAACCAGCTTTGAAGTCTGGAAAGGAACCATTAGCAGAAATTGTACTTTATATGTATCTCTCTGCCCTTCTAGCCTTAGACTTAAGGTAAAGTAAAAATCATTGTGATCTTTCTGCTTGGGACATGAGTGGTGAAGTAAATATTAGTCCTTAAATTGATTTGGGTCACAAAAACAAATGCAGAAAAATAACAAAAGAAGAAGAGTTCTAAATTTTTTGATCTTATAAATTACATGGGAGTGAAACCATTGCTGATGTAGGTAGTTCTTTTGTCTTTTTAAATTATTCCAGTTGATTAATCTGCTAACTCCCTGAATACATGGGCATTCCCAGGCCATAGATTTGAATTTTTTCCTATTTTTAGTCTACTAGGAACCTGTAAATTCAAGAATATGATGAATGCCATTAATGTGAACCAGCCAAGCAATCTGATTTCCTTACTGTAATTCGGACACATAGAGAACTCAACATTAGAATCAAGAGGTCAGTAACCCGAGCATTCGGCAAGTTCTCAGATTTGAGGCACATTACGTATGCCAAGTTTTGTTTTTGTTTTTGGTATGTAACTGATGCTAATAATATAGAGGTCTCAGGGGGTTAAGATGATTTGACAGCATGCATAAAGCAGACACTTCAGTACCTACCTTGAAATGAAACTGTCTCTGGGATTTGGTTATGGGCGTGATGGTAGCAATCCAAGAAAGGGAGAAAAAAAGACTCAGGAGGGGGAAAAGCTATGGTGGGTGGTTAGAGAGGCTTTTCTGAGCTCACCCTATGGAGCAGCTTCTCCTGAGGTCTCTCCACTTCTGCCCTGGGCCAATGGTTTCGGAATCTACAAACCTCCTTGCTCCTCCACATTCTTCCCCCTTCTTTCAGAGAGAAGATTGTTGAGTTCTAAAAGCATATGCATCGATTTGTGTTTTTCTTCAGTTTATATGTTGATGCAGATTTTAGAAAGGGAGGGTATGAATTGCCAAGAAATTTGTCTTCAAAAGGGATACAAGCCTGACTGTCATAAATATGACATTGTGTTCAGCTTCTCTTGCTTTCAAAATAAAATTCTTTGATTGCCTTCAACTTCCATCTCCCGTAAATGTCTTGGCTTTGTGTTAGCATTTATGTGGCAGTGAGAGCCCGTTACCCTGTGGCAGCGGTCTATTACAGTGACATTATTTCACTTGGAAATGCTGATTGTTTCTTAAATAGAGGCTCCATACCTGGTCATTTCTAGTAAGTGCATTAAAATAGTAATCATGACCCTTGTTAGCTTTTGTCTTTGAGTGACGAGTTGTATGAGAATTATCTCAAGTAACACCATGGTGTCTGTTGTTATTTAATTGTATAAAGATGCATAAACAGAAATTGTCACTTCTGTTATGAAATTCTTTTTCTTGGTATACACACACATACACACACACCCCTCATCAACCACTTCCTCTGAACTTAGACAATGGCTCTGTTTGAGACAGTTTCCATTGTGTATTTATGTATACAACCATCTCCCTCTGTAGAGGAAAAAAATCCTTTCTTTAGGATAAAATATAAAGATTTGATGGGTTTAGATTTGAAGAACACAAAATAAAAATACATAAAGGGATGAACAAAGTCCTTGTGTAGCAGAAAGGAAGAAAATTTGATCAAATAATTTAAATTTTTCTCAAAGTCACACCTGTGGATACATGTGATTAGAAATGTAATGTTTAAAAAAATCACAGAAGACTAAGAGTAAGTCTTTGGAAAAAACTAAAATTTGAGGAAAGAAATTAAGATTCACCCTCATTTAATTCCAAAAACTTTAACCTTTAGAACCATAGGTATGAGATGGACTATTAAAGAATTTAAGCATTTAGATTAGCCAAACTGAGAACGTGGCATTAAATTCACCTACATACCCCAGAAATTATGATCACTGCAGAAAGTAGCACATGCTTCAATCTGACACCAGCGTATCTTGCTTTATCAAGACATCACTTAAAATAAATTTAGTGGACAGAGTGGCAAAAATGCATTTCACAGACAAAGTGATGAAATAAGAATGGGATATGGGGAAATAACATTAATTACTGGATCCCCTAAGTGGTTGCTAGATAGGATCATCAGAGACAGAGTCAGAATAAATTAATTATCAACACAAAATTTCAGTCACAGAAGGTTCACAGTGTATTTGTCGAGTTAACATAAATTATAGTGAAAGAGACAATGAATCTAAGGAGAAAGAAAATTATGGAAGGAAGAATATAAGTATGGTTTCATCACACTGTCAAATGTACTCTGTAAAGACTTGAAGGACACATCCACAGGTAAAAACAATATTATTTATACACACACTAACATATCCTGATCCCTTTGTAGAAAATTGCATATCTTTGACTGAATTTTAAATGAAAACTATGAGAAAGTCTCTCAGTATCTTTATGTTTTCATCATTGCACGTTGCCCAAAACAAATTTCTTCTTAAATCCTATAATGCCTACTTTTTCTGCAAATAATTTGTTAAACCAGAAGCGGGTTAATTGCCTGGCAATCTCCAGGCCAAGCAAATGTGAAACGTTCTGATCCATTTACGATCGACTTATGTTGACTGTTATCATTTGTTAAATTCTCCTGAATTCATATAAAATATGAATTTCTAAAAATTTATCATTATGCTATCAGAAGATATTGGAGATGAATAATGCAATGAACACTAAAAATAAAATAAAAAAAATAAGCTTACGATTATTCACTAAAAATAAGCTTCACTAAAAATAAGCTTACGATTATGACCATCTACAGTGTTTAAGATTTCAGGGGTGTCTGGTTGTGATACAGCAAGAATAGTAAGCTGGGTCAGTATTTAGCAGCTGGTACAATGAAAACAAGTCATAAAGCACTACACATCTCACATCTTTGTTTTTCTTTCCTGCAATGCATTTACACATGGGTAAGCTCGGAGGATTGCAATGTTTAATTTGGGAAAGGAGAAGATGGAAGTACCTGGAAGGTGAAGCTTTGACTCACGAGAAATGAAAGGAAGGGAAAGTGGGAGAGAGACTTTTTAGAAAAAGTGGTGATGACATATGTAGCACTTTTTATTTTACGTCATATTTTTGAGACACTTCGTTCAATTTGATTCTTTTAAAATATCTGAAGTAGGTAAGCAAATAGAGTCCCTACAATTTCCGGTCGAAGACTTGTGCTTCAGAGTAGCAAGGGAACGGTGGGAATAGAGCCCAGGTTTTACAACTATGAGTTTGCTCTTAGTTACACACATTATCCACTCTTGCACACCTCCTTGCTAAGGAGTGGGGGCATCTGATAAGAATGTTTTAGGGATAGCATCATCTATAAGACAAGAGCAGCCCTATGGCTAGGGACTTAAGTATGACCGATATGCTTTTTTTCTCTGAATAAATTGGTTGCACCATGTCCTCTCTCAAAATTCAAGTTTTCTTTAAGTTGAGTGAACTCACCCACTCTTCTGAATAGCAAGGCTTTCACGAACCCCCATAGGAATAGTTGTAATTACGAGGGAATTTTGATGATGCTCTGTTTCCTTTGCATATTGCACCAAGAGATCCTATAATGCATTTGAAATGCCTATGAAATATGAGAAAAGTTTATTATCAATAATAATTTATTGCCTGGTATAAGATTTTAGATTAAATTGTTATCAGGGAAACTCAAGAAGTAGTACCTAAGTGCTTTCTGGGGGAGGTATGTACTTCCTTGGAGCAATTTTGAGATAAAGCTTATATAATTAATGGATTCTTAAACTGATTTGGTTATACCAGGACCTGTTGCCAAGCTGTTCTTATTTACCTTAATAGAGCAACATTTCTAAGTGGAAATTGAAAAATAATCCTTTATACTTATAAAAATGCTTTTGCATCCCCTATTTGACTTGAATGTCACCATGCCCTGGTTACATGTGAGAAGAGAGGATGCATGACTCAGAGAAACATTCACTGTCTTGCCTAATGTAACTCAGGTCTTAAGACACCCTTCCAATATCTTTGTTTATTTAACCTAAGTCATAACTCCCCACTACACAGTGCTCCTCATGGTGCAGAAGAAACTGAGGGGTGTGCTCTAAGACAACTCAGGCTGAGGATGCGCAGATGGACTCTGTTACTGTTTTTCATCGTTAGGACAATAAAGCTTGAAGAAAGGTGGGAGTGGCATGAGAACATACAGAGCTGGGGGTTGAGGAATACATCTCAAACCATTTACATAGAAACCAAGTACCAATAATGATCTTTCTTTAGCACCGACTGTGCACAAAGGAGCTATTATCACCACTTTGCAGAAGAGCAAACTGAGTCGTGGATCATGCAAAAGTGTAGAAAAATGGAGTAAAGGTCTGCATATGTGTTCACAAATCTCCACACCCCTCAATTCATCAACTCTTCAGCCTTTGTTGAGAAGTGTCAGGTGTTAACTCCAATGACCTGGAGGCGTGGTCTTGAATTATTCCTAGTTTTCAATTCAACTTGGTGATTTCAGAGAACTGCTGCATTTGTCTTCATGCTTTTCTTCGCTTAGTTTTTTTTTTTTTTTTCTTAGTTAATTTTCTTATCTTTTCTGTGGAAGGATGCTGACTTGTTCTCTAATGGCTCTTTGGTGGGCTTGTGGTTCCATCGACAGGGAAAACCATGCAAATATAGTTACGCTATAATTTCACCCATATTTAGATTTAAAATGATAAACAAGCTCTATAAAAAGTTCCTCCCAAACAATATAAGCTCACATTACCTATCGTAATTTTTTACAATGCTTCTCGATCCTACTTCGATGGTTTCCTTGCACCGAAGGCATGACATGTGTATAGTACTGCTTTTCTTCCAATGAGACAAACTTCCATAATTGGAAATCGGTTGCTGGCAAATAAGACAATGTTATAGGCCTACTGGTTACAATAAAATCAATGTGTTGGTGGATTAAAAACTATTTCAGGAAGTATATGTTTTAATATAGATAGTGAGGGCTTCCTACTCCGAGAAGTCTGTAAGACAGAAGCAGCTCTTCATTCGGAGAAGGCTTCCTGTCTCTAGTTGCTCTTGTATTGGGAGCTTCCAGAGCTGCTTCTCTCCTCATCCTCTGACTCTTGGCACTTATCCCTGTTGTGTGGCAAGGCAGCCAGGAGTCTCCACCTGAACATTTGCAACTCAGTTGTTTTATTTGCAAGATTGCTACAGAACTCACCTCTCTATCGTTTAGTATAGAGAGATCAGTGGAGCTAGGGGAGAAGACAGATAATATTTGTTGATTGAATGATTGATACTGTAGTTTTAAGAGGAGAAAATTGAATATGCATAGCAACATACATAAATTCTTATGTTATAGATATCAAACATTAAAAATTCAGCAAAAGAAAACAAAGACCTAATTTTTATATATATATATACTATATATATACAGTATACATACACATATAATACTATAAGTTATTTATTTGTTATATAATTGATTACATTTTATATATTTATTTATATTGCTTTATATAAATATACAGGATATTATATAATATATAAATACCATATTTAACATCTATTTTACATATTATTGTAAAATATATGTATGATATGTAGGCCATACATTTAGCAATAATTTTACCGGAAGTTAATTAGAAAAATGTATTTGCCTTATCAAGCTTATCAAACAATTAGATAAAAAGAAACAAATCTGGGAGACCTATTTCCTTGTCAAATAAGTGGACACAAATAAATTCTCCGTTTGGGGGTATGTCTTCTGATATAATTGTTAAATAATATGAACAATTTCTTGATATATTTTTAACTGTAAAATGCCAAATAAATATTAGTATTAATATTCTTCCATAAAAAAAACAACTAGGTATATCTTTGCTGGGAGCTGAAGGGCACTGACATGGTGGGTATAAATATAACCCATATGCCAGGGGCACCTGGGGGCTCAGCGGTTGAGTGAGCATCTGCCTTTGGCTTAGGGTGTGATCCCGGAGTCCTGAAATCGAGTCCAACATTGAGCCCCCCTGCATGGAGCCTGCTTCTCCCCCTGCCTGTGTCTCTCATGAATAGACAAATAAATAAATAACCCATATGCCAGTGATTCTCTCAAGTGCGTCAATCGCAAAACAGCATCCCAGACTGGGCTGTAGTTCACCTGCGCTTTCAGGAGCTTCATGTGTCCTAAGCCGTGTATTTCTCACCAGCGGTGGAAGGTAGACGATATCATTGTTCCCACTTTACGGGTGAGGAAATGAAGCAGGGCCGTTCCATAAATTACAGATTTTGGAGAGAGAAACCAGGTTCCCAATCTTGTGCTCACCTCTTGACAAACTGGACGACAAAAACTCCTCTGATTCTTACCTGTAACGTGGACAACTAACATCTATTTCTCTTTTGTAGCCTAGACAGCAAGACAGATCATTACTGTCACTCTATGCATTATGATTGCGTTTGTAGCTTCTGTCCTGGGTCATGATTGCTTTTCTTGATCACTTATTCAATGGTCATACCTCTGTCCATTTTCTAAAGACATCACTTCCTTTATTGGCATTTTCCCCTGGGCATAGGTCATGGGGCCTGTTACATAATTTATTCGAGAAAATCTATATTTTTATTTGTATCTATAGCCATATCTACCTGTATTTACATCTGTTAGCTAGCTGCCTTATAATAAATCTGCATTATAATGAATGTTCTTTATATTTACACATGTTTTATATAAATTTATGTGGAAATATATACATTTGCATATATATGCCATAGGTATGTATTTCCACATATGTTTATATGAAACATTTGTGTAAATATAAGTAATATATGTATTATATATGTGTTGAGGTATATATGGGTATATACTATATGGATATACATTTCTGTATAAATGTCTATATATAATATACCCCATTCTTTCACTATATGTGCCATAGTATAGAAATATATAGAAATATATCCATATATGTGCATCCGTGCATATATCTGTATTCCATATATGTACATGTCTTTTTGGAATTTTTTAAAAGATTTTATTTACTTATTTTAGAGAGAAACAGAGAGGAAGAGTGTATGTGTGCACACAAGAGCAGGAGGAGGGATGGAGGGAGAGGGAGAGAGAGATAATCCCCAGCAGACTCCTAACCGAACACTGAGCCTGATGCTGGGCTGGATCCCAGGACCCATGAACCAAAATCGACAGTTGGAGTTTAACCACTGAGCCACCCAGGTGCCCCTGATGAAGGGGATTTATATAAAAAAAAAAATTGGTAGGAATTTAGAATGATTTTTCTATTGATATGTATTTAAAAACAATTGGTCAACAGAATTCATGATGGTAATAGACATTAACAACTTGTAAATTTAATTTGTCAAGTGAATCATGCGGTTTTGTGAAGAGGCTCCAAGACGTTTAGTGTGGTATTATGTGTTCACTCTAACCCCCTGAATTAGTCACAACACGTAGCGACTCCTACCTAGAAAGTGCTGGGCACTAGGATCCGGACTTGAATATTCGTGTGAATAATGCACAATATTGGAATGTGGAATTTAGTTTTTTTAACGCTATTGTAATGATAGAGCTGATCCATTAAAATACAGTGTTAAAGCAGATGATGTTTGCAGTTGATTGTTCTAAATTTCTTTGCCAACAGTCTATCAAATCATTAACTATTTTCAATTTTCACCACATAATTCTATACTCATAAGCTTCCTGCATTCCCATATAACTCCCGATGATTTATTTCTAATCATATTGTGAGTGCATATTTAGTATGATAGCTGAATTATATGAATTTGGCTACCAACAATATGATGCAATTTAAGATATTGATTGCAATAGCATTCTCTTTTCATAAATCTGCCTAGTAATTCCATTGATTTTAAGTGCATGATTAAAATGTTTGGGTTGATTCAGAAATTGTATTTTGATTATATGAGAGAAACTCAACGCGTGGAAAGTTATAATTTTAAGTTGAAAAGTGAACCGTGCCCACTACGACAAAGCAGTGGCGTCTGGTGTGCTGAGTGAGACCAGAGAAAGGAGATGATTTGGACGCACTTTGTGAATCACCCCACCGCAGAAGATGTGTGTGGGTCCCCCCCGGAGGCACTAGGCATGAATGTAGAGTCCCAAGGAGAACTCACCTTTTCATTTTCCTTGTACATCTTATCTTTGTGCATAGAAAACACAAGCTCAGAAAGATAACACGAGCTTGAGCACCTAGGGTAGGCTCACCCCACATCTACGGGCAAAGAATCATGTTTTGTCACTGAGCCCAACTCTGGGCTAAAATCGCTCATATATAGATACAGCATGGATATACATATATAGATGCATTTATGCGCATAGTACAATATATATGTTTATCTGCACAAATATAAATACATGCTTGCACATATATGTAGCACACCTAGATACTTGCTTTTCTCTAAAACAGCCACAGCCCTGCTCAGGCGCCAATGTTTTGGCACCGATTGATTACTTTGGAATTTTTTAAATAAAAATTATCAATATCCAGAATATATGTCCTTATCATAACAACTTCTTCAAGGGAACATTTAACCCCGATGTACCTGTTTTCCTTATCTCTACCATAACCTAGTGAGAATGGAGACACGGAGCATCTCTGTGTCTTGCGTAGAGATGCCCAGATGTGAACCACAGAAAGGCTGGCTGGCTGAATTGTCTGTATCCGTTGAAACTCTTCATTCTCCTTCAGCACAAGGATGAGTCTAGCATTAGTACTTGTATCTATGTTATTCTATGATATGCTTTAAATCATGTCCCATGGCCCTCAAAAATTATATTGATACACACTCCACCTTCCCTTCTTAATTATATTGCTATAAACTAGCCTGCAAGGACATGTGTCCACAGGCTGGCTCCGTCCCCAGGTGGACTGTCATATCATGCCTGGTGCTTAATTGGGAGGCAGAGAGGGTCAGCACACAACTGCAAACTCACTGATTTGCAGCCAATTAAAATGTTGTTAATTTTGTTGCTCAAATGATGAAACAACCGAGGTTTGCTCTAACATGTTCAACTCTATCGATCTGCCCACCTTCATGACAATACCCTCCAACCTCACTGGTATTGACACGGTTGCTATTGATTGAGTCAGACCCATCATGTCAAAATTCAGGTAACACAGTGAATACTACATAATTGCCTGACCAAGCAAATCACTATTTAGAGGGACATTTAAAATAGGTCAACCTAATTCATACATTTTTGAATTTAAAATGATTATTTGTGAAATGTTGGAGAATGTTGGATTCAACTATTATTGATATAATAGGTTATTAACTTAATAAAACATATGGTTGTATGGCTAAATCATAATATTATTGATTAAATATGGGTTAACATCATCCACCTAATGATAGGAGTTCCCAATCCTATAATTTTGGATTATCTTGTTTCAACACACTGACGGTAATAGAATTTTTGATATTTTAGAGCATTCCCTTATCAATGATTTCTATACTGGGATAAGTACTCAAGGAGTATGTCTCAGGACACGGCCTTGTGAGCTGGGATTCCCTGTCATGCACACTGTTGTATCCCAACACTCCCAGTAGTATCCTGCACATAGTAGGGGCTTGATAAACATTTGCTAAATTAATACTTCATTTTTTGTATAAGTAGACATATATATTATATATATATTTATATATACATATAAACGCAATTTCTATTGAATTTGAAGATAGACTAAATCTCATTTCCATGAAATTTCCAGGAAACTCATTATATTTTCCAGGAAGTAGGCCGAAGCTTTGATGTATGTGATTAGAAGTTTCGTTTGAAATTATTTTGTAGAAGTTATTGGCTTTGAAACCAAACATGGCTTTCTCATTGAAATAAAAACATGAAGCTCAGACACGATTTTACTCAATTATACAATCATTCTTGATTCTTCAATTCATAATGTGTGATTCCAGACATTTAAGAAAGGTGGGCGGTAGATAGACCTCCTTGTGGATGCTCTCTTCAACTCCCACGGTGTTTGGATGATGTAAAAGTGGCCCCAAACCTGAGAATACTGCTGAACATCCTAGAATTGTTTTGTTGTATGTGATGAAATTCAGTGACAACTCTAGAAGTTTTCAAGCAATGGTACGATTACTCCAAATGCATTTTCTTAAAGGCTGCATGTCGGGTTTATCTGGGCTGTTTTCATCTTGAATTGCTGAGGATTCTTGAAACTCTTACCTGTGTGTCACTCTCTCCTGCAATGTGTAAATTGAAGTTATTATAGCTCTGGAGGCCCTTTTAGAGGCACGACAGAGATGCTCGCCGAGATTTGAACTTCTATGAAAACGTTTCTCCAGGGTTTCTGGGATGAGCTAACATGTTCACTGGTGTTTGCTCATTATAATCAGAATAAAAACAAAATTGGAAAGCTTCCAGTACTTATTTTTGGAAACTCTCCTGTTGTATGCAGGAAGGATACAGAGAATGAGGCATAGTTAGGCCATAAATTAAACTTTTTTTTTTTTTTTAAATGAGGTTGGTGGCAAGTTTATGTTCTGATTTTTTTTTTTCATAATCCTAGCAAATTTTGTTTCTTTCCACCAAACAGGCTCTGGGCAGGAGTGATTTATTTATTTTTCAACAGGAAGATTTTTCTTAGCATCTCAGGTTTGATTTTTCTAAGCACATTTTCTTCTTGAATATATCCCTCAGACTGAAACATGCAATATTTCTTTCAGTCTGTGAATTAATCAATGAAGCTTATGTCAGTGATTTAGAGAGAGCTTTACATAGTTTTATAGAAATAGTTTTTCTCAACTGTGTAAATCATGCATAAATATCTACATCTGCCAGAGTAATCTAAAATGTGGGCTAAAATGTTGTTGTCCCTTTTGCACTCTGATGTCGATGTGAGTTTTGATGGATAAATAAGACAAGGCCATTTTTTTTTTTTTTTGAAGAACTGTTCATTCTTAGAATTTTGTCAAGAAATGCATGGTTTAATGTGCTATATTCTGACATAAATAGCATCACCTGGTTCTCCAGGGTGTAACAAAGCATACTGATAACATAGCTCTGGCAATAACTGCCTTATAAAAAAGGGGATATTAGAAATTTAAAGTGAATTTACAAAAGCAGACAAGAACACATGCTCTAGATCTTTCTCTACCACCGACTTCAGGAAGAAAGGCAATTTTTTGAAATAGTACTTTTCCTGTTTGATCTTCATCTGATAACTCCTTTCTTTCTTTATTCCTTTTTAAGATTATGTTTATTTATTCATGAGAGACACAGAGAGAGAGGCAGAGACACAGGCAGAGGGAG
This sequence comes from Vulpes vulpes, assembly GCF_048418805.1. Lineage (NCBI taxonomy): Eukaryota > Metazoa > Chordata > Mammalia > Carnivora > Canidae > Vulpes > Vulpes vulpes. Next base: position 62,428,506 of record NC_132786.1, read on the forward strand.
AAGCAAGCTCCCTGCAGGGAGCACGGTGCTAGACTCCATCCCAGGACCCTGGGATCACACTCTGAGCTTCAGAGGTTTAACCACTGAGCCACCCAGGTACTCCTTAAATAGCTTTTTTTTTTTTTTTTTTTTAATAAAAGTATGCAGAGGAAACTAGGAATTTTTTTGTTTTCTGCAATGATCTGTGGAAATGCTTCATGTGGATGTGTGAGTTAGATTAAAAGAGACTCAAAGCATCTGTCTGCATGGGAAGCAGCCCCGATTCTAGACGGGGAAAAGAAACCCCCTCCAACTTTGAGTTGTTCATCTGTGAAATGCAGACGTCGACTGTAGTCATATCTACCTTAGAGAAGGGAAGGGACAGCTGTGTTTATCTTGTTTGCACACATGGAGCACCCAGTAAGTTCCATAGAAGGAAATAATTGGTTGCTTTCTCATCACTGACGATTCCTGTCCAGCTGTGTAGGAATTTTCGGTGATGTCAAAGTCAAGGCTGTATCAATGATGGGACATATAAAACACTGCCATTCCTTGGCCTTTTGGTGTAATAGGAAGCTTGTCTGTTCTCTGGTTTCTTTTATTTATTTGGTTTCCTTATTTTTAACTCTCGTGGATTTGCATGACTTATTCTAGTGCCCCTACTGGAAAATTCTATCAAGGAAAACAGTTCATTTATTTGGGAATAGTTTCTGATTCAGTGCAGATGTGGTTCTGGTTTCACAGTCCTAGAGGGGAAAAATATATATATATATACCTTCTCCTATTTCTCTGCAAAGTTTGGTATTTTAAATCAGATTCTTAAAATAAAAGTGTATATTTGTAAGAAACCAAAAGATTTAAAGGAAGTTAAGGAATGAGTGAATACAAATCTTATCTTTTTTTTTTTAATGACTTAATGAGACAATAGAACTGCTTTTGATGCATAGAAAAATGTGGCTATAAGATCCCCATCAATATTTCCAAACAAATTCTGGTACCCTGTATTACAAGACACTGAATTCACACTCGAAAATTAAAATCACATTTACTTCCTTTTTTTTTTTTTCCAAGTCAGTATTCACAAATGCCCCTAGCTACTGTGGCACCATGATACGGTTATCCCTGCCCACCACCTCCCTGAATCTCATTAGATTGCATCTTTGAAAATCGTGTTCCTCTAACTCAAAAATGATCAAATCACAATTTCGTTTATTTTATTTTATTTTTTTATGATTTTATTTTTAAGTAGTCTCTACATCCAGCATGGGGCTCAAACTCGCAATCCCAAGATCATGGGTCACATGCTCCACCAACTGAGCAGGTCAGACGCCCCTCAAATCACAATTTTATATAGTTCAACTTAATATTTCGTTTTTATAAAATGAACCTGTTCAAACGGTTGAAAAACAGTGGGCCAAAATTCAAGGTTGCTGAGCAGAAGGGCTTTCCTGCTGAGGGTCATTGTTCCCAGTCGATGTGGGGGTTTGCATTTCTCACGTCAGGACAGAACTTAAAATCCAGTGACATGGGATTGTCTAGAGTTCTCTCATTCATCCTTGTGCTTCATAAGGATCCAGACACAAGAAGAGAAGAGATTAATGAGGCAGTGATTGTCGATGCTACTGGGGTCTGATATTTCTTACCTTATCTTTTGTGAGTTGTAATAATAATGCTTTTCACTTACAGAGCACATTTCTCTGAAATGCTCAGATCACTTTGCTGATAGAATCTGATTAATCCTTTAATTTTCGGTGCACATTTCACTGGGTGGAATAGCACAGAAAGTGAAAATCCAGAATAAATATCCTTTAACTCTCTCGCTTTTAATATCATGCCTATTTTATCCCATTCTTTAATCTCATTTTGCAGGAAAGGTGGCAGCTTAATTTTATGTGGTTCAGACTAAAGGGGCTTACAATTTTCTTGTAAATCATTTAATCCCCATGAACTAATTTATAAAGCTTTCATCTTCGTTCCTTATACAATTTATTACATTGGTGATATGCACGGCATTTTCTTAGGCCTTTTCAATTTCCTCAGAGTAAATACAAAGTTATGTATGAATTATGAAAGCTTCCAGTTGACTGATTCTCATTAACTCCCTGGAACAGTATAAAGATGCTATTCAGTTATCTATGAGATACAAAATTGTGTTATCTATGTAGCTTCCTCAAATCCTAGTTGTTAAGAATATGCAAGTCCCTCTAAGAATACATGTAAAATTCTACTAAGAATATATATAAAATTCTACTAAGTGTTACAGATAATCATCCAGAAATAGCATCAAACATGCATCATGTGGTTCCATGAAGTACAGCAAAAAGCAAGATTTACTTCATGAAGTGTACCTATATAGTGAATATTATTAATGGCCAAAGCTTAAATTATCAAAGGAAGAAAACAAAAACATCAAAGTGTTCATTTGCAAAATAAAAGTAAATTGAGCATCATTTTTATTTGACTATGAGACAAGCAACTGAGTTTTAGAAGCTAGAGCTTTTCATGCAAATAAGGAGTCTGAATATTCTCTTCAGCACCTGGAGTAAATGTGGGTTAACGTGACTCAATACTTTGAAGTTCATCTTACCATATTTCAAAATGATCTAAAGTGATAAGGTTCAAACATTTAACTAAAGTTTTGTGTTTGTAAAGACTGTGGAAGTTGTTACTAGATAAGCTAATTAGAGTAAGTGCTATTTTTATACTTACACTGGGCCACCCACTGTTCTAAGCACTTTACACATATTAATTCCTGAGATAGTCCTAACGATGTTATGAGGGGGGTACAGTTATTACCCCATTCACAGAGGAAGAAACTGGGACAGAGACAGTGGGCTACTTGGTAGGTCACTGAGCTTGGATGCGTCTGACGGTATTCAGTGCAGTGGCCACTCACCCATGTGCTCACGGACCACTAGATCTGTCACTAGTCCAAACAGAGATGTGCCGAACACTTAAAAATACACATGAGGTTTCTAAAATTTAGCATAAGGAAAAGAATGTGAAATCACTTATTAATAATATTTTTATCAATGACAGGCTGAAATGATAATATTTTGTATATTTTAGGATGAATGTTATTGCAATCAATCCTACCCATTCTTTTTACTTTTGTTTTTTATGAAGTGTGGTCACAAAAAATTTAAACTTAAATGTATCGCTTGCATTTTATTTCTGTCGGGGAGCACAGATTTGCACTCTGGTCTGGCTCTGAAGACTGGACCCTTATATGTAGTGACCAACCCCTATTTAAGAGCAAACTGAGTTTGAGATGCCAAAAGTCCGGTGATGATCAGCCAGGAGAGTCCTCTTCTCAGTCTTTTAATACAATTATCAGCATCTTAGCTTTGGCAGGACACAGTGTTTAAAAAAATAATTGTTAATTCACGTCAACTTCTATGTAAATTACCTTATGACCCCCATGATGCTGGAATTAATTAGCACATGATCAGGATTGTGTTCCATTACTTACAATCTGTGGGAGAATTTTTGGGGCTTGTTTTTGGTTGTTGTTTCTTTCATTTGTCACCCTCATCTATCTATACTCCTTATTATCTACCTAGCCAACTTGTCTTTCCTGGATTTTTAATTGGAATAAGAGAAATGAATTTGTACTTTAATTTTTATTGTAAAAAATATAATTCTCTAGTTGAGTTTACAGACTCCACATGGTGTTGGCACTTGCATTTCATACTGTTGCATATTTTGGAGTCTGAGAGAGGTAGTTTCAGCTCCTGAATCTCCCCCATACACACGGTCTGTACCTTGTCAAATCACTTACACTAGGCCTCAGATATCTCCTGATAAAATGGAAAATGACATCGTCTATGTCTTTAGATTTTAATTGGCCTTTTATGAGATAATATATGTGGGATTCTCATCAGATATCTTGGCTCACATAGGCTCCAAATGATTTTTTAGTTTTTATTTTAATTTTTCTATTTTGTATCAGATGTCAAAGACATCTTTGAAGAGGGTATATTTATTGACTTGTATCTGAGAGACATCCCCATATTCCCTAACATCAACATCCATAGCATTTGTACAAATCTTGCTTGACTTGATTCTGTCCTCCAATCATATATTATGGAGGATTACATTCATCTATTCAGCTGTAGCCCTTCCACTTGGCTGTGTAGTGCCAACATTGTTGACTTGAAAGACTTTGATAAAAGGTTTTAATGAGGCAAGAGAAATAAACTACCCCAATTTTTGTGGTTTTACAACCAGCTCTTGCAGGAATGAGGATTATTACCTTCTCCCTAACTCATTCATTGATTCTATATTTACTTAACAAGGAACAGATTTATATATTTAAGGATTTCATTCCATCGGATGACTGGGTGGCTCAGTGGTTGATCCCCTGCCTTTGGCTCAGGTCCATGATCCAACATCCTGGGATCGAGTCCTGCATCAGGCTCCCCACAAGGAGTCTTCTTCTCTCTCTGCCTATATCTCTGCCTCTTTCCATGTCTATCATGAATAAATAAATAAAATCTTAAAAGAAAAACAAAATCTCATCCCAGAGTATAGAAAGGCAAATATTTTCATGGTTCAAGTAGATGTTCTCAAATAAATGTTATATTTGACCTGATAATTATTTACTATTTATCTTTTTTTCATTTTTAATTTAAATTTTGTTAGTTAATATACAGTGCAATATTCTTTATTATCTAATTAATGGAAAGCCTCTAATGGTAATGGGAAATTGTTTCATATTATTAAATCATCATTCAATCAACCATTAAGTAAGCAGCTGTTGAAATCCTATCAGACATGATACTAGCTCAGCGTATATTGGCACCAAAAGATGTACATGGACACTGGCCTCATGGAGCCTATAGTGTAAAGAGATAAAACATATTATGTAAATTATTAAGTACACAAATACCACAAATGGCAGGTGCAGTGTTCAGTGTGGGTGGGTGATAGATATATCCAATCTGAGGGAGATGGGGAGGATGTGAAGGCTTCCATTGGAAATATGACATTCAAACAGAGTCCTGAGCATAGGCAGGCATTGAACAGGCACAAAGAGAGAAGAAGCTTTACAAATTGAGCAGCCCATTGGAAGGTCTTACATTGGAGAAGGAATTAAAGTATTCTCTTTGGATTTGGAAATTGTGCCACATAGCACACTCTCTTCTGTTTAAGAACACTCTTGTATACATGTGGTTTGTGTGGCTTCTCAAAAGACCAAAACAAAAACAAATAGCAAAATTCAAGTTAATTGAGATTGTGGTCTCCACTGGCTAGTTGTAAATTTTAGAAGGTTATAAAAGGATGTCCATTCCTGGTCAGCTTCTTCTCCCATGGACTGGACATGAACACATAGGATAAGTTTTTTTTTTTTAAGTTAATATTTGATGTTCTGATGAGTTATTTGACTGCTGTTTTTTCCTTACCTGGAATATCTGGATACATGTTTTCCTTTGACCAGCTTCTAAAATTGTTAGTAGAGAATGAGAGCCTGGCTAGGTAGTGACTACAATTAAGCTTTTAGCTTTACCTTTACCAACCTCACATTAATTAATTAATTAAAGCCCAAAAGCCATTCCTGGGACATAACAAATATACAAATATCCAAGACAAATATATGTTTCTTCTCAAACTATTTCAAAAAATTCAAAAGGAAGGAAAACTTCCAAATTCATGCTATGAGGTCAGTATCACCCTGATACCAAAACCCGATAAAGGCTACAAAAAAAAAAAAAAAAAAGAGAGAGAGAGAGAACTGCAAGCCAAAATCTCTCATGAATATGGATGCAAAAACCCTCAAAATATTACAAAAATTGAATTCAAAAATACATTAAAAAAACATACATCACAATCAAGTGGGATTTATTCCCAGGATGTGGGTTAGTTTAATATGTGCAAAACAATCAACATGATATATCACATCAATAAAAGAAAGGATAAAAATCACATGATTGTTTCAACATATACAGAAAAAGCATTTGACAAAGCACAACATCCATCCAAGATAAAAACTCTCAACAAAGTAGGTCTAGCAGGAACATACCTCAACAGAATAAAGGCTTTATGTGAAAAACTCACAGCTAATTTCATCCTCATTGGGAAAGACTATTCATCTATGGTCAGGAACAAAACAAGGATGTCCACTGTCTCCACTTTTATTCAATATAGTACTGGAAATCCTAGCCATAGCAATTAGACAAAGAAATAAAAGATATCCAAATTAGTAAGAAAGAAGTAAAACTCTCACTATATGAGGATGACATGCTTCTACATATAGAAAACCCTGCAGAATACACACACACACACACACACAAAGAAAAAAACCTACTAGAACTGATAAATGAATTCAGTAGTCACAGCATACAAAACCAATGTACAGAAATCTGTTCTTGTTTTGTACACTATTAGTGAAGCAGTGAAAAGTGACATTAAGTAAACAATCCCATTTATAATTGCACCAAAAACAATAAAATATCTTGGAATAAACTTATCCAGACAGATGAAAGACCTGTAGTGTGAAAACTTTAAAAACATATGAAAGATATTCAAAATGATCCAAGGAAATGGAAAGATGTTCCATGTTCGTGGACTGGAAGAACTAATATTGTTAAAATGTCCACACTACCCAAATAAACCTATAGATTTAATGTGATTCCCTATCAAAAATTTTTGATCCCTACCATTTTTCATAGAACTAGAACAAACAATTTTAAAATTTCTTTAGGAGCATAAAAAACTTTGAATAGCCAAAGCAAACTTGAAAATGAAACAAAACTGGAAGTGTGATAATTCCACATTTCAAGATATATTATAGAGTGGTAGTAATTAAAACAGTATGGTACTGACATAAAAATAGGCACATAGATCAATGCAGTAGAACAGAAACCCCAGAAATAAACCTACAATTATATGGTCAATTAATCTTTGACCAGGGAAGGATGAATATACAATGGGAAAGACAATCTCTTTAATAAATAGTATTAGAAAAGTAGACAGTAACATGCAAAAGAATGGAACTGGACCACTTAATTATATCACCCATAAAAATAAACTAAAATGTATTAAAGACCTAAATGTGAGATTTGAAATCATAAAAATCCTAGAAGAGAGCACAGGCAGTAATCCCTCTGATTTTGGCCATAAGGACATTTTTCTAGTTATAACTCTTGAAGCAAGGGAAATGAAAGCAAAAGTAAACTATTAGGACTACACCAAAATAGAAAAAAAAAATCTGCATAGCAAAGGAAACAATCAACAAAAATAAAAGGCAACCTATGGAATGGGAAAAGATACTGCAAATGGCATGCCCAATAATGGGTTAGTGTCTAAAATATAAAGAACTGATACAACTCAAGACCTAAAAAACAACAACAACAACAACGAAATCTAGTTAAAAAATGGGCAGAAGACTTGAACAGATATTTCTCCAAAGAAGACATCCAGATGGCCAACAGACACATGAAAAGATGCTCAACATCACTCATCATCAAGGAAATGCAAATCAAAACCACAATGAGCTATAACCTCACACCTGTCAGAATGGCTAAAATCAACAACACAAGAAGCAACAAGTGTAGGTGAGGATGTGGGGAAATAAAAGCTTTCCTGCACTCTTGGTGGGAATGCAAAGCAGTGCAGCCATTATGGAAAACAGTGTGGAGGTTCCTCAAAAAGTTAAAAATAGAACTACCCTACGATCCAGCAATTCCACTCCCATGTGTTAACCCCAAAAATACAGAAACACTGATTCAAAGGGATACATGCACCCCTATGTTTACTGCAGCCTTATTTACAATAGTCAAACTATAGAAGCAGCTCAAGTGTCCATTGATAGATAAATGGATAAAGAAGATGTGATATGTTCATATATACATATACATATAATAGAAAGTTACACAGTCATAAAAAAGAATAAAATCTTCCCATTTGCAAGAACATGGATGGAGCTAGAGTATCACATTAAGCGAGATAAGTCAGTCAGAAAAAGACAAATACCATATGATTTACTCATATATGGAATTTAAGAAACAAAATGAATAAATGGGGAAAAAGAGAGAGACAAATCAAGAAACACTCTTAACTGTAGAGAACAAACTGATGGCTACCAGAAGGGAGGCAGGGGGGCCGGGGAGATAGGGGATGGGAATAAAAAGGACACTTCTTATGATGAAAAAATAAAAATCCAAGAAAATCTATAAGCAGAAGTGCATATATAATTAAATTTATGCAAAGTAGAGTTTTTAAGGAATGATGTAGTAGAATTATTTATATATTTACAACATGATCTTATAATATCTATTTGGATGCAGCGATATTGGGTAAGATATTGTTCTTTTTTTAAGATTTTATTTATTTATTCATGAGAGACACGGGGTGGGAGGGGGCAGAGACACAGGCAGAGGGAGAAGCAGGCCCCATGCAGGGAGTCCGATGGGGGACTCGATCCCGGGTCTCCAGGATCACAACCTGGGCTGAAGGAGGCGCAAAACCGCTGAGGCACCCGGGCTGCCCAAGATACTGTTCTTAAGGAATCTCTAGAAAAATAGCAATCATCCAGCCCTAATATTTAGTAAACTAAAATGCTGACAGAGGATAGCAAAGTAATTATGTTATTATTAAATGTGTAGTTTAATTACAAATACATGTAAGTGATAAAATAAGCTACGTATAGACAATTCTTTACCAGTACAATATTCTCAGGTTGCAGGGGATGTTTAGAGATTTAAATCATACTCCTTCCTGCTCCAAACGTTGAGTATCTGATAGATTTTTGAAGCAGCTCTTTCATTCTCTGCTGACACCTGGAAACTTCTGATTCGAATGCATAATAGCAGCATCATGTCCAACACATGTGACTTGTTGCCTTTCTTCAGGAGTTATTCTTTCCCTAATTTTTAAAAACCACATTCTTACTCCAGAAGAATAGTGTCTGCGAATTTAGATGTATTTGCCATGAATGGATCCAGCAGTGGTCCCTGAATTAATAGCTGTAGCTACTTTTATTAGCAATAGGATCCATCCGTTCCATTCTCTGATTTGGCAGCTTGTGGTGGTGAAGCTCGTAAAGCACATATTAATCTTTCTCAGGCTGCAAAGTGAAGCTTTTCTGAGATGAGTAAGATGTTCCCCAAGTATATAAACAAAATTTTGTTGATTGTTCATGGTCTTGAATAATGCTTTCTATCCTTGATCCTCTCCCCACCAGCCCCCAAATTCAGTTTAGTCATTTGAAAACGTAGCTGAAGAATATTTGACTCAAATTTATTTGAGAGCTTTGGAGAGAGCACCCCAAATCATGAAAGCACCATCGCTCTGATGGATGACTGTCAGCCTGGAGGCTGTAAAAGATGATCCGGAGATTCTAAAATACATTTGCACTTTTATGTTTCCTTACATCAGGTCATCTTTCTTGAGTGGTCACATCTGACAGAGTTTGGTTTAAAACCAATGTGTTTTAATTGGTTGGAAGCACTTGCCCAACGCACATTAGTTTGACTGCTGCCTGTGGTCTGATTAATTTAAAGGTGAGAGCATTAGCATCTTGTCTACTATGATAAATATCCAGAAATATAGTAAGTTGTATTACTAAATCCCCCCCCCTTTTTTTTCCTAACACAAGAGATCTATGGTTATTTTTAAAGACAGACACAGACTTCAGGTAGACTCTGTGAGTCTCATGTTTTCTCATCATTGGCCTTTTTCCTCTGAATCCCCAGAACTCAGGGGGGCAAAAAAAAGGCCTATACTCTAGCAGGTGCTCCATAAATATTTGTGGCGGGAAGGGGAGAAGGAAAGATTGAGGGACACATCAGAAAATGAAGTTGGACATATTCCCTTCTCCGGCACAAATATGCGGTGCCATTTCCACAACAGCCAACACCGCTGACAAATGCTGTTTCAACTCTCTTAACACAGCAATCAAAAGTCACTGCTGATTGACTGGTATTGGCGATGGAAATCATCTGTTTGCCACCCCTCTGCAATCCCAGGCTATCTGGATTGTGGAGGTGGATTCTTCAGTTGTGCATCAGCCAGAAAATTTAAATGCAAGTGAGCATGCTAACAACAGCATGTAGCCCACAGTAGTATTATTTAAAGATTCAACCAGATGCACTGTCCATGAATGATAGTAACACGATACAGAGATACGAAATGGATTTGCATTCCGCTCTTTGGTGAACATGTTCTAGTGAATTCCTACTGATGGGTTTATTACATTGAAAAGGCCACGAGAAAAAGAACTTGCATTTCCCCTTATGGAGATCTTTAAAAATATATTACTTCTCTGATTTAATTGACCCATTATTATATGAACGATGCAGTGCTAATGTTTCAAATGCATCATTTGATTTAATTATTAAAATGAGCAAATAGATACGTAGATGGATTGATACACATATATAACATATGAATATATATGATGATATTTATCCTAGGGTTATTAATATCACTGTGAACTACTGCCATGAAAATGCTGAGTCACAGACCATTCTAGAACCCAGTGTCACAAGACAACAAGCATGTATTTATCTCTTATTCATCTGTGATTGGTCTGGGGCGGCTGATTCCAGCTGGGGTTGGCTCCGCTTGGCCCTAGGGCAAGCTTTCTGCTCAAGTGTGCACTGTGGGTCTCTTATTTTCATGAGGATGATAGACCATCTGGAGCACATTCTTCTCATTGTGAAGAAAGGAGCTCAAGAGAGTGATGCCTCTCAGTGCCTGGTTTGGAAATGGACACCTTTCCTTGAAAATTAGTAAGAAAATTAGTATGGTGGGTCATATGGCCAAGCTCAACGTCAGTGTGGTGGGGACATATTGGGAAACCCCACCTACCATTTGTAGAAGGAGTGTGAAGGTACATGGCCAAGGCCAAGGATACAGTGAGGAATAAATAATTAGGAACAGTACACCTTCAAACATTATCACAGACTTAAATTGCCTGAGTCCTATTCCGTGTTTGCCGTGTAAGAGTCCTATTTCTGTGATGAAAGAAATCTAAAATACATAATTATTTCCATATTTTAGGATATGTCTATTTTGAGATTATGACCCACGGGAGATGACATTTGAATTTGTTTTTCATCGTATGGTGCCTTTTAAGAATTGAAACATGGCCTAGAAATGAATAAATGCATACTAATTTGGAAAGAAGCATTCACAGCGAATCTCTTGTTCCTGGATCAGAACCTAGGGAGGGCAGTGTTGTCTGTGAGGCAAGCATCTTCTTATTGTTAATTGTGCTTTCGTCCTTCCCTGGTTCCCCACAAAGGCATGGCTCAAGGCTTCATGTGACCACACATGGCTAGATGGGGGGTGGGGGGGTTAAATGGGTGGTTTTCAAATGAAATTCACCCATCAATGAATGGGCACAGGGGACCAATGTGACAAGGCATCTATGTTTTGTATACCCTAAGAATGAATTTAATGCCTATTTCTAAATGAGTATAAAGAATTAATCCACCTATATCTTAAAGAGATTCTTACCCTCACATATCCCCTGTTTGTTCACATGACAGGAGAATGGTGTTGGGCAGAGAGCTCCAGAGGGAAGAAATAAATTTAATCTGAGCAGAATGTGTTGCCCGTCTGAGGTTAGGGGTGAGAGGGGCCTGTCATGACCTAGAGCTGTGCTTTATCCATAGAGGCCGCTCAAGGGAACACAAGTGAAGCTAACGGGATGGGGCTTCAGACCCACGGTGGAGCCATGCCAGGTTCTGGCGTCTGCCTGCCTCTAACGTGCTAGCATGACTCTGTTCCGGTGACTGAGCATCCCTGGATCCTCGCCCGTCCCCAGTAGGATGGAATGTGTAGGATTCACCAGGACGGCTGCTGGTTCTTTAGCTTGTGACCATCCGACTCCATCACAAGAAGTGGAGTCATGGCTTTCTAGGAACTCCCACAACGTTAGGTAAACCCAGCGTTTATTTCACTGTGTTCATTTTACAATCAGAAATTATGGGCCGTCGATGACATTGAAAGTCCAAGTTTCCATCATCCTGTTGCTTATTTCATTAGGAACGAAGCCTCAGATAATCCTTTTGTGTAATGTTTACTTAGTGTGAAGAGGAAAAGTGTTTATTGATAAAAAGATAATTTTGCAAAGGTGCACGTTTACATTCCCAAGGCCCAGGAGCCATCTGATTTTAGTCCCCCAGAAGTAAATTTCATAATAATTTATATTGCACCACTTGTGCTTCCTCCTTAAGTGAGCGCATATTCTTGGGCTCGCTCCGTCCCAGGACTACAGTTCATCCTGGAGTTATTCTCCTTGAATCCTCCTGTATCCATCAATGGGATGTGACAGGGTTGGAAATTGGAGCAAACTAGAATATGGTTCTTTATTAGGTCAGTTCTGTTATTTACATACAAATCATTTTATTTTAAAATAATTTACGGTTTTAAAGATACTTCGTGAGCATCACAATGCAGCGTGTGCAGCACCTCCTGGGTTTTGGCTCTCGGGCTTCATCTGGGTTTCAGATCTAAAGCGAGGGAGAGTGAGCAAGGTTAAATGATAGGATCAGGGCGTGTGGCAGAGTGATAATCAAGGGTGCCAGAATAATGCTGGCAGACTGCTAAACTTAGATTTCTCCACCCACCAGGCATCCTGGCTATATTAAGCAAGGTCTTAGTCACCTAAAGCACAGGAAAGGATTTATCACAGTGGATCATAGTAGGAATAAGACCACAAATTGGCAAAGAGCTTCACAGTTTTCAAGGGACATTTCGCTGATACATAAATAAAGTGGATTACATAGAATAAAGATGACGGGACATACTAATCGTATGAGCGAGATGGCAAGGACCCAAAGCACACAGCATTAGGACTCCTGAGATATCACAAAGGATCTCACTAGTCAAATGAGTAAACTAATGCTCGGGGAAAAAAAATAATCATAACAGTAAAACCAGGTCTGCGCTCAATTTTATGTTCCAATGTTATATTATCAGTTTGATTGTTGGATACTTTGAACAATCTCCAAAATTGAACTGCTTTATTACAATGCTTGTACCTCCTTAGTCTTACCTTTTTCCAAATGCAAAATTACTCCTTGTGTGTTTACCAGGAAACAGAAATTTCTAGTTCTTATCTTTTAAAATTGTTAATTGTGCTATTTTAAGTATATATATGTATTTTCTTTCTTTCTTTCTTTTTCTTTTTCTTTTTCTTTTTTTTGAAAAGCACATATAAAGGAGCCCCCAGGTGGCTCAAGCTGCTTAAGCAATGACTCTTGGTTTCTGCTCAGGTTATGACATCATGGGTCCTGAGATCCAGCCCTGCAACTGGCTCTGTGCTCAGCATGGAGTCCACTTAAAGATTCTTTCCCTCCCCCTCACTCATGCACACTTGATGTCTCTTTCTAAAATAAATAAATAAATAAGTTCTTTTCAAAAGCAGATATAAAGATTGTTTATAGAGTATATTTGATAACAAACTGTTCTTCTCTGGATTTCTCTAAAGGCATCAAGGATCATATTACTATATTAAGTTTCTTCTTCTTCTTCTTCTTTTTTTTTTTAGTTGTATTTTTTGTTTGGCAGAGAGAGAGCATGTGCAGGGGGAGCAGCAGGCAGAGGGAAAGGGAGAAGTAGGCTTCCCACTGAGCAGGGAGCCAGATGGGGGATTTTTTTATCCCAAGACCCTGGGATCATGACCTGAGTGGAAGGCAGACACTTAATCGACTGAGTCACCCAGACGCTCCTACTAGATTAAGTTACTCAGGAATAAACTATGTCATGTAAACAGAAAAAGGCTAAGATACCTTTCTTGGAAGTCCACGTATTTCACAAAGCGTTGCCTCAGTATAATGTATGCACACATATTGGTTCTATATTTTGATCAGTAAACATTCTTTATAATGTTTTCTTTCCCTCTACTCCCCTCCCTTCCTCCCTCTTTTCCATTCTTTTTCTGCTGATAATATAAAGAAAGCCGGGAGTACCTTTTTACATTAAAAATAAATCACATTTACGCTGAAAACAATTTATGATTGGCAATTTACCCAGAAATTGCACAAAAAAGATTAGGGATGTACTTTCTCAAAATAAATTAATCAAAATATATTGATTTTGTAATCTATTTTTAATCATTGATATCACATAAAACCTTTTTTGACAATTAACTGCTTCTGTTCTGTTGGTTTTCCAGTATCAATGATGAGAGCCCCAAATTCCTAGAACCTTAGAAAATGTATTTTAACTCATACAGCTAAATATGGTCTGAGTTTAGTTAACATTAATTCATTATTTATTTCCATTCAGAAGAGAGGGATATTTAATTCTGACTTATAAAGGAAATATGTTTTTCATAATTATAGAAATAAGTTTACCTGGGGGCTCCTGGGTGGCTCAGTCAGTTAAGTGTCTGCCTTCAACTCAAGTCATGTCTTAGGGTCCTGGGATCAAGTCCCGCATTAGGCTCCCTGCTTAGTGAGGAGTCTGCTTCTCCCTCTGTCCTTCCTCCCAAATCCTGCACTCTCTCTCTCTCACAAATAAATAAAGAAAATCTTAAAAAAAAAGAAAGAAAGAAAGAAAGAAAGAAGTTTAACTGTTGAACAATTAATTAAGTAACCAGGAGATAAAACATGTAGTTTCCAATGTTATGATAGTTGAATTTCTAGCTCAGGATCCAGCGCCTTTGACATATGGAACATTTGATGAAGATGTGTGTTGTGTGAATGGTCATCATATCAATGGAGGTAGAGTGAGGGCTGAAGTTCTTATTTAATCCTCGCAGCAGACATGGTGATGGTAGCTGGGATATTCTATGAGGACACTGAGCTCTGAGACATAGGACATTGGCAAACAGAGCAAACAGAGCATTCAGGACACCTGATAGCATTCTATAAAAAAAGAAAATAGTATATCAAAATGTTGCTGGAATAGGCATCAGTGGAAAAATTAAAAATGAACCTAACTTAATTTCACTGATGCTAAGTTTTCATTTGTTTTTATTTTGAATTAAACTAGACGGTGGTTGAGAGACATAGATCTTCTCCATAGCCAGGATTTAGAGAGGAGCCAACTGAAAGATATTCTCTATTTTGTAAATGAAACCACTGGGACTATATAAGTCTAACATGTTGCTGATGATGATCTTATCAGAATCAAATTTGAGCCAAGGGGTGTTGGCTCCTACACCTATTCTGCTTCTATCATGCAATACCCCTTCATAGAATAGGGACAAGAACTAATATATATTGAATATTTTAAAAAAATTGTGTTGATTGAATCACTAGTACTCAATAGTAAATGAAACCAAGTTTATATTTCAAAGGTCATTTCCATGAATTCTCGATTGCATAATAAGGGAATAAGTTCTATTAATACTTTCCTAGGGAAATATATTTTTTAAAGATTTTATTTTTATTTATTTATAATAGAGAGAGAGGCAGAGACACAGGAGGAGGGAGAAGCAGGCTCCATGCCGGAAGCCCAATGAGGGACTCGATCCCGGGACTCCAGGATCGCACCCTGGGCCAAAGGCAGGCACTAAACCGCTGAGCCACCCAGGGATTCCCCCTAGGGAAATATTTTTGAATAAGCTATATATGATAACTTTAGATGCAAAAGTTTGGAATTGATTATTACTTCGGAAAGTGGCCAGGATTACTTTAATGTATATTAACAACCAGCTAATATTAGTGAATAGTCCACTCTATAGTGGGAAATCATTACACATTTGATCTTTTAATAAGACTAAGAAAATGTATCTTTCTATAATTGATGATTTTTTATTGCATGTGCTATCACAATCCCTTTTTATTGAATTTGGAACCAAGATAGGAGAAAACATAATGACATCTGGTGACTTTAGAGCTGGCTCTGATAACATAAGGATTCTGAAAATAGAATTTATTGCATAAGCCAATGACATTAAGATCACTTGATTCTTCCTTTTTCCACTGGTTGGTCACACAACTTGCAAACACGTGGATCTTACATTATTTTTGCATCTAAAAAGACATACCATGTGTTCCAAGAACTAAGTACAGTTAAAGTCTCAATGAAGTCACAAATTTTCATATGTCTGGAAGCAAAGACAAATATAGTAGAAGTTTGTTCAAGTATTAAGCTTTCTCTTTTTGAAGAGAACATAAAACATTAAAAAAAAAAACACATCTTTTCCCTGTGTGATTAAAGCATTTCAGTTAGTATAAGCAAGGAAGTCTATGCCTAGAAACCAGAGGAATACCTATAGACATGATGAGTTAAGTTGAGAAAAAAACTATTGTAAACTCTATAAAATAATTGTGATTTGAGGATTATCATCTCTACGTTGCTTGGGAGTTCACTGTGTAGCTTTATCTTATTAAATACCATATTGTTTGCTTTTTGTTTTGTTTGTTTTTAAATTTTATTTTATTATTATTATTATTATTATTATTATTATTTTTGTAGCCATATGTGTTTGTATGTGTGATGGCAAATAGGAGAGAACTTAATCCCTGAAGCTATACTTCCTGTGGAGATGCTTCTCTTCACTCTTGCACACAGATAACACACACATGCATGCTTTCGGGCAGTACCTAGCTGGATGTCTGGTAGTGGTCAAGGGTATGATGGTGACACTGAAGTCCTGGCTGAGCCCGTGCAGTGGCAAAGGGGAAGAGACAACACTAGCTCAAGCTGACTCTACTCTGATGCAAAAACAATTATCTTATATTTCAGCATAAGGGATCCAAATGACTTCCTTTTCCATCGCCCTTTGATTTTGAGGCTCCTGTAGATCTTCTTAAGACTGTGGATGGATGACATTTCCTCACCACCACCAAGCTCACCCTGCTTGTATGCCAACATGCATCCACCACCACTGTGCAAACACTTGAATGTCTATGACATATGCAGAGTGAAGAAATAAGATGCAGGGCTTTCTTTTAATTACACACCTAGTAAATGGGGGAGGAAGAAATGATATGATAAAATAAAAATATAGAGATTATCTTGAGTTGTAGTAGGAATGCTGTCTTGTGGTGGAACCCGTATATGAAATGTACAGGCCTTACCAAGTTTAGATAATCTGAAAAAATACATCTATCCCTTGTCAACCCAGAACAGCATAGCTCTATTCTCCCATTTTACTTCAATATATTTTTCTTCTGTTTTTCTTTCTTCTTCTTTTTTTTTTTTTTTTTTGTGTCACAAAGTTTCTGTATTTTTCCTATGAATGGTTGGAGTGTAGGCTAAGTTATGTAAAAGAACAGTACCTCCTCAGCTGACAAGCTGTGAACCCTGGTCCAGTGTGAACCAGGTCTCAGAATCTGGACTCCTGTAGCCACTTACTGACAGAGACAATGAAGACAGCAAAAAAGTATATTTGTGAAAAAGATTTCTTTCTACCTTAGCAATGGCATTCTTTCAGAATTATATTCAGAATTATTTTCCATAAAACAAAGAGCAACAATAACAACAACAACAAGATCTTCAGATGCTCTCAGGTCTTCAGATGCTCTGAGTGGCTGAGCCAGGAAACCAGGACAGGGGAGGCCGTGTCCTTGTTCCTTGTCATGTCCTGCTTGGTAGTGGTTCCAGCAGCAGTAGCAATTTATAGCTTCTACCCTCTTAGTCTATGTGCCTTCACATGTCACGCTGAAATTGAAGCTGACCTAAAAAGTTGCCAAGTAATCTCTCAGTCCCAAGGTAGTTAATCAGGTGAGAGAGGAGCAGAATGAAGGAAAGGGCAGAAAAATCTGAGACAAGACACTTATTTAAGTGAAAATAGTGAATATAGGCTGCCATTTTTCCTCATGGGTCTCTAATTATAGTTTTGTGGGGTTTTTTGATTCATTGCTTTGGCTTTTATTTGAGAATCTGTCAAAAGGTGCATCCGAGGAATGAAAGATAGAATGCAGAACTCAAACAGGTTTGCTCCTCATTAATGACATGGGGCAAAACTAAAAAAAAAGAATCTTATTTTTTAAAAAATAAGTCTTTCTTATTTTAGAACAGTTTTAGGTTCAGAGAAAGAAAAGAGAAAGTACAGATGTTTCCCACATACACCCTGCCCCCACATATGCAAAGGAGGCTGAGTTTTAAAAGTCACAAGCAAGAAATTTCTTACAGACATCATAGCATCTGTTTGGCTAGTACAGAATGAGTCCAATGTGAATTCAACATGCTAAATGTAAGAATGAGTGTGGATCTGTGTCAGATGCAGTGATCCTTGTTCTGCCAAAAGCTCTGTGGCCCATCAGCCATGTCTTGTGTCCCATCTCCCCAGTGTGCCTCCCTGCCACTTATGGTCTGAGCCCTAAGCAAGAGGTCCAAGGATGCCTGACATCTGTGGACTGTTAGCCTTGCTCCCTCAGTAGTTGATCTAGAAAATTCTAAGGCCTCCCTGTCCTCAGATTTTCCCTGTGGGATTATGCCAGGGATATCTCTGTGGAATTTGGCTGAATATCACACCCTGGCCTAGCCTCCTTCCTTTCCCTGTGAGCCCGTCCTGGTTTTTATCAGAGAACACTTCTTATGCATCACTTTCCCACAAATACTTGTGCCAGGGTATATTTCTGGGAAACACAACCTGGGAAATGAAAAATTATTCATTTAAAATTTTTCTTTGAATATTAAAATATGCAAAGAAACAAAAACATATACTTTATAAGAAAAAAATATATTTTTCTGTTGTCCAAGGAGAATTCATTTTGATATATTTTTCCAAACCTTGTTCTTATTGTAAAACAAAAAAATAAATAAATAAAAAAGAAGAAGAGAAATATCAGTGGGGGTGTGTGCATGTTTTTAAGTGTGTGTCATTTTTATGACTGGATACATAATTTATGTTACCAACCTGTGTTTGGGTTGTTTTCTCCATGTATTAAAGTATATAATGCTGAAAAGAATATTCTTGCATATTATCTCTTTGCATATTGTCACTTTTTGATACTTGGAATACATTCCTAGAAATGGAATTTCTGGGTCAAAATGCACAGCCATTTGGTACACAGTGCAAGATGCTTCAAAAAGTGCTATTCTGATTTTTTCACTCCAATGCAGTGAAATGAAGCCCCAGTAACAGATGGCTATTGAGAGGACACAGAAATGATCATTTAAAAAAATCTTATAAATTCTAATAGGCATTAAATTATACCTCAATTTTTAAATGTACATTTCTTTGATTATGAATTCAGGTGAATATCTTTTCTGGACTTATTAGCGGATTTATCATTCCTTTTACGAATTGGTCAGCTCTATCGGTTTAATCACTTGCAATTTTATGGTAGCAATTATGTTTTTCTTCTTATTGATTTGTGAGTCCTTATCATATATTACCCTTATTAAAGTGCATCTTTCATGTACTGAATTGGTCATGGTCCCAGGAGGGAAAAACAAAACAAAACCAAGCTGGCATTATAAGTGACCAAATGAAGAGTATGGGATGGTGACTCAGTAAAGATATGGGCAGGTTAAGGTGGCTGAGGAAGGGTGACGGGGTTCCCCAGGACTGATAAGAATGGAATTAAGTTACCAGCCTGCGGGGTGCAGGAAGGAAGAGAGGCCTGAGGAACCAGGGAGAGCTGGGAGCTGGTGGGAGGAACGCCCACAGGAGTGATGGCAGCCATCACCACCTGCTGACCTGGAAGGGAGGGAGACTAAGCCATGGGAATGCTTGCTGCCCTGACCTCATCCTTATCATCTCCCTCATTATGGACCCGTCAGTCCCTGGGGAGGAACCCTGGAAGGCAAAGGACCAAGCTGAGGCAGCAGCTCATCCCTTGGAGGGATGGAGGATGTGGTGGCCCAGAAGCAGAAGAGAAGAGGCCAGAGTTGGTGTGCAGGGGCAGGTGAAGAAGGTCCAGCAAAAACGACTTGTGGGTTTTCTGGTCTGAGAGCCAGCTTCATCTTTGCATTTTATTTATGGTATCTGGGATACACAGAGATGGTGTGTACCTTTAGTCAGTCAAAATGATTGATCTTTTTCCTACTAGCTTTTCATTTTGAAGTTTCACTAATGAGCTCTTTATCAGCATGATACTATATAAATATTAATATATTTAAGTTTCTAGTACTCTAAAAATTGATTTTTTTAAAGAAATTATTTCAGTGTATGCTATGATTGGTATATATTTTCCTAAAAAGTTGTAGATAGTTTTTAGATTCACTTTTTTATTCAAAATCTATTTCTTGTCCTTTTGAGCCCTTAATCTCTTGTCCTTTTGAGCCCTGCCCTGCACCCTTGAACAGACACTAACTTGTCTGTTGGAATATCAACAGTAATCTGTTTTCAACTTTGTACTTGTTAATACATGTTTTATATATTGGAGGGTAAAGCCTCTCTTTTCCTTTATAAAATCCCTTCTTTAAAATTAGAAAAGTTTTTAAACTATTAAAAACATACTTTGAGATTTAGATTTTTTTTTTTTACATTTTCTAAATGTTTAATCTTGATGTTTGTGAAAGGCATTTATTTTATGTGTTTATTTATCCCACTTAAGGACATTTCTTTAGAGCTAGTGATGTTCAAAGGAAGCATTCCTGTTATCTGCAAATAATTTTGTTATGATAGCTATAGCTTCCCGTTAATAATCTTTTTAATCTCTGTCTCTGTCTCTTTCTCAGAATATGTTAGAATTGTACTTAATTTTTAGCCTTTGAGGTAACACTTTGATTTCTATATACTAGATATAAATCAGCTCAATAGAGTTTTTCTTTCTCCTGTTTCATGCAAGGTACTCTTAACTGCTTCCTAGTTAAGTGTAGTATAATTATTTTAAGAACTAATTTTCAAACCACAACAGCAACCTTAAGTGGTAATTATGTGAGGTGATGGAAGTATTAACTAATCTTATTGCAATAATTTTGCAATATATACATGTATCAAGTCATCAGGTTATACACCTTCCACTTACACAACATTGTACTTCAGGAGAGCCAGAAAAAAAAAAATAATGTTAAAATAAGTTTAAACTTAACACGCATAGTAAGGGAAGGATGGAAGGTCATTGCCTCCATCAGGATCTGTCCTGATTGTGTGGGTTTCGGTGATTCTACTGCCCTGAGTCTCACTCCTAGTGGCTGCACTTCCTTCCCACTTTGGCCCATGATGGTGCTCTGTGTGCGAGCCCAATGCTCGTCTCACCCCATCCAGGGCCTGTGAAAAGAGCAGAGTTTATAACAAATAAACCTGAATCTATGACTTTTCTCTCGAGAATTACCTGACAACCCCCTTTGGTTTATGGAGTAAGATGTGAAATGCTGGGAGGCGCCAGTTGTACATCACAAAATCCTTCTGATCAGGTGATAGGGGCTCTCTGGGCTGCCTCTCCACCCATCCATGCTCTGAGACTCAGCGTTTCCATAGAGTACCAGAGGCTGGTCATGCCAGGCTCCCCCAAGACGCCTGCCCTGTGTATCTGTGTCACAGAAACATTGCGCTGGATAAGTTCAACAGACCAGGAAGACGTTATTCAAGATAGTTGTAAGGGGGAAAGGGATTGAGGTTTTCTGCAAAAAACAAAAGGCAGGAAGGTCTTAAGCCCTGGATGGAGCCAGTGGAAAGTACTGGATGGTGCCAGCTGGGAGGCTGCTCCCTGGGAGTGTCCAGCACACGACACCACTCCTGCATCTACATGAGCTTTCCTCTGGGTAGACCATCGTGTTTGCTAACCGTGCCCATCTAGTTTGGGCTCCAACCCTCCCACAGAGGCTGAGGTGGGGTGACTCCTCCTTGGAGGACTGCCTTGCAAAACAATGATTCCCAGGTGCCTGAGAAAGGCAGGCGGCCCTTGGTTGTCAAACTGGCAAGAAGCTCTTCAAAAAGATGTACATATATCTCAATGGGGCAGAGAAAGATTTTTGCAATCATATATTTTCTAAAGTAAATGCTCAAAAAAGAAAAAAACAAAAACAAAAACAAAAATGAGGGGCTGGGAGGCAGAGAGTAGAGTCAGTAAGAAGCACGTGTAAAGTTCAGTCTAGCTGAGGAGGCACCAGGGCCAGCGGCGCCTGCAATGCCCTCTGCTAAGTCCCCAGTCGGCCCACGTTCAGCCTCCGAGCAAGCAGGGGGTAATCCCCTTGGACGGGGCGCTCTCTGTGGAAGAGGGACGTCTTACTCACCCTTGCAGCCGCAGCAGCTCTTGTGGTGAGGGCTATATTTCATAGACCTGAAGTCTTCCCCGAACTATATCTGGGGTGTTTTTGTGTATGTGTATTTTCTGAAAAGTTGGAGAGGCTGAACAGGAATACCACGGCGCTGCCCAGTAGTGACTGCTTTAAAGAGCCAGGCAGGTTTCCCTTGGCAGCAATTCTTTTCAGTGTGTCTTACCAGGAGAACAACTTCTCATGGTTCCATTTATAGCTCATTTGTGCTTAATTTGAAGAACGCCTGCCTCAGTACAATACTTAATGTGATTTATGGATTGTGCTCTGAGTACCTGAAGGCATATGTGAGACCAAAGTCATGGGAAGAACACTGGAGGACATGCCAGGACACCTTGCCTGGAATTGGAGATCCCAATTCAGCACAGATAATTAGTTTTCCTGTTTTACTCATTTATTCTAGAATTTCCTGTCAGAAAAGCAAATGTTTATGGCTGTGCTCAAATAAATAGAAGATTGGAAATATTGCTCTGAAAGCTGTGCTACTGAAAAAAAGGAAAAAACAAACAAACAAAAAACAACAACAACAAAAAAGCGAACAAGCTGTGGCACCAATAAACCTAGAAATGTGTTCTGGGAGAGGCCAACCGGTGGAAGGACTAGGCCTCTCTCTGCCTGTGAAAACATGGCCAGCCCCGTCCTGTAACTCTTTTTCAACCTGCCTCTCCTCCTGGTATTGTTTCTCGCATCTATTCCATCCACTTTGTTCACTCTTCCCTTCAGATATAGGGAAGAAACGGAATTCTGGGGGGACACACACACCTCTTTGATTTGTCTACCCCGTTTGGTAAGGCACCATTCTTTCCTCTGTCTGCCTCCACAGCATCATGAAGACAATAGGACCCACTGCCCACATTTCCAAGTGATCAGCCCCTGCACTGACTCCGTCTCCTAGAGCAGCAGCTCTGAGACAGTAAACGCTCAGGGTACGCTCAGGGTACGTTTTCCCACAGTCCAACTCAGAACTCTGGAGCTTGTGCTCACAGTACTTGAGACTCCCCAGTCTTTGGTGTGGAAATTCAATTCCTTAATACTAATCTGGCCATATATGAGGTATAGTCAAAAATTTCTAAAGAAATCATAGTACTTGTTGCAACCACAATTGTAAGAGTATTAATGTTAAAAAAAAGAATATTAGATGTTGAGCCCACATAAGATGGGATTTTCCAAAATATTACAGATATGTGATCAAAATGATCCCACCATAGAAACATATATAAGAATAATAGAGTATTTAGGAATTGAAGAGGACAATACCAATGTTTACCGTCACTATTTATTAGAGGAGCAAAAATATATTGGGGAAAAGTTTTCTTCTGACTTATGTCTATTTAGGGGGTTTTGAGAAAAAAAATAGAAATCCAACATTGAGTACATTATTTCTAAGAGAAATCGTTTTATAAGGTACTGCTTTTGAAATATGAGCAAAATGCTTCTCTAAGCCTTTTTAGTACTTTTACTATCAGGGATGCTTTAATTATCACACAGTCCTCAACTTATGCAACATTTTAATTAGACGTGCTAAGCTTAGCATCTTTATTAACAAACTCCTAATCAGCAGAGCTTCGCACAGTCTGGGGCTGCTAAGAACTTTCTAGACCTGCAGCCATGACTTGTCATAGGAAGATCTCTTCTGGGATCCCCGGGTGGCTCAGCGGTTTAGCACCTGCCTTTGGCCCAGGGGGTGATCCCAGAGTCCTGGGATCGAGTCCCACATCGGTCTCCCTACATGGAGCCTGCTTCTCCCTCTGCCTGTGTCTCTGCCTCTCTCTCTCTCTCTCTGTGTGTCTCTCATGAATAAATAAATAAAATCCTAAAAAGAAAAAAAGGAAGATCTCTTCAGAGTCAGTGAAATGAATGTCTGTGTCCCAATGAATTTCCTTTCTCTGTGAAAGAGAACGTTTGGGCCGTCGACCTATGTGTGTGTGCTTTCTCCTCCCGAGCATGCGAGTCAAAGTAACTATTGGCAGCAATCCTTAGAGCTTTGTTTCTCCTGTAAAATATAGGAACATGAACAATTCCCCAAAGCAATGAAATAAGTTTGCATCCTTAAATGATAGAAATATTTTTTCAAACCATTATAGACATTACTTAGCTTGGGTGTCTGGGAGACAGAAAGACAGAATAGGAAGGGAACATATGAAGGGATAAGGATACTAACATTTATGATAATACAGGGTCCCTCTCCTTGTTATCATGTGATCTATTTTTTCACTGAAAACAGATGCAAAGGCCAAGCCCTCTACCAATGAAATAATGTAAGCTTGTGATGGACACCATGGTGCTATCTTTAGCTGTGAGTTACCAGCAATGGCTAAATGCTCAAGATCGTTAAAGGTTAAAAAATGTGATGGCTGTCTTGCTTATTTTTTATATTCTTCTGTATTTCTAAGATAACAGAAAAAGTTTTATATGCCATTACCCAGATAATATTTTCCATTTAGATGCTTGAATGCCAAATCATTTGATAGTAAAAACAGATTTCTATAAGGAATTTAGATATCCTTTTTAATCGTACTGCACCCTGTATGGACTTAAATGTGCTGACAAAGAGCATAAAACAGGTGGGCAGTAAAGGTTTGCTATTAAAATTTAGCCCGGGGAACGCTTGGTTACTTTAAACATCGCAAATGATGCTGGAACTCGTGGTGCTGAGAGACAAACTATCCTATACTAAAGGGCATTTGTGTAATTGAGTACAGCTTCTTGGCAGTACTCCCCAGAATTGCTCCTTTTAGTTCTGAACCCATTGATAATAATTTGAGTCTTCCGTGTAATTACAAAAGATTAGAGAACAGTGGTGTAAGAGTGGTGTAAGGCACGCTACTCCACAGTCCCTTGCATGGCAGGACTAAGAACGGAGATGGCGCATTGAGCCAAGGGTGGGTGAGCTGTCACATTCAGCCATGACAGCAGCAACAAGGACCCGAGGAGAAGAAAGAGAACATTAAGAAAATTCCAAAAGGCTGATGAGTTCAAAGAGATTGATTTTATGTGCTACCATTCAATTTCGAGTAGATATGCAAAGACTAAACGTGTCTGGAAGTAAACTTGGGTGGTAACTTAAAAAAGAAAAGCAAACTATTTGTTGCGAGTGGACTAGTATGCTATGTGTGCAATTTTAAGAAGTTGAGGGCTGTTGGGGACCATGAATTTTTACTTATGGGGGGGCAGTGGAAGAATGTTTTCATGTTTCCTCACAGTATTATTTTCAGCTGTATACATTTAACTTCTAGTCATGTGTCTGGCTAATTGGGTTTATATATTGGAGAGAAGAGTAAGAAAAGGGTGGGAGCAAGGAAGGAAGGGAGAGAAAGGAAAGAGGGGAGAGAAAGGGAGAGAAAGAGGAAAGAGGTGGGCAGAAGGAAGGAAGAAGGACGCCAGAGGAAGAGAGGAGATTCCCTCAGGAAAAGGTCTTGGTTGAGAATGTCACAAGTCTTCTAATGAGGTGGGATTCGTGGGTAACCTTTGGGACATACAGAATATAGAACTCTTGTGTAAACACACTCGTGCAAAGAACAAGAAAGCTAACAGGAAGAATCTAAATTAAGCCACTTTTGGAAATAAGAGAAGTCAACTCTTGCTCAATGCAAGCCTAAAAATAATAATAAAATAAGACAGAAGGGGTGTTCAGTAGAGTTTTGTAGGTCATTGTGAGAGAAAAATCCCACCCAAACAGGAGAAGAAAGTAAATATTTTAGCACGTGACACTAATGAGCGAGGAGGGTCCTGACCCCAGGAATCATTGTGCTGCTGTTTCCAATGATGGCACTGGGCCCAGCTCCTCTTCCCCTTTCATTCTTGGCCTCATTTGTGTTGGTTCCCTTTGTGGATGAGTTCAACCCTCCTGTGGGCAACATGGTTGTACTGGCCCAGCTCTAGATTCCCTCCGGTTAATTTCTGGCAGAAAAAGAGTGGTCCCCACACAAGCTCGGGGGATTTGATTGTTCGTTCTTCCCTGAACCAGACACTGAGACGAGGAAACTGGTTCACTCTCTAGTTAGTCCATGGTCACGTGCTTCATTTATAGAAAATGCCGGAATCCCACCCTGAACACATGAACTTCAGAGACACTGGGGTCCGAGTCCCACTAAGAACACTGGAATACATCGCCAGGAGAAGGGAGTGGGGATGACGAGGAGGTAAGCTCAACAGAAGCCCGTGCCCAGAGGTGTTAAGACAACCACATGAGCCTAAGGCAGGCCTTCCTGAGAACCTGTAGCAGGGAAAGGGGACACCATTAGGACCCAGGGAGCACCCACCTTTCAGATATTCTTTCTCTCTTAAACCTCCTCAACCCTGCAGGCCAAGTGATGTCTCATCTATTCATCTCTGTGCCCTTCTTTCTTCTGTCTTGTAAAATCCACAACCCCAACCTGCTCTCCTTCTCTCCCAGGTTATCCATGTATACTTCCACAACTCCAGCCACATGAAACATGCGCGTGTGGACGTTGTTATCGCCAGTGTCTAACGTCCGGTAAATTCAATCATTGGTGGAGCAGCAAAGTATCAATATTGCTCAAGGAGGACTCACCTGTCATTTGAGAGAATTTCTTGCAAAAAAAAAAAAAGTGATAGTAATGTGTTGGAGAGATAAACTAAAGTGTGTGCATGTTTAGGAGAGACTCGTCTCCTTCAGGTATTAGAAAGGAGGGATGGTTAATCCCAGATTGACTCAAACAATATTATTATGGTCGATATCTCGGAGGTGTTGATTTAGTTGACTCCCTCTGGGCTAAAGAGGTTATGTAACTCTCTAACTAATCATATCATTGGGTTGCTTTAGGATGATCACTTCAGATCTTAAAGCTTTCAAGTTTTAACTAAAAATTAAAATACTCCATCTGCCTAACTAGATCTTTCAAAGGTAATTGTGTCTTGCATGCACAAAGCTGGTGTATGTCTCTGCAGGATTCCTGTGAGTAAGGACAGGGGTACAAATGAAGGATACAGCACTAGGCAGCTTCCCTGGAGCGAGTGTCCATATGCCAGTACAAGAGATGTGGAGTGATATGGCTCATAAGTATTCTGCTTATGGGGCTGAGGGCTTGTCTTGATCTTCCTTTCTTATACTTTACATGTATATGGCAATGCATTTGAAGTCCCAGTGAAATCTTATGCCTTTACCTTCAATTTCTTGGATGACTTAGAATATAGATCTCTATGAAACCAACACTTATGTTTCATGTGCCAGATCAAAGCATCTTCTCTCTTGCATTCTCTCTCACACTTTTATCATTGATATTCTGAGGAGGGCAAAAGAGAATTTTAACTATTATATGAGCTCTCCTCTTTTTTTTTCCCCCAAAGTCCATTCTTCCTGGACTTTCTCCTTGATTTTAGTTATCTAAAATATATATAGTTTAGTGTCACTGCTATATTAATATAGTGGGCAGGTGTGGAAGATGAGGTCATTGTGTCTCAGTTTGGGGTTCATGCTAGACTCCTAGATGGGTGCCGGTGGATAAGACCCTGTCTGTAATGAGCCTAAATATGGAGGGATTTGCAAAAGACCACCATACTGTAGTCATTGCCCTCAATTGCCCTTCTTGAAGTCAGATTTTACTGAATACAATTATGCCAACATATGTTTATATATTAAGTATTATTATTCTGCTTGGATATTTACCTTATTGGATCCTAGATTTCAACTTCAGTGGAGCAACAAGTTAACTGAACATTGCTATTAAAACTCAAACTTTAAAATAAAATAAAATAATAAAATAAAATAAAATAAAATAAAATAAAATAAATAAAATAAAATTCAAACTTTAAGACTTCCAAGGATAGGGGCACCTGGGTGGCACATCAGGTTAAGCATCTGCCTTCAGCTCAGGTCATGATCTGAGGGTACTCAGGTCATGATCTGAGGGTACTGGGATCAAGCCCCATGTCGGACTCTCTGCTCAGTGGAGATTTGGCTTCTCCCTCTCCTCTGTGCATTCTCTCTTTCTCTCTCTCAAATAAAAAAAAAAGTCTTTAAACTTCCAAAGATAGAATATTATTACTAGATTGAACCATATATGTTTTCCATATTTGTTAGTCAAACAAAGTTGAGTATTGACTTTTTTTAATGATAGAGCTTAATGTTTTCCCTCAAAACTCCCATAATATTTTTCTTTCTAGAATTTTCTGGAGACTCACAAGTAACCATATTTTTGTTGTTTTTTTCTCCTTACTAAAACTTAACCTCTATTGAAGTACATATAAAGGCAAGACTAGAAGCATCTTTTAGGGTACAACTTTAAAGCTCATTTTTCTCTGGCAGAAGAGATCTGATGGCTACCACTGATTTTTATTACTTGGGCAGGACTGAAAGATAAAGAAATGCTAAAAGAAATTAAGAAATTTAGATTTATTTTCAATAAACAAAATAGCAAGGACCCAAATGGTATCTCTTGCCAAATGATATTGGGATTTATAGAGTAAGAATAATTACTTTAAAAATAATGTGCTATGTGAATAATGTTATCAGCATTACTGACCATCAATCTTTATCTTAATTATATAGGACCATCAATAAGCAAATTCTAGAATACAATAAATTCTGGCAGCCAGCTAATGTGCCAGGATTAAACAATGCAACACAAACTAGCTAACACTGGCTCAAGGAAAATGCTTGATTCCCAACCCCAGGGTACTATAAGCAGAGTCTCTAATGATAGAGCCTGGATATAGGCAGTTACAATCATTTAGGAGAGACAGGATTAGCATTTATTGAATGCAAACCAGGTCCCACACATTTAAATGGGTTATGCTGTAAGCTCTACCAATACACATTACCATCAATTTCAGACATGAGGCTATGCGCAAGAAGGGTTCATGCAAGACAAGCACAAAGAAATCTAGCTAAAATTCACATTTAATCACATGGATCTTGCTGCTTCTAAACTACAAACTTTGTTATTTATATTAGGAATCATAAAGCCCAGGGAAAATGTCATCGTAGGGTAAGGCATCTCCACGTAGGAACCTCAGCGACAGAATAGAACTGGGACATCCTTACAGTAACACAGATAACATGACTTGAATATCTACTTTGTACCAAGCATTAGTATAAGCTTGTTGCATGTTACTTCATATCTTAGTGAATTTTTCTTAGAATCCTGTGAGCTAGTATTCTTAGGAGCCCCCTTTCCAGGTGGTAATTCCGAAAGCACCAAGAGGTTAAGCAGTTCATTTGCAGGGCAAGGCATTGGATCAAACCCAGGCAGCCAGACTTCAGAGCTGATCCCCAGACATTTTGTTTCATGGCCACCTTTTCCCAAATTGTGTCCAGAAACCCCTCCCTTGCAACATTCAGTTCTTTTTAGATTCTACTGATCCCGGCACCTGGGAACTCCAGGTAGGTGTTACCATGACATCCGGAGAGGCATAGGGAGAATCTCTATGGTTTAATTTACAAAATTTATACAGCATTTGAAATACAGCCTCATGCTAGGTTAAACGTGATATTTCCCATTATGAAGTGGAGGAAGCTGGGGCCCAGCATCCCTGTGGCTCTCCAATTAGAAGGGAGAACTTCTCTCTACTTCATCATTCAACCACATCTTGGCCATGTCAACAGCAGCAGAGACAGTAGGTTCTGGTCAGCTCTCTTACTTTCTTCCTGTCACGTTAGATAAAGTCTCATCGAGTTAGGGAATCCTGCAGCAAATCAAACATGGTTTGATGAGTAAATGAAGGATGTATCACAACAGCAAGACTTTAACACTCTTGCTAGTCAATGGCAATACGTCATGGAATTTTCAACATCGCTATGCTTTTAATTTTCGTAACATTAGAGAAAGAAGTGGGACATATATACAATATACGAAGGCATTGTGACAACATACAGAAGACATTGCTTGAGAAAGCATTAAGATAAAAGCATCTCTTAAATGGAATACTACCTAAGCGATTTTTCTTTTACTGCTTACATTTCATTGAAAGAATTGCTCTTTTCATGTAATTATCTTGTGTGATCTGCATTACGTAGACTTCAGTCTTTGAGGATAAATTGCCAAATCCAGATATGCTTCCTAGTTTAAGGGAAAGATTGTTTAAAGATGAGAAAAACGAAGTACACTATCCTATTTTTAAAGTCTTCTCATGTTTGGAAGAAAGGCAGGTAGAGCTGAATCTCTTAAAAGAACGTATTCTAGGGGCACCTGGGGGGCTCAGCGGTTGAGCGTCTGCCTTTGGCCCAGGGCTTGACCCTGGGGTCCTGGGATCGAGTCCCACATCAGGCTCCCTATATGCGGCCTGCTTCTCCCTCTGCCTGTGTCTCTGCCTCTCTCTCTCTGTGTCTCTCATGAATAAATAAATATACATATTTTTTAAAGAACATGTTCTATATTGCATTCAGGCTCAGATCAGAAAGAGACCCAGAAAACATCATAATAATACTGATGTCTCAACTGTTCCAAACTGCTGTATTTTATGTGTTCTCTAAAGGTATCTTGTCTAACAGCAAAAACAAACAAAACAACAACAAAACAAATAAACAACAACAAAAAGCTACCAACCATCAACTTCTGTCTCATTGCCAATAAAATATAATGAGGTGTCTGTGATGTTAAACAGAAAACCAGTGGGGAGCATAATGAATGTGTTAGATTCCTCATCAGAAGTGGTATTTATTAATTTACTTAACAAATGCCTCTTCTGCAACCAGCAATCTAATCTAAAATTTTGTAGCCATATTCATTTTCTGAAGTGAATGGGATTCTGGGAGTGTTTACTTTCTAGAACAAAGAACGAAGAAAGAAAACCAGAAGTAAATCCTAAATGGATTTTTTTTTTTAACTCCTCAGTGAATTGGGTTGGTGAAATAAAACCCTTGCTTAAGAGCATGGTGGTGGAAGGCACCAGTTGTCTGGGTTTAGGAGTGGTTGCTGAACTCCATTTTTAGAAGCAAATGGACTATTTATTTTTCTCCCATCTCACCCTTCTCACAGTATAATGGCAATCTTATTAATATTTGCATAATTCTATCTGTATAAAAGTGCTGGCAGTTCTTTCTGCCTCTCACATTGGCCCTGTTATGGCCGGATAAGCCACACTAACCTGCCTATGACATGGTACGCCCTTTGCAGAATTGTTGGACGTTTTCCTTAATTTAGGAGCACGGCTGAGGAAAAGCCCGACTGTTGGTGTTGTCAGTGTTGGGGTTTAAATTCAGGCCTTGCAGGGTCTTAGGATCCCAGACAAGATCACTCTCAGGTGTCCATGTCCCTATTTATAAATTCAGGGCATTGACGTCCAGCTCGTAGACTTTCTCAGTGAATTAAAAGGCTCTAACCATGCCTAAGCAATGGGTACAAAGGACATGCTCTGTGAAGGAGGATCCTTCCTTCATTTCCCCTTTGTTTGTGACAACAATTTATGTTTTCCTCTGAAAACAGAGTCTATGACCTGAGCGCAGGTCAGAGTGGTAGCAAGGCAATGCCGGCTGAAGTGAGCCAGGACCTGTGAATTTAGAGAGTTTTTCCAACAGAAGCAGGCTGAGGAGAGAGAGAGGGTTCATCCAGCCCCTCAGCAACCCGGTTCTGGCCACGTTCAGGGCCGAAGGACTCTACATCTTCCCTCAAGCTCCAAGGCTTCAGAGTGCGGTAGGTAGGAAGAGCATCGGTAGCACAGCCTGGGGAACTCTTGGTCCCTGCCCGCCTTTCATCCCTTCCTTCTGAGCTATATTAACCTTTCAACGCCAGCTCCCTTTCTCTCTGGTGTGAATTACACAAATCACCATCACACTTAGGACATGTCCATCCATCTTTGCTCACAGTGGGTAGCCCAGGGGGTCTGGTTACAGAAATCACCCATCCCAAGGCTTAAGTCTCGTGAGTCCTTACCACAACCTTCAGTGAGCAGCTGGGTGGGCCAGGCTAGCATGGGAGCCATGTTCAACAGTGGCTCTAGAAGCTCTTTTCTGTCTTTCCATGTGGTATGAAAACTCTCATGAAGGAAGATGGAAGGCACCCATGGTCTCTCAAGATCCATTCTTGCCTGCTGGTTATATAAATATCCACTTCTCATAATTCTGTGCCCAGAATTGATTTCAGAATTTCCAATATCAGCTAAAACTTGAGGACTTCCATTTCGGTGTTGAATATTTTACCACTTATGAGCCTAATTTAGTCATCTTTACAAACATAAATTTCCAATGCTGTCAGGACGAGATCCGAACAAGGGCTGAAGAAGGACCTTAATAATTTTAGTTTTAATGGCATCGTATCTTTCTAGTCTCCCTGCCAACCCAGCACCCTTTGCTTAGATTCTTCTCTTCACGTCATCTGAAGAGAGCAGCATGCTTAAGATCTTTCCAGATGGGTCTTCATTTAAATCTAATATTAAGATACAAACGTTTTACCTTTGTCCTCTTCTACTAGGTCATTTTGAATCTAAAAGACGTGTCCCTCTTTCTCAGTAGAGGCATAGCAGATATTGAAAACCAGTGATGCGGGGGGGGGGGGGGGGGGAGATGTAATGGAGAATAAAATTCTTATAAAGGAGAAAAATGTCCACTAGAAAAGACAAAAGGTTCAAAGGTCAAAGGGAACAGCCTCCTGTGATCAATCAAAGATACTTGACCTATGCCACAAGAGTCAGCAGTCACACACTTTCAATGCAAGGGTTATTTTAGCCACTATTCATAGATTAAAAAAAAAAATCCACTGGACTATTGGGTTTCTTTCTTCCCTTTGTAATTATTTCTGTTATAATGTAACACAGTCCATTAAATCACCCTGCAGGAAGAATCTTCCAGAACAAAATACTGTATCCTTTAATATTGAATGGTGAACTGAACATTGGCTGATAGGAGAGGGAGATAAAGCATGTTGGCTGGAGCTTGACTTCTACATATTACCATACACAGACCAAAACGCTCACACAAGTCACAGACAGCAACCCCCCCTTTGTAAGAACAAATGTGCATCCAAGTACACAAATCTGATCATGCAACTGATACTCTCCATGTGCATTGAACTATCATCCAGGAGAAGTCAAGACCTAGTGAACTAAGTCCTATGACATTCCTTCAACTGGATCATGTCGCATATCGCAAAACTTTCTGCGGTCAGTGTGTTTACTGAAAAAGCGTAAGTGCTCTCTAACTGTGACGTGGTGGACCATGTCAAAATGCACAGAACCAGGAACCTCGGTGACTGATATTAACTAGAAAATGTTTTAGCCAAAATTCCACATTTTTTTCTGCCCTTCCACATTTTTTCTTTCCAAATTAAAGTAAGATGAAATGCTCATCTGCAAAAGTATGAGTCACAGAAGAGCTACATTGTGCAAAACTATACAGTAAAAATAGCTGTACATGCAGAGTTTATTTTCAATATCTACCAAAAAAATGAGATGTAGGTGTTTCTAAGCTCAGTAGCACAAAGCTAAAATGTCTTAGAATATACTTCTGGTTTAATTATAGATAGACAAAAATCTACAATTCTAATCCTCAAGTGAGATTTCTTTAAACTGAAAATGTTCAAAATTTTATATGTAAGGAAAATGAAACACCAATGTCTTTTTGAAGAGCGTGGCCACGTTGGTGGTGGTATTGCGATTGAAATATTGGAACTGCATGGGCTGTGAGCGTGGACTGAGAAACACAGTGCAAGCAGGCAAGAGTGGAACTCTGGCATTGTGAAGCCAGAGTTTATTTTGCTGTTGTGTGTTTGCTTTTTGAAGACCTTGTTTGTTATTTTTGTTTTTTATTAAGACTTTCGTAAAGCAGTTTCAGCTTTGGAACCAAACTGAGTAGAATGTACAGAGATTTCCCATATAGCTCTGCCCCTACACATGCACAGCCTCTTGTCTTATCAACATCCCCCACCCAGGGGTGCATTTGTTACAACCGATGAATTTGTATTAGCTCAGCGTTATCACCCGAGGTTCATAGTTTACATTAGGGTTCACTTTTAGTGTTCAGTGTTCTGTAGGTTTGGAGAAATACATCCATCATTTTGGTATCAAACAAGAATGTTTTCACTGCCCTAAAAACCCTCTGTGCTTCACCTGTTCATTCTTCTCTCCCCTCTACCACTGTTGGCAACCACTGTTTTTTTTTACAGTGCTCATAATTTTGCTTTTTCTCCAGAAGGTCATAGGGTTGGAATCATATAGTAGGTAGGCTTTTCAGACTGGCTTCTTTCATTTAGTAATATGCATTAGAGCTCCTGCATATCTTCTCATGGCCTGATAGCATATTTCTTTTTAGCACTGAATAAATTCCATTGAATGGACCACAGTGTACTTATGCATCCACTTACTGAGGCACCTGCTTGGTTGCTTCCAAGTTTGGGAAGTTATTATGAATACAGAAACTATAAACATCTGTGCGCAGGTTTTGTGTGGACGTAAGTTTTCGACTCCTTTGGGTAAATACTGAGCAGCATGGTTGTTAGGTAGTGTACTAAGTGTATATTCGGTTTTGTAGAGAAACCATGTGATTATCATCCCAAGTGGCTGATGAACTTGTTTACATCTTGGTTTCCATTCAGTAGCTGAGCTCCTGCTGGAGTCACTCAGCATTGCCAAACCTCAGTATGTGAACTATATGTGGGAATCATTGTCCAACACACTTTACTGGTTGACGTGAGAGCGTGCATCGCAGCTATTCTTCAAGTATTAATTGCTGTGATGAATAATGGTTGCCCTATCGTAAGCATGTATAATATGCCAAGAAATTTGCATTCCTGCTCTCTTACAACACCTCTTCACAGACAATATCCTTTTACAGTTGAATGAATTGGGGACATTTGATTAAGGATAAGGCCACAAATTAATCATCAAAAAGAGCCTCAGTTTGAAATAAGAACTATTTGACCCCCCAAACTGGATTTTCTTTCCCTTATTGGCCTTATTTTTCATTCTCTTCTTCGTGTGATCTCTTTCAAAAAGCTTCAACTCTGGGATCATGTTGTTGCCTTCCTGATAAACATGAATTAAAGTGATAATCAGTTTCCTGCAAACTGAGCAATATGCTCTCTTGGATGGAACAGCAACGAGAAAGATAATCAACTATGGAAGAAGGAGGTCTAGAAAGAGGGCCTGTACCGTGAATGGTCGTGAATAATAATGTGAGCCAAAATATATTTAGGGGGTGGTTGTTGTTTTTACCATGCTGGGCTATGCTAGGAGAAAATTTTATTTTCCTGCTTGGTCACTTTGCCTCACCACCCGTCACCTTTCGGTCTGCTTTTTTTTTTTTTTTCCCCTTGGGGAGACATGGTCCCTAGGTTAGGTGAAGAGCATGGCCAGTATTGTAGGACTTGGAGTAATAGCAGCACCCATGACTGGAGGCACAGTCCTGGATGGAAGGAGGTAAGAATGTGTCTGAACAGGAAGAGAGCGCAGCAAAGGGAAATCTGTCTTGGCGGCAGGAGACTCTACCTGCAGATGAGGGTCTCCCACGTAGAGTAAGAAGTTATTCTTTTGAGTGAGGAGTAATGACAAGAATAGGCCATGCCTTAAGTCTTATAATGACTTGTGCTTTTGTTTTAAGATTGTATTTATTTATTTGAGAGAGAAAAGGAGAGAGGGAGAGAGAGAGAACGACCAGGGAGAAGGAGGAGCAGACTCCCCACTGAGCAGGGAGCCGGATGCAGGGCTCGATCCCAGGACCCTGACATCATGACCTGAGCTGAAGGCAGATGTTCAACCACTAAGCCACCCAAGTGCTCTATGCCTTGTGCTTTTAAAAAATAATTAGAACAGGTCTTGGCCACGACAGATCAAAGGCAGAGTCCTTTCTCCTTTTCCCAGTTTTAAAGAGCTATGAACAAAAGCAACAAATATTAGTAGCAGGATGAAGTGCTTTGAGTTCCAGAGCATCAGCCTTGTGATATTTGACTGATAATCAGTTACAGATAATGTAGCAGAGCCAGAGGCCCGGTTTGGTAAGGCAGGGAAACAGAGGATGGGGCTCACCGAATGCACGTGTCTGCCTGTCTGCAGGATAAACATAAACATGGATATTTTATCTGTTTTTTTAAAATTAATGCATAATTTCTTATTGTAAACTCCCTAGGTGGTTAAAGATGCTGAATGTCTCGTCAATTACGCTGTGAGTCTTTGACTAGAGTAAATGTTTGAGAAATATAAGGCACAGGTGTATTGTATTCAATAGACACTCTTGAGTCAAGGCCCAATGAGGGCCACAGATTGAATCACTCTGTGCACTCCTTGATGTTAACGGGGACGAGTAAAGGATGTTGGGTTAAAAGGCAAGGAGTTCCTTAACAACTGGTTAGAGGAAGAAAGGTGTATTTATTTTCTTATTGAAAAAAAAAAAAAAAGAAAAAGAAAAGAAAAAACAATGGCCCGGAGGGATGAGCCAGGGGAACAATATTCTGTGCTGTTTGGAAGTGAGAGATGCAGACTCATCGGCTTCCGAGCCATGGAAACCTCCAGGGTCGTCAGAGCTGAAAGGCTCTGGCATCAGCAAACCTCAATTAACAGGATTTATTTCTTATTTACACTTTCCTTTGGTTTTATACATTCATGTCTGGATTTTCTCAGTGATGAAATGTTGCAACGGAGACTATTTATAAAAATGCTCAACCCGGCTTGCCAGAGAAGCCTGAAAATACTGCTAGTGGCATGCTGCTAATGCTCCCTGTGTTTCTTTGAACTAAACATGATATCCGTTTTGTTCTTGACATTTATGACCCTCGCATAATGCTCCTTCTCTGTAACTGGATTGGGTTAGGACCATGGTTAGGGAAATAAGGGCGAATAAATTAACGAGCTTCCTTAATACATTTAAGGAATACATTTGTTCTGGTGAGTTTTTGCTTCCTCACTAGTAATGCTTCCTTTCTCATAGTAATTTATGTTTCGTGAGGCATATGAATTCTTGTATGAAAACTGTCCTGGGAGCCAGCTTGAGTCAATTGCACTTGACTTTGTAAAAAAAAATAAAAATGATGCATATATGAAACTATTGGTAGACCCTGCAGGACTATATAAATGGAAGTGGTGCAAAAGTAATGGCAGGGGCAGCAGGACGACTTTAAAATAAAAGTATTAACAAGGCCAATTAGCATATATTTGCCACTACTGGAAAATATTTTAAACATAAGACTCCAGTTAATTCCTAAGAAAGGGTACTGAAAACTCTAAATAATGAAAGCAGTTTTGAAATGACAACTGAGCCCCTGGTAATGAATTTATTTCTGTGTATTGATATCAACCCATCAGATATCAGTTAAGAAAAAATATCATTCTGCTATTGCATACCTTACTGCGATATACCCAGTTATTAATGTATTCTAACATTATAATATAGCATTATGGTTACTTAAAACTCACACGAGGGACGCCTGGGTGGCTCAGTGGTTGAGTGTTTGCCTTCAGCCCAGGGCATGATCCCGGAGTCCTGGAATCGAGTCCCGCATTGGGCTCCCTGCAGGGAGCCTGCTTCTTCCTCTGCCTGAGTCTCTGCTGCTTTCTCTATGTCTCTCATGAATAAATAAATAAATAAAATATAAAAAAAGAAAAAAATCTCATATAAAAAGCATATGTCTTCCAAATATTCTGAAATTTCCTGATTCTTTTCCTACATAAAACTCCACTTTATAGTAGTTCCTAAAAGTGGATGCTGTCCAAATGCTGATTATTATACCCATTTTGCAACAGAATTAGGCCAGATAAAGTGCCCGAGATTTTCTTAGACAAACCACAATGGGATTAATGCCAAAGCGTGATCTGAGGTTGGTGCAGGCCCATGCAGAGATCCCGCTATTGGCAGTGCCTCTCCTGGTCTGTGGGATCTGGATACAGATCATTCCCAGAAAGGCCAGAGGGTCAGCACCAGTGACAGGAGGGTCGCCTCTCAGATAATTTTCAGGATCATCTTCTGGGCGGAAAATATTATTGATATGTAAAATTATGGTTTGCTACACGTTCACCCTGTGCCGATTTCCGTGCTAAATACTTTGCATACGTTGTCTTGTAAGACAGAAAATACGTAGAAATTCTGAGTGCTTCAAGTTGCTGCAGGGGCATCAATATGAATATATCGAAATGTTTAAGAGAAAAAAAAAAACAGAATCAAGATTTCAGGAAGAATAGAAGAATTTGAGGATTGGAGGCCACTACAGTGTATCATCAAAATGGCTCTCAGGGCTGTTTATATGCAAAAGCGGATGATGAGCCCATGTGCCACGGCTTGCTGAAACTTGATCTAGATTATTCATTAATGATTGCAAATGAGAATATTAATTCTCATAAGTAATTTTAATAATGGGATGGCAATTTCATAATGAGATATGAAATGTTATACTGAGTACATATTTATATTTATGTATAAATACATGATATTTATATCATTTTATTTCTATTAATTTACACATAAAATGTATTATATATTTATACGAAGGGTATACTAAATTTTAAATACGATCAATGTAGGTGATAGATCTAAATTTTAACCTTGCACTGCCGGTGGAACCAGGATGTATTTGAATTTGCCATCATGAAGCCAAAGGCTAAGCTCTGATGCTTGCCACACGTTCCTACAACCATACCATGGAGGAGAGCCCTTTGCAGTGAAACGGGTTGTATTTTTGAGTAGAGATACTAATGAGGGAGTCAGACTGAAGTGCACCCCTGCCCCTACTTGAGACTTGAAAATACGAAGCTAGAAGACCACATGACTTCCTGTTTAATTTTACTCTGGCTTCTTTTAGTGTAAATGTGCGTAGGTTGCATTTACGATAAAAACACAAATACACAATATTTTAGAAGAAAACTTTTTTTTTTTTTTTAAGAGAGAGAGAGAAAGAAGTTGCAATGAGGGAGGGGTCGGAAGGGAGGGAGAGGGAGAGGGAGAGAGAGAGAATCCCAAGCAGCCTCCACACCCAGCACAAGCTCAACCAGGGGGCTGGATCTCACCACCCTGAGATCATGACCTGAGCCAAATCCAGAGTCAGTCTCTTAAACGTACTGAGCCACCCAGGCACCCCTGGAAGAAAACCCTTCTAAGATTAAACTGAAATAGGGTACCTTCCTGCTGTATGACTAGGATTAGTTGATAACAAACACCTCTGTGTTTAGGATTTTTTGCAAGCAGTTGTTTGAATGTCTTTTATTTCTGAGTCTGATTTTATTAAATCGGGGCCTTCAGCACATCGATCCCTGACAACTGTAAGCTCATGGGTAGTGCCCTCTGGGAGGTCCCCCCCTCCCACTGCTTCCTGCTGCATCATTCCCCAGCTCCAACCCAGACGGCTCATCCACCAAGGACACTCTCTCATTTACCAGACCCAGTTTTCTGGCTTTATCCACCTGCTGAGTCAATTAGGCTTAATTGTCTCTTTCACTGCCTTGCCTCCTGCTCCTGGGAGATGTTCTGTTTTTCAGTACGGTTTAGCTCTCTTTGGTGAAATAACAACCACAAGGTAAAACAAAGTTTGAATCAACTCTTTTTAATTATCCATCTCAACATGAATATACTGTCTGGCAGCGTCATTACGAAGGGCCAATCTTAATAAAATGAGTTCAGTAAGATTTCAGCAAGATGATTTCGGTGAGGCTGGAGCGAATCACACACAACGCAGACAATCACGAGGTAGAAACCAGTCGCACATTTGAGAAGGGTAAGCTAAATTCATACTGATAAACAACTGCGAGATTGTAAAGTGCTTTTTGCAAACGCCGATGCCTTCAGTCTTCCCAGGAGTTTTGTGAAAGAAGTGTTCCTCTCTCATGTTAACAGTGAAGAGCAGCGGAAAATTGTAAGGCGATTCGCGAAGGTTGTAGAACTGGCAATTGGTGGAAGAAAAGAATTAAGTTTGAGATCGTCTGATTCTAAAAGAATACTCATTGTACCTCCACAACTGTTTCTAAAATGCCTTCAGATGCAAAAGATACATCGCCTAGCCTAGTGTCCTGTGTGGCATTTTGTAATAAACTGAGAAGGGAGTTGAGTCGGTGTTCCCTGTTTACCTGCATTGGCCGTTCAGATAGGAGAATCTTGACTTTCATCACATACTAAGCACCTATTCCCTGGGTGGCACCTGCAGGTACCATTTAACTTGGGACTTTATGCAGAAGTTGAGAGTGAGGCAGCCTACAGCACAAATTCGCAGAAATATGGTGGCACCTTTCGGAAGGGGACCCTGAGACTTAGTCACGCTGGGTCTAATCATGACCCCGCTTCTTGTTCCCTGAGCCCTGGAATAGTCTGATATAAAATAGAGATCTTAATAATTCACAAGAGACGCCGTAAAGCTGATCAGCGTCAAGTATATAAAGTAGCAGCACTGTGCAGCTGTTAAAAAATTAGTCGTATTACTATTACATTTTTCTTGCTGTTCACTTAAATTTTCAGGAAGTCTTTGAGAGCAAGTCTAGGTTTCCACTTCTGAAGGTTCCCAGAAATACTTGCTGGTGTGGCCATGGCAATAGGCTTTCTTCTGATCGAGTGTGCTTATCTCCATTCCCCTGTACCTTGGTCTTCTGATCTTTGGTCCTTGACTGTCCGACCACTTTGAGCTGGCTCACACTCCCGGGAATGTGAGGTCTAAGTACTCAGACTTAGTAAGTACTCAGTACCACAATGGTAAGTTCTCAGTGTTTGAAGTATTGGACTCTGTCAAGGTGCTCCTGAGGATGCTCTGGATCCCTGCACCCACGATGCCCTGTTTAATGTTGGCTGTTGATGCCTACTAGTTCACCGACGGCTGTGACGGTTTGCCTCTCTCCGTCTTCCCTGCAACTCTATTATTCATTCTCTGCTACGATAGATTCATGGGTTGTCATCCTCTCAAAATTAAATGGAACTCTTTGATGGATTTTAACACCTATGATGACCCCTTCTCAACATACATTCCCCAAAGGATTGCACAGAAACACGGGTAGTATGATATTTTCTAGGAATGCACATCCAGATCCCTTTGATCGTTCTGCACCCTGCCTAGATTCAGCAGTCTTTTACACAGATCTAAAGATTATTAAAAAAAAAAAAAGACAGTATAATGGAAAGTGTTCTTCCAATGAACATTGATTAGTGATTAGCTGGCTTTAAAATTGTATCTAGTTTCTCTTTTGTTTCTCATCTGTAATCCTGATCCTTCAGACAGGAGTCCCTGAAGTTCTAGAATAATTAACAAGTGTGTGTACATATTTTATTCCCTCCCTTTTAATATTTTTATTCTGACTGAATGCAATAAACACACATGCACTTGATAGGTCCTATTACTCTTATTCCATTATTCAGAGGAAATTCAGAAACTCTAAATATTACTATCTTGGAATACCATTTTTCCATAAAAAATATGTAGTAGTCCCTTCCTCTATGTTCTATTACCTAAGCCCTTGATTCCTTTAAAAATCTTGTATGTGGTCTGATTTAGTTTTCTGGTATTTCTCTGATTCATCTTCAGATGCTTCTTTTGTACTTTAGTTATGTGTCCCAAAACTGGAGAAAGAATGAAATTCTGTCCTAAATT
Source organism: Vulpes vulpes (assembly GCF_048418805.1). NCBI lineage: Eukaryota > Metazoa > Chordata > Mammalia > Carnivora > Canidae > Vulpes > Vulpes vulpes. The sequence goes on from NC_132786.1 coordinate 62,470,004, forward strand.
GAGGATAATGAGTTAATTCCTACAGAGATCCCCTGGTTATTTTCTGTTTGGATATATTAACTCTTTTCTGTTGCTCATTGTTATATCAAGACCTCTTATAAATCTTCACACACTATACTTATTAATTCCCAAACTTAAATTTTGTTTTTATTTTATATTTCTTATATGAATACAAATCTTTGTAGGGATAAAGTATTTTTAGCTTACTCTATTATTTCATATATGCCCGTCAGTATCAGACGTAGTACCTAAATGGCATAATTTGACTCCTGTACTTATGAACATGATTAATTTATATTTCTCCATTGATATTTTCAAAAGAAGCCAGAATCAAATGAAATTATGTTTCTCTGATCTTTCTTACTGTGTTCCTTCAGTTTTGAGAGATCTACCCTCATATATTTAATTACTATAACTCACTAAGAAAAACAGGGCTCAAATCATATTGTTACTTCCCTTCACAAATGCTTAATGTTTAAAAGAACAAGGGAAAAATAGTTTTGTTTTAGACAACTGCTGGGAGGTGGGCATGGCGGACATTCAAATAGTGATACAGTTACAATTCCCTTCTTTCTTTCTTTTCTTTTTTTTTTTAATTTTGGCATTGGAAATTCATAACCTGGTCTGCATATCATTAATACTAATTTCATCATTGATGCCATTGCACTAGTATTTAAGGAGTGCAGTAATGTTCGTGATGACATAACGAAGCTTATACACCAATGTATTAAGAATGACCCTAACAAGCAATTGAACACCAGTGCAATAACCTAAAAGCAAGTGAAAGAAGCCTTATCAATGAATCCTTGGTGTTCCTGTGCCATAGATGAGAAAGGAGGATTCAGTGTGAAAGTAAAAGTAACTTTCTTTCAACGGAATTGTAAAAACTGCTCGAGGAAGCAGCCCAACAAAATTCTGTATCCTAGAACACAAAGAATCTTTGTACAGGGCTGGCCAGGCATCCCAAGAACAGCAGGGCATCAGTAAGCCAACTATTCCAGAAACAACAAGAAGCTATTGGGATTTTGTGTTAATTTCTAATTTTCTGGGACCCAAAAGCATCAGTCACCTTTGAAGGCAGGAATTCACCATAGTGAAACCCAACTGGAAGTCTGGTGTGGGCATTTCTGAATCATTAGCTCACGCTAGAATTGAGGCTGGCCTGTATGCCTTTAAATGCTAATGTTCTATAGGCCAGCAACATAGGGGATGGAATATTTTAAGAAACCAAATTTCTTACTTTATTTATCATCAGTAAAAGATTTAAAGCCTACAATTCATTAAATGAATCAAAACTAGCCACAAACCACATTCACAAGTCAAATGAGGGAATACTAGTATCCCAAATTAAGAAATAGGGACACAAAAATCTCAGGATGGCTGGCGTGCTTATCAGGAGCACTAAAACCCGTCAGAATCAATCTACCTGGGGGCACCTAAGTGGCTCAGTCAGTTAATCATCTGTGTTTGGCTCAGGGCACAGCCCAGAGTCCTGGGATTGAGGCCCGGGAGTCAGGCTCCCTGCTCAGCAGGAAGCCGCCTTCTTCTTCTTCTTCTTCTTCTTCTTCTTCTTCTTCTTCTTCTTCTTCTTCTTCTTCTTCTTCTTCCTTCTTCTTCTTCTTCCTTCTTCTTCTTCTTCTTCTTCTTCCTTCTTCTTCTTCTTCTTCTTCTTCTTCTTCTTCTTCTTCTTCTTCCTCTTCTTCTTCTTCTTCTCTCTCTCTCTCTCTCTCTCATTCTCTGTCAGATAAATAAATAAAATCTAAAAAAAAAAAAAAAGAAGAAGAAGAATTGACTTACCTGGATCCAAACCGACATCTTTCTGAGCCCAACACTCAGACTCATTCAATTCAGGTGCAACCTTTTTCACAGACACTTCTTTATGGTTTCTTTCCTACTCCTACACATCCTATAATCTTTAAATTTTCTTTATTATGAAAATGTTTATTAAGACACATGTTCAATATTAGAACATTTTTTGATACTTTTTCCTATTGCATGTTCTTCAAAAATACATGTGAATGCTAAAAATAGTCCCAAATCAGCTCAAGAACTGTTTTCACATCGAGTTAAAAACACTGCTTTCTCTCAGTGACCCTGATTGTACGATATAGTTCAATACTTTAACGTAAAACAAATAGCTTACCATCTCCCCAATAATTTCAATAACCTAATAGCTTGGAGGTGCACGTAAAAAAAGAAAAAAGTCCTGTCGTTGTTTTGATTGGACAGTGTTAAAATCTTCAGTGTTTAGGAAGTCAACATAGTAAATTCTTCTAGAGTTTAATAAATTATCTTTGTTGACCTTTAGTGTTAGAATATCAAATTAGTAAAATGCGTTGCCAGGCAGCAGCACTGAAGCCCTGGAGAGTATCACATGAAAAAATATCTAAAGAAATATTGGCATAACTGAATTAAAATCAAAATAATACATTTTCTATATAGGCCATTTTATATGTGGAGTTTATTTTATTTATATGTTATATTTAATTTTTTCATTGTTAAAATTGGAGTTTTACTGTGTTTTTCCATTAACTATTAATATGTTGCCTAAAATTGAAGTGAACATTGCATAAAATTGAAAACTTTGGGGGTTTAATAGGAATTAAATAATGGAATGTATATGCAAAAACTGCTATGATTTTTGGATACTTTTGTTGATTTTGATGAGATTTCTCTGTGCCTATTCAGTCTTAAGATCTGATTCCTTCCCCAGATTAGAGAAACACTTAGCTATTATTTCTTCAAATAAATTTTCTGTTCCCTTTTCTATCTCTTCTTCTTTGGGACTCATAATATGAATGATTTGTTTGATGGAGTCACTGTGTTCCTTAAATCTACTCTTCTGTTGCATAATAGTTTTTTCTCTCTTTTGTTCATCTTTTTTTTTTTTTTTCATTACTTTGTCTTCTAGGCCACTAATTCATTCCTCTGCTTCTCCCAGCCTCCTGCTGGTCATTGTGTCAAGCCTGTTTCCAATCTTGTTTATTTCACTCTTCATCTCTGATTGATTATTTTTTACCTCTGTGGTAAGGGTTTCACAAAAGGGTTGCTCCTTTTCTCAAGCCTAGTGAGTATGCTTACGATTGTTACTTTAAATTCTCCATCAGACATATTATTTATATCTGTTTTTCTTAGATGTCTGGTTGTCGCCTTATCTTGTTTTTTTTTTTTTTTTCCATTTGAGACAGCTTCTTCTGTCCTGACATTTTGTCTAAGTCTCTGCCTTCTTCTCTGTATTAGAAAACCCAGTTATATTTCCTGCTCCTCAAAGTAATGTCTTTATGAAGAAGAGATCAAATAGTGTCCAGGACGTGGGCTTCAGGGAGAATCTCTGTTATGTGCTGCATGTGCTTTGCTGTTGTGTTTTGAGTATTCTATTATTCAGACCAATCATCTGCAGAGGCGCTACTTGCCTGCTGTGGGTAGTATTCAGTCACTGGCTTGAATGTTGTGAGTTTCAACTAGATGTGCTCTGGTCTACCTGCAATATGAGACCTGTCCTCACCTCGAGCAGGACCGAGGACCTGTGGAACTCTTTACTCAGGAGATGGGGTGTGGGCAGGGGTTTGTGCTGGTCTTCTGGGGAGGTGAGCTCCACCCTGGGACTGAGGGAAGCATGACAGAAAAGGGCAGTCCCACCAGAATGCAGGGGGTTGGGGCTTGGTATAAGCAAGTTAGACAGCCAGCATCAGTGCTGTGCTGCTCCACAAAGGGAAGGGAAATGGTGCTGGCCAGCAGCTTTGTTCCCAAAGAGGTGTCTCCATGAATGCTGCCTCTCAGGGACATGCTCTGAGAAGAGTGAATAATCTCCCATGTGCTCGCAGGCACTCTTCAGATCAATGTTTCCATGTTGTCTATCTCGGTATTGTTTGCCTGCCTTCTCTCCAGAAGCAGCACAATGCCCACTGGACTCTATCCCAGCCAAGCCAGATGAGTTTGAAAATTCCAGGCTTTAATCCCGTCTGGTTGCAAAAACTCATGAAATTCAGCCACTCTTGTTTTCCCAGCCAATGGCTTTGGGGGAATGCTCTCCTTGTGTATTCTCCTGTGTGCTCTTCTATCTCTCACCCTTCTCTGTGACCATGGATGCCTCCCATCCACAGCAACCATAAGCCATGTCTCTGCACTTCCTGCCATCTTTGATTTGGTTCCCTCTCTCCCTTTATTTGTGGACCTTGTTCTGTCAGTCTTCAGGTCAAGTTCTGGGGGAGTTGGAATTATTTGATTGTCGTATAGTAGTATTCATGGGACAAGGTGAGCCTTGGGTCCTCCTACTGCACTGCCGTCTTCTTTTCTCTTCTTCAGTATGCTGAATCCTATTCTTTTAAAGAATAGTTTCAAATTATCCAACAAGTTATCTTGGCATCTATTATGCATATGTTGTACCACATATCTGTGAGGGAAAACACGTACATAAAATACACTGCCAGCCCTCAAGCCACCTTCTGCTAGATCAGAAAGAAATAGGCATTACAATGTAGTTGGAAATAGCAGGAGCTCAACCAGGAGCTCCATGTTAGCCCTCCTTTATTTATGTATCTGAATTGTGTTTTAGAATCTTTCCTGAATGTGTTTAATAGACAGATTGAGACTGATAATGAAGGTTAATTGCATTGCTATAAGGATTGACTAAGAAAACTTGGCAATACTTTATATGTTATGCAATGTATAGACATGATTTCAACAATAATTCTGTCATATGGGGTTTTGTTCTTGTGGGTGGGTCTTCTGTTAAATAAAGGTAGAAGCAAAAAATTTATTGCAGCATAGTGGTGAAGTAAACAGTAACAAACCAAATTCCTTAAGTTAATAAATCATTTTAGTCCTGGTATTCAAGCTTTTTAAATACTTTTTGTGTCTGTCATTGAGCACTTTTACTAAAATTATTCCTTTGTTGTTGGTTATAAAATTTCATGTGAGGAGGAGGTGGATGGAGCATCATCTGCCACAGAAAGACCTACCTATTGCCTTTCTAGTAGATTTCCGAAAATCCTGCTCTTTCCAGCTGAAGAACAGATGCCAAATGATTGTTAAACAACATCACAAGATTAGAGCAACAGAAGAGCATGAATAAGGTCTAGTAAATAAGCCAGAAATATTTGTCAATTACAATTGTTCCATAGTAATATGAATCCCAAAAGTTAAAAGAATCCTTCAGTTTCCATCTTACACAATTCCAGGTGACAAAGTTATCCAGAATATTTATAGAAAATTGTATATATATTTTAAAAATTGAAATATTAGTATTTTGATAAAAATATTACAATTGTTCTATATCAAGGAAAATCATTTATATTTTTCTAGATATTTTGCTCTTTGTTTTATATGTTTGTTTTATCTTTTTTGTTGTTTATTAAAATTTCCATAAGTGTGTCTTGCATTGCTTACAAATGAAATGAGGCTAAAACAAGCATTACACACAACTGATAAATTATTGAACACTATATCTGAAACTAATGATATACTGTATGTTGGCTAATTTAATTTAAATAAAAGGAAAACAAAACAAAATAAAATGAACATTCATCTCATAAAAATGTGTCAGATACTTAAAGATGTTTTTAAAAGACAGTTTCTTAATAAATTCTTGAAAGAACTAAATAGTGTTCTAATCTCAAGAAGGAACAGAAATCCTTGAAGTCTTGGCCTTTCTTGGTTGAGGGATGCCTCTCCCCATATCCACCCCCACATCTGTGCTTATTTTTGTAATCTCCATTCATTTGTTTACTCTTTCTCTGTCTAGTCAGGATAAAACTTGTGTCTGCACTGGAGAGTATTTTAATTACTCCAAAAAACACACAAACAAACCCAGAAACATGCTTTATTTTGCTATGAGTCTTTGCATGCTTTTTTTCTTTTTAATCTGAAAATTTCCTCACCCGAAGTCTCACCATTCCTATCAATTAGGGGCACATTCAAGAGTTTACACTCAGGTGAAGACCAAGCTGTAGATAAAAATCCCATCTTTGGAGTGAGAATACTTAGGTGCATAGTGTGTTAATTATATGCAATGCATATGTGCATGAGCATGGACTGCTTGAGCTTCTTTCTCACCAGTAAAGTTGAAATAAAAAATATTGCGACTCTCATTGAATTTTTTGAGAGCAAACAGGTGCTCAGCATTGGTCATCACTATCAACACCATCGCCATTGCCGTGATTATTATTGGAAACCAAGAGCTATCTGTGGTGATTATATTATTACCCTCGGTGCTACTAAATCTCTGGTTTGGAATTCAGACATAGAAGGTTCTATTCCTGTATGTTTCCATATCCTTTTTTATTCTTAAGCTGTGTATCCTTAACTTTCTAAACTTTCTGGATCTCAGTACCCTATCTCTAAATTATGAAAATCAGATACCACAAATTCCTTCATTTTCTTTTCTTTTGTTTGAACTACTTCTATTTTATAGATGGTATCTCAGTGGCATAGTCTTCCAAAATGAGATCTAATTCTGTTTCTACATAGAGTCTTTAACATTATTCTAAATGCACTGTGGACTTTCACCACGTGACATCCATTTCATATCACATGTCAGAGCAAAATCAATTCCCTTAAAGGTAGAGAACTTCTGGATAGAATCTGAAATATGTGGCAGAAGGACAAGCAGCAGAGATTAAGTTGAAAGGGGCCACAAAGTGCTCATGCCTCTGCTGCTGGTTTGGGGAACACAGGAGGGGACCATGGGCAGAGGAACCAGAGTTGCCTCTAAAAGCAAACATAAACCACAGCCAATAGCCCTCAAGGAATTAGAACCTCAGTTATACATCCCATGGTATTAAATTCTGCTAAAGACCTACATAAGCCTGGACACCCTCTCTTCCAGAGCCTGCAGTAAGAAATGCAACCTGAAAACACCCTGATATTAGCCTCATGAGCCCCCTGTAGGATGTTTAACTTACAGAACAGTGAAATGATAAATGATCTTGTTTTAAGCCACTATGTTTGTTGCAATTGTCACAGTGACATTAGAAAGTGAGCCCAAGCACAGTGTCACTCACCTCCCTTCATATTGGCTGCACCGAGCACAGCTTCTGTTTCACATTAACACCTCAATAAAAATGTGTTTAAAGATTAAGGAAATAAAACAACCTTCAGAAACATATGAAAATAGAAACCAATAATTCTCCATGCAAAGTGAAAGTCATGCATCTCTTGTATATGTAATTATCCCTCAGCTAGCACAGTATGCTGGGAACAAAAGATATAAGTGAGATTTCATCTGGTTCTGTTTACTTATGTGTCTATTTTTGTGCCAGTACCATACTGTTCTGATGACTGCAGTTTTGTGGTTTATCTTGAAATCTGGGTTTGTGATACCTCCAACTTTACTTTTGTTTCCCAGGAATACTTTGGCTATTTGGGATCTTGGGAATATGGTTTCACACATATTTTAGTATTATTTGTTTTAGCTTTGTGAAAAAATGCCATTGGCATTTTCATAGGGATTGAATTGAATCTAGATTACTTTCAATAATATGACTATTTTGACAATATTAATTCTTTTAATGCATGAGCAGGGAGTATCTTTCCATTTGTTTGTGCCATCCTGAATTTCTTTCATTAGTGTTTTATGGTTTTGGGACTACAGACAGGTCTTTCACCTCCCTGGTTAAGTTTATTCCTAGGTATTTTATTGATTTTGATTCACTTGTGTATGTGTGTGTGTGTGTGTGTGTGTGTGTGTGTGTTTTAATTTTGTCTTTGTGCTACTTTGTTATTAGTTTGTAGAAACAGTATTGATTTCTGGGTATTAATTTTGAATCCTGCCACTTCACAGAATTTATTTATTACTACTAGTAGTTTCTGGCAGAGTCTTTAGTATTTTCTATGTATAGTATCATGTCATCGGCAAATAGTGACAGTTTAGTTTCTTCTTTACCAATATGTATGATTTATTTTGTTGTCTGATTGCCATTGACTAGATCTTCCAGGACTATTGAATAAAAGTGAGAGTAGTCATCGTTGTCTTGTTTCTGGCCCTAGAGGAAAAGCTCTCAGTTTTCATCACTGAGGATTGTTAGCTGTTGGCTTGCCATAGTGGCCTTTATTGTTTTGAGGTGTGTACTCTCTAACTCCATTTTGTTGAGAATTTTTATCATGAATGTAAGCTCAATTTTCTCAACTGCTTTTTTCCCATTTAGGATGATCATATGATTATCTTTCATTTCACTAATGTGGTTTATGATATTGTTTGATTTGTGACTATTGAACCATCCTTGCATCCAGGAATGATTCCCAGTTAATTGTGGTGAATGATTTATTTCATGTATTGTGGGATTTGGAAAGAAGCAGAAGTGGAGATGGGAAGGTAGTTATTCTTTAGGAGAAAGTGATAAACTGCAACCGGATATACTGGCTACATAGTTGAAAATATGGACTGTTATTAATGTGAATTTTACATTTTAAAAGACAGGATAAGAAGCCAACAGCCTGTACTGTCAGCTACCCAGAGATGAAAGCAGACTTTGCATTGCTTCCAGACGTTCTATGCAGCAAATGATGTGGTTTGACAAAACCATTGACTCCATTGACCTTCCTGAGACACAGTTTTCTCTTTCAACAATGAGAATTTTGATTACAAATCCTTTTAGGTTTCTTATAGATTTATGGATTTTATTTGGCAAAAATAGATGATGGTAAAATAGCTCTTTGGATAAATAGATGCTTTTATTTAAAAAGAAAATTTTCAGGACACCTGGGTGGGTCAGTGGTTGAGCAGCTGCCTTTGGTTCAGGGTGTGACCCCCCGGGGTCCAGGGATCAAGTTCCACATCAGGCTCCCCGCAGGGAGCCTGCCTCTCCCTCTGCCTGTGTCTCTGCCTCTCTCTGTGTGTCTCTCGTGATTAAATAAATAAAATATTAAAAAAATAAAAAGAATAAAAAGAGAATTTTCAAAGTTTTAATATATAATTTGTCAAATATTAATTCCTAGACATTTGTGTCTTTTAAATACTCTTCAGATAATAAATTATTGTAATGTATTGCAAAATTGTGACAGAGCACAATTTAACTCCAAATGTTAAGAGTAGTAAAATTGTGTTCTTTCATCCATTATGCAGGATTTCGTCACTTGATAAAAAAAAAAAGCCTGATTATTAATTGTATTCATAGTAAATAGTAATATTTGTAGCCTATTAATCATAGTGATAAAGATTCTTTCAGGTAAAGTTTGGGCACTTGGAATTGGTGCCAGCCACCTTGTCAAGTACTTCATATGCATCATTTCATTTCATCTTATCTATAAACCCATGAGGTGTGTGATGTTATTATCCACATCTTAGTAACAAAGCTGAAATCAAGAGAGGTGAGAGACATGGTCAAGGTCTTAGAGAAAATTGATTCTGTACCAAACCTGTCCAATTATAGAACCCAAGTTTTTAATCATTGTGCCTCACAACCTCTAAAAGATATGACCTGTGATGGCTTTGTTAGTATATTATTGTAATAATCCTGTTGTGTGCATCAGCCTTTTCTTCACATGAAATAACAATTTCAACCACAAGTCAGTTTATTTACCTAATTTTCAGGCAAGAAGTGAGAGATCAAACACATACATCAAAACTGCTAGAACAGACCAAACACGCAAAAACAGAGAAATGAAGTGATCTGTAAACTACCTCTCCTTTCTCTCTGAAGTAAGATGTGCTTATATTTCCATCTGTTTTATTAGTTTCTTATGATATACTACACCAGGGGCAAACCCAAGATCATCAGTAAGGAGAACACTTTGTGGTAGTGGAGAACTCCAGTGCCTTAGGTGAATAACTTTGGGGATACCAAAACCTTTCCCTCACGCCCTAGTGGTTGGCTGTACCTGGCAAACATCAATTCTCTTCATGCAGAGAAGAGTAGATAAATGGAGCAAACCAGAAAGGGCACTGAGCTCCTAAATCCAAAGTATTTTCTATAGAAGAGACTCAAAAAAAGAAAGTGAGAGAGAGAGAGAAAGGAAAGGAGGAAGGAAGGAAGGAAGGAAGGAAGGAAGGAAGGAAGGAAGGAGAAGAAAGAAAGAAGAAAGAAAGAAAGAAAGAAAGAAAGAAAGAAAGAAAGAAAGATAGATTACTTCAGTATTCAATAAAAATAACTAAGCCAAGTGCCAAGGCTCATAAGGGAATGAACCACAGGTAGCGCATCTTCGTTTCCCCAGTGCCACAGAGTTGCTGGTACACAGCAGACTGCAGATAAAGATTCTTTTTATAGGAAAACAAAAAAGCAAAGCTTTGGCTTTTTGTCTCCCTATGTTTACATGTTCATGATGCCACCATGTGCAAGTGTGTAGGAGTGTGGTGTTTCCTACCCCCGTGCCTTCTTATTGACTAGCGGCTGCAATTTGCAATGGGTTCAGAGATCAGCAATGTGAGGCTCATTCTCACATTAACAGTGTCTTTTAAATCAGTCTTCAGGGATCCCTGGGTGGCGCAGCGGTTTGGCGCCTGCCTTTGGCCCAGGGCGCGATCCTGGAGACCCCAGATCGAATCCCACGTCAGGCTCCTGGTGCATGGAGCCTGCTTCTCCCTCTGCCTGTGTCTCTGCCTCTCTCTCTCTCTGTGTGACTATCATAATTTAAAAAAAAAAAAAAAAAAAAAAAAAGGTTTAAATCAGTCTTCAAAGACCTGTTGATTTCTCCCATCATTTATGTTAAAAAAATCTATTCAGAATTATCGTTTTTAGATTTCAATTGAATATGTATGTATGCCATAGTATCTGATGGATATAAGGTGCCTTTGAAAGGTGTGGAAGTAATTAAAAAGATGACCAAGACAAATTCTGTATCCAGGAAATTTGATTTTGAATCTAGCATCTATAATGCTTCAAACTTGATGCTAGAATGCCCTCAAAGATCTCTGAGTAAAGAGGAAGCAAAAGATAAGCAAGAATATAGTTGTAAAAAGGGCAAAAATTCCAAAAAAAACAAAGAAAAGAAAGAAAAGAGAAAGAAAAAGAAAAAGCTTGAGCATATGAGGGACACCTCTTCAAGCCTGAGTATTTGGGGATGCACTTATAAATTGATAATTATGGGGACACCTGGGTAACTCAATGGGTGAAGCGTCTGCCTTCAGCTCAGGTCATGATCCCAAGGTCCTAGGATGGAGCCCTGCATCCGGCTCCCTGCTTGGTGGGGAATCTGCTTCTCCCTCTCTCTCTGCCCCTCCCCCTGCTCATTCTCTCTTTCTCTCTCTCTCTCTCAAATAAATTAATAAAATAATTTTAAAAACGATAGTTATGTGCAGGTAGATGAATTAGTAGCAAAAGACAAGGAAGCTTAAGGAAAATGCAGGTTGTGGAAGTGGTAGGATGGACTGTGGGGGTGGCTATGGGAGGGGCGGAGTGACCCCAGAACTCACTCCAGAGTGAAAGCTAAGGACATGAGCCACCAGCAGGATTGGCACCTGGTGATGGGAAGATGTGTGATGGCACCGCTGCCATGCAGTGGGGGAGGGAGGGCCCCGGGGGGGGGGGGGTGGCTGTCTGCTGCAGGAGGTCAGAGAGGAGCTTCTGATAAGAACGTGAGTGTACAGGCCCTAGGATGAAAAGAAAGAATTACGTTTCACGGATGTGAAATGTGATTTTTATTGTGTAAGTCTTGACATTTGAATATCTATTTTCTATCACCAAGGCAGCTGCCTAGACATTTTTAAAATGGTGTTTAAAAGTTTGATTTCATTTTACATTTCATCCTTTTGGGACACAGTAGTAGACATCTGATGATTATAGTCCTCGGTGGCTAAGAGCTTTTCTATATCTATAAATTTAGTGCATCTAAATGATTCCCAGCCAATTCTACTACTTTGCTAAATCCCAAAGTTTTCTACAAATAAAAAGGTGTGGGGATTTATATATTTTAGACTTGATATTTTAAAGTAGAACTTCCTAAAAAGTATTATTGATTTCTATCTGTATTATACTTTCCCAAGAAGTCTCTAATTAAAGAATCATTTTCTGCTTACTATATATTCTGCTCCTAAACTTCTCAAAATATTTTCTTGCATAATATAAATAGGGTTTAATTCTCAAGCCCCATGAAAGAAATCAATATAAAAGTATCGCATCGATATACAAATAGAAGTAGACCGTTAAATCAATATAACACATACCGATATTATTTTTTTTATAAAGATCTTATTTATTTATTTGACAGAAAGAGAGAGAATATAAGCAGGTGGAACAGCAGGCAGAGGAAGAGGGTGAAGCAGGCTCCCCACTGAGCAGGGAGCCCAATTCCTGGTCCTTGGGTTCACGACCAAAAGGAAGGCAGATGCTTAACCGACTGAGCCACCCAGGTACCCCAATATCATTTTCCTGAAATCTTTATTCCACTGTGTTTATAACCCTCCATAAATTGGACAGAAAGACACACTGAAGAGATAGGTAAGTTATTTAGAGGAAGCCAGAATCTGGATTCATCCCCTCAGTAGCTACCTTTGGCTCAAAGGTGCACCTACAATATTTAGTATTAATTTATTTGGTTACTGGACAGCTGGGTGGCTCAGCGGTTGAGCATCTGCCTTCAGCTCAGGCCATGATCCTGAGGTCCTGGGATTGAGTCCCGCATTAGGCTCCCTCCAGGGAGCCTGCTTCTCCCTCTGCCTGTGTCTCTACCTCTTTCTCCGTGTCTCTCATGAATAAATAAATAAAATCTTAAAAAAAGATATTTGATTGTTTATGTATTCAATAAATAGAGAGTAAATGCCTTATCATTCTTTCTGCAAGGTTTTAGGAGATGGGAGGGGAGGGTGACACACATTTCTCAACTTCCTGGACCGATTGCAGTGAGTTTTATGTCACCATGAAGTTTCCTTTCTTTCTGATTGCCATTCTTTTCATTCTTTTCTGAAGCCACTTCAGCCTTCCCTTTAGAGTTGTGATTGAGAGAGCTCCGTCCCATTTCTTCAGAAGGCTCCCTCCCTTTCTTTCCACAAACTCATTTTTTTCTGTGTTCTGACAACCTTGTTCCTGGGCCCCGCCGCACCATATTACTGTGAAGGCCAGTCCTGGACCATTGTTGCATTTAGGGAGAAAATCTATGTGTTTCTAAGTCACCCATGTGTGAATTTACAGCTTAGACATAATTATTTATAAAAAGACTCGATGGGAAAAATTATCTTAAAATTGAAGTGGTGTGAAGTTGGACAAGTTACATAATTTATTCAGAATCTGTCTTTCTCATTTGTAAAATGAAGAATTAATATTATTCACCACTGTGTACCCAGTATCTAATCATTAACACATAGTTGGCTGTTAGAAATTTGTTGAATGAATGATGATGGGATGATTAAGGTCACTCCTTTCCATTTTCTTCCCATTATTATAATTTGAACATTAAGTATCCAGCAAACAGCTTTTGAACTGAACTGTGGTAAATTGAATGAAACACTGAATAGTAAATTATCTTGAAAAAATTATCCCTAGCTATCTACCATCTGACAATCTGATGGTGTCCTCCTTCAGTTTTTTTGAAAATAAACTGAAAACCATCTGATTTTCCGAAGGATTTGCTGCCTCCAAATTAGAGTCATGTGTTATTTAAACCCTTTGCTGGGCACATGCAGACAATCATCGTTGTACCATTCAGATGGGTGAGAAATGTGCTTTTCTTTTATAAATTGGAAGAATGAATTAAAAAGAGAAGCTAAAGACAAAATTTTCACAAAATATCTAGATTATAGCACTTTCTCAGGCAAATCAAATATATGTTAAACACTTATGGAAAGAAACAAATTGGTTGTCCTAAAGTTTTCCTTTGTATCTGTTGGAAAGCCTCTTGTGCCCCCAGGGGTATGAATACCTGTCCAGAGGGAGGCTGGTTTTGTGCAATGTATAAAGGGAACATAAGGCAAAGTGTGTTCTTTAGAGTTCATATGATTTCACAGAGGTGAACATTGATGCCTATACATTGGGCACCAATCGGTAAGCTACAGAATGAAATAAAATCAACAGCTGAAGGTAGAACTGGTTGAGGGAAATCAGGAAAACCACAAATGTGAATGCCTTTGGCCATGTTTTTAAAACTGGAATGAGCTACAGATGGGCTTTCAAGGTGGGTTGACTTGGAATTAGAAAGCAGAGGGAGAATCATATTTGAATTAAGGAAATAGAAGGAGCTAAAACAAGCATGACACTGTAAGGGTGGATGGTGAGGATATTGACCTAATTGAGGAAGAATGCTGGTCTAGTCAGGACATGTGTTGAATGAGATGGTGTCAGATCTTGGAAGACAGAGCTTTGGAGTTTTGGAGGAAAAGAGTGACATGAGAAAAAATATCTTCCTGAGAAAAAATTAGTTTTTTGTATGTATAGAACATAGATTGGAAAGGAGAAAAAAACCACAGGGGCTTCCCCAGTAGTCTTATAAATGAACTAATGTGAGTTCTCTCTTTGGTGAGTGACAGAGAGAAACTACAGGCAGAGGGACACCTGAGTGGCTCCATCAGTTAAGCATCTGCCTTTGGCTCAGGTCGTGATCCTAGAGTCCTGAGATAGAGCCCCATTCAGGCTTCCTGCTCAGCCTTTGCTCTCCTGCTCCTCCCTTCTGCTCTTCTGTCTTTCTCTCTCTCTCTCTCTCTCTTAAATAAATTAAATAAGAAAGAAAGAAAGAAAGAAAGAAAGAAAGAAAGAAAGAAAGAAAGAAGAGAAAGAAAGAAAGAAAGAAGAAGAAGAAGAAGAAGAAAAAGAAAAGAAAGAAAGAAAGAAAGAAAGAAAGAAAGAAAGAAAGAAAGAAAGAAAGAAAGAAGTTGTATTAAATAAAAAAGAAACCACAGGTGGAGTTGTTGCACAAAATAAAATTATTTGCAGCAGATAAGGACATCAGGGGGAGAGACATCTGAAGCTATGACTCCTTGAGCAAAGGTGAATGGGTTCCTTTTATTTAGGGTTAAGATGAGTCTGTAGAGAAGCCCTGTCATCATCCATCTATAGAGGTAGACATAATTTTGTGCATGTGCCTTAAGGAAATATGCTGATACATACATTGTATGTTGTGTAAATGAGGCTAAGGCTCCTGCTTCAGTGGATACATTAGTGTTATAATGAGGTAAAGGAGGTAACATCACTGTGGATCACTCCTTGGGTCACTCCAAGCTCCATCTGCAGGGATGGGAGTCAGGGATTTAGCTTAAACTGCTCTGGTTGGTCTGGGCCCCAGGGGGGCAGTCTTGCCTGAGGGGGTAGTTTCAGCTTCCTTCCTGGGATGTGATGCTTGGAGGGTCTTGCCTGAGTTAAGAGATAAGCTGGAAAGAATTTAAGAAAATGTGTGGGGCAGAGGTCGCTGTTTACAAGCCAGTGAGCAGTAAGGGTCAGGTTTTGGGGTTTAGCTGGTGAGATTTTGGGTCACCATAGGGATCATTTGTCATTTGGGTCACCATAGGGATCATTTGTCAGTGCCTACCTTGGATGAAACCCTGTATCACTTTCTCAAGTCACCCATCCAAGAACATCATCAGTTTGGTGTTCTTCTGTTTTGGACTAAGGAAACTAGACTCCCAAAGGATATTTAATGCCTGAGCACAAGGGGGAAATCCCATCTGTACCCAATGGGAGCCTCTGTACCATGCACCGGAAGTCTGAGCGCACGCACAAATATGCAGCTTTGTCATTAAACAAGAAGGGCCTGTGGCAAATAAAATTTCAGTATGTAGCTATAGGATAAAAGGATATAGGATAAAAGATATAGGATAAAATAAAGGCTATGCAGTGAAAGAAACTGCCTTTAGATAACAATTGTAAGCAAAGATGTTTTTTAAAAACAAAATTTTTATTAGTAAGTTTTCTTCCTCATGTATGTGGAGAGATACCACTTTCTACTTTCTGCTATAAGTCAGGATTAGGAAACTGAACGGGAAAGCATAGTATGGCGCTTTGGTACTACTTCAGGAGCTCAACTCTAATGTAGGAAGAGGACATTTCCAATGACAGGAGTAACCATGAGGCAACTTAGGGTTTTTGGAAGCCACAGATAGAATGGAGGAGGAGACATAGCTCATCGGCCCTCTGCTGTCATATGTAGCTAAACCAAACTGATATCGCCATTTAAAATCTAGAGAACATATGAAGTTTTAGAATCATTTTCTTAAAATGTGTTAAGAAAACTCGTGTTGATATCCAAGTTCAAAATAGTGGGGTGGAGCAGGCCTAATCATTGTTTTCTACAGTGTACAGGTGGGCAGTTTTACAAAGTGCAGTTCTTGGTTTATACTTTTATCTATATTTCTGCCTATTTCTCTATTGAAGTGATATTCACCTGAAATTCTGAAATTGGATTTTTGAAAAAGGTTAAGCACTGCTATAGTTTTGTTCCATAGAGCAAAATCTTTCTAGTGGTGCCTTTCCAATAATGGGGGGATAGTCATGCTTTCACTTGGCAAATGCTCCCAGGCTACTGCCCACCCAGAGATAAAAATCACAGCTCCTGGAATCATGGGCACTCAGAATTGGTGGATTTTCAAAGAAAATGGTGTGCGACTGCAGTGACACAATTTCAAGATTGAAACAATATATTTAATGTTCACGTTCTCCAAGCTTCACTATTCTGTGAAAACATGCCAGTATGTACAGGAAGGTATAGAATTTATCCACTGACTTGAATGCGCCTTCGAGGAGATGGAAAAAGTAAGGACAGAACAGATGCAGAAAAAGATTGCTAACTTAAGGGTGTCGGTACTATTAGAACTGTTATCACTACATGAGCTTGAATATGAAAATAGGTTAGGAACATGGGAATTATCTAAATCCCCTAGACAAAAATCTTCTTTCCACTATTTTAGAAAACAGTAGATTTCAATTGATATTTTTAGAGAGCAGCTTGGCTGGTTTCCAATTTGGGCAGAACAGTTAATTTGAAAAATTTCTACTCCCTGGAATGCTAATTGTCTTTTCAACTTAGTACTCTTAAGAATACGGAGGATAACGTAAAATTATCTTCCATTTACTTGGATCCAAAATTGATAAAATTGTTAAAAAAGGTAACACATCAGAAAATTGTTAATCCTATGATTGCTCCTTTGTGTGCAGATGCTAACCTCTAGATCCTAAATCCGTGTATTTTGGTCTACTGTATGTTTTCAAAAGAATGGTCTCATACCCCCACCTCAATGCCATCATGAAGAACACATTTCTCTGATGTCTGTACAGTATCATTAGCTTTCTAAATGATCTTATGTGCCTCTGAAAGATACACTGTCACTCTTTCATGATCTCAGTAGTGGATGTTCATGGAGAAAAAAAAAAACAAGAATAATGTGAAGTCTCATATAGAGTTTATTACTTATATAGAGATGGAGATGGTTTGACAATGCACACAGAATGTTGTCTGCTAGCGGCATAATTCACTGGCAGTTAGCAGCTGCTTCTTATAAAATTTAAATTAAAAACTAGACATTGATTTCCTATCACCATCTAATATTTTGACATGTCATAAGTGGCATGAAGAATATTATGATTTGTTCAAGTTTATTATTTTAAAGAGCTCAGGGTTATGTGACGATGGCTTAATCTTGCATTCTATTTATTTTTGTTTATTTTCCTTAAGGAAAATCTCTCAAGTGGAAATTAAACCGTAATAATTTAATAATATTAATTTGAGCCCTTTAGATAAAACTGTGTATTGTGAGAAACTATTGCCTATGACTCTTGGAATGGTATTCCAGAACTATTACATTGCATGCTATCTAATTAATAATGTATTTAAGTCAGAATTTGCCTGCAACACACATTATTATTCACATCTCAGGGACTGTTAATCCTTTACATTCAGTTGGTTAAAAAGGAGTCAAAAAGTGGAAGAATCAATTATTCAGAAAATAAACAGCTGGTGAGAGACTGTGTCTTCCCTTTCTATGGCACCTCACGCCGTAGAAAAATGATTAGCACATTGTAGCAATCATCAATAAATGATTAATTACGGAGCTACGATCATATCACGGTTATAAATAATGCAACCTGCTATGTGATGGACCTTCAGCTCAGCCTATTAACCCTCTGCAGATCCACCATAAGAAGGATTCTGGATGAGAGAGGAAATCTTGGGGTGGTGGTAGAGATGAAATTGCCAGAGGGAAAGCAGACTTATTTTATGTGAACAAAACATGTAGAGCTCACCCTGGGTTGTTTTCCCCGTGTCCAAAATACTTTTCAAAAAGAAAACCTTGAATTCTGTTCCACCCAACAATCCTTGAGCTATTAACTTGATGGTTTATAATTTTTGTTTTATTTCCTGTATCAACACTCTTGTTTTCAAAATTTGATGCTGGATTTGGTATTTATCTCTGTTCATGCAACAATTTTAGACACGGGATGTAGCAGATGTGCTCAAGACGTCCCCTTGAGCATGTTTGGTAAACTGAAAGTCTGTCTTTACAGACAGCTTCCTTTTCTGCCCTCTCCCCCTCCACCCACCAACCCAACAGCCAGATATTGAGAAATATAAAGCAGTCTAGACTTTAAAAATTATCACCTTACCTACAATGTTTCAATGGCAAGGGTAGATAAATGAGAGGCCTAATAAATATTATTAACTCCAATACATACCAAAGAAAGATCTTTTCTTAGCGTTGGTAAATGGTGTAATTTAGATACATTTTTTTTTTGGCCTCATTTCAAAGCGCTCAGAGGAGTTGTGGCTGTAGGAGCTCTGAATGGAGATGGAAACAGGCACAATAGCTGGCTCTGGAGATGCATCTGTGCCTTGAATAATGACCTTATTGATCGAGAAGGATGCATCCCGAGCAGAGATTGAGAGTCAATGTCCTATGCAAATGTAGGTCTGATCACTCAGACTCAAAGGCATTAATGTGTTCCTCATGTGTTGATGGGACTATAAATTTTTGAAATGTGGGTCAATCACTGTTTTGAATCTTCTTTGTTTTGGAGATGTATACGCTCACATGTGTCAACTAAGACCACGCCCACGTAAATCAAAGCAACTTAAATAACCGAGACCCTTAAGAAAAGTAACCATGTGACACAACGTGAGAATACATGCAGTACAGCAGGATTCAGAGAGAACTGACTTTATTAAATCACATTACACGTTTAAAATCAGTGGTTCTTTTGATTGTGTTTGCTCAGTTAAATGGCACATATCAGAAAACCGAACGATCCTGTCCGTTCAGATGCTAATGCTAACATAGTAAAGCAGGAATTATAGAGAATGTAACAGTACAGTAGCATAATCATGAATATGCAAGATAATTTTTATTCCCTAATACTAAGTAGTTAGTGACATTTTGCCTTTCAGATTCATTTCCTTATTATGTTGTGGGGAAGTTGAGTTGAACACACCAACCACTGTATTTGTAGCATAGGAGACCTCTTTGATCTTAATCAGTATCTAGAGTCCTAATATATTATTTAAATGCTGTAATTGGGGTTCCCAGATTAATTTGGGCTCCTTTTCCACTGAGAAATCTTCTGATATGAATTTCTATGTTACTATTTTGCTATGTCATGGATTAGCCGAATTTTTCAAAATGTTAAAACATAACAAAACAAAAATCTGGAACTGGTCACGTGCTCAGTTGTTAAAAATCATTCTGACCTAATTCATTATTTCAGAATAAATAATTGCTAGATAATTTGACTCAGAACAGGATACCTAATTATTTTGACACAACAAGCTTATGCACCTCTGGATTTTAACGGTTAGAGTTGCGAATATTAAATGACGAGTGGTTTATGGCAAAAGGCATCCATTTGCCCACACCTTCACGGAAGAGCTTTCAAAGCCCGGGTGCGTGCTGTCCAAGGGATATTTATTGCAAACTGCATGTACAGTTTTAAAATGTAGTATCCGCATTAAAAAATGGAACCAGTGGAAAGTATTTTAAGAATGCATTTCATTGAATGTTATATACCCCAGATATTACCATATCAGCATGTGGTTCAGTATAGAAATGATTGATGAAACCAATTGCATTATTTTGGTTCTATTTCACGCTTAACTAAGCCTTCCCTTGTAGAGAAGCTGCACTTCAGATGGTCCTGAGCTCAGATGACTTTCTGGCTGCTGCCTCCCACAGGCCAGCTCCTGCTAGTGATCCCAGGTCTGCCTACATTGCCATGGTTTTTAAATGACTTTAAGTGTGGAAGTGACTTTCACGGAATCACTGCATAAATTGCTTATCAAACACACATTTCTTGTATTCTTTGTCTTTCCGTTGTGTGTGATGAGGACTATGTGCACAGTAAACTCTTCCCCACCAGTTAAAGAGGAGCAGAGTTGAGTTTTGACAGTAATAGCAGAAATTTTGTCCAAATAAGATAATCCACTTATAAATATGCTTATGAAGCAATTTCACTGTAACTTTTTTCTCTATGTTTTCTGCAACACAACAGTGAGCTCACCGTAAGAATATTGGTTCTGTTCATGATCATTTCTTGCTAACGCAATAGATCCTCTTCACTATTATTTCCACAACCCAATTTGTTAAAATGTTTTCCTCAAATTGAATCAATTTTATCACAAAATATACATTATATTGAGTAAATTTTAAAAATATGGATAAAAACAGACAAACATTACACCGACACTATCTATAAACTAATACTTCAGTGTATTCCTATCAATTTTCTTTTTTCCATTTTTCTGTATATACAATTATACTAGAAAAAATAACACCCCTGCTTTTCAATAATATATGGTTACATAAAGAGAGTGGGAAGAAATCTTGGGAAGTGATTGATGTTTTTGGCCTTGTTGGTGATTATGGTTTTGATGATAAGTGCATTCTTATCTCCAAATTCATTAAGTTGCATGCATTAAATATGTACAGCTTTTTATAGGTCAATCATACCTCAATGAAGTAGTTTAAATACATATATATCTGTATAAATGAATGTATAATATAAAATATGTTATACATATAGTATATATATAATCTGTACATATATAACAGGGCTAAAACATGTTTACATTTAAAAAGTGTTTATTTATTGGGAGATTAATGAGTTTTTTCTTACAGAGCTTTATTTTCTGCTCAGTAACAAACCAGCCATGTAGGAAATATCATTGACTCGTACAGCCACAGAGCTATCATAAACAAAGCTGCGAATCTAAATCTCACTTGACTCTCATACATATGTCCTCATTTGCCTTCATTGGAGTTCACTAGGAAACCAGCCCAGAAGCTTGTAAAGGACTCGAAGGATGATCTACACGTCAAGGACAATTATGTTTGCCTTTCATTTACCCACAATAACAATAACAACAAAAAACCCCACCCTAAATATAATCAGTGTAATGATAGATATTTACTGAGTGGGCTCACATATGTCATTGAATTGGATCCCTCGGCCTCCCAGGGTTGTGTGTGTGAGCCATCGGGACAAGTAGATACAGGTTGGACTCCGTGGTGCCCATCTGAGGTGCCCTTGAGGTGGCCTTGCTGGTAGTAGAGGCTTTGGAGGACATGCCCCCCCTGGGGTTTGTCAAAGCCTGAAGGGAGCTGCCTCCCTTCCTCGCAGGGCTCCTCCTGAGGGCAGTCCGTATGGAAGATCTGGGTAATGGTGGGCATAAAGACACCTCTACCCCCTGCCTCCTGTCAAGAGAACTCTAAAGGGTTGATCTCAGCTCCTAGGGTGAGGCTTATGGTGCTTCATGGGTCCACTTCCCTCACTCTTACAGATATACTCCCAAAGGCATGTCTGGATAACTCTCCTGAACTCCACCCCCACATCAGCTTCCTAGGGAATCTGATCTCGGACATCATTTAAGAGTCCTGTCAGAACATTAACACCACCAAGGACTATCTCCTCCACCTTCCACCAAGGGAATCTCCCTCAACTCTGACAATTTTGCTTTCTCACAAGTTCCTTCTAGAAACCCTCACTGACCAGAACAGTCTGACCTGATTAATCTCTTACTTCTCAGAAATCCCTGCTGGCTTAGGTAGCTCCTAGAGCCCCTCTATGCCACCTGCTATTCTAAAAAATCTATACCTCTCTGTCCACCATCTCAGGATCTGATGCCACCTTAAATGAAAACTCAACAATAGTGTAAAATTATAAAAACAATATATAAAGAGCATAACAGGTCAGGGCCAGAGAAATATAAATAAGAATCCAAAAGCAAAGCTAGCTGGACAAAAGATGCAAATTTCCGGTTGGAAGTAAGTTCTGGGGATGTAAGGCACAGTGTGGCAATTATAGCAAACAGTACTGTATTGTATATTTGATCATTGCTAGTGAGCAAAACTTAAAAGTTCCCATCATAAGAAAACAAAGGGCCCAAAGAAAGGCAAAGCTAAGGAAAAGCTTACAAATGAGCCTTCCATCAAGGAACAGGAGAGCAACACAGAAGCCAAGCAGCTCTTACTATAGGGGAAAAACCCACAAACATCAAGCAAACATCTCCGTTCCTTGGCTCCTCAGTGTTGGCGAATATTTCCTTTCCTTGGTTGTGTGTGACAGAAGTTTCTCACCTGAGGTTTTATGTAAGTAACACTGAGAGAGGGAAAGAAAAATATCTTCCAGAATATTTGTATAGTAAATCCCATATCAAGTTTCACATTGCTTTTTATTGAAAAAAAAAAAAATTGTGATGTGTTCTTAATGAAAGCTGAATAGAGACGTGAAGTCAACTCAGTGGAGACGCTGTTTTCTGGGCAGTCTGTCAAACTTGGCCTATCTGAAACAGCACAGGACGATAGATGGCATGGGTCCACACCCCCTGCTGCTCCCACCAGGGGCCTAGCTGAGACGCCCATCGTGACTTTGATGCTGAATAAGCCAGTTAAACGTCCTTCAGGTGTCATCTCCCTAACTTTTTTGATAATCATACATATCAAACAGCTTTCATGACTATGGAATGATCGGAAAGACGGAGTTAGTACGTAGGTAACCCCCCAGGCGGAATTCAACATACGATGGTTATTATGATCATGAATCACACATTTTTTGGTTTCACCTGTTATTCTGTAAAGACCCAGGTGGCAGACAAGTACAACAGTTTTCTCGGAGGAGAATCTGAATGTAAAAAAGCTAAACCAATAGTAATAAATAATCCAGCCACGTATATAGAAGAGAAATCCACCTCTTTACATCTGTTCTCACTACTGATGTAAGTTACGTTTCACCCTACTCTTTGCCACACGTTCCCCTTTCCTGTTTTACTTTCTTATACGACATACATTCACACATATAGTATATGAATAAGCCACGAGCAAAACGTAACTGTATTTGGTATTTTCACTCTCCCAGGCACCCGCCCATGTATTTGAAGAGGTTTTGTTGTTGTTGTTTAGATTCAGGCTGTGAAGCTGTTTCCACAAAGAAGGTTCAAGATGATCAAGTCTGCCTTAAGGCTGAAAACACATGTCCACTACTTCCCTAATCACCATGCTCTGCTGAGTCCAAGCTCTTCCATTACACAATAGCCACTGGGAAATAAACCTAAAATGTCCACCGTGATCCTCAGGAAGTGACTGCATTTCTTTTTCCTGTAACCTCTAACTCTGAAAGAAATACAAAGCCTTAGAGTGAAAACAAGAAATGGGCTCTCTAGCTTCTGTTTCCCTGGCCCTTCTGAGCTAACTCAAAAGTACAGAAAAACTCATAGTGAGCCAGAAAGTAGATATGTATGCAAAAAGAAGTTTAGAGCGTCTGCTACATCTTCAACAATATTCTATATGCCTCACTGGGAGTAAACTGGAATAATAATAGGCATGTGCGGATAAGAGACATCATTTACTATTTGCAATTAGTTTTCTCCACAAATAATGTATTAGATCTAGAAGACACTTTCTCACTATTATTTTCCAGTTTGATATGGAAAGGCAAGAGCCTGTGGACACTTATAAAAATATGGCTAGAAAGCTTAAATTAAAGAGTTTGGGTTTCTTCAGTATTGAAAATGTTCTCAACATGAATAAATGAAATATTTTTTAAAAAAGGAAACACAATTGTGCTTTTTCTAAAAATATGTTGGGGACAAGGTCTTAGTTTCCAATAAATAGGTGATTTAGCACTTGGATTTATCAATTCATTAATTAACTCAACAATAGTCGTCATTGAGTTCTCTTAAGTACAAACAATGGAAATCCATCAAAAAGTTTGATTAGATTGATAACATGAGAGCAATGTTTTGGGGGTTCAGTCATGAGTTAGTCACCCTGGTCCAGGTTGGCATGGCTTAACCTTGGAGCAATGTAATCTTAGTGGTAAGAAAGTATTAAGAAAAAAAACAACCAAATATGAGTCAAAGACATTTTTTTTAAAGATTTTACTTATTTATTCATGAAACACAGAGAGAGAGAGAGGCAGAGACATAGGCAGAGGGAGAAACAGGCTCCATGCAGGGAGCCCGATGCGGAACTCGATTCCAGGACCCCCGGGGTCACACCCTGGGCTGAAGAGAGATGCTCAACTGCTGAGCCCCCCCGGGCGTCCCTTAAAAGACATTTTGAAGGAGAATCCAAATGAACATATTATGTCATTTTACATACAAAACACAAGAGCAAGAGTCAAAATGGTGGAACTACAGACAATCAGAAAAATTATGAACCATTTGATAGACTTGAATGGCAGGTTTCTGACACTTTCAGAGACGTGACAATTGAAGTGACAGAAAATCCAAAAGTCCTATCCAACAGGAAATAAAGATAGATGTATAAAACAGCAGGATAACAATAATTTGGATGCTGATAAAATAAGCATAAGAGCTCAACTCATCAGAACCAAGTTTTCTAGGAGATGGTGAGACCTTGGGGGGGGGTGTCCTTGATTCCAGCAGAGGGAAAGAAATAATAACCACAAAGGAAAAGTCAATATGATAGAGTGTCATGTGACAAAAAGAAGAAAATGTTTACAAACTGAAGGCAAGGCTGTAAATATGGTCCTGCAGGTGGATAAACAAAGAGGACTGAGGGAGTGGATCCCGATTTTGTGTGTGCATTTACGTGATTTTTTGTTTGTCTTAGACTAGTTGGAATATGAAAGTTGAATCCACAGCCAACATGTGTGGGACTGTGTTTTAGAAAGAACGTAGAGTTCAGTTTGTACCTTCCTCAGTTTCTGCCTTCTTTATTCTGCAGCAGTGTAACTTCCAGCCATTCTCTTCTCCTGGTTAAGCTTCATTTCCTTCTCAGAAAAGTGCAATTCTGGGCCCCGTTTACCAGCATCTTGATGATGAGTAACGTGCCCAGGATGGCGTTTGGTCATGATTTGGAATCCATCGAAAATAGCTATTTGATCACTGCACTAGGCATAAACTTTTAATGCAATATAATATTCATATTTCATGTTTCTAAATATGATATATATATTTTTTTTTCTCTATGTCGAAGTTCATTCACAGCCTTCAAAGAAAGTCTTCAGCTGAACAGATGGATTTTACTACTTTTGTGACTGAATTTATTATTTGCTTTCTCTTAAAAAAATTGAAAACATATTAAGCATGTTCCATGCTTAATATGAGCAGGGAAATAAATCTCCACCATCCTCTGGCTTAGAAGAGATAAAGAAATATAATTCAATTATTAAAACAGGAAATGATAATATGGTGAACAAGTACTGAAGTGGAGTGGGGGTGGGGGGGCGGTGGGTAGAATTTCACCTCCAGAAAGGAAGTTACTGTTGCACTGGGGCTAGGTCTTCAAGGTGGAATTATTTGTGAGAGGAGCAAGAAGATCAGAGGAGAAGCTGGCAAAGCACATATGATGGTGCAGCCTGAAAGACGTGCTCTCCCTGGAGAAGGAGAGTTCTCATGGTTACATGTAAGGTTCGTGAGTGCCAGCAATGAGAAGTCAGGTGAGAAAGATGGTTCTGGATTGTTGAGAAGTCTGGTATGCCTGGTGAGAAGTGTGGGCTTGGAGGGAGTAGGATGGTGAGCCAAAAGCGTTTGGAAGCATGAAGAGCAACATGGTCCTAGCTGGGTTTTGCAAGTGGCCTAAGGGCTGCCTAGGACATCAGTGCTGTAGATGCGAAATCTGTGCTCCTCAACATTAATTTGTTGAAACTCGGTCCCCAAGGTGATGGGAGCAGGACGTGGGGCCTCTGGAGGCAGTGAAGTCATGAAGGTAGAGCCACATGATGGGATTACTGTCCTTTGTGGTGTCTATTAAATGCTCCCTAATACCCTTCCTCCACATGAGGACACAGCCAGAAGAAGCTGCCCATGAGCTACCCTGAAAGGGGGCTCACACTGGACACCTGGTGCCTTGATCTGGGGCTTCCAGCCTCTAGAACTGTGAGAAATAAATCATCCTTTATAAATCACTCAGTCGGTGCTACTTTGCTATTACAGAAAGAGCTAAGAGGATCAGAAAAACTTGAGAGGACAGAGGGTGGAGGAGAAAGATACACAAGAGTGTGTGTGTGTGTGTGTGTGTGAGAGAGAGAGAGAGAGAGAAAGAGAGAGAGAGAGAGAAAGGGAGAGAGAGAGAGAAAGGGAAACCCTTCAAGAGCAATCAGTGGAAGTGCATGGGAAGAAGCCTGTTCCCACCCCTCCCACCCTTGTCATTCTAACACATGGTAAATTCCTCATGGTCCCTCGAAGGGGGCCCTCAGCGCTAGTCCCCTTTCCCTCATGTGCTAGCTGCGTGGTCTTGGACAAGCTACTTTACCCCCATAAGCTTCACTCTGCTCATCCACACAACAAATACAAAAACAGCATCTACCGTTTCAGGCTGCGGGGAGGATTAAATGAGATAAAGCAGCACATACCACCTCCCATTACACATTGGATGGATAAAAACTATCATTTCGTTCCGAGACATCCATCACTATATTTGAAGACAAATTCTGGTCTTTGTTAGCCAGCAGCGTCATTGCCACTGACGTTTCCTCTGCCGTAACAGCCCCAAAGTGTGGCTCAGGGTCTTAGGAGAAGGGTATGGTCTGGTTATCTGCACGTAGTCCCTCAAGTTGTGTTTCCAGGACCCCATCCCACCCATTCTTTCTCTGTCCCCTGACATTCTCTCATGATCATCCTATAGCCTCTCGCTTTTATCTTTGCAAGGGGGAAATCGAAGACACACACGGCTCCTAGCCTTGCAGGTAGAACTTCTCCCTGTGGAGAAAAATCTTATTTTACCTTCAGAGTTTATCTATTTCAGAGAAAATGTGGCACATAAATGTCTCCCTCTCCTTTGCTCTATTACTTGTTTCTAGAATTTCACACATGCGTTTAATTCACTTTGGTTTCAATCTATGCATGTAGGCACAGGGGTTTTAACTTTGAGTTGCAAATTGGTAGTCACATTTTACCAAAGATTTCTCATTACCTAAGGTAGCACATAAAGCATCGTGGAACAATAGGTCACATGTTCAGTCAATACCTATGACCTTACAGAAGTTCATAGCTTTTATGTGGCCTTTTTTCGAGAGAATAAAAAAGGTCATGCTGAGAGATGCATAAGGCAATAGGAAACAAAGCGGGAAACGGTTGTTTTAAATGGTCATAAATGGAATTTGTACAGTCAAGACAAATGCAGAGTCATACGTGGGGAGAAAAACATTTAAGATATGATAGGATTGTTTATGGCAGAGTAAAAACTACTAGGAGCAAAGACCTTGAAGACACAAATTTATTCTCTCACCTTAACAGATGGCATGAAATGAGAATTTCTAAAATTTTTTTTTTAGATAGTAAAATGCCTCCTTACAGGTACAGACTCACAGACTTTAATACATCTAGATGGTTTATATTATTTACTAAGCAGTTACTTAAGAAATCATTAAAATGAAATGTTTAAAGTGAAATTTTTAGCTTACTAAATTGGAAATTATTGCATTGGGATTATTAAAGTGAAACCCCTAACACTAATAAATCCTAGGAACACATCACTTTTTCTTGTGTAGGAGATCAGTGGCATATTCCTGAGTAAACAACCATGATTTTAGGGGTCTAGAGGAAAATCAAACTTTAATGAACTAGAGTGGCAACCACAAGTCATCAGTCACTAATCGTTCTTGGATTTCCTTTTGCAAAAGGGTTTTAAGCTTATTTCCATGGGCTGGTGCCAAATATGCTCCTAAACACTCTCTGAATGTATGGATCGTTTACTCTATCAAGGACTATTTGGTAACTTTGCTGGGCATTTAAAAGCCTTTTATATTTAATCCCAGATTTTACTGAACTTCAATGTTGAACTAAGAATTGCCTTGGCATAATTCCATATTAAAATTTTTAAAATGTTCTAGCACATTCCCTCCAAGGACAGGTGATATTTAACCTCTTACTTTAGCTAATGGAGTTTTCAGATTTATTAAGATTCTTCTAATCTGCAGCAATCCATAGGTTTTGCTTTCTATTATGATTTATGGCTCTTGATAATATTAAATGTGGTGGCGAACTTAGGGAGCAAAGCAAGTTGAAAACTGTACACACACACGCATAGCTTTAGGGTCAGGTGACCTGTAGCAAAGGCAAAATATTAATTAGCGTCAGTAGCTTATTACTTAGCGGAAGAACTGTACTGAGTTGAGGACGCTGGATTGCCATGGGTGTCAGCAGGAGGCGTCTTCAGAGTAACAGAATCAGAGTTTTCTTGATTATCAGTCCAAACAGGACAAATGCATATGTACGTGTTTACAGCGGTGAAGATAAGACAGGGGTCTTAGCTTTTTAATAATTAAGCCAAAATGAAATTGGATTCCCTATACAATCCATTTTATTTTTCTGAACATCCATTTGCATCTCCAATTCAGGTAGAGAGCTTGCATTACCTACACCGTTGTATGTTAGACCAAATAGAACTTGAAAATCCTGAGACATGGCAGCTAACGAATGATTTAGGGTGAAAACACTGTGATTTTTCCCCACTGAGCCCTCTTGGATTTCTGAGCTAAGAATACCGTGGTCTTTTCCTTGATAAAGGCATCATCATTAGCAATAACAAAGATAATGAGAAGTGACACTAATATGAGGCCAATCACTAGTCTCCATATTTTTACTCTTACTTGCGTCAAGATTATTATATTGCTGTATCAAATAGAGTGCTACTTCCTAGGTTTCAGATTCTCAAACTAAGGAAAGGAACAGAAAACCAGGCATCTTCCTAATGGGTAGTTCCACGACACCTGCTATTTGCTGTCTCTGAACTCAACTGTGGTTGGGTCACATGGTTCTGCTCGTGTTTTAGGGACACTGCAGATGTGCTTGTCTATACACATGCCCAAACTCACCTAGAGATCATTCATAAATTCTAAGCAACTCACTTTGGTGTCTTAATATCAAGAAAAACAAATTTCCATCTAAGATGAGCTCTACATTCTTGTAAAGGAGAGATTCTTATTTGCTTCAGTGCTTTTTAAATTGTTTTGTTGATTGCTTGAGTTATTTTTTCTTGTTTCCATTAAAGAGAAAGCAATTTGAGTACCTCATCCATGGGCAAGGTGACTCAGTAGAAAAATACTGTGATGAGGATATTACTTAGCTGCAGCTCCATTGCCTGAGTATCGTGAAGAAGGGCTTTCATCAATACTCTGTCACCAGCAGGGTAGAGGCACAGCTGAACCCTGTGTTTTTACTCATATTCTATGTCAAGGTTGGAAGATGGATAACTTGACTCAGTGAAAAAAAATATATCAGCATGACATGGAGTGTAGAAAGCAGAGCATCTGGTAGGTTCAGTGAGAAATCACTGGTTTGTCATTGATTGTTCTCCTCTCAGAGCAACACCAAATACCCGGTGTGTGTTATGATAGAATAAGCCTGAACACTCAGTGAGTAGAGACATTTACAAATGACGCTCTGGGGAGGGGTTGGGGGAGGGCTTGGATTCTATATTTACCTTTTATTACGTTTTAAACAACATTTGGTGTGCTTGGACCGTAGCACCACGGTGTCCCCTTCATCAGAGACCAGGATGATGGTTGGTGGAAGCCCTGTGTCACAACGCTTGCAAAATAAATCGCTGAACATAGCATAAAAGGACTGTAAAGATGCTAACTTTGGAAGAAATATCTTGTAAAAGACCCAATCTTTAGATAATGTAGTAGATGACAGAGAATCTAATCACCACGCTGAACTCAGAAGTTAAAACATGTGCAAATGCAGATGGCTGGCTTTGAGCTGTAAGATACAGGTCCACATCGGAGGACATTCTCTCCCCTTCTTCCCTGCCTCATTTTTCTCTGACACCCATATCACCATTGGACATACTACGGATGTTTCCTATGTGCCTTGGGAGGCTCTTTGCCTCCCCCAGAGCGACTTTATCCTGAAACAGGAACTAGCAGGTGTGGGGGTATATTCATGAAATGAAGGGATGAACGGGTCACTGCATGAATGGAGCATGTTCTGTTCTGATGGCACAATAGCGCTTGTTGTCATTGTTTCCCAGCACTGTCGATGAAGAAAGGCAGGTATCATCTAGGAGGCAAGGATGCAAGAATGTGAGAAAAGGTGGATGACCAAACTCCCACTTCCTTGGAGCAGCACCTAGAAGCCTCTATCACCCTCAGAACTGGGTTCTGCCCAGGGTAATAAGGCAGCTCGAGCCACAGGCCGAGTGGTGGCCTGTTGGGGGGGCAAGGGCGTCAACCTTAGCTGCTTCCACATGCTGGCCTCTGGCCAGCTCCCTGATCCAGAAGGCTTGATGGTACTCCCTCCGTCTGATTTGGAACTGTTTTTGAATCATGAGCGTCGACCTTATCGCCTTAGTGAAGTTACTATCTGTGATGCCCTCCAAGAGTGGGTATGCATTGGCCCCACCAACTCAGGGAATGTGCTCAGCAACAGATAAATGAGTGGCGTGGAGTGAACTTTGAGAGTGTTTCTGTGTTGCTCTGGTTGGATTTTATAATTATTCAAACAACTGTAATGGACAATCTGCTTAAGCTTTAGAAGAGATCACATTACTTCATTCTCACGTGGCCAAGTCTTTTATGTTCCTTGATAAGAAAATTAGGCCTTTTTGATGGCTTCGTCTCTGATGAAGAAGACACAAGTCAGTCATTTTTACAAGAGCCTGACATTGTAGTGAGTAACAGTCTTGTCTTGTCTGTAAAAGCAAATGCTTCCTTTGCCTTAAAATGAGACTTGAGGGATAATGAAAAGATCTCATAACTTAAAAATGCAATCCTGAGTCCCCTCCAAAGTGCCTGCAGCTTCTACCTTAGTGAATTCCTTCCGCAAAGGCATCAGTGCCCAAGACTAGTAACATGACACTGAAGCATGTCAGTCGTAGTTTTAGATGATTCAGGTGGGAAAGTGGAGTTTGGAATCCAGACAAAGAACTTTGTCTAAGAAGGTGCCTAAGCTCAGAAATTGGACACAAAGCTCAGAAATTGGTCAGTGTGATGGTAGGACAAGGACTGTGGAAGTCACTAGTTTCTGGCAGCAAGAGGAGACAGTCACAAAATCCTCTTAATAAAAATAATCCTCTTTTTTTTTTACAATATTTTATACTCCATAAGGTTATTTTGCGTGAACTAGTAACAAGTGAACACATCTTGTTTCCATCTAAGATGAGCTCTACATTCTTGTAAAGGAGAGATTCTTATTTGCTTCAGTGCTTTTTAAATTGTTTTGTTGATTGCTTGAGTTATTTTTTTGTGTGAACACAGTCACAAGACTGTGATGTCCACTGGTTCTTAGACAGTTGTGGCAGATGGACAGTCGAGATTTCACTGTGACTTTCTTACTATTGTTAGCATTTCACAGATGAGATAGTGGTTGGTCAAGGATGCTAGACCACCTTGGTCACAGGGAAGGAAGCAGCTGAGCACTTCTCTAGTGGAAGCTGCTTGAAAGCCCCTCATGGAGGAGATTTTTAATTGTCTTTACATCCCCCCAGCACTCACTATGCCTAGTGTCTCAGTCTATAAATATATAGGAATTCCAAAATTCATTTTTGTATACATTTAAGTGTGTCTGAAAATGCACTGCACTTTGAAGTGCAGTAAAATAGCATTAGTCCCAGTAGGTAACATTTATAAAGGCATAGATTGTGAGTTTTCTTTTTATTCTTTTTATTCTTCTTTTCTTTTTATTCTTTCTTTCTTTCTTTCTTTCTTTCTTTCTTTCTTTCTTTCTTTCTTTCTTTTTTTGGATAGCCCTAGCACCTAAGAAATACATTATTTAAATAAATGAGTGGATACTCAAATGAGCAAGTAAAAGCATGAATGGGCTTTTAAGCAACACGAACACAGAAAAGGACCATACACCACACTAGCAAATAGTACCTCATGAATATTTATATACTATGAGCATTATATATTCACATTTAATATTTGTTAAAGATTCCATACTGCCTATTAATTCATTCTTAATAAAATTACATTGCATTCCTACGTTTTAGAAATAAAACCAGAATAAAATCCATTAGGGTACAGTGGTATTATTAAAAACTTAAAAAAAGCTTTAATTTTTCTTCTTAGATAAGAAAAAGACAAAAATGATTCTGTCGCAGAGCCTAAAATTGCTAAGAAAATTAAATATCTATGATGTTTGTAGGCATATGAAATTAAAACTTCATTGATTAGACATCATCTATGGAGTGAAATCTAATTTTAAAAGTATGAATTTTAGTTACATTTTGGTATGGAATTTTTATGACTTTTTCAATATTTTACTTACCAAAAATAGTTTCTGTTTACACAAAAAAGGAAAGTTATTGGTGGATTGGCTCAGTTTAATAGCAGTTTATTGTGAAAGACTTTTACTTTTTAACCGTATCCTCTAACTGTATGATTTGAAATGGTTGAAGGATACTTTTATCAAACTTAAATTTGAAATCTTATACATATTGAATGATTAAGATTATATTTAATAAATTTGGTTCAACTTTACTTCCTAGAAATATTAAATTAGGAAAATATTTTCTTAAAAATGTGCTATATTCTTTTTTTTAATTGATGAGAGCTTATCCATGAATATGTTCTATAAGATTTCTGTGAGCAAGAATCCTACTTTTGCTTCCTAATTGACATAATGATTACGATGAAAACATAGCTGAGTAAAGAATTACACTAAAAAAATATTTGACTAAAAATTTTTTTAAAAATATAAAAATATAAAAAATAAAATAATAAAAAATTTAAAAAATAAAATAAAAATAATAAAATAATAAAAATATAAAAAATAATAAAATAAAAAATATTTGACAAGGTCCCGTGAGTAATAGAATAATACTATTGTTGGAAGTGCTCTTATGAAAAGCGGCATATTTTTGCCACTGCCAACTATGGATGTTAACTTTACTGTTTTCTTACAAATCATGGAGCTAGCCATTCTGAGTACAGATGGAAAACTTATGTGTTATTATCACCAAAAAAAAAAAATCTACACAAAAGAAATACAGTCCCTCACTCCTACAGAGCATTTCTTGTGTTAGAGAAGAGGTGCAGCACGGACATGCTGTGCTCAGTGCAGTTTGGACCTGGTGGATATATTTGAGGAGGGTCGGCCTGAAATCTGCGGTCATAGGAGGTGTCCTCAGTGGGACTCAAGTGGGTAGTGAGCAAATAAACAAATCAAGGAGAGCGGTGGACAAAGAAACGTCAAAGCAGAGAGGCCAAGGCATGGCCCTTGAGAAGTGCTCTATGAATAGGGTGCCCCCTGGACACACCTCAACACCCTCCCAGGTGACCCTCAGGCAGGTCCAGCCTTGGGTCTGGTCTGAAACGCTAGGTGTAGAGACTAGGAACTTGCCTTCACCGAGCTTCGTCTCTCTGTGAGGCACTGAGTTGTCATTACTCATCACTATGTCACTCAAACACCCAACAAGCTCCATCTGGAGCTGGACACAAGGCTTCCCTGGTCCACCCAGGTGGATGTCGGCTCCCAAACCTCACTTCAGGCATGTGTGTTTTCCAGCCCATGTTCCTGGAATCATTCTATGGGCATGGGAAGAGGGAAAGGCTGCGGTGGGTGAACTTCTGTCTTAATCCTCCTGACTTGGTAAAGAAAGAGCTGAAAGGATTATTTGAGCAGACAGGAAATGTGGGGCTGGACAGAGAGAAGCTTGGGCCCTGCAGCTGTTTCTTTGAGATAACTGTTTATAATCCTTGAGAGCATCAAAGGCCCACAGTAGAGATGCTCTCTACCAAACATTTCGTGTCCAGAGAAAAATTCTTTCATACATCAAGACATGTAGGTCAGAAGACAGCTTTGACTCATATTAACTAGACTCACAAATGTTTAATGCATAAGCCAGAAAGGCAGTTTATAAAATTCTAATAACATATGACAGTCCCTGGGAATGGCCCAGTGATTAATCTTTGTAGTTAATCATGACTGAGTCTGGCTGGTGGGTTATGAGTTCCTGGTACTTCCATCCTGAATAGGTCAGTTAGAAGCACTCCCTATGGCCATTCTTGACACACTCACATGCCTTCTTGCTTTGGGGATAGCTTTCCTGGGTTTCAGGCTGAGAATTTCCATTGCTGTGCATTTATTTTTGTTTGCCTGCTTGTTTCCTGTCCATGTAATTGTCAGCATTATAATAGACACATATAGACCTGAGGATTTTCTTGGACTGGGATTTGGGTCAAATTCCTCATATGTTTTAAAATATATTATGTCTAGAAGAATGTGATGTCCTCCATAAGTTTGACTAATTTTTTTGGTAAATGTATTCTCAGAGAGTAATTCTTTTTTTTTTTTTTAGAGAGTAATTCTTTCTTTAGGTTTTAGAGGTACCACTTATTGACTCAAAATAGTATTAATGTAATAATTAATGTAATAAAAGACTAAACAAAACCCTTCTGAAAATATGTGTAAATCCCAAAACATGGGGACATCTGCAGTTGGTTAGAGGAATCTATTTCTCTCCTTTAGTCCTTGAGAATGCAGTTTCTAGCACAACTTGTACATTTCATAATTTATTTTCAGATTTACTTAGGCAGTTCTTTTTTTTTTAAGTCTATTTGAGAGACAGGTAGCAAGAGAGAGCATGAGCGGGGAGGAGAGGGAGAAGCAGGTTCCCTCAGAACAGGGAGCCCGACTGCAGTTTTAGTCCCAGGACCCCGAGATCATGACCTGAGCCAAAGACAGACACTTACCTGACTGAGCCATGCAGGCACCTCCACTTAAGCAGCTGTGATAGACACATATCCTTTTATAAAAATCAAGCACATGAGATTAGGATAATTGAAAATGGCCTTATCAAAATGATCTACAGGAGAACCTCAGGGGACCCTGAGATCATGACCTGAGCAGAAGGCAGACCCTTCACCTATCAAGCCACCTAGGCACCCCCATTTTTCAACATTTCATCACTATGAATAGCAAGATTCTATCTCCTGGGCATTTATTATTTAAGGGATCTTGTGGCAGGAACAATAGTTTGCTTACAACCCATCAAAGAAGAAGAGCAAAGAAATAGTATGGTCTGGGAGAGAAATGCCAAACTTTTGAATTACAATAATGATACTCAGTGTGAAGTAATGAGTTAATAAAATCCAACAGTGATGCTTATCTCTAAGCCTAATTATTGGGAGAATAATGAATCATGTGTATATCACTAGAGATTTGGGGTAGGAGATGCCTTCTCACAATTCTATAAATGTCTAGTGTGCTTGAAGGAGATGCATATACACAGAGAGATAGTGACCTATCCCTGGGACGAGGGGGGAATAATAGGATGGAGTTTGCAAGGGATGGAAGGTTTTTATTCTGTCAATCTTAAACATCAATCACAAACTTGTTTAAGCTGGGTAATGGATTATTGGGTTCTCATAAGTTATTCTGTATGTTTCTTTATGCTTATTTTTTATTACAGAACATCATAAATGGGGATATGATTAATGCATACTAGTAAGATTTTTATTATGTCTTTTCCAAAACTTTGTATTTAAAATGAAGAGCTTTAGCTATTGGGAAAACATTTAAAAAGCATGATGTCTCCAGGTGGACAGTTCATTAAAGCTCATCCAGTGCCCTGGTCCATCCTACAGGCTACAGTGGAGGGTCCTGCACCTGTCCTGAGCATATACCCAAGAGAAGACATGACTCATGAAGAGGTGGTTGTCCTCTCTTGGAACAGCTAGAGAGCTCTTCATCTTCACCATGGTTACATCTTCCTATACTTTCCATCATTTGGTGCTTGCTTTGCTATCAAAACCACAATGAACAGGAGTCAAATATATATATATATATTTCAATTTTCAATTTTTATTTTTATTTTTTAGAGGGAGGGAGGGAGGGAGGGAGGGGGAGAGTAAGAGAAGAATAGAGAGAATCTTAAGCAGACTCCATGCCCAGCACAGAGTCCAACACGGCGCTCAATCTCACGACATGGAGATCATGACCTGAGCTGAAAGCAAGAGTCAGATGCCTAACCAACTGAATCACCTAGGCGCCCCCAAAATATATATTTTCAAACCATGATAATCTTTCAAGCATTTGGAAACAGAAAGTTTCCTTCTGTCATTTGCTGCCCTCCTTTCCTCTGAGCGCTCCCCACTGCTGACTCCATCCAATGCTTCAGAAATAGGGTAACCAATGCATGGCAGAGGGAGGCTGCTACTTCTTCATTCTAAACTGTATTTCTACAACAAAGCCTTGCGTGAAAATAGCTTTTTCTGATTACTACATCCTAACATTAGCTCATATTGAAGTGTTTTTTTGGTTTCTTTTTTTTTTAATTAAAAACTCTATACCTTTTGCCAACTTCTTCTGAAGCCAGATCTTTCCCATCGTGCTATTTGCAAAATGGTGTAGTTGTTACTGAGTCATTTTTATTTTGAGTGCATAGGTGTAAACTTAACCACATAAATTCTTACTATTCCGTGTACTCGAGCTCATTGCATTAGCCTAACAAAAAAATTGGCGGGGGTGGGGATTCAGACATGTCCTTCTAAACAGATTCATAATCCCTCCTTTCCCTTCATGGAAAAAGGATTTCCTTCTGGTATGGTCTAGATGAAGTATGAATGTTTTAATTCAAAACAAGTCTGAAAAAAATGGGTCTTCCCCCCATGAATCATTATATGCAACATTTCATTTCTCCACATCTCATAGAACTGTCTTAAGGCGTGGTAGTTGTAGAAGACCTGGTGCACATATCAGTGCTCGTAGACAAGAGGTAATGAAGAGGCTA
The DNA here is from genome assembly GCF_048418805.1 of Vulpes vulpes. Lineage (NCBI taxonomy): Eukaryota > Metazoa > Chordata > Mammalia > Carnivora > Canidae > Vulpes > Vulpes vulpes. The sequence goes on from NC_132786.1 coordinate 62,506,983, forward strand.
TGGGAAGGGATTGTCTGAACTTGCAGGGAAGAAATGACCTGGTGGCCGACGGCACAGGAGACAGGAAGAGATGGTAAATCAAAGAAGCCAATTTATTTGTTTCATATCTAAGTATAATGTGTATTGCTTGGTTGTTCATTATATTTTATAAAGTGAGGGAAAAGACAAAATGGGTCTTCAGTCCGAACAGACACTAAAATAATATATTGTTCAGACCATTTTCAAACCATTTAACTATAGAGTAAAGTACGCTGATATTTCAATAATACAACAGATTAAGTAATTTCAAGACTGAGATTTTCCCTCACATAAAGTAAACCAGAACTCTGTATTTTAGGCTCTGCAGTATGATCCAAAGATCAATGCTTTAATTATTGACAGGTTTCTTTCATTTTGACAGATAAAATTAATAATTTTTTTCTCATTAAAATATTTAAGAAAAATAGACTGGTGTGAGACCCATAACTCTAAGAAAACCAATTGAATTTTAGATAACAAGGAAAAATGACATAGTTGATATATAATTATCCAACACTCTGAAAGATAGAGTTAATTTTCTACTTCTGAATATTTTAAATCGATTGGGGTGTTTTATTGTAAATGTACCAGACAGCTGAATAACGACAGCAAACAACAAGTCATCTCCCTTCTTGCTAAATTTCGACTTTAGAGTAACATGGTCAATACCTTTTTGATCCTAGGGGAGGAAATATTAGTCTTCTCAGAGGTGGGTTTACTCCACCTACAGTACTAAGCCGGCCTCTAGGAGTGTGTTCTCATGGTCATATATTTTTGTAAAATGTGAGATATTAAGATATTAAAACTACAAATGGTTAGGACCACCGTCTCTTTCCATTTGACTTCTCCATCACTGTCTACCTACGCTGAGGGGTGAAGTGCATTTTGAGGACATGGCTAAGAGAAATTCAGCCAGGGATATGTTGTCTGTCCTTCCTGAGAATGATTTACGGTATTTTCAGTTGTATCATGCATAATTAAGGTTCTGTTAGCTCTCCTGTGTAGCAGAGGCTCCTGGGAATCCTCGTACTTGGTGCTGTAACATGAATGCACAGAGCCTGAGATGGTCTGGAAGTGTGAATGGGTCCTCTGGGACCTGAGACCTCAAGCCCATGAGGATAGAAATGTCTGACGTATACGGGGCCAGAAGGGAGGCTCTGGGAAAGATGTGCAATCAATCATCGGACTTGTGAATGATACATAGAGGGTAAAGTCCTTGTTGAAACCTATTGAGGCTGTCAGAACTACACTTGGTTACGCATATATAGGCCTACAAATGTAACTTTCTCTTTTTTATCTATTTATGATGGCATCTTTGATAACTCTCAAATATGAATAATGATGCCTATGATAAGTCACAACTATGCCATTGGATTTGCAATTTGGGAAGAGGATTTAGGACATTTCAGTAAATCAAACGGGAAATTATCATCCTGTGGGTGTTGTGAGTGTTTACGGGAGGTACCACTCACTTTCTCATCTGTCTACTTAAACACGTTTATCAAATAACAAAAGTCAAATGCAATCAAGTGTGGTAAAGATTAGTGTTGAAATCAATGGGAATTATTTTGCCATAGAGAAGCAAATAACAAAGGTCAATCATACAAAATAAGCTATTCCTTAAGAGGAAGAGATACATTTTGAATAGAAGTAATTAGTTGGCTCTTGTCTTGTTTGGTAAGAAATTAATGAGGAGGACTGAATTACCTATTTGAAAAAAGATTTAATTCTTGCTGACTTAACTCAAAACACTCACATCAAGAATAGCATAAGACTTAGAATACAACACTACAATACAGATATCAGCCAAAATGTAATTTATAGGTGTCAATCCAAAGAGTATTTTTTATTAATAATTCCACAGACAAGTTTGAAAAAGCCTTAGGACTTACTGATCATGCATAGAAGTAACCTGTTAGAAATCTTCCCAAATTTGATCATATATAAATATCATATGACATGAACAATAGCTACCTATATAGCTGGACAAAACTTTCTATTAATAATTATTTATTTAAAAGATTAATCTACCATGGGAAGGAGAAAAGTCTAGGTGACCTATTTTTCCATAAACAATAAGAGTTTTCATACGAAGGTATAATGAAAGGATATGCAGACAAAAAATAGATAAAAAGGAATTATAAGGATGCATCAGGTAGTTAATTAATAAAAAAATACAGTTTTCCTGAAATTTGCCATGTCTTTGAAATTCACTTTTTTAAAAAGGCTAGAATATGTTCTGATTAGTTCCATCATTTTAAATTATGGCTTTTGTACCTATTTTTTTGGAAAGTTGCTACAAAATTTATTCTCCCGTATTTAGAATCACGACTTTAAAAATTGATAGGCATTACATATATACATACAAATATACATGTATAATCAATATAATATATTCATTATATTACATAACTGTATTACATAAATTGGCATCTCCTCTCTCACACACACATATTCTATACATGTAGACACGCACAAACACACGTAGGTGCATGCATGCTCACACATACAAATAAAATAAGTTTCACACAATATTTGCCATTGATACATGAGCTGGACTTTGATATCGTCTATCCTGTGCTATTCTAGTGCATACTTTAAAAAAATTGCTGCTGAGTATCTCTTAAAAAGATTTTGAGACTGTATTAGTTAAGGTAAAATTTAAAACCCTGTAATAAAGCCCTTCAAAAATACAGATTTTTTTAAAAAAGAGAACAGTGCATTAAGGAGCCTCATACTCCACTGGTTCCCGGGAGTGAAAGCAGTGAGAGGTCACTTCTACCCTCTGCTCTGCCTGCAGCTGGGCCACAGAACGGGGTGCTCTGAAGCTAGTGTGCATGAAGTACTTCCCTTGCAGGACGGGGCAGCTCACGGTGGGAAGGAGCCTGGCCCTGAGGCGTTGTCAGAGGTCTGGGCTGATGTAGGGGACTTCCAAGGAACAGAGGGCCAGGGAAAGGTCCCTCTGGGAAGGGTTGGGACGACCTGTGGGAGACAGACAGAGGGCAAAGCCTGCCTTCGCACCCTTGCAGGAGGAGGAGCAAAGACTTCAAAGAAATGAAGGGGGAGTGGTGGGGGGATAGTCAGGCCCAGGCCCGGAGGGACAGGACGAGATGCAGCAGCACCAGCTCTTCCCAGGCCAGACACAGACCCACTGTCCCCTGGCTGACTGTGTCCTCTGACTTCCACTGTGCCCTTGAGTGATGGGTCCGGAGGAGACCTATTCTCCTTGAGAGATTAAAAAAAAAAAATCTCAGAAGACTGATGTTGACTTTTTCCAATTTTTGGAATTGAATCACAGTATAGAAAAACATTTTTGTTTATTTCATCAATCAAAAAAAATTGTTTTTTTGTTTTGTTTTGTTTTTTTGGATTTTGGTTTTCAATTTCAGGTAGGCCATATTCATGTGTCCTCATCTGTTAATCTTCTAGAGGGTGAGGCTGTTTAAGATATAAAAGCACTAAATAGGGAATCTGGCCAGAGGTAAACATTAGTGAAGCTCATACTTAGGTAAAAGTTCCCCAGTAAATACCTGGTGTTCCCACCTACGTGTACCCTCTGCTATTCTGCAGGAGCTCCGAGTGAAATCCGCTTTTCTATGATTATAAGCCTGAACATGACAGTCTCAGGAACATAGAATTACTTGACCTGACATGTTATTGAACGGATATGGGAACCTAAACGAAGTATATTAAGTGCCTGCGTTCACATGCATGTGTGTGTGTGTGTGTGTGTGTGTGTGTGTGCGTTGTGTTTACAAAGAACCGTACCTCGGTCACTCAATTGTGTGTAACTGTTAACTTGGTTTAACTTGGAACACTCAAAATTATTTCTGCAAGAGAAAAGGAATTTTTCAAACTCATCGAATCTTTGGGTAGGACAATAATAGATCATTGTTGTGGGTAAATATATTACGCGCGGTCCCCACGTACTCAAGGAAACAGCACGTTTTTCCTATTCTAGATCGTGATATGTAGTTTTTACTGAGACGGGAGCTCGCGTCTTTGGTATTTATCATAAAGATCTGAGTTCCATAAATCAGAACTCCATACTGTTAATCATCACGATAAAACAAATTTAATTATATAATAACATCAACAAATAAAAACTTTGGGTAATACTCCTAGATTGTGTCCAAAAATGACAATACAGTATATATTGGAAAAATATATCTTGAGAAATACATGTTTGGTTTTCAGGGAGATGTTTTTCGGACTCCTTTGAAGTCTCTGAAACAGGAGGATTTACACTTACCTGACTTTCTCTTAGGCCTGTGTTTGAGTCCCCCATGCACAAAGCATGCATTTACTTCCATCCCAAAGGGTCGACCTGGTGTCGGCCTGTGATCTGAGCCCCCTGTACCATTATCACCATCCTAACCCTCTCCCGTACTCCGCATTATAGGCCCGAGGACGTGTATGCTGCCATTAGATCATTTCAGTGTCCAACTGTCCATTTAAAATCAAAGTGTCAAAATTTAATTTCTCACCTTTCCCCAAAACCGGTTTTGCTGTCAATCTCCTAGCATTACAGAAGTAACATCATTTCGGGGGCCTTTGGGGGAGGGATGTTTGATGCTCCCTTACTCATCTACCACTAGCAGCCCCTCAGGGTTCATCACTTGTCCCCTGGCCGAGCGAGGCCTAGTCTTTTACCTTCCTCTTGCAGTCGGGCACACGATTTACCCCATTGATTCATTTCTTCCTCCCAGCTAGCCTATCTTTTTTTTCCCAATCCCTTTTCTGTAAAATTATTTTTTGTTAAAAAACGTATACACACACACACACACACACACACACACAACACTTTGAACGTGCTAAGTCTGGCGTGGGTGTGAGAACCGAGGTGAGGAGGATGGGTCTGTGCTGGCCCAGTGCGCAGTGTCCCTGAGGGACCCTATCAGCACTGTGCCCGGCCGCCTGCTTCTCTGCTGGGTGCACGAGTCGGCCTACACACAGCGGCCGTGAACAGCAGGGTGGCTCGCTGTGACCGGGCCTGGCTGCTTACACACAGGGCCACGGCAGTGTTTGCTGAGCACTCACGTCAAGCAGCACTCCAGCCCTGCTGGAAGCACCCGTGATGTTTGAGGGGAGGAGCCCTCTCCACGGTCCACGCACACGCAGACCGAGGCTCTTGCCCTCAGCGCCCAAGGATGGAAGTGTTAGGACGGGGCCCAGGACACCCAGCTGGTCTCCAGCACCCGCAGCACACTGTGGAGCCACAACTTTGCTTCCCGAAGTCCTTCGATCTTGCAGTGTGTGCCCTCCAAGATGCTCCCTCATGACGTCCTCTGAGATTTCGGTCCCATCTCCGTGCTCTGGGCTGCAGGGCACAGTGCAAGGTTTGCAAACCCACTTTCCTGCTTGCTTGCTTCCTTCCTTCCTTCCTTCCTTCCTTCCTTCCTTCCCACCTTCCTTCCTTTTCTTTCTTAATTTCTTTCTTCTTTCTCTTTCTCTTTCTTTTTCCCTTTTTCTTTCTTTCTTTCTTTCTTTCTTTCTTTCTTTCTTTCTTTCTTTCTTTCTTTCTTTCTTCTTTCTTTCTTTCTTTCTTTCTTTCTTTCTTTCTTTCAATCCAATTTGCCAGCATATAGTATAACACCCAGTGCTCATCCCATCAAGTGCCCTCCTCAGTGCCCATCACCCAGTCACCCCAAACCCCCCTCCCTGTCTGCAACCTTCTGTTTCCCAGAGTTAGGAGTCTCTCATGGTTTGTCTTCCTCTTTAATTTTCCCCACCCAGTTCCCCTCCTTTCCCTGATAATCCCTCTCACTATTTCTTATATTCCCCATATGAGTGAGACCATATGATGTTTGTCCTTCCCCGATGAACTTATTTCACTCAGCATCATACCCTCCAGTTCCATCCACGTCACAGCAAATGGTGCAAACCCACCTTCTGAAGTGTTTCACAGACTTTCCCCTCCAAGGGTCCCTGTTCCAGCCCTTGTGGCCTCTTCTGTGACACAGGACTGGGAGCCTCTGATTTCTCTTTCCCCAGGTTTCCCCAGTGAGGAGCATCTGCACTCCTCTCTGTCCAGGCACATTCCTTCCCCAGTTACCAGATCGATGCCCTTTTCCTGCAGGATCTGTCTCTGGGTCGCACTAACTGTTGGGCCTTCCTGATGACCTGAATATCTCTAAGAATAATCACTTACACTTTCCTAGATACAAAACATTGTATGCTTTCTATCTGAATAGGAGAAAAGGCAAGAAAGCTTGTCTTTCTTTTGTTTCTCACAGCCTTGGACCGTTTGATATTGCTCAGGCCTCTTAGCACAGAGAGTAGCACGTAAGGTCAGGGGTCCAGGAAGGCGAGCATCAGGCCAGCACAATGAGCTCTCCTGCTAGAATAGCACAGCTCAAGAGAAGCAAAGTTTTCAGCAAGAATTAGGGATCCCCAAGAAAGCTGAAGTAGGGTCATAAAAAGGTCTAAAGACAACCGAGTGCCTCAGACAGCTCTACAATAATATCAGAATCATGTGATGAAATCCATTCAGAAAAACATAGAATGGGACAACACTTTTGTGTCTAGAAATGTGGCTGTTTATCACCTGCTTATCATTACTTCCTTAACAAAGCAGCAGTAATGAATCAGAACGACCTGGGTTCGAATTCTGACACCACCACTGAGGAACCGTGTGACCTCAGATGGGTACCTGTGAACTTCAGATCCTGGGCTGAAGAATAGGAGACCAACCACGCTGTCTCCCAGGGACGTGGTCTCCTAGGGATGGACGGGGAGGAGGCCCTGGGAGCGTGCGGCCCTGAGGCACTCACGGTGGCAGGAGGTGCTCTCCGCTGCTGCCCTTCTTGCCATCCGCACCCTTGCCATTGCCATGGTGTAGTATTTAGAAGCGTCTTTTGCTTCTTTTCATGCCAGTGTGTGGGGTCCTGGGGAAGAGGCATTAAAAAAAAAGAAAGAAAGAAAAGAGTCAGACCACATTTTCCTGACCTTTAATCTAAGCTGGATTGAAATGTTGAAGAAAGTTCAACATTTCAGAGGAAATCTGTCTTCTTGTGAAACTCACGGGTCTGCCTAGCACATACTGTCACTCACAGAAGACAGTTTATTTGGGGCCCATAGACTGAAGCAGAAACACTATCTCCCTGGCGACAGGGACCCCAGCACCGCATCCTGGCTTCGTAACTGGGTGGCTGGCATCTGAGAAGTAATTCATAAAAAGTCAATCGAATGAGAGTGCTGGTCCTCAGTATTGTTGAGTGCTGAGACGAGAGAGGTGTCCCCTGCCACTCCCTGGTAGCAGTAGATGTTCTGACACAGAGAGCATCTCCTGTTTGTCCTGCATTTTGATGTGATTCCAAACACCCCAGCGCTCCCCAGCAGCCTGTGGCTTCCATTCATGCGAATGGAAGTTTCCACAGGATCCCAGAGCATCGCATGTAGTCTGCTAAAGCCAGGCCTCCTACGGGAAGTGAAAATGCTAAATGCTGGCGGCCTCATCAGCTGAAAGATTACACACACTCATAATCCTTCACGATGCTGGGGTGTCGCCTGCAGAGGCAAGACTGGACATAACCAGCCCCTTGCAGAGACCTTAAATACGGCGGGACGGGGGCACGAGCAGCCTCACTACTGAGCCAGCAATGCTTTCTTTGCCTTTCAAACCCACGGATGTCCCGTTGGCTAGCATGCTCCACTCCCCTCCAACAGATAAAAGCAGAATCCTTCTATTAAAAACAAAGAAAAAAAAAAGAAAAAAAATTGTCACCAATACCTAAAAGATTATTTTCCATGCCATAGAGTTGCATTCTGTTGGATGGAATATGTTTTTGTGCTCAGCCTTGTGTATGCTCCTCTTTCAAATACCTCGTCCAATCTTTAGCAGTTCTTGTTTTCCAGAAGTCAAGCCGCATTACTAGCCACACCAAGTAACTTTACAGCCAGAGAATGTGATTCAAACTTTATTTTTTTTTTCATCTCTTTGTAGTGCCTCACTAAAAACAAACGAAAGAAGAATTACATGCCAAAAAGAGTCAGGATAAAATGGAAATTCCTGTTCAGTAAGCTTATATTGTGAAATTCACATCCGTCCACAATGCTTTGCGTTTGTTAATGCTACCCAATTTACCACATTTTTTAAAAGAATTTAACAAATTCCCTGAAAGCAAGAAAATCAGAACACATCCTTGCAACTTGCAGGGGGATTTTTCAGGTGAATATGCCTTAAAAGTTCTGATATAAACACTCACGTGTATCTTATCCTAGCTCATAAGTTCAAGTGGAAAAATGAAATGTTTCTTGTGAGAAAAAAATTTTGATATTGACCATGAATGGAGACAAGCGACAAACAAAACCCCTGAAATCTCATCTTATTCACACTCCTAAAAACGTTCTTCAAAGTCCCATCGGGAGGAGGATTCCTCACATCGGTTGAAGGAATATTCATGTCACGCGCGTGAGGAAGTTAGCACCACTTCATAAAGCCTTTTGCTAATTCCTACAAAACGTTTCTCTCTCTCTCTCTCCCTCTTTTTTTTTCCTCACATTAGAAAAATCCATCCAGATCGCCTTACAAGTCACTTTGAGGTCAGGTCTCATTTCTGAAATGGAAATAGACAGGCCTGAGATGGTCAGCGGTGACCGTAGCGTAAGGAGGTTGCTCATGACACATCAGCGAGAACATTAGGCTTGTTTCTGTTTTCCTGGGTTTTGCTTTTCATGGTTTTCCTCTCATGGATTGTTCCATATTTCTTCCGTTCAGTCGTAGATAGGAGAAGAGAAGACGGAGATAGCCAGTGGACACATGCATGTCCAATTGCATGAGAAATGCAACCTGGAGGCTTGTGTTTGAATTGCGGGTGAGTTACCTGATCTCTTACCCCCTGAATCTCCACCTGTCTAAGTGGGGAGGGCACCACACGTCTTGTTGCTCCACGCACTCTTGACATATGGAAGCACCAGTCGCCGATTAGGTTCTAGACCAGCCTGGATAGCTTGCGCTCACTTTGAGAGAGATTTCTCTGTCGTTCCTTTTTTCCTTCTGTGAATCATTTATGATTTTTCAAGCATGAAGGTTCATTAAATGAACGTTTTGGGTTATTCCTTCTTACATCTATTCCTCTTACATCTTTTTCTTTTTCTTCTTTTCCCATTTTTTTTCTTTATTTTTCCAGCCCTGTGACTTGGTGGATATTGAATGAAGGTGATGAATGAATGTCTTCTATTCTAGTTTGCCTTAAAATTGACACTCTAAATACCAACCTCAGTCTGTTTCAAATTTATTTTTGTTTGAGGGCATGATTTCTTTTATTGTTGTTTTTTTTTTTCTTTTTCCAAAGAAACAAGGTGGAAATTGGAAAAAGATGAGCACAGGCCTAGAGGTGAGTGAGCAGTTATGTGTCCTCACCTGTGTGGGTCCCCATGCCGGCCGCCACCCCTGAGTTTTTGACTTCGTGGCCGGTGTGGGTGTTTTAGGGCCCCTATAAACACTCGCACCATCAATGAATGTGGACATCAACCAGCCTGCAAGGAAGTTTCAAGCTTATTTACTGCCCGAAGTTACTAAATCCTGGAGGATTTGGACACAATTAGAGCTGTAAAATGGCTGCTCAGTTTTTATCATGCCAAGGGCTGAAAACCACATAAACTACAAGGGGAATCGCTCAGTGAGAGCAAGGACACGGCCTGCAATGCTGCCCAGACGTGATTGCAATGCCCAGGGGTCTTGATTTACTGTCTTCTGCTTCCCAGGGTGATCAGAAAGCAGTGTGGCTCTGACAGGTCACTTTCCATTAGTACAAATAAAATCCAACAGCATTGCAAGACTTGAATTTGGCAAAATTATTCAAAAATTAATAGATTGTAGAAAGGAAGCGCTTGTAAGCTCTTGCTGCTGTGTAGGACTAGAAGGGGGGCTTGGAGCCTACCTGCCCAGAGAGGGCACCCGGGAATTTTAATACATTAGCTCATCAGGTGTTTTCATGGAGCCTGAGGGTTTCTAGAATCTAGAAAGGAGCCTTTCAATTGTCTTGCAGGCATTTTACTGGAGTCGAAGGGGCTCTGCTGGGGGAGTCTCCTAAATCTGTTATTACCTGTGTTCTGTTTCTTTATACTTTTGCGCAGTATTATGGGGAGTCTCTGAATCTCAGAACCCCCTGTGGAGGGGGGTGGTTGCAAGGATTAGTAGGGGCAACAGTAAGTTGCAGATGCTTAGTAGGCATGCTCGAAACGTTCCTGCTCCTTCTCCTCCCCTTTCTCTGGCTCTTGTTAGGCTTATTATTAATACCAGCATTTTTGTGGTGCTTGCCGTGGGTATTTTTTGTTGTTGTTCCATTTAAAGAATCTAACATTAGAAGGAAAGTTGAGAAAAAAAAATACAATACTGAAGCCTCACGTGTGAAGATGGGGTGTATGCCTCACATAATGAGAACACCTGCGGAGTGTGCTTCGCCCCCAGATAGACCGAGGGCCATGAAACGGCTTGCGTCACTTCCCACACCAGGGCAACAGCTGCACACCGTCTGCCTACTGGGCTGCTGTCTGCCGGGAGCAGGGGAGCTTCTTGAGGGCAGGGATGGGTTGATGCCCATTCTCTTCTATTCCTCATGTCTAGCCAAACACTCAATTAAAAATGTACGGAATGATTTCATGAGCAACTAGACCTGTGTTATTATGTGATATACCTGAATGGATGTTTGCCCCTGTCAAAGGCAAACTACATTAGGCAAATTTATAAAAAAAAAAAACAAAAAACAAAAAACAAAAAACGATTGAAAGACGATTTGCTTTGGTTCAACGTAGAAAATATGAAATGCTGCAGTTTGGGAATGTGAGGATATACGGCTCATTCTAGTTCCCAAACACAGGGAAAATCTGTCACTTAGAATTTTGATCCCACCGAGTGAAGCCTGGAGGAGGGTGACCCCAGCCACACGGGGGCAGGGTGACCTGGGCACGGCCTCGCGGGGCCGCCCGGTGGGAAGGACTAATTGTAACTTCAAAACTAAGGCAGAAATTGCCTTGCATGTGTAGTTATGTTTCGGGATGAAAGGCCTTGGTCTGGGACAGGCAGCGCATTCTCGTTAAGGAGATCAAAAGCCTAAGGAGCACCCAACAGCAAGTGATAACAGGTGCAGGTTGCCTGCGGGTCTCGGGTGTTCAGCCTCCATATTCCTGTGGTTTTAAACAAAGACATTAAACTCCAGAGGTTGCTGAACGAGGAAAATACGGCATCACATGGGGCGGGAACCTGTGCCCTGCTTCAGGGGCATGTGGCTGGAAAACCCAGGCCAGCCTCGGGGTGCTTTGTGTGAAGCGCACATGGGCCAGAGCCGCCCTTGTTTCTTGAGATTGCACAGAAATATCGAAACTCAGCAAGAGCCCCCCACATCTCACTTCCCTCATGCTCGAGTCGGGTGTCCTTTGACCTGCCCCACCCGACTCAGCTGCTCTTTATTCTCAACTCCGTACACCGGCTGGGAGTGCATTTTCACTTTCTAAGGACTGTCTCTGTAGCTCAGCTCAGATATTTCTATTAGGCCTAATTTGTCTTTGGATTAATGAAATGTCTCCACGATTGTTCTGAGTCTCCTCCAGAGAAAATTTCCTTCTTTGGCCTTTTTTCTACCTCTTACTTATTCTGTACGAGCACCACGCTTGGTGTCCTGGGAATCTATCCACGTACGTTCCAGGCGCTTGGCGATGAGAAGAGAAAGGGTGATGATGTCATCTGACTTCTGCTGTGGGGTCATGATGAGGGTGGTTAGAACGTGGACATCGGAGCAACTTGTAAGCTCACACCTGTGGGGCACGCTCTGAATGTTACAAGAGATTGGTCAAGTCTTTACCCCCTGAAAGCATCCCTACAATGCAACATATTAAATTATGCAACGTCTGGGGCACTTGGGTGGCTCAGTGGGTTGGGCATCTGCCTTTGGCTCAGGTCAGGATCTCAGGGTCCTGGGATCAAGTCCTGTGTCGGGCTCCCTGCTCAACAGGAGTCTGTTCCTCTCTCTGTCTCTGCCCCTCCTTTCCCCTGCTCATGCTCTCTCTCTCTCTCTCTCAAATCAATCAATAAAAAAAATCTTAAAAATTAAAAAATCACAATATAAAACATCAGAATTGCTGCATATATTTCAAAGGATCGGGGTGGGTGTTACCAGGGTGATAGCACCTTCAGGACCTCAGGGGGTAAAAAAAGAAAAAAAAGTTTAGTAACTAAGAACATCTCTGTCTTCACCCCGATTGCTTGGGAAAAGTACAATTCCGTGAGCTGTGATACACACAGTCCACACATAAGTCACTTCCTTTTTTTTTTTTTAAATTTTTTAATTTATTTATGATAGTCATACAGAGAGAGAGAGAGAGGCAGAGACACAGGCAGAGGGAGAAGCAGGCTCCATGCACCAGGAGCCTGATGTGGGATTCGATCCCGGGTCTCCAGGATCGCGCCCTGGGCCAAAGGCAGGCGCGAAACCACTGCGCCACCCAAGGATCCCCCATAAGTCACTTCCTAATGAAACTCCTCTCTGCAGTCTCGTGGGAAGCACAGGTGTGAGCACACGGTTTATAAAATCCACTGGTCCTTTGGAAGAAGTTGTCATCCTTGCTTCTCCTCTTTTTCTCGTTGTCTTATTTTCTGACTCCACCTGATCAGGTGCTGGCCTGTCATTTCCAGGAAAACCACCCTGATGGGGCTCGCTGGCCGCACATCCACCTGTGATGACTGGTTCTTAGGCTCCCCCTCTCAGTAGCCTCTGCTCCAGCTATAATTCCCTCTTCCTCGTAACCACACCTGCCTCCTGAGACCCCCTGATTCTAACCCTGCCTCATTAGCCACCTCTAGTTTTCTGTGCTGGATCTTCCTCTCTCCTGCTTTCAAGCATTTGCCTCTTCCATGTGGGTATTCGCTTCACGGGTGATGTTTACAGAGTTGCATCTGTGCACATGGACAGATTCCCAATGTCCATCTCCCTGACCTACCTCCTCCTTGAAACCCAGCTGTCCATCTGAATGTGCACGCGGAGGTTTGGCAGGTCCTGTGCTTACTTCCAACTCAACATGCTCAAAGCCAAATCCTTCCATTCTACCTGCAATAACCACCCCCCTTCCTCTTTTCGTCTTAGTAAAGGCCAGCTCTTTGTTTTTGGGTGATTTGAGCTAACATAATTTTTTTTAATTAGCTAACAAATATCCAGTTATTTTTGACCAGCAGAAATTTAGAAATCTTAATTGAGCATCTATATAATATTGTCACTGATAGAATTATGTACAACATGAGTGTGGGAGTGTCTCCTTCCCAGGCAATATTTACTAGGTTAGGTGTTCTGAAGGAGGTGGGTATTATGTGCCAAATATGTATACATACCAAATTTTGGCACCTGGGACCACATAGTAGCAGTAAATGAGATTAAGGAAAGGGGAGAGGGTGGATCATTGCAGGTAGAACACAGGAATTTGCTTTGAGCACATCGAGTCTGCTGGCCAGAGGCTCAGCTCGGCCGCTGGATTGCAGGGAGGAGGTGCATCAGGGAGAAACATGGAAGTTGTTGGGAGGTCAGTAGCCTCAGGTAAAAAATATGTGTGTATATTGGAGTTCTGTACTGTTTTACCTGCCAAAAGCATACTTAAGATGAGATATTCGACTTCTTTAAAGTGCCAAGTCTTGCTGCGTTTTTATTATTTCCTCCAATCTTTTAGAGTTATCTTATACCTAATTTCTGGGAAGTACTTATACATACGGTGTAGTTACATACAAAGTTTTTAATTTAGAAGATTATTTTTCTATGAAAATTTTCTTTCACGTCCATAGGTATCTACACCACTTAGTTACATTGCTTAGCTAACAGTTAGAAATTTCATGGGCATACACTGGCATAACTTGAGAACAGAAATGTTGAGGTGTTGTGTTGAGTGATCATTTACAGAGAGAGTGGGGAGCATTGGTAAATCCAGCCTGTGGGCCTGGGGTAGACTTATAAAGGAGATTCCTGGTGGAAGGGACCAGGGGTGGTGGTAGCTTCTCTTCCCTGTTCAGCAAATAGAAAGCTCTGATGTTACCTTGAATTACTTAGAATGTAGAAGAACTTAGGTGACTAATTTTCTGTTCTTCCAGAATTCCTCAGAGGGGTCTCATTTTCCATCTCAATTATTTCATCAACGTATGTCTTCTAAACCTCTCTGGACAGTCGCCAGGAGAAACTCACAAAAATCTATTTGTTCCTGGTCTTTATTCTCCCAGTAATGGCTTGACACTCAACAATGCTGCAAGGTTTCTTAGATACTGGCTGCTCCAAGTCAGCTGTGTTACTATGATTCTTCCTACACAGCAGGACTGAGGAAAGGAAATAGGGTCCCATCAGAAGTGGAAGTTCCAGAAGAGCTGAAGTGCAATGACAGCAGGGCACTAGGGCAGAGAAGACACCTGGAAATGCACTCCAGAGTTTCTGTTTTATGTTGCTATTGATGAGAAGCCCCAGAGGTCTCACCCGTCAGAAACGGAAACAGTCCTGTCCTTCTCCTTGGCATTGCTTAGGTGCTCATTACAGCTCTGTTCATCGAGGTCTCACTTGTAAAAGGAAGTAGGCAATGTCAAGAGTGTAGGAGCAGAAGGCCTTAGAGTATGAAAGCCAGCTCTGTGAACTAAAGGGTGGAGCGCTCTATTTTTACTTGTTAGAAGAGAAGGCTTTTGGTCGTAATAACCATCTTTGGGGAATATGAAAAGCTTTTTTTTTTTTTTTTTAAAGAACACTCTCTCCACTTAGTCTCTATCTCTACAAAGGATCAAAGAAGGGAAAAAAAAATAGCAGAAACACAAAAGAGCTCTTCCTGATTCTAACAGCCGTGATGAAGCTACAGCTGGAAACCTCCACCTGTAATACAGAACAACTTTCTATATTGATCCACACGGATGCAAATGGCTGACCCAGATGACACCCCAACGGTCTGCAACGCTTTCTCATCTCTGCTTTCCCTGTAGTGTATATGCGTTCTTTGTATTGTGAATCACTTGTCAGTGTCTTGAACTGATGTGAACCAACACAGTGACCAAAAAAAAAAAAAAAATGTATTACAAGGAAGCTTCTAGTACTTGTTTACAATGTCAAAGTTTGACTCTCAATCATTATTCCTCTCGAAGCCGTAGGCTATAGTGTACAGGTGAGAGTTAAGAGAACTCTCCTAGAACATGCACCTGGTTCCATAGCCAGAGGTGATGACTCTAGAGAAAAGATGCAGGTCTGAAAATTCTCTCAGCAGAGAGAATTTTTTTATCTTAAAAATTACACGGTTCCAATCAATCACCTAGAATAAAATGCAATGTGAAGTCTACACGATAGCTCAACTCTCTAAAATAGTGTAAATTCAGGGCACATTGTGGCCCTGTTATTTTGGATAAATGGAGATTTTCTTCTTAGATGCCAAAAGCAAGTTTTGAATTTCTTTGAGAATACGGACCATGGAAGGTTTGGCTGTGTCCGCTTTAGGAGGCTTCTTTACAGAAGTGGAAATCTCATAAACACACCAGAATGCCTCGGAAATTTAAAGTATTTGGTTCATTAGCTATTTCTTCTTAATATTTCATCCATTTATTTGAGAGACAGAGAGACAGTGAGAGACAAGCACAAGCAGGCGGTGAGGGGGAAGGAAGAGCGAGAAGCAGGCTCCCTATTGAGCAGGGAACCTGACATGGAGCTCGATCCCAGGACCCCAGGATCATGACCTGAGCAAAGGCAGACACTTAACCAACAGAGCCACCCAGGCGCCCCATGGTTCATCAGCTATTGCTAGAAGCATAATGAAAGGAAAACCATTAAAATGGAAATCCCTTTGCACAAGTTCACAGAGCTACATATTTTCCAAGCTATTTTAAAAAATAATGGAGAAACACGATAATAGATACTGCACTGAGCTTATGTCACTGTAGTTTCATACATATAGACATCATCACCACCCCATCATCGTTATGAATTTTGCTCCGACTTTGTAGAATGTAATGATCTAACAACTCTAATAGTCAGGGACAGATGACATAGAGGACAGTTAAGTAAATAAGTCTTGCTCACTCCTGGAGCTATGCTACAAGAGTGTTGATTCGTGACCCCAAATCACCTATATTAGGTCTTAAAACTAATCTTTTTTATCTTCATTCTTTGGTTTTACTTCCATTCTTTACATTTTAAACACTGCCTTCCTAAAATGAAGAGCACTTTGCAGATACACAATTGATTAGTAAGCTCAGAATTGCAAATAGCAAAAACCACAGATTTTCTTTTCTACGTGTAGACTAGCAAGCGCGGATATCCAAAACCTGTGCTCTTTCAGCCTAAATGTTGGGCCTAAGTTGTAAACTCTAATCATTTCTATAGCAGTAATCATCATGTTTTTGTTTGTTTTTGTTTTGTTTTGTTTTTTTGTTTGTTTGTTTGTTTATCCTAGAGCGTTATTTTTCCACTCATATTTTATTTGGAGTTGTAAGAGTAAAATGTACTACGGTCAGATTCAGAAATACATATGCTACTTTATCTAGCATATGTAAGCCTCAGCCACACTACAAAGCTGTATTCTACTTTCTATATCTTAACTTCAAAAAATGTTTTAGGAATGTAAAAATCTGGGTTGGGGGTGGTTCCTGGGTGGCTGGGTTGGTTGAGCATCTGACTTTGTTTCCACTCGGGTCATGATCTCTTGGGTCCTGGGGTTGAGTCCCACATTGGGCTTTGCCTTCAGGAAGGAACCTGCTTGAAATTTTCCCCCTCTCCTCTCTCTCCCCTTCTCTTCCACCCCCCCCCCCACTCCTGCTCACACATGCTCTCTCTCTCCCTCTCTCAAAGAAACTAATTAAATATTTTTTAAAAGAATGTTAAAATCTGATCATTGATTAATTTTGTCCAGGTACCTTATTTTAGAAGAGGGCTCAATAGCGTTCATTTATAAATACAGCTTCTTAGATCTTCATGTGACACGCATTTTATACTTTTATTTTTTCCAAGTACATCCCACGGTATGGGATAGTGATTGGAGCTTCTGCAATAAAATTTCATATATATGTATGACCACATGATGTGAAGACCCAGTTTAATGGTATTTATTTCTCATGCAGATGGACTCTCAGTTATATTTCGAATGAATATTATATCTTAATCTATTATTTATATACCCCAGTCCCAGGACATCTAACATGGCATAAGGAAAACAGAATACATCATTATACTATAGGGAACTTTATTGGCTTTTCATGTGATCAGCAGTGGTCTTGACCATGATGATAGATATGCCAACAAATAATTCGGAGGTAGCTTTTTAAAAATGAGTTACATGTCGGTATTGATTTTCATGACCTGCAATTCCTATTCTTACAATTGCAAAGTCAAATATAATTGCTGTGAAATGCAGGTAATTATCAGAAAAATCATGAAAATGTTTCTGAAGCATGCATGTTTTCTTTTTGTTTTATCTTTTTGAAGAGATCTTATTGCCAAATTGTGGGGTCTCATTTAAGTGCAGATTTTTTTTTTTTTTTACCGTCTTCAAAAGTACTACAAACTGATTCATGTTAATACTCCCAACACAATACTATTTGGTATAAAAAGAATGGCCTTCGGAGTCTTTCAGCCTAGCAGTTCAGGGTCATTCTGGGGGCAATGAGATGTCTGTATAAAGAAGAATAATTACATTCCCCATGAAGGTTTTTTTTTTTTTTTTTTTCTTGGAAAGTCAAAACACACCTCAACACCTTACAGATTCAGCAGAAAGCCAGATATTGCTTTTGCCAAATTCTAAACTCAGGCTTTAGGTTCTTGCACGAATTATCAAAATTATTTTGATAAATGCTAACTATGTATACCTGTTGGGCATTTCATCAGATTTATAAAAAGACATGGTAAAAATGGACACAGATAGAAGATGGCTATTAGATAAGCAAAATCATTAAATCCATTATTATTTGCTTTTAAATGTCTTCTCTTTTTCTATAAAATTTATAATATGAAGCATTTATTTCAGCCTAAATAGAATTTCTCCCACCCCATGGGGCATAGATCCTATAAACACTAAATGGATAATTTGTGAAGTAATCACCTTAATGACTTGAATCATAGGATAAGATATATTTCCCATACTTCCCTGCTCCACAATACTAAACTCTGTGTCTTGGGAAACAATGACAAGCTTTCATGAGTTTCCAGAGTTTCCCTCTTGGGAAGAGATCCATCCCTACTGTGTCTCCATCCCAGGAATCACAGATATTATAAATGGATTATCTCCAGTTAGCCAGTGAGAATGAGGTTAAGGCCTGGCATGAAAATTGCCTAAAATGTCTTTAAAAGTAGCCATCTATGTAATACTGTATACTTCCTTAGTGGGTTTCCCATGAGGCCGTATAATAGATTCCATTTCCACTAATGTACTCAAATAGGTTTTAATGGTGTTTGGTGTACAAGTCGGATATACAAGTATCCAGAGAGAAAGCTGACCTCTGTCCTTTGTTGAAAGGAGATCAATAATGTTGCGGAAGATAGGGCACAGCTCTATCTGCTGGACTGTCCTGGAATGCCAAAAGTAAAGAGAAATGATCCTTTACCACTCCAAACGGAAACCCCACTGACCTTGGATCTGAAAAGATTAGCTGGGTATACAAAATAGGGTATATCAGATCATTGTGTTTAACAAGGACAAATCTTTTTTTTTTCTAATTATGTTTTGCTGAGATTTCTAAAGTCGTATCCTACTAGTAGTATTCATGAGCCTGTTAAGAAGTTGAAGAAAATAGGTATTTCTGAAATATTCAAGTAGTTAGTTCATTCATGGCATTTTCTTGACTGAAGACTGACTTTTTTGGGGTGTGTGTGTGTGTGTGTGTGTGTGTGAAAATAAGTCAATTTTATTGCATTCAAATTAGGAATATTTTCTTTTTCCTTTTTCTTCCCTTACATCAAAGATTTCCATAGCAATGAGACCTTGAGACTATTATCCATATTCTCTTTGGGTTTGTAAACTCTGTAGTCAGGAGTTCTCCCAAGAAGGAAGCCAAACATTTGGAAGTATTAGATCTGGTATGGAAAATTCTGTCCCATTCAGAGCATAATCCTGAAGAATCAGCAACCCTTACAAGTTGTGATAGAAACAGATTATGGTGACTCTAAACTATGATACAATATGTCTTTTCTTTGCATGTCAAAGAGATGGTATAATTTTTAACTTAGTCTGAAAGTGTACAGTGTTGGGAGGAATTGCTATGTTTAGCTCCTTTGCTTTGGAAAAAATTAAATGCAGTATGCATATTAAATATAATACACAATATTCTGTCTTCAAATAATTTATATATTTGAAAATGGAAAGTCTATGTGGATCACAATAGTCAGGGACGTATTTGTTTCAATTGGATGATACTTGATTCATTAGTAGTCTCGCCCCTTGCAAACCAAGAGAATAAGAATAGAATGTTTCCATTAATCAAACCACCCAGACTTCTTATTATGTAATGAAGAGAGTCAAATTTATGTTATTTCTTCATTTAACTTGTTGAACATGATACTAAGGACGGAGATATGTGGATAAGGAAAACACTAGGGGATCCCTGGGTGGCGCAGCGGTTTAGCGCCTGCCTTTGGCCCAGGGCGCGATCCTGGAGACCCGGGATCAAATCCCACGTCGGGCTCCTGGTGCATGGAGCCTGCTTCTCCCTCTGCCTGTGTCTCTGCCTCTCTCTCTCTCTCTCTCTCTCTGTGTGACTATCATAAATAAAAATACAAAAAATTTAAAAAAAAAAAAAAAAAAAGGAAAACACTATTATTATGCTTGGCTTGTTCACATGTATGGGCCAGTTTATGTCTATTTCAAAAGTACCATTTGATAAGATCTGTGTTTCAAGGACTTTTCATTCTTGAATTGCATGTGTGGGTTTCTAGAATCTTCCTCATGCTCCCCATTTAGCTCTCATTTTAATCTTGAGAGGTTTATTATATCATGGTTTTATAAATGAGCCTATAAACCCAAGATTAGCTATGTATTTAAATTCAGTTCAAATAAAAATACAGTCAGTTAACCTTGAACAGCATGAGTTTGAATTGCACAGTTCCACTTGCAGGGGGATTTTTTTAATAAGTGGACAAAGTACTATAAATGTGTTTTCTTTTTTTTATTTTCTTAATGACATTTTTTCTCTAGCTTATCTTATTGTAAGAATACAGTATACAATGCATAAAACATACAAAATATGTGTTAATCAACTGTTTGCATTATCAGTAAGACTTCTCATCAACAGTAGGTGATCAGTAGTTAAGTTTTAGGGGGAGTCATGTTATATACGGATTTCTGACCACACCCAGGTCGGTGTCCCTAAACCCCCATTGTTCAAGGGTCAACTGTGGGTCTTCCTGTTAAGGAGGCAGAGAGTGTCTTAAAGATGGCGAGTCACAGATTCATGGAAGTTAAGATATTTGATTGCAGGTAGTGGATATATTAATATATAAATGATGCTCTGTTTGGGTCTGGATAGTCCTTCCACATTTTGTAATAGCCTTGTTAATTTTTTTTTCGTTTCTATTATTTCATACCAGCCCTTGTTAACTTTTTTCCCATTGTTAACCTTTGAGTGGAATTCTAAATCGTAAAATGTTGGCCAAGATGACCTTTCAAGAACTTCAGTTTATAAATACCAACATTAATGGTAACATTTCAATATTATACTTCGTTCAAATGATAAGTAATATCTGTTAGCTTTGATTTTGTCTCGTCCCCCATACTTTCTTTAAGACAATATATTGTACATTTTATTCTAGTGAAATAGATTTTTTTTTGATAAAAAGCAACTGAATAGAATTTCTTTCTATTATGTTTGTGATAGCTCTTCAGATTTTTCAAGGTCATATGTTCTATTTATATATTAATTACCAAAGCACAGAGGAAGATCAAATTTCCCTTTTAAATACATATATGTACCTTTGAGAACCCAAAATACAAAATTATCAAACCATAAACTAAGAGGTGGTATTTCATGTTGTAAAGAAATTTTCATTTTATAAAGCTCACCACAGGAATCCGTCCCTTAAAAGGTTTAATGATCTGTAAGTAAGCTTTTAAATTCAGTAAGAATGGCTTATTATTTTCCAGGTGAAGTATAGAATAGAAAAATCTTAAGGGGAGGTGTTAGTAGCTATCAACAATTGGTAAAATCAGTCAAATTGGAGTTGAATGTATATATGTGAGACTTATATAGGGCGTCCTTTTCAATGCTTTCTACCACTTTAATGAGATAAAATTTTATTTATGAAAGGGAAAGGCAATAGTTCAAGATCTTAAAGGGAAATAGTAATTTATCCTTTCAAAATCACAAATGCATGTTGGGAATGCTTTAAGTAATTTAAAACACCCTAACTTTTACTAAAATTCATAAATCAAATTACTTTCATCTGGGAGTACAGAATAAATGGATATGTAGCCTTTGAAAAAAGTGGGAAAGGAGCCAAGCGTGTATTTACCTTACCCATCTAGAGCATACTCATTTCTGAGTTCTGTAATATCTTGGAAGTGTTTCAATAATTCTTGAAAATTTTTAAGGAAGTTGGTCATTAAAGGATGCATATATATGATTAAGGACTAATTTACTTACAAAACATTTGAAGAAAATGGAAGACCCATTTTCAGAAGAAATGAAGCAATAAATATCTGATTCTTATAAGATTGCTCTTAGTACAATGAGAAATCATGGGAGAGGGGCAGGTGAAGAGGGGGAGGGAGGGAAAGAGAGACAGCCAGAGACAGGGAAGGTGAAGGGGAGAAAAGTACCAGAACACCATTATTTCTTATTAAAATTTGTTTAGTCATGAAGGTAACATGCACAAAATTTAAAATTTAAATATCTCTGTTGTGGAGTCTCCCTCCTACACCTTTTTGACTGCATAGCTGTCTCTCCCGCACCCTTCTCTGCGAAATTAACACCATTAGATTCTTGTTCACCATTCAGAGATCTTTTGTGCATAACAAACCATTGGTTTTCTTCCCATTATTTTAGCTTTTCCTCTGTTTTTCACAAATGATAACATCTATGAACTTTTTTGCGTTTTTCTATAACATCATGTCTCAAAGTTATTTTAAATATCTATATGTAGGGGCACCTGAGTGGCTCAGTCAGTTAAGCATCTAACTCTTGATTTCAGCTCAGATCATGATCTTGGGGTCGTACGATGGAATCCCCCCACTGGGCTCCACACTTGGTGGGAGTCTGCTTGAGATTCCCTCGCTCTTTTCTCCCCCTCCCCTGCTCACACCGTCTCTCTCTTTCTCTCTCTCAAATAAATAAATATTTTAAAAATGAAAATAAATATATATCGATAGATAGTGAACATCCTCTTTCTTTTATAAAAATCTTGTAGCTTCTGAAGATAAGACTTTTCATTCATTTATGCTGTGCTCTCTTTTGGGAGGGTTTTAAAAAGTTCTCTTCAATTTCTTCTTGAACATTTGTTGTAAAGTTTATATCCTCTTAAGTTTTTATTGCTCTAGTAAGTGGACTCTGTTCTTCCCTGAAATATTCTAATTGGTTGTGTTTTTTTAATATGAAACTTAATAATTATTTTATAGTAATTTAGCTTCTATTGTCTTACTGAATGGTTTTATTAGTTTGTCATAGCTTTTCAGAAATTGATTTTATTTGACTTTCTGGTATACAATCATATCATAAGCAAGTAGTGGTAAATCTTTGTCTCCTCTTTTTCATGGTTTATAAATTTTACTGATTTATGTTTTAATGTAGTCCCCTCAGCTAGTAATTTCTATAGAATCTTTTTTTAAAATAAAAACTGTATTTATTTATTCATGAGAGACACAGAGAGAGAGACAGAGACACAGGCAGAGGGAGAAGCAGGCTCCATGCAGGGAGCCCGATGTGGGACTCGATCCCGGGTCTCCAGGATCAGGCCCTGGGCTGAAGGCAGCGCTAAACCATTGAGCCACTGGGGCTGCCCATAATTTCTATAAAATCTTAAGTGATACTAGAGATTTTAGCAATCTTTGCCTTGTTCCTGATTTTTAGGAGTGATGCCTCTAAGATTTGACTCTTAGTTATGAGATTGGATTTGGAGTGAGCTAGATGGTTCTTAACATGTAAAATATCAATTTATTAATATTTGGATACTTCAAGTACAAATAACTGTGGAATTTTTCTAATAAAAGAAATACTCATATATATTTTCCTTAATTCAATTGAGTTTATAAACTGCACAGCTCTTTCCACTCTTCTAATTATACTACAGCCGTCCTGCCCCTTATCCAGAGGATAGACATTCCAAGACTCCCAGGGGATGTCTGGAACTGTGGGTAGCATTGACGCTGACGTATACTGTGTATTAACATACCTGTGATAAAGTTTAGCCTATAAATTAGGCACAGTGAGAAATTAACAACAACTAATAATGAAATAAAACAATTATAACAGGTACTCTAATAGAAATTATGTGACTGTGGTCTCTCTCTTTCTCAAAATATCGTATTGTCTTGTCCTTACCCTACTTCTTGTGATGATGTGAGATGCAGTGACTGACGTAGGGTTGGGCTACCAGTACCTCTCATGCCCTCAGCAGGAGGGGCAGCTGATGTGGGACAGTCTTTGACCACAGGTCACTGAAACTGTGGAACGCCAAACTGCAGATAAGGGGCGGGGGGGGGGGGGGGTGGCTGCTGTATTATGTATCAATGCCTATTTATTGTTGATAATTGAATACAGAAGTGCTGAATGTTCTTGCCCCTATTAATGTCAAGTGATTCCTGGAGTGGGGTGAGACCTGGAGTGGTCAGTCTTTCAGGTTTTATGATTTTCCACAATCTGAAGATGCTTCACTCTCAGTAACTGACCACATCTTCCATGTATGTCCCTCAGCCTCTTCTGAATCAAAGTTCTCCAACCAATCCCTATCCTCACCAAGGTCCTTGGCCATTATTAATATATAGATGGGCCGCTTCTCTGATGCTCTCCTCTGTGTCTGTGCATTTCCTACTTGGTTTTCACTGGCACTTTCTGTTTTGTTTTGGTTTTTGTTTTTTTTTTTAGAGAGAGAGCCTGGCAGGGGGAGGGGCAGAGGGAGAGGAAGAAGAAGAATCTCCAGCAGACCCTGTGCTGAGTTTGGAGCTGGTCACAGGTCTCCATCTCATGACCCTGACATCATGACCTGAGCTGAAATCAGGAACCCGAGGTGCCCACACTGGCATTTTCTTAGACTTGCCACTTCCAGAGCACCTCACTGCTCTTTGCTTGTCCTCTTCATTTCTTTATCTATGACTTGCAACTATGTCATGCCTCAGCATATTTTCCCATTTTGAGGAAAAGAGAGGAGATGGTGAGAATATTTTTTCTTATCGACTTTTAATGTTACTCAGGAAAAAAACAGAAAAAAAAAATCTGTCTCCAGCAATGATAGTCACACACCAGAAGTCACAGTTGTCACTGAATCAGAAAGTAAGATTATTCTTTTGACTTATTAAATCTCATTTTAAAAATCTAGATGCCAAGGTTCTCTCAGCTTTCTAGAGATTTAATTCCAATCTACTTATACACAAGACTTTGTCAATTCATGTTCCTTAGTTGCTAAGAGACGGCTGAAAATGGCACACGAGAAAAGCAAGACACTAACTTTTTCTTGCCACCCTAATTTGCTTAATTCTCTTCTAGTGCCCTCTCTGGGTATGCAGAAGTGTACCCAGAGGGCTTAAATGGTCCCCTCAGCACTGGTTGGCCCTTGTTCTGGGGGTGTGGATGTGAGAACTGGGTGCGACCCATCAGGTAGTTCGTCTCAGAACTCTGTAGTTCTCCACTGATGGACATTCAGCTGACTCCCTGTTTCTTTGCTATTTGTTGGCTTGTAATCTGCTCCAGCCTCTTCTCTTTGGGTCACTTGCAAGATTTGAGCAGAAGAATCGCGCGGTCTGATTTACATTCTGCAAGGATGATTTACAACATGATTTTAGCTATCAAGTCAAGAATGGACTCCATAGAGGGTTCCTGGGTGTCTCAGGCCTTAAGTATCCACCTTCAGTGCAGAGATTGAGCCCCACATGGGGCTCCCTGCTCTGAGGGGAGCCTGCTTCTCCCTCTCTCTCTGCCACTCCCTCTGCTTGTGATTCTCTCTCTCTCTCTCTCTCTCTCTCTCTCTCTCCCATTCTCTTTCTGTCAAGTAAATAAATAAAATCTTAAAATAGAAAAAAAAGAAGAAGAAGGAAGTCCCTTAAAAAGCTACCACCATAATCTAAGGAATACTTCTTCTGATGGCTTCGCTGGAGCAGGTTAGATGGGTTTCCTTGGGGAGTGGAATCAATATAATTTACTGAGAGAAAAGAGGAGCTTAGGAAAGTCCCACAGTGGTTGAATTGGGCGCCCAGAAGGATAAAGTTGCCATAACAAAGAAAAGCCTGGAGGAAAAAAATGATTTTGAGAAAGAAAAAAGTCAGGAGCTCATTTTTTTGTACATGTTAAGCTTCAGATGCCTGTGAAACATCCTCATGGAATTGTAAGGGAGATGCTTCAATATTGAAGGGGAAGTCTGGGCCGGAGATGTGAACTTGGGGATCATTGGTTTCTATGTAGTATTTAAAGCCATAAAGCCAGCTAAGACTTTAGGAGAATGTGAGTGGATACAAAAGAGAGGAGAATAAAAGTATTTGTTCGAAGTATTTTTTATATTCAGTTTTTAGCATTGCTTCCCAATTAGGCATTACTTTGTGAATTTGTGAAATGCTTTGTAACGCCAACCAGGACTAATGCCACTTTGGCTTTGATTAACTCTTGGTATTTTTCACAACTATCCCAGTTTGGCTTATGCACTCAAATCCACAAAAGCACTTAGACATATATCACATTTCCTCTCCCCCCCCCCCCCCCACTCTGCCCTCCATAAAATAGCAACATCACTAAAGTGTAGTTAGCTTGCAGTTAGATTTGTCATATTAGCTTTTGGAACTGACTACTATTAGTGATCTGAAGACTGGAGAGATTTGGATCATTTAGCTGGACTTATTCAAACAACAATTCCCAGGATAACATGAGAATTGCCCTCGAAATGTTTTAATTATAGGAAAGTAAATTGAAAGAAGATGTATATGAAAGCACCCAAGTACTTATACTTAGAATTTCCATTTCTCTCTCCCTCTTTTTAATTCTTTTCTTTCATCCTATGTGCATTTCTTACTTTGCACATGTTTGTATGTTTGTGTGATAGACATCTATTTGCCTGCTTCCTATCCTCCACCATCACACTTTGGCAGTGTATGAATGATCTAGATTTTTTTTTTCCTGAATACCCTTTGAATTCAGAAATTGACCCAATATTGTTTGGTTTATGGTAGGATAATTCTGCTTGGTTCTGAGGATCACAGCCTCCCCTGTTCAAGGATCTGAATTCCACATGAGTTTACTGGTGAACGTAGACTTTAACAAGATATCACAGTAAGTCCAGAGTGGCCTGCTCCAGTAGCCACTTGGAGCTACTCGTGCATCTTCTCTTTCTTCTCAGAACCATTCCTCAGCTATTCTGGGAACAAAGATGCTCCTTCAGGGATTTGATGCACCTTCTCCATTTGATTAGGCTTGAAATGAATATCAAGGATAGTCCTGAAGAAGGAAATAAGCTATAGATATTCACTTAGGTTGCATAGATATTTTCTGACTGACAGGGATTTTTCTGACTGAAAAGGGACAGAACAGCCATTCAATGCAGGGGACATATGGAGCTGGGTGTTTGCTACCCATATGTACCACCTCCATAGGAGTCAGCTTTCCAAGTGTTTCCCTTTAGCTCCACCTTTGATTTTGTCTCTACTTCCATATATAGGAAAAAGAGGGGAGAAAAGTGTATGGAGACTAGAAAAAAATACCCTAATTTATTGGTTTTCAAACTATACTTCTCAGAAATGGAAGTTTTGGGGGCTGCATCAGGAATCATTTTGGAGGTGCACGGTGGTGGGAGTAAGGAGGATGGAGTCATTGAGTGCTTTGGGTCAGGAACAGCTCTGCTTTGGGATATTTTTCAAAAGATTGTATTTTTAAGTCATCTCTACACTCAACCTGGAGTTAGAACTCATTAATCCAAGATCGAGTCCCATGCTCTACTGACTGAGCCAGCCATGCGCCCCTCTACTTTTTGATATTTTTATGTGAGAACTCTACATATCATTTCATTAAAAAAAAATACTGAGTAATGAAGAAATTGAAATCCTTTGCAAGACCCCACTGGATGGTTCTTCTCCCAGTTATCTCCACACCAACTTAAAACTAACCTCTCCTGCATCGCATTCCTCCTGTACTTTGAGTAATTGGCTAATAAATCTGAAACTAATTTGGTCTAAAGTGTTAATGGCTGATAATGATTTAATGTGTTTCCCCACCCAGGGAACACATTTGCATTTTAATAGAGGTCTTACTGGCAATTTTCTTAACTCAAATGAATGACTTTAATGGTGGGCATTTGAGGTGCAGTAGGGACCAATTTTGGCAGAAGAACTTTTTCAGTATCCCTAAAATCACACCATGTGGTCAAAGCACTCTGATATTACTGCCGCTAATGCTTGCAGACTCATCCTTGTAGGAAATTTTACTCTGTTTTTGTGGGCCTTACATGTAGGTCAAGCACGATTTTTGGGAATTGTGTTCTCTCATCCGTCAGTGCTGGTGTCTACTAATATATATCCAAATTAGAGCTCTCTGAAATAAAAACTTTAGCTATTATAGTTGTATACATATCTTAGCACTGGAACAAAGGTTAACAGTCCTAAAAGAAAGGGAGAAATAGCATATTTCATATTATAGGCTAAAAGAGAGGAAAAAGTAGACAATCAGTCATTATTATCCATTTGTGAAATTTTTACTAACTGCGTAAAGAAATTCTGCTTATCTACTCATCAAAAATAGACAATAACCAGTTCTAAGTATCTTGGTATCTCAGACTATTCTTTCTGTTCACTTCTATGTCACTCATCTTCTTCACTCTGACCAGGCAAATGACAAATTTCCTTAGGGGTCACTTCCGCATTGATATGGGGGGAAATGGCAGTCCAAAGTGAGAGTTGCTAGTCTCATACCCCTCCCTTGTGTTTCTAACTCAAAGACTTTTAGACCACGTCCACGTGACCCATGTACCCTTCAAAGGTTTTTAAATATCAGAAAAAAGTGGTCAGGAATGACCAATGTAAAGTGATGTTTCCTGTCCTCGAGAGCACTTGCATTTAGTGGTGTCCTCACCCAATGGTGAATAATGATGTTGTACTAAAAATCATGAGTGGAGGTCAAGGACTAATGGATTCACAGACAGTCGAGTCCAAAGAAATAAAATAGAAGAGACTCAGTGGTCTGTGACACCAACTTCAATAGGGGTCACTCCCATTAAATGACTTCCAAAAGGGTCAGTAATTTCTTCTTCATGACTCTTAACATGCATTTTATAGAATTTCTCATGAGAAAATGTCCTTTGTAGCACTTTTGCTAAATCACATATTTTAAATCCCTGACGTGAGCTGTAGATTTTACCTCCAATGAGATGAATGTGTAAAAGCACCAAGCCCAGGGCCTTCTACCACATTAGGCACCTAACAAGCCAGGTGTCATTACTTATAGTATCTGCACTATGTCGTTGACATAATAATTACCAAGATGAACAAAACGCCTATGGTCACGGTGCTTTCATAGATGTTTGAATACTGTCCTCTAAGGGGGTGTTAAAAAACAAAACTCATCCAAGTAGATTTGAAGATCTAATTGGCTGTATTAAGTGATGCATAAATTGGGCAGCATCACATCTGGCAAGTGGAGAGATGCTCTGGGCAGGCTACAAAACAGAAGGTTTTTAAAGGAAAGAGAGTGAAACAAGAATTGATTAGCAGAAGAAAAGAAAAAAAAATTGCTTTAGTCAAGGTCACTTTCCCTTAGTAGAGAGGGCAGAGGGTCTTATCATGCTGATTATCTCATCTTTTTTTTTTTTTTCTTTTGGGGGGATGGAGAAGGATCAAATAATAGATTACCTCATTGATGCTGACCGAAGAATTCCTGGCTGATGGTTAAGACTACATTTCTGGGGGAGGTTGAAACTGCAGTTGGGTTAGGAATTGGCCCAGCTTTGGGGACTTGGGCTAAGTGATGCCATTTTGAGTGCATGATTTTCTTTTTAATGGTGGGGGGGAGGGGTGCGTGGGAAGATTTTTGAAGAAAATTCTAGAATTCTTAGAACTTGTTTCTAGGTCCAGAGTCCACTAGCATTAAAAGAGACAACACACGCACACGCACACACACACACACTCTACCTACAGTAGTCATAGATGTATTAACGGCCCTTCCTATTGTGAAAATATTTTCTAAGGTGCTGTTTCAAATTTAGTGCCAATACTTTATTTCACTCTTCTCTGTCCTTTGTTGAAAAACTATCAAATTTTTCTATTATACCTTTTTCAGAATGGTTATCCCAAAAATAGTTTCTCTGGAAAGCAATTTTGCTTTACAGAAATAAAAAGTACTATTCATATCTGTGTTTGAAAACGAAGCTAATACTGAACATCATTTTATCTAAGAATAAGTGATACTGGAACAAAGCCACTTAACTTTCATTTGAAAATTTGTGCTACAAGTTGTCAGTAATAGTCAAAACAGAAGTATACTTTGCCCCTCCATTTGTAGAATGGACAGAAAATGATTTAATTGAGCATTGTTTGATAAATGTAATTATTTTGGTGATCTCGTGTGGGAGCATGACAGGCATCTTTCACTTAATGTTTGACTTGTGAAGCGTGACTAATGAAAGGGCCATTTTTGAAAAAAACTGTTCAGAATTTCCTCCATTTCCAAAGATTTCTCTTATAATATCGTGTTATTTAAATGAAGTTGGTTTCTGAAACATCATTCCATCCTTTTCATCAATGTTCTCGTTTGTGGTTCACTAACCCAAATGCCTCAGGCACACATGTCTGACACCTTACATACCATCCATGTACACATCCCATGGCAGGTCCAGTGGCAATGGGACCTGAGAGCGCCTTCAACAGGAGCTACTTTCCAGTTATGCCCATTATTTTAGCCATCTTGTATGTATGTATGTATATATTTATCTATTTTATTTAAATTTTACTTAGTTAACATGCAGCACAATATTGGTTTCAGGAGTAGAATTCAGGAATTCATCACTTACATGCAACACCCAGAGCTCAACACAAGTGCCCTCCTTCATGCCACCACGTCCCCTCTACCAACCCTCAGTGTGTTCTCCATTCTTGAGAGTCTCTTATGGCATATTTCTCTCTCTTCTTTTTTTTTCTTTTCCCACCTCCCTTATGTTCATCTGTTTTCTGTCGTAAACTCAGGCACAGAAAGAAAAATACCATATGATCTCACTCATATGTGGGACTTAAGATAGCCATTTTGTCTTTAAATATTGCCTCCCCTCCATTTTTCCCTGGCCCTCTTTATTAGATGTATTTTGAGATTTCTCATTTTAGTCCTCATGACTCCTAACATACTTAAAATATGTATGTATTTTCTATCTTAAGGTCTTCCTGGGCTGTACTGTGTGTGCTTTTCTCAAATTTTCTAAATGACTACTTTTCATGTTGGCTTAGTTGCCTATTCAAACTCTCCAGTGATGTTTTTATGTAATTAACTTTCATGAAGAGCTTTCTGTTATTTTTAATTTGTGTTTTTGTTTGTGGCCGGAGGGGACATAACCTTTATTTTCGCATCCCCTATCTCTCCCTCCTGGTGATTTCTTTTTCCAAGTGGTCAGGGTGTGGACAGGGGAATCACCTGCAGCAGGGTGTTTGCTGTGATCTCCACACGTCACGTAGACTGCAGAATATGTCGTGTGGGTGAAGCATTTATCTTTGCTAGGTATTCAGGTATTCATTGGTTCCTGGCCAGTTTTCACAGTTACTTCTTGTTTTTTGGGTCTCTGCTTCAAGAAACCACTGTGAATGTGGATTTCACACTCAGAATCGACACCAGCATGGATATCTGCTCTCCCATAGGGAGTGTTTGTTTTCTATGGGAGCCAAGGAACTTCCTGGCTGCTGCTTCCCACATCCATGGATAGAGTTCCTGATTAGAGGTCAGGGCAACTGTAGGTGACTTGAGAATTCACAGAAGTACCATCATTCCCAGCTGCTACATACATTAGGGTCTGCAGTCTAGACTCCCTTCTGTAGCCCCCAGCTTTGCCATTCTGAGTTGCCTTTCCATTTTTTACCAGCTAACAATTAATCTCTCTTATTTGTGAACTCAGCTCGGTATCAAATAGGATATTGTTTTATTTTAGTCAGAATTTCCATGTGATGATAGTGAGAAGAAATTCTGTTCAGGTCAATTCATCCACCATGGTGGGTAAATTAGTCTACACAGGCTACCATAACAATGCCCCACAGACTGGAGGGCTTACACAACAGATAATTTATTTTCTCACAATTCTGAAGGCAAGATGTACAAGGTGAAGGTGTCAGCAGGGTTGAAGTCTTTTGAGACCTGTTTCCCTGGCTTCCCACTGTCAGTGTCTATCTCCCATCCTCTCTTCTTACAAGGTCACCAGTTACCTTGGATTAGGGCCCACTCTAATGATCTTATTGTAACTTAATTACATTGTTAAAGGCCCCATCTCCAAATACAGTCACAATCAGAGGTACTGGAGTTTAGAAATTCAACATATGAGTTTTAGAGGACCACAGTTAATCCCATGATAGTGGAGAAGTAATTTCTTATCCTTAAAAAAAAAAAAAATCTGGCTGGGATGGTACCTATCACAACAATATTAAACACTATCAATTGAATAATTCAATGAACTCTTCCTAATGGCCTACCTCAAAGATAGATTATCATGTGGTGATCAGTGTTCTTTAACTTTATTTTAAAGAATACTGGTAAAGATCAATGATACTTTGTGACTTATCAAGATGGTAGCCACCACCCCCTTGCTGTTCCCATAGTTGGTCCTCTATATAAGGCTTTTGGCAATGTGTGCTATCCACCAGGTGCCGTCCAGGTGTTGAGACTAATGTGATGAACAAGACACATCAGGTTTCAGTGTTCGTGAAGTTTGAAAACACCTACCTATTTAAATAACAATAATTTATATTCTGAAAGGAATAAAGAATCACATCAAAACGCCTCCATTTCCCTGTCTTGTTACTCATTTCCAGTGGAACCTGGGAATTGGGTCAGAATCTGCTTTCTATACTGTCCTCCATAGAGCTGGTCACTGAGTCCTGTATTGATCTGTCTTCCTCTGTCCTGGACAATCCGTGCTTTTCAGGTAATCCCCACTTCTAATGTCATCATTACTGCACTATGCGATCATTTTTGTCTCTATTTCTCAACGTAACTAAAAACATGAGTCTGGAAGCCAGATGATTGTTGAATCATGCCCCAATTCTGCTTTCTGATCTTGGAGAAATTAATTTTAATCTCTCTGAGTCTGTTTCTCTATATCTAAAATAAGCACCTATGCTCTTACCTCCTAGGATTGTTGCAAAAATTAAAATAAGACAATGTATTAACAATGGTGTCTATGCACAATATATATGAAATAAGTGGAGGTTATTTTTTTTTTTATATTTTTCACAGAGCTGCTGGTGTGATCTTTCTAAACCTCAAATCTGATCATGTTAAGTCCCTAAATAAGATCTGTTGATAACGTTCCTCAAACATCACAATAAAGGTCCTTTGTAATGTGGTTTCTACTGCTCTAACCCCAAACTTTGCCAGGCTTCAATTGAATGAATTACTCATGGCTTTATGGAATTAGAAGCCTTTATGACTTTCCTTTCCTTTCCTTTTATAATTCCACTGGGATGCCCTTTCTAAGGCTTTCTTCTCTTCTCTCAATCTGGTTAACTGTCACTGTCTTTGAAGTCAGAACTCGAGGATTATCTTTTCCAAATGCCTCTGAAGAGAGGCTCTGTCTCTCTGTCTCCCTCTGTATCTCTGTCTCCCTCTGTACATCTCTGTTCTGTACTTTTGAAATCTCTCATCTCTGCTTCTATCAGAGCAGTGATTAAGAACTGTTTGCCTTTATTTCTTCTAGTGTACTGTGTTGTACTGACTTGACACTAAAATTCTGAAATCAAGTAAATGTGGCATAAGACAATTTAAATGGATTTGATCACAGTTCAGACCAGTTTAATATGAAATACTGGGATTTGAAGGGTGATCATGTGGAAAAAAAGATTTATTTCTTGTTTTTCCATAAGGTAGATGTAAGGTAAATGTATAATAATGAGAGAGAAACTTAAGCTAAAATGTGGTGTGGAAATTTCAAATAATTACCACTATCCAGGTAATCAGAAACATATTGGACCCCTCTCTGAAGAAATTAGATTTCATGGAGCTCTCACCATGTAAGTGCCTTTCTGTAGGTGTATTAAAGAGGTTTTTGTATTGCATGGGCAGCGTCACCTCCAGACTGGTTTACCACTTTTCTAAGGATGCTGATTTTCCAATAGTGGAGCCTAGGAATCTATATTTCTTAAGTGCATCCAAGTGATTCTGACACAGCTGGTTCACCAAACCAAGTTTCTCAGAAGACTAGGCACTCCCTAGGAGAGGGTATTATCGACACTTACTTTCAATCATATTTTGAAATAATGGTTTTAGTAGACTGGTTTTATAAATTGTGTAATTTTCAAATTACAAACAAAACATGAGTTTGAATGAAAAATAGAGCAGAGACATTTTTATGTAACAATTCTAATGCCAGGTGATTATATGTAGGACAACATTATATTGATTGAAAGCTTGCAGACTTCCATCGCTCTTAGGGAGATATATTTTCTAAATAGCTAATGCAAAGATAAATAAAGCTGCCCATTGCTTTTTGCTTTGTTTTTTGTTTTGGAACAAAGCCTGCTGGAAATCCCTCAGTGTCCTCTGATACTATATGATTCTAGAATCTAGGCTCAGGTCTGTCCTTGGAACATAATACTTCTACTCCGTTGGCTTCTGGAACAGTAGTCTGCTGGATCTGCTCTGACTTTCAGCCTATAATCTGAAGTCTAGTGGGCTCTACCACTGGAAAAAGTGATTCCTTATCTAGAAAAGAACATTAATGAAGTGGTTGGGGGGAATTTGAAACAAAAAAGGGAAATTTTTGTTAAGAAGAAAGGGTATTCTAAAATATGTATTTATGGGACACTTGGGTGGCTCAGTTGGTTGGGTCTCCAACCTTTCTTGATTTCATCTCAGGTCGTGATCTCAAGGTTGTAATTTCAAGCCTCATGTCAGGCTCCATGCTCAGTGCAGAGTCTGCTTGAGATTCTCTCTGAATGGAAATATTTATTTATCTAGTAAATATATTTATTTATCTAAACAAATAAAATCTTAAAAAATAATAAATTATGAGGTTAAGATCAATCAATATTAATAGCAGGAACTATGAGCTTCATGGTTTAAGATATTGTGTTGGATGCTAGTAATTAAATAATAAAAAGTAATACATGGTTCCCTCCACTAAATTGTTCGTTTTTACAGCTGGAGAGATGAGATATGCATGGATGATCATTGTCAAAGCAAGACAATATCAAAGATACTAGGAATGGACACCGGACAGTTATAGGATGCTAGGTCTTCGGCTGATTCTTAAAAGTGGTATTATATCTAGGTGAGTTTCTAAAATTGTTGATGTCAGTGTGGTCCCAATAACAAAATAGAGTAACGTGGGGTGTGCCTTTAGAAAAGAATGTGAGATGCATTGGACAAGAGATATAGGGGCCAGAGTGTGGAGTCCCCTCCATGCCAGAGTGTTATAATGTAGAAAAGTAAAAAAAAAAAAAAAATTAAAAATTTGCCCTATAGGTACACTTGCCAGTCAAGAAAGTAGTAGTGAGATAATACACTTCAATGTCACCAGAGAAGAAGGATGTGTTTGTCTTCTCAGAGAAGATTACCGCGTCTGTGGCTTTGTAATGAAACAGCTAGAGTAAGTGTGCTTTTGCGTATTGGAGGCCAAGGGACTTAAGATCCTGGCATAGGTGTTACATCTTTGGTGACATGGCATGTGCTTTCTGGTAGATGCTGGATTGGCCTACGCCACTGGTTTGAGAAGTATCTCCCTTGGAATGGTATCTTTAGAACTAGAACTATTTATGATTTCTAAAAGACTTGATGTCAGTTAAGTCTGTAAGCCCTCATTAAAACAAAAGTAAACAACTATTTACTACAGGACTGCTCAGAGCCTTTTCTGTGGCAAGGGCTCATCAACATGGAGATTCATTAGGAGCATCTTCCAAACCTAGTCATCCCTGTAAACGTCTGCTTTCACTTCATCCTTCTCCTCTGGACACACACATCTCCAGAGCATGCAAAGGACAAATACTTCATTAAACAAACAAGCAAACCAAAAAAAAAAAAAAAAAAAAAAAAGCACAGGGAAAATGTATTTTCTTTAAAAGACCAGTAGGATGGTTAAAGAAGAAGTATATAGAAATAGAAAATGTAGGGTTGATCAATGTGGTGATGTTACAGGAAAAGTGTTCTGTAATCAACACCAGTCAGAAGCGCTATAGAATGACACAAGCATTAGGTTAGAAAGAAAGAAAAAAACACTATAAAAATTCAACTTTGTAAAGTTGGATCTTATTCAAGCAAATGTTTATTCAAATCTGAGTCTGGCTGGATATCACAGCAAAAGTAAATAAATAAGTAAACAAACAAACGTGAATCTTACTGACGGCAGTAAGTGCTATACCCAAGTCCTAGCCAACTGATTCGCATTTACTGTTCTTGGGTGTAGAATTTCGAGGGTACGTTCAGAAGTGGGTCAACTTGTTCAGTAAGTAAGAACGGATCACCTGCCGAATACAGTGAGACACTAGGTGCTGAACAGACTGCAAAGTAAGTAAAAAAATCTGTCTTCAGGTATGCTTGGGGGAAAATACAGGGATTACAAATGGAAAGTATTTAAATGACAGTAAAAACATGAGCATCCCATTAAATGAAAGAAGTGGATAAATTATAATTGCTCTCTGGATTCCGGCAGAGGATGATACTAGAGACGAGGGATTGCATATCCAGTCAAATGGTCAGATCTCTTCTCATCCTAATACCTTCTCAAATTTGTATTCATTGAATTTGAGTAAAGCCACATTGAGATTTTTCTTAAAGATCTTTTAAATTAAGACCATGGGATTTCTAAGTCAAGTGTTACTTGATCTTAAGATTTACTTTTCTAGAAATAGAAGTTCTTAGTCTGGAATTACCACCTCATCGACAGAGAAATATAGATCCTTCCAGAAGGTGATATGCAGCAAGGTGTATTTGGAAAGATGATTCTTTTAGGTGATTCTGTTATATATACTATGCCCTATTGTCTGTACCCCCTTCGACCGTGTGCCAGCCATCTCGGACCACTGGCTTACATTACGTAGGCAAGGGCATCAGACACTTAGGTTTTGCAAAGAAAAGTTAGAGGCACCTGGGAGTTTCAGGAGGGTAACCATCTGACTCCTGATGTCAGCTCAGGTCATGATCTCGGGGTCATGAGAGTGAGCCCCACGTCCATCTCTGCATTGGGTGTGGAATAGGCTTAAGATTCTCTCTCCCACTTCCCCTCTGTACCTCTCCCTGTTTGAGTGTATGCCCTCTCTTTAAGAAAAAAAAAAGGGGGATCCCTGGGTGGCGCAGAGTTTAAGCGCCTGCCTTTGGCCCAGGGCGCGATCCTGGAGACCCGGGATAGAATCCCACTTCGGGCTCCTGGTGCATGGAGCCTGCTTCTCCCTCTGCCTATGTCTCTGCCTCTCTCTCTCTCTCTCTGTGACCATCATAAATAAATAAAAATTTAAAAAAATAAAAAATAAAAATAAAAAAACTTAAATTTTGCAAAGATAATTTGAATCTCTTTCAATGGATGTATACCAGTTTTTTTTTTCCTGCCAGATTTTCCATCTAATTGATATTGTATTGTAAGCCATAGCATTCAAATGCAAATTACAAATAACATGCAATAATTCCAATAATCATAAACTGTGACCAGCAGAAATAAAAATATCACCCTATTTTTTTCAGGATATCAAGTAATCATTCTTTTTTGACAGCATATATTTAAATATTGGTTTCAGGGTCCTAAGGGTAAATTTCTCATTTTAAAATATTTTTTGAAACTGCAGTCTATGATCAAAATGCATAATTAACTTTCCAGATATTTTCAAGTGACAATATTAACTTTGTTGTAATAACACTACCATTTAAAGTTCTAAAGTGAAAGAAGATATGATGAATCCCTGAATTATTACTCAGTCTACTCTTTATCATTTTTCTGGAAATTATGGTATTTCTTTCATTTCCCAGAATAATTAAGAAATTCTACATTAAGGAACTTTCTAAGTATGAACGTAAGAAATATGGCTTTATTAGTGTTTATTAAAAATGTTTCCTGGGAACCCATATTTGTGATTCTAAATTTGTTGTTGGATAGTAATAAGGTTCCTTTTGTAATGGGCTGTATATATATACACACACATACACAATGGGATATCCCATATATATGTATATATATGGGGTATGTATATATGTGTATATATGTATACATACCCTCATGCTAAATCTATCATAGGGCTTATTCTGCATTAGTGTCTTATGGTTTTCTTAAGCTGTCAAATATTTTTATTTTTCATGTTATTAAAAAATGTTTTGACTGAATGAGGCTATTTGGATTGCTGTAGTTTGATCTGCAAGATGTCATCTCCCTCAAGGTTCTTTCAGCAAGACTGTTCCTTCTCACCTCTGTTCAAAAGTGGTTCTTGGAATGGTTACTTTAAATAGGAGGTCAACTAACACAGATTTATAATCCAATCAGACAGCCCCATGGCCACCTGGGTCTGAGAGAGAGGGCAACCCATTGACTTGATGGAGTTTTATGGGGTTCTTCATCCCGAGGAGATTTGGAGATTATGTGTTTTCAGTAAATCTTAACTCAAGTTTTTTTAAATCTTGTTTCAAGAAACTAAGGTTAAAAAGTAGTCAGAAAAAAAGGAGAATCTTTTGAATTGTTACCACTGTGAACTTTTCCCTCCTGCTCTTTCTCCTCCCGCCCCCACTCCTCTTCCTTTTTTTTCCCTCCCTCCCTCCTCCTCCTCCTCCTCTCCTCTTTTCTTTTCTTCCTCTTTCTTCTTTTTGAGGGGGAAAAAAAAGAGGGATTTGAAAGGAAAGATGTGTACACCTGGCCCACTCCGTATTCTTATCCATCTTCACTGGCTCCTGGCACAGAACCAATAGGGTTGGGATCAACATCTATTTCTTGGCTGAGAAATCAGTCCTGCCATTGCTTCTTCAAAGACTCACCATCAGTGCTTGCCAGGCACCACCCACGGCCGGCTTGGTGCTGCGTGCTGGGGACATGGAGATGGGGCACCTTGGGCGCTCCTCCCCATCAGACCCTCAAGGAGCATCCCTGGAAATGATAAGGTGTCCTGGGGGACATGTCCAGGTACCTTGGGGCATGAACAAAGGAGTAGTCAGTTCTTAAGCCTGATTTAAGAAAAAAGCATTGATGACAAGACCACCAAAAAGCCTTGCGCATTGCATGGGTGTCTGCCAGCAGACTGGAAGCAGAGGTGAGGAGGAGGACATGGCCCTCAGCTTCCCTGGGTCCCAGCCCTGAACCTGGGCCCAGGGCTTCCTCAGGTCCTGAGCTCGCTGGGGCTCTCATTGTCCACTTCATCTCACCCTCGAGCGTCCGTTTTCCACCTGGTCTGTGTTCTGCCCTGGCTCCCCCCAACCCCTCTTACCCGTGTTTGCTCCTGGCAGCTGTGCCTGCATCTGACCAGGGATGATTTCACATCCAAAATAACGTTCTGAAACAGCGTGGATCACCCCATTGAAATATTTTCATTCTATTCTCTGTGTACCTGCAACATGATTGCTCTATTCTTCCTCAACCCCTTCTCTCATTTTCATCATTATCTGTTTCTCACGTTCTAATCATTTTTATAGGAATGCCCTTCCCCTTTATTCATTAACTGATTTTGGTTGAGGTGTAATTTGCATAAAATGAAATGTGCCCATGTCAAGGGCACAGTTTGATGACGTTTTAAACAACGAATACATAGATATATAGTTATATTCTCTTTATATTTTAACTATTTTCCTTTTTGGGGAATGGATCTAATTTATTACTTTTGTTAACAACTCTCAATTACTATATTAATGAAAACCTTTATCAAACCATAGTTAGGTTTTTTCCTCCTTTGAAATATCTTGGCTCTCTTTCAGACATGTTTTTAATTTAACATGCATATTTTAATTATTGTAGATTTAATAAATATGTCAGTGGCTATTGAGCAATGGGTCGTCATAACGTAAGCCTACACCTTTATAAATGAAAGCCTTGTAAGAGCACAGTAAACATGCAGGTTAATAATAAATAATAATTAAATTTTTGAATGACATTTATTATATCTGTTAATAAGATAACAATAAATAAATCATTTATTCAATTAATCTCAATGTGTAATATTCCCCACAATGTGCAATTTTCCCCACAAACATGTAAATTTGTGGGTTTTTTAACATTTTTAAATTTTGATTCCAGTATGATTAACATACAGCATACAGTGGTATTAGTTTCAGGCGTACGATATAAGGATTCCACCATCCTGTAGGTCACTCTGTGCTCATCATGACGAGGATGATTTTCATACTCCTCCATTCCGGTCCCCTATTTCAGCACCCGCCACCCCCTCCCCTCTGGCACCCTGGGCTTGCTTCAGCAGCACATATACTGAAATAGTCACCATATTTGAATCTCACTTTTTGGCCAGAAAACCCGAGATCATCTCCCAAATTTCTTTGTTTGGTTTTATTATTTTGTTTCTAAGATGTCAAGATTTTTGTTTCATGGTTGTGACGTTTACTGATCTTAAAAGTCTACTAGTAGGCTCCTCTACTTATTAGGAAAACAACTCCATGGTTAACAGGGTATTTCCTTTGTGGCTTTCCGTCTTCTAACACAAGCAAGATGGATGGATGGAAACCATGTATCCTAACGAGAGAGTCTTAGAGTCGAAGCCTATCGTGTTCTAATCCTATCTTGTGTATCCAGATGTGAATACTCATCTTCTAAGGCATCCTAGTGTATCTTAAAAAACTTATTTTCTTGTTCTTGCTCAGAGTACTTAACCCTCTTTCCCTCTCTGCATGGACACGTACTATTCATTCTCCAAAGCTAATGCAAGCACCATATGCTTCCCTGACAAACCAGTCCCGACGTAGTGCGAATATAGAAATTAACACAATACATTCTCTGGGAGATGAACAATTAAGTCTAGGAACAATGAGGTGTGTCTAAAATCTACATTTTTATCTGGCATGTGTTTTCGTATTTCACCAAGTACATTTTAAAATCCTAATCCTTTAAAATCCTAAAGGTTTTTTGTTTTGTTTTGTTTCCTTTTGCTCCCCAAATCTTTAATTTACTTCAAATTTCACCTTAAAAATTTTATCATCTATGAAAATAATAAAGTTGAACATTAAAAAAGCCAATGCATAGAGATGTTCGAATACATCATTCTGTATCTAGATATTTTGAAATTTAATTCAGTCTGTACTGAGTCCCTAATATATGAGGCAAAGAGTGGAAGAAAATCGCAAAGAATTTGAAGGCGTGAGTTTATCTCCTTCATGCACTCATTTCCCTACAGGAGGTAACACAAAATGAAAATAGTGAAAACAAGAACTATGAATGCATGCTCAAATTATTTTCTCAGCCTTCTGAGGAAATCAAACAAAGTTACGATAGAAAATATTTCTGGGCTACCCCTTCGAGTTACATACACTTTTTTTTTTCAGTCTAAACTTAAAGTAAGATAATTACAATAGAAGGGGAAAGAACAGAGTGTGTAGATGTATAGCAGTCTAGTTTCTAAATAATCCATAATTCCTAGGGGCACACGTATCCTAATTTGTAATATCAGTGTGACAAGGCTTAAAAATGTCAAATCACAGATTGAATAAAATCGATCACCTCTTTCAAGAATGATATTTTGTAAGATATTGTATTAAGTGTATTTATTTATATAACCACAAATTCAGTACTGTTACATATATATGACATTTTATTTACATTTCTTAAGAAATATGTTCAAATTCATCATTGACTAAAGCAATTATATGAAGGGAATCATATGAATATGATTCCAACTGATAAAGGAATGGAAATCAATAAGATTTTTAATTGAGATTCTCACAGTATTTGTATTTTGTAAGATTTTAGAAAGCCAGCCACAAGAGAAATCACACATGCATAAAATACAGAGACATCTTTTTTCTCATTTTTAATAAAGAGATGTTTAGATCACAGGACTCATAAACAGCTATAATCAATGAAGAATGATTATTTCTTCTTATTTTTATTTTTTCTTCTTATTTTTAATAGAGAAAAAAATTATCCATAGCTCTATTGAAACACAATTGGAGGAGTTTAATTTCCTGATTACTTTTTCTCCTTTTATTTATTTATTTTTTTAATTTTTATTTATTTATGATAGTCACAGAGAGAGAGAGAGAGAGAGAGGCAGAGACATAGGCAGAGGGAGAAGCAGGTTCCATGAACCGGGAGTCTGACGTGGGATTCGATCCCGGGTCTCCAGGATCGCGCCCCGGGCCAAAGGCAGGCGCTAAACCGCTGCGCCACCCAGGGATCCCCTTTTCTCCTTTTATTTTCCAGGTATTGCTTCTCTCTTTATCTTATTCCCACCTTGATGATGTGCACACTTTTTAGGAGACATTCTTTAAGACAACAGAATGTGTTACTTGGAAATACACGTTTGTAGCACACATTAGCAAGTGGTTTAGGTGCGGTTATTCCCTAGTGGATCTGAAGATGTTTACAGAATACAGGGGATGAGACCTCTTATGTTTATATCCTTCCCGGTTAAATTAGAAAGGATATGCATACAAGGATACCCATGCAGAGGACAGTATGTGCTACGTGTCGGACAGACAGCCCTGACCACTGCTAGGATGGGTGGATTTAGGTAAAACTCTACAGATGACAGTATTTAATCGGGTCTTGACAGGGGTCCAGAGCCACAAAGGGACAGAGTGATTGGTGATGAGAAATACAGGCTGTGGCTATTCTCAGATACTAGGATTTGGAGGCAATTTTAAATGGAGTGTCAGGGACCGAGTAAAGCCATCTGCTTAAAACAGAGCGGTCATATTAATATAGAAGCAGAAAAGGATGGCTGCAATCCAACATGGATCATTTAGAAGTTATCCTTTAAGAAAAGGGAAGGATTTGAATGTAGTCGGTACCCAGCAGGCTTTGAGGGCCACAGTAAGTAGCAGAAATCATCTTTCCAAATACAGCGTCCTACAAGTCACTGACTGGGTGAAGGAAAGCATAAAATACAGAGCCTAGAAATCTAGTAGGATGTCCACACGAAGGGAATGTTTTCCAGTGCCAGAAACAGTATTTAGTTGATCAAAGACACATGCAATGACACCACAGCAGCCCTTGGGGAAGAAAGGAACATCATACCAACTAGTGCTGCTTGGATAGCAAAGTTGGAGCCGGGGACCTGTGTGTACATATAAGTTTAGGAAGGTGGAATTGAGGTAATCCGATTGGTTAGGACTTTGCAGGTTAAAAGTCGTCACCTGGGCACCTGGGTGGCTCAGCAGTTGAGAGTCGGCCTAGGGCTCAGGGTGTGATCCCAGAGTTCTGGGGTTGAATCCCACATCGGGTTCCCTGCAGGGAGCCTGCTTCTCCCTCTTCGTGTGTCTCTGCCTCTCTCTGTCTCTCATGAATAAATGAATAAAATATTTAAAAATAAAAAATAGGTAAAAATTTTTTTAAAAATAAAAAAAATAAAAGTCGTCACCCTGCTTCAGGTTACAAGCAGCTATAACTGTTTTTATATGATGAATATTTTTAAGGTAGGAAGGGTGAATGGTCCTAACACCAACATAGACAGGTTTTAGGACAACTGCCACCTGGGGCCGCACTGGGAACCGCAGGAATAATGAGTCAACAGCAACAGTCGCAGTTCACTAGAGAAACACAGTCCTCTCATCCGCTCACCACAGGGCATCTGATGCTCCTGCATCGGTACTTCACATCGGGCAGCACAGGTGCTGTTTTGTTTGACTCCCCTGCTTGCCCAGCCACCTGTCCAGAGCCCCTTGGCTTCCCTCCCAGATGCATGTACGCTGCCTCCCCTGAAAACGCGTGGAATAGCAACCAATATCCAGTCACCTGTCCCCTTGCAGGCTGCAAACTGATGGCCCATTTCAGAGAAAGTGTGTGTTCTTGGCTCAGGAAATGGGAAGAGTGAGATACGAAGGTCCTGTACAAGGAGCTTCTCTCAAAGGGGAGCACAGGCAGGCGGCCCAGGGAAGCCTCATACAACCGGAGCTTTCATGAAGCACTTTCCCCTAGGTCACAGCTCCCTGCTGGTTATAGGCACACCTACGCCGGGGGCCTTGGTTTATTAAACCACACACGCACACACCATGCATAAACCATCACAACATAGCACACACGCA
Organism: Vulpes vulpes; assembly: GCF_048418805.1. NCBI lineage: Eukaryota > Metazoa > Chordata > Mammalia > Carnivora > Canidae > Vulpes > Vulpes vulpes. The sequence continues at coordinate 62,550,445 of NC_132786.1, forward strand.
CACCACAAATACCACATACACAGCAAATACCTCACACTACACATACCCTGTCACACACACCTTACATATCACACACCCAACGCACACATCCCACAGCTCACACCACACACCTCATACCACACACACACACAACCACCACATACACAACAAATACCTTACACCACCCATGCTGTACTCATAGACTCACTACATGAAAGCAAAATCCTCAGGTTGTCACCTACAACCTATATATATATATATATATATATATATATATATATATATATATACAGAGACATCTCTTTTTCTCATTTTTTAATAAAGGGATGTTTAGAATGTCACATATATATATGTCTAAACATACATATGTGTGTGTGTGTGTGTGTGTGTGTGTTTAGAATACACATATATATATGTGAATTCTACAGTCAAGGGAAGATATAAGAATATCTACAAACACTGTCCCCATGTCCCTATCTCAAATAACCAAAACTTATTAAGAGCTTTGGGATAAGGAGGACTGCAAATTGTGCCATTTTACATTCTACAAGCACTTTCATATATGAGCTTACTGTTCCATCACAGACCTTTGAAAGAACATTTATGAAATGCTTGACACATCTCCATAGAGCTGACACCGAATTTTTAATACCAATGAAGAATCAGATGTTACATTGATTTAGATATAGAAGCAGGTGTCAAGGAGTTTGTGGTATATAGTGAAATGGTTTCTTTAAAAAAAAAAAAAAATTGAGGGATCCCTGGGTGGCGCAGCGGTTTAGCACCTGCCTTTGGCCCAGGGTGCGATCCTGGAGACCTGGGATCGAATCCCACATTGGGATCCCGGTGCGTGGAGCCTGCTTCTCCCTCTTCCTGTGTCTCTGCCTTTCTTTCTCTCTCTCTCTCTGTGTGTGTGACTATCATAAATAAGTAAATAAAAATTAAAAAAAATTGAATGAAGCATTCAAAGTGAAAATGTCCATAGATTTGGAAAATAGTTTGTATTTAACTTGGTTTTGAAACTTTTCTTAGGGATCCCTGGGTGGTGCAACGGTTTGGCGCCTGCCTTTGGCCCAGGGCGCGATCCTGGAGACCCAGGATCAAATCCCACGTCGGGCTCCCTGTGCATGGAGCCTGCTTCTCCCTCTGCCTATGTCTCTGCCTCTCTCTCTCTCTGTGTGACTATCATAAATAAATAAAAATTTTAAAAAAAGAAACTTTTCTTAATATTTTGATCATACCGTTCCAATTTCATAATCTTGCTCCTTCTATGTGCATATTAAATGTTCCGTAAACATGATACATGGGAATGAATACTTGGGCTTGAACATCACTGTTTGCTGTGACAGGACCAAGATTTTAAATGTGATTGGCTGTCTAAATTATTCTTAAATGCAGAATGTTCTTTTACATATTATATAAGAAGTTGCAAATGTCACACAATTTACTAATTATGAAATTAAGGCTGAGTGTGTTTGCTGCTTGTAGAATGTGTTCGTACTTCATCACAGTTTATTATGCCAAATGACTAAGGCTTCCCTGTTGTACTTTGAGCTATTAAGTCATCCACATATTTCAGGGCTCTCATGTCTGGTAATTAAAACTGTCCAGGGAAATCATGTCACCAGGCACTAATATCTGTCCTTGTTAAATCGCCTTTGGCCTCATAATTTGAACTTATTGGCTGAGTCTTAGTCAGTGGTCACTTGGATACCCTAATTCTTTTGGTCAACATTCTCCCCTTGAATAAACAGTACAGGACATAGAATTGCACCTAAAGCCAAAGGAATACATCATATGTAATAGCTGCCAAATTTTTCACATCACTGGACCTGCTTGTGTTAACAAATAGGAGCATGCTTAAACAAACTCATCTGAAAGCCTTGAGACAATCTGGCCAACAGGGCTGGGAGGAATGGAAGCAGCATAAATACCTGTCGGACCACAACCCCACGTGGCACCCCTACGTTCAACCAATGGTTGTGTACTTACTCAGGGCCTTTTTGTAAGTTTGTGTCCTAGGCTCAAATACTCTGAGGTTTTAATTCACACTTTCCAGAACCGAGTTTATAGTTCTATAATGCCTACAACTTGTGACTTTTATGAAATGAAATTTAACAATTCTGGATGGCCATAGATTTTTTATTCAACTATTTATTCAGCTATTTATTTATTTATTTATTTATTTATTTATTTATTTAATTTTGAATCTATTGATTTATTCATTCGTTTATTCACTTATTCATTTATTCATGAGAGACACAGAGAGAGGCAGAGACACAGGCAGAGGGAGAAGCAGGCTCCCTGTGGGGAACCTGATGTGGGACTCAATCTCAGGACCCCGGGATCATGCCCTGAGCCTAACATTCAGCTGCTGAGCCACCAAGGGGTCCCCTTGCTGAGCCATTTAATAAGAACTCAGATGGCAGACACTGTTCTCGGTACTCTTGCTTGAACACACACAGAATCACCACCTGGGTGGGAAGAGGCAGCAATGAAAGGCAAACTTGATAAAGGAGAAAATTGTGAAAAGCATCACATAGCTAATAACTCAGAGTAACAAAGAGGAATTCACTTTCATCCAATGTGTGATTTTGCGGACTCTACAAATTTAAGAAACACACAAACAAAAAAGATGAGCAAAGGACAAAAAGAGAGAGGGAGAAATCAGGAAACAGACTCAACTCTAGAGAACAAACTGATAGTCACCAGAGGGAGGTGGGTGAGGGATGGAGGAAACAGGTGATGGGGATCAAAGAGGCTCTTGTCCTGATGAGCACTCCGTGTTTTATGGAATTGTATGCTATATAGTACATCTGAAACTAATATCATGCTGTATGCTAACTATATGGAATTTACAATAGAAAAATAAACAGGAAAAAGAGACTGAGTGCTGAGAAATTGGTACAAATGTGAAGGGTTATGGATTTGAGAAGATCCAATGGAAAGAGAAAAATCCAGGTGCTGGACTTCCATCCTACTCTGCATATATTTAAGATATTTCAAATAAGTTAAAAATTAGCAGTATGATTAAAGGGGATGACCAAAAAAAATTGAAAAAAAAAAAAAAGAAAAGGAACGGCATAGGATTGATGTTCCTACAGAATTTGAGGACAATGGGATCAAAGGGTTGACAGAGTCACGATAGAGGACAAGCCTACCGAAGAAAGAAATCCCCTGACCCCACATGTTTTTATCCACTGGCCCACGTGAGCCTCACGCCTCTCCATGTGACACCATGCCAAAGTTACGCAGTTCCTTGGACGGCTTCTCTCCTCTTCCCTTCCAATCCACAGCTTGATGAACATGCTCTCGTTGTGAACCAAAGCCTTTCTTGCTCACCAATGTGCCTCCAGGACTGAGCAGAGGGCCACAGTTTGGAACTGAACACTAGCTAAGGAAACGAATAACAAGAGCTTAAGGGCAGAGTTTCCAGTGGGCGTTGGGAATTTCTGAGAGCAAGTGGGAAGGAAACCCTTGTGCTGATGCTCACTGTGCCAGGAACACTGGGGACAGAAGCCAGACGACCCCGCATGGATCGGTCCAGGGTCAGCAGTACGAAGCTATGGAATTCGATTCACATTCAAGCAATTAACCAAAAAGTTTACCATGGCATCTAGTCTAGCATTGGACATTTCAAAGAGGAAAGGATTCATGTCTGCTGTGGTAGAAATTCAGAGATTTGGGATTTTGAAGAGCAGCACTTGAAGAATTGATAGGAAATAATATTGTGTTTGATATGAGGTCATTCTGGTTTGCACATTACTCAGGACTTCCAGGTTTAAAATCAGGGCAGTCTCAACAAACCAGAACGGTCGGCGACCTATCGACCGCTATAGCTTCCCTGACCCCGTGCGCCATGCTCTGCCTTAGGAACACTGCATGTGTCTTTCCCATGGTTGACACGCTCTTTCCGGCCTTCCTTCTCCCTGGTATTTTTCATCTGGCTGATGCCTAGTCTTCAACTCAGCATTGCTTCCTGAGCTTTTTGCTCTCCACCCCCTAAGCCCTCATGTCCCCAACACAACCATGAGCTCCGAGGACAGTTCCAGCACATTGAAATGTAGTGAGAGAAAGCAACTAGGACTTGAGTTTGGGAAGTAGAACCTGATTTTTTTTAATACTTTATTCTTTTATGTGTTCTCTACATTTCTCTAAATGGGTTTCTCAAAATGATGTTCTTTCCTTCCTCAACATAGACAAGAAATTCTAGGTTAGAGAGTTGTTAGTGATTAGTGTAAGAAATAAGGTCATAAAAAAAAAAAGAAATAAGGTCATATTAGTGGTTATTAGGAATGTTTCTTGGAAGTGTGTATTTGTGATTCTAAATTTGTCACTGACTAGTCATGAGACTCATCATGTAATGAGCAGAAGGTCCTCACGCTGAATCTATCGAATGATAGGAAATACGTTGATTAACCATTCAAGAATTCATCACATCCTCTCTTCGAGTTAGTATTTCAATTGGCGGCAGTATTAAAATGAGTTACTAATGAGTTTATGCCTCATTAACATATATATTAAAATTTGACTTGCGGGGTCTGCTTTCGAGGGTACCTGGTTGAGGTCAGTTGGCATGATTCCCTCTGAGGGTCCAGGCCAGAGGCTGCTGGTTTCCAAGGAGACAGCGAGGCAAGGGATGGCCAGGTGGAGCTGAACCAGATGGCAGCCGGTGTCCAGGATGGGTTGTGTCCCCCAGGCTGTCATTGCCAGCATCTGTGACGGTGTGGCCGACCCCGGTGGAGGGGTGGCTCCTGTAGGTGGATTTGGGGTGACGGTAGAAGAGGACAGCTGTAGTTTACTTTCCATGAACTGATTATGGCGAGTGAGGAGAAAAGGTCCACAAAGTTCACGTTCTCTGCCAAATTATTGGAACAAGTTTGAGAGATGTGAAAACACTGGCTGATATAAAACCCTTTCGACTTTCTCTGTTGTGGTTAGATTTGAACAATGATTTAAAGGTCACACTTTAAAATTCCAATCCCGGGCTCAATGGCCGAGATAGTGAGCCTGGACCTTAATGAAAGCCGGTTGAAAATAAGCAAAGTTGAAAGAAGCAAGGGACCTTCCTTCCACTCCATTAATGCAGACTTGACAGGCAGAGACGGACTGCAGAAAAGGAAAGAATTTTTGCTGCAGTTCCTAGAAGTGCAGCCGTTTTCCAAGATAACATAACAAATGGTATTTGCTCTACAGAATGCTTGTCACAGAACAGAAGGTCAGAAAGGGGGGAAATCCAAATCACCTTCAGAGGCTGAGAGTTCTGTCAATGATAAAATTGTCAAGAGGGATGTTATCAAGATGAATATAATTACTAAATATGTTGCAAGAAGGTGGCTTCTTTGGAAATAGGTGTCTATCTAGGTGAGTCGGCCGAGTGACTCTGAAATAACAGCCTGAGCTAAAGGTTATCAGGGAAGAAAATTAAACTAAAGCTTGCCGCTGAAATTCAGACTCTCCCCTATTCGTTCTGCTGACAAGTTGGCTCTCCGGTTTCATTTGTGCTTAGCGGTACATCACTATGAGATGCTGCTGATTGCAGCTCCTTTTGGTAACATCCTTTGGTTCCTCAGCTCCCCTTCATTCCCAGTCGAGATGCTGTGTGCAATTTTATTCTATCTTAAAGATGGAAAAAAGTGGGTTTAAAAATATTTAGGTACCATCTTAAAGGTGCACATTTCATGGCCCAGTAGAATGACAGTTTCAAGATTTCACACCCCAATAAAAAGGTTCCAATGTAATCATTCAAAGTGTGGAGTAGAATCGCAAATCTGGGACTAAGGTGCTTGTTTGTCACTTTACATGATTTAGGGACAAGTGTACATTCGCTAGTAGAGAATCTCTTGATTTAGAATTTATCGTTTTTGGAGTTTACCAGCATATCATAAGTGAAATTTTCTAACGAATATCACTCAGAAATCCTAATTTATCATCTAATACTAGTTTTAAAAATAAAGATCCTTAAACTTAAATAAACAAGGTGCCATGTTGATGAATAAACACACTGTGATAAAAATCTTAAATTATGAGCTTTGTACTAAATGTTTCAGTGAATAATGAAATGGTCTGAAATAGATTCAGGGACCACAGAGTGCTTTGCAATCCTCACCGTGGAACTTTTTTTAGTGCATTCTCCTCTCTGAACCCAGTGTTGGACCCTGGCTCAAGGGTGCCAACGTGTCCCGGTGGTCGCCCCAGAGACTCAGACCCCAGACAGGCAGATGCAATTAGCAAGAGGGTTTATTGAACGTTTGCGCAAACGGGCTCTCCGCCTCCGAGGAGGAAGAGAGCCAAGATTAGCAATTACAGGTATCTTTTAAAGGTAAAAGAAAAAAAACTGCTTAAAGACAAAAGAACCGTGGGAGTCGCATAGCATTCAGGTTACCGATTTCTCAGAAGGTCAACATGAACCTATTCAGGGACATTCCAATCAGGGAGTGGGGGGAAATGGTTTTCTTATCACAAACAAAATGCTTTTTGTTGCTAAAACTTCAGGAAGGCACCTGGATGGGCTGCCTCTGGATTAGGGCTGGTCCTATTTACAGGGGGGGTTTCTTCACCAGTACTTTGATTTACCTTTAATTTCTTTTGCACAATGTTTAATATGATAATAAAGCCCACTTCCTGAATGGAGGAAAATGGTAACATTTGTAGCTAGCCCTTGAATGGAGGTTTTCCTTTGTCTCTACTTAATGGTTTTAATCGTTCATACAAACATACAATGACTTTAGTAATTACGACATCATAAAAGACGCTATTGGGATTCCATAGAGGAATTCCAAATGGAGTCAGCCTGAAACCATTAACAGGCTCATAGGAAAAAATGTGAGGTATGGGGACAACTGTAGTCAAAGATGCACTGTGTGACTAGGAAACAAAACAAAGGCATTTGAGGGAAAAAAAAATTACTTGTTTTGTTGCCTCAGACATGTTATTTCTCTTTACACCTTTTTCTATTTTCTGAACTACAAAGGACCTTACGGAATGTGTTCTTCAGCATTTCAAGAAAAATATTGACCATAAACATTCATAATGGTACATATTTTCTAAGAATATGTCCAAAAAATATCTCAGAAATAAAACCCTTTTTACCAAACCTTTTCTATTATAAACTTTCTACCTATAAATCATGTTTTCTAGTTTCTAATGAAATTTATGCTCAAGTTAAGCCTCTTTAAAGTTAAAAAGCAATCATTTAAGAAAGTGGGTATATTGGTATCAAAAGTTAAACTAGCAATGCCCACATTTACCTTTCTATATATCCAAAATTGAGAAATTTACTGTTTTTAATTAATATCGCTACCAGTATAATATGTGCAAAATCACCGAACAATGAGGCATAAGAACAAAAGTGTACACACATTGGAATTTCTAGATTGAGAGCTAACTCTGTTAGCTGAATTTGGGAATCACGAGATTAATAAATTACCTATTGGGTTTGAGCAAATTTCTCAATAACCACTCAATGAAATTATTTGCCAGCTACTTGAAAATGTGTTATTCTGTGGACTCCAGAAGATGGTATTCATGTGATCGGATCGTTTAGTCTTGTAATTTATCTTTGCTTGTTGATACCAGAAGCATACCGCTGGTTTTTGAAGATCAGAAACGAATGGTTTAATGGGCACCCACTTTGCTGTTAAGACATTGATGTGTCAAAGAATTCATACCAAACTTTATTTTCCCCATCTAACTCACTTGTAGCAGTCGAACGCTTTGATGCTTCATTAGAACTAGTCTCCCAGATGACGGGGTTCCAAGTCTTGGGTTCTATCCTCAGCTCTGTAATTGACTCACTGTATGAGGTAATAAGATGATATTTGTAAAGCACTGCATGGATCTCAGATGAAGAGAACTATGTAAATAGGAAGTACTGCCATGAGTTAACGGCTCCCCATAGGCTTTGAAGTCAATAGGACATTCAGTTGAATAGAAAGTAGAGCAAGTTCACATTTTGACTGCTGCTTAGCTGGAGACCATTTAATTAAGAACCATTTGGGGGGATTTTCCTTAGCATTCTAATGAAATTCAATCCGTCATGCTTATTATCGCAGTACCCATGCTCATCCCTGCTGGCTACAGGGAATGTGGGTGACCACCCCTCCTTCCTAGGGCATTGTAGGTGGCACATCATAGGCTCAACATCCCATCCCATCCCATCATTGTGGGCATGGATAGCTTTGTAGTTTTCATCGATGGATCTTCAGGTCAAGTTTGTGCTTATTCATTCTCATTGAGATAGATGCACTCTGATAGATCCATATGCATCTTAGAACTTGTATCTGAATTAAGGTATAAATGTTGATATTTAAGATCTAAAGAAATTAGACTCGTTGAGCACTCAGCAAACTTCTAGAGTCAGGTATGTTAAAAAGAATAATACAACCTTCCAGTTTCTATGTGAATTTTAGAACGTCCTACAGCTGGGGAAGAGAATGAACAGGACCTCTGGATAATTAAGCATCTCATAATGAGGACATGTTTTTGAAATGCGTACCACAGGAAATTAAGAAAGCTTTGGATGAGCAGCATGAGGATGTGAAACATCAGCCATCTGCTTTCATTTAAGACCTACACTTATCCACATTGCCTCTGGCCCCTAGGCCTCTGGAGAGAAGAGAGAGAGAGAGAGAGAGAGAGAGAGAGAGTGTGTGTGTGTGTGTGTGTGTGTGTGTGTGTCAGAGAGAAAGAGAGACAGAGAGAGAGAGGGAGGGAGGGAGGGAGGGAGGGAGAGAGAGGAGCCGGGGGCATCTGCGGAAAAAGGAAGAAAATCTCACCTTGACTGTCTTGAAAGATTGAAATCAGTGGGGTCCTATCTTGAGCCTATACTGATTTAGCTTTGCCTAACTTCCTTATAATTCACAGAGAAAAGTAGTTACATATTAAGTACCTCTCTTGTTCGGTTCTTATATAGCTTACATAAAATTTCTGCAGATTCTACTCCAAATATCCCTGAAGCAGTGCCAGAAGTCACATCCTCTAGTATGTCCTCTACAATAAATTGACTGGCTTAGAGTTACTATTGATATAAATCATCAATTTTCTATTAAGGTTCTTTATTTCCTTTCGGTCTGGATAGATGTATTTTTCTACGACATTTGCAGGATATAGAATACTATTTAATTCACTTAAGTCCAGTTAAATCCAGCTTACGCAGCACCCCCACTACCTACCTGCTTAATGATATTTGAACAGAATCATTAGTTAGACAGCTTATCTCCTTCATTTGATGGTGTGAGCATCTTGTGGGTACAGGACCAGGTCTAAAGGTCTACAGAAGGCCCTAACCTTGTTTTTTTGGTGCTCCCACTCATGACTTCTGCCTCTTCAGTTGTCAGTGGCACTCTTCTCTGGGGGTCCTCCGTGATTTGTTGTTATAGCCAACTCTTAGCAAGCAAAGAGTTGACTCTCACAGTTAGTGAGATCAACAGAAGCTCAGCTCCAGAAGACATTTTTCATAAGTGCATAGAATTCACTAGGTGGGTCAACTGTTGGACCCTGGCTCACGGGTGCCAACGTGTCCAGGTGGACGCCCCAGAGACTCAGACCCCAGACAGGCAGATGCAATTAGCAAGAGGGTTTATTGAACTTTTGCGCAAACGGGCTCTCCGCCTCCGAGGAGGAAGAGAGCCCCGATTAGCAATTACAGGTATCTTTTAAAGGTAAAAGAAAAAAAAAACTGCTTAAAGACAAAAGAACCAAGGGAGTCGCATAGCATCCAGGTTGATTTCTCAGAAGGTCAACGTGAACCTATTCAGGGACATTCCAATCAGGGAGTGGGGGGAAATGGTTTTCTTATTGTAAACAGAATGCTTTTTGTTGCTAAAACTTCAGGAAGGCACCTGGATGGGCTGCCTCTGGATCAGGGCTGATCCTACTTACAGGGGGGGTTTCTTCATTCCCTCCTCTTTGCTTGGGCTGATTTTAACCTTAAAATCTTAGGGAACATTTATTTTTTTCAGTTTGGAGGGCCCGACATTGTTGAGTTAATACCAGAGCTTGGGTAATAGACAATCTTTCTCGGACGAAATGGAGCAGCCGGTTGAGGATGCAGGGGCTAAAAGTTAGGAGCAGGAGCAGGATAACTAGAGGGCCCATAATGGTAGAGATTAGGGTGGTCATCCAGGGAGACTGGTTAAACCAGCTTTAAAACCAGCCCTGCTGGGCCTCCAGGTCCCTTTGTCTTTTATTTAGCCTATCCCTGAGTTTGGCCATGGAGTCCCTGATGACTCCAGAATGGCCTGCATAGAAACAGCATTTTTCTCCTAGGGCTGCACACAGTCCTCCCTCTTTCAGGAATAGTAAATCCAAGCCTCTCCTGTTTTGAAGTCCTACTTCTGAGAGTGAGGTGAGGGACTGTTCTAACTTAGAAAAGACTGCTCTAGTGCCCGTAGATCCTCATCTACAGCTGCCTGGATTTCTATATAACGTCGTGAGCCCTGGATCAGAGCAGCTGCGCCAGTACCCACCCCAGTAGCGACCCCTAGTCCCAACATAACGGCTAGGGTTAGGGAGACAGGTTCGCGCCAAAAACGGGTGGGATGTTCATCATACTGACTTTCTAGAGTTTCAGCAGGGTGATAGAACACCCTGGGTATGATCTGCACCATGACACAGAAGTCGTTTGAGCTATTTAGAACCTTAGCTGACACACAGGGGGTGAGGACTTTGTTGCATGCCCACCAAGTTCCCGAATGGGGCTCCAGGTAAGAATCAGTCCCCAAAATCGGGGTGATAGTGTTGCAGAGTCCCTGGTAGCCCTGGGGGGGTGTTCCTATGCAGATTACCTGTCCTGAAACTTCTGTAAGGGTGAGTTGTGGTTGGGAGTCGGGTGTGCATCCCTGAGTGCTAGTGATGTTATTATAGGTCCCTGGAGTAGCAATTCCCTCATAATAAGGGGGGGGGGGGATGCAAGGCAGAGCCAGCAGGATTTAGTTACATCGGGGCTGGTTCGATTAAGGGCCAGGAATGCCCCTATTAAACAGTCGTTGTCCCGTTTTGGGTGACGACCGAGTGGTTGGAGTGACCGAGAAGTTAGTGGGTGTGGCACTCCCTGCGGCTAGGGCCGGGGCTGTTAGTTTAGCAGGAGCTCCTTGTTCCCCGTGTTAGGCCCGATCACCACGGGGTCTGGGGATTCTATTTTTAGTTTAATTCTGAATATAAAACCACCATCTGTTCTTTCTTTGTATAACCTGAGTCCCCACTTATATCCATTGGGCCAGTAAGTAGCCCTTTTCCCGGGCTCCGTGAAGGATGTCGGTAGGGGATGACACCACCCTTGGCAGGGCCCATAATTAAGGGTTTTCCATTTGCTAAATGTCGGGTGAGTATAGTTAGCCTTGACAGTGATGTAATCCCAGGAGGAGGAGGGCCTCCATTCTGTGTCCCCCGTAGTCTTGCACCCCCAATTTTTACAATAGAAGTATTCCCCTCCTCCACAGGTGGGATTTAGCCTGCGATCTCTGTGGTACCCAAGACAGACATAAAAGGGAAGAGTGCTGAGCATGGCCCTTCTGTCAGGCGTGCCACATCCTCCCCATGGGTCTAATCCCAGTAGCCCCGGGGGGCTTTCTCGGTTAGGGGCTCTAGAGGTGTCGAAGTATCCCTCTAGGTCCCATGGGCTAGGGGCCCCTATGGTTAGCTTGCATAGGTCAGGATATAGGTTAGGCTACCAGGTTCCCACGGGGTCGGTCTTAGTTATAGACCAGACCTCGTCACCCCCAGACGTTAGTACCTGCCAGGTTAACCTTTTGAGGGCATGAGGGTCACCTTTGGCGGAGGTGAAGAGCGCTAGGAGAGGTAGGAATATAACAACTGTCATTGAACAATTTTTGAAAGTCTTATCTTGAGCAGGTTTTGGGTGCGATGGAGCTTCCATTGGGGTGGCTCGTCTGGTCCTTCCTGGCTGGCGTCAGCGGTGCTCGTTGATGGGGCGCACTTGACGTGTGAGGCGTGGACCCAAGCAGCAATACCGTCTACTTTTAGGGCGGTTGGGGTGGTCAGTAGTACAGTGTATGGGCCCTTCCAGCGGGGCTCAAGCATCCTGGACTGATGTCTCCTGACGTAGACGGAGTCACCGATCCGGAATAGGTGTGGGCCAGTTGCATCTCCGGGGCGGTAGACAGCTGCCAGGGGTCTCCAGATCTGGCGCTGGATAATCTGGAGCGCCTTTAGCCTGTCCTGTAAACCGGGAGTGTTAGCAAGAGGGTCAATAGCAGAATCTAGTAAGTCCGTTACTGGTGGGGGACCTCCATAGAGAATCTCGTAAGGAGTTAGCCCATGGCGCGCGGGAGTGTTCCGGACTCGGAACAGAACCATAGGGAGGAGTTGGACCCAGTCTCTAGTGCCAGTCTCCAATGTCAATTTGGTTACGGTCTCTTTAATTGTTCTATTCATTCTTTCTATCTGCCCTGAGCTCTGGGGTCTGTATGCACAATATAATTTTTAATTTATCCCCAGTAATCTGGCCACCAACTGACTTACCTGGGAGACGAAGGCGGGGCCGTAGTCCGACCCTATTATCTTGGGCAGTCCAAACCAGGGGAAAATTTCTTCTAGGATTTTCTTGACAAGCACCTGGGCAGTTTCTCATTTGGTGGGGAAGGCTTCTGTCCATCCACCTGTGGGCCTAGTGCAGCGGCTCATGCTGTTTCATCGGCCATCCTGTTCCCCTCTGCTACTGGGTCGTTGCCTCCCTGATGCCCCGGACAGTGAATTATCTACCACGGCCGCCCCGGCTTTACGTTCACCATTTCGTAGAAAGATACTCCCCTCGGTGTACCAGGTTGCTTCAGCATCTGGCAAAGGCTGGTCCGTCAAGTCCCCTCTGGTGCCATGGACCTCGGCTAGGATCTGGTGGCAATCATGCATTGCCAGGGAGGGGGACTCGGTTTCTGGAAGCGAGGTGGCCGGGTTTAGGGATGTAGCCGTTCCGAACCGTATCTGCTCGGAATTCAGTAACATGGCCTGATAATGGGTGACCCGAGCGTTTGAGAGCCATCGATCAGGGGGCTGGCAGATGACTGTCTCTATGGCATGGGCGGGGGGCACCACAGTGAGGGGTTGGCTGAAGGCCAACTTATCTGAATCTTTAACCAGGACTGCCGCAGCCGCTATTATTCGGAGACATGGGAGCCATCCTGCAGCCACGCTGTCTAATTTTTTTGAAAAGTATGCCACGGGCCTTTTCCAGGGTCCCAGTTTCTGAGTTAGGACCCGTTTGGCTATTCCTCAGCGTTCATCAGCATATAGCACAAATGGCTTGGTTACATCTGGGAGGCTCAGGGCAGGGGCGATCAATAAGGCCCTTTTTATTTTGTCAAAAGCCAATTGTTGCTCCTTTCCCCAGTGGTAGGGGGTGTTGGATTTCGTGAGAGGATATAGGGGAGCCGCCAGCTCTGCAAACCCGGGTACCCAGAGGCGGCAGAACCCGGCACTGCCAAGGAACTCTCGTAGCCCTCTGGCATCAGTGGGTGCTGGGATCAGGGCTACAGCCTTTTTGCCGCCCTCCGTCAGCCACCTCTGGCCTCCTTCCAGGAGATATCCCAGATAGGTCACTCATCTCTGGCCTATTTGGGCCTTTTTGGCGGAGGCCCTATACCCCAGTCCTCCCAGTCTCTCGAGCAGGGCCCCCGTACCTTTTACACAATCCTGTTCTGTCTTAGCCGCTATGAGCAAATCATCCACGTACTGCAGGAGAACAAGGTCCGGATGGCCAACTCCGAATTCTGCCAAGTCCTGATGCAAGGCTTCGTTGAACAAGGTGGGGGAGTTTTTGAATCCCTGTGGTAGCCTTGTCCAAGTGAGTTGTCCTGAGAATCCCCGTCTCAGGATCTTTCCATTCAAAGGCAAAAATAGGCTGGCGTTGAGAGCTTAACTTTAGGCAAAAGAATGCATCTTTTAGATAGAGGTCAAGGGTCCTTCTGCCTCAGTTAAAACTGAATGTTGAGCTCCCGTAGCAACCAGGAAGGTCACTGGTTGACCCCCCCCCCACTTTAAGGGTTATCTGAGGCTGGGGGGGGCTCCTGGCCCTGACACCCCTAATCTTCATCCTCTAGGGACAGAACGGGAATGGGCTTCTTCTTAGGTCCCTGCGTTTGGCCCTTCTTTGGACAATCTTTAACCCAATGCCCTTTTTCCTTGCAGTAGGCCCTGGTGGCTCAGTGGTTTAGCACCACCTTCAGCCCAGGGCCTGATCCTGGAGTCCGGAATCGAGTCCCATGTCGGGCTCCCTGCATGGAGCCTGCTTCTCCCTCTGCCTGTGTCTCTGCCTCTCTCTGTCTCTGTCTCTGTCTTTCTCCGTGTCTCTCATGAATAAATGAGTAAAATCTAAAAAAAAAAAAAAAAAAGAAAGAAAGTGAATTAAACAAAGATAGAGTGAGGGGTCCAGACAGGGTTGCCACTGAGGGCTTATAGGGTTGGTCTTTTATTGAAAAAGCCTAATCAGGGAACCTAAACACTTTTAACATATCTATTGACATCACCATTGAGTAGGGGCTAGTGATAACATCTTCAATGGCTTACTTCCTTTGTAGAGTCCCATAAGTCTTTGGTGGTCACAACTGGCTGTTGTAACAAGACACCCTCCCCACCCACATCTAGGGCTGGTTGGTCTGGTTTGTTCCTTTATCTCCAGTTTCCTTACACCTCAGCATTTTGGGGATTTTTGTGAACCTGCTTCTGTAGCCCCCTCCTAGCCTTGCTTAGCCCTGTTTGTCCCTAACTCAGTTCTCTCTGTAAAGATGGTTCTACCATTGAACAATCTTCGGAAACTAATCTAATCCTTAGGAAATATACCTTGCATGTGAACTAAGTAATTAACCACCAACTGGTTATGGTGAAAAGATATATAAATGTATATAGATAATATTTTTGTTTCTAGATAAAATATAAAATTATATATGAGTAATTAATTTCACATATAATTAATTATATAATTATATATTTTATATAATTATATTTTATCATATATAATTAATTTCATATATTTTATATGTAAAATATAAAATTGCATATATAATTTATGATATATTATTTTATATATTTACTTATTTTATATATACAAAATATAAAATATCTATAATTAGTTATATATTTCTATATAAATCATATATATAAATTAATATACATAAGTTATATATATTTATATTTATAAAAATCTCAAGAATAAGATACCAGCTTTAAACTTTGGAAACTATTGGAATTGGAGAATATAACTAGGCGGGGAAAAAAGGTGGGCTCTATGTTGTGAGATAAACAAAAACCTATTTGCACCAGGTCATCTATCCTATTTTTTAGCATTAAAAATCAGTGGACACTTTTTGTTGCAAGATTTTCCAAATATAAAGAAGAAAACAAACTGTACCTGCAATGTCCTTATTCAAATAACTGGCTGGTTTTCAAGTTTATTGTAATCTTTTATTTTCCTTTGCCTATTCATGTATGAAAAAGCTATCATTTCACATTCTGGTTTTTCACTTTTAGAAAACTCCCCATCTTTTTAAATGTTTCTAAAAAAATCTTTAGAAAGTTGTAAAATGCCATCATGTCCATGTACCATGATCTATTTAGGCAATATCCAATCAGTAACAGTATTTCCTCAAATTTCACTATAATAAATAATTCTTTGATTTAAAAAAAACCCCTTGTACCTGATATTCTGCTCACATTGCTAATTATTCCTTTACTGCTTTTGAAGGAGGCTAATGATCCAAAATACATATGTTCACGGTCCAGGAGATACATCCCTATTTCTTTGTCGTTTTGTGAATGTTATGGAAGTTTAGCATCTAGAGAGATGGGTAAGGAACAGAAGCACATTTGAGCTGTTGCAGGAAACAGAGGGCACCTCCCTCTGGGGGAGGGTGTGGGGACCCTGGTAGGCACTGAGGAGAGCATGCAGCTGGCCTGATGGGTGGTCCCCAGCTTCTGGAGGCAACATGTCTGCAAGATGTGTGGTCATTCACCTTGACTCTCCACAGAAAGGTTTTCTCAGCTTCTCTATGAATGGCTTGGAAAACAACATTCCGCTAAGTTGTCAAGTTTGCTTTCCTGGGTCAGTGGCTAAAGTGAGTGGACTAGCCTCTCCAGTCTAGACTCCACAACTCCAGAACAAGACCAGGCTGGATCAGAGATATTTTTCAGTGCATTTTAAAGTGTGTAAACATGAGGGACGACTCTGAGCAGAAGAGGGATGGGGTATTGGCTTGGAAGGCCCGGCAGAGTGGAACTGTGCATCTAGTAGGACATTAATGAGCCACTAAACATGCCTTGGAGTTTCCTTTTTCTGTATAATGTAAGATTATTGTATTTAGTTTCATGACCTTTTAATGAATCTTTTACTCCTTTGATGAATTTCCTGAGAAGAAAATTGAGATCATTCGATTCATTTTAGTAATAGTCAATTGTTTTATAGACATATTACCATAGGATAAATAAAATTTGTAGAAAAATTAACAAATGAGAAATGAGAATTCTAAACCATCAGTTTTTAGTTACATGCCAATGAGAGCAATATAGATTGAATTAAAACATATTTTTATTTCTAACTAACTTCTGCCCCCAACGAAAATTGGACTACATTGATTTTTTCATAAGTGATGAGAGGTAAGAGAGCTTGGGTGTGTGTATAATATCTGTGGATATCTGTGCGCATAAAGAAATGCTTATTTTTTCAGGAGAAATGAGTCTGGCTTTCTCTGGAAATTTCCCAAAGTTATTAAAAATATAAATGAAACCTGCACTCACTATTTATTAAACTTTAAATAGAATATTTTAATCTATTAGCATAGTGAGAAATCATATTATTATACATGTTTTTTTTATTTATTTGCATTGATTGAAGCATTTACACCATTGTTTTTAAGAAGACAGCATGAATTTGACCAATGTTACCAAATTCTGGTGTCCTTTTGTCAGAAAAAAAAGCTGCACACCATTGTGACCTATAGTATACTAAAGTCCAAAATTAAAAATAAATACTATCCAGAAACCTTTGCATTTGTTGACTTTGCAAACAACATTGTACGTTCATGTATTATCTTATTTGCTTTTATTTTTTAAAAAAGATTTTATTTGTTTATTTATGAGAGACACAGAGAGAGGCAGAGACACAGGCAGAGGGAGAAGCAGGTTCCTCACTGGGAGCCTGATGTGGGACTCAATCCCAGGACCCTGGGATCACACCCTGGGCTGAAGGCAGACGCATGACCACTGAGCCACCCAGGTGCCCCTATATTATTTGTTTTTAAAACAACCATAGGAATTGGATGCTTTCCAGATAGTAAGCATAAAAAAAATTAATAAATAAAGTGACGCCTAAAAACAAACAAACAAAAAAAGAAATAAAGGGATGCCTGTGTGACTCTGTTTTTTCAGCGTCTGATTCTTAGTTTTGGCTCAGGTCATGAAGTCAGTGTCCTGGGATGGATCCCTGCATCAGCTCTATGCTCAGTGGGGGAATTTACTTGAAATTCTTTCTCTCCCCCTCAGTCTTCTCCACACCCCCCCTCACTCCCACACTCTTTCTCTATGTCTAAAATAAATAAATAAATCTTTAAAAAAAGAAATGAATAATTCTAATTTGAAAAGTAGTAGATGCATAATTGAGTCCGTAAATTTATAAACGAATAGTTTCAATACAACATTCTGACTCTTCAAAAGTAGCACTATCAAGATAAATAATACAAACAGTCCAGGCCATTATGAATAAAGATCTGCTTTAAACATCAAGAAAGGGAAGAGGAGTCAGCACTTACTACTGACCTGCCATATGGCAGGAGTTGTGCTGGACATCTGTATGTCAGTCAGAGCTGCAGCGTTTATTATGTTCACTCACAGAGAAGGAAGTCGGAGCTTCCAAGTTTCCATGACCTACTCAACGTGGTAAATACCACCCTATATTTCCCAAGGACGTTGAATTTTGGGCTATGATATCCTGCTTCTCTTTCTCATCCTCTCTTATACTTTGGTTATTTAGTTTGAGGGGGAAAGGGGGGAAGTATTTGCACAGGATTGATCTGCTGGCAAGTCACGGCACCGGAAGGTCACATAACAATTTGACTGAGGCTGCCCTATCCCTTGTGGGTTCTAATGTTTTCCTTAGCAACTAGCAAACAGCACACCTTACATTGGCTCCGACGGCAGAGGGATGTTGGCTTATAAAACATCTGGGATACAGACCTGGCTTGAGCCTAAGACTCATGGTTTCTTCAGAGCTGTGGCTCATTTTCTCCAGGATTCATTCAGCTCTTCATCATCTGTTGGCCAGTGGCTTCTCATGAGGCGTTGCTCGTGATAGAGCCATGGCTGCTAGAAGCCCCAAGAACTACATGGTTCTACACTCAATAGCCAAAGGGAGGGAAGACATTTTCTTTCCAGCTATTGGACATTGGCTGTGAACTTCCTATGATAGGACCAGCTTAGACCACATGCCCAGACATATGGACACGCAATCACCTCGGTCAGGACAACATGGCAGCTTGATCAGAGTAGGCCACGTCCTGGCTGTTGGGAGGCACATCCATTGCTAATCGGCTTATGCTCACTGAGGTCTATGTCTGCACTGGAGCCACTTCACTGAAGTGTGAAAACGGGAGGAGCTGGGGTTTTAAGGAGAAAGAGGGAACTGGAAGCAGGGTAGGTGGGTGGGGGGCAGCAGGGAAGCCCACTGAAATTAGCAAGTCATTTTGCTTCTTCAATTTACCTTAAGTCGAATAAGGCAGTGCCTCTTATCAAATTTAAGAATATGGAGTAGAAGTGAAAAACGAGGTTGCATACATCTGTCCCTCTAGATATTTGGGGTCTTCGTATCACATTCTTTCTCTCATTTACCAAAGACAATCCACTTGTCGAGGAGGAGGTACCTTTTGAAGAAGCCTTATTAGCAGTTCTTGCCCATGTCAAAAAAAAAAAAAAAAATGTGTTTCCATCCTCATTATTCAGAAGAGACAAATGTATTACTTTCTATACATATGTGCGTGTGTGTGCTTTGCCTTCTTATATCCACATTAAAAACTAGCTAGAGATGTGTTGGCCCGCCGTCAGCTCGGCTCACTCTCCCCAATTCCACTCTGGTCTCCTCTTTCCACCCAGGTGGTGATTTAATGCGCCTTCCCCGAGCCGTCAAGTGTGAAAGCTCAGTGATGAGAACATGGTTTCTCACTGCATGTCGTTTCAGAGAGTGAAGGAATTCACAGGAAAGTACATTCTTCTTGGGGACTAACATTAGTAGGGGTGGGCTTGAGGTTGAATTAAGTGACCCAACGCTTTCAGATTCATATTACTTCTTAGACTCATTTTTCTCAGTAGAATTCTCCTTGTAAAATCTTAGTGACAAAATATCGCCTATTTTTCAGCTTCAGCTGAGTGACCAGGCCGGCAGCATGCATTTTTTGCAGTGCACAAATTGATCTGAAATGATTCTAAGCACAGTGCTGATTCAAAATACACCATTTAAATTTATCGCTGCCCTTTTACCTAACACCACGCAACCTTTACATGATTTAAGAAATATATTTAAGTCTTTCAGGCTGTACTGTTTTAGTCACATCATTTGCATACATTAATAAGAATGCTTGAAGGATCTTCAAATTTACAAGCTGTTATATCTACTATTCTAGAAATGTAGTTTTAAATCTGCATTTTTATAGATAAAACAGCTAGCAATTAATTTGGGAAATGGCAATCCACTTTTAAAATCAATAAATGAGCATTTATCAATAAACTGCACATGCATTTTACATAATTTATGCACTTGTGCAAAAATCTTCATTTAAAGAAATGAAATAGTTATAGAACCCAATACATTTCAGATTCAGTAAACATTCTTTGAGTGTCTGGGCTCTTTTAGATAGTTTTGTCATTCAATCCTCCTACCGCCTCAGTAAGAGATGATCTCTGTGGGGAAAAAAAAAAAAACAAAAAAACAATCACTAGAGAAGAAAGAAGAGTTAGAAGCCTTACTGTATTTTTTGTAGAATGAAAAACATTTTCCCTGGACCCAAAATTGGAACTTTGGGCTTGCTGTAAAGGTTAGATTCATCAAATTCCAGAATAGAGATGGGTAGGTATGGGAGTATGGTTAGTCTAAAAATACACAGAGCTGAATTACTTTCTTTTTTTTTTTTTATGAAGCACCGCTTCTTTTATTTTCTGAATTTCCACAATACTAAAGAGAAACTCAATAGTTTATTGTTTACCAAAAGTGAGCATGAGCCAAAAATAGTTTTAAAGCATTGAGCCTTAAGAAGGGTCCTTCTGAAGTGAGTGAGTGTGTGCGTTGCAACCGACATGCCCCCGTCCCCGGGTGGGGGGCCTGTGTCTCCCCCGGGAGCCCATCTTCTGCAGACTAAGGAAACCTCCTCTCCTGGGTGTTCAGTTAAGCAGCATGGCACAGGCAAGCGGTATGCAATGTGTCCCGAGAGACCCCTGTAAAAGGACTGTGTAAGTGAGGTCATCTGGGCAAGGACTAGGGCTGCAGAGTTCACAGTAAGTGGAGCATCCGCTGAGGAGACCTGGGCGGGCAGATCATGGTTGTCACAGTTGCACGGGGTTGGTTGGTGGACCCAGTCTGGGGACACAGGGCCACTCGTGTGTTAAGCGTCACTGGTTATTAAGTGCTCACAGTGACGGGATGTGAGGCTAGGACAGGGGACACACGTGCCAGCAAAACCGGATCCTGATCACAAGGGACTAAAAATCACTTGGTCAAATCTGATGAGTGGAGCGTGACAATCGTGCTGAGAGCACTTTGAATCAACGTGTTGTTAGCAACAGGCCTCCCCAGAAACATCTCTGTCTGCTTCCAGTGCCTTATGCTGAAACGTTCCATTATCTGTTTCCAAGATAAATACACAGGCAGCATATTTATTTGATGGTGAACTCTAGATTCCTGCCTTCGCTTTAGTATCTGCGCACATTATCAGATTCCTTCAAATAAACTCTTTCTGAAATTCACTGACCATGAATTTTATACTAACTATGAACTACCAGGTTCATATGATAAATGATAGTAAATACATGGTAGTTCTTAAGTCACCAAACACATTTCTTCTCTGTAGATGTTATGATTGCATCTCACCTGTTCAGTCAGTCTCTAATTCCTGTGCGTGCGGAGAGGTGTGTGTGTGTGTGTGTGTATTATTACCAAAGTAGTCAGCATGCACTCTTTTAGTTATTTACCATGTCTCTGATCGCATATAAAATGGAAGGCAAGGATTGCATCTCTTTTATTTTATTGCCACTAATGTTTTATATCTAAGGCGTTAATACATAATTTCATTAATCTCAACATTACGGTGCAACATCAAAATGCCACATGTTATATGTCACCTTAGAGCCTTTCTTCAATCTTCTCCTTCCCTGCCTTCCTTCTCTCATTCTCTCCTTTTCCCCCCTCATCAGTCTTGAGCATCTATCAGGTGCCAAGAGCTCTGCTGGGTTTCAGGAGCGTAGTGATCAGGGAAGGCCGGACTTCAGCTGGAGAGAGAGATTAATGGATGATCTCATGGGGAAATGTAAAATTGCAGCAGTGATACAGACTCTAAACACAACTTACTCAGGGGCTATGGGGGCATAAAACGGGGAAAAAGCGTTAAGTGGGTGTATTTGATTTGGTCTAAACTATAAGGAGAACTTTCAGGAACAAAATTATTGTGGTTTTGGAAAGAAAACATGACTAGAGAGAAATAGAACGTGGGGATGGGGAGGGAGACAGAGATGAGGAGAAAGAGTCAGACTGTTGTGGGACAGAAGGACATCATCATAGTCAAGGTCCTTTTGCAAAGTGATCAATCTGCTAAAGGGCATAAAGGAAGGCCTCACTGGTCACAGAGCAGCAGACTAAGGGAAGGAAGGTTGGGACACAGATGTGGGCCTCGGGACAACTGAATGGCATCTGTAGGCTCCTTAGATGATAGGGAAAGGTGCATTTATGGAGGGAGGTGGCTTGGAGGGTAGACTGGTGCGGGTGTGAGTGGGAAGGACCACAGGCAGCCGGCTGACAGGCGAGCAGAGGCAGCCAGCCCTGGAAAGTACGAGAGGCTCTTGCAAAGCAAAATGAGCAGGATCCGGAGGCAGACGGAACGGGATTGTTGAATCCTGGGTGATGACCCACGGCAGCAGCAGAAGGCCCGCGAAGCCCACGCAGGGTGGCCAGGGCAGTGGGCGGCCGGGACCCAGACACCCCCTGGCAGGTGGACACAGGGGCTGGGCCGGGAGCACCGACGCCACCTGTGTGGTGTCCACGCGCAGGGTGGCCGGGTGGGTTGTAAAGGACAGGAGTGGGAGGTGCTGAGTGCAGCGCCCTGGAGCCCTGGTGTCTGCCCAGGTCCGTGGTCCCACAGGTGCACAGGGGTTGCCTGCTGCTGGGACCGAGCCCGACTTGCACCAGCTGCTCCTCCGAGCCGGGTGTTTCCCTGTCACCTCCCTCCCGTCTGCTAATGCAGGACCCCGGTGTGGGGCACACAGATGCCCCAGGGTCATGACCTGTGCTCCTAGAATCCCTGGGTGAGCACCATGGATTTCTGTCCCTCTTCTATACACATGGGACGGGGACGGGGTGGTTTTGTATTCATACAGATTCTTCTGCCCACCCTTCCAAGCCTCCTTTGCTTGGGGAGTGTTGACAGCTTTTACACTCCCCTGAAGCCAACACCTCCCCTCCCCGGGCCCCGCCTCACGCAGCTTTGATGTGAGAGACAAGGTCCTAGGGAAGTTTTCATCTGAGAGATCTCAAGAGATCAAATGATTCCTGAAATGGGTTCTGTTAAACGAGGTCAGACCCCTGTGCAAATAATCCTGAGAGCACCTGCCTGTGTCAGCTTTCTGGACTTCCAGGAGATGAGGCCGTGGAGGCCCAGCAGGAGTCTGGCAGAGAGGCTGCCACCTGGGACCCACGTGCAAGGGGGAGATGGGTCCCCAGGCCCTTGCGCTGCACAAGGCTGGTTCTTCTAGGCACACTTTACCCCCTGCCCTTGATGGTAGCCCGGCGTGCTCTCGGTGAGCCACCCGAGCCGTGTCAGGTGTTCCAAGCAAGAAAGGTGACATTTCCCCGGGCGGGGGGCCGCTCCGCACCCAGGAAAGCTGACCCACTCCAAAGCCAATCTAGGCAACTAGCGGAGTGTTTCTATCTTCTGGCTTTTAATGTAACTTGAAAAGACGAGGCACGGATGAAAGTCTTTAAATGTAATTTTTTCCCCCCTCTGGCTTCTTCAGGCTGATAACCTCCTGGAGAAGAAAAAAAAAATCATATGTAACCAACATTTCTTTCTGAGCAATGTGTCTTACAAGGTGAGATAAAATGGATCTGTTAATTAAATCTAGCCATGAAAACTGTTTCATTTTCAAACTTTTCCGTTGAATCTCTGTGCTGAGAGGGGCACTGTGGAGGATCATGTGGTTTGAGTCTATTCCGAGGCCAGGGATTCAGGTGGAGAGCAGAGAGTGAGCGGCCCCTATTTGGAAGCTGGCCAGCCGCCTTGGGCTGCTGTTGCCGCTGTTGTTTCAGAGCAATAGCCTTCCTGTCCTGTCTCCAGAATTATCCTACTAAACCTCTTCGACAAATGTTTATTGCCCCCCCACCCCCAAAGTTTCCATTCAGTGAGACAAGCAGACGCAGGGCCATGATGTCTGCATGTATGTGCGTGTGTGTGAGTGGAAAAATGACCAGTATCCGGGACAGGATGTAGAAAAGTGCACATGCTCGCACGTCCGTAGGGCTGACTCAGTAACCTGAGCTGGACGCGGAGTCACGGAGAAATTCTAGAACGTCTGTAGTGGCCAAGGATTGAGTGTTTCACCTGGAAGGAATAGAATCCCATGCTTCACAGATGCCTAAATTGTTCCACTGAATTCTTAGACTGAGTCCATTTGCCGACATAGCTGATTTTGAAGTCATGGTCACAGTGTTTAGTGCTATGCAGTCTTGCCGGGCGATATCTGCCTCCATCGTGTGCAGAATTATTGGTAGAGAAAAGCGTCCGGTGGGGGGAGCACGATGGAGCTTCTTTTTTTTTTTTTTTTGTATGATGGAGCTTCTTGATAATGTCATGGTCAGCAGGGAACCCCGATTTGTGTGTTCTGCGACTCGATGCAATGAATAGAGCTATCTTTTCATTAAAATCTACCCCCCACCGCCATACAAACGCATCCTTACACACACCTGAAAGTGGGCTGCTTGTGAGCCCATGAAACAAAGTATGCATTTCTTTGTATTTCAAGTGTTCGTCTCTGTTGTTCTTCAACTAGTTGACTCCAGTTGTATTCAGGATGTTTGGAGAGTCCTGAGTCCTGTCTACACGTGTCACAGTGTTTTCTGTACATAGGTTCATACTAGTAGTTGGATAGGCTTGTGCATGATGCAGACGGCATTTGCATATCGATATGTCAAAACTCAAGTCATAGGAAACTGCTAGAACAAGGATATGCCTCATTTCCCATCATAAGGGTGTGGACAAATATATAAAACATGACTTCCAAAGTTATCAGTTTTATTTTTTTTTAATTATACTATTACCTTTATGTGCAGATACTTAGAATATCATAAGGTAGCTCCTCCCAGGACTGTGCTGCTCCCACCACATTCAGATGTTGAAGCCGTAGCCCATATGTAATACTACTAGGGGGTGGGGCCTTCCAGAGCTAATTGGGTCTAAATGAGGTCCTCAAGGTGGGCCCTTATGATGGATTTAGTGCCCTCGTAAGAGGAGACATCAGAGCTCCTCCCTGCCTTTGCCGTCTGTCATGTGAGGCACCAGTAACAAGGTGCTGCCAGCAATCCAGGAAGCCGGCCCTGACCAAGGAACCAGGTTGGCTCTTACCTTGACCGTGGATTTCCCAGCCTCCAGAACTTTGAGAGATATCTATTATTTAAGCCACCTAATCGATGGTATTTTGCTATGGCAACCCAAACTTAGCATATTTGTTTCTTTTTTATTTATTATTATTATTTTTTAAAGATTTTACCTATATATTTATGAGTCACAGAGAGAGAGGCAGAGACACAGTAGAGGGAGAAACAGGTTCCATGCTGGGGCCCGATGTGGGGCTCAATCCCAGGACCTCGGGATCATGCCCTGAGCTGAAGGCAGGCGCTAAACCACTGAGCCACCCAGGTGTCCCACTTCTTTAAAAAAAAAAATGTTGTTTTATTTTTTTTTAAGATTTTATTTATTTATTCATGAGAGACACAGAGAGAGAGAGAGAGGCAGAGACACAGGCAGAGGGAGAAGCAGCTCCATGCAGGGAGCCCGATGTGGGACTCGATCCCGGGTCTCCAGGATCACACTCTGGGCTGCCGGCGGCGCTAAACCACTGCACCACCGGGGCTGCCCTGTTTTATTATTTTTTTAAGTGACCTCTATGCCCAACCTGGGGCTTGAACTCATGACCCTGAGATCAAGAATTGCATGCTCTATGGACTGAGCCAGGCTTGCGCCCCCACATTTGCTTCTTAACTATCCCAGACACACTTTCCTTGCCTCCTACTTGATTGATTAGGGAAAGAGTGTTTCATTAGGAGCTACTGTCTTGACAAGGTCATGAATAGGAGAAAGTGTGCCAGTCGACATAAAGGGCGTCAGAGCAGTGGGGGCGAGGCCACTACTGTTCTAAATCAGTGGACATGCTCAGCACATAGCAAGACACAGCAGAGTTAGAGGGACAGGATTCTAGTTGGGGCAAATTCCTGTGAGGGTAGCAGGAAAAACCACATCTTTAAACCTACCCTCAGAAAGATGCCCATGTGATTTTCGGTGATGTGGATGCCCCCCTGCCCCAGGCCCATTTCCCTGGTGGCAGAAGACTTCCTTTAGAAAAGATCCCAAAGGCTAAGTTTATCCACACACAGTGAACACTTTGCAGATTGTACTGCATTTTCTGCTAAGCGGCCCCAAAATTTATAAAGAATTCAATGCACGACTCCACCGAGGACGGAGCATGGGACACCTGGCCTGTCGTCCCCGTCGCATCTGGAAGCCACAGGAGCCGGGTGAGGTTATGTGATTTGGCTTTTAGTACATACCACTCTCCTTGGATGTCCTTCTAAATATTTTTATGGGAATCATTCTCCTTCTGGATCAACGCTGCAGCGCTCCCCCACCTCCAACCCCAAGAAGTTGGATAAAAATCACATAAAGATAGTCTTAAAAAATAAACAGAAATGCTCAAGTTATTAACAACAACACCACCACCAACAAAAGCTGACGGCTTCATACCCTAAGATGTTCAGAGCTTGAATCAAGGGTCGACCATTTCCATGAGGATATATAGTGTAGACCATGATGCTTTCTGAATATCAAGTGAGCTGCCCTCATAAAAGAGACAGAAAGGAAGGTGTGTGGTCTGAGAAATAAATACATACGAAATAAAGCAAACACAATTTTAAGAACGACAGATGCATTTGAGGAGGAGGCTGCCATAAAAGTGATGTGAGAGGAAGCTGGGCCTGAGTGTGGGGGGAAGGCAGGAGCCCCGGGAGGCTGTGGATAGAGGTGTTGCTCAACAGGGAGAGCCGGGGACCCCGACAGAGGCACCGAGGGGACAACACTGGACAAAAGATATTATAATATTTCTTAAGTGTCCCCAAGATAAAGCAAAAATGTAAATGCCTCCCAAGTAGCAAGAGTACGTCTCTTTGTGTCCCAGTCGCATATGTGATGTCTATGAGACACCGTCCAGGACCCCGGGAATTCCTGACCTCACTGAGCCAGCACCCTGGTTTGCTAGAAGCATCAGCAGAGGTTGCTTCCCCAGGCCCTGGGGCTTTGCGGGAGCAGCTGATCTGGCCTGAGAGCCAGGGAGGAATCGCTGGTGGGTGCTCATGGCAGATGGAGCCCCAGCCCATTTCCCTGAGGCTCTGCAGTGCCTGCCTCAGGATCCTGGAGGCCACCAGGCCTGCAGCCTTCAGCCCAGTGCTGCGGGGACACTCACTTCCCTCCGAGAAAGGAAACGTCCCTGTAGATGCTAGATCTTCAAGCTCCGTTACCTTTGACACAAAGGCGCTCCTCAGCTCTACAATCCACGCAGTAGACTCTGGCAAAACACATGAAAAGCTGTCGCACTGGAAAGAATATGCAGATGATAAAATGCACGAGAAAAGCATTGGACGTTATTAGGCATTGGGGAAAAACACATTAAACCCACAATGTGGGGATCCCTGGGTGGCTCAGTGGTTTAGTGCTGCCTTCGGCCCAGGGCGTGATCCTGGAGACCCGGGATCGAGTCCCACATCGGGCTCCCGGTGCATGGAGCCTGCTTCTCCCTCTGCCTGTGTCTCTGCCCCTCTGTCTCGGTGTCTCTCATGAATAAATAAATAAAATCTATAAATAAATAAATAAATAAATAAATAAACCCACAATGTGATATCATTGCCTGCTTAACATAAAAACTGGTGATAGAGCCTCCTCCGTGACAGAAACCAGCCAATAAATAAAGGGCTTCATCCAGGGGATTGGGAGTCCCTCCTCGCTCTAACGTTCTGTTGTCTTGTAAAAAGAGATCGTAGAATGTGAGACACAAAAACAAGGCTGGCAACGTGAAATGAAGGCTCACATCACCAAGAGGAACGAGAATCCTTGAGGTTGACCCTTGAAGTGTAGACACTTGGTATCTACAGCTGGAAAGAAAAAAAAAATTGCCATGTGTCTCCATATGGTCAGCAGCCCGCTTCATCATGCGCTTCGAGCCAGGCTGAGCGGTTGGCTTCCTTCTCCATATGAAGCTGGTTTTCAGTGGATTCTGTGCTGAAGCAGAGATAATTCTTTAAAAAAAAAAAAAAAGTCTCAACATGGAACAGGAAAAAATATTGTATAAGACTCCTTAAGAGTCACCTCATTTTTGTGTCACTACTGTGTCTGCTTCTGGCCAGCTCATTTTGGAGTAAAAACACTGGGACCTGTGTTTCCACGCCCTAACAGGTGTCCTGCCCCAGGGTCTAATAGATGGGGGCACTCGTCTGTTCCACGAGCCTGCATCCCCAGTGGGAAAGTGCCCGGGCTCCCTGGGAATCACGAAGTGAAGGTGTATGTGAAGAGTAATTGCATAAAGTCTAAGGCAAGGTAGAAATGTCCCCGAAAATAGAACACACACACACACACACACACACACACACAAGTGACTGTGGACGGGGATTTCATATTTCTGAAGAACACGACGTGAGAAACAGGAGTGGTCCAGGTGGACGTTGCTGGGCACATGAATACCATCCTTCCGTTAGCATTCACTGGGAGACCAGCAAAAGTGCATGAAAAACACAGATGGGCTTTTCACCATGGGAAGGCACCGGGCTACAGAAACCAAGTAGTTCGCCTGAGAAAAATAAAGAATTGGCGTTATGAAGACAATAGTGTGTCAGTGTGGTCTTTTCTGTAAAACCGCATCCTTTTCCTCAGCAATTTCAGGAACAATGCGTGTTCCTAAAGATTGTCCCCTGTGCCTCTTCTCGTTTCCTCTGAGCAATGCAGTGCTCGGTTATTTTTGGAGACCCCCTTATTTGTCTACAAAGGAGAAATGTTTATTAAATTTGTTATTAATCATCAAAACATCATTCCAGTGGAACGTTGAAAGCATGCCAAGTTATTAGAAACCGTTTGTGGATTTGTTTGAGGGATTCTATGTCCTTTGCAATTTGCCCATCGGCGTCACAATACATCCGAAGTCAGGAAGTTTCATTTGTGTGTAGCGTTTCCCCAGCCTCCAGATTTTTCTATTTAACATACAGCGTAAACACATTTATGCACTTGACCCGTGTAGGTGGGTGATGCGTTTGTTCACCCACCGCGAGCTTTCCCGACAGAGCAAAATAATGCCGATTAGATCGTAATATCACTCTGGGTTAGTACAGCCATGTAGAAATTCTGTTGGTTAATGTAATCGTATTAAAGATATCCACTGTGAATGTATCCACAGGTCCCTATCGCCAGGCCGACAGGGGATTTAGACAACTTAGGTTACCCGTTACCAACAATCACGATTTTAACACCTCTTTTGGACCTTGCGTTATCGAGAATTTAATGTTCTTACAAGAATGGAATATGTCTCAGTCTGGATTCTCTTTCCTAATGAAAGGTTTTATTTTCAGATAATTTTAGATTCACACATGATTATAGAAATTCACATAGAACGATGCCCTGTGTCCTTTACTCAGTTTCCCCAGAGGTAACATCTTTGAAAGGCCAGGGTACTGACTTGGGCAAGCTAGAGAGCGTGCCCATCACCAGAGAGATCACGTTCTGGCTCCTCTCATGTTTGTCCTGACCCTACTTCCATGTAAACCCGGGGTTTACAATTGAACAAATACCCATAAAATGAACACCTACAGCAGCTGGCACCAAGATCGAGGAACAGGACATAGAACATATCCAGCTCCCCAGAAGCACCCATCACAATCTCCTCCTCCCTTAGGGTGGCCATGTGTGTGCTTGGGCCCTCATTTCCTTCTTAAGTCACATCAGTCCTGTTTTGTGGCCGCATCCCATTTTTTTTTTCATTTTGGAAAATATTTATGAATAAATAGTTTTATATGACGGCTGGCAGCTGCAGCCTCTCCTCTCCCCCCAGGAGTCAGTGAGCGCTGGGGTCTTGCTGGTGGGGCGCCGGGCCCACTGGGGATTGAACTGGGAGTTGTACCGCCTCCGCCGTTCATCTGTCTCCTCCTCAGGCTGCTCCTCCTGGGGGGTTGTGCTCCGGACTCGTGCCAGCAGGGCCTCTGCCCGAGCCCGTTCTGTTGTTTCCCGCCGAAGACGTTCAGCTCGAAGCTGGTCCAGGGATGGGGGTACTTCAGGCTGCTGCTTCTCAGGCCTCTCCTTCCCCTTCCTGCCATGGCCACCATTGTCCCCACTGTGCCGTCTCTTCCTCCTCAAGTGCTTCTGTATCTCCTGTAGAGGGTCCAGGCGGTTCTTGATCTTTTCATCTGGACCTGGGCCGAGCTGGGGGGCCCCTTGCCGTGGGGGTAGCTGGTACCAAGGCGGCTGAGTCTGGGCTTCTGCTGCGCTCTGGCCCAGGTAGGTCAGGATGCCCAGAGCTTTCTCCTGCCTCTCTTTCTCCTGTCGCTTTTCTTCCTCATACTCTCTTGCCTCTGGTCGCCCCTTTCCCTTCCTCCAGCAGCTCCCGAAATAGGTCCACAGGGCCAGAACTGGGGGCTCCCGCCTCTGCTGCTTGGAGCTCAGGTAGCAAGTGCTGGTGCCTGGCCTTCTTCCGTAGGAATTCTGTGCGGGCCTCCTGCTGAGCGAGCAGCACCCTCCGCTCACGTTCTTTAATCTACCCTGCCTTTGTACAAGTTCATATTTCTGAGATCATGCGCGTCACCACACCTATGAGCCAGTAGGTAGGCTGTTCCTTTCTGTTGCTGAGTAGGGCTCCATGTGATGGACGCCCCGAAATGTATTTAGCCGTTTACTCGTGGAAGAGCCTCTGGGAGGTTTCAGCTTTTGTCTCTTCCCAATGAAGCTGCCAGAAACATTCATGAGCAGTGTTTTGCATGGACATGTTTGTACGCATTTACCTTTTTATTGAAAACTTCTGTTTATGGAGCCATTGACTACATTCCCCATGCTATATCTTTTATTTCTAGGTCTTAGTCCTTCCATAACTGGAGGCCTTTTTCTCCCACTCCCCTTCGCCCATCTTGCCGACACCCCCCACCCCCTCCCCTCTGTCAACCATCCATTTGTTCTATGTATTTATAGGTCTGATTCAGCTATTTTTGGAGTCCTCATATAAGTGAAATCATATGTTATTTGTCTTTCTCTGACTTATTTCACTTGGCTAATATCCTGTAGGTCCATCCAAGTTGTTGACAATGGCGAGATCTTATCTGCCTTCTGGCTGTGTAATCCTGGGATGTGTATGTCTGCACACGTGTGTACACATGTATATACATACAACCCCAGCCCACATATTTATCCATCCATCCACCCATGGGCAGTTGGGTTGCTTCACATACCCCTATGTTTACTGCAACGTTATTTACAATGAACCTGTCTTTCTATCTCTAGGACTAATGCCAGTACAGCAAGTCCTAGGTTGTACAGCAGCTGCAGGTACAAAAGCTGTGAACTATTTTCTTTCTTTCTTTCTTTTTTTTAATATTTTATTTATTTATTAGAGAGAGACAGCAGAGTAATAGAGAGACCTTGAGCAAGGGGGAAGATCAGAGGGAGAAGCAGACTCCTCGATGAGCAGGGAGCCTGATGTGGGGTTCCATCCCAGGACCCTGAGGTTGTGACTTGATGGTTCATTGACCGAGCCTCCCAGGTGCCCTAATTGTTTTCCAGAGTGGCTGTACCATTTTATATTCTGCTAGCAACATTTTTTTAAAATATTTTATTTATTGATTAACGTATTTGAGAGAGAGAGAGAGAGAGAGAATGCAAGTATGGGGGAAAGGGAAAGGGAATCCGAAGCAGACTCCTTGCTGAACACAGAGCCAACACAAGGCTCCGTCTCAGGCTGTGAGATCAGAACCTAAGCCAAAACCAAGGGTTGGGTACTCGACCAACTGAGCCACCCAACGTCCCTCCGGCCGGCAACATTTGAGTGATCCATTTCCCCACAAAGCTAACCAGCAGTGGATATTATCATCAGTTTGGTTTTTGTTTTTTGTTTTGTTTTGTTTTCAATCTGCTAAGGGTGCAGTGACTTCACATTTCTCTGATGGCTAATGAGGTTGAACTTCTTTCCTTACACTTCTTTGCCACCTGTACATCTTCTTCAGTGAAATGTCTGTCTCTTCCTTTTGCCTTTTGCCACTTGGATTGTTCTTCCTACATGAGCTTTAAGAGCTCCTTATACATTCTAGATACGACCCTTTGGTCAGATGTGTATTTTGAAAACACTTTCTGCCAGCTTGCGGTTTGTCTTTTTATCCTGTCAGCAGGATCACTCAGAGAGCAGACATTTTTAATTTGATGAAGTACAATTTGCCATTTCTTCTTTTCATGGAGTGTGACTTTCTTGTCAAGTCTCAGAACTCTTTGCCTCACTGTAGATTCTGAAGATTTCTTCCCATTTTTTTTTTCCCCACAAAAGTTGCAATAATGATCTCTGGTTTTCTCTTTTTTGTTGTTGGTGCTAGCATAATGCTGACCTTATAGAAAGAATCAAATGCTCCTTCCTTTTTCTATTTTTGAAAGAATATGAGAAGAATTTAAAGTTAACTTGCAGTTAACTCTAAATGTTTGGGAAAATTAATCAGTGAAGGCATCTGGTACCAGAGTTTTCTTTAGGGGGAGGCGTTTTTTTTGGGAGGGGGAGGTTTTTGAATACTCTTTGAATCACTTATTACAGATCTGTTGAGATTTTCATGTATCTTCTTTATTCAATTTTGCTGAATGTATGTTTCTAGGAATTTGTTCATTTCTTCCAGGGTATATAATTTGGTGAGATAAAAGTATTTGTAGAAGTAATCTTTTTATTTCTATGATTTTAGTTATGTGTGACTTTAGTTATATGTGTTTTGTCCATTTTTTTCTTAATCTCCCTAAAAATTGTCAGTTCTTCTTATCTTTTCAAGGAACCAACTCTTGGTTTTATTGATTCTCTTATTTTTCTGTTATTTTTTGTTTATCTAATCTGTGTATTATTTCATTTTACTTGCTATTTTTGAGTTGATTTTCCTTTTGTTCTTTTTCAACTTCCTTAATGTGTAGGTAGGTTATTGGTTTGAAGCCTTTCTTCTTTTTTTAAGCTATGTGTTTATAGTTATACATTTCCTAATGAGCACTGCTGTCAATACCTGATATATTTTGATGTGTTGTGGAGTTGTTTTTATTCATACCTATGTATTTAAAAATTTCCCTTTATATGTGATCCATTGCTTGTAAATAAGTTTTTAAATTGGTGATTTTATTTGCACATATTTGTGAATTTTCCTGCTCTCATTAATTTCCAGCTTATTTTCATGATGATGGCAAAATATATCTTGTATTATTTAAATCTTTTAAATTTATATAGATTTGTTTGTCGTCAAATATATGGCTTATCCTGGATGAAGTTCCTTTTGCACTTGACAAGAAGTGTTTTCTGCTGTTAGCGAATGGCATGATCTATGTATGTCAATTATGCCTGTTGATTTATAGTTTTGTTCAAGTCCTCAATTTCCTTACTGATCTTCCTTCTAGATAGTCTATCCATTATTGAAAGGGAGTATTGTAGTCTACTAATATTATTGTATAACTGGCCTTTTGTCTTTAATATTGGTATTTGCTTCATAAATATTATGGCTCTGTAGTTTGGTGCACATATGCTTACACTTACTATACTGTCTTGATGGAATTAATACTTTATCATTATAAAGGTCATTTTTCCTTTACTAATGTTTTTTGGCTTAAAGGCTATTTATTTCTGACACTAATATAGCCAGCAAAGTTCTCTGGCTACTATTTGCATGGCGTTTCTTTTTTCTTTTTCTTTTTCTTTTTCTTTTTCTTTTTCTTTTTCTTTTTCTTTTTCTTTTTCTTTTCTTTCTTTTTTTTTTTTAGTATGAACTTAGTTGTGTTTTTGGATATAAAGTGAGTATCATATAGACAGCATATAAGTGACTCATATATTTTTTAATCTATTTTTCAATCTCTGCATTTTTGAGTGCAAACTTTAATCCATTTACAAATACAATGATCACTAATAAGGGCAGAATCCCTTTCAACACTTGCTATTTGTTTTCTAAATGTCTTAAACTCTTTTGTTCCTTATTTCTTCTACCTCTGCTCTTTCTTTGTAGAGTTCCGTTTTATTTATTCTCTCTCATTTTCTTCTGTGTATATTTTTCAGTAATTCCCTTGGGGATAACTACAGAGGTTACAAACACTAAAATTATCCAGTTTGAATTCATACTAACTTAGCTTCAATAGTGTAAAATATTCTGCTTTTATACATCTTGGAATTCTCACTTGATGTTAATATTGTTACAAATTATATCTTTACACATTGTGTGACTGTTGACATAGATTTATAGTTATTATTTATGAATTTGTCTTTTAAATTATGTAGAAAAAGAAAGAAGTTAGACAAAAATAGAATGTTGGTGACTGTAATATTTACTATTTGCCTTTGCTGGAATTATTTATTACATTGTACAACTTTGAGTTACTGTCTCCTTTTTTATCCAGCCTGAAGGCCCCCCATTGTCATTTCTTGTAAGGCAGGTGTGCTAACAACTCTCTCAGATTCTGTTTATTCATGAGTGTCTACATTTTTACATTTCCCAAAGAAAGTTTTGCTGGAAAGAGATAATTTGTGTCAAGTTTGTTTGTTTTTCCCTAACATTTTACAGATAGTACTTATGCCCTTTTGCTCTTAGCTTTTTATTTTTGCTTGCACTGAATCCAGCAATCAAGGAGATGTGAAAGATTAGGAATTCTCTGGTCTTTTCTGAGAATTGAGCCCACCTTAAGCATGTATGTGATTCTCTCAATTTCCTACTACACATGGTGCTTTGGAATGTTCTAATTTCCCACAGAAATTCACTCCAGATTTTCTTTCCAGATTTTTGGTGCTTCACTGTTTATGTCAATTGTAATATTTTGCCCTAGGTGGCTTTGGTTGTTCACTTGCCTTAAAATGTTCTTGAGGAATGCTCACTATTTTCTGGCTTGATTTAGATGTTAGGCAAAATAATGACAAAGCCCTTTATGTCAGTCCTTCAAGTAAATACCCCCACAGAGTAAGATAAACAAAATAATAATATTATTATTATTATTATTATTTACTTAATGTATTCAGTGATTATGGACTATCTCAGTATACTTTAAAACTGAAGTTATTAAATACCATTGTTGATCTGTTCTATAATAAATTTAATTAATTCTCTATTTACAATAACTATATTTGCAAGTTGAATGTGGCACTGAAAATCAAACAAACTCAAAGTTATCAGAATACTAGGGAAATGGTGAGCCACCCTAGTGGCTCAGCGGTTTAGCGCCACCTTCAGCCCAGGGTGTGTCCTGGAGACCTGGGATCAAGTCTCATGTCAGGCTTCCCTCATGGAGCCTGCTTCTCCCTCTGCCTCTGTCTCTGCCTCTCTTTCTTTCTGTGTCTCTCATGAATAAAAAAAATAAAAATCTTAAAAAGAAAAAAAAAATACTAGGGAAATGGATTTTTAATTAGATAGTCAGTAAATATACTCATCAGTTAAGGTCAAGTCCTTTAAAATTTACATCCAATCTTGGATGTAGATTGGATACATACAATATTGCATGTATCTTGTATGTATATTGAATGTATCTTACTTGAAGAGTCTGTTCAAAGTCTCCCTGTGTCATTCAAATTAGAATCCAAAATAATGATAGTTTTATACAATCATGCCTGATCTTACCTTTTCCACCCCCAAGGTTACTTCTTAGACTTTACTTCCTCCTACACTTTCATTCGCTCAGCTCCCTGACCACTGTTGAGAAGGAGGAAATTTTTTCTGTTTTTTCTGTTCAATTCTGGACTAAGAATTAAATTTTCGTGAGACAGATTCATAGGAAAAAAATCAAAATTCAATTCATACATCTGGGGAATCCACACAGACATGAGATTCCAAAGACAATCAGGCAAAACTAGGTATATATGCCATCTTGAATTAAAGAGAAGGGTAGGGATATGGAGATAGAAAGTAGAGGAAGGACATTAGTGGGAGAGTGAGAGGAGTTGTTTGAAAACAGATGTTGCTCTGTTATGCAGATAAGTTTCTTAGGTAAAAAGGAATCTATGTGAATAGCTCTCTTCCAGTTACAGGTCTTCTTCTAAATTCTTTTTAGGCAGTTGTGGGGAAAGTTCAGAATTTTTTCCTGAGTCTTTGTCTTGATTATTTTCAGTTCAGAATAATCTGCATGCCATTGTGTCCCATCTTGGGGTAGCCTGACTTTGGCCCTTATGCCTCCCTCTGTTTCCTGAACTTCTCCTTCACTTTCTTCTTTGCTCAAGGTCATCCCTTTGGAACCTAATTTAAATCTCACCCCCACTGGCAACCCCCTTTCCTTCTTACTCCATCGTATATTTTTCTTCCATAATACTTCTCATCTCCTAACACAGCATGTAATTTATGAACTTACCATAATCATTGTTTATTGTCTAACTTTTCACTGAAATGCAGAGTGCCAGAGGGCATGGATCTTTGTCTTTCCTCTTAGAATCCAAGGGACCAGAGTTGTGTGGGTGGCTCAGCAGTTGAGCCTTTGGCTCAGGGCATGATCCCGAGTCTGGGGATCAAGTCTCACATTGAGCTCCCCACAGGGAGCCTGCTTCTCCCTCTGCCTATGTCTGCCTCTCTCTCTGTGTCTCTCATGAATAAATACAATTTAAAAAGAGAGAAAGAAAAGGGACTAGAACATGGGAGCAGCTTATGGAGCATGTATATTTGATGAATGATGGAAAGCACTTTTTTCCACACTCCTGTTAGATGAATTAGCTAAACTCTACTTCATATTTTATTATTGATGGTCTTTCAATAATTTATTTTTATACATCACTTTTAATTTTACTATAAGCAGCAGCAGCCATTGTGCTTTTCGTATTAAAATGATATTCCCATTTAATATCTCTTTGTGCCCCACTTAGATTTCATGTTACTTTGACATTTCAACTAAATTGTTAAGGTGATTACATATCATATTTTCTACAGCAAATACAACAGATTTATGTACCTAGAAGCTGCTTAGCAAACAATTTGATTAATTCAACTTTTTATTTCTTTGTAAAATATTAGTTGATAAATATTTTAATTTGTATTTCTTTTTAAAATTCTGATGACCAAAGATTTTACTTCAGTTAAATATAAAAATAAGCTAAGATTCATGTCTATAGTCACATTTCCATTCTATATAGAATCTAGATAGATAATTATTTTTGTTAACATTCGCTTTCCATCATTTTGCATTACCCTCTTTCCTGGAGGCCACTTTCAAAACCTCAGAGGATGGATTGGAGACAGGAGGTGGAATGGAAACTGAAATAAACCAGAAAATTAAGAATTCCATTGTAATTACAAAGAAGGAAATTTCAAGAGAAAGCAAAACAAGGTTATGGAAAAGGTAGTTGTTGTTATTTAATAATAGACATTTTGATAAAATCAAAAGAATCAAAACTGAGTCTTGGTTAGACAAAGTCCTTAGGATTATTAATAGAAAAGAAGCTATTTGTCTCCTCTGATGTACAAACTGCATGAAGGTTTAGACAAAATTACAGGAGATGGAAGGTATGTCTCTGCGTCAAGTGTTTGATTATCCTCGATTTTAAGTGATTGTTAGTTATGTGTTGTTCTAGAGAGGCAGTTCCAGTTTGGCCAATCAAAGTCTACTTTCCAAAGTTGTCTGTCTCGATATGCAGAAGGGGCCCAATAAATAGCTTTCTTCGCTACCTAAGTTATGAATAAATTGAGAAATAAGGCAAAAATGAGAGGCTGAGGGGAACCAGCAAACATCAGGAAGACTTATTACAAATTAAACTAATGTTAGACTCTTTACTTGATATTTACAGGCATTTGGTGTTCCCAATATGAATCTTTTGCATTAAATCATCATCCTTTCTCTCTTTCCCCCATTGAATTCCACCCATTAAACCCCGTCCACATATTTGTGAGTACAAACCCTGTCTCTAGAAAGACACATAAGACTGCACGCTGCCTAACAGTGGGAGAGAGGAAGGAATCCTGTTCCAAATTTCAACATTTCCTTTTCAGACTCAGAAAGCAAATCATTTACTCTACCTCTCCTGAATTAGTGTGAAAGGGATGGGCAGAGGGAGACCAGATATGTTATCCTCATGAGGTTACCTCCACATGGAAGGAAAGCGTATTTTACAACCACTTGCATCCTTCCTATTGACATCTCTATTTACTTGCGATCTGCCTGAGTTACTGTCTGAACTGCATTCTGGAGAAAGATTTTACATACATTGCGAGTGCTACATCCAGGCCATCCCAGAATAATAGTTTAAAAATGGAACAACAGACAGACAATGCAATAGACAAAGAGAAAATACACCAAACAAATGTAGTGTTAAATTGGCTCCAGATTGCAAAGGAAGACAAAAGTGATTCTGAGGCTTGTTATGGGACTTAAAAGAGGCTATTTTCAAACTAAGAGGACTGTAGTCAATTCATGTACAAAGCAGACCTTAATACTTGGGTATCAAAACCCTGATCATGAGTAAATGAACCCAACTCAATCCTAAAATGTCCTTAATGACATATTTTGGAGAAAAGTGGCTATTGAGATATTTTTTTCATGAATAACAACATGACAAATGTAAGTCTTCTTCAGCATCCTAAAAGCATGACACTCGATAAAGACCAGTTGTTTGCAAATGCCTCAATTCAAATTCAAAATGATACTTAGCATGAGTTGGAGTTCCAGAAAAATGTGTTTGAAAATAGATTTCCCCTCTGATGTTTCCTTCTTGCCATTTGTGTCATGATTATTTTCAGCCTGGGGCAACTGAGCTACCCAAGAATCTTATTGAGATCAGGAACCCCTGCAGTTGACTTGACAGCACTGAGCTGTTATCTAGGACTATTTTAATGCATGTCATAAATCACAAAGAAAAGTTTCTATTTTGAAACAAATAGAAACAATCATGATCAGGGGTTTCTAAAATCTATTTTAGAATATCTGTTGCCTGTAAGTCCTTGCTTCATTTCAGATTTCCAAACCTGCCTAAGAGAGGGAAATAACATTATCTGCAACCGT
Source organism: Vulpes vulpes (assembly GCF_048418805.1). Classification (NCBI taxonomy): domain Eukaryota; kingdom Metazoa; phylum Chordata; class Mammalia; order Carnivora; family Canidae; genus Vulpes; species Vulpes vulpes. The sequence goes on from NC_132786.1 coordinate 62,589,093, forward strand.
ACAGAAGCAGACAAGTTGCTATTGTGAATTAAATCACAATAATGAAATTTTCAAGTGATAGGAAAAGGATGGTGCATTCTATGTGTTTTTGCTGCTGCATGAAAAATAACCGTCAATCTACTTAATAGCCTGTTTAAAATGGAACTTTTAATTTAGTTGTGCATTAGTGATGGTCACCTTTCATCAGGTGCTTGGTGGTCCGTGGATCAAATTATCCTTTACCCTTGTCAGATTTTCGTAGATAAGAGAAGCCATTTACTTATTAACCTCTTAAACCAGCGCCTGGTGTTATCATGACATAGTCGACCTAGGAAAGTTTTACTAAATGGCCTGAACCGGTGGCGAGGGAAGAGACAAGGAGCTCAGAGTCTCATGAGCCAGTCGCTGACGCAGGAGCTGCCCTGTGGCTCCGTCTGGGGAGGCTCTGGTCCTGGCCGGGTGGGCACGCTCATTCTGTCCCATGAGCTGCGGAGAATGGCCCTGCTGGTCCCACTTCAGCGACAACACCCATTTCCCCCCAAAGCAGAACCGATGAAAAGTCAGAAAGGAAGTCTCCTATGTTTGTGTTCAAAGGGCTTTCCTGATGTTAACAAGCTGGACTTACAAGAAACCCCCGACTGCCTTTTACAGTTGATCCTGCTCTCCGGATAAAGGAGACTGAGTTCACCTTCCTAGATCATTTCCCCTGTAGCCTCCTTAAGGATTTTATGGTTCTTTTGAAGACTCCAATTAATGGAATCTCTGGATTCTTTAGGAATGGGAGTAGAATTTATCACACCTCTTCCCCTACCTCTCCTCATCTCCTGTCTTATTTGTTAAGTTAGATTGGGAGATGGTGTTTAACCCCTTTAGGGTTGACGGTTCAGGCTCCTCCTGATTCTGGGCAGCTCTTGTATATCTTGGAGGGAACTCAGGTTTTAGGGATATTTACGGGTCAACCTCTCATCCAGGTCAGCGACCGAACCAGAGAAGGGGATGAGAACCTTCCCTCCGGTCTCACAGTCCTGGGACTTGCAGCAGAGCCTGTGTCCCTGGCTTGCAGCCTTCCTGAGAGAGGAATCTTTCATCTCAAAATCTCTGTTTTGTTCAGTGAATTGAATACCCCGTCGTAACCATGCACCTACCCAGATGGAGGGGAGGTATGTGCATTTGATCCTAAAAGAAGTGGCTGGATTAGAGAGTCTGAGATAATAAGGACCGGATGTCATCATACACCCGGCAGACACGGAGGTGCCAATGTTCCCGGGGGACGAGTAAGGACCCTGTGAGGCTCTTAGTCATGTGAACTCTGCTTTGCAGCTGGGGCCCGAGCTGCTGATGACCAGCAGACGTCAGTCCTTCGGTGCAAATGCAAACTAGGACTCGAGTTGAGAAACCACTACACATCATTCTTTCTTCTCCGATCCACTTCCATTTTCCAGTTTCATTTTCTACCAATGATTATAACCAAGCTACATGGGAAAAAAAAAAAAAAAAAAACCTAGGTTCAGCTGTGGTCACCATGCTGTACCTGACATCCCCAAGACTCATCTACCTCAAAACTAGAGGCACCTTTTGATTCCCTTCACTCGCTTCAACAACTAATTCTTAGCAATTAAACACTTTTTATCACTTACTCATTTTCTCTCTACTCCACGCTAGCTCCATGACATTGCTAAATCTGTACACTTCCAATGCTATGGAGGTTTTTACATCATTAGGATTTTATCATGGTTGAAAGCAACACACACACTTTAGCCTCAGCCATTCACTTAGCATCACAGGCTCGTTCCTTGAGACATCTCCAATAGATCTAAATGTTTTCCTTTACTGTGCTAAGCTCAGAGCAGTTAACACTGCAGAGGGCTCTTATCTCTGTGTCCATATTCCTTCTTGTTACAAATATTGAAGTTATGAGTATAATCTTCTGTCTCATTGAAATAGTTAAAGCAAAGAAAATTAAATTAGTATGTTTCTGCAAAACAGATCCACGCTTGTGTTAATATTCTTTATCTAGGAAAAAAGCTGTTTTTTTTCCCTTAGTCTTATTATTTTTTAATTTAAAACCTTGGAAGAAGGGTGCTTGCATGACTCAGTTAAGTATCTGATTCTTTTTTTTTTTTTTTTTTAATTTAATTTTATTATTATCTTTTTAAGTATCTGATTCTTGATCTCAGCTTGGGTCTCCATCTCAGGGTCGTGAGCTCAATCTCACATTGGGTTCCACACTGAGCATGGAGCCTATTTTAATCGATCAATCAATATCAATCAAACCTTGGAATATTATCTAGGATAAAACAGAAAGGACTAGAATCTAGGTATAACTGAAAAACTGTGTTTACAGGAGTGGGGCGGGGTGACGTTTGTGCCCTCAAACTTCTCATCAGAAATCAGTAAAATTAAAATAAAATAAATAAATAAGTAAATAAAAAGAAATCAGTAAAATAAAAACACACATAGTCAACTCTAGACCTTATTCTTCCAAATCAAGATCCCAGATTTTGAAAGGACGGTAGTTCTTTTTTGGCCAAAGTAGCTTGTACTGGGAATCCTAATCCTCCATGGAATTTTAATATCATGCATGATTTGTTCATAAACATCACCAAACCAAGATAAAATAAGGGGCAGATGCCAGGACTGTGTGCTCTCTTGCGCACAGCATAGGAGCAAGTTGAAAGTCCATAAAAACAGACGGAGATATGCAGGTAAAGATCAGTTATAGCAGCAAATTCATAAATGGAGCTTTTCTTTCCATTGATAATTTCCACAGCTGTGTAGTCAGTGTCTCTGTCCTGGTACATATTTAGATATAACCTCATTTCATCTAAGACATGAGAAATTCTGATGCCAATCAAGTTCTCAATAAACTTATATCCAATCAGCTAATCAGGTGGGAGGTGTGTGTGAACAGCACCCCCTGGAGCTGTGCAATATATATCTTATGTGTCGACACATAGTGTCCCAAATCCACACCTAAAAATATACCTGAACCCTAAACCTTCTTTTATGCAGTAATTCATATAATGGCTTTGGGTCAGAGGACTTATTTAAGGAATACAACTGTAACTGGAAATAGCTTTTGGCTTTCTCAAATGGCCACCTATAAATAGGGACAAATAAGCAGAATCCAGGCCTCAGCTTGGATACACAAAAACACTTTTTTGTTTCTTTTTCAATTTACATAATTACCTGGCTCTTCACAAAGAACAAGCAGTAAGAGTATTCTGAGGATTTAGAAACTGTCCTTTGCTTCTGTAGTATGGTCTGTAAGAATCATTCTTTTTAGAAAATAGAAGGGAGAAATAGCATAAGGTTTCTAAATTGTGGCATAAGGGAATGAGCACAGGTGTTGAAATAAAATAGCCTGGTTCACTTCCCTCTTCTTCTGCTTGTGTATGTGTGTGGCTTTGGACAAAGCACTTACTTCTTTAGTTTCCTCATCAGTTAAAAAAAAAAAAAAAAAGGAATCACAATGGCTATGTATCAAGATCCCTGAGAGGATGAGACAACTTATGGAAAGTGCTTGCCATGTAGTGAGTATTCAATGCCTCTTGAAGGTAGTAGTAATATCCTTTACCAAATACAACAGGTAACCTGGGTTTTCTGCTCCTGTCTACTAAATATCTGATATGTGCTGGGCATTGTACTTAGCACTTGAGCTGGAGCATCAGTCTAGGATGAAGATACCTGCCCTCATATGGCTTCTAATCTAGCGTACTTACATCTTTATGAAAAGATTACATAAAATGATGACGGGTCATCAATAAGGACTCACTTTTTTCAAATGCATTGCCAGATACAGCACTTGCAGCCCAAAGAGAGGTTTAGGCCAGGGGAAATAGATAGTCACAGTATAGATAATACAGTAATGGGATTGATAATTCCCGGTTCTGGTGGACTAAGCATGAGTACTAAGAGACTGCTAGATTCACTTCTGACTAAAATCAATCTAAGGTATACAAGGAAACAAATTCTTCATACTTTGATGTTGTTACCACAGTAGACATGCATCCTTCCCAACCATCCATAAAATACACATTTAGCAGATGAGAAGTGCTTAACAGGTAACTCGCCCCAGTCCTAGCTGAGCACTGAATCTGGGACAGTGGGCATCATGATGTTTCCCTGCCATTGCAACAGTAGTTTATAGTAGAATCCTTATCCCCACAAATTCACTAACTAAAAATCACGACTCTGAGTAAAAACACAATTGTAAATGTCAAAAATCTGCTAAAAGATGAAACATGATTGTATGTGAAATCAGCCCTGTAAACGATGACATAGATCATAGTTTCATGTGTGCAGCCACTGTGCAAAAATTTCATTTTTCATCTAGGTAGGCATTAAATCCATATATAAATCTCAACATCATTTTATCGAGAGGCAGAAGAAGAAGGCTCATAGCATGCGTGTGTATGAGAGAGGAGAGACCGAGGAGAGACCAAGAGACAGAGAGAGAGAATCTTGCTGTTTCATGCTCCTTGGCTGTAGGTTGTCACAGGACTAATGACTGAGGTGACCACTGAGGGCCAGTGGGTGATCAGGATCCTCCCAGAGGGCACTAAGACTCTGGGCAGCAGAGCCTTCTCCACATTTGAGAAACTGGAACAAGAGAGACATTAAATTGAGACCCCTAACATTTCAGGAGTCTTAGAGGGCTCCATGGTCTATTTACCCAAAGGGACAAATAGATGCAAATCATTTTTTCAAGAAAAAATAATAATAATAAATTTAAGTGCAACTTTTGGAGACTATTATTTTATATTAAATCTATAAGATAACCCTTAAGAGGCTGACTTATCTGTCATCTCAGCCACTTATTCTATGTTGTATTAAAAGAGCAGAGAAAATCATTACATATTTATTTTTCATTTTTAAAATTTATTTGCTAATTTGGGTACAGATAATAAATAACTGTTCATGATTTGTCATGCTTTCAGACTCTGAATCTGAAAAGCTTCTCCAGCTACTGAAGACCTCATCAGTTAATGTTGTCTTTTACTTTCCTCCCACCCAGAGACTTTTCATTGGCTCCATTTTTCATATAGTAGGTTGGGTGTTTAGCATGACTTTTGAAGATTTTGGTTTCTCTTTGGAGAAAACTCACTCAACATTAAGAGAGACTATACTATTAGAACTTTAAAATATCTCTTGATGATCTAGAAATCATTCTCTGCTGTTCAGAAATGAAAGAAATTGGGAATGGAAGGGTAGTGATCACCCAGCTGCACAGGAAGAATTCATGTAGGGGTTGGGAGGCCCATAGATACTGGTAGAAACTCTGAGAATCCAGTGAAGGAGTCAGCTGGTGGTTTTATTTCACCTTTCTTAACAAGGAACATTGAATTGATTATACAGCATCGTGATTAAACTATATCAATTAGCATCTGAGATTTTTAATGCTCTATTTAAGGGAAACTTATTTCCTTACATTGATCCACCACCATTACCTTGGGAGCCTGATTTATGCTTCTTTTGACTTCTCCTGTATTAAAGCAGGAGTATGAAATAACATTATTTCAAATTTGGGGAACAGTTCAATCCTAGTTATCCATAATGATGTGTTTCATTACTGGGAATTCCATTAAAAGATAAAGAAATATCTGACATCCAATTAAGAATGTTAATTGTACAGGCTATGGAGAGGAAGAATTATCTTAATTGATGAGCATGGTTTGTTTCTGTGAGAAAAGTAGAATTGGCTTCAGAATAACTTGCAGTATAGAAAGATAGATTTGAAGTTTCTGAAAGAAAAGACTCAAATTTAGGCAGGAACCTGTTTTAAGCAGAAGGCCATCTATTTAAAGAGCACCAGTGTGGGATTTGGGAACCACAATAGAGCCAATAGAGTGGGGCTTCGTTTGCTTTTTTGTTTTGCCTTTATTGGGTTTGTTTAGTGATATAATCAGCTTCATCACTCAAAATCTCTAAAGTCAAATGATTTGGCACTTGTGATCTTGGTATGTCAAGTACCGTAGTGGGCCCTGAGGGCCCATCTGGGCAAGGCACCAAGCAGGCATGAGTGGGTCCAAAGGCACCTTCTGGAAATCACTACAAGAACCTTGCAAAGTCACCCTCACTTCCCTTCTGGAAATGGAGGCTAACATTGACCTGGTGACTTGCTCCAATCCCCAATGGTCCAAGCTGGAAATCTGTCACACTTCTGTTTGTTTGGCCCAGAGACCAATGCTCTTTTGCCCCCACACTGTGCATGCAGTTCTTCCAATTCATCTCTTCAGAGTGCATAGACACTGGCCACCTTGATTACCACTAATGTAATCAACCATGTCTCAGTTGGCGAAATCATGGCAGTCCTAGAATTAAGCAAAGTTTCCTTCCCCCGGTGTCGCAGCTAAGGAAACATCGACATCATAACCCTGCAGTTCCAGGTCTGAGTCACTTCAGCGTTGCCTTGCCCTGAATTATGACCCCGTTCAGAACAAAAAAGGCAGAGCTACCAACGTGCAAGGAGGGTTGCAGAGGAGGAATTCAGCTTCAAATGAAGCAGGGGACATTTGAGTTAGTCTAAGGCACTCTTGAAAACCAAGCTGCTAGACAGGATTGAGGTCACAGGACCCCACTTCAGGATACGAATGACAGCCCTGAATGCCCTGGGCAACCCAACACCTGGGTGGAGTTGACTGGTGAAGTTGCTTCTAGTACCGTGACTTTGTATTTTCACAGACTCTTTCTAGCTGAATGTGTATATAGATTAAACCTGTGCCGCCATTATCACTGCTGCCCCCTCACACCCAACTTGCCCACATACTTCAACTATTGCATATCAAGTGCCAAACACTATTCTGGAATGGGGATATCAGCCAAGCAGGCAGCGTCCTCACTCTGGAAAGGGTCACATATTAGTTACAGAGACAGGTAGTCGGTGAGTAAACAGGTAAACAGGATACATTCACGAAACCATAGGTACAACAACAAGGACCCTCAGGGTGAAGGACAGTTAGCAATGATGCAGCAGGTCATTGACCAAGATGAGTGCCTGCACTCAACCTGCATGAAGCGATGTCAGATATGGGAAGATCTAGGAGAAGGGCATTCAGGGCAGACGGATAGGCTTGTGCAAAGGCCCCGAGGTGTGGATAAGCTTGGCATGTTCTAGAAAGGGAAATAGATTAAGCAGACTTAAACTGCATTGGCTTATGATAAGAAACTTTACTAAAATGAAGAAAGATCATACTCTTTATATTTACACAGCCTGGAGAAAATCTCATCTTCTGTTACAAACAATAGAAATTGGACATCCATGGTTCATTTGTACTCAAAGGGCTACCTGTGTGGCCTTGTTCATGGGCTGGGGAATCATTAGGGATAAACTGATTCCTTGGCCCCATCTCAGGTTCATGAGCCTCTGGCTTTTCTACTTTTTTTTTTTTTTTCTTTGCTCATGTTGTGAGTAATCTCCCATAAGTGTTTGGGATTAAAACTAAACCAAGCACCCCAAGGCTCTCAACTACAGGAGCCAATATTCAGCTGCTCCCAGTGCACCGAGAAATATAATGCTTTTAAAACTTCCTTCAGGACATGCTGTTTCTAGAACATGCCTGAAGACCTCAATTTCAAAACACCTTAATCAAAGTCCTAGGAAGGGCATTTTAAGTCATGATCCTTGCGCAATTAATCATTTTCCAAAGAATACAGGCCCTGAAGTAATCGATGAAACTGTAGGAGATAATGCAGAGTTTACTGCATATTTGGTTTGTTTACTGCTTCAAAAAGTCTTTATCTGATCAGGGGAACTTCCTCTTCCATCATTGAAATTTGAGGGCTCCTGATATTTGAAATGCTGGATCCACTTCAAAGTATGTCATAATCCTTAGTCATTAGGGACAATGAGAACTCAAGTGAAGGCCTTTTTTTTTTTTTTTTTTTTTTTTAACTTCAGAGTTACTACTTTGTTACATCAAGAGGAAGAGGCGATTTTTAATCTTGTAGCAAACCTGCAGGTGTGCAGTATTATCTTTCCAAAAAATGTCAAAATCAGAGAAGCTTCAGAGAGATCAAGAATCTGGTCTCACGGAAGTAAAATTTCCCTTGCGTAGAAATGTACGTAAAGCGGGACAAATGTAAATTGTTGTTTTCACAGAAAGGATAGAGGGAGTGAACGGAGGTGTAATAAATATGTTTAGTTTTCCCAAAATTGCACCATTTTCAAAATAAATCAGTGTGGTAATCTGCGCTTATTGCAACAGGATATGAACTTGTTTATTTTTTATGTCTGTCTTTACTGAGACTTCGCTGTGATGTTCATATAGCTTCTGCTCATTTTCTGTGTTTACATAGAAATTTATTCGCTCTTATAAATGATACCAGGCCAGGTAGTTGGAATATGATTATAGATTTCCCAAATCTTCTCATCTCTGGATTATGTCTCCGTGGTCTCGGTGATCATTTATCATGTGACTGGTTTCCGTCTTGGTAGATTTCAGTGTGGAGTACCCTCTCCTTGCGTGGCTTCCTTCACATGCTGAACAACACAGACCGTATCTCCCTGGAGTCAACGAACTGAAATCGCTGAATGTCAAAATGCCCCGGATAGGAAAAATGGGGTTTCGCGTAGCAGAGGCATTCCCTTATCATAAATCTTTGTCTAAATAAATCTAAGAGCAAGCAAAATGGAAGCTAAGCTAGCTCCCACCCAGAAGGTGGTGCAACAATTAAATGAGATAGTACACGCCAAGTGCTTGGCACAGGAGTTTTGCAAAAACTACTCCTATCGCTTTCTAAGAATGGGTCATGAGGTCCAGAATGGAGGAAAACAGCAATGAACGACTGTGGAATCGAGGAAGGCATTTGCTTCTAGACACACTCATTCATCAGATGCATACAGCAAACCGGGATGAATCACAGATGAATCATCTCATAAAATACTTTCTTTTAGGAAATCAAAGGTGTATGCTCACTAGGAGCACAAGTTAGACAGTAAGAGATTAGGGGGGCTCCAGACCCCGAGGTGGGCAGTGGGGGCGGGGGATGCACCTTCAGAGCACAGAGATTATTTCATCTCAGAAATGACCAGGGCAGAGCGCCATGCTCTCGGTTGAGTATTTCCAAAGCAGGGAACTGTCCCCGAGCACAAGAAATTCAACCTCTCCCAGGATGTGTGTCCCACTCAGGGGCACATCCGCGTGCAACACGCAGCAGCTATACTCTCCACGGGGCATGGGTTTTCCAGTGGTCTCCTTGAGGGGTGGGGGGTCATCTTACAAAGATCAGCATTCACCAACCCACCCAGACCCATCCTGGATCTGGTTCTCATTGGCTCTTGCTCATCCTGTAGGCCTGGCAAATATGTCATCTCAAACACACACATTAGGTAATACAAGACTGCTTTAAATTGTGTCGAGCTTAGAAAGGTGTCCAGTAATGATAGTAACAATCATCTTTAGTCATGGGGCTCTCAATGATTAGTATAGTTTTTTTTTTTTTTTTTTTTTTTTTAAGGATATTAGAGGTTTAAATAGATCATCCAACACCGACACACATCGGCAAGGGCTCAGGGCCATTCACCTTCTGACCTGTCGTGCTGGGCCAGGCCCATGATTTATATAGTTTTAAATGCTACTTTATCCTTTTTTTTCCCCCACTGCAATGGGCATAGACCTGTTTTAAATAAAAACTGAAGTGAGAGTTTCTAAATATCTGTGTTTCATCACTGTTTTATTGTGTGATCCGAGCCATTCACTGTGGTTCCATCAGTGCTCCGGGATAGATAGGATGGATTGCCTCTCGTATCGTGCTTCTCTCCGGTGAGACAGCTGTGATTTGGTGGGACAAACATGAGTCTCTTAAGTCGGAAAGCCCTACTTCATGTCTGAGAAACTTGGGACGGCTCTCAGCGTCCATCTGCATGTCTACATCTATACCCGTCTCGTCGCAGGACTGCTATCTGGCCAACTGAGATTCTGTGTGAAAATATATTTTGAAAACACTGCCTCACTCCAAAACGTCTGAGAGAGAAGTGAAATGCCTGCTGGTAATCCTCTGTGTTGGACGCCGTGGTATTGAGGATCTCTAAGTTGGGTAGAAATCTATACTAAATTAACTCGGTGTGAGTCCCTGATACCTAATATTACGTTGATTAGTTCAGAATGAACCAAGTATTTCACAAGGTATAATTTAACTGCTAGATGATCTAGATACCAGTTTCTTTTGTTTTCTTGGCTTCGTTGAGATATAACCGATATATCGCATTATTAGACAGATACCAGTCCCTTAAAATTCAGGCATGGGTCGAAATACCCTGATTTGGTCTGTTTCAATTGTAGCACCTAACAACTTACCTGTCGGATCAGTTCTGCGTGTTTCTGTGTCATGTGTATTTAGGGCATGTGTGCCATTCATCTGTGTGTGTACGTACATTCTTTTTCTCGCATCGACATTGACATTTGATTCCAAGGTAACTTTCAGCGTCAGTACTCAAAAAAAGACCATTAGACATTTTCTTCAGTAATAATCAAGTTTTCAATCTTGCAAGAAAAACAACACGATTTCCACTAAAAGACTAAAATTATCTGCAGATTACTTCAGTGCCCTCAGGAAATATAACTGACAAAAGTACTTACAAAAATAAAAAAAAAAATAAAAAAGTACTTACTTACAATGCACGCCTGTTGAGCAGTATGTTAACGTGATTATGTTTACAGTATTTAAAAAATGTGGCCATTGAATTTTTTCCCAGTTAAAGTAATCTGCTTATTTTAAGCTATTTTTAAGACCAGCATTTAAATCGAGAAATAGAGATTTGAGCCATTTAAAAAGAAAATATTTGTGAGACATTTGAGAGTTCCCTGTAGAAGGCAAGTGTCCATGATAGTGTAAGAACCAAGCAGGGAAAATCATATAAGGGAGACAGACAAAGATCTTTGCTGGGGAGGTTTGAGGAAGAAGCTCAACCTTGACCTTTGGTGGTAGCGGGGCTATGGACGAGTCCCATACATGCAAATTCAGAGATACATATGGATGTCACGTGTAATCTACATACATTCTTCTATAGCTTTATTTTTTTCAACTAAAATAACTCTTTGCTGTTAAAGCAATCTTTATTTCAGACATACATACGTTACCAGGATACCTGGATTAACTTCTGGTACCAATGAAGGATATCATCTCTAAATTACTTGCATTCATTAATTATAATCACTTTACCTCCTGGGATTAACCATTTGGAGAATAATTTTAGTTCAGTTACAGATGGTGTTGGCCATTACGTGGGTGAGTGTGTTAGGAAGCATGAGCCCCAGATAGATCATAATGGTGCTGACGTCCACAACTTCAAGATAACTAAGATGGCCTTCAACACAACATTAATATAGAATTTTGAATTACTCTCAGGAGCTCTAGTCAATACCATTGTAGTACTAATGCTTAGACAAATAATTATTTTCATGTACCATGTGTATTGGTGTTTTAAGTAAGAGTCAAGATGATTTGATGGGTCGGGAGACATTGAGTAAATTGCTGGCAAGTTCACAATTTCCTCCTGTGACCAAAAGTTGAATGGTGTACAACAGGATGGGATTGTTGCTCCTGCAAAAAAAAGTCCAACAAAATCAGGATTTTTTTTTTTCCCCTGTTCCACAAAATGTTACTTCCTTACATCTTTTGGATCAGCACTGACCCATACAAGAAAGAGGTCGGGACTGCTGAAGGGTTTCCATTTTATGATCCATTTGTCTTTTTTCAATTTTAGAAAAACCCACCCTGATTCTGAATCTCCAGCTGCCTATAATCATTGTTGTTGTTTTTTTTTTTTTAATTACTATACTATTACCTTTTTTTCTTATAGATTTGTGAGGTGTATTTATTATATTGGGAACATGCCATTTGTTGAATACAAATATCTCAGTGTTTGTGTTTCTTTTTCACTCTTTCCTTTTAGAAGTATTACTTTTTGTGTTCTGTGTAAGAAACCTTTGCTTAGCCCACAGTTAAGAGGAGTTTTTACATTGTTATCTTTTGGAAATGTGATCCTTATACATTTTACATTTAGGTCTGCAATTTATAAGGAATTGATCTTTATGTGCATTGTAAGGTAGGGATTGAGACTTATTTTTCTCATCTGGATCTCCAATTGGCCCAGCACCATCTACTGAAAATACCATCCTTTTTGTAGTGCACTGCACCTTTGCTATAAATCTAGTGTCTATATCTCTAGGAATTTGTTTTGGGACTTTCTGCTCTGTCCCATTGCCTACATATCAAGGTTTGTACCAATTAAACACTGTTTGCTTTTTACAAAGATATATAATGCCTTATTATATATCATCTTATATATAGATATTATATATCTAATTATACATTATTATATAGATAGATATATACACTATATGTATATTTTATATATTATATATATATACACACATATAATAAGATATATAATAATATAAAGCTGTATAGCTTTAAATAAGATGTGATCTTCAGTAGGATAAGATCTCCAGTTCTGAAAAACATTAAAAAACAAACAAAAAAAACAAACAAAAAAACCTCCAGTTCTTCAAGGTTGTCCTGGATATGCTCGGTCCAGACCACCTGCATCAGAATTGATCTGAGGCAGAAACACTTGAAAAGCTCCTATGTGGTTTGGAATGTGCAGCCAAGCTCGAGTTACTTATCTCACTTTTGAGCAGTCCCAAAGTTTCCACCAGGACCTGTGGAAAATTCTATCTACTGATCAAATGTGACTCATTCTTCAAAATACACTGTACTAATGGGGACCCACTGCTGCCTCAATATTATTCCTTGGAGAAAATCTTAATATTTGAACATCTGGTTCAGCGTGATGGGTCTATCATAGTAGCTACCTTCCAGCTGACACTTTTTCTCTTGGATTTATTTTTCTTTCCTCCAATTTATAATCAAGTCTTCACTTTGTGATTTACTGTGAAACAAGAATTGCTAGATAAACCAGAAAAGCTATTTTCCTTAAAGACCTTTCAAAACCCCACAGCTTTAATACCTACTTGTTACAGTGTTATTGTTAGACTTAAATTTAGTGGAAAATGGGCTTCTTATTAGTTCTTTGGTTTTAAACTCATAAATCCCTTTCATTAAATCTTTTTTATGAAGATTTAGCAAACTCCCACCAGCATTTGATAATATTCCTGTGAAAGACTTGACTCTGAGAGCTACTACTGTATTTTTTTTTAACACGTAAGATGTAGTTGCAAATAATCTTCTGTTTGCAGTTCAACAATAAAAGCTGGGATAATACCAGTATTCGGATAGTTACACTACACATAATAATCTGAGTGTATCCTGGTCCCTCCCAAACTTTCATATCTTCCTACTGTCAAAACACTTAAATACATTTAAACATTGGTAGGAAACGTCCAGATGGAGGAATGAAAGCCCGCAGGCAGTTTTCAGGGGCTACTTACTAGCTAGCCCCAGGCAGAGTGAAGGCTGGAAAGATTTGATGGGAGTTACTTTGTTCCCTCATCTGATGGTGAGATTCACAGTTAAAGTGATTTAAATGTGTTCATCAGGGCAGTTCACATGGCCTATCTGTCCCGACCTTTTTCCATTCTGGCTGCTTGGCCCACACGTAGCGGTGGCGGGCACATGATGGGAAGTCACCCACAAGGGCGTGTGTCAACCACAGCAGGGGCCAGGGTAGCCTGTCACTAAAGCTTTTATGCTAGACATGAAATGAGGGAAGAGGAGGTGGGAGAAACAGGTAGCAGAGGAACGATGGAGCTAAAGCAGGTAGATGAAGGCTGAGGAGCATCAGGCAGGAGAGGTCCTGGGGAGGTCGGGAGGGTCAGGGACCCAGGGTTTATCTACCGGTAGAACACAGTGGATGGGCGGGCGTGGGGCTCTTGCCAATCGCCCAGACACTGTCCTTGCACCAGAAGCCCTTGTACATTGAATCCTGGGGCTACGGTTTACCAAAAAGGGCTTATTCTTGAAATTGCAGAACCACCAGAGAATCCCAATGTTAAAATCAATACCATAAAATCTTGAGGACCCAAGGCCGCAGGGAACCAGCTCTTAGGAACAATTTCAAATTCGCCCAGTGGCTGAAGGCAGCTTGACGGTGCTCACTGTGCTTCCCATCTTTTGCCCATTTGGTTTCCGCACCAATTCTGCACCAATACCACCAGTCGTCAGTGGGGGTGGGGACCCACCCCGACAGACCAGCAATGCTTAGGGCGCCAGCAGAGTATCCTGCAATTCACCTCCATCCTGCCACTGTCCACCTGCAGACAGCATCAGATTTCACAGGGCAAGGGCTCAGTTCTATGGCACCATCTTCCACTCCAGGCACAACCCAGAAGTCCAGGCTGTTACCTGTATTTCTCACCTACCAGCTGTAATCAGGGGTTCCGCCGACCTCTTCCTCAGTTCCATTAATGTCCTAGAGGGGCTCACAGAACTCAGGAATTCCCTTATTGGCTATATCACAGGTTTATTACAAAGGCTATTAAAAGATACGAGTCAACAGTCAGATGAGCTGCACAGGGCAGGGTCTTTCATGTTCACCAAGCTGGAAGCCTTCTGAACTACTTCTTTTGTGTTCCTACAGAGACTTCATTATAAAGATATGATTGATCAATAGGTATCATTGGCCATTGACAGTTGATGTAACCTCCCGCCCCTTCCCCTTCCCAGAGGTCTGGAAGGGGGACTGGAAGTCCCAACCTCTCTAATATTTAGTTGTTTCTCCATGCAACTGGCCCCCATCCTCACGTGCTTTCCAGAAGTCCTCTTGTTATGGGAATGCAGGGTTCTTGTCTCACAGAGTCCAAGAATGAAGCTCATAGACACCGAGGGATGACGTGAAGTGAAAGTGTATTAAGTGAAGGTGAGAACAGATAGCAGAGAGGAAGCTCTCTAGAGTCAGAGGGGTCCTGAATGGGTGGCCACCGAGGGCTTTTAGGGGCAGTCTTCTGTGCAGAACTGCCTGGGAAGCTTGTGGCCTTGAGATTCTGTACTGTGTTGGTTGGAGCCAGGATTCTCCCTAACACCCTTAATGGCTTCATTCTTTGAGATTTGGTCATTTTCTGTGGTTACACACAGTAGCTGCTGAAGAAAGGTTCTCCCTAACATCCAGGGCCATGGTCTGGTCCATTCCTTCCCTTATCTCTTGCTCACTCTGGTTTAGGGCTCTTGCCTGCCAGGAATAGTCTCAGAGCCCCTGGCTCTCCCTGCCTGCACCTGCACCCTTTCCTTACTCACTCCCATTGACATGACACAAGACACTCTTTTCCTGTCATCCTTTAGGAAATTCCAAGGGATTTAGGAGCTCTGAGCCAAAGGAGACAAAGACCAAATAGATATTTCTTATTATACATCTTATTATCCATCATCATGCCACAAATGTCAGTCTTGAGCAGTAAGAGCAAGGCTGATTCAGCCCGTCTGAGGGGAGTTAGACTAAGAAGCAGGAACAAAGTGTAGCCCGCTCGGGGAAGCCTGACTGTCAGGGCATCTGTCTGGGGGCGATGCACCTGCTCTCCCTGCCATTGCTGAATTACTCCCATGGGAACCGGAAGGCATTGCTGGGGGGGCGCCCCTTCTTCTGCTGGGCTACTCCTTAATTTTTGCATAATTAATTTCTCTTATTTTATGCCTTTTGTTTTGAACTGGGAGAGATTTATGCAGCTTTATTTTATTCTTTGGCTCTGTGGGACTTTGCCAGGGTTTGTTAGAAATCGACAGTTTGAAGACTGAGTGTGGTTTTCCCTAATCATTCATGTTGCTTCGGGTGGCAGTCATTTGGATATATTATTACATGCATCTGTGTGTCGTTTTATAATGGTTATTTGATCTGTTGGTTTAGTTTTTCTGAGCAAGAGATTAAGGCAGAGTGTTTCAGTATTCAGCATCACACTGTGGCAGATAATCGACACCAAATTTGTTTCATAAATATGGCAGGTTGGCATTGATGAAGATGTATTTGAAAATTGCAAAAAAACATTTTTCCAAAAATTTCTAATACGAGTTCCTAAATTTATATATTGTCCTTCTTTGCCTCCTCCTCATCCCCCACACCCACCTTTTAGCACCAGAGAATGCTTCTACAATTTACCATTTTTGCATGAAGGGTCACAAAATAAGTCATTATAAAAATTGACCAAAATGGTTGGAAATTTAGTAAAAAAAAAAAAAAAAATCACAGAGTAGACAGGCCAAAATAATATACTGTTTTTTTGTGTGCTTTCTTTTTCAGGTCAGAACTGCGGAGGTTTAGTCCAGGGTCCCAATGGCACCATCGAGAGCCCAGGGTTTCCTCACGGTTATCCCAACTATGCGAACTGTACCTGGATCATTATCACAGGAGAACGTAATCGGATACAATTGTCATTTCATACCTTTGCCCTTGAAGAAGATTTTGATATTTTATCAGTTTACGATGGACAGCTCCAACAAGGGAATTTGAAAGTGAGGTAAAGTATTGGCTCTTTATACTATAGATTAGGTGGCACCATTTGACTTAGATTCTGAAACTTAATTGGAATCGATTATTCAAATATAATTATCAGGAAATTTTAGTTGCAATAAAGAAAAAGTAGACTTTTAAGCACATTTTTTTTTTTTTTTAATACTGAACAATTTCTTATTGAAAGCAATCATCAACTTAATTTGTAGACATCAAACTGCTGCGGATCCGTACATGGTGTTGTCAAGGTAATTCAAGTGAAGTTACAATACACCATTGTTTTTAAGCAACTGTGGATTTGAGAGAAAACTCACAAAGAGAAATGCATGAGTACAATTCAGGGAACAACAAAAGGAACTTCTACATTGTCAGAGAATTCATTGAATACAAAGAGTCAGGGAAAGTGGGTGGGATAAAACATGAGAGAATATTGAACTCTTTGGAGAATTTTTGGTTCACACAATTATAATATATTCCATTCCTCATTAGCTTTCTCTTCTGATCTATGATTTTAACCATAAAGAAAGAACAAATATTTTCTTGGATGATTTTAAATTACTTTTTTTTTCATTTATCGCAAGAAAAAAAATTGTGCTTGTACAAGCATATCCTTTTTTTTTTTAAAAAAAAAATTATTTTGTCAAAAGAAAGAGGAATAACCCTTAAACAGAAATTGAGATTTCTTAGGTAAATGAATACACATACTTAAATAAGACAAATAAAGCTTTATCCTTTGGCTTTAAAATTCTGTACTAATTAGAGATTATTGTTGACTATACAGAGTTTGTAGGAAAATTTTTAGTGGGCAGAAGAAATTGTATGGCTTGGATAAATAAAATACTATCATTGCTAATGCCTGCAGAAATACACACAAATCACATACTTCATATTTTATTTTGTGAATTGAGGAAAAAAATCTAGGTAAAATATTAATATACTAATGTATATATAAGTTAATGCATTAAACATATAATGATAATTTCTATTTGCACTTTCTTTATGTATTTTCATATATAAAACACCTTTTGGGTTTTCTGCGTCTTTACAATATGTGTTGTCTGTTTTTAGCAACTCTTCTCCAGTTACCCTTTTTGTCATATATTGCACCCAACTATATATATTGCACTACAATTATAAATTACTTAGGTAAACTTTCTCCTAACACATATGGTTGTGCACTTTGGATGTTTGGGAAAGTCTCCATAAATATAATCCTTGGTAATTCGATGCAAGATTTCTTACCCATTTCCTGCTCTTCTAAAAATTAGTATTTACTAGTTTTTATTCCAAATAAATTATACTAGAGAATGGTGATATGTTATAACAATAGTAAGAATTTTAATAGAAACTGCAAAGAAATAGAGAATCCAGTTTATTCAAATATCATCAGATGACTCTCTTTTAAAAGTAATTCTTTCTCTTTCCACTAAGAAAATTCTCCATATGTACTCTTTAAAAATATTTCCTTGTCAATATTTCTATTTCCTATTTTTTAATTTATAATTTAAAATATTCTTATTTTAATATATATTATGTTTTATAATTATTTTACTTTATTATAATTCCTATAGTTTACCTTATTCTAAAGGAGATCTGCATAAATGTTAATCTGATTCCCTGTCTATGCTCTTACCATGACATTATGGCCATTTTCTATCTTAACTATAAGGTTTAGAAAACAACATTCCTATTATCTTCAGTATTATAAAAAGATCAGCAGTGGAAATATTAAGGTTAGAATAACTAGATTCATTGTATTTTATTTCAGTGAAGAGTATATAAATTGGTATCAGTGCCTTAATGAGCTTTAGAAATATAGGTGAGTTATATGTACAACATCATGATTTTTTTTTTAACTGACATAGATATTTTTACCAGAGAAAGAAACACACACAAGGCCAATAAGAAAGAATCACTTGGGTTGCTATAAATTACTCAGTTACCTACAGTTTTTTGTTTGAGACAGAGACTAAATATGTCAGATTTCTACCAGTTTCTAGTCTTTAATGTGAGGAAAATGCTTTGTCTCTATGAATCTAATCTCTATTAGATTTCTTGTATCTCCACACTTAGGACACCTTCATGTGGACAGTCTATGGGCTGAGGGTAGCTCTTCTGGGACAGAAGTGACCATTCCAGGTATCATTACACAAATAGGCAAAACATCAGAAACAGAATGTCACGGTGTCCTAAGTGCTAAGAGTCTTTACTCATATGACATTTTTGATAAATTACGACATAAAATAGGAATATGAGCTTTGTTGATGTTATAGGATTGCAGGGTTCTTGTCTCACAGAGTCCAAGAATGAAGCTCATAGACACCAAGGGGTGAAGTGAAGTGAAAATGTATTAAGTGAAGTTGAGAACAGAAAGCAGAGAGGAAGCTCTCTAGAGTCAGAGGGGTCCTGAACGGGTGGCCACCGAGGGCTTTTAGGGGCAGTCTTCTGTGCAGAACTGCCTGGGAAGCTTGTGGCCTTGAGATTCCTGTACTGTGTTGGTTGGAGCCAGGACTCTTGCTGACACCCTTAATGACTTCATTCTTTGAGGTTTGGTCATTTTCTGTGATTACACACTGTGGGCACCAGAGAAAGATTCTCTGTAACATCCGGGGCCATGGTCTGGTCCATTCTCTTATCTCTTGTTCACTCTGGCTTAGGGCTCTTGCCTGCCAGAAATAGTTCCAGAGCCTAGTCAGGGGCCCCTGGCTCTCCCTGCCTGCACCTGCACCCTTTCTTCACTCATTAAGGTGGTTGCAACATTTCAACATTGGTTAATGGCAAAGCAGTTTCAATTACTATCAAATTCTAATTAACAAGGTGGAGGAGACTAGTCTCCATGCTTGCTACCATTAGATCTTGGAACCGTTGTCTACTTGTCTAGTTCTTGAACATAACACACACAGCAGTTCTGGAATTCCAAGGATGTTTTGTAGGAGGCCTGATGCCTGCCCTGACCCACTGAGTTGTCATAGAAGTTCTTTTCTTAGAGCTGTCCTGGTCCAAATTCTTGCTTTGCTGAAGCACAGAAACTGTTTTTACTAGCTCAACATGTGCACTAAAAAATAATAAATAATAATTTTTTATTAAAGAACTTGAAAATTTTATTATTTCTTTTGTTTAGCTACAGTAAAGAATTTTTTTCAAGTAATATATAATTTAGATTTAATAACTAACAGAATTTAGGATGTGAAGGCTGTTGTAATTTTGTAATGTAATTTGATCTTTAGCGAAGACTATCCGTATTATTTACCCTATATAAGAAAAAAAAGTATTTAAAGCAAAAAATGAAACAAAACAAAAATCTCCAACATGCAATGTGTTATCATCTTGGATTATTTATATAATTCAGATAAACACATATAATGTCTACTTCCATCAATAAATTAAATTTTAACAAATAGATATTGAAAGGTAAATTAAGGCTTCTCTTAAGTACAAGAGAAAAGATTTGACTCAAAGTTAGGAATAGAAGTCTGCTCTTTGAAAAACACATGTCTGGCTTGGTGGGAAGAGCATACAACACTTGATCTCCACGTGATGAGTTCAAGCCCCACATTGGGTGCAGAGATTACGTTAAAAAAGAAAAAAATCTGCTCTTTGAAGTACCTAGACTTACAACCAGTGACTTTTATGACCTGTCATTGACCTGTCACATTATTGCTATTTTTTGAATCTCTACCCTTTATAGACTCTGCCCTCTATCTTGCTTCTCAAATTCCCACAAGGGTCCAATTATGTAGTCGTCAAGTCTTACACTTTTTATTTTGCAACATCTCTCCATTACTCAGACATTCATTCCTCATATTTCTGGAGGTTGAAAGTCTAAGATCAAGGTTCTGGCAAATTTAATATTCAGTGAGAACTGGCTTCTTGGATCATAGATGACTGTTTTCTCCTGTCTCCTCACATGGTAGAAGGGCCAAGGGAGCTCTTTAGGATCTCTATTATAAGGTTGTGAATCCCATTCATGAGACACCCCCCCCCCCCTTTTGCCCTATTCACCTCCCAAAGGACTCACTTTCAAATAGCGTTGCATTGGAGATTAGTATTTCAATGTCTGGATTTGGGAGAAGGGTCAACAACATTGTCTACAGCATCTCAGGAGTTTATTATTTAGTTGAAAGAATATGTAGGTTATTCCTTAACCTGATTTTACAAGAGAATATCTTTATCACCTCAATTTCCTCATCATTCCCTCTGCTCACCTAAATGACATCCTACTTCCAAAATCCACTTCACATTATATGTATTTCAGAATATTTTGCCGGTGCATCCCATGTTAAAAAACAACCATGGAGAAAAGTTCCATTTTTTCTGAGCTCCTTTAGCACATCCCAGTAACTTAGACCTTGAAGGATATGCTCCTTTGAAATTACACAGACTCTGACGTTGCCTGTTGTTGGGGTTGTCTATCTCTGTGTTGAGTGTGTCAAATAGAATTTACATCCTCTGAGGCCAAGACTTGTGTCACGAGTGTGTCTTCACTGGTATTGATGGATATGGCCACTTCTATCTCTCCTCTGGATGAGCATGAGTTAATCGTCCCAAGTGAGAGACTGCTATCCAGTAGGTGTTCTCTAAATATGAAGTAGTGAAGTAGTGTTGATTTGTCCCCAAATCAGAAAATAATCGAAGTTGGCATTAATCTCCAACTGTGATAACATTATAACCTCAATAAATGGATAAAAGTGAATCTATGGAGGGGAACTGTGTCGTGCATATGTGGGAAATCAGAATATATTATTCCATGATTATTGTAGAATACAAGAAAATAGCTTTGGCAGTGATCTCGGCAATCCTTCTGTGACTTATGCAAGATTATCCCTTGTTTTCTACAATGATGATAAGAAGCTAGAGATTAATGTGATAGGGCCATCAAAGTGAGGGGATCATGTATAAGTGTTGCTAAAATATCACTGTTTTCTCCAGTACCTTTTTCTGTAATCATGTGCCTGAATGCATTAAAATTAGCTAAGAAACCTTTGTAATATTAACTATATCTAGTGATGTTTAGAACTTCAGATGTTTTAAGGGCTAAAAAGAGGTTTCAATTCCATTCAGATTATATCAGCCTAGAGATCTAGCAGTGCCTACATTCTGCTTTTCTGTCCCCCATTGCTCATAAGAGGTCCCAACAGAGCCACTCACAGATCAACAGTCAGATAAAAATCAAAGCATCATTTTATTTTTAGCTTGGATGGTGACTAATGCTCCAATTAATATTCTGATAAACGTAGTGCAAAGAGGGTCTAAAAGATTCTACGGAGACTAGAGTTCCACGCTAACAGCAAACAGGTATCTTGACCCAGTATCCTATTCAGCCAGCCACACGGTCAGGAACTGAAGGAACGGCCAGCCTGACCACACAGGCACATGGCAAGGAGGCCCCGGAGAGCTGGGCCTGGTAGCTGGGGAGAAAACATGTCACGAGAGCCCATTCCAACAGAGGGAATGTCTCAGGCCATAAAGCCCAGAAACCCAAGCGGTGCTTACATGTTATTGAAACAGGTTCTCGTACCTTAATGAAGACCCTGCAGAGAAGCTGAGGGGGGACACTGGTGGTGTCTGGTCCTCTTGTATAAATCGATCGTATTCCCATAATTAGGAGAATTTGTAGCTGTGTCCACCACTTTACATAACATACTGTAGGTGATGAAATAAAAAATAATTGTTTCTGATACATCTTTCAAATTTCCTTTCTTAACATATGATTGAATGATATATTTTTTTTTTTTCCTCAACATATGCTTTAATTTAGGAACTCATAGGCAAGGTTAGTGCTTACTGTGTAAGGATGAGTTTATTTATTTATTTATTTTGTTTTTTTATTTTTTTGTGTGTTTTGTTTCTTTAAGTTGGCTATCTGCAGTAGGCTAGTATGGAAATGAGAAATTCAAGGATAAAATTGAGGCCTGAGCACTGCTATATATCTCTGTCATCTTTATCTTTCTCTCTCTCTCTCTCATCTCCATCTCCATCTCCATCTCCATCTCCATCTCCATCTCTGTATGTAATTACCCCAGCTGATTTTAATAGGTAGTTTTGGTTGAGACCAACTATATTATATAAACATATTCATAAGACTTGTGTTTATTAACAAAAATGATGACACTGCTAGTGTGTAGAAATCCCAGAAATAAGATAACAAACTGTTTAAGGGAGATTGGAAGAATTATGTTTGCAATACCACAAGCAAGTTTTAACATGCATTTGAATTTCAGCCGCTCCCTCGTCAAACTGGTGATTTTTTTCTGCAGTAGCCAAACACTGATGGTTCGTTTCAATATCTTGGCCATTTTTTTTAAATTTTTTATTTATTTATGATAGTCACACACAGAGAGAGACAGAGAGGCAGAGACACAGGCAGAGGGAGAAGCAGGCTCCATGCACCGGGAGCCCGATGTGGGATTCGATCCCGGGTCTCCAGGATTGCGCCCTGGGCCAAAGGCAGGTGCCAAACTGCTGCGCCACCCAGGGATCCCTATCTTGGCCATTTTGAAAGCAGAAAACTTGTTCATTTGGTCAGAGAAGCCTTTTGGATCATCAAAAAAATATGCTTATGGAAAATATTCAATAAGCTCCCACTCCCAGGACACTTTCCTTATATACTTGCAGATGTAAGGGAAAGCATTTCAAGTCCTAGAAAGAGAACAGATGACAAGAAGCCTGACAAATGATATCCATGTTCAGCAAAGATATTCTGTGGTTTTGGTCATGGGAACCTGAAAGTAGACATGATTTTATAAAATATAAAACCTTATCTTCAGTACTTAATGACTAAAATAAATACATTGGATCACCAATTTAACTATTAACATGGAATAACAAAAAATACTAAAAAAATTCTTCAGTACACATCAGTTAGAAATCATAAAGAAAATGGCTGAAGAATCTGATGTCTTAAAATTTAAAATCCAAAAGCCAAATGACAAATTGAGAAAAAGAATTCATAGCAGGTATGCAAGACACAAAGCTGCTGTTGCTAGTGGATAAGATACCTTATCAGAAATATCAGGAAAGAAAATCATTTAATTGAAAATCTGTTAAAAATATGACCAAAGTGTTCAAATAAAAGAAATTCATGGCAATAAGTATATGTAAAGCCAATTGAATAATAATGCAAAGTAATGTGTCACCATCCTGAATGGCAAAACTTTACATGTTTTCACAAGTCTGAGTTTTTTAGGATTATTTCAGATGTACATTTTGAAATTTCTCTCAAATTTAAAAAAACTATAAACAAACTGACTCAGCTAGGCTGTGCTATGAATTTATTCCACAAATATACCTCCAAATATGACAAAATATATGTAAAGGAATGTTTATGAGTGCATTTTAATAATACTGAAAAAAAAAACCAAGATTGTCTCCCTTTCCATAGAGTCTAGTTAGAGTACATAGGTCGCACAGCACGCCAAGCAAACTTAGGAAATGGGATCTTCCGTGGCTGATATGAAGAGATCTCTGTATTTTACTTTTAAAAATAAATATAGTATTGGAATGTCCAATTTCTCTCAACACCTGATTCTCCTTAATAGATGATATGCAAGAACTCATAATCTAACGCCCTCCATGGACTTCCGGACGATGGTGGGATGTGGGAACTATCTTCCCTCTATATAATCGCGGTGCACTGTCGTGACTTCAATGGGGCTTGGAAAGCTAGTCCAAGGGCGTGGACCCAGCCCCAGGGCTCCCACAGGGTTGCAGCCAGCCAGAGTTGCTGTAATCAAGAGGAAATGCTGCCGTCATGCTGAAACGGTGTGGCTACTGAGTGTCCCTGGCAGGCCCTACTGGAGAAAAGTTGTGTGTGTGTGTGTGTGTGTGTGTGTGTGTGTGTGTGTGTTTTAATTGTAAGTATCTGTTTTCTGTCTTTGGAATTCTTGTAGAAGCAACTACATCTATCTATGCCTATCTCTGTCTCTAACTCTCCATCTCTACCTATCTCCATCGCTCTGTGTCTAGTGCTCATGCGTGTGTTCTCTCTCTCTCTCTCATCTTTATCTATATTTATATCAGTGTTTCTCCACCAGGAGTGACTTTCAGCTCCAGGGCACATTGGCAATGTCTAGAGACATTTTTGGTTGTCCCAACTGGGTGGGGGGCACTCGTAGAATAGGGTAGGTCTAATACAGAGATATTGATAAATGTCCTACACCGCACAAGACCCCAAAGAATTGTTAGTCACAAAATATCAATAATGCTGTGGATGAGACCCTCTGATTCAGAGCACTACATCATCCATAAAAGCCATCAATGCAAACCATCTAGAGCTATGCACATCGACATCTGGGCCTGGACCTGTATTTCTCCACATTGTTTTATTACTGAAGGATCTCAGCCAAAAGAGGTGAGACAGGTCACAGGGACCCAGTGGCAGGTGCTCCGTGCTGTGCAGAGGCAGCAGGAGGAGGGTCTAATGGGCCCAAATGGAAGCGACGGTGTCGCTGGCAGGATTGTGTCAGCAAGGAAATGAGATCTCTGCAGTATTAGGCATAATCAGATTTCACCAGGAGTCATGTCTATATTGTCTCTCAAAAGGAAATGAAATTATTATTTTTTTAGTCCTTGGTTTCCTGGAAAAGAAATAAAAGTGTCAAGAGGTCAGTAAGACACTGACTTTTACTCTTCATCACGGTAGTGAATCTGCAAAAAGAGTTTGGTAAGATGGCTCATGGGGAAGCTGTCCGCCCTGATAAGCAGAAAGGACCAATGAACAATCCGAGTTCTCCAAATTTCCAGGATTTTCAATGAGGTTTATGTGGATGGCCAGGTTAGTAGTTGAATGACTTCTAAGCTTCAGATTTTCTTTTTCTCTCCTCTCGTTGTCTTAACTACTTGGATAGCAGAGCCAGTGCTGATGTATCATTACATGCCCTATAGCAGCAAAGCCTCCAGAATACACTAAGTAGAAGCGTTTTAATTCAATAATATTAGTCCTTTACAAAATTATTTAGCAGAATGAATACTATATATCACAATCTCGTAGTTACGTGCTTTTAATTCACAAAATTATTTTTTTAAAAAAGGATAGAAAATTGCTTAGAACCTGAAGCG
Source organism: Vulpes vulpes (assembly GCF_048418805.1). Lineage (NCBI taxonomy): Eukaryota > Metazoa > Chordata > Mammalia > Carnivora > Canidae > Vulpes > Vulpes vulpes. The sequence continues at coordinate 62,614,528 of NC_132786.1, forward strand.
ATCCTTTTTTTTCACTATAATCAACACAATGACTCTCCTTTGGCTATAAATATGATTTCCTTTGTATCTGAATGTGCTAAAAATAATCAACAATGTAAATATTTAAGTCTTATTTCAAACTTTTAAAATGTTACTAATTTTTTTTTCAAAATTTTTTAAGAGGTTGTATTTATTCATGAGAGACAGAGAGAGAGAGGCAGAGACACAGGCAGAGGGAGAAGCAGGTTCCACGCAGGGAGCCCGAAGCAGGACTCGATCCCAGGACCTTGGGCGTCAGGCCCTGAGCCAAAGGCAGACACTCAACCGCTGAGCCCCCAGGTGCCCCGGAATGTTCCTCTTAAACTGAAGTAGTTTCAATAGACATTTTACAAGTTTGTGCACTTAGGCAGCCAGTGATAATGATAAATAAAAATTGTGCAAACAATTAAAAGTATTTTCAGCCCAAAGCCTTTAAATTTAGAGGATTCTTTCAAATAAGGCTTTCAGGAGCAGAAATATAGGTCTTTCTTAAACCTCAGTTTTTTCCTGGCCCACATCTCCCCTTGCTTACCCCCATAGCACCTGGAGTATTAACTGAAGCAGAATTCAGAAACCTGCTCACAGCTTCCAGGTTTGTGAACGTCCTTGAGTAAAGCCTTCGGATCTTTTCTCTGGGGCATCCTTGCCCTGGAGCCGAGGCAGGCTGGGGAGGGGCTTTACAGGAGCGGGGGGTACAACCTGCAGGTGCCGGCTTCTGCAGAAGGATCTGGAGCCGTGCCCTCCTAGCCGTGCCCCTGAGGTCACTGACCCTCATTGGATTTTCTTGGCTTCTCGCTCTGAGCCCCAGTTTCCTTGGCTCCGTCTGCCAACCACGTTAAGATCTAACAATTTCCTCTCTGAAGCTTATCCTCGGCACAATCTCCCACGCCCCCCACGGTATGGGTCCCCCTCTAAACCCTCCAACAAAAGCCTCAGGGTCATCACTATTGTTGGACTACTCACCGCCACATATTTTACAGCCCACATCTGTTCCTTTTCCCTTTAGAAACCACTCCTATAAAAGCCCAATCTGCGTGGCTGGCTCCCAGCTTCAAGGAAGCAGTCCCCGCCGAACAGGGCGTATGGGCCCTTTGAGAGGGAGCCTTGGAAGGATCGGGAAAGCCTACAAGTGAATGCTTCCTATGACCCCTACCCTTTCAGCCCAAGGAGGCAAACTGACATTAAAAAAAAAAAATCTTGTCCTCTTGCAAGTTTCTAAAAATGTCTTCCTTAATCAGACAGCTCTTGGGTTTGTCCCAGGCTGTACATGTACCCCCGTGGCATGGTCTCTGACCGCAGGCCCAGTTCTCACAGGCCCATGACCATCCCCTCTCAAATGTGCTGAGCTTATCCCAAATGGGACACACACACAGTAATCAAAGCACTTTTTCTTGCTTAGGTTCTAATGGTTCTCACACTCTATGTGCCCATGCATCGGAAAATATTAGATTAGATATTTCTAAAATATGTATAATGTATAGTGTTTTTTTTTTTTTAAACCCAGTAGAGTTAGGCACATGCTACTTATATGAGAGAGCTTGGTTCTTGTCTCATGGAGTCGAAGGATGAATCCTGTGGACGATGGAGGTGAGCAAAGCGATAGAAGTTTCTGAAGCCGAGCTACAGAGGGGTCCCCACAGAGCTGCCACTGAGGCCTTGTAGAGTCTGGCTTGTATAGGAAAATGACCAGGGGACTTGGTGAATTTTTCATCAATATCAGGGTGGGCGTGTGAATATCAGGAGCCTATTTAGAACAAACATGGTGGACTTGGAGATGCTTCTTTGTAAATATCAGGAGCCCAAACCAGGTGCTCCCTTCTCTCTGTTACTATCTTCTCCATAACATTTCTCTACATCGGGGGTTTCTGGGAGCCTAGTAACCATCAAAGGAGAAGACTCCCTAACAGCTTGGAGCTAGGGAGCCAGGTTTAATTTTTCTGTTTTTACTGTCTTATCTCTGTTTCCTTGGGATGTGCAGGCGCCTGACTATGGGGCCTTTCCCTTATCGTTGCCCGCCTAGCCCCCGTCGGCCCCTAACTCGTCCCTACATCACTACCTTTGAGAAGAGCTGCTGCAGGTGGGAAGAAAGCAAGCCCCATGTAACTTGCAGAGGTGGACTAGTCGAGAGTATTTACTAGCGTTGCGCTTGGGCATTTCTGCTCAGTAACACCCCAGGCATCCTCAGAGAGTTACTTTCAAATACAAGGCATGTTGCTCACACCGGGACCTTGAAAGGAGCACTGAAGCTCTGCACTGGAACGGGACCCTCTCTGTGAGACGCTACCATCGGGTGTAATAAATGTGTTCATGATTTAGGAGAAAACACGCATCTCTTTACAAGGAGGTGATGATTAATGGATGTTATCCTCCAGCGGATGTTAGTGGCTCCTTCATTTCTGCATATTCTAAATAACAGGGGTTGTGTGCATTTTCACTCAAAATACACAGCCAGAGGTGCAGGTTTTTTTTTTTTTTTTTTTTTAGAAAAGTTCACAGCTCCATGTCTTCCCCTCCAAATAAAAGGACATAATTGAAAAGGTTGAGGGACATTGAGGAAACAGCTACGGTTCAGGGAGGTTACCATTCTTGGAGGCAGCAGGAAGGCAGTGGTCAAGTGGCAGGTGGGGGAGATGCTCTGTGCAGTATGCGCCGTGGCTCGGGCTCATTTCCTTACAAGGCACATTCCTTCCCTCCTTGGTCTGTGGCTTGCTTGGCCACAGGGGTAAGTGGTATTTGGAAAGTGGGGCAGTCAGGTCTATAGGGTGAGGAAGGTGGAAGATGGCTGTGGAGGGGTGTCGGAGGGCATTTCAGAGACGGCGCAAGGTTATATAGGGTGGCCTAACATACAGGTCCTTTGCTGGTTGGACCCCCATCATTTTCTGGTTTAAAAGAATATATGGTGTGGGCCAATGGGAATGCACTGGGATGGCAGCAGCTTGCAGCCTGTGCCCCAGAGCGTTCATTAACACCTGCAGCCTTGTGGATTCCAGAGTCATGTGTAGAGGCATCCACAGGACACCTGGTCCCAAGGTAGCCTTCAACTTTCTAGAGTTCAGTTACCTCAGGTTAAAAACTAGTTTTTAAAAAACATACCTAGTTTTAAATCACCAACACTTGATAAAAATCTCAATGGTGTCCTGTAGAATAGAGCTTACTTCTTCCTGTTATATACCTTATGTTGCGATGATACGGTTTGATTTGTCGATAGTGCATTTATATGTTGCCAGGCTCTTTAAATGAATAAAGTTCATATAATTATTAGTTAGCTGGTTTGCCAAGTTTTTCCGAAAGCCTGCTATTTGGGTTTCCTGAATTAGAACTCTGGTATGTAAATAGCCCAAATTACATTGGATGTACTCTAGACTTCTCTACACAAGAGCTGAAGACTGGATTTTGAAAACTAGATTGACAAATGGATCCTTTAATTTCTCACACTTTCTTTTTTTAAGATTTATTCATTTATTTGAGAGAGAGAAAGAGCTTGCGGGAGGAGTGGCAGAAAGAATCCTGAAGCAGATCACCCCCTGGCAGCACAGAGCCCAGTTTAGGGGCTTGATCCCCCACCCCTGAGATCATGAGCTGAGCCAAAATCAAGAGTCAGCCACCAGGTGCCCCTCATGCTTCATTTAAAATATGATAAACAATAAGTTGTATATTTTGAAAATGTAGAATTCAGGTTCTCATATGCCACCGTAAAATGTCATCACAAATATTTCTGTTACCCATGAAAGTGTCATTGTGCCTGTTTGCGATCCATCCTGCTTTCTACTGTTGGTTTCCAGGCAACCACTATTTCATTTTGACTCTGTGGATCTGTTTGCATTTGCTAGAAATGTATATGGATTGAATTATATGCTATGTATGCTGTTTTTGCCTTTTTTAAAAAAAATAGTCATTTTTAAGATAAATCCATGTTTCTTTATGTAACAATAGTGCATTCTTTAAAAAAAAGATTTTATTTATTTGAGAGCTAGTAGGAGCAGGGGGACGGGTGGAGGGAGAAGCAGACTCCCCACTGAGCAGGATGCCCAGTGTAGGGCTTCATCCCGGGACCCTGAGATCGCGACCGGACCAAGGGCAACTCTTAACCCTGACTGAGCCACCCAGGAGCCCCAGGAGTGCATTCGTTTTATCACCGAATAGCATTCTATTATATGGATATGCCACATTTGATTTATCCCTTGTTGATGAATATGGGTTGGTTTTCAGTTTTTTTTCTCCCCAGTTTTAGCTATTAGAAATAAAGTTGCTGTGGTCATTTGTATGACAGATATTTTAATTTCTCTTGGGCACATACCTAGGATTGGAACGGATGGGTCACAAGGCAGCCTCATGGGAACTCTAGAGGCAATGGCCACAGCTTCCGTGGGCTTTACCATTTCACATTCCTTACAATAGTTACCAATTATGGTTACTCCATGCCTTTGCCTGTATTTGATGTGTCCACCTTTTTAAATTTTGGTCATTCTGATGGATGTGTCGAGGAGTATCTTATTGTGGTTCAATTTACATTTCTCTAATGACTAATGATGTGCTTACTGGCCAAATATCTTCCTCTTATGAAGTGACTCTTAAAATCTTTTTTCCACTAATGTTTGTTATAGACAATTTCTCCCAGATACCTTCTCTTCATGGTATATTTTGAACAACAAACATTTTTAATCTTGGTAAGGTTCAATTGATCAGCATTTTTATTTTTTTTAATGATTTTGTGGAATATATAGGAAGGCTTGCATACCCCGAAACCACAAATGATATATTCTAAAGGTTGAATAGTTGGGGATCCCTGGGTGGCGCAGCGGTTTGGCGCCTGCCTTTGGCCCAGGGCGCGATCCTGGAGACCCGGGATCGAATCCCACGTCGGGCTCCCGGTGCATGGAGCCTGCTTCTCCCTCTGCCTATGTCTCTGCCTCTCTCTCTCTCACTGTGTGCCTATCATAAATAAATAAAATTAAAAAAAAAAATTAAAGGTTGAATAGTTGAGCTCTTTATTGTAGGTCAGTGATATATTTGGAGTTAATATGCATATGTGATGTGAATTAAGACTTTGTTTATTTTTTAATTTTCTTTACTTTTAAATATTTTATTTATTTATTCATGAGAGACACACAGAGAGAGAGAGAGAGAGAGAGAGAGAGAGAGAGATTGAGAGAGAGAGGCAGAGACACAGGCAGAGGGAGAAGCAGTCTCCATGCAGGGAGCCAGATGTGGGACTCGATCTCAGGACTCCAGGATCACACCCTGGGCTGAAGGCAGGTGCTGAACCTCTGAGCCACCCAGGGATCCCCGAATTGAGGCTTTAAATTCATCTTTTTGCATGTAGATATCCAAATGTTCCAGCACCATTTGTTGACAAGCCCATGATTTTTACAAAGCTAACTTTTTGTGTATAGTACTAGGTAACTGTAGATGCTCATTTAGAAAGAGAATTAAATATTCAGCTGGTCTAACATCTTTTGTTAAAGACTTCATTTTCTCTCATTGCAATGAGTTGACATCATTGTTGAAAATCAATTTCTGATACATATGAGGGGCTGTTTTTTCAATGTTTGTTTTTTCGCTGAATTGATCATTGTAATACATAGTAAGTCATGAAGTCAGGTAAAGTAGATGCTTCAACTTTGTTCTTTTTATTACTGTGTTGTTTATTCTGGGCCCTTTGCATTTCATAGATTCATTTAGAATCCACTTGACAATTTCTATAAAATTTCCCTTGGGATTTTGGTTGGGCTTGCTTTGAATCTATAAATAAATTCAGTAAGTATTGCCATTTTAACAACAGTCTTCTAAAACATAAGACATAAAATATCTCACCATTTATTTAGGGGTTCTTTCTCTCAGAATGTTAAATTAGATTTATTCCTACCTACTTTTAGTTTTGGTTGTTATTAGAAATGTCATTGTTGATTATACTTCATTTCTAATTGTTTGCTGATAATAGGTAAGGATATTCTTTTTACATTAATGTATCCTGTGATCTTCCAAAATTCAATTATTAGCTCTAGTAGCTGTTTTGAAGATTGGCTGGGACCTTAACGTAAACAATCATATCATCTGCAAAAGGGAAGGGGGGTTTTACCTTTTACTTTTGGCCTTTTATTTTTTAAGATTTAATTATTTTTAAAGAGAGAGCGTGTGTGAGTGAGCGGAGGAGAGGCAGAGGGAGAGGAGAGAATCTCAAGCCAACTTCCCACTGAGCAAGGAGCCCCACTAGGGGCTCAGTCCTACAACTCTCAGATCATGACCTGAGCCAAAACCAAGAGTTGGATACTTAACTGACTGAGCCACCCCAGAGCCCCTGCCTGGTCTTTCATTTCTTGTTGGAACTGTCTTGACATGGACAGTACCTTCCGTACTTGGTTGCATAGCAGTGATCAAAACGAGCAACTTTGCCTTGGTTCTGAACAAGGAGGGAACATAAAGTCCAGTACAGATGACACTGGTTGGCCGGGCTACCAACATAGCGCCCCTCATTTCCAAGTCAACCCTTCTTTTCCAGCTCTGTGGTGCTAGGTATGTGCCCTATAAGCAGTTCTCCTTTGCCAGCTCGCAGGATGTTAAGCTTTCCCAATTGCTGCAGGGGCACTGGGAGAGGAAACCACGTTTCCTACTGGTTCCAGGGCATTCTTAGCTTCCTATTGCTGAGTTCTGTGGCTGGCAGCACCAAGCAGGGTGGCCAGTCACATCATCCTCCGTAGAGTTGTGCAGGCAACCCCTACGGTGACGTGCCAGAAAGGTTCAGCACTGCTCCAGCAGGCCCTTCCCTCCTTGACAGCTCTCAGCTGTGGGACTCGGCAGCTGCTTCCATTGTCCCGTGGACCTGTCGACATTCTGTCCTGACAAGTCCTGAATGTCCGCTGCTCTGTCGGAGGACTTTTTTTTCCCCCCCTTCTTCTCTGGGTGTTGTGTTGTGTCAGCCTTAAAGATGATGGCTACTCTCCTTGTGTTATTCTCTTACCTCTCTTTGTACTTAATCCTCTGCTAATTAATCTTTTTTTTTTCTTTTTGTGTCAAAAGAAAATTAAAAAAAAAGTTTGAGTAAGTAAGACACTTGAACTCCTACAATTCACTAATTTATTTCACTTAACATAATAGCCTCTAGGTGCATCCATGTTGTCGCAAAGGCAAGATTTCATTTTTTTGATGAAATCTACTGCAATGTATAGACATCTTTATCCATTCATGTGTCGTAGTCCATTGCATATATAGACCACATCTTCTTTATCTATTCATCTGCTGATGGACACCTGGGCTCCTTCCACAGTTCGGCTATTGTGGGCATTGCTGCAGTGAACATTGGGGTGCAGGTGTCCCTTCAGATCATTACATTTGCATCCTTGGGGTAAATACCCAGTGGTGCTATTGCTGCGTCCAGATGATAGTCATTAAAGTCTCAGACTTATTCAGGGTAGTATGACATAGTGTGTAAATATTAAATCAGATTCAGACTTTTTGCTTCTTAACACTAAATAATGATCATTTAAACACATTTTGCAAGAAATAATACTTGGAAATGAATTATTCTTTAATATAAATTCTGCCTGTCAAATTACTAGAGGAGTTTCAGTCTCCCTATTGGAACTTGACTGATAAATTGATTATTTATTTTTTCATAAATATTTTTTATCAGTCTAAGAAGGTTTACTACCTTTGCAGATGGTTTTATTATGGATGTGTTTAATTTTGTCAAATGCTTTTTCTGCAGCAACTGAAATGGCGGTACTTTTTCCTTCCTTTTTATATTAATATGACCAGTTATATTGATGAGTATTTAAAATGTTAAGCCAAGTTTGCATTCTTGATAAGGTCTATTTGGTCATAAACTATTGGACTTGACTTATTATATTTTATTAAGAACAATGTGTCTATCCCCAAGACTGTTGTGGTTTGTAAGTCTCTTTTTTGGTAGCTTTTTCCAGGTTTTGCTATAAGGATATGGGTGATCTCAAAAAATTGGGTAAAGCAGTGCTACTGGCCTCTGTTTCTCAGAAAGTTTGTGTTATTTTGATGTTATTCCTTGACAAAATTCACAGAGAAATCTCTGTTTCTAAGTTTTCTTTTGTGAATCTGTTAAAAAAAATATGTTTCCTAGGTTTAGAACTTGTCAGATTTTCTATTTCTTATGTCAATTTTGGTAAATTATGTTTTTCAAGATATTTATCCACTTCATTTCTGTTATAAAATGTGTTGAAATAAAGTTATTAATAGAATTTTATATCCTCTTAATGTCCATGGAATCTGTGGTGACAAATCATTTTTCATTTTTGGTATTAGTGATATGTATACTTTCTAGATAAGAGTTGGTCATATTTATTTTTCCCCCCAAAATACTTTGGCTTATCTTTTTTTTTTTTTTTAATTCCACTCATTTTTGTTTTTCCTTTCCTTCTATTTGTATTGGATTTATTCTGTTCTTTTTCTAGTAATTTAAGTAGGATGTAAGGTTACTGATTTAGCTCTTTTATATAATAAAGATTTCCCTCCAAACACTATTTCTGCATCCCATACATTTTGTTGTTATTCAGCTTAAAATATTTTCTATTTTCTCATATGATTTCATCTTTGACATGTGAATTATTAAGAAGAATAGAGTCTGAGTTCAAGTATTACGAGTTTCCCAGCAATTCTATTGCTATTGACTTCTCATCTCTATTATAGTGAGAGAATATGTTCTGCAGGATTTGTATCCTTTCATCATAGTGACATATTTTTTCCTCCTTTTTCACTGTGCAGTAGCTTTCCCATACCTAGCTATTAGTAAGTAGAGGAAAGCATCACACATGACCATTCTGGAAATTTCAGCCTCTGGGCAAGTCACTTAACTTTCTCAGGGTATATAAATATTTTATGCATATATGTGCATGTTTTATGCACTCATACTATGATTACACATATAAAATCTCATTTCTTAAAACAGAATCGACTTTTGTAGAACACTTGCCTTATTGAGTAGTTGTTGTTTCAAACATTTTATAATTTTTAAGATTCATTTGTTTATTTGAGAGAGAGTGAGCGAGCACTCAGAGGGAGAGAGAGACACAGACTCCCCGCTGAGCAGGAAACCTAATGTGAGGCTCAACCCCAGGACCCTGAGATCCTGACCTGAGCTGAGGGTAGATGCTTAACCAACTGAGCTATGCAAGCACTGCTCAAATATTTCTGCATATTATCTCAAATTGCCACTTCCTGAACACCAAACACAATAGGGACAGGTTTTTATAGACCTACTATTACAAAAGGAAAAACTTATATCCTCATAACTAATGACATAAATCTGTACATGTGAATATGAATAGCAAAACTAATTCTGTTAATAAGGATTTAATTCACCCACAGTGATTATAATTTAATAAAATGTGTATGTAAAATAATGTTTATGAACACATAATTACGCCTCTTCTTGTCGCCTATGCAAATTTTCCAGGGTATAAATGTAAATCTATTATTAATATTTAACATTTAGATCTGATTGGCATAGTGTTAATGCTTATGCTATTATTTGTCCTTAAAAGAAGCAAATGGCTTTTTCTTAAATGCAGTTATTTAATTCAAGTAAGATGTATCCTGCAGCTAACCTACACAAGGTACTGCGTTAAGTTATGGGGACACCAAGATTCTTAGGACCTGCCTGGTTTTCCAGGAGCTTTCTCAAGAAAGAAAGATGTTATTAACGCCAGAGGACAGGGACACCTGGGTGGCTCAACAATTAAGCGTCTTAATTTTTCTTTTACGAATTACATTCAGGACAGAAGACTAGTGAAGTTCATCAGGGTTATTTACCATGAATATTTATTTGGCATCCTTATGGGCAGAGTTAAATAGGTAAATCTTTTTTTTTTTTTTTTTTTGAAACAGAATTGCATGATTTTATACTCGTTCTAGTATTACTGAAATTAGTGTTACCTCTGCTAGAAATAAAAGAGATTTATTCGTGTGTGTGAAGAATTCATTCTAGCCAGCTGTATCCGTTCCTTTACGCATACTCTTGTATTTTAAGTTGCATAGATTAAAAAAAATTAAAAAAAAATAAATTGCATAGATTAATGGTAAGGTAATGTGAAAAATCCGGTAACATTTTCTCTGAGAAGGGGAATCAGAAGTACATTTTGGGCTTACCCATGGTATTAGAGAGGCAGCAACAACATTCCTACCCCCTTCCCACATTTTTAAAACAAGATGATCAACTGCATTTTAGATCTACTAGTTTAGCTACAGTAATGCCTGATTGAGACTCAGTAAATAACTTAACTGCTTCCCACGGCAATGCTTCTGGCTATGAAGCTCAGAAAAACTTCAAAAACCTGCTGCTGTTGGATATGAGAGAAGCCTATGCAGGAGATAAGAAGCATCCAGAAATAAATATACACATAGAGTTGAAGAAAACCCTATCCTGAGATGTTTTGCTTGGTTCCCGACCAGAATATAAATTAAGCTTTAGCATTGTAATAGCACCCGATCCGAGTCCTGCCCACTCTTTTTTTTTTTCTTCTGCTAAAGGCCTATAAAATATTTCTGCATTATAGAATACTTGGTGATAGGCCACCTGAACAAAACCTGTTCATCAAGCAATGCTTCCTTCACGGATTTCCAGCTTCTAAAGAAAAAACGCTGCATCCCTGAATTTTAGTGCCATCTCAGAAGGGATAACCTGGGAAAGATATTTATAAGCTCTGGGCTGGAGTCCTTTAAGATGGATTTTTCCAGGCAGGAAGCCTGATTGGTCACATAGCATGGACCCTATGCATGAATGGTCTCCAGAGTTTTTATTTTTATTTTAGTTTTGGGGAAAAGACCCTGTCATGCACCAATTGGCAACTTCCCAGTCTATGCACAACTAAGTATGACTTAAATTGCAGTGATCTTGTCATCATTGCTCATATTCTAAAATCTTTATTCTAGAAACTAAGAGCTATGCAAGGACAAAGGTTCAAGGGAAAACTTTTCAAAATAATTAGTGATGATATTATAAATACTTAAAGAGATCAATACTACATTTTGTCATTCAATTAACAGATATTGAGTGAATATGAACAAGGCTGCAGGCATTGGCAACGAAGGTGGTAAGGTGGGTAAGATGATGAAGGGGAGGAGATGGAGCCCTTGACCCTCAAAAAATGATCTCACAGAGGAGACAGATAATAAACAACTATCCCAGTAATGAGTGCCAAGTGATGGAGTACAGAGATACTGGCTTACTGAGCCCGGATTCACTGAGGGAATGGCCTTTGAGCTAAAACCTAACCAGTTAGAATGAACATGGGCTTTGGGGAAGAGGCCTTCTTCCCCAGTGCAGGTGTCCTCACACAGTGACCTGCGAGGGCCATGAGATTATTTGACCATCAAGCTCTTATTTCTTCCCTTTCTTTTTTTTTTTTTCTTTTTTAAAAGATTTTATTTATTTATTCATGAGACACAGAGAGAATCAGACACATAGGCAGAGGGAGAAGCAGGCTCCCTGCAGGGAACCCGATGTGAGACTTGATCCTGGAGCTGAGAACCTGAGCTGAAGGCAGACGCTCACCCGCTGAGCCACACAGGCGTCCCCAGGCTCTTGTTTGTAACACAGGGCTTGGGGGGTCTACACAATGGACTCTGAGGAGAGGGCGTGATCCCAGTGGTGCTAGGAAAAGCAGACTTCAGTTGGAAACATTGCTGTGGTCTATTATTTGCCTGGATGTTTATGTTCTTTGTTCATGGTGAGGTATTTGCTCTACTGAAAGCTGAATCTTACATATTTAGAAATATGGAAGAATAACGTGGTTGCATTGTTCTTGATGCTATTAGATAGTATTAGAATCAGCTCTGATTTCTATTTCATTTCCATTTGCAATTTGAACTTTTCTGGTAAACCTGTATCAATTTTTATACTCTATCAAAGAAAAGAACTTGCAAGCTCTTAAAGATTTTATTTATATTTTCTTTATTCATCTATTTGTATGGAAGTGTGAACAGTAGCTTGACTAAAAATGACAGAGCAGATGGGACTAATAAAAATACAGCTTGGCTTAGTTCCCATACAAATTATAAACCTATTGAAAAATTAAACCGTATCACTTTGGTCATACACCTATTTCTCAAACAACTCTAAACTAAAATTGATTAAAAATGTAGAAACGTTTTAGAAATTGTGTATGAAATGTTAAGGAGTATATCAGGCAAAATAAAGGAGAACTAACACTGATTTGCAGTCAGCTGTTAAACAGACCTATTGCATTATTAGTTTCCTACATAAGGTTAAAACAAGCTGTAACTTAAAAGTCAATCAAATGTCAGGGAAAAGTATGAACCAGCTCAAAATACTAAAATGAATTTCTTGCCTTTAATTTTTCCTTTGGTTGCTCAAAATAATGAAAGGTAGACATGCATTCGTTTTAGTATTATGGGAAAACAGAGAGGACCTTCAGCTTTTGGTAAATAACAGAGGAGTTACAAACCCCTAAAGTAAAACTAATTCAATGTTTCCTAAGTCTGAGGTTGTGCCGTGTTCCTCGTAGGCTCTCATCCCTTGCTGGACCCTCTTCCTTGTACTTTAGAGGTATTTTTTTAAGTGTAATCTATTGAACATGATCAAAAATGATATTTTGCTGAAATGTAGGAGCGAGAAAATCTGTGTTTGATGTAGTTTAGGGTCTTCAATACAGAGAGTGAGCATGAACATCACGTTTGTAAGCAGCTTAAAATATTTTTTTCTCACATAAATTAGTGTTGTTGAGGTGCTCTGCAGATCAGCACTTGCCCCCTGAGTGCTTCTCCCTGTGATGGGGGGATTCTGATGATAAAGGATGGGTGGGAAGTTTGTTTTGTTCGAAGAAGGATTTCATTCAGAAAGATCGGGACAGACCTCTGGGATGGGTCTGCTGTTCATCGTGCTGTTTCAAGTCTCAAAATGCTCCTGTAGAATGTAGAACTTTACCAAGAAAATGACATTTTTGGAGTGTTAGTTGTGGTGTTTAGCAGCAACAAAACTTTATAGGATGGCTTCTAGGTTGTTTGGGCTTAGATGGCCACGTTGTGGACTGAGAACTCTTGAGTAGAATGACTTTTCTTTCATTCCAAGATTATTTTAGGAATTAACTAATCAAAAGAATGGTATTTTTTTTTATATCCCAATTTACCAATGTCTCCCGCTAGAGACTCAATCTAAGTTTATAGAGGAGCAACATATAAATTATTAAAGACTGTAAATCCATCTGCTATAGCTGAAAAATAATCCTTTTGAAATAGTAACCATCTTCATTCTGATGTATTACTATCAGCTCTGAGGAGCAAGATGGAAACCATCATTTTAAACGTGGAAATGCTACTCCCTGAAATGATGTTTTATTTCATTTTTAAAATATTCTTGGATTATAATAAGGACAGTTTCAGAAAATGAAACTAGTTTGGGTAGTACAGATGACATAGGAAATAGCACCTTGTCATCCCAAAACTTGTCCATTTACTAAGGACTTTTGGGTGTAGTACTACCGTTAATTTGGATTAAAGTTCTTTCTTCATCGTGTGAAGACCTGAAGCTAGCTCTCGAATACTTGTTGACTGTTGAATAAGAGACTGGCTCTGCTTAATATTTTGACGACTTTCTGGTTAAGAATTGGACATTTCTAAGCAATTAGCTTACTGTGATCTAAGTCAGGAAGTAGTTCTGCATTTCTAAATAACCATCTTCCTTTGCAGAATGCAGTGAACGATACTTGCATACTTTCTCCACGTAGAAGATGGGAATAAAGCCGAGTCCTGTTTGTCACCTGTAGTGGGGAGGCTTTGAGCCTTCCAGGAAATGCTTCTTAAGTCCATCGTGAAGAGACTAGTTAGTGATGCACAACATAGAACCCGGGGAAGTTAGCAGTGTGCATGCGTGTGTCTGTGCACGCAGCCCTTGGGGGCTTTGCACACTTGACTACACACTCATACTCACCTTTGTTTCTCTTTGAATTGAGAGTCCAAGGGTGACAATAGATTTGAAATAAGTAATTGCTTTTCCTTTTCATTGTGCCCTATTTATTTTATATCATGGTGTTACAGAGGCACTAATAGATTATATGGGTTTGTGGATCTGAGACAAATAAGAAATTTTTCTTATCTGAAAATGAGTGTGAAGTCATTAGAGTCCACGAATTCTAATTTTCAGGGTAAATTACTTTGTGCTACAAATATGATTGTTTTTCAGATAAATCAGAGAGAATTAGTAACATCTTAGAAAATTATCTGAGATGCTACGATTTTTACTATAAGGAAAAAATCAGATAGTTTTTAGTTTCCATATGAGATGGCAAAGTTTTCAAAAAGGGAATATTTTACTTCCTGTTAGTAAGATGAATGCATTTTAAATGCTGAACAGATATTATATTTTAAAATATCCTTTTAGGTAAGAGACTTTAAACTTTCCGGCTCAATTGAGTACTTGAGAAAGTATCAGCCCTGTTTTCTCTCTCTGTGTGTGTGTGTGTATGTGTGTGCGCGCCTGTGTCTGGGAGTGTAGAGTCCTACTCAGCTCCCTTTCAGCTGGTGCTTTCCATGTTCTAGATACCTTTGCGTGCATCTACAAAATCCTCAATAGTATCTCAGTCTTAAAAATGAGAAAATTATGTTAGAAGTGAAAGAATTTGCTCAGGCACAACTAGAAAACAAGTGCCAGCGGCTGACGCTGGTCCCGGGCTTCCTCTTGTCTGTCTCCCTGCCCTCTCTGCATGAGCGACAACGGTGACCAGAGGGGTAGTACCTCCAGGAAAGACTTTTCTACCTGGATTTGACATTTGGTGGAGTCAATTTCAGCTCCAAACTCAAAACAGGGAGAGACCAAATTCATTCTTGGTACAGATCCTAACGATACGATACCCTTGGCTGCCCTCCGACCCCATTTTTCTTCCTAAGAAATGCATTCCTCATGCAACTGATTTCATTTTATTGTCTGTGCCCATATGTTTATGGGGCTTACTGCCTCTGATGATGCTCACATTGGTCTGTCAGTAAACCGTTGAGGGTAAACTCTATTATTTGTTTATACAACACTTTTAAGGCTCCTTTTCTCCTTGTTTTCCATAAGGGCCCCTGGTAATTAATCCATAATGCAGAAGAAAACCTCCCCAATGCTGAATTACAAGCGCAGAAGTAGATGGACGGAGGGAGCTTTTCTGGCATTGGGCAGGCCTCCTGCCTTCAAAAATACCACTGCCACTGTGCCATTTCTGACATAAATCTCAATCTCTCCATGGTCCTCTACCAGGACAGAGAGAGAAAGTCAGTTAAGGACCCAAATTTAAGCCTCGGGCTTCTACTTCGGGCATGTGTGAATGATTCACTACTGCCATTTGACAGGAAATTGACTCTTTGTTGCATGCAATTCATTAAGGGTTGTCAAGCAAACCTTGCTCAAATCACTTCACAAAGAGACAGCAGGGAAAAAACCAAGCATCTGATTAGCTATTACATGACTTTGTCAGCGTGGGAGTGGATGCATTTGGTTTGCAGTTGTGTCCTCTAATGAAAAGCTCTGTGGCAAGGGGGGGACTACTTCTGGGCTCAAGTGACGATGTCTGTCTGGGTCCTGGGGGGCCGCTGACCCAGGCTCACCGTGTAATTTATCAGCAGGGTGTCCTTAACCATGTCCTGGCTTCTTGCTCTGCTTCCTGTATGTGTTAGCATGGAGGTGACATGGGGCAACTCTTTGGCCTTGCCCACCATGGTATCCAGTGTGAGGTTGCACACCTGGTGTAATCCCATTGTCATTGATTGCAAACAATAATTTGTAGACTCCCAAGTGCTTTCCTTCTCACCACCTGGGTGTTATTTAAATGAAGCAGAGTAGTTCTTACTCTCTTATGGGAAGGGCAACATTTTTCCATTGAAGAATCCTGTATATGTGTGTTTACTCAGCCATAACACAAATCCTAGAAAAGTAACAAACAAATCCACACCTTATACAGAGGATGTTTAGCCCACACAGAGATGGCTAAATGGGAGTTTTAGGGGGAATATATTTCGTGTTTCTGGTTTTTTTTTTGTTTTGTTTTGTTTTTTTGTTTTGTTTTGTTTTGTTTTATTTATTTTTATTTATTTATGATAGTCACACACAGAGAGAGAGAGGCAGAGACACAGGCAGAGGGAGAAGCAGGCTCCATGCACCGGGAGCCCGACGTGGGATTCGATCCCGGGTCTCCAGGATCGCGCCCTGGGCCAAAGGCAGGCGCCAAACCGCTGCGCCACCCAGGGATCCCTTTTTTTTTTTTTTTAATTAGATCGTTGGCCACCGTGTCATGCCGTCAATGCTCCACCTAATTAAAGGGTAAAGTGTCTTCTTATCACATTCGGGAAACCAAGAGCACATAGTCTACTGTGCTCTAATTCAGCACACTTGGCTTCTGTTTACCCTGTAACCTGCATCAAAGAAGGGTCAGCTATTCCTTGACTTAGTCCACTTGGGCTGCTCTCACAATAGAGCAAACTGGTGAGTTTAATAACAGACGTGCATTGTGCATAGTGTGGGGGTCTGGGAAGTCCCAGATCTAGGCCCCACAGACCTGGTATCTAGAGAGAGCCCCCTTCCTGGTCACAACCCTTCCCCCATGCCAAGCTGTGCCCTTACCTAGAGGAGGGGCCTGGGACCTCTCTGAGGTCTCTCTTTTGAGGGCCCTTAACCCCATTCTTGGGGCTCCACCCTCTTGACCCTGTCACCTTCCAGTGCCACACCCATGACACCATCATCTGGGGGGTTGGGTTCCCACCCTCTTTCTGGCTGCGCTGCTGGCTCAAGTCCACACCCCCATTAATTCATTGATTCCTCCCTGTCCTTGAGGCAGAGAAAGCTGTGCTGAAAGTGTAGTGATTAGTAAAAACGGGTCTCTCCACCCGGTCCAGCACTCCCTAAGTGTGGGCTTGCTGTCCTTCAGGGCCTGGGAAGGAGGGAGCCTCTGCTCTGGGTGGGACACTCACCCCTAAGGAGGGTGGTGACTTTCTTCCCAGCCCTCTGCTATCTTCACTCCTGGTGGAGCCTGGCATTCTTCTCATTCAGATCAAATCATTAAATTCCTCTCTGTTTCAGAACTGAGCAGGTACAAAGCAAAGAAAAGCAAATTATGCCAAATTCAAGAATACATTCACAAGTAATTGATGGAGAATGTGAAATGGATATCTGGTTTCCAGCTGACCTTTCAGCTGCAAATTAAATGTGAGGGTCTTTGATGCCTAGTGAGGAATTACCATTTTAAACTAGGATTAAATTAGAAGATTTATCAAAAGCAGAAGGGAAGTAGTGAGGAATTTTGTTACATTTCTAAAAGAGAACACATAAGAGAATAAAAACTACAAAAATGTGTTGAAACATAACTTTTAGTCATGGCACAAATGTACCTTGAGTGAATGGAAAACCCTTTCTTTCTTGACAAAATAACTGACATTTATGGAGGGTGAGGGTGAAAGTGATGCTTGCGTGTCCAACTGGTGAAATTGAAAATATTTTTGGAAAGACAATTTGGCAATATATATGGAAAGTCTTGATAATCTTACATAGCTTCACTCATACATTTCAAATCTAAGCTCTTCTAGGGAAAGTAAATAATTACAAAGAGATATATGCTCAAGGAAGCTTCCTGCAGTGGTGTTTCGAATATGAAATAATTGTGAACAAATCACATTTTCATTAGGAGGCATCACTGAACTCCCGCAGAGGCATCGTGATGTCCGTAAGATCGTAAGATCTTCAAAGGTCTTAGTTACAGATACAAAAATATTTTCACAACACATTAAATGAAAGGCATATTGGTAAATAATACATATAGTAAAATGTCGTTTATATTCCAAAGTTAGGACTATGCACATATAGACACATTCCTAGATCTGTGGACAGACATGGAGCAGGACATATAGCCAATATTAGCTGTATTTATCTCCGGGGATAAAATAAAATAACAAAAAAGTTACTTTTCAAGGGAGAAATTATTGCTGTTTTCCAGAAGAAGCATGCATTCATTAGGTTAAAAAAACCAAATTTCATTAAGTGCAATTTCCAACATAGAAGTCTATTCTTATCACTATTCATGGGTAATTAAACATCCTTAAAATAATTTTACAGACAAAATGAAGGTTTTTACATATACATACAGTTGCTTATCCGCATGTGTGCGTGCCACGCCAAAGTTTTGCAGAAGGCAATATAAGGAGTGTTATTAGATTGAGTAACATGAATTTGGCAGTTTAGTCAAGAAGAACCATTTTAAAAGCTGTTAAAACTATAGACCTTAATTTTTAAATGAATACAAAGCTAATTCATTGATGAACCAAATGGACTATCATTGGGTATTTCTAGGTTCAAGGCCATGCATCATAGTCATTATATATTAAAAAAAAAAAAAACAGAAGACATTTCTGGAAGACAAAATAGCAAGTTAGTTACATATTTATGAGATATTTCTAGTGCGTACAGCACAGCGAGCGATCCAGTGCGGGAGTCTGCATTCCGGGGCAGCTGGTTTACCTCCATGTTGGCCATCTGTCCTGGGGAAGACACTCGGCCCCTCGGCATTCTGTCCTCATCCATAGAGTGAACATAGATCTGAACATTACTGCATGGAGCTGTTAGGAGGTTCACTGATCTGTTCACATAACATGCTCAGAACAGAGCCTTTAATACCAGAGGGACTTGGCCCAATTTTATGGATTCTGGAGTAAGTTTATGGCACCTCTCACCTGATCTCTGTCAAGAATTTAGCTCTTAGGACTTCAATCTGGAGATTCTCAAAGTTTTGCTTCCTTACTTCCTAATTTCAAATGGAGTAGTAGAAAGTGGAAAGGGGGGAAAAAGAAAAAAAGTATTGGTGACCTATTAGATCTTAAATGATACAATTTTTGTGGAATGGCCATTGGGGAAAGAGGAGAGTCCTTACAATAGAGAGGTTGGGGAAATTAAAATTTGTCATTTTTTTTCTGTGGAACGTGACACAAGGCAATGGTCATTCCTGTAGCTTGTGTAAAGCTGTGGGAAGATTGCTACCCTTCCTATAAATATCTACTGATAATTGTTTTTATTTTTATTTTTTTAAAATTTTTATTTATTTATGGTAGTCACAGAGAGAGAGAGAGAGAGAGAGAGAGAGAGGCAGAGACACAGGCAGAGGGAGAAGCAGGCTCCATGCACCAGGAGCCCGACGTGGGATTCGATCCTGGGTCTCCAGGATTGCACCCTGGGCCAAAGGCAGGCGCCAAACCGCTGCGCCACCCAGGGATCCCTGATAATTGTTTTTAAATGTGACCGATCCTTTTATTTTAGATAAGCTTTACGAAAGTAGCACATCCCATTGCTCTTCCAGTTTCACCAGAGCTATTAGAAATCCCAGTGCCTTGTCTGATGCTCAGCTGATATGGGTTCCCACCTGATATCCATTTGTTTGTTTCTGGGCTAATATTGCATGACCCTTTATTGTTTCATTGTTTGTTTCCTCATTTTAACTGTTCCGATATTGGTAACATAAGATGAGCAACATAAAATCTTTGCAAGGAAGTAGACTTAGAGGAGTAGACTTTTAAACATCTGTCATTTTGATAGGTTCATACCCCATGATGCCAGTAGGTGATTACTCTCATTTTTATATACATATTGTTTAGAAAAATAGAGAAAATAAGTTTATGAGTCTCTATTTACAATGATTTGCATAGCAATATAATAAAATGTCAGCTAGTAAGGACCTCTGGGGTCACCAGAATTAGTGCCTCATTTTAAGAACAAGGAAACTAATTATTACAATTAGTAATTGTAATATTGGAAGTGGGGGATTTTAATCCTATTTCTGATTTTTTTTTTTTGTCATTCAAGTGTGACATGTTCCTTATAACACTTCAACAACAACAAAAAAGTATGTTAGTATTTCCCGGAGTTCCATCAAATAGCATTCAGAGTACTTAACCTTAGATACATTTTTTAATGTTCGGTTAAAACAAGTGAAGGATCGAGTTCCCAGTCCTGTAGGACATAACCTGTGCTTCAGCTCAGGTATCTTTGCATCGTGATGGAATGCATCACACATTAAACTGGGTATTTCCAAACTTCCTGGAAGCAGACTAATTAAGGAAATACATTAACTCATAAGAGAAAATCCATTGTAGCATGCTTAATTTTATAAATGCCTGAGGGATAATTTCCATTATTCCACAAGGAAGACTTCAAGACTTTGTTTTATAAATAATAATTAAAAATTTACTGTGAAGATCGCTAAGATAATTATTAATATTATAGATACTAGTGTTCCTTACCTTGATGATGGCAAAGAGTAGACTTTAATTACAATTCTGGTATATCTTATGGAGATTCGACTTGAACACTCCAAATAATAAGTCATTTTCTTGCCTTTCTCTCAAACTCCATGTTCAATCCATTGGGCCGATCACATCAGCTCTACTTTTGCTGTGGTCCGCCCTCCCTAAATTGATTTGTTGAAATCTTAATCTCCAAGGCAATGCTGTTAGGAGGTGTGGCTCTGGGATGTGGTTAGGTCATGAGTGTGGAGTCTCAGGAATAACATCAGAGCTCCCTCACCCCTTCCTCCAGGTGGGGGTACAGCCAGGGCTTGGACGGCCATCTATAAACCAGCCCATACCCGACCACGCGGGCACCCTGATCTCAGACTTCCGCCTCTAGAACAGGGAGGAACAAGCCTGTTGTTCATAGGCCACTTACTATGGGCATTTTGTTATAGAAGCCCAGACGGACTCAGAGGCCCTTCAAAACTGATTTATACAACATGCCACCTTCTCATGGCCTTGACCTCTATAGCACACTGAACCCATCAGCATGGCTCAGCTGGGGCATGGGAGTAGCCTTCTGCCCCTGTGCCCAGCAGCTCATGGTGGCAGCCAGACAACACCTCTGACCAATGACATCAGATCGTGGGACTCCTCTGCTCAATACACTTCTGTGGCTTTCCATCTTCTTTGAAGCAAAAGCTAGACTCCTTACCCTGCCCTATGGAGTCCAGCGTCTGGACTGCTGACATGCCATCTTCCTCCTGTCTAAATTCCTGCTGTGTGCCCTGCCACCCTCACCTGCCCCACCCCTGCCTCTGCTGTTCCATTAGACACAGCAGGTACACTCCTTGGAGCCCGCACCTGGAATGTTCTACACCAGCAAGGACCCAGCTCTCCTTCACTTTCGCCAGACTTGTGGCCTCCTGTCACTCTAGAAAACAGAGTCAGCTTCTGCCCTTGCCCTCTCTAGCTCCTGGGGGTCTGAAAATATCAAGTATACTTTCTTTCATGTTTTATACTTATCACCAATGGATTTATTTTACGCTTGTTCATTGACTACCCCTACTCCCCGCAACCACTAGAATTTAAGCTTCTTCAATGCATGGATCTTGTCTTTTCTATTCCCTATGTTTCTGAGTGAAAAAAAAAAAAAAGTGCTTGAAACCCAATCGGCATCATTTTTGGTCCAGTAAATGAATATACGTGTGAATAAAAAAATAACAGAATTAGAGGGTAAATATTCCATTTTTAGACATTATCACTGAGTTGCTTTAAGTATGGCACGATGTCACAAAAATTTAACTAGCATCTCAGCAACCTTCAAAACTGTGTGCATTAGTGAAATGCTGGGACACCTGCACCCCGATGTTTCTAGCAGCAATGTCCACAGTAGCCAAACTGTGGGAGGAGCCTCGGTGTCCATTGACAGATGATGGATAGAGAAGCTGTGGTCTCTGTATACAGTGGGATATTCCTCAGCCATTAGAAACGACAAATACCCACCATTTTCTTAGACATTGGTGGACCTGGAGGGTATGATGCTGGGTGAACTAAGTCAATAGGAGAAGGACAAACCTTATATGGTCTCATTCATTTGGGGAATATAAAAAATAGTGGAAGGGAATAAAAGGGAAAGGAGAAAAAATGAGTGGGAAATATCAGAAAGGGAGACAGAACATGAGAGACCCCTAACTCTGGGAAACGAACAAGGGGTGGGGGAAGGGGAGGTGGGCGGGGGGTGGGAGTGACTGGGTAATGGGCACTGAGGGGGGCACTTGATGGGATGAGCATCGGGTGTTATGCTATATGTTGGCAAATTGAACTCCAATAAAAAAAAGATATTAGATTAAAAAAATAAAAAATAGAAGTAAATAAAGAAATAATAAAGTATATTCAAAAAAGAAAAAAAAAAACTGTGCATAGAAGACCGACTCGCCTACAATGAAATAAGGCATTGCTGATATTGTGGAGAGCTTGAGGATTTATTTTTGGTTCATGTTTAATGGAAACAGTTTATTTCTGGATTTTTAAGAGTGATTCTCTACTTCTGGGGAGATAATATAGTTTCTCTTCTGATTCTTTCCAATTGTACTACTACTCTGGGAGGCTAAAGTGGAGGATGGAGCGGTCGTGAAGGAGGACATGCAGGAGCTGCCCCAGTGAACTAAGCGCTCGCTGGTTTAGTGCAACATTCAGCCCCCACTTGGCTCCTTCAGCTTGGCTCAAGGGACTGTCTGGCGTCGCCTGGCCCCCGGGAGGGCCTCGCTGCTCCTGGGCAGCTGACAGCCCTGCTGCCGTGGCCACCGTGCTCTGGCCGCACTTCCAGACGACACGGGCAGAGAGCGGCCAAGGGCTTGGCATCAGGTGGCGCCTCGGCACAGCCGAGGAGCAGCCACTGTCACCTCTGGGTGACCCCCTCGGGGGGGCTGGGCCTGGCTGGGGGCTGGGCCCCTGACCCTGAGTGAAGCTCTTCCCTTGCCTCCCGTTTCCTTGACCCTTCCCTTGCCCATGCATGAAGGAATCATTCCCGTGCAGACCATATTTCTAATGCCTCGTCCCTTGTCTGCAGCTTCACTTTTGTTGCTAAACGGAGCCTGTTTCTCCTTCTACATCCCAACAATGCAAAGCGCGGGGAGCAGGGGAGAGGGTCACACGAGGTCCCCCGGATTCAACCGCGATGGGCCTGTGAACTGCCAGGGCCAGGCCCTAGGCCGCCCACTGGGGTTGGGGCAAGGCCTCCCCCACCGCCTTCCTCTGGGCTTCACCCACCGAGCTCCTGGCTCTCTCCCTGGCTCCCAGCACCCTGTGGGTGCCTCAGCTCTGCCCCTGCCTGTCCAGGACACGCTCCAGTCAAAAGCGTGTCTCCTTCTCCCAGCTCTGATCTTGAGAATATTCCAGATGCCGTTGCTCCAGACTCTTGTGACTGCGCTCTGGCACAGCGTGACAACACGAGAGCTTTACCACCATCACATCCCACCTGCCAGCGTTTGAGAGCTGGAGGGTGGCCCCGCCGTCCTGCACCCCCAGACCCAGAGGTCAGAGGTCACCGAGTCCAAGAGCCACTGTTCGATTGTGTTGCAGGGGCTCCAGAGTAGAAGAAGGTGTTTTTAAATTGTAAGAAAATTTTAAAGCTGAAAGTGGTGCTAGAAAAGGTCAGGTTTGCTTCCACTGATTACTTGTCATGCTTGTCTCCTGTCCCTTCAGTATTGGGATCATCATCCTGTCTGTGATGGTGATTTTTCCACTGACTTTCACTAGTCAAACTTGCTGATAAGTAAGGTAGGTTCATAGAAGAGAATGGAGCAAAGACGAATGATCACAGTCAGGACGACTGTGGGCCAGTCGGGGCTCATCCCCTACTGAGGTGCTCCATGTAACCAGGTGTACATGACTCAACCTCCATTTGGCTTCCGGGGATAAGTGCTCAGTTCAAGCACACACCTGCACACGGCAAAGCCACGCATCCCTGCCCTGCGGTCTTCTTCAGTGAACACCCAGTGTGGATGGCTTCCTCTGGTCACAGATTTTCCTTTGCGATGGGACTTAGTCATGCAAAACATGGGCCGCCATATGGGACAGATTGTAACTGCTGGTGCACACGGCTGAGAACAGATGTCAGAGATCCTCACATTCACCTTGATCCAGTTTTTCTGGTATTTGTAAGGACGTCTAACAGAGCGTATCGCAAGATTGCAGTGTGGGTTCAGGTGAAGGGAAAGCCAACCCTGTGCAAAATCTTTGAGGCAAGCTCTGTTGGGCTAACATTATACCAGTCGGGCTCATTGCCCTATTTGTCAAGTTAACATACTGATGATTGTCTTAAATTTAGAGTATGATCGAAAATGTTCTTTTGTGTACGTTGTGATCCCAAAGATAGACTCATCGCAATCTTTATGGGGACACTCTGTCTGTCTCCAGCTAATCAGTAGAAGTCATTGTTAAACTGCAGGTTAGCTCAGCAGGAGTTAGATGGTAGGACTTTTGGTGGCCAGCCACGAGACATGATGAGGGTTGTTGCCTAAGTTTTCTGGACAGCACCGCAGGGGAGCCTTTTCATTTCTGGCACATGCCCTCAAGGACAAATCACAAATTTGGCAGAGTCTGACGAGTGCAGACGTGATTGTGAGCCCCAAACACAATCAGAGGCCATAGAAAATCTTGTACAATTGCCTTCTGCTATCAGGGATCTTCCATTCATTGCGGATGCAAGGCTGAGAAGAAGGAGATGTAACTCAGTATGGAGCAAGGAGCATATTCATGTTAGAATTTGATTTTTTTAATTTTTAATTTTTTAAATTTTTTAAAAAGATATTACTTATTTATTCATGAGAGAGAGAGAGAGAGAGAGAGAGAGGCAGAGACATAGGCAGAGGGAGAAGCAGGCTCCATGCAGTGAGCCTGACGTGGGATTCGATCCTGGGTCTCCAGGATCACGCCCTGGGCTGAAGGCAGGCACTTAACCGCTGAGCCACCCAGGAATCCCTCATGTTAGAATTTTACAGAGTTAACAACAAATATTATTCTGTGTACAAATATTCCCATTAAATTCCCATGTCCTTATCAGTTCCAAATCAGACTAATAATATGGAAGGATGACAAACAGATTGTTTTTCATTACTGATCGTTCTGAGACCCATGACTTTAGTTTCATTTTTTTGAGTCAATAAGGCATCATATAGAAAATGCTTATTAGAAAATTTAGCTGGTTTTTCTCTCAACATATTGAAGGTTTAGGAAAATTTAAACATGTTCATTTTTTTATAGCTGTTATAATCATAGTCAAGATAGAAGCTAATAACCGTGAGAAATGAACCAGAAAAAAACACATGAACTCGATCCTCCTTCCGAGGGCATAAGTCTTTAGTCTTAATGAATAATATCTTACACATATAAGAAGATTTAATGCAGACTCCTTCTTTGTCACACTGACATTAATGTCTTACCTCCATTGGACTTTAATTATGTGCATTTGTGATAAAGATGCTAAGGCCTAAAAACAGGACAGGACAGGATAGGACAGGATAGTCATAGCTCCTTTTCTGATTATCTATAAGGTCTTTGTATTTGGTTTATAATTCTAAAACTGATGTTTTAGAACATAGACACAAATATAAAGCAAAGAATAAAAATTGTTTGTAGATCTATGACCCAAATTTAACAACTGTCAATAAATTTATGTTATCCTTTCAGTTTCTAAAAACAATAACCATACATAGTAAACAGATGATAACATACGCCAACTTTGTAAATTATTTAGAAGCACATATATAAAACTATGTTAATGAGTATTCATTTAGTAATTCAATCACATGCAAAGAATTCTCAGAAATAGTACTTTTAAATTAAAACTTGCTCTTCCGCAAGGTTTTGGAAATACACGTTGCTCTTTCAAATGTTGGAAATTATTGTGTTTTATCCCAGCACCACTGGCAACTGAAATCATCCTTTGTCTTTTTCCTGAGGAAGAATCTTCCTGACTAGCATGCTACCTAACATTTAGAAACTGAAGAACATCATAATACTTAATATGACAGACAACCCACAACATTTTGAGATGATTTTGACTGAGATGAGTATTTTTCATATTTTGCATTAAATATTTTGCAAAGCTTGCTAAAAGGAATTGAGAGGTCAAGTAATAGTTCTTTTTCTCCTTTTATTTTACTGACAGGATTTCTTCTGAAAGTGGAATAATACTTTATCATTTACTCACTATTTTTAGGATTCCAACTAATTAACTAACATACATCTCAAATGAAGATTCACTTTCTTGTGTAAGATTTCGATAGGAGTTTTTAAGAAGTTAATAAATCAGAATTTTTAAGATAAAATGAAATTGAATATAAAAAATGGAATGAAATGTAAAGAAATAACAAAACGAATATGAAATATTCATGGTAGGTCATGGGTCAAGAGGGCATTTTTGTCTCTTGCTTTAGGCTATAAGGCAATATTTTTAAACATGTGATTTCAAGTGATATTTGTTTAAAGTCATAAAAACAATTAGAATCATTATTTGCTTTAAATCATAAATGTAGCAATGTCTCCATAAAAAAAATTCAGCTCCAGCTGGCTTAATCATTTGTAAATTATCATTCTTTCATTCGTTATTTAGAATGCGAATCATGCTTTTTTTTAAATTCTCTTGCATTTCAGTTGGAGAATCAATAGTATTTAATTATTGAATAATTTAGGAAATCATCAAATAATTTGAGTATCATGATGTTGCATTCTGTCCCATCAATGCATTTCTCATATCAGTAAAAATTATGTATGATCTTTCTCGTCATCCTTCATCAATACAGGGCAAAGTTAACTTTCCATCAAAGTGGTGATCATGGGGCATCACCTAGAATATGCTTATTACAGACTTTCAGTAGCAGCTCTCTCTAAATACTGGTGGCTTCCTCATGAGTTACAACCATGATGATATTAAGACAATTAAAACATTTCAAGGCAAGGCATATTTGCCACTTGTTCTAATGTGAAAAGAAAGCGGATCTTTCAACTTGTCTGAATTTCATACAATTTCTTTTCCTTGTGAAGTTCTTTTTTTTTCCATCCAGTCTCAAAAATTGTAATAACAAATACTTCCCTTAATATTAATATTTTTATAATATGAATACATAAGTATTGCATAATATTCCAGACGTCGTTATCTTAAGGTCTCAACTGTGCTCCTTTATCAACATGTCAGCAACCCGTTTCTGTGTCCGATATCTGAGACCTACAGATTAGTAGTCCATTTCTCCTGGTAGTCGGTGGGCATTTCTGCTTCCACTGCTTTACCTGTTATGTGCTCTGGGCTGAAACATCTTGAGGGGCTCACCTATGCAGCATCCCTTTCCTCTTCTCTAATGAGAATGTTCATCCCATGAAACAACCTCCTACAACATCCATTTTCAATGACATAGGGTGGAAATGTGATGCCTCAAGGCATGCAATAAGAGAAAATAATTTTCACATTAAGCTAGTTCGCCTTAGGGAACGGCGAGAACAAAACCAGTTTTCCTGAGGCTCTTATCTCAATGAATGCAATTGGCAACTTCGCTGATACATTCTTTATCTGTGTCTATGTTCATGCTTCTTTGAGAATGCCTGCCAGCCAATGTCATTTTGAAGGTAAAGATAAAAACTTTCCGAGAGTGCAGCTGTTCACTCTGTGGAGGCTCTGACCTTCCACCTGTGGAGTCAGCTTTAACAGTGGCTTCATTCTTGCTCACGTCGTGGGTGGGCAGTGGCACGGTTCTGCTCCACATAGCTTCTCATCCAGAACCAGCGGTGAAAGAACCATCCTCATCTCATATATGCCATTGGCACTTGGGATGTGCCATTCTCTGGGCAAAGTAGAAGAGAGGATAAGTTGCCCAAAACTCATAGCATCTCTCAGCGTTTCTACTCAGAGGGGCAGTTGAGGTTCCTCAGTTTCCACTGGGCCATGTTGATGGGGCACACGTCCCATTTCCACCTTCAGGAGGCACTGTGAGTCCTAAAGCAATGAATGGAAATTATCTTCCTCTTTCAGGGGAATGTGTTTAGAAATCAGTGCAAAATCTCCCATATTTAGTGATCCACAAATTTTGAGGGCTGGTAAAAAAGTATTGACCTTGAATTTAGCAAATAATACTCCCTCTTATCAGTTGAATGTCCACAGGTGTCTTATAATAGCCCTGTGCCTCTTGTTCTTCTTTTGTGATGTCACACCTGCCCTATCAATTAACCAGGTTCAAAACCAAATGAGAATAATCCTTGTAGAAAGAGCATCAGAGATGGTGAAGATTTAAACAAAAGCAAGTTAGGAAGACAATGGTCGGGCAGCCCCAGTGGTGCAGCGGTTTAGCTCCGCCTGCAGCTCAGGGTGTGATCCTGGAGACCCTGGATCAAGTCCCACGTCAGGCTCTCTGCATGGAGCCTGCTTCTCCCCCTGCCTGTGTCTCTGCCTCTCTCTCTCTCTCTCTGCATCTCTATGAATAAATAAATTTAAAAAATCTTTAAAAAAAAAAAAAAAGGAAGACAATGGTCTTGGCAGATGCTTCAAGGATGGACCGCCACTTTAGTCCAGATCCCAATGACTGACTTCTTTTAACTTCAGCGTATAAAATGTAGGAAAAGATGAGGGTTAGAGCCATCTATTGCACCCAAGCAGCAATTTAAATAAGCAGAACAGTTTATTCTTCTAGAAGAGACAAAGCAAAGACTCCAGTTTCAAAAACTGTTGAAATTCCCTTTGAGTACTTCCAAACTTTTCTTCTGGTATTTCTCTCTGCCTTGTATTGTTCTCATCTCTTTTTATCTAAGTGTGAAATTTCCTTGGGACACATTTGTACATAGCATGTATTTTTTTTTTTTTTTTTAGTAGGAGAAGTGCCTCAAAAATCAGTTGACATGTAGTGGATAAGGAAACTTTATGCTTAAGAGTGAAATAGACTATCTTTCAGACAGAAAAACTGGTCATTATTGAAAGATTTTTCTTCTAAAACTTGAGATTACTATCAGCATATCCTTATGCATGAATTTCCACTAAGATAAGTTTGTACCTTCTATTTCTATGAATAGAAAAGGATGCCAGACCCTCATTTTTGTGGAATAGTTTTATCAAATTTTCATTTAGTTTATGGTAATGTTTGGTATTTAACTTGACAAATACTATTTAATATTGAGCTCAAACCATAGAAGTGCCTTTTTTTAGGTTGGAAAACTCATTAAGAAATAGTTATTTCATCATGTTTAGTTACAATCCACATACTAAAATAGATATAACATGCCCAATATCATCTATCTATCATCTATCATCTATCTATCTATCATCTATCTATCTATCTATCTTAACAGAATTTAGGAAAGACATTGATGATCAGCTGAATTTATTTCTGAAACAGGGCACATTTCTATCAATAGTTATGCTTTCACATTAATACTGATAGCTGTAAGTTTGACTTCACATTTTGTAGCAAAGCTATAGTTATAATAAAATCTGTGTATTTTACTATATCTTCTGAGGTAATCCTGGAGGGTAAAATCCAACTGGCAGAAGGGGAGAGAGAGGAAGGAGTACCCTGTGGGAGGTTTTCATAGGCTAGATTTGGAAGTGGTGTTTGTCACTTTCACCCACATTCTGGGCATAACTCAGCCACAAGGCCTCAACTAAGCAAGAAGCGCTGGGAACTATAGCCTCTACCCACGCTGCTACTTCCCAGCTATAAAAGGGGAGCACACACTATTCGTGGACACCTGGTGATCTTTGCTACATGGACCAACACCCAAACCTTCATTTCCAAGCATTACATGTGAACACCTCTTTCTAGGGGAAGTAGGGGCTACTGAAGAGGCTATATGTGTTTCAGATCTAGTCATCTGAGTTTGAAATGTAAATCTACCACTTATTAGTTGGATTGCCTTTAGAAATGTGCACAAATTCAATTATCTCTTAAATGGAGATGATTTACATACTTAAGAGGGTTGTTATGATAAATACTGTAAGAAAAGCACTTAGCTCTCAGTAGCCACTCCATAAATAGTCACCATTGTTACTGTTGTAGTTGCCTACCGTGTACTCATGGGCTATTTTCAACATCTGTGCAAATGGCGAGAATCTGGTCAGTGTCTTCTCTGGTCATTGTGTGAGTCATGCTGATGGTTAAATATGTTGAGTATCATTCCCTCAAGTAGCCAAATACATAAAACAACCAAATGTAATGTAAGCGTGATGAAGAGGAATGAACTTTTATGTATATTGACCAGGTTGCTCTATGAGTTTTTCTAATTTCATGTATATATTACACTGTAAACCTATTTAGTATAAAAAGATAAGTGTTCGTACAGAACTCAGAAGTTCCACTTAAATTTGAGCTTCTACTCTTTCTTCTGTTAATGATGTGGAGTCTATTCAAACTTAAAAATATTTGAATTTTTTCCCCTCCAGGATCACTAGGCCGTTCTTGCTTTAAGTGTTTCCTTAATTCCTGATGAGCACGAATGACATGACCACAAAATTCCTCCCTGCCACAGGGCACATGGTAGACTTCTTTTTATTTATTTATTTATTTATTTATTTATTTATTTATTTATTTATTCATTCATTCATTCATTCATTCATTCATAGAGATGCAGAGAGAGAGAGAGTAGCAGAAACACAGGCAGAGGGAGAAGCAGGCTCCATGCAGAGAGCCTGATGTGGGACTCGATCCAGGGTCTCCAGGATCACGCCCTGGGCTGCAGGCGGCACTAAACTGCTGCACCACCGGGGCTGCCCCATGGTAGACTTCTTTAACCTCATTCTGTTCTTTTTGAATCATGTTTTTGTTTTGTTTTTGTTTTTGTTTTTTACTGTTCAAGGTTTTAATGTCTCCCTACAGTTATAGTCTTTCAATCTATTTTAGACTTTAGTCTACAGACACGCTCTTACTCTTTTAACCCTAACGTGAGAATTTGCATGAATTAGGTCATCTTATGTGGTTGCTTTAGATGTAAATGAAAGGCAAAGTAAGATTAAAATCTTTTTAGCATTTTTCTTACATATTTGTAACCTGCTTGAAAGACAAACTTGATCTTAAACCTAGTTTATAAAAAAGGCAGGGTGAAACTAGTTTCTCTCCAGATCTTGACTATATGAAATATGTCTGAATAAAGACAAGGATGGAAAGGAAAAATAAATATATAAAATAAAATCTGGTTGGTATACAATGGAAATTGTTCTTTGAAAATTTTCACTGAATCTAGAAAAAAAGAAGTTGTTTCTTTCTCCTACGAGAAACGATAGATAGTTGTTATTTTAACAAGCTTAGTCAAGTGAAATCCTTCCTATTTAAAACTCACCCCAGCTCTATGATCAAAAATAATACATGTTCTAGATGGATTTCCACTTTGCTTCAGTCAACATAGGCTGTATACATACATCAGTCCCCATCCCACATGAGTGTTTGTCATCCACATATATAAATCCTTCTGACAAAATTACGTGGTTGGATTCTTAGTAGTTAACTGAGATTATTTAATATGGAAATAAACATACCTAAAATGGGTCCTTTAAACCTTAACAACTTTAAAGTTTTCCTTGAATTTTGTTGGCAGATACATTGGGACAAAATAGTCATACTTGTAGGTAGGGTTGAGTTTGTGGTCTCTGGTGCCCTAAAGCAGCCACCATCACTATGAAACAATTCCACATGCATACTCCTGCTCGTAGTGGTGGCTTCTATCATCGTATAGACACACTGATGGCTGACATCTAAACACTATTTTTTTAAAATATTTTATTTATTTATTCATGAGAGAGACAGAGAGAGAGAGAGAGAGAGAGAGAGAGAGAGAGAGAGAGAGGCAGAGACACAGGCAGAGGGAGAAGCAGGCTCCATGCAGGGAGCCCCACGTGGGACTCAATCTGGGGTCTCCAGGGTCACGCCCTGGGCTGAAGGCAGTGCCAAACTGCTGAGCCACCGGGCCTGCCCCTAAACACTATTTATTCTGGCAAATCCAACACTATTTTCAACTGTACATAGTGCTAGGTGCTCAGGATAGTAATTATAATTCAAGTAGAAAATGCAGCTCATGACTGTGTCTGAGCAGGACTGGTGTAGCACAAATTAGACAAGAGAGCTCTCAGGCATCTAAATATTAATCCCTACAACTATGATAATCCCATTTACAAAAGCTTTACTGATCTAACATACATTTTGATTGGGGTTGCATTGGTGAAGTGATCCAGGGGGAATTTTGGGAAGCATTTTTCCTAGTTTTCTTTATCTTAAGTATCTCATTAGAGAAAAGTTATTGTGAACACAGAAAAGTAGAAATAAACTCTGCTGTAATTTTGCATACATACATATATTACTTTATTAAAAATTGTATCTTTAAAAATGATCAGTGGTGACACTTATATTTGTCATAAGCACACCATAACTTTAATAGCTCCTCTGTTCTCCAGATATTATGTGATCCATTTGAGTCTCTCTCGCTAAACTGTAAGCTTCTATAAGGTCAGGGACTTACGTGACTATTTCTGTAGGTCCAGTAAGGAGCACAGGTGACTGGTCTATAGGAGACATCCAATAATTTTTCAACTGAAATAGAAGAAAAGCTAAAATACAACATTTTTCCATGGGAAATACCATGATGGTCCACAGAAGGTAATGGTACTATGTTGCAGCAAAATGTGGAGGCTGACTGTGATCTACTATGCTAAAATATTAAAAGTACATACTTCTGATCCAAATTTTACTTATCATTTCTATATTTTAGTTCATTTTATGTAGCATGATTTTGGAAAAAGTTTCACCTCAGATAGATTTAAAAATACAAAGTAAGAAAATGCTCAGGTATACATTTTTAGAAAGCCAATGATATAATTAAGATAAAAATCAGCTAAAAGAGATAGTTCACATGAGATTAGTAAATGAATCAGGATTGGGGGTATGAGTTTATAATCTCAAAATGCACATGCATTTTGGAAAATGAGAGGCCCATCTTTCCTGTTTGAAAGGGTGATATTAAGGATCTGGTAAGATAATATATTTACATGAATTTCTTAAAATAGTAGAAAAAATCCACTGGAAAACTAGATTACCATTATTGTTATTAGAAACCATGCACTTTATCACATCATTCAGTCAATTAACATAACATCCTTATTAATTGAACAGGTCAGCTGAAAAGAAATTACTTATGAGGCCTTCCAATTCCAAAAAAAACAAAAATATTTTCTTTTCTTTTTTTTTTAGATTGTATTTATTTATTCATGAGAGACACAGAGAGAGAGAGGCAGAGACACAGGCAGAGGGAGAAGCAGGCTCCATGCAGGGAGCCCGACATGGGACTCGATCCCGTGTCTCCAGGATCACACCCTGGGCTGAAGGCAGTGCTAAACCACTGAGCCACCCAGGCTGCCCATAAAAATATTATCTATATGGGGCCCCTGGGTGACTTAGTTAGTTAAGTGTTTTATTCTTGTTTTTGGCTCAAGTCATCTCAGGGTTGTGAGATGAAGCCCTGCATCAGGCTCTGCACTGAGCAGGGAGACTGCTAGAGATTCTCTCCCTCTCCCTCTGCCCCCGCTCATGCTCTCTCTCCCTCTCAAATTGTATATGCATACAGTATATATACATACATTTATGTATGTATATATAGTGTATCTCAGTTATTGTGTATTTCTTTCAAAATGTCCATTTCTTGAAAGAACCGCAGTTGGACCCAGTGTGGAAGCAGCAGGAGTTGGCAATCTAACAAAGAAACAGCAGCAGTGATTGCACAGAACTCACACAGACAATGGTGCATCAACTCAAAAATAAAGTATCCATTTGAGGAAGTTAATTATTTTTTTTAAGGAAGTTAATTCTTAATCACTGTGAAACGGTTTTTCAAAAGCAGGTAAATATTGTGTTTACAAAAATGACTATAGTTAAGAAACAATCTTTCATGCATTGTACATGTAACTCTAAGTATTATATCTGTATAATAGAAATAATTTGCCAAACTCCCAATATTTGTTTAGAAAAGAACAGAGACATTTCTGAGGATTCAGTCTAGAAATATTTTTTCCAGAAAATTTTTCCAATACCTTTTCTTTTGGAATCTTTCTAACTCCAATCCTGAAAACTGGATTGGATATGCCTTCCACAATTATTAATAAATTGCATTGTGATTCTCATCCTTACCTATTCACCTTTCCTACTAAAACCAAATCTGTTAGTGGCAGGGACTACATACAGTCCAGAGTTGCTCAATCATCAACCATGGAATTTTAGAACCTGTAACTCTATGTGTGAGGCACTAGCAATGATGGACAGAGAAAGAAACTGGCCTTTTATGGTGGGGTTGGTCACAGTTGATCCACTGTAGTTGCACAAAGAGCAGAGTCAAATCAGATGGTGGATTTAGTTGTAAGAGGATGTACAATGTCTGAACTTGAGACTTGGTGAGGGTACAATTACCAGAATCACAAGATTTCCCAGAGACTCTAAGGACAGGTGGCTGAGTACACGATTGTTTGATGTGAAAGAGGTCAAGGAACTGAGGGATTGGGGGGTAGATTGTGATGCCCGTGTTGACATCTCAGTGCCTAAGACAGCAGGAGACAGGAGCACTGCAGAGAGAAAGCGTGCTGCCATGGTCAGCAGTGGAAACCGAAATAAGAATGATACTTCGGGCTATTTTTAAGTAAGAAAAAGTAATATATTTGAGAAGCAACATAGAGAAGGTACCCCTGCTGCCTCCAGGGTAAGTCTATGGTAGCTGTCAGAGTTTAAAAAAAAAAAATGAAAACAAAAACATTGTTTGGAAAGCCTACAAAAGGAAGCACCAGGACCAGGAGAGCCCTACCAACACCTCCCCTGGTTGTTTGTGGGCTGAGAGAATTCAGTAGATGTTTCATTGCGTGAATGCATGAAAGGAAAGAAAATTAATTTGATGAAAGTATGAACAAAGAAATGAAAAATGAAAAAATGTAAAAAAAAAACTATCAAGGGATTATCCTCGGGGTAATCTTTCCATTGCTCACATTTTGTCCTCCATCTCAGAACTACAGAGTAATAACCCACCCACGCCAACTTGAGTTCTGCTCTATGGACCTCCATTCTAGGGTGTTTCCACAGTTGATTAATAATTTTCTTACTTTGTTAAACTAAATGAAGGTCCCCAGAATTCCTCAGGCCTTTGAATGCCAGCTCTGTTGAAGCTGTAAAAAAATGCCACACCTGTATTTACTGTTCCGAGAGCTTTGTTAATCAGTTCCAACAATGAATCACAGTATATCACAGACACCAACATTTATTGCCTTTCATCTCATTTCTTTGGTGTGTAGAATCAAAAAGAGCCAATCATTGAATTATAATATGTAATCTCAGCATTCAAACTGCTATATATACTGGAATTATTTACAACAAACAATTATGTTGAGCACAATAAAGAGAAAAGATGCAGAGGACGCTTATCTAAGGGATGATGATGCAATCGTAGTACAAGGATATGTGAGTCTTCAGGAGCGTAGTCTGAAGAGGATAGATATCTGAGTAAACTGGCATTTAATACTTTCAAATATTAGATTAAAATTTTTGCATATGCAGTTTTGATAAAGGGGTGACATGAGCAGCAGAGCAAAATGTAGGATTTGAAGTCAAAAGAACAGATTCAAATGCATTTGCTGTTTTTTTTTAATCTGTTCTGGTTGAATTGTGTTTCCCCTTAAAAGAATATGTTGAAGTCCTTAATCCGGAGTAAATCAGAACATAATCTTACTTGGAAATAGGTCTGTATAGAGGTAATAAGTTAAAATGAAGTTATTAGGATGGGCCTTAATCCAGCAGGACTGGTATCCGTTTAGGAAGGGGGGATTCAGATCCACGGACAGACAGACACAGAAGGAAGACAGCCATGGGGGAAGGCAGTAGGGGAGACCTGTGTCCACGTGCCAGTGCCAGGGAGGGCGGGCAAACCACAGAAGCTGGGAGGAGCAAACCTTCAGTTGTCGGAGGGAGTTTGCCCTCTAAGACTGATAGACAGTTTCTGTTGTTTTAAGCCCACCAGTCTGTGGTCCTTTGTTAAGGCAGGCTTAGCAAATGAAGACATTTTCTACAAGGTTTTTGAGCAAGACACTCAACGTTTTTGAGCATGCTAACTTCTCCATAAAGTAGTAATGGTGTTACACAACAGCTAGGGAATTTTTTGGCGAAATGAGAAGACATTCTGTAGGCAGGACACCTGGAATACAATTGGTGCTTGATAAATGAAGTTGTATCCAGGATTTTATTTTATTATTTATTTTATTTTATTTTATTTTATTTTGTTTTATTGTTTTATTTTATTTTATTTTTTTGTACGCAGGATATTTTAAAAATAAAGTCTTTTCAGAGGCTGAAGAATCCCGATTACAAAAAAATCGTGGAAATGTTTTTGTTCCTTATTTTCTATTTTCATTATGAAGTGTGATTATGTATAAAGTTTAAGTGCTACAAATACTCACTTTATAAGCTATTTATAATAGAAAATTAATCCAAGACTCTAAAAGCATTCTCTTTTGTTTTGCACTTCCATTAAATAGCCATTCTCCCATGCTTGAGGGTATTTCTAGTGAGATGAAACAGTTTGCCAAAAATGCATAATGAGCACCAAAATTATTACACTATGTTTTTTATCATGACAATAACAGAGCTTTAGCAGTGCTGTGGCACTATTTAATTAATTTACCATGTACATGTTAAAAGGAAGAGGAATAAACAGGGAAATCAAATTAATGCATATGTTTCTGCAAAAATTCTATTAACCTGGCTTTTCAACAACAGCAGCGTAGTGGGGGCTTTCATGACCACTTACATTCACTTGGACTGAACACCTGCTTGTCCCAACACGATGAAAACTGACCATCTTCCACTCACCCCTAAACATGTAACTAGGCCAAAGACTGGTATGGACAAACTATTAAGGATGCTTTAGATATTTACCATATCCAAGGATTTTTTTAATCCTTTAGAATATAGACAAATAGTTTTTCTAAATATATTTATGAAATATACACTTGTGAAAAATCTGAGTAAACACGCATAGAAAGCAAATCCCACACGTAAGTCCTGACAAAAATTTCTAAATATACAGAATTTGGGATTCAACAAATACAAGGTAAAGGCGATTAATTTCATTAATATTACAATGGATTGTGTAACCGAAAATTCCATCTATCTGTAGGTTCTTAATTTATATTTACAAAGTTATAAAATAAAATTTAGCAGTTGTTTCTGAGTTTTATGTAAATTTAGTTAAATACCAAGGAGGGTCTTTAAAAAATATGAGTGCCATTTTACTGGAATACTTCCAAAGCATTCCAATCAAAGACAAAGATATCACCTTTGCCACTATTATGTAATATTCGCCTGGAAATGTTGAGTAATGCAACCCGTAAGAGTAAACTAAGATATATTTTTTTAAACTGAAGTATAGTCGACATGCAATGTTACCTTAGTTTCAGGTGTACAATGCAGTGGTTCCACAGCTGGATTCCTTATATGATGCTCCCCGCAAGGGTAGCTACCGCCTGTCACTGCACCACATCACTACAACACCATTGACTAGGTTCCCTGTGCTGTGCCTCTCATCCCTCTGACTTCTTAATTCCTTAACTGGAAGTCCGCCTCTTTCAAGATCTTTCACCCGTTCTGCCCATCCCCCTACATCCCTCTAGCAACCATCACTTTTCTGTATTTATAGGTCTATTTGTGCCTTTTTTTTGTTTGTGCATCTGATTTTGTTAGATTCCACATATGAGTGAAATCATACGGCATTTGTCTTTTTCTGTTTAGCACTATATACCCTCTAGGTCCATCCACCTCATTGTAAACGGCAAGATCACATTGTGGTTTATAGCTGAGTAATATTCTATTGAAGAGCTACTTTTTTTTTTTTTTTTAATTGGGAGCTTGAAATTAATCATGGGAGAATTTTTTCCGCATTTCTCCCAGTTTTATTGAGACATAACTGACATATAGGACTACATAAGTATAAAAGTCCGAGCAGAATGGTTTGAATGTAGGGGAATTTATGCCATAGAAATGGGCAAATGCTAAATATCAGGGATGGTCCTCACCCAGAGAGCAGGTTGTTAGGTATGTGCCACCATGCTTCTATTAGACGTGCGGGCTTATGTGTCCCCAAGTAGCCTGCGTGCAGCCGTGTCCATCAGACTGCATCAGCTGCGGCCCGTGTCACCACTGTCACCCTCTCTCTGGACCCTTGTACTGGCACCTGCCTTTCTACGTTCAATCCTGTCAGAAATCTCTGCCCCCTCCTCTTCCAGGTACTCTGCTGTAACTCTCTCTCGTGTGCCTCGTTACCTGGCTTCCAGGTTGTGTCCCTGCTGCCACTGCCTCACGGCATTCCATACCATCACAGACCCTATCACCTCATTAAACTGTGTTCAACCTTCCTTAGTCTTCATACATTATTTACAGAAAAATTAAGATCCATCCCAGTTCAACCCTAACCTGCACGTCTGCACGTCTCCTACTGATAGAGGAAGGTCCTGATCTGCCATCACTGCTACTCTTGGACCAACCAAAAGCTGACTTGGAGCAGCTCCCTGGTGGGGACCCTCATCCCAGAGCTGACTTTGTCTCACTCACTACATCTTTACCCATTTTAGAGGACTCGGACTTCACCATATCTACTATGGAACTTCCAGTTCTTTGTAGCGTTGCTCAGGTTTTCCTTATGTTTGCAGTGCTCTTTTCCTCCACCCTTTCTCCACCTAAGATAATCTTACCCATAGGTTCAGGCTTCATTCTACTAGGTTCTCTGTGAATTTGTCTTGACATAGCCCAGGAAGACTATTTTTTTTTCACACTTTATTTTAATTCCAGCAGAGTTAATACAGTGTTACATTAGTTTCAGGTGTACTGTATAGTGACTCAGCACTTCCATACAACACCCAGTGCTCATCCAGCAAGTGCACCCCTTCATCCCCATCACCCATTCCACCCATCCATTAGTCACCATTAGTTTGTTCTCTAGAGTTACAAGTCTCTGGTCACCATTAGTTTGTTCTCTAGAGTTACAAGTCTGTTTCTTGCTTTGTCTCCTCTCTCTCTCTCTTTTTTCTTCCTCTTTGCTCATGTGTTCTGTTCCTTAAATTCCACTTATGAGTGAAATCATATGGGATTTGTCTTTGTCTGGCTGGCTTATTTCACTTAGCACGACAATCTCTAGCTCCATCCATGAAATGGCAAGACTTCATTCTTCTTTATGGTTGTATAATATTCCATTGTATATATACCACTTCTTCTTTATCCATTCATCAGTCAATGGACACTTGAGCCGCTTCTGTATCTTGGCTCTTATAAATAATTCTGTAAACCTCAAGATGCATGCCTCACTTCAAATTAATATTTTTGTAACCTGCGGGTAAATACGTAGAGGTGCAATTGCTGGATCCTAGGGTAGTTCTCATTTTAACTTTTTGAGAAATCCCCATGCTATTTTCCACAGTGGCTGCACCTGTGTGCATTCCCACCAATATGCAAGAGGGTTCCCCCTTCTCCACATCCTTGCCAACACCTGTTGCTTCTTGTGTGGTTGATTTTAGCCATTCTGGCCGGTGAGAGGCGCTGTCTTATTGTGGTTTGGATTTGCATAGCCCCAGAAGAATTAATCGCTCATTCCTCTATGTTCTCGCTTAGTTTTTACTCTGCATTTGGTGGTTCTTCCTGCTGACTCTAAATTTCTTTATGGTCAGAGAACACTGCTTACTCCTTCATCTGTATTCTGCTGTTCAGCCAGTACCTAATTGTGTGTGACAAGTAGTTAAGTACTGAAGAGACAGATGAAGAAAGTGTGTACTGAGCACTCAGTACTTTTAATATTGGTGGAATATTTACCAGCTGAAGTCAGCAACTGCCTCTAGAAACATATATTATTAGCAATATTTCTCTGATTTTAAACATATAAATGTATCTTCAGTAACATTTATAATAGATACGTATTAAATGTTAATAATAAATAATATTAGATATGTATATTTAGTAGCATACATTAAGAACAGACAGGATAATTCCAGGCACTATGCTAGGCATATCACATATATGAAATGAAATTTATTGACATTCTATAAGCTTAACTAGCACTCTTGAACATTTACAACAGTAACATAAATGTAATAAGGCTAAATACTTTGCATATCTTAGTGTTGATTAAATATACAAATATTAGAATGTAACATATTCTGGATGTAACTTTTGTTTTCATTGAAATGGATTCTGGTGCTCATGTCTTTCTCCCAGAACTTCTGTGTTGCTATGGTTACTGTCTTAGTCCATTCTGGCTGCCTTGACAAAAGACCATAGACTGGGCGGCCTGGAAACGGTAAACATTTATTTCTCACACTTCTGGTGGCTGGAAGTCCAAGAACATGGCACCTGCCAGATATGAAGTCTGGTGCGAGCCCACGTCCTAGATAGCATCTTCTTGCTCTGTCCTCACATAGTGGAGGAGGTGTGCGAGCTCTGTGGGGTCCCCTTTGCTAGGGCACCAGTCCCACTCATGATGCTCCATTGTCATGACCTAAGTACTTCTCATTGGCCTCATGTCCCAGTCCCATCATTTTGGGGGTTAGGACTTCATTGTGCCATTTTGCAGGGACGTGGGCTTTTGATCTGTAACAGTCAGACCATCCTCCTGGTTTCGAGGATGAAGCTGGATGGCACCTTGGTAACAAATAGCGCGAATTGGTTATCTGGGTCTCATCTCAAAAACATGACACAAACAATAATTGTGAGAAACTTCACACGCATTATAAAAAGAAATTGCATGTTATCATAGATATACCGAAATACCTTTGGTCCTACATTTCAGAAATACACGCATAATTTGTTATATTGTGCTTCATCTTATTTTGCTTCAGATACTGCTTTTTCTTTTTTTTTTTTTTTCTTTTTTTACAAATTGTAGGTTGCTGGTAGTCCTGCATCAAGCAAGTCTGTTGGTGCCATTTTTTGTAATAGCATGTGTTCACTTTGCATCTCTCTATATTTTGAGATATTAGTATCAAAATCACCATATTTTGGTGATTCTCACAATATTTTAAACTTTTTCATTGTATATTTGTTACGGTGATGTGTGATGACTGCTTACAACTTGTTGAAAGCTCAGATGATGGTTAGCATTTATTACCAACAAAGTATTTTCATTTTTAATTTTTAAGAGATTCATTTTAGGAAGAGAGGATGAGGGGAGGGGCAGACAGAGAGAGTCTTTAAGTAGACTCCCCACTGAGCACTGAGTCGGTCTCGGGACTCAATCCTATGACCCACGAGATTACGATCTGAGCCAAAGTCGAGAGTTGGAGGCTTAACTGACGGAGTCCCCCCGGCACCCTGGCAAGGAAGTATTTTTAAGTTAATCTTTTCACATTATTTTTGTAGACACGATGCTATTGCACACTTAATAGGCTAGAACACTGTAAATGTAGCTTCTATATGCATCAGGAAACCACACATTTTATTTGACTCTTTATTACAGTGGTCTGGAACCAAACCCCCGTTATCTCTGAGGTATGCCTATATGTGGTTCTACAGAAAATAATCAGAGAACAAAAAAAAAGAACAAACATTTGTAGGCAATCCAACTTTTAGAACAAGAAGCATGATAAGCCTTTACTTACCCTAGGAATCTCAAATGCCAGGTGAAGTGTATTGAACTGGACCAAAGTCATGTATTTATATGATCTCAGATTTAGGTGACTTAGCACCATCCCGGCTCTGTCACATTGTCAAAATCTTGTGTACACTGAATTTCAGAAACTGTTAAAATATTCTTGCTACTTTTTAACGTGAAAGATGTATGGTTTTTCCTGCTTTGGCAGCTGAAAACTTTTATCTTTCTGCCATGATCCCTGCAACGTAGAAATCACACGTTCATGATAGCAGCCATTAAGAGAATTACAGAAGTTATTTATATCTGGTCTTTGCTGTGCAGACACACATACCTGACAATATTGTACAGTGAACACATTCACTGTGCTATGAGTAATGAGCTAGCAATTAATGGTATAAGCAAGTCTCATAAAGTCAAGATCAATAAACCATTCTGCCCATCATAACCTGAGGGGTGAGTAGTGAATTGCTCATCACTTGTTCTTCCCCAGGCACTTATAAGCAGAGAGCCTATTACTTTAAATTTAACCTGTTAATTGTTAATATTGCAGAAAAAGAAAATTTCTATTTCTATAGATTGATTTTTCTGTTCCAGAAAACCTCAGAAGAGTGAGACAGGATGGCTAGTACTTTGATTTAGGCAGAAAAAAAGTATAAGGATAATCCTAACTTTTTTATTGACAGTATAGGTGGAGGGAGAAATAAGAGTTTAGAAATACAAAGTTAAATTCATTGACTTTCTAAAAATAGATAAACATACTCTTTCAGATTGTTGTGATGATTTTATACCATTCTCCTTTTTACTCTGTCCTTTCTTTCCTCTTTGAGATTCTTTTTAAAAAAACACATATAGATTAATGGTAGTATAAGAACAGTATTTTCCATTGCTGTATTTTTACATTAATATCACATAATCTGTTTTACTACAAAGATCTCAAAAGCGGGTAAATGTATTTTTCAAGGTACAGATAAACCTGTGAGGTTCTTTGATCCCCTCATTACTACAACGTATAGATATGATATTTGTGAGTACATATACTTTTCAAGGAATGGTGTCCCTGTATGGTCCTTTGAGCCATCCTCACACTCCTTGGGAGGGGAAAGGTGAGCAGCCTCCTGTGAAAAGATAGAAGGGTCAGGAGGCACATCCTTGTCTCCACCAACACAGGGGGAGCCAGGTGTGTTCTCTACATTGTATTTGAAATGATGATCATCTGATGTTTTGCTTCTTTTTTTAAAGGGTAGTATGAGGGATCCCTGGGTGGTACAGCGGTTTAGCGCCTGCCTTTGGCCCAGGGCACGATCCTGGAGACCCAGGATCGAATCCCATGTCGGGCTCCCGGTGCATGGAGCCTGCTTCTCCCTCTGCCTGTGTCTCTGCCTCTCTCTCTCTCTCTGTGTGACTATCATAAATTTAAAAAAAAATAAAATAAATAAATAAATAAAAAATAAAGGGTAGTATGAGCATTGAGTGGAACCCTAAACGTCACCTACCACTCTCCTCCTTCTGGTGGCCACTCATCTGTAGTCAATAGAGGCATTACATCTAGTCTCTGTCTACCAAAATTTACTACTAAGAAAGTGTGTCGCATTATTTTAGGTGTCATTTACAAGAAGCTCAACTTTAAAAAGTCATTACATACAGTAGACAGGGGAAACCCAGAGGCACTTCAGAATATGAAACATTTATTAGATATGTTTTACCTTCTTTCTGTGTAATATTCTTGCTTAAATGATGGCACATTCATGTTTCAGAGAAGCACCTACATAGAGCTTACTGGGTATGATTGCCTTCAAATTATGAGGGAAAATAAATTACTTTAAAAACTAGAGTCAATCTTTCATTATCACTGGAGGTGAGTTTTAAATGGTTTTTCTCTCGGATTTCCAAGAGAATTCCAACTTTTACATTGCAGTAAAGTACAGAAGCTGTTTATTTTTATGTTTATTTTAAATAGTGTGGTAAAGTAAAATGTTCAGCAATGTCCACACGTCTATAATATGATAACCGCTCATTATAGCATTTTCTCTACACACAGTCTTTTTACTTTTTTTGAAGGGAGAGAGAGATACAATCTTTCAACCAGTGCTTAGGAAAGTGGTAGTTTATTAGGCATATTCTTTGTCAGTAAATGAGGTCCCAGTCATGAGTTTGGGCATGGTTCTTTGTAAGCTTGTGTTTTCCTTTACACATCTAGGAAAGTTTCTATATCAAAGGAATTTCTTTAGGACTTGAACCACTTGGAACAAGGGAAATTTTGCATATATATTTCTCTCAAGGACGACTAACCCTTTGAGGAGTGATAGTATTGGAATTATCTCCTTTATTTTTCTCAGGGAAAGCGAACCATGACTGTTAAGCTCTCTTCAAACGCTGCATCTTTCTTGACCTCTCATGTCATAGTACAACAGACACATTGAGAAAACTCGTTTGACAGAAGGCACTACATAACTTAAAAATTCCACATTTTCTGATTCTTCACTTAGGCCAGAAAAATCAACGTGGAAGAAAGGGAGCCTCATCCACTGGCCTTGACATTTTGTGGAATTGAAATATATGTAAAACTCATTAAAACTTCAGCCAACTTTTGGTGAATATCTGTATCATTACTTTTTAGTCATTCTTGTGTAGATGCAGACCCCCTACAGCATATTCATGCATCCAAGTCTTCATTTATTCATCAAACAGAATACATTACATGCTTCTATCAGCTTGTATCAAGTCTTATCTATGCCAGGTACTGGATACACAAGGTTGCTAACCTCACCATAGTACCGTAGCAAGATGGGCCTGCATGTGAAGCAACCGCCATACAGTATCATCATGGAGATGCATATAAACTGCAGTGGAAAAATGCCAGTGTCTCAAAGAAGGGTCCCTGTCACCTTGCTCTAGGGAATGTGGTGTGATGGCATTCAACACAAATGTTAGTAAATTCTTAAACAGGGATTTCAGGGCTGTTTTAATGCTGCACATCACCAGCAGAGAACTGTCTTCATCCAAAGGTCCAAGAGGAAATAAAACAGGCCACAAGACACTTAAAAGAATATGTCCCTAAAAATACTCTTGGAAAATTGCCAAACAGTTGTCATCGTTCAAAAAGGAGGTGGGTGTGATTTTCATCATTAAGGCAGTCAATTCTGCATTAGTGTGTGGAGAAAACCTGGTTGAGCATATGGCGAAAGAGATGTACTAGAGCACAGAGAGTAGGGTGACTTAACGGAGTAGGTCGTTGGTAATTTTCATGTGAACCTATAAGCCTCTCTCTCATGTTCACTTGATAATCCTTAAAGATGGACGGTCATTGAGAGAACATATCTTACTACAACTATATTTTCCAAAACTGTTGCCTATTTTTATACGAGAACATAGAAGTGGGGGGAGTAGATTTGAGGTGAAGGCTACGACAGTGTGAGCCCTGTTAAACTAGCACTATCTAAAGAGTCTATGCTTGTGTCAGAAGCAACTAAAGCAACAATGCAGATCTTCATTAAAAGTTTGCTGAGTTGACAATTCATATATTTCAATCCCAGGAAACATTAATTATA
Organism: Vulpes vulpes; assembly: GCF_048418805.1. NCBI lineage: Eukaryota > Metazoa > Chordata > Mammalia > Carnivora > Canidae > Vulpes > Vulpes vulpes. Next base: position 62,659,452 of record NC_132786.1, read on the forward strand.
TCAATGCTACATACAGTCAATATACTTTTATATCCATGCACCAGCATCTCCTCTGCACCATCCCCTCTTCTTTCTGCACCTTGGTGCTCCCACCTGCTACCATTTTTCTTGCAGCTCAAAGGTCCTTGAGGATTACCCTGGTTTTTGTTTATCTGAAAATGTCTTCATTGCTTTAAAGGGATTGCAATAAGATTTCAGTTCCTTGGCCGGCAAGCATTTTATTACTGTTCTCTAAAGATCTCACCGGTTACCTTCTAGCTTCAGATTTTCGGAGGAGAAATCCGTCCTCAGCCTCCATGTGGCTCCTTTGACAGGCTGCTGTCAGTGAGTGATTTTCAGGTCTTCCTTCACAATCTGACTTGCTCAGTGTGTATTCCACCTTTGTACTTCTGTGTAACCTGGTGTCTTTAATCACTTCCGCAAACTCACCTGCCATTATCTCTCCAAATATCGCTTTTGCTCCCTTTTTTTATTTCCTGTTATGGAGAAACATGATTTACTATTTCTCCTCCTCACTCTCCCTGCTGATGATCGCTCATTGTACCGACCTTTCTTCCAGGTCTCTAATCCTCTCTTCCCCTTTGCCTAATCTGCTCTTAATTTACTTATTTTTTTTTTTTCATTGCAGTTATTACCTTTTTTCAGTTCTGGAATGTCCGTTTGATTTCCATTTGTTATATAGTTGTCAATTCTCTCCTGACTTCTTTTATTCTATCTTCTATTGAGAACATTAATCACAGTTATTTTAAAATCAGCGTTTGATAACTTCAATATCTGGAGTTCCTGTGAATCTCATTGTGCTCTGCTTTCTTCCACTCACTCTGTGGTCGTTTGGTCTTCCCCTGGAATGCTGGAGACATTGGCGAGAGATCTATATGTTTGATTGGAGGACCCTCTGAATAAAAGACTGCAGGCATCGTTTGAGGTTCTGGATGATGTTAGATCCCCCCAGAGAGGGTCTACTTTCTTTCCGGCAGGTTGATCAGCTGTGGCAGGCCACCTTAATACAATCCGAAGGTGAGCTGATTATAAACTGTATTTCAGCCTTTGTAGGCACAGGTGAGTTCTGAGAGCAGCCTTACTCAAGCATGGCCCTTCAGGGATCATCGTGGACTAAAAGCCTCCTTCATGAACCCTAAACTCCATTCTCACTCCTGTGAGACTGTAGCAACTCTGTTTCGCTTCTCAGCAGATGTTACCACAGGGAACTGCCAGAGGTGGGAGAGGGTGGTGACGAGCTCACACTGTTTTCTTTCTGGCTATTGTTGCTGCCTTTTAATTCACCCATGTCTTCAAAGCAATCATTATCTTTCTATATAGTTTATCTGGTTTCACAATCAAATTCATCAGGAGTCTTGGGTTGCTCCAAGCTGTTCCATTGTAGCCCGAGTGCTGGGTGAATTTTTGAGTCAGCCCCCTCCTTTTACCATAGTAATTTCAGGTGCTTCTCCTGTGCCAGGTGTGGTACACACATCGTGTCTATACCTTGTCACTACAGCCACGCGCTGAAGGAGTCAGGACTCGTGGACTCCTCACACAGCTACTCAGTGATGGGCTCAGCATCCAGACCCAGCTCTGGCCTCCCTCCTGTGCTGCATGAGCCTCTCATGTGTCAGCCCGCTGAAAACTCCCCGGCACTGGATTTTAACATACATTCTGCAGTTGTCAGCTATGGCTCCTCACACCAAACTCTTCCTTCAGCTGACTGTACTGTTACTGAGTTGAAGTTGATCCAGGGGCCAGTTGGAACAGGAGGATGCTTAGATGTGGGTTGGAGCTCTGTGTCCCCAGGCTTTCTGACTCCATTGCTCAGAGCCCAGCAAAGCCAGTTTTCCCTGTGCAAGCTCCTGGCTGCTGCCAGTGTCTGGCCGGCCCAATAGAGGATTCTCCTGAAGTTTCTCTAGCTCTCCTGCTCCTCTGGCCCAGCTGGGAGCTCAGACTGAATAGAATAAATCCCCTTTTCAACTAACTTTATTTTAGGGGAATTAATTCCTCAGTACTCTCTCTTCAAACTATGAGTCTTGATGAAATATTGAGTGTTTTACAGCACTTTCTGAAATAAATCTTATATATTTTAAATAAATGCATGATCTTCACACATTTTACATAAAAGATTATCTCACATTCAAACACTGTTCTGTTTACAAAATAGAAAACATCTCCTGATGAGATCTGCCAAGCTAAAAAGGATAAAAGTTGGAGTCTTGTTTTACACATAGAGGTAAAATATATTGACAAGCAATAGAATTTAATTAAATAAAAGTTTATTAAATTCAAAATACTTTATTACTTCCCTCCATATTTGTTTTGTTCTTTTTGTTCATAAAATAAACACTGTGGCATACCTGTTTTGAATTCTAATATAAAACAAGTTTTTTTTTCATTGTCAGGCTAACTATATCCATAAGTTAAAGTTAACTAAAGTTATAAACAAATTGATCATTCATAAACACTATCCTTGGAAAAAAGAAAACTTCTTTCTACCTTGCATTGCTTAATCAATATCATCTTAACACTTTACCGTAGTTTTTTAAAGATTCTATTTATTTATTTGAGAGAGAAAGAGAGAACATGAGTGGGGCAGGGAGAGGAGAGGCAGAGGGAGAGGGAAAGGAATAAGCAGACCCCATGCTGCGTGGAGCCCAATATAGGTGAATCCCAGGACCTTGAAATCATGACTTGAGCAGAAATCAAGAGTCAGATGCTTAACCAGATGAGCCACCTAGGTACTCCTTTACCTTAATTTTTAAAATGATTTCTCATTCATTCCTTGATCCATGGATTTGTTCACCCAGCATTTTATCAGATGTCTACAGTGTGCTCAGTGCTGGAGACAGAGTAAGGACCAAGGTGGCCAGTTATTTTCCTTCTCAGCACTTAACAGTGAATTAGACAGTTTAACTGACTGAGGAGATGCCAGGCATGATGGCAAGGAAAAATGCAACAAGTTATGCTTGTTGACTGAATTGAAATCCAGTCTGGAACAGATGCTCGGTACAAGAGAGTGAGATACAGTCTATGCCTTCATAAGGAAATCTAATGTTCAGAGAATACCAAAGAGAAAGAGGCTTATTTTGGCCGATATAATGGGGGTAGCTGGAGTTGTAACATTGGCCTCAGAAGACATATCACCTTTTGGTTAACCAAAGCAAAGACTTGTTCCATGATATTTGACAGGGAAGTAGGAGTAGAGCGAGCTACCATGGGTAAGAGATGGAAAAGGGAAAATGAGCAGCTGTGTGAGCTCTCAGACATGGCTAAGAACTCAGACCCTGGAACCTGACTGTCTGATCTTACTTTGTGGGCTTTGCTACTAGGTGATTGTGTGATGGTAGGGAATTTCTGTGCCTTCACCTTGCCTCTGCTTTCCCACCTGGAAGGTGAGTGAAGCAGTACCTATGATTTTGGGGTACATTAAGAGTTAAAGCAGTACCTGGCATATAGTAAGTACCATTTGAGTGTTTGGTAAACTTTGAGAAAGAAACTATTAGGTTTTTTTTTTTTTATGTCTTTCTATCTCTCTTCACACACACACACACACACACACACACACACAAGGAAAAAATACACTCAAGTATGTATTGATCTAAATTATTACTGTAATACTGTATGATGGTTTACAAGGATATAGCAATACTTAATTAGCATAATTAAAATATACTTCTATAAATACAAACAAAATATATGAACAGTGCTATGAACTTAGAGTTAGACACTTAGTTATACAGTTAGCAAATTCATACAAATTAAGCAGATTTATGCAGCTGAAAAAATTTTTAACTGAGAATCAAATCATAGAGTTGGGCAGAAAGGCAGAAAAGGCCAATATTGTATTTAAGACTAAGAACTTAGATTGGCATTAGGACAATGAGTTCTCTGGAATATTTTCTTATAGAGATGTCCTCAAAACACAGGTTTGAAGATAACCCACCTTCATGGAGTTTCTCCTGATTCTCTCAGAGCAGCCTCACTTTCTTCTTTCTGAACTCTTACATTCATGCCTGATACTTCCAGCATTTTTTCCATGTTTTTATTTAGAGCTTTTTCTATATGTGTTATCCTTCTTGATCTTTGTGACCCACGTGAATGGAAATCTAGAAATCCCCTTCCATGTCTCAAACCACTTAGTGGTACATGCTTAGTACATGATAATCATTTAAATAGGTATTTTTCAGGGGCATCTGTGTGGTTCAGTGGGTTAAGTGCCTGTGTTTGCCTCAGGTCATGATTCCAGGGTCCTGGGATTGAGCCCATGTTGGCTTCTCTGCTCAGTGAGGAGTCTGCTTCTCCCTTCCCTCTGTGCTTGCTTGTTCATAAATAAATAAATAAATAAATAAATAAATAAATAAATAAACAAACAAACAAACAAATAAATAAATAAGAATAATTTCCTAAATATTTTTGAAAAGGTCTATGTGTATTTAATTCACATTGGAGAACACTGTTCAGTCACTTAAAAATATTTTCCCCCAAGCTTATGATCAAATGTGAGAAACTTCTACCATAGCTAGAGAAAATGATGGAAACAATCTTTGAGTTAAATTTTGAGCATTTGTAAATAGATGTAAATAGATCTGTAAAGTAGACTTTGAGGGGGGCATTGATTAATGGTCAGTTCAATAGCCAGGTTCCTGGTTCACCAGATATGTGACCCCTGAAAGTCCAAAACTTGCAAGGACACTGGATCCATCTGATTTTTCTTTGTCTACCAAGTGCCATAATTGAACTTGGGCTTGTTTCCTGTGATTGGATAAGTTTACCATATTTATTCATTAAATGCATATTTATTCACAGTCTGCCATGAACCAGGGAATTTGCAAGCAAGGGAATATGATTCATAAGACCTATTCTTTATTCTCAATGAGCTTTCAGTCAAGTTCAAATAAAATAAGATAGACATGGAAATGCTCCAGAAGGGTACTATGAGGTAGCACTTTCAGGGAGCAATTTGTCCTCCTGAGAGTGAGTTCAGGGAAGAGCTTTGGAGTGGAAGCAAAATCTACACTGAGCTGTAAATAATAAGTGAGACTCTCCCTGATGAGGAAGAAAAGATCCTGGTTCCTGCTCGAGGGCTCAGCATTCTGAGCACTGGATCCCCTGTGCTTGGCACGCTGGCCAACTGGGTGGCAAGTGAGAGGAAGAAATGCGATGTCAGGGTCTTCCTAGATCCTGAGAGTGCAGATGGATAATTGAGAACAGTGCATCTGTGTCATAGACTAAAAACCCCAAAGAAAGAATATCCCCACTTAGTGGAAATTTCAGGAAAAGTGCCACAGGCTCTTCACAGGTGAATCTGAAAGAGATACTCTAGAATATTTGGGGGTATGGTATTATCATAAATTATGGTATCTCCCAAGAAGACAACGATGAAGTCAGCCAATCTGAAGAGCTTAACCCTCCATTAGGTGAACCTCTCCCCTCTTACCTCATATATTTGACGTTGATACACTTAAAAGGAAATTTGAATTCAAAGAGTATAATCAGTGCAAAAGGAAACAAAAGGAAATGTAAAATTAGCATATATTTATATATGTTATATATAAATATACAAATTGCCATGTAATCCTTGACCTGTTCATAATAAGCAAAGCAATATTAAGGAAATAAAAAATGTGTGATTTAATATCTGTCACCATGGAGATAGGTCCACACAGTGTTTATTGAATTAGAAAATTTAATTGAGAGCTTTGGGGATTTATACATGCATAAATCTGAATAGTCATCTGGTTAATTCCTGAGAAATATGTTTAGTCCTAACTGAAATATATAACTAAGAACATGTGAAAAAATACATGAGATAAAACTAGGTTGTTTTAAGTATTATCACTTAGGTAAATTTCTGGAAATATCTTAATATCATTTGAATTGGGAGGTATGTGGATAAATATTAATATATATTTATAAAAAGTTGAGTTAAATTTTGGGAAGTGATTTTCCTTTTTTTAGCTATTATACTTATAACTGAAAACAATTATTTATGCATTTTTTATTTATGAAAACATATGAGTGCCAATATGTAAAACTGAACAGTAATTCAAAAAGATGTATGGACTCCTATGTTTATTGCAACATTATTTATGCTAGCCATACTATGGAAGCAGCCCAACTGTCCATTCGTGGATGAATAGATAAGGAAGATGTGGTGGGTGTGTGTGTGTGTGTGTGTTACACAGTATTACTCAGCCATAACAAAGAATGAGATCTTGCCATTTGTAGGAACATGGATTGGCCTAGATGGTATAATGTTAAGTGAAATAAGCCAAAGAAAGACAAATACCATACAGTTTCACTCATATATGGAATTTAAGAAACAAAATAGACCAGGTAAAAAGACCAAAAAAGAGAGAGACAGAGACAGAGACAGAGAGACAGAGAGAGACAGAGGAAAAGATTCTTAAACACACAGAACAAACTGGTGTTTGCCAAAAAGAAGTGGAAAGGTGAGTGAGGCATGAACTTCAAGTTACATAATAAGTCAGAGAGATGAAAAGTACAATGTAAGGGATATAGGATGGTGATAATGCTGTGTGGTGACAGATGGGGCCTACACCTCTTGTGATAAGCACTGAGTAATATGTAGAATTGTTGAATCAGTATATTGTATACGTGAAATGATAAGCACTGAATGTTAATTATAGCTCAATAAAAAAACAAAACAGGAGTACCCATATATATAATATTATATATATATATATATATATATATATATATATATATATATATATATATATAAAATAGAAGCTCGACACGTTTGGTATACAGTGACATTCCTCCCCCACAATACCAAAAGGAAGGATCAGATGTGGTCCTTGCTCTCTTTGCATAGTGGGAGGGAGTCCTTGATCTGACACTAAATGAATATATACTTTGCAATGTTAAGTATTGTGAAGGAAAAGCTATAAGAAGATTTACCAAGAAGAACTCATCTAGTCCAGATAGTGGGATAAGGAAGGACCTCTTGTTTTGACCAAAGGATGGGCAGGAGTGATTTGGGAGAAAAGAATGAAGAGATTCTAGGTAAAATCTTGAGGCAAGAGGAGGTTGGGTACTTGGGTAGAGAGACTGGGAAGGGTTTGGAGCCCCAGTGAGGTGGAGACAGGAGCAGGATAAGCCTGAGGACTGAGGGGCCCAGGTCCTGGAGCTCCCAGGGTCTTCTGTTCCCTTAGCCCACGTTTGTGAAGAGAGATGGGGCAGCCATAAAGAGCAGACACAGTTCAGTCATACTGTGTTGGGGAGAACTCGTGAGAGGATGGGAGTTGATGTGGAAAGGTCATTTAATGAATAATGGCCAGTGTCCATCCGAGATGGATTGGTAGGTTGGACTGAGGATGTGCGGATGGACATAGACAGAAGTGAACACGTCTGGGAGCCTGGTGATGTGGTGTGGGACTGTCTGATTTATATATTTATAAAGCCACTGTGGCTAATACAGGGAAAGCAAACAACAGAGGAATGAACTTGCCAACAGAAGGCTATTGAGCTGGTCCTGCTGAAAGACCCAGATGTCTTGGGACCAAGTCAACAAAAATGGTGGATAAATGGGTCTAGAGTCCAAGGAAAAGAAGAATCAAGAAATGCTTCACTCTTGTCCATGTAAATCAATATATTTTACATCATCAGAACAACCCTGGCATTTAGACAATCTTACTTTTATGTTATAATCAAGGGAAACTAGAGTTCAAGCAGGTTATGCAACATGTCACAGCTAGTTAGTGACGGAGGCAGCGTTCACTCTGAAAGTCAGTTTGACAGCAAAATGCGTGCTCTTTCCTGCCCCCTGATGCCTTCCTAAAGGTGCCATTCTTACCCTACTGATAATGTTTGGAAAAGTCAAACAACCTGCCAAAATTCACACAAACAGATAATAAATAGTGGAGATAGTTTTGGGAACCAGGATGTGCGTTTCTAAAATTCACCCTTTTACTTACCTAAGGTTTAACATTGATGCAACCTTTCAGTGCCGCTTTATAATATGACATCATAACATAAACAAGAGCATGGTGACATCTATTACTTGTGGACTTAATGAGATTCACCTCCCTGTTTTAATTGCCACTGGAGACATTAACTGTATGTTTAGAAGAATCCTGAATAACCTTGGAAGAAGTGAAATAAAAAGATACTTTTTGACCATACTGGTTGCGAGTTGGTGCTCCATAAATATTTGTGGAAAGGAAGAATGAAGCATGCACCTTACTTGTTAATGCATTCTGGCCAGATTCCGCCCTATAATAAATTATGGGTGTACTTTAGAGAACTTTGTTCTCCAGGGGCTATTTTTTTTTTTCCTGGTGGTTACTGATGACACATGATATTAAAACAAAGTTTCACTTAACTGGTATGTTGGAAGTCGTTAAGTATAGTCTATGTATAGTCGATATTGAGACAATATTTTTAAGATATATATGTTATTCTATCATATAGAAGGTTCATTTAGATTCTATTTTGGACCAAAAGTCACATGAATTTAAAAGCTCATAGCTTTGTCTTGCTTCAAGTTTTAAGGGCACAAGGCAGAGACCCCATACTTTGCCTTTGCTGTGACTTACCAGTGCACCTCCTGGTGGCCTGCTGCTGTTGTTAGTTTTGGAAGGGGACTGTTTTTCCCACAAATCTGGAAGACCAAGTTAATTTAGTTATTCAGGGATCTAGAATCCTTTAGCTGGCTCCTATACGTGTATTCATGAACCCACAAATGAAGGCGAGGGGAGCACCTTAGGTGTGAGCATGATTGTGAGTATGAACACTCACTGCATCAACCACACATTCACATCTCACACACATGTACTTTTGTAATTATCACACTTTCAAAGAATGGCTCTCTGTAAACGCTACCCAAGGCACTGAGACCCAAAATTAAGCCAGAGTCCTTGCACCCTGGAAATCTCAGGTGGAAATAAAAGTGCATTTTAGGCCATTGAATAGTTGAACCCATTAAAAAAGAAAAAGAATAAAAAAACTCTTACTAAGCACATTTATGTGGAACCTGAATTGATGGCAAATGGTAGTTGGCTCATGCAGTCTCACTTTTTTCTTTCCTTTCTGGTATATGATAATTTTATGACCAGCAATATTTTAAAATAAGTACAGGGAAGATTATACATATCATTAACATTATAATCGATCCAGCTAAAGTGTGTTGTGAAATCAATGTGTGGCCAAAAGGACCTTCATTCTTCTTTAGGGACAGAGGGACATAATCTCACACTAATTGTTGAGAGCCCTCTTTCTGTGCATTTTTAGGCTCAATGTAGTGATGAATTCAGGCAGTTAAAACATAAAAGCATATTTTCACAGTTTATCTGGCTAGGTGGAAAATAAACAAAGGTGGAGTTGCCCATTTATTTTTTTCCTTCCAAGAAAGGAGATGTGGTGAGCAAAGAAGGACCTTCTGCCATTATTGTGTCAAGTTTCTGGAGTAAGATAGGTCTTTTTCAGCAAAATGATGATTTTGTTCTTGTTGATTTTCTTTTTGATAAACATTGTGAGATTTTATAATCCTGAGAAATAACACAATTATTGCCATTGTAGTTAATAAAACACTTACTCATACATTCATGCCATCTGGTTAGTAACATTATGAAATAAAGTAAAAGATGTGTACACATAATTTTATAGGTATTCTGGACCACTCTATGTGGAGCCAAGATGCTGTGGTTTATATGTTAAACCATATATATTTAAGTATGGATTAATATTTGTAAACTGCTATTATAGATACTCTTTCCACTACTTTCACCATAATACATCTGTTAGTTCCTTGAATAATGCATATGGGATTTGATTTGGGAAGATCATCTTTTCTATGGTTTGCTTATGTCTTCCTTTTTCTAATTAGCTTAAGGTTTTACATATCTTCAAACTAATTTTTTGAACCTTGGGAAACTTTCAGAACCATCGATATATTTTGAAGGAAATTATGAGCTATGTTTAAACAATAATATCTCGAGATCTTAGAGATGTTTTGTGAGTAAATTTATACACAGATTAAAAAAAAAGTAGTTCTATGATTAGGCCATATGTTCCACACAACATACTTGGACCACTTGAATATATATATATCGATATATATATATATATCATATTCTATATATATATATTCAAAGATTCTAATGTTAAAATTTCTCATAAAATATTTTACTTCAATGGACTTCTATTACACTTTTTGTAACAGATCCATTCCATTTTTTTTTCAAAATCTATTTTGTCTTTATTGTACTAGATGGTGTCAACTACCAGTGTTTAACTGACGACTTTCATATCTGTGTTGTTGAAAATCTATATATTGACTGGAATGTCCTATTGTGATTGAATCCATAACGTTGTTCAGTAACCATAGTGAAGTGCTTGCTTGTCCTCAGGTAATGTGAAGTATGTTCTTGGAAAGAACAAGTTTGGGGAACTGCCTTAAACATTAAAGTCAACATAATGAACAGGCAGGATGCTTTATAATGGTTTCCCTAAAATTCCTATATGTAAATGGGAATTCAAAAAATTCAGACATAAATATAGACTGTCCTGTGAGAAATTGGAGACATCGAAGAATAATCATCTACTCAATGTAACAATAGCCCTCTTTCTAATAGGAAAAATTAATATGTCTTCCAACAGAAGAAGAAAATCTAGAAGGACTAAATTAGTTTTAAAATCTATATTTGCTTGGAAAATTTCTACTGAATTACTTCCACTGCAATTTAAAATGAAGAGGTAGGTGTGGGCACACCACAGCTGCGCATGGTCTGTGACAAGCCATTTTTAGGCTGCCTGGTTGGCCACAGCTGCCTAAGACTGGTTTAGAAAATGATAGACCTACACTTATCCACACCCAATTTTCTCCAAAAATACTGTCACTGAGGCATTCTGACTTTCCTTGCAGTTATTACATCGCACATATGCAGGAGCGCTGTTGCCATGGTTGTTATATCCCAGCATTTTGAAACAAGTTAAATCAAGTGGATATAAACTAAGAAAGAGCCGTACTTATAATGAAAGTAAGGAGGGTCTTCAGCAGGAACACTTAGTGAAAGTGCTTCTTGAGCACGTATCTTAAATACGGACCTCAAAGTATATTTTCTTAAAGGCAGAGAACATCCAGCATTACAATAACTCACAAGCTCCCTATGCTACAAAACCCCACATTTTTTATTTTGGGCATAGCACTCTGAGACTTTAGGAAGAAGTTAGAAAGTACCTATGAACTATAACATAGGGATAGGAGTAAATTAAGCTACATGAAGAAAAACAGCAAAGCAGATGCTGAATCTATTATAACTGGGAAAAAAAAAAAAAAAACGTTAGGTTGTGGGTGCTGGTAGGAGTTATTGTTTGATATTTTCCAGTACTTTCTTTTGGATATATACCAATGGTAGTTAATTGTCATGTTCATGTATATCAAAATGTCCTTAATATTATTTCTGTATCCATGCATTTTTTAACCTAATCAAGCCTATAGAACTTTAGAACTAGATGCTTCCTGAGAGAAGCAAATTCAAAGCTTGCTTCATTCTGGCAAACTTAATTGCTCTGTGCAACAGAACTTAAGTGTGACCTAGAGTTCCATACCTTGCCTTTCATATCAACCACTACTACTCTTACACTTCCAAAATTGGAAGTATATACATTTCCAACATTAAATTGCAATTATAATAAACAAACTGTAACATGTGCTCCGATTTTATGCTAATTAAAAATGTAACAAAATTAAGAATTTATGAAAATAATGTCTCCAAGGATTTTGCGTTTGTTTCTTCTGCGAATGTCTAGGGAAAGAAGTGAAGAAAGAGGTTGAGAAAGCTTGCCAATGATTTATTACCTTCGGAACCATTCCTGTACATTCATCTCTTAGGTATAAAAGAGGAGATTTATTCATCCATTCATTTAAAACACACTTCTGACATATGTCAGATGTGCCAAGCATGTTGGGTAATTGAGCTACAATTGTTACAAGCCTTGAAGGAAATCATAGTTTACTTGAGAAGCTGCAGATAGGAGCCAACTAAAACGAGATAATGTAGTTAGTGCTCTGCTAGAATTAATTCTGTGGAGCTGTGCTATAGAACAACACTTTAAATAAAATTACTCTTCTTTGTAACTTCCCAGCTCAAAAGCTCCTTGGCAGGCATCCTAGACATCCTTATACTTAGTAACATTTAGGACAGGGCCATAAACTCCAAAGCTGGGATGGTCTGGTGATGTGAATATGTAAACAAGTCCCACATTCTATAGTCCCAATTTACATGTTAAAGAAGGAAGAATTTCCTCCAACTTTCATAACATGCGGCTACCCCTTTCTATCTATTTTTAGGTTTTACATTTTAAGTAAAGAAAGACTTAATTGTTTTCAAGAAACACTTCATTGACTCGAGCTCATTTACAAGGAACATAGCAGGGTGAGGGTGATGACAAATGGTAAAACACTCAGTGGCGGAGTAGGGAGGCAAGCTGTGTGCCCTGGTATTGTCGTATGTGAGGTGGCCATTGTTGAGGAGATTCCGGGAATCTGGGTTCACATGAGAAATCTTCCAATTTTTAAGTTATCTAAAACAAATCAAATGGTGTTTAAAACATCCTAGGAATCTTCATTGTGGAGGCTGAACATTCTACATTTATAAGACAGACTTTGCCTCCATTTGACAAAGTTCTGCAACAGAAAGTAGAATCTGATTTCTTAATATATATTTACTTTTATTATGAAGGAAGGTGGGTAACTTACTAAGTTTATCCTGGGTATTTTGGAAGGTATTCAAATTGCTCCTGATGTTCTAAAACAATTAATGGTCTGCTGAATTTATGCATACACGATCAATCTTTTAGGATGAATAATGTTGACTTTGCTAATGGCCACTGGCATGCTGTCTGTCTGAAGGTCCCTAATGAGATTGTTAGTTGAGTGCACCCTGGATGTACTTTCTGGGGCTGAGCATTAGTTGTTGTATATCCTTATATCTGATATTTCTGGTGTGTCCTTAGTTTCTTTTTCTTTTTCTTTTCTTTATTTTTTAAGATTTTATTTAGTTATTTGAGAAAGAGAGTGATCTAAAGGGAACACAAGAGGGGAGAGAGGCAGAGAGACAAGTAGACTCCCCATTGATCAGTAAATCCAATGTGGGGCTTATTCCAGGACCCTGACATCATGACCTGAGCCGAAGGCAGACACTTCACTGAGTCACTCGCATGCCCAGATATGTCCTAAGTCTCTTAAACTGAGGTGTTTTTGTTTTGTTTTGTTTTTGTATTAAAGGCAAGGATTACCCAATTTTGTTTCACTTTTAATATTCTTATTTAATAATTAAATTTCTTTTTACCCACTAAGTGACTCTATATTTGCTAAATAAATTTCTAATTAAGTCCATCTATAACAACATGAGTTGATTTATAACCTCAGATTCCTGTGATTGATGCTAAAAATAAATCACTAATTTGGGGGCTAGATTTGTCCCAGTCCTTTGGCCTCTGGTTTATGTTCTTCATATTTTCCATTTATTAAGGGATCTCCTGTAACTTTGTCAATTCTTCCATTGAGGAGGATGCTTTTTCTTTGGAATGTAGTTATACCCCTGGATTTCTTCTGCAGAAAACTAATATGTGGTTATTTTTAGGGCTGAGATCAAGTTTTCTTCCTGAAGTCCTCCTGCTCTGTGCCCCCTGTTTACGCTTACCTGTTCCCTTCCTTGTCTCAGTTGCTAACACCTACAGCTTTTCCCTCCACGCTTGCCGGCTGTGTCATGGAAATGTCCTTCTGTCTTCCTATATAATCGACATCTGCTTTCAGACAACATTAAATATTTATGGCCTTTCTCTTTTTGTGTGATTTTAAACTTATTCAAACTCTTTGTGTTGGCAGGGTGGCAACTGGGAGGGCTGGCAAGTATCTAGGACCCTGGCATTTGTGGATATGCAGTGCTGGTTATAACCCTGGCTTCACTATGTATTCACTCAATGGCTTTGGGCATGTTGCCCTATGTCTCTGTGACACCATCTCCTCCTCTGTAGGATGGGTATACTTCTATTAATACCTGCCTTACAAGATCAAATGCCAGAATGTTGGAAAAGTTTTTAGTGAAGTATCAAGAAAACAGTAAGCATTCTACAATGATTGCTGTTAACATAATTTTTATTATATCAAAGTATGTAAATCATGTAAATAAGTATGGGTGGAATAAATGTAACACACCATGCTTTTGCATTTCCAATGCTTATGCATACCTTGTGTGCAGTATTTATTCAGCACAAACTCAGAACCGTTCTGTGGTTTGAGACTTTCTCTGCCCAATCCTTTCTGCTCTTTGTCCTTTCACATGTGTTGGACCTGCACTGTAGTGTGAAGACTGTTTTCCTAACTAGTCCTGCTTGCTCCCCCTGTATCCTCTGCAAGAGGTATCAACAAATCTTTCATAGGTCAAATCCTACCTTGTTGTCTGGATCTCAGAAGACTGGGAAACATCTACTTACCTAGTATCTATTTTCTCTGGTACATTTTGGTTTGGTGAAGTTCATTCCAGTTACTGGCAAAGAATGGATTTGAGAGGAATATGGCCAAATGGAAGAGGTTTGGATTCAAGGAAGAAATCATGGTCACTTGTTCTGTGGGTCAGAATTAAGAAGATGGATTTTAAGTATACCATGTTGTATCTTGTTATCTGACTAAACGACCAGGGTGGGTACATGAGCTCCAGGTACTTCTTCCAGGAAAACAGTTCCTCCTCAATGAGAAAGGTCAATCCTATAGCTGTTGTTCAGGGGGATGGCTTCACTTTAAAGTGTGCACACACACCAAGGATTGAGCAGCTATTTGTGAATGATCAAAAAGACTGATGGAAATCCGTACTCAGCATCTTTACTCTGTAAAATTTACAGGGCAGCCCAAGTGGCTCAGTGGTTTAGTGCCGCCTTCAGCCCAGGGCCTGATCCTGGAGTCCTGGGATTGAGTCCTACATCGGGCTCCCTGCATGGAGCCTGCTTCTCCCTCTGCCTGTGTCTCTGCCTCTCTCTGTGTGTGTCTCTCATGAATAAATAAATAAAATCTTAAAAAAAATAATATGAACTCTGAATCCTACCACCATTCAGTTCATACCCTCCATGCTGACCTTCAGGTATAGGTTAATAAATATTAATTATTAGTAACTATTATATCCTTGGACATGGGGGTTATAAATTTTATACAACATTGAGGTAATCATGTAACTTTCTATCAGTGACTTCAAAAAAATCTTAACACAACTGGACATACATTTCCAGGAATTTGATAGGAGATCTTCTCTTCCACTTCACTAAAGGTACTTTATCTTGGGACACCTGGATGGCTCAGTGCTTTAGTGCCTGCCTTCAGCCCAGAGCATGATCCTGGAGTCACAGGATCAAGTCCCACATCGGGCTCCCTGCATGGAGCCTGCTTCTCTGTGCAGACTCTGCCTGTGTCTCTGTCTCTCTATGTCTCTCATAAATAAAATATTTTAAAAAATAAAATGTACTTTATATTTTGTTATTCATTTCCAAGACCATATGTCTTAGCCCCTTTGTTATCTTGTTTATCCCCTTCTT
Organism: Vulpes vulpes; assembly: GCF_048418805.1. NCBI lineage: Eukaryota > Metazoa > Chordata > Mammalia > Carnivora > Canidae > Vulpes > Vulpes vulpes. The sequence goes on from NC_132786.1 coordinate 62,674,992, forward strand.
TATTAAATGACTTCCCAAATGGCATTTTTTTCTTATATTGATGTAAAATTATATGAAGATATAAAATATCATTTCATGATATAACCTAAAGATGGGAAACAGGCAATTATGAAATCGCCTTGAATTCTATCATCCAACTCAGAATTATTATCATTTTTACATTTATCTTTTTGAACTTTTTTCCCTCTCATTGTAAGTTTATTTGACTTAAGATCATAACAGAATAATGAAAACATGCTCATAAGTTGATAATATGGAATCCACACTTTGATCATAAGCAAGTGCCTACTTAAGGCATCTAGGTGACTCAGTCGGTTAAGCGTTCAGGCCATGGTCTCAGACTCATGAGCATGAGCCCCATCTCAGACTCTGTGCTGCATGGGGAGCCTGCTTAAGAGTCTCTTTCCCTCTCCCACTGTCCCTGTCTCCTGCTCTTTCTTTCTCAAACAATTTTACATTAAAAAATTAAATATTTGGCTAGCAGTAAAGTACCCATGTACAGAAATAGAGTAAAGCATGCACTCCTCATTGCCTCTCAAATACAAGCTGAAACATTAAGTGAGGAGTATCCAAGAATTCCAAGATGCATGCATATGGACTTAAGAAAAACCAGCATCTTCACAAAGTAACTAAATTTTAGCAGAATGAAATAAAGGAGGTTAGGAAAAAAGACATGAGGGTTGGCTGAAGTCTCTACACCAAGGTGGGACTTATCTGCAAACGATACTTCCTTAAAGATCTGTCAAGTGTTAATGGAGCCTCATAAGAAAATCTAGGTACTTTGTATTCTCCTGTCAAACTGCAACCTTCACTTAAGCTAATGATTAGGTTTAAAACAGGGAGAAGTTTTAAGGCTTATTGAATAGTTAAGCTTCATAGTACAGTTGTATGGATGGTTTGAAATCAGAAAATGATAAGGGATCATATTTTTAGGTGAAAATACTCCCAATGTGTATATTTACTACATTTATAAAAGTGTATATGCACCAAGTCATCTTCATCTTTACTGATTAAAGTTCACCATGGGTTGATTATGGGCCAAACCTTGTCATCTTATATCTTCACTTAGACATAGTTGTGGTTTCTCTTTGAACAAAGTTGAGCTATGACATGATGACTCATAATGGCCTTCCTGCCTGGGCCCCAGGGGACTTTCAGCAAATGTGTGTTGAAATAATTGATTAGTCATTCAGTATAATACAAAGTTGTGCTAGCTTTAGCTCAGGGATCTGTGTTTTGGTCCAAAGACGGCTGGCCTCCTTAATGCAAATAATGCCTCCTTATTGTTTATGAGTTTCCTGACAGGTACTTATAAACTTTCTAAGATAGGGTGCAAAATAAATAATTAAAAGTATCAAATGTGAACTTGTTTCACTATCTGACTCCCACTCCACGTATATATAATAAACGGAACATGAACTAGGGCTGTGATAAAGGACGGATGGAATGAAGAAAGAAAATCTAATCTCAGAATGGAGTCTTGTGCCAATGTTACACTTAAACATCTTTGAAATTGACTCTTTCGTGTATACAGATTCTTTCTTGCCCTCCCTTTTTCCTCCTTCCCTCCCTCACTTCCTTCCTTCCCTCTTTTCCTTTTACCTTGGCCTGGGACATCTTCCTGCCCCCTAGTCCCAGTTTTAAGCCTCTTAGTATTGCCATTTTTCTGCCTTCATTCACATGCTGTGAAAGATGAATTTTATTTCTCCACTGAAAATATTTCTTCAATGGTTTAAATGATAGAGTAGATGCATGTTTTAAAAGTATATGTTCTCTTATTTCAAAAAGGATTTTAGGTAGGTCATGATGTCTTATAACCTAAGAAAATGTTACTCAGTTATATCTTGACATTTCAAGGCATATCTAAGGTTTTCTTTTAAATTTAAACTTATTGATTTTCATATATGTGAATATAGACCACTTTGACATCTTTAGTTTATAGGACTGAGAAGTTACAAGAATAGCATTGACATTTGAATTCAAGACCTCAAAGTCATCACCAAGGTCTGATGAATTGAGTTAACCTGGGTGGAAAAAATAAAAATTGACCATTACTAATTGCCCAGAATATGTCAGGAATTGCACAATGGTAGCATTTTATGCTATGTGTTTCATGATCCAAAAGTGACTCTGTTTCAAAATGTTCATGGAAGTTAAATTTGAAAAACACTGCATAATCAATACCAATTTTAGAGATTAGTAATGCACATTAGTTTACTTAAGGCAGCGTAAAGCAAATAAATATTTTTTGGCTTAGTATTTACATCAAATAAATTTAGTGACAAAATTGTTGTTTGCACTCCACTATTAACATTCTGTTAAACATGGTTGGGAAAAATGAACAAGATTATTTTACCATAATCTGCTCATTTACTCTTCCCTACCTAAGCAAGCAGGCATTATTTTCTCTATTTTACAGAAAAGAAACCTGAGATGAGATATTACTTTATAATTTAGAGAGTCACTCAAGTGTTTGTTCATGAGCCTATGAGCACGGAAAGCAAAAGTGGGATGGATATGGACCATCCTCTGACACCTGGGGGTCCCTTACTAGTGTTAGGAGCTATTGCTGTGTTTTAGGTTTATAAAATCATTCCTGGCCTTTTTCATAACCTTCAGTATTATTTTAAACTAGTTATTATAAACTATCTTATTGCTGAGATTTATGAAAATGGTTAAGATTAATTTTTAGAGAAAAGTATGGCATAATGAGTTTTATTTTCCCAAAAGAAATAATAACTTTTCTGTGACTTGAGGGGAAAAAAAAGTGTGTGTGATAAAATGTCCTAAATTCAAAGGAATTAATAAAAAGTTAGTTCTAAAGATACCATACGAATGCAATCTTAATGTCTGAGGGTTTTTCTGGCCCCTCTTTTGCTGAACATCAGCTAAGCACAATGGCAAATTCACTACTTTAATTACAGCACATTTTTAATCCATTGATTCTAGTGGAAATATTTTGAAGTTCAAAAAACATACTTTGCTCCAGAAGGTGAGTAGTTTTAGATAGAAAGAAAATTTTGCTTTTTTAAAGTAAGGAAGCTTTAAAAAGTTACTAATCATATTTTATACAATACTATACATATTTTATACCAACACTCATAAAAGCTCCTTTAAGAGAAGTTAGTCTTTTAGATATAACTTTTCTTTGACATAATTCTGGTTAAAATTATGTCACAAGGTAGTGATATTTACTTATTTATTTTAATTTGAGAGTATTCTTTAACATTTATGAACCAAAATAGCATAATTTCCTGGTTGAGTCTCACTCAGAAGTATAAGGTTCTGAGAACACCCTGCTGTAAAAATATCTTCTCTTCTCTGCTGATTTATTTCTACTGACAAGGGTAGCATCTTCCCATGAAGAGATACAAAACCCTGAGGGAAGTAACTCAGAGCTCTAAACCCTGAGATGACAGTGATCCCACCTGGAGGCAATTTTATAAGAAGAAGGAGTCGGGGTGAGAGTGGAGAGGAGAGGAACCCTTGCCTGAAGGGTCACAGTCCCATCTGATTCAGAACTGCCCCTGATTTGGCTACATCCCCCAACGACAACCTGCCCAAAGCTGTCTTCTCCTCAGTGTCACAAATCAGAAACTCTCCGAGTCACCCATGACTCTCCCTGCCTCACCACTACTACATCCAGTGTCCACTTGTTTTCCCTTCTGGTCATGCATTTATGTTTCCTTCTATCCCCTTCCCCTCCACTCCTTCATGTCCACACCCATTCTCTTTCAGATTTCTGTGACATCCTCTGCATCTGTGCTCACCTCCACTCCATCTGACTGACACTGAATCAGAACGATCTCTTCCAACTGTGACCATCTTTCTTACTGATGGAAACGTTTAAACCACATCCCTTTTGGCTTAAAATAGAGACCCATACCCATATCCCTGCTATGGCTTCCTGAGGATGGCATCATCCTGCTCTCACTAACATGGCTGCTTTATCTACACATGGCCACCCTGTGCCAAGGTCTTCATGGGCACTGGGGGCCATTCCAGCCAGCTATACTGGCCCCCTAACACAGGGGCTGTAGTGCTTTTTATCATCCTCTTTCCTAGAAAACTGAATCCCGCATCCATGAGCATGTGCACATTATCACCTCTTGGCCCACTTACATACCCTGTATTTTCAACACTCAACCCCATCACTACCAACACACTAAAGAATTTACGGCTCTACAGGTCACCTATGAACATTCTGCTTGTTCATGACTTGGTCTCACCAATGACTATCATTTAATGGATTTTGAATAAATCAACAAAGGAGAAAAAAAAACATCTTGGGAATCCAGTATCTACATATTTGTAACGATACCACACTGTATTTAATGTTTAAGCAAATGTTGAACATATAATTGTAAAATAAGGTAAATGTGCTCCCAGCACATACAGAGAAGGACATGATATATAATTCTTCAATAAAGCTTCACTGTTATCATTAATGGTTGTTATAAAGCATCAAATTAGCATTTTAAGGGGGAGAATATTCCAAGTTCTCAAAATATAGGAATAATATAATAAGGATGATGATGGTGATGATGAATGTTCTATTACGGAAAAATGATTAAGAAAAAATAACTCCTAGAAGTGACTGATAAAATAACCATGATGAATTTTTTTTTAAAGATTTTATTTATTTATTCATGAGAGATACAGAGAGAGGCAGAGACATGGGACTCCATCCCGGGACTCCAGGATCACGCCCTGGGCTAAAGGCAGTCGCTCAACCACTGAGCCACTCAGGCATCCCCCATGATGAATTTTGTAATGTCAACAACCTAAATTTTAGCACTGATAGGGCAGCAATGATATGATAGTAAACACCAAGTAGTTAAATCAGACTGAACACTCTTTTTTTAACAAAGACTTCCTCATGTTGACTTATTGGTAGATAAGCATTGGCTCAAAGGACCGATTGATTTCCTTCATATGATTAATATTTTAGTTCTGACATTTAAGAGCACATTAACGATTCTAAATTAGATTATTTTGGAGGCATTTCTAGCTGAACCAATCAGCTAGACCGGTTCTCTTGCAAGTTTGTAGCATCTTCCTTTGGGTGATGCCATCCTAGTCCTACAGGATCACAGCAAACCCATAGAATTCCCTTGTAAACATCCAAGCGCATCCGATGTCTTCTTGATGTGATAGTAGGCCTGTTAAACATGCTACTCTAGGGATGCCTGGGTGGCTCAGTCAGCTGAGCATCTGCCTTCGGCTCAGGTCATCACCCCAGGGTCCTGGAATGGAGCTCCACATTGGGCTCCCTGCTGAGTGGGGAGTCTGCTCCTCCATTTCCCTCTGCCTGCTGCTGTCAAACAAATGAATAAAATCTAAAAAAGGGGAAAAAAATACATGCTACTCTGACCCATTAGCAATATTCTGTACAGTAAGAAGACTGTCATGGGGCAAAATGAGCATCACTCTCGATTGTGAATATGCTGGGAACGAGCTCAAGAAGGTTATGATCTCACTGGTGCTTTTCACGCTGAATTGGTAGAGCTTAACTTTGCTGTCTAACATGCTCAGTCCAAAATAATCTAATTTAGAATCGTTAATGTGCTCTGAAATGTCAGAGAAGAAATATTAATCATATGAAGGAAATCAAAGTTCTCTTCCTTTCTCTACCTGTCTCTCCCTCTCTTGGGTTTGAATAGTCTGTCTTGCCTTCAAGGTGTTTTCAAAATTTATTTTTGGTTGAGGAAGGCCTTGTGTGTGTGATTAATAGAAGCAATGGAGTGGGGCAGCTTTGCACACAGTAGTACCGACAGCTCCAGCACCCCACAGTAGGCTTCAGGGTTAAATGGAATAAGGAACTCCTTGTGGGGACAGAGGACACGTGTCGACACAGGTGAGCGTGCTGGTGCTGAGTCGAATTCATGCGTGTCTGACACGGGAGGGAGAATGCAGAAGACAAGCTGCAGCAATGGTGCTGTTGTCATAAGCTGAAAGGAGGAAAGACACCCAGAAAATTAGCTTTGAAAGAAATAGGCTGTGCCTAGAATCGTCGTTGGTTGTTATTTTTTAAACAGGATTTCAACCTGTGCTTCACATTCGGACTTCATGCAAAGTGCCAGTTGCCGGCTTGGTTGGCCCAGGGCAGGGGAGGGCAGAGAGAAGGCAGGGCCACCTTGCTCCTTACAGGTTTGGGACCCTGACTCCGGAAATCTGTTTCCCCAGAAACTGTTTAAAATAAGAGTCAGTGGACGCAACTTCTTGAGATAGGATCTTGGACTTCGGTTACCTCTTATTTAAGGAGCACAGAAACCAAAACAGAGGATCGGAAATCTTAGCATTGGGATAAGTGTGAAATTTTAGTGGAGGACCTTTCCAGGTCTCTCAAGAGAAGAAACAGAGCAGTCAAATCTCTAACTTTGACAGAGAGGGATACACAGAGGTCTAGTCAAGTGTGATTATATGGTTAGTATCTCAAGATAAAAATAATGCTTAAAATAATAAATATTTGATTGCCTTCTAAGGCCTCTGCCTTCTAAGATGCAGCATTAAACTCAGAAAACACAACACTTAGCTATTTAATGCCAATACAGGAGAGTATGGGAATAGCGATTTTAAAATTGAATTATTAGTTTCTTCCAGATGTTCCATATGTACAGGAGTGTGACCCTGACACCGAGGAGGGCACGTGATGTGACAAGCCCTGGGTGTTATACTATATGTTGGCAAATTGAAAATAAATTAAAAGTTTGGGGGAAAAAAAAAGGAATGTGATCCTGAGAAGGGCTGTGACCAGCACTGCCCTGGGTATTAAGTCAAGCAGCCTGGAGGTGAGGGGTGATATCGAGAGAAGGGGCTGGTAAAGGAACGTCAGCCAGTAGGAAATCCATTGAGAGGATGAGATTCCAAGTCTGTCAATATACGGGATGGCTGGTCTTCACTTTGAAGTTGTTTTTTGCAAAGTAAAATATCACCATCAGATAAAACCTTTTGAAAAAGCATGAGAGCGTTTTAAAAGCATGAATAGATCTTAAAGTTTCTGATTGCAAGCCAAAAAGAAAAAATATATTGAGACTGTACGTGGTGATAAAGGTCACCCAGACTTACTGACGTGATCATTTTGCAATACAAACAAATACAGAATCATTACGGTGTGCACCTGAAATGAGCATCATGGTAAATGTTGATTGTATCATGATAAAAATTTGTTCTAATAAGTGCAAGAAATAAAAAATATGAGAGGATCTGAGAGAAGGTGTGAAAAGGGCTATCGTACACAAAGAATACGAATAGGCCTTAAGCTGGTGTCATAGAAGATGTAAAGAAAAACAGATTTTCAGTGACTAAGCACCTCAGTGGAGACAGATTGCTGGGCTGTATTTGTGCAGTGCCAGATAAAGATCACCAGGTATGTTGGCAGAACCAGACCAGATGTTTCCAAACAACGAGCTTAGGTTTTCGTTGTTGTTGTTTGTGTGTTTTGTTTTGTGTGTTTGTTTTAAAATTTTATTTATTTATTTGAGAGAGAGAGAGAGAGAGAGCCAGAGCACAGTAGGGTGGATGGGTAGAGGGTGAGGGAGACGCAGACTCCCCTCTGAGCAGGGAGCCCAACGTGGGTGGGGCTGGATCCCAGGACCCCGAGATCATGACCTGAGCCAAAGGTAGACGCTTCACCTACTGAGCCACCCAGACACCTCATGAGCTTAGTTTTGAGAGTTTACCAAGAGCTATTTCAAAAGTCAGAATTCTATAGACCCAGCTATCATTTCATATAGACTCTGGTCTGCTTCTCCTTTATGATGGCACGCTACATATCCTCATGTTCGGAACCTCAAGGAACTCATCTTAACTGAATTACTGGTCTCCATTTTCTCTTATGTAAAATGACAAGATCCAACTATTTCAGGGAGTGCAGATAGTTTTCAATTCCTGCACCTACTGCAATCAATCAGTGGTGATTGCGTGAAGAACCGGGTTGGCAATGATGATAAAACCGCTTTCAGGCTCCGAAGGAAAAATTGTCAAGATTGATTCCAAGTGTGGGGCACCACGGGCAGGATAATGGGGAAGGGGAGAGGGAGAGCACCATATATTTGCCATCGTGGACTAGGTAATCTATTTGAGTTGCTTTTTCAATCCAAGTGTCTATGGTTTATCACTTAAAAAAAAAAAAAAAAACACTTGCTGCGGCCCCTTGGTGGGTCAGTTGGTGAAGCCGCTGCTTTCCGTTCAGGTCATGATCCCAGGGTCCTGGGCCTGAGCCCCACATCTGGGGGGGGGGGCTGCTCAGCGGGGAGCCTGCTTCTCATTCTCCCTCTGCCCTGTGTCACTCCCCCAGCTCCTGTTCTCTCTCAATCTCTCAAATAAGTAACTAAATCTTTAAAAAAAAAAAAAATCATTTGCTTTGATGGTCTCTGATTTATGAAATTACCTGAAAAAATTAAGTAAAATACCTCCTACAAAAATAGGCAGAGCTTTTAGTTAATACCTACCCCTTTCTTAATTAAGAGATAAGTTAAGCTGAGATATCAAAGAGATTTTTTTTTTAAGTGGCTTTGGTTTCTTTTTCCTCTAAATAATAGCCCACAGATTGTTCTGAAGAAAAGATTCCTGGCAGCCGTACTATCCCTTTCAAAGGGGAAAACCCACATTGTGGATATTATAAAGGTCTAAGAAACAGAAAGAAGAGAAGGGAAATCTGCACATAGATTAGGGCAAAAGTATGCAGTAAAGGAGAAAAGGACAAAGTTAAATCAAATTACAACATCCACCTCATCAGTTGGGAAAACCCTGTGGAGACAGCCAGGCTGGAGCCCGACCTGGAGGCCTGGCGGGGGATCCCCCTCCCCTCAGGTGAGGTTTTCAACTGGCCATCCCCATGAGGGCCATGTTTATAGGCAAATGACAGGGTGTGAAGTTAAACATTTGTTCACCTACATGCAGTGTGGAGCGAGCTGCATTCCTGTTATTGTGTCTGTGCATCTTCAAGGGGCCTGGGCCACATGTGTTTGCTCCCTTCCTGGATTCCATTCCCTGGGGATCAGCCCAGCCTGGAGCCAGAGGGGAAGTGAGGTAAGACCCACAGCTCTGGGTGTCTAGAGCAGAAGGGCCAATTCTGGCCTGGAGACCAGCTCATGTCCACTAATTGGGCTCCCGAGGTCATTTATGCAGCAAACGTCTCATACAACGTTCTTTAGCCTGCCTGCGTATGTAGAGGTTGGGATGGTTGATTATGCAGGGCACATCACAGGAACCCCCATCCATACAGTTCTGGCAGAGATACTCAACCCAAGGGCCATCCAGGGATCCAAGACATGGCCCCTCCATTCCCAAAAGGTTCTGTACTCCACTGCATGGTCAGAGTTGGCTCCCAAACCACATCCACGGGAACAGAAGAAAGAGAAGGTGGAGGCTAAGCCCTGTCCTTTGAAGACGTGATATGCAAGTCATAGACATCAATCCCTATGGTGTTGTATGGATGATGCCTTGCTACATCACCACACTCCCAGAAAAGGAGAACTGGAGAAAATTGGTTTCAAATTGAGTGGTCGCTTGCCTAGCAACACCTGGGAATGTTCTGTTATTAAGGAATCTACAAAAGAATGGTACAACGGTTCTTTTGCTCCCCGCTTGTGCTGGATCAGCGAAGACCCCCAACTTGAAAGCCACTGTTGCAAGACTTTGTTTTAAAAGTCCCACAGCACAGGTGTATGTCCACTCAGATTTGAGGAACACCAACACTATTAAAAGCAAAAGGCTGTGGACTTTGCTGTTTGTTGTCTTGGGCAGGTGGGGATTGACAGACTCATCTGTAGACTGAACAGCTGCCAGAGTGGGTGAGTCACCAGAAGTTTGCTTAAAAGGAGCAGTTCGAAAAGCCAAAGAAGGTTGGTTGGAAGAAGCTCTAGTTAGAAAAGTATAATTAGTTTAATTCATACACACCATTATTAGACCAAGAGTTTATTTTTCTTATTTCTAAGATGATTTCTCCTGTCTCCTCCTCTTTCTTTCTCTCTCCAAAACCCCTAATGTTTGGTCTTCCATTTAAAAAAAAAAAAGATTTTACTAGTTTATTGAGGGAGACACAGAGAGAAGAGAGAGTGGGGAGAGGGGCAGGAAGGGGGGAGACAGAGGGAGAAAATCCCTAGTAGACTCCATGCTGACCACAGAGCCTGACATGGGGCTCAGTCTCACAACCCTGAGATCATGACCTGAGCCGAAACCAAGAGTCAGATGCATAACAGAATGAGCTACCCAGGTGGCCCGGGTCTTCCATTCTTTCTTTTAATTTTTTTGGTGTTCTGGAACAACATAATTGATAGAACTATATTCTGACAAATAAGGCATTTTTCAGATTCCAGGCCAACCTGTAATCTTTGCACCTTGACTCAGCTTGTGCAAAGATGTCACTTAGGATGTGATTATTTGGTTTTAACATGCATTTATTTTTATTAAACTTCACATTTAAGCAAGTTTTAAAAATATTTGTGAAATGGAAAATAATAAAGAGGAGAAAAGAACCAAATGTACTTAATTGTTCATAATCTTATAAACTTGGAGATTCAAGGTAAAATTGTATCTTAAAGCTTCGTGCAAAAATCAGCTCTCTGGGGTGATATTTGGAGTCAAATTTCCCGGGTTATAGAATTTTTGTTGTTTTTTTAAGACGTGAGAATATTCTTGACCTCCTCCGCTAGTCACATATCCTTCTAGGCCTGACAAGATGTGCTTCCAGCATGTGAGGTCGTTACCTGATTTCATGAGCATTATCAGGAATGCACCTGGGAATCCAGCTGCTTTCAAAATGGCTCCGTAATTACACCGACAATCGAGGATCAGTTAAAAAAGAGAAATGCCTTGAAGACAGGTAGATGGGAACTCAAATTGCAGTGATTTTTTTTTTTTAATCATTCAGTGGTGGTGGGGGGAGAAAGCCATTTGCATCTATTACTAATCAAATCATATTTAATTATATATTTAAAAAGAAAAGCTTGTGCTTTGAATTCATCGTGAAAGGAAAAGCATTAAATTTTTTTGTGTAGCACTTCCATTCTGAGGGCTTACCTCTTTATCTGAATGCAATTAGTTTGATTTTATATTTATAAGAAAGTTGGAAATGTTATAGCATAACAAAGTAAGAGACTATGCATCTAAATGAGCAACATAAATATTCAATGAACAACTAAAAAATGATAGTTTGTTTCTCATGGTGATATTATTAAAATAAAAATAAGACAGACAGGAGTAAATAGAAAAGTGTATCTTTCTTTGTGGTTTTCATGGCAGTAATCATTCACTTTTGTACTCAGCATAAAGTACTTATTAAATACCAGTTTTTGATGGGGCTGTGGTAGGCTCAACATTGGCTCTCATAGGAGTCTACAATCCTAGAAGTTCAGCACTATCCAATATGTCATCATCATCAAACAAATAAACTACGAAGAGTTCTAATTCTTTCTTTATACTCTGCCTATTGCTTAATCAATTGCAAGTCTTGGCTATACTCCATGGTGTTTTGTGTAGAGGGTAATGCATTGGTTGTAGTGCATGGCCTACATTTGCTCAATAAATGTAATTACTCTTCTTTTGTTTTCCAGACCTAAACCAATATTTATTATTTTTTTAAGGCCTTTGTTTTCTTGTGACTGAATTATTGTCTCAGTTTCTGCTGGGGTGTCCAGTCCAATCCCCATTCAACAGCAACAACAAAACATATAACAATTTATATTTTCCTCTGCTATTTCAGCTCTCTGTTTTCTGGAAGATTCAATTTTGAAGATTTAGCTTACTTTAAAAATTATTTTTATCTGAATTACCTTCTTAGAGCTTCCACTCTAGAAGATATATTCTTTTCTATTTCTTGTGTAGAACTCAGTGCCATTTCATGACAGTCATTGATTATCATATGTCTATGTATTTCTTTTTTTACCTTTGCAGAAACAGGAATGAATGGGACTGGCATAATCTGAGAGATCATAGTCTATTAAAACATCTCAAAACACTTCCTTCCAACTAGAGCAGAGTGTGTAAGGTGACTGCAGAAACACAAGGACAAAGCTGTGAGCTAATACATGTAGTGAAGGGTGTTTTTTCAATCTATTGTTCTAAGCCATTTTTTTCTTAATATATTTTTTTAAAGATTATTTATCTATTTATTTGAGAGTGAGAGACAGAGAACACAAGCAAGGGGAGGGGCAGAGAGAAAGGGAGAAGCAGGCTCCCCGCTGAGCTGGGAGCCTGATGTGTGGGACTCAATCCCAGGACTCCAGGATCACAATCTGAGCTGAAGGCAGACACTTAGCTGAGCTACCCAGGTGCCCCAAAACAATTTTTTTCTAGAAGTCATTTAAAAATTTAAAGCAGGAGAGTAATATTTTCAGGCGTCTGTTTTAGAAGGTTCACTGCTGTGGCAATATGGAAAACGAATTGGAGAAAGTCCTGGCATGGGGCTTTTGTAGTTCATAGTGTGAAACTTGATGACGTCCTGGACTGAAGTAGCTGCACTGAGGATGCAGCTAGAGAGACACGATGGAGGACTCACTTAAAGCATCCAGCTTGGCAACTGGATGGGTTGGGACAGAGACACAAGAAAATGGCAGCTTTCATGGTGTTTTGAAACCGGTGAAAGGGCATTCATATGTTGAATTATATATGACTGAAATATATACATGGACAAGAGTCAAAGGAACTTGAATATATGAATTTGGAGCTCCAGGAAGATATTTGGCCATAAACTATAGTTAAATGTGGAATGCAAGCAAACAGCACTTAGCCAGGAGGGTGGATGAGATCCTCTTGCAGGTATGAGTTGTAGAAGTCAGACTTCAGAGCCCGGGAGCATTCACTGAGTTTCACTTCCAGAAAGTCTTGGATGAGCTTCTGGATGTGTCAGTGGGAAATGAGATGGGGGATACTGGATACAATGAGTGGAGGGTGAGAAAGTCTGGGTGTCAGGCAAACAGGGCTCAAAAGGCTCACCTGTGAGCACAAGGAGGCAAGAGAGGTGGCCATCAGAAGATATGCCCGCAACATGGGAGAGAGCCTCTTGTTGAGAAGGGATGGCTGGGAATATATTAGGTGGTGGAGAAGAGAAAGGGAGAGCTTACAAATAAAAGCAGAGGGGTTACCTGATGTGATGAACTTCCCAGGAAGTATACACTCTGTGGGCCAGATGTGAAAGTTTTCACCAGCTGGATGGAGAACATTTCCGTCTTAAAGCATTTCAACATGGTGGATGGTTCCAGGGGCAGATACACATTTCAGTGGATGACTCAAACTTGAGGAACTTCCTATCTGATGACATCACTTTTTTTTTTTTTTTAAGATATGCTTATTTAAGAGAGAGAGAGAGAGAGAGAGAGAGCACAAGTAGGAGAATCTCAAGCAGAGTCCACACTGAGCACAGAGCCTGATGGGGGCTCAACCTTACAGACTGTGAGATCAAGACCTGAGCTGAAACCAAAAGTCAGATGCTTAATTGCCACCTAGGTGCCCCTGAAGACGTCAATTTTAATGAGCAAACTAGAGAGCTTACTTCCTGACACGTTTGGGAACTCCAAGGATGACCTCCTACCCTCAGCCATGGACCACCTCATCTGTTCCCAGAGACTTCTGCTACTAGCATCTCTGTTTAAAAGAACCTTACCTCTGTGCCAGATTCTTATATATGTTGGTCATTTCCTATTTTAAGGTCTACATACTTATTTATTTTGAAAAAAAAAAAGAAATCTCTTCAAAGATAGGAACTAAGTCTCTTCCCACCCATATTCAAAGGTTTCCTCACATTCAGTGTTTTGGTTAATCAATGCCGAAATTCACATTTCATGTAGCGAAGATTCCATAGTGGGTAGTAATGAAATGAGGGAAGACTATAGATTTATTAGGGGCTTCCCTGCTGTTAAAAACTGTTGAGTCAAATTTCAAGGAGTATTTTATTTTGTACTGACAAAAACATGAGATAACTGTAAATTTCCTCTCATTTTACAGTTAATAAAACTCAAACTTAGTTGTCCAGGTTTGTGTAGCTACTATTACTTGCCAATGTGGTTTAAGCAAAAATCTATGTGATTTTATACTGTGTTTCCTCATAATGATATAATTTTATACGCATGTCACAAATACATAGTTTAAATGTATATATGTACTTTCAGATATTGGCGTGTATATTGAATAAACAGTAAAATACATCATATGTATGTCTATAAATAATGGTAAATTATAATTTCATACTTTCCATGTTTTTTAATTTAAACATGAATGGAAAGTTGAAGACCAATGTGGTATTTCCAAGAAATGGATTTTCTCTGTACTAAGAAGATAAATCCGTGTCCAGGAATGAGTTTTAATGGATACATGTGAAGGCACTCTGGCTTAAAGTCGGATGCAGAATGTATGAACACATCTTATCAAGTGTATTTAAGGTGTATTCTTTCATTTCTGGTTACATATTTGTGTATTTGATTTTTTAAGGACTGACTTTTTCTCTTTTATCACCATTTGATCACAACGGAATATATCTCAGTAAAAATTGAAGATATATTTTGCATCAAATTGTGAGAAAAAAATAAGTCACACAACTATTAGAATATTTTGTAACTATTACAATTATGATTATCAGGGCTACCACTGTTTTTTAAAAATAACTTGATTCAGCCATATGGATAGCCATATGCATGCCTCCCACCCTCCAAAAAATGTAGATATGGATCTTCTAGTTTTTACAAAATTAATTCAAAATGGTTCATAGACCTAAATGTAAAACATGAAATTTTTAAACTTCTAAAGGATAACATAAGAGAAACTACAAGTGACCTTGGGTTTAGGAATGACTTTTTAGATAAAATACCAAAGCACAATCCATGAAGTAAAAAAAAAAATTAAAAAAGGAAAAATAGGACTTCATTTCAAATTAAGATTCTATTCTGTAAAAGACAATGCTAAGAGAATGAGAAGCTGAACCACAGACTGGGAGCAATATTTGCAAAATATATTTCTGATAAAGACCTGTGTCCAAGATAATAATAATAATAAAAAAAAACTTCTCAAAATGCTACACTAGGAAAATAAACAACCAAATTTAAAATTGAGCAGAAAATCAGATGTCTCAACAAAAAAGATACATAAATGTCAACCAAATGTATGAAAAGAGGCTCCTCATGATATTTTGTTAGTGAATTGAATTTAAAACACCTATTGGAAGGGCTAAAGCCCAAAACAGGAAAACAAACACTGTAAGCATGGGGAGCAACAAGACCTCACATTCTCTGCCCGTGAGAATGCACAGCAGTCCAACGATTTTGGAAAAGTTTGGCAAACTATTACAGAACTAAGCTTAATTATACAATCTAGGAATCTTAGATATTTACCCAAATAAGTTCAAAATTTATGGCCACACAAAAATCTGTGCATGAATGTTTACAGCAACTTTATTCATAATTGCCAAAAATTGGAAGCAACCAAGATGCAAGCAACTGTGCTGTATCCAGACAATGGAACAGTATTCAGAAATAAAAAGAAATGAAATATCAAGCCATGACAAGACACTGAAAAACTTTAAATGCATATTATTAAGTGAAAGAAGCCGATATGAAAAGGCTACATATTGTGTGATTCCAACTACACCACATTCTGGAAAAGGCAAAGCTATGGAGATAGATTAAAAAATTGATGAAACAATTTTATCTGATGTTGTAACGGTAGATATAGGACATTATTCAATTAGCAAAATCTGTAGAATGATAAGACAAGAGTGAATCCCAAAATAAACTGTGGACTTTAGTTAATAAAAATGTATCACTATTGGCTCATCAATTGTAACTAATGAAGGATGCTAACAGTAGGGGTAAGTGCATGAAGATGGGACACTTGTATGGGAACTCTGCACTTTCTGCTTAATTCTTCTGTAAATGTAAATCTGTTCTAAAATAGTTTACTTATTATTAATTTTATTTTTTAAGATTTTATTTATTTATTTAGAGAAGACAGAAGTGGTGGGGAGGGGCAGAGGGAGAGGGAGAAGTAGACTCCCTGCTTAGCAGGGAGCCCATCGTGGGGCTCGATCCCAGGACCCTGGGATCACGACCTGAGTGGAAGGCATGTGCTTCACCAGCTGAGCCACACAGGTGTCCCAGTCTACTCATATTTTTTTTCAGTCTACTCATTTTTAAAAATTGGGTTACAATTTACAAATATTCTATGATTCCAACCATATGGAGGCAGGTGCCCTGGAAAAGCGCTAGAGAAATATACAAACATGATAATATATGTGTGTTACAGTTGTAGAAACGTGAATGACTTCGTCTTTTCTTATTAATATTTAGTAATATGATCATGTTATTTCTAATATTTTAAAATATTTATAGCTACCAAATATTTATCATATGCTTCATCTTTTCTCATGGCTATCCATTGAGTTTCTTTTTTTTAAAGATTGATTGATTGATTGATTGATTGATTGATTGATTTAACAGAGAGAGATATTAGGACCACAAGCTGAGGGAGCAGCAGGCAGAGGGAGAGGGACAAGGAGGCTCTGCAGAGCAGGGAGCCTGATGAGGACTCGATCCCAGGACCCTGAGATCATGACCTGAGCTGAAGGCAGATGCTTAACCGACTGAGCCACCCAGGTGCCCCCAAACTCTGAGATGTTTGATTTTTCTTCCAGAAGGAAAATAATCAAAAATTAAAAATAAGTTTAGAAACACCCATTGTCTTGTGGAGAATAGTAGTTTATATTCATCTATTAGTGACTCTGTTTATCCTAATATCTCCCCCACAGCATAGTTGAATTCGAATTGCTTTTCCACAAATCGTGTTGCGGTGTACTTTGATTCAGAGACACTGAAAGATGCAGAAAGTTTGAGAAAAATTTAGAGCTAAAGGTGAGGATTTGAATTCTCTGTAGCAATTCTTTGCTGAAGTAGTGGGTTCATTAACCAGAGAAGAGCGTTAATCTGACTTGGTGAGAAGCTAGGGAGGCCCCATTCCTCACGCCAGTGTCACTCTCTGGGACTCCGTGTGCTTCATGAGGCCTCACAGCCAGGCCTGTGGCAGGTGCTCTTCTGCGTCCAGGCTGTCGCTCCTGGTTATGACACACAGGCTTCCCAGCATTAATCCTATAAAGACAGATGGGACACAAAGACAGGTGAAGTGTCTCTGCGTCTCTCTTGGCATTTGTATTGCTAGCTATGCAGTTTTGTCAGGATTTATGGAGAATTCGACCAATATTTGTCAAGCCAGGTGATATGAAAGTGATTTCTTATGTGACACCTCAGTGCCAGTGAAGCCCGCTTCAGGCAAAACGTCCAAAATAAATAAAAGTACTTTAACATAAATAAACAGAATTGCAAAAATCGGTACCAAAATCATCATTATAACTGCGTAGAGTACAAATTGTCCACACCGCGTCATTGCAGGCCGGGACCTGGAGGGCGAGCGAGATGAGGCACATGGATGTGATCTAACTCACAGGCTACGTAGTGACAAAGCTGAGGCTGGCGTCCAGTCCTGGGGTGGGCGGTCAGAAATACTTCTTAATGTCATGAAATTTAGCTCAGGCATCAGTATTGGCTCATTTTGAAAATCAATGGGTGGAAAATCAATTTACATAATTCTCCACTCTACTGACAGTAGCGATTTTTGGTAACACAAGCATGTTCTTAGTGTTTGAAACAGTTGAATTTGTGGAAAATTTTAAGTAACGTGGGGCATTTGAGGAGCTGTAGCTTTTCGTGTTTCCAATTCCCCAAGACCCTCTCTCTGTCTATACAGATTCAGGTCCATGTGAGGCAGGCCCTGAATCTGTTTGTCTTAGCATCCCCTACAATTAAAGGCAGAAGGGCATGACGGATCAGGGCCAGACTACCCGAGTCCTTGCATTTGGGGCACGTCCTTGCCTCCGTTTGCTTCAGTTTCACCACCTGTCAAAATGGGAACAAGAGTAACATGGGGTGCCTGAGTGGCTCAGTGGTTTCCACCTCTGACTCTTGATATCAGCTTAGGCCATGATCTCAGCGTCATGGGATCAAGCCCCCGTGTCAGGCTCTGCGCTCAATGGGGAGTCTGCTTGAGATTCTTCTTCTCCCTCACCCTCTGCCCTTCCCCACTCTCACTCCCTCTCTCTTTCTCTTTCTAAAAAAAAGAAAAAAAAAAGAATAACACCTACATCACAGGGCTCGCAGGATTGCACGTGGTAAATGGACAGCACTTAGAATTGGCACATGTTAGAAAGGTTGATAAATGTGAGCAATTAAAAAACTCCTGATTTCTCAAGAACGTGGTGAAGTGTTTCCTGACCTTCAGATGCCATGAACGGTTGCCTCTCCCTGGTACCCCTAAATCTATTTTCTCCTTTATTATGATACTTATTATCTTTGATTAAAATAATCTGCTTCCATGTCTGCCCTTCCCATCAGATTTTGTGGTTTTTGTGTCAGGAACTCATACCTTATTCTCCTTTGTATGACCGGAACCTGCCATACTGTCTGACATGAAGCAGAAGTTCAAACCCGATTACTTTCTCTCAGATTCTTTACTCCTGACTTCAGTGCTATCTCTGTTTTCTCATCTTCCCCCCACCCACAACCTCTAATATTTATGTACAAAGAAAATAGTACATGGAAATAACCTTGGGAAAGCATACTAGAAGTGCTGGAGTAGATTTCCGCCCCCCAACCCCCACCAAATACTAGCATCATTGAAAGAAAAAGTGGCTTGCCCGTCTTTTCCACAGAAAGACACAGGCGGTATATTTGTTCTTCTGATCTGTGAGATGGAATATCTTTCCACTACTTTGCGTCACCTTCAATCTCTTTCGTCAGTGTTACGTAGTGTTCATAGTACAGATCTTTCACCTCTGGTTAGGTTTCTTCCTAAGTATCTTACAATTTTTGTGCACTTGTAAAGGGGATTGGTTTCTTAATTTATTTTTTTCTGCTGCTTCATTATTAGTGCACAGACATGCAACAGGGTTCGGTACGTTGATGTTGTATCCTCCCAATTTACTGAATTCATTTCTCAGTTCAAGCAGGTTTTGGTGGAGTCTTTTGGGTTTTCTATGTATGGTATCATGCCATCTGCAAATAGTGAAAGTTTTACCTCTTCCTTTGGATTTGGATTCCTTTTATTTCCTTTTGTTGTCTGATTGTGGGTAGGACTTCCAGCGCTGTGTAGAGTGAAAGTGGGGAGAGTGGACGTCCCTGTCTTGTTCCTGATCTTAGGGGAAAAGCTCTCAGGTTTTCTCAACAGAAGATGATGTTAGCTGTGGGTTTTTCATATATGGCCTTAATTACGTTGAGGTGTGTTCTCTCTAAACCTACTTTGTGGAGGGTTTTTATGATTAATGGATGTTGTACTTTATCAAATGATCTTTTCTGTGTCTATTGAAATGATCATATGGCTTTATCCTTCTTCTTATTCATGTGACATATCACATTGATCGATTTGCAATTATTGAACTACCCTCACAATCCAGGGACAAATCACACTTGATTGTGGGGAATTTTTTTTTTAATCGTATTGTTGAAATGGATTTGCTAGTATTTTATTGCAGATTTTTGCTTCTGTATTAATCAGGGATATTGCCCTATAGTTTTCCTTTTTAGTGGTATCTTTGTCTGGTTTTGGTATCAGGGTAATGCTGGCCTCGTAAAATGAATCTGGAAGTTTTCCATCCTTTTATATTTTTTGGAATGGTTTGAGAAGAATAGGTTTAATTATTCTTTAAATATTTGGTAGATTGACCTGTGAAACCATCTGACTCTGTACTTTTTTTTTATTGAGAGTTTTTTGGTTACTAATTCAATTTCTTTTCTGGTTATTAGTCTGTTCTAATTTTCTATTTCTAAATAGAAATTTAATTTTTCTATTCTAAATTTCTATTTCTCCCTGTTTCACTTTTGGTAATATATATGCTCTTAGAAATGTATCCATTTCTTCTACATTGTCGAAATTGTTGGCATATAATTTTTCATAATATTCTCTTATAATTGTTTCTATTTCTGTGGTATTGGACATGATCTCTCCTCACTCATTTGTGGTTTTATTTAATTGGGTCTTCATTTTTTTTCCTTGATAAGTCAGCCAAGATGTTTATTAATTTTGTTGATTTATTTTTTCAAAGAATCATCTCCTGGTTTCATTGACCAGTTCTCTTGTTTTATTTGGTTTCTATATCATAGAAATCTATGATATAGATTTCTATAATCTTTATTATTACCTTCTTCCTGCTGGTTTTATGTTTGGTTTGTTTTTCTTTTTCCCTCTCCTTTAGGTGTAAGGTTAGGTTGTTTATTTGAGATTTTTTTTTTCCTTGAGGTAAGCTTGCTTTTATGCTGCATCCCAAAGGTATTAGACTGCTATAATTTCATTTTCATTTATTTCCATGTATTTTTTATATATCTTCTTTGATTTCCTTATTGATCCTTTCATTATTTATTAGCATGTTGTTTAACCTCCAATTATTTGTCCTCTTTCTATTTTTTTTTCTTGTGGTTGACTCCTAGTTTCATACCATTGTGGTCAGAAAAATGCATGGTAGGCCTTGATATTCTTGAATTTGTTGATAACCTGTTCTGTAGGCTAATATGTGATCTATTCTGGAGTATTTATTGTGTACTTGAAGTTGTATTCTGCTGTTTTAGGATAGAATGTTGTGATATATCACTTAAGTCTATTTTGTCCAGTGTCTCATTCAAAGTCACTATTTCCTTGTTGATTTCCAGATTAGTTATGTATTTATTGATGTTAGTGGGATGTTAAAATCCCCTACTACTACTATATTATTATCAATTAATTATTTTATGTTTGTTACTTACAATATTATGTATTTGGGTGATCCTGTGTTTGGTATGTATGTGTGTGTGTATATATATATATATATATATATATATATATATATATATATACCTTTCTTATATATTCTTTTTCAATTGTCTGCTTTATTAATAGATAGTGCCCTTCTTTGTCTCCTGTTACAGTCTTCACTTTAATGCCTATTTTGTCTGAAATAAGTATTGGTACTCCAGCTTTCTTTGACATCCGTTTGCATGATAGATGCTCTCCATCCCCTTACTGTCAATCCACAGGTGTCTTTAGGTCCAAATTGAGTCTCTGGCAGCAGATAGGTGGGTCTTTTTTTTTTTTTTTAATCAATTCTGTAATCTTATGTATTTTGATCTGAGTGTATAATCCATTTATAGTCAAAGTAATTATTGATAGAGACATATTTATTGTCATGCTGTTTTCAATTTTTTGTTGTTTATGAAGATTTTCTCTGATGCTGTCTTTTCCTCATTCATGGTTTGCTAACTCTTTAGTGATATATTTGGATTTGTTTATCATTCTTCTTTGCATATTTAGTAGTGATTTTTGACACATGGCTACCATTAGGTTTGTATTTAACCTCTTCTGCATATAGTATTCTATTTCAGGTTGATGGTCTTGAACCTATTCTTTACTCCTCTCCTCCCCACATTTTAGGTATATGTTGTCATATTTTACAACCTTTTATTTTGTGCAATCCTTGGCTAATTCTTTACAGAAATATTCATTTTTACTTCTGTTGTGCTTCTTACCTTTATACAGTTCCTCCTTTCTACTCAGAGAGTCCTCTTTAATATTCTTGCAGGACTGGTTTAGAGTCATGAACTCTATTAATTTTTGTTTGTCTGGGAAACCCTTTCTCTCTCTAACCATTCTGAATAAGAACTTTGTTGGATAGAGTGTTCTTGGCTACAGATTTTTCCCTTCAAAACTACGGATTTATCATTCTATTTTCTCCTGGTTTGCAAAGTTTCTATTAAAAAATCTTCTGCTAGCCTTTTGTGTTTTCCCTTATAAGGTACTATCTTGTTTTCTGTTGCTGTTTTTAATTTTTTTCTTTGTTATTATATTTTGCCAATTTAATTTACAATATGTCTTGGTGTGGGTCTGCTTTTGTTGATTTTGATGGGAGTTTTCAGTGCCTCCTGCATGTGGATCTCTGTTTTCTCTCCCAGATTAGGGAAGTTTTCAGCTATTATTTCTTCAAATAATTTTTCTGCCCATTTTTCTCTTCTTCTGGGATTCCTATAATACAAATGTTTTTATGTTTTATGGAGTCACTGAGTTCCCTAAGTCTGTTTTCATTTTGCATAATTCTTTTCTCTCTCTTTTGTTGAGCTTGATTACTTTCCATTACTCTGTCTTCTAGGTCACTAATTCATTCCTTTTCTTCTTCCAGTGTGATGTTCATTCCATCAAGCATGTTTCTTTTTTCATTTATTGAGCCCTTTATCTCTGCTATATCATTCCTTACTTTTTCTTTAAGGATATCACTCATGTCTTCTACTCTTTTCTCAAATCCACCGAGCATCCTTATGAGCATTGCTTTAAATTCTCTATGAGGCTTGATATATATTTTTTTTTTTCTCTTAGAGATCTGGCTGTGGCCTTGTCATGTTTTTTTTGTTTTTTTTTTAATCTGGTATTAATTTATTTGTCTTCTCATTTTGTCTAACTCTTTGTGTCTGTTCTTAGGTGTTGAGTAATTCAGATGTGTCTCCTCCTCTTGGAAGTAGTGACTTTATGAAGAAGAAGTCCTAGAGGGTCTTTCAGTGCAGTGTCCCCTGTTCACAAGAACATGGCACTTAAGATTATCCTATGTATGTTATGCCTGAATCACTTGTCCTTTAAGTACAACAGTCGGCATTGACCTTCCGCCTATTATGGCCTGTGCTTACTCTGTGTTGTCAGTGAGAACCAGGCAGGCCAGCCCTGAGGTACATGCCTGCAAGGGAACTTGGGAACGGGGCAATGGTGTTAGCAAAATTTGTGCTGGGCCACTCTTCTTATGCTGGATCACTGAAATGCTATGGTGGCTTGTGGCTGCATACCAAGCTTGCAAGGCTGGGCATGGCACCCTGCAATGCCTGGGTGGTCTGGGCCCAATGCACAAAGGTTCCTGGGGGCACAGTGGCTGGCCACAGTGTGACATCTGTGCACAGCATGCTGCCACAGCTGTGTACCCAGTAGCTGGGTAGGACACATGCTCTCTTTAACACAATCTTATCTGAGCCCAAGGCTGGGGCTAATAAGCTTGGAGCGGGCTAGTCCACAGGAGAACTTGTGGTCATGGTGAGCAGCCCCGTGGTTCAGTAGTGTGGGTGCATCCCCACCTCCTGTAGATGGCCTGGTGTTTATGCTGGAGGGCAAGGAAGGAAAAGGCACCTGCCAGATCCTTCGTTTTAGAGAAGTCCCTCAGCACACTCTGGAATCAGTACAAATAGTCTCCCATTTGTCCCTGGCACTGTGTGAACTGTCATTGTTTTGTTGCCTCTCTCAATAGGATTTTATCTTTTTAAGGGTGGGAACCAGGCCATCACTTACTTTCTTGGTTGACCCAGTGCTAAGTCAGCTGACTTTTAGATCTCCAGGCTCCAAGTCCCTCTGGTTTTACAAACTCACAGAATTCAGTCTCTCTGGTGTTTAAAGACAAACATTATGCCAATTAGTCTTACCCTTGGGAGCTCCCTGGTGTGAAGGCCCATTTCTCTGCCCTCTCTGGCCATCTACCTCCCTCTCTCTTGTGGATGGACTCTCTCCACCTTTCTCATTTTCCTAATGTTGCAGCTTCTTCTCTCTATTTAGTTGAGGGCTTTGTTTTGCCAGTGTTTGGTTTGCTCTCCAGTTTGTTTACTTGGATGTGGAGGAGAGCTAGCTTATATGTGGGGCAAGATGAGCTCAGGGTCCTTCTTCTCTGCCATCTTCCTAAGCTCCTTGAATGTCTATGTTTTTAATTAAAAAAAAGACATCATGGAATAAAAACAACAAACATGCACAGGGAGAATAAAGCCCAGAAGAATATTTACACAAAATGGAGGAAGAGTAGTCTAATTTGGCTGGAGAGAGTTTGTGAAGAGATAAAAGTGAAAATCCCCAAGTGACTCAGATTGTGAATGGCTTGGGTTTTCAGAGGAAGGAGTTTAATGGTACTTGGTAGATACCATGACATATTGAAGATTCTTGGGCAGAAAATCAATATAAGTCCAACAATTAAAACTTAGAAACTTATATATAGAGTAGATTGTTGATGTGCCACCAAGCAGAGGGAGACAGAGGTGTTAGGCAACCTAAATACTGATTAAAGCTTGACCAGCATTAGTGACCAAAAAAATGGAGAGGATGAGATAAAAAAGTTAGGGAACTGTCAATAGCATCTATGGATGGTATCTGCTAAATGGATTTGGAGGATGAGAGAGCATGAAAAACGTTCAAGGAATGGTCAGCTTCACTTTGTGAACAAGGAGGGGGAATAGCACCAGATTTGTTACTGAAGAGCCCTGTGGCTTCTGCAGACAACCCATAAATGGTGGTGCTGGATAGGATGGGGAGGAGCAACAGGAAAGGAGCTCTGAGGTTTTGGTACTCCTGGCCTCTCTTTGTAGTCCATATCCTGAAGCAGAAGTTGACCCAGAAAAGAGAGTGTGTTTGAGAAAAATATTTCACAGTCTATTTTAGAATCCTAGCTATTTCAATTTTGATAAGTATAAGCCTAAACCAATTTAGGAAAGAAACCAGAATGAAAGTGTCCTAAAATATTGTAGATTAAATGACTCAAGGTAAGACTTTTTTCCCCTATGATTTCAAGAATTCGGGAAAAATTGAGGTTATTTTTCCCTGTAAGTCTTTGTAAGCAACATTCTCAATGACTCGATCATTTATGTTTATCGTATACTTACGGTTCATCAGATCGCCTTTTCTTAGTCTCTTTTAACACCATAAGCCAGGGTAATGTTAGAAAAATATTTGAAGTCTGTTAAATATCATGCTAACTCATTTCACAAGGCTAATGAAATTGAGATTTCAGTGGTAGAAAAGTTTCTTTGGGGAAGCTACCTGCTGCTATTTTTTCACATAATTTCAAACATGAGTTGTGTGGTGGCTGATTGAATATGTAATTCCATCACAGGTGAAGTGATTTTTCTATAGGCACACTCCAAATCATTACTGCTGATCCATGAGCTTAGTGGAAGATATTTCCAAGTCCATTTAGTCTAAAAAATGTCTCAAAAGCTATATTTTACATTCACATATGCATACTACCTTCCGGAAATATTGCATGTGAAAGCTTAACACAATATTTAATGTCTGGTGACTTATGGCATTGGCAAACCTCAAGTGCAGAAACACTGCAAAATAATTCAAATTGCATGCTAATTCACAGAAAATCCATTTTTAGCTTCTTCCAGAGAATACACTAAGCTAAAGGTCATTGTATAACATTTCTTAAATGAAAAAAAAAGAATGCCAAACATCTTTTTGGCACCTAACACTGGTGAAAAAAGGACAATAATATCTTAGAAGGGAGTAGGTTCTTTGATGTATGCTAGCTAAGTTTAGAGCTCAAGATTGATTTAGCATATTTTGATGAACAAGTGAAGATTTTTATATTCAGTATAAATTTTTAGATTCAAATATTATTTAAAAATAATGAAGAACTTTGGTAATGGACAGAAGTGCTTTGAAAAATTCTTTCTACATTCTCTCCAGCTAAGCAACCTGAAGCAGGTTACTTCTTTGATTCTGTAGCATCTTATGTGTAACATCACTCCCCTAAACAAGTTGGAGGATTCATTGGTAGGATAATTGTCATGTTCCAACCCAAAGGCTGATATCAGGGAGCAGTTGTTATTGCTTTGTCTTCATTCTTGACCTTCAGAGAAGATCTGAAACCTAGAGAGCTGTTGTTCTATGAATGGTAAAAGGATCTGAAATTGAACTCCGAGTAGAAGGACTAGAGAAGTATAAGGACTCTGAGCAGGTCAAGGTACCAAATATAAGGAAAGGGCAAAGAAAATGAGGCCATCTCTAATTAAAGTTGACACCGGAGCCACAGATACCTGTCCTAAAGACTACATAACATTACAAGCTTTTGGGCATTTTATTTTAGATTGTTGTTACATTGTAAAAATATTTCTCAGTATTATATGAAATATGAAGCAATTGACAGCTATATTTACATTTAGTAATATGATTCAAATGAAAAGCCATGACAAAAAGCATAGTATCTGTCTATGAGTACAAATGTGAGAAGCAAATTGGTCTGTCAAGGTGAGTTAGTGTACTTAAGGCTTTCTCCACAAAGAGAATAATGAGAAAATAATCATTCTAAATCCTGTGCGATAGTCAGTGCAATGCAAAAGCCTTGCTCTCTCTGGGATCGTATACAACTTTGTTGGGTAGATGTAGCCTTGAAAGTTAGCACTAGCCCATGGTTTCAATCCCAAGTGTCTTTTCTTTCCAATTTTTTCATGGCTTTGCTGACAGATCAATACTTTGTGTAAACATGATCTCATGATCTGATTGAATCCTCGAGCAAAAATGAAAGCGATGCAAATCAATACCAACCTTGAGAAGTTCATAAAATAGTATAGAGTAATGGTCCAAGAAAAGCCAAGACCACAAAATCCCAAGTGGACTCTCAAAGCTAATTTTTCAATCAGAGTAAACTATAAACAGTTCTGGGATCACGTACAGTGATTCTGGAATATACATTGTCTTAGCCACATAATAAACAATAATATCATTAACAAGAATGGCAATAAAAAATCTATGAACAATATTGTCTTCCAGATATTGGACATATTTTCTTAACCTAATCTTTCTTTTTAAACATTCATTATATCATTTAGCAATAGAGCATGCATAAAGGTATAAGTGCCCTAACCTTTATTGAAGCAAAACTGTTGCATTCATGACAAGTCACCTCTAAGTCAAATATATTTCAAAATTACATTTTTTCCTTGAATTATAAAGCCTGAATAATAGTATTATTTTTGAAAAGTACAATAGGGCCCAAAGTTTAGTAAAATCATGATTGTTGAACATACATGCTAAAATGTTCTATTTCTTTATTTTCATTAAACTTTGTTTGATTACTAAGTCTAGCTTAGATGACCTACGGCTGGCATTTAAAGTCATTTAATTCATAATTAAAGCTATGACATGCCATTTCTCACATATTTAATTTGCAAAAATACATCGTTTGACAATGGAATCTGTTGGTGAGATTCTCAGAAGAACTGGAACTCTCATGCATTGTTGAGAATGAAGAGTTCTACATCTCCTATAAAAGGGAATTGGGCAACTTTTGGTAAAATCTCACAGGAATCCTGCTCTGACACCACAGACTGACTAATAGGAATCCATTCCAAAATATATACTGGTGAAAGTAGCAGTGACACGTACTCAGGCTTTCGTTTTAGCATGACTTATATGAGTGAGATATAAATAAATACCCTGAATGTTGCCAAATATCCACCTGTGGGAGCCAGTAGCACACCCACAATGAAATATGATAAATGGACTACTCTTTACAGTATAAGCTGTAAATAAGAAAGTGAAATTTTTATACATACTCTCCTATAATGGTTAAGATTGGCTAAGAGAAAAAAAAAAACAAAATACAAAAAACAAGATGAGGAAACAAAACCTACTTATTTCTCAAATTGGTGGCTTAAACATACAGAAAAGAATCATGCCAAGTGAGTTGTAAATGTAACAACTAGAATTGCTTATGAAGTGGCACATAACCCCCCAAATATAAAGCCCTTAAAGAAATTTTCAATTCTTGAAAATATTAATAACACTTTTCACATTGGTATGGAGACTTTTATTTACGTGTCTTTAATGTGAAGCAAGTAATTAAGTTAATCTTATTAAAATCCAAGTTTCTTGATTCTTAGTATAAACAAAGTGATAGATGACTATAAAATTAAAAGAGGTAAAACTCAGTAATCCTACATTTGAATTGAAAGTGTAAGGATGAACTCATGATATATTTCCTTTTAAAAATGTACTTTTATGGTTCCACTGAAAAGACCTAGGAACAATTACCCATTGACATGAGCACTCCTGGGCCCCAGATTAGTGTCTCTAAATACCATTTTCTATGCAGATGGATCAGGGCACCTTGGAAATGGCTGAATCCAGGGATTTGGCAAAAAAAATGAGCAGGATTATTTAAGAACATATTGGCATTTCAAAAAGCACAACGAGCGAGCATGGGTATCTGAGGACTAACAAGGAACTTGAAAAGCTTCTACTGCCCCAACACAGTTTGAGCCTCTAAAATGACAGTGGCAATGAATTGGAGCACATTTAATACACCAAAATCTTAGGTTCATAATGATACTAGAAACAAATTACAGGCTAGTAAACAAATGAATTATTTTGATCGTCCTTGGGAGATCCTAGAGAACTGATTATTCTGAAAAGAATAGTGAATAATGAAAATAAAATACTTCTTTGTACATACATTGTATTTTTCAGCCAGATACATGATTCTCTCCCCCTGACTTTTGTTTGTTCTGAGTATTAGATGCTTCTAACCCAATAGAGTCAAATGGGAAATTTGGGGGATTGGGGAGAATTATTCTCCTTTTTTCATTGTGTGATTGATTTTTAGTATAAATACAGATAAAATATATGAATGCAGGCTTAATTTTTCAACAGATAGTTTGAAATGCAATAGATGACAATTATATTTCATAAAAATTACAGTGAAATTGGTTGAAATGCAGTTATTCTTACAAGTAATGGTATTTCAAGCATTTCTTCATGTAACCAACATAGATTTCACTACATCATATAATTTTCAAAGTGCTGTAGGGAAGAAAACAATACACAACAAAGTGGTACAGAAGCTGGTAAGAAAGTAAGGGCCAGTGTGTGAATGCAGGTATGTTTTTACCTGATTAATCATTCATGGAAAGACAGACTTTTACAGCAAAAATATGGTTCTTTAAAAATACATCAGAATGTGAGAATAAAGAAAATTTGTATAAATCAGGATGACTTCTGAGTCAACAGTTGTGAGCAATTAATTGTTTCCTATTGAATCTCTGCTCTTTCTGTCTTTCCAGCTCAAAAATCCAGACCAATGCCAGTAAGACAGTGTAATGACAGATTAAGTATATTATCCAGATTATAGCAATTACCTATCTAATTCTTTTAATCTGATCTAACATTTATCTGTCCACCCATCCAAAGAATTATGTCCTTATACATCGCTTGAATTCAAATTTCTATACAGAGGGATATATATATATATATATATATATATATATATATATAGAGAGAGAGAGAGAGAGAGAGAGAGAGAGAGGGGGGGGGGGGTCTGTTCACCTACATGTTTCATGCTCACAAACTGACAAATCTGCCCTCTAGAAGTAGTTAATTAAGAAGGATTGTAAAATAGAAATATATTTTATGATTAAAGCCAGAAAAATTACTGCACTTTTGTTAAAGTGCCCAAGCATAATACTATTGCTTATTCCATTGTTTTTGTTGTTTTTATCTGTGACTACTTTGTAAACATCTAGAGGACTTTTATCCTTTGAACCTGCAGTGTACTCACTAGGACACCATTTCATCTCCTGCCAGATAATCACCTGTAGTTAGTTTTTCTTCCTTAATATCAGCTTTCCCGACTTGCTACTTGTTTTAGGTAAAGCAGGAAAAGATTCACAGGAGTATTGTTTTCACAGAAGACCTGAAGGTTTGTTCTTCAGGAACGGGACTATTAGTGGAAGTCATCCATGAGATCAGAGCTCATGGGGACAACTGGAAGAGGGAAGAAGGAGCCTTCTTCTACCTCAGCATCCTGTAGAGATGCACCTCGAAGCTCCATGGTCAGAGACATACCTTCCCAACTGAATCAGCTCCAGACATTCTATAATACTTGACTTTGGGTAATGATGATCTATTTTCCTAAACATGGTATTTTGGAGCAAGCAATGGTTTCTACCAATGTCTGGCTTCTTAGAACAACACTGAACTTTGCAAATGTTTAAAACAGGAGAAAGGAGGGGTGCCTCAGTGGCTCAGTGGGTTAAGCATCTGCTTTTGGCTCAGGTCACGATCCTAGGGCCCTGAGGTCCCACCTCTAGTCTGGCTCCCTGCTCCCCAGACAGCCTGCTTCTCCTTCCACCCCTCCCCCTGCTCATGTCCTCTTGATCCGTCTTTATCAAATAAATAAACAAAATCTTTAAAAAAATATGAAAAAGGAATTAACTACTAATACAGGTGACAACATGGAAATACTTTGAAAATATTGTGCTAATAGAAAGAAGCCAGTTATAAATGTCACATATGATATAGTTCCACTTCTATATATGGAACTGGGAAATCCATAGAGAGAGACAGTAGGCAGTGATTGCTAAGGCCTGGTGGGGGAAGGAACCAGAGACTGATGCTAACAGGGACAGGATTCCTTAGTGGGGTGATGAAACTCTCTGAAAAGAGATTGTGGCAATGACTAAAGGGCCACATACACTCCAAAGTACCACGTAGAACACTGTAAGAAGGTGGCTCTAATGGTATGGAAATCCTATCTTAGTATCGCTGTTACATGAAAAGTCTAAGTAAATCTGAATCCAACAGACTAGACAGTTGCACACAGAGCTATTGCAGGGCACCATGAGAACATCAGGGTCATGGTGATGGAGAAGCTTCACCTAAAACTGAAGGAAGTTTCTGAAGGGCCATTGTGATAGAAACCGTGAATGGAGTTACAGACACAGGAGTAGTCAGCCTCAGAGCAGTGATTCCATGTCTTCCAGGTGGAGAGCACATTACAGATTTGTTTGGCACCTCATAGACTTAAAGTTGATGTATATTAGAAATAGTGGGACAAATAGACTGAGCATAGAGGACTTTTAGGGCAGGCGTTACTCTATGTGATATCGTGCGGTGGATACATGTCATTATACATTTGCCCAAACCCATAGGATGTCCACCACCAAGAATGAACCCTAAGTTCATAAATAAGTAAGTTATTGGCTCCTGGTAGCTGTGATGTGGTCATGTGGTTTCACCTTCCAGTGGGTGATGGGCATGGTGGGGGAGGCTGTGCCTCTCGGGTATGAGGAGAGTATATGGGAAAGCTCTGTATCTTCCTCTCAATTTTATCTGTGACTCTAAAACCACTCTAAAAAAAAATAGACAGTGGAACTTAGAAAATAAAGTGTAGGCCACTATGTCAGTAAGAGAGAAATGCATTATCTTATGTCTTTCTGAAAAGAAGAAAGACAAGAATACCTCAGTTTTAGTGTAACATGAGGTAAAAAGCTTATGTCTCCTCAAAGATTTACATTTCATAAACACTCATATTTAATTACATCCTCATTCAAATTTTCTGAGGTCTGTGGGACAGGTAATGTTATCCTTATTACATACACGAGAAAAAAGAGCTGCAGAAGGACTCATGGCTGGCAATGGATAGAGACAAGGCTACACCTACAGCTTTCTACTCCAAGACCCGTCCACACGATAAAAGATTCTGACACTTGGAGCTTATGGGATGACCTGAATAAATCCCACAGCACATCTGGTTTGGTTATTTTTGTTGTTTTAATTAATGGATTGTCACACGGCCTATAAGGAGATCATCTATCAAGGTGGCTAAAAATGGCACATCAACTGTAGCAATATTGCGTGACTATAAAGTTTGGGCACAGATCCTGCAGAGACTTGCATCCTACTCACCATGTCTAGTGGTGCATCTCCTTCCAGCTTGTGATGACTCAGCCAGGTTTGGTCTACTGGTTCCATCGGTACCAGTTCTATAGGTAGACAGCAGAAAACATGCAGTCCAGGTAAGTTGACCAGAGACCAACAGGGAGCAGACAGGCTGCAGTGAACTGGATCCCACATCTTGAGGTCAGAGGACATGGTCTGATTCTCAGTCTGCCTTGTCTTCTGTGTTATATCCTTGTTTCAGCCACAGTCTCTGTGCAGTGGGATCAATGAGCCTCCCTTTCTGGTTTGTGAAGAGGAAAGAGGATAAGATGGCATTGATCTAAAGCAAATTATTAATAATGTGTTCATTGGAATCTGGGTGATGAAGGCACCGAACAGAGCATGACAGCCAGCAGCAGCAAGGGCCTCAGCCTTTGCTGTAAATGCAGAGCCTGCATGCAGGATTTAATTTGTATTTATGGTCTACACCTCCATGTTTTCTGTGGCAGCAATTTCCAAACCTTTGGTGTCAGGGCAACCTGATACTCTGAAAAATGTTCAAGGTTCCTAAATTAGGATTGCCAAATATTTCTTGGGACATACACATAAAAACATCTTTTGTTTATGTGAAATTCTAATATAACTGGGTATCCTGTTTTGTTTCTGTGTGTTTGCTTTTGCTATATCTGCCAACTCTGACCCAAAGAGCTTTTGCTTATGTAATCTTTATGTAACTTTTCAAAAATGAAGACCGAGCCATTCTTGAGTATTTATTCATTAATTTTAAAATAACAGTAATCCATTGGATGTTAATATTAATACCATATTTTTAACAAGTAACACATTGTTCTCTACTTGGAAAAAAAATAACACATTGTTAAGAAAATAGCTTTTTCCAAAGCAAAAGCAATTTTGTAGGAGGTGTGGCATTGATTTATATGTAGACAATGTTCTTACTGCCTGGGTTTCGTAGAAGGCTGATTAGTCATAGCTGCTTTTGCATTTGATCTGTTGTAGTATTATGCACAATAGAGCTTTTGGTAAAAAATACATAGTGCACTCTATAGAAAATGAGAAAAAGGCAGATAGAATGTTAGTATTGCTATGATAGCAGTTCTGATTTCAGAGACTCCCAAAAAGATCTTGAGGACTCCTCGGGCCACCCAGACCATGCTTTGAGAATCATTCCTCTATGGTTTTAACTGATTTTCATGATAGAAAATGCTTTATCTCCTGATCAACTTTCAAATCATCTTTATGAACTATAGTTCTCACATCTGCTATCACAAAGATGATAATATTTCAGGAATAACCATTCTTTAATAAATGCCACAAAGACCCAACAGAAGTCAAAAATGTTCTTTGAAGTATTTTATGTGACTTATCGAACACAAGATCATGGCCTGTCTCAAACACGCAATTCATGACATTTTTGCCCTATGCCTTAGATTCCTTCTTAGAAGGTAGACTATATGTGTGTATGTCCATGTTTGTCTCTCTTATCTGAAACTACAACAATATTTTCATTTTACATGGGATATTTATATCTGTGGTGGGGATCATAATAGTCCCCATGTGTTCCTCATATTCCACGAATCTCTTGGAATAGATGAGACCCTTGAACTGCCTATCTCTGCCTTCCTTCATCTCACTTTCTCTAGTCTTATAAAAATAACTTTTGTTATTGCAATTCATAGATCTCTTTCCAAAAAGGTAGGGATGCAGTAGACTTGATGAGCTATGCATGTTTGGGCTTTATCTCATCATTGAGGATGGAATATCAGTTTGGTTACAAGATCCATGAACTGGCAATGGGTATAATCTATGGATTTTTATCCATGAGGAAATAAAGTCAAAACAAGGACATTGACCAGCCCTATGGTGTGATTTAGAAATCATTTTCAAAAAAAAAAAAAAAAAGAAATCATTTTCAAGAGGGTGACAGTCAGAACCAGGATATAAAATGTTAAACAATTTGAACCCTGCTACCAAATGTAGTGGGGAAATCTCTGGGCTTCTGTGCATGTGTCCCAAAAGCATTTACTTAGTCCCATGCCAACAGTGGAGACTCAAGAATACTAGGATAGCATGGGCAGACGTGGCCAAGGTCACTGCACATCAGAAAGCAAGCACATACTTTAGGTTGCCTTCTCTTCCCTGTAGGCTCTGCTTTTATGGCAAGAAGAGCTCATGGGATCAAAAAGACACAAACTAAGATAAAAGATTAATCTTTCTACCTTCTGACTGTCCAGAACTCATCAGCAGGAAGAGTAGCCATGATCTAGGTGTGTCCAAAGACATTAATATGAAAAATTTCATTATCAATGTACCGAGAGACAAATAGCATATTTTATAAATTTCCACATGATACTACACACCTGGTATTCACATTTTATCTGCTGTTCTTGGATCTATTCTGCAATATGAGACCCTACCAACTTCTTAAGAAAAAAAAAAGCATCTTTGTATGAAGGACAACTTATCTCTCCAAACACCTGCTGCTACAGATAATCTGTGTATTGGAAAAGTGATATCCATTCTTTTTATCTTGACACTGACAACTCACCAACTGTGCAAACAGAATCTGCTGGAAGGGTGGTTAGAGGCTATCGGATGGCCTAATAGTATATTTGGGGAAAAGGCCTAAGTTGGCAGTATAAAAACAGAGAGAAATTTCCAGTCAGATTTTATTGTTTTAGATAAAATGGCAGGAGAAGACTCATATAACAAAATAATGGATGCTTTCTTGTAAAGTTCATTTTTGTTTATAAACGTTAGGCAAAAAAAAAAAAAAAAAAAAAAAAAAAAATCCTGATACTAATGTTTAGTAAAATCGTAATAACTGAAATGGTTAAAATGGCTAATTCTCTTTTGAGAAGCATCTAGTAAGAACTGTGCATGTGCTCAAGTCATCAGGTAACTGATCTTTTTTGGGAAAAGATCTAAAGTGAAAGCAAGTTATGTTATTCTGAAAAACTTCTGGCATATCTCCAGACACACAAGGGAAGGCAAAGACAAATGTGAGATTTTCCAGCTCAGGAGCTCTTAGGAAGACTTTGTAGGCAAGAGTTAGTGGATAGATGATGTCAACAGCTGGGCTAGAGGCCACTCTCTAAAAACCAAGATGGTCTAAACTGAACTAAGCTTTGATCGAGTCTAGTCATCTTCCAGAACAGGTCCACTTGTCCTATGTCTTTGGGAAAGATGAATTTTTCCTCAAATTTATTCTCCAAGGTTATGGTAATTTGATAGAAAATCCATGTTGATTCTTGTAACAAAACCTGTTATTTATAAAATTTGAAAGCAGATTTAAGCGTTTTATTAAGACTAGTTCAATTGAGACTATTATAATAAACCGACTCTTTCTGGTTTCCTATTACTTTAGATTGTTGTTGCTGGATGAGGCTCAGAAAGTTGTGTTTTTATTCCTAAGACTGAAGTTAAGTCGTTGAAACAGACATGACAGGTGCCTATCAATATTTGTGTCAATTGCTTTCCCAATAGAACACAAAATATTTTGATTATTTTACTCGTTACCACTGTCTTTTTCAAGAATGTGTATTCTTGTTTGTACAAAAATTATTGCAAAAAAATTTTCAAGCATTCATTGTGTGATTATTAAGTACTAGGCATTTGGTACTGGGCAAAAACAAGTAAGATGTAGTTCCTCTACTAAGGAGATCCCACTGTTCATGGTAGCAGTCTATGAACATTATTTTGCAAAAGTATTTCCATTATTACTCCATTATTTTGCAAAAGTATTTCCAACATTAAACAGAAAGTGTCATATTAGGCATACTTTGGTGCTTACAAAATATGCTTTAATTTTTTTTAATCTCTCATGTTATCCTAGCATTATCATAGAACAAGTACATGAGAGAGTACTCAGAATTATAAAGTTGGTATTCAAAAATCACAAATGTAATCTCTTAACACCACATTTTTTTCTTTTGTGAGTTTGTTCCCATTTAGCTGCTCTCATTTTGCAAATAATTTTCTGTTTGTAAAGTACATCCCAAAGACAAAGAATAGTCTAGCACAAAGATGTAGTCCCCACCTACCTCTCTCTTGCTGAACAAAACAAGAGCTCCCAGGTACTCTTATGAGTCATAGCAAAGGCAGCAGCCAGGGTGGGTGTTGATTCCATGAAGACTATTTCAAGAGTGATCCAAGGTGCATGACGGGGCCTGGACTCGAGGAATCATAGTGAAAGCCCTGCCAAATCTCATGCATGCCTCCAGGGCCACCTGTGGGAAATGTCAGCTCATTTCCCGTTTGAACTCATTACTACCAAAATGTGATGATGGGATGACAACCTGACTTGCCAGAAGATGCTCAGCATTTCTTTCATTTATGCATCCATCAATTAAAATTTCTAGTTACAAACATGTTTGCTACGATTTATTTTAAACATTCTTGTTTGGAGAAGAGTTAATATTCTTCTACTAAATCAATGAGGCGACTTTGTTCTGAGGACACATCACTATGAGATTGGTCTAATGTCTAATACGTCACCACGGAAGGTGAGAGAAAGCTCTCCTGTTCTTCAGAAGCTCCAGGTGAAGTGATGGGTGACATTCTTCTTAGTGTGAGGTCACAGCTGCCTGATGCCCCCACCACATGCCTTTCCCTTCTTTCTCTCTTCCAGTGCATGATGCTTTTCTTCGAGAGTCAATTCTGAAGTCTGTTTTTTCTCTCTCTCACTTTTTTTTTTCTTGGTCACTTTTCTCACAGAATTATTTTGGAGTTGATTGAAAATTTTGCACTTGACTTATGCTATTTTGTAGAGAACTTGAAGTATTTGACTTGCAGTTTAATTGGCATCTTTATAGGAGACATTGAATGTCTCAATTCAAGCTAAAAAACAAACAACAAACCCTCAAACCTCTCAAGTTGTTCTAAGATTCCATTTGCCCTTGTTTGATGATAACATGGTTTCAAAAATGGTGATGCTAATTTTTACTGTTTGAATGCTTAGAACTCGAACTCATAGTAGCGTTGAAAGAACAGAGTTAGTTATTTTTTAATCAATCATGTTATTTGCATTATGTATCTTACACAATTTTTATTTATTAAATTTTTATATATTGTGGAAGAATTTATTGTTGAAAATGGTAAAAGCACAGCATGTTTTGACTCACTGTTATTTGCTGGATAATTTTTGAAGTAAGGTACCAATGGAATGACGTACAATAATTTAGTTTGGAGCATTTTCAGTCAAGGAGCATATTTGGTTTAAAAAGCAGTGAGTCCATTTGCATATTGCCTCTGAGACAGTTATATGTTTCAACGACAGTGGATGTTTTGTAGATGGCACATATTTTGCTGTATAGTATTAAAAAACAACAACAACAACAACTACTAAGCACTGATGAAATGTGTCACCAAGCTACAGGTTCACAGACGTGTTATCATCTGTGTTGCCCCATCCTAGGCTTGGGGGGCTTTACTAGTGTCATTTCCAATCACAAACATCATCCATTTTCTGTGCAGAAATAGTTGACTGAACACTAGAATATACTTTCTACTACACCATTTGAAAATGAGATACATCTTCCCTTTGCTATCTTCCAGTTCTTAGCAGAGAATAGTGCCTTTTATGCAGCAGGAAGTCAACACAATATGTTTGTGCTTAATGAAAATTTTAGTTTCTGTGTTGCCAAAATTGCTTCTTGAGTGCATACATTTCCATGTTTGATACATCTTTTTAAAATTTTTCTGTAACCACTTCATGGAATCTGGCTTCTTTACATGACAAAAGATAGATGCATACGATTGGATTTCTCTTTCCAATTCAACCCATGGGAGATATTTATTGAAAATATCATTCATTCTAAAAACATGTATGGGGATTAACCATACCAGGAACTACATTTAGTGCTGGAGGTCTGTAATCCAACTTGAGGAGGGAGGAAGAAGTGCTAGCTGAGGAAAGTTCAGGCTTTCCTGGAGCACCGAGGGCCGACCTGAATTAGAAACTGATGTGGTGACTGGTTTCAGAATAATCACTTTTTATTTTATTTTTAAATTTTATTTAAATTTAATTAATTAATATATAGTGTATTATTAGTTTCAGAGTAGTGGTCAGTGATTCATCCATCTTACATCACACCCAGTGCTCATTCCATCACGTTCCCTCCTTAATGCCCATCACCCAGTGACCCCGTCCCCCAACCCTCTCCCTTCCAGTGACCACAAGAGACTCTGAATCGTAGGACTGTGAGACTGAGAAGAGTCACATTTTAAAGACTGAAGAAATACTGCAGAAGGGAAGATGGTCCTAGAAATAACATAATGGAAGGCTTTATGCTAAAGTGGTGTTTCTAAAATGTTGCTTTGTGTAAACCATTTCAATATGCATTATTTTATTTATAACTCATGAGAACCCAGTGAGTGGGTAGAAGGAGGGATCATCAGCTCATTTTCTAAGCAAATCTCTGAGGCTGCCATCATGCAGCCACCTTCAGGGAGACGGCGGGAATCCAGATTTCTGACTTCATTTCTTTCAGCATGCCATTCTTCTGTTCTTTCAGATAACTAATTTTACACATTCTTTCTTTGTGCATGCCTGTGTGTGAGTGAGAACTAGCAAATGCCAGCCAGCACTCCTCCTATAACAGATACTTTTATATACTTTTTTAAAATAAGTTTTTATGCCTTGGCAACCAGTATACATAGTATAAAAATAGGGACTATCAGCTAGAATAAAGAAACAATTCAACAGAAACTAACTCTGATGAAGAAGAAGCTTAAGCTAAATCTGTCCTTTTCTTTTTCTTTTTTTTTTTTTAAAGAAAAAAATGGATACCGTGAAAAAACAGGTACAATTAAATATAAGCATTGATGGTGTATTTGTTTAGATCTTCAATGCTCACATGAGATCATAAATATGACAGTCATTTTTAGTTCATATTTTGAATTAATACGTGGAAGGATCACCACCATTATGAAAAACATCAAAAGATGTATAATGAGGGGCACCTGAGTGGCTCAGTTGGTTCAGGTCAGGTCCTGAGATCAATGCACATGGGATTCTCTGCTCAAGGAGAAGTCTGCTTCTCCCTCTTCTTCTGTCCCTTTCCCTCCACTTGTGTTCTCTGTGCGTCTCAAATAAATATGTTTTTTCTTAAATATGTATAGTGAAAATTATATTGGCCTGCTGTCTTCCACCTAGAGTTTTCAGGCTTTCTATCTATGAGTTTCAAAGCTCTGCAGAGTTGATGAATATCTGTACATTTTACAATCAAACCTGGTCCTCCCTTTTACTTAGTTCTTGTGTGACTTTGGGGTAAGTCCTTAACTTTTCCATTTGCAGTTTTCTTATGAGAAAATGGAGGATAATAATGATCCCCTACTTTGTAGGGTGGTGGTGAAGTACAAGGAGAACACTGGAAGCCGTGCCCTGAACCTTGCAAATACTCAGTGTTTGTTACTATTTCTCCCCTTGTTTCCTCCCCCCATCTCCCCCACCCTCTTGTCGCCTGCCTTCCTCCCTCCTCCCTCACCCAGATTTCCATTCTTATAAATGATGCCTATCAAGATGTTTGGCTTGTACCAGACAAGAATAATTCAATGGACAATTTTTCTTTACAATAAGACCTGAGGGCCTCATTTATCCTAGATAATATTATCTTGGAATTATCTTATCTTCTCTTTATTTATATCTTTTAGATGGAATGGAATGAGAAACATTTCTATATCACATTTATATCATTTATCATTTCCGTATTAGACAAGGAGGAAATAGTCATCAATGAAATCTTTGAAGTAGAATTTTCTTATATAAATGCAAATTTCTCAGGAATACCATACACATGCAAGAGGTATACCATTTGTATAAAATACAAATAATGCATGCTGTATTAATCTTTAATCTTTCTTTTTCCTCCCTATTTCAGCACCACTCCTTGTTCTTTCAGTAATCCCAACTCATTTTCCCACTTCTTGACTTCCTTCTTCTAGAAGTAAATCCCATCTTCTCTTCCCAGCTGTATTTTTGACCTCCCTGACCTCATAACCACAGTTCATAATCTTTTTGTTGCATTTTAACACATGTATAGAAATAACATTTATTTTATTTTGAAGATTTTATTTATTTGAGAAGAGAGAGCACAAGCAGGGGGAGCGGCAGGCAGAGGGAGGGGGAGAAGCAGACTCCCCACTGAGCAGGAAGCTAGATGTGGGGCTCGATCCCAGGACCCTGAGATCATGCCCCGAGCTGAAGGTAGATGCTTAACTGACTGAGCCACCTAGGTGCTCCGATGACAATTTTTTTTTTAAGTGTGCATATTTATTTAACTCTGTTAAGTTGCTTCCATAGATGGCCTTTGTGGAAAGACATAGAGCATAAATAACAAAATAATTTCAGAGGACAGAGGAGCTATCGAATAGCTGCCACAGACCTGATTATAAATCTGTGTGACATAGGTAAAGCAGTGCTCTCTGCTCAAGAGAAATATAGTGAGAGCCACATATGTAAAACAAAATGAAATGATATGAAATAAAAATAAACCACACTTAGAGAAACATGAAATAGATGTGATTAATTTAATAATTTATTTAGCCCAAATGTGCACAAAACAACATTTCAACACATAATCAATAATGAGATATTTTGTATTCTTTCTTTCTGAAGAGCTTGTCGAAATCTGGTGTGTACTTTACATAAATGGACAACATGTTTCAATTCAATCTACAATTTTCAGTGGAAATATGTGATTGATATTTAAAATCCATAAAACAATTA
The DNA here is from genome assembly GCF_048418805.1 of Vulpes vulpes. Classification (NCBI taxonomy): domain Eukaryota; kingdom Metazoa; phylum Chordata; class Mammalia; order Carnivora; family Canidae; genus Vulpes; species Vulpes vulpes. The sequence continues at coordinate 62,715,196 of NC_132786.1, forward strand.
AATTGAAAGATTTGATGCACATAATTCATGTTGTTCCAAACATGCTTTTCCAAAGTTTTCTAAACCCTGAATCAAATATTAGTTGTAAAATTTACATATACATGGATTATAGTTGGATAAAATTGAAAATTCAGTTAGTCACAATTTTAAGGGGTCTAGAGTCATGTGTGGTTAGAAGGTTGAAAAAATGAGAAAAAAATAAACTTAATTTCTCATTGAAACATATGAATAAGAGGGCCTATGTGCCATGACTGAGTTTGCAAATCTGCTTCCCTAACCACCCCACCTGACCATCACCCAGCCCCAGCCAGGGCTCCAAGGGGTTTTTCATGGTTGTAAACTTTGAACTTAGGGACCATCATGTGTTCTTCCTTGACTCCTTTGTTCCCCAGGAGGTCTGCAAAGGCTTAGCTAATTGCTGGAAATGGTATCACGCTCAAGATGTAAAGCAGCCCACAACCAACCTGACTTGCCGTGAATATCAGAGTCACGGTTTTTGATTGACAGTGTGGAATTTCCCTTTGGAGTGAGAGACGGGAAATGGGAGAAAGAACTGGGATGACCTCACTGGCAGACTTGAGAGTGGAAGGGGATGGGGAGAATGAAGATTGGCATCTCCACAGGAAAGGGTGCAGGAGTTGCTATGGTCACTTCCCAGAAACACACGGGAGGACCCAGTTCACTCACAAGTAATGCTCTGAATATGACCAGGGCATAGTCCACCATAACGTGGATTGTGGACCATGAGAAGTTCTTCCACTTAAGAGCATCAGGGGATCAGAATCCACCAGGAACCCGGCAGCAGTTGTGTGGGAGGTCACCAGAAACTATGCCCCATGTGGGCACGAGGGGCTAATGGAGGCTGAGATGGGCACAAACGGTTTCTTAGGGAAAATTAGAAGATGCTATACTCACTGTACTCCAACTTATCTTTACAAAACAAAACTAATAATAATAATAATAATAATAATAATAATAATAATAAAAGTAACTGTTTAAGGAAACTCTGAACATCCACCCTGGCAGGACTTCATGAGAAAAGCCATTCCAATCTCAGATATCATTAATTCTAGGAAGTCACTTCTTATATTCTGACAAATTCTACTCCCATAGCTTGTGTTCGTGGTGCTTGTGTTAGAAAATCCACCCTCCTAAGGGAAAAAGATGAGACTGGCATTTTGGGGAAATCAAACTAAAAGCCGTACCTGCTCTGAAGAAGTGATATTTGTCTGTGGCTTGGTGCCGCCGTCAGGATAGAATCTGGGAATTGGCAGGATCTTGTCTGAAAATCAGTGTCAGAGACTCTCAGTGTTACAGCTGAGCTTTCCCTCTTTGCAGGGGCAGCTCTAGGTAGGACGGTCCGGGCCTAGGAGCTGAGGCTGCGCATGAAGGGAGGAAGTGTTTGCAGTAGTTAAGTTGGAGCTTCATTTGCTCCCTGATTGCTCTACTTCCTTAGGTGTCATGTTCATGTGGTGTGAGTTAGGGGAATGATGTAGACTCTGGGGTGGGGATGGGGGTTTCTAAAGCCTCCCAGCCACAGGGCCCCTTGGCCTCAGACAGAATTACCTGAAGGAAATCTCCAGTAACTGTAGAACTACTGGAGAAGGGGGTCCAAATATCTCCAAGATTCTGACTCACACCTACCAGCAGTGTATATCGTTTCAAGTAAACCAGACACTCCTGGGTTTCAGAAGGGTCTTTGTCTCCTAGGCGTGACCATTCAGATGAAGGTCTATCACAAAAAGGAAGGACCGAGTGACCTCTCAGGAAAGATCCTGTCAAGTTGTAGGAGTCCCTACTTCATGGCCCCACCTGTGTTAATGATTGTGGCTTATTTTATCCTCCCTTGACTTACTAAAACCCAGATTCTTTGCCCACTGACAATGCAGATCCATTAAGGCTTGATGTTTCTGTCTAGTCATTGTTACTTGGAAAAATATCTTTCTCCGGGGTGAAAAATGAAATACCAAAATCATTGACAGTTATCTACAGCAAATGCTCTACGGGAGAGTTGTATGGAACTGAATTCTTGTGAGACTTATTTTTCGGATATTGTCACGTGAAATTCAAAAGCATGGGTAAGATAAGAACGACAATCATGATCTCTCTGCTATTATACTCGCATTTTTATGAATATGGAAACAGGGGTGAGCTAAATGATTTTAACCCTACCATGTTTGCTCTTTCAGATGAAGGTAACAATATAAACCAGAACATCATGGCATAATGTGATTTATTTAGACTTATCTACAAAGAATTTTGAGTGTTGAAGAAGTAGAGAATGCATTCTAGTTTCTTTCTGGACATTCTTTACACTGTTTTGTGATAATCTTTGGTATGATGAAAATCATGCATGGGGAAGAAAATGAATATATATTGGGAGAGAACACAAAGGTGCCTGGAATTCTTTTCCCCATGATCCAAATCTAGAGAATTCCCTCCTGTGAAACCTCAACAACTGTATGTCATACCGTGGAGCTATCCTTGGTTCTAAAAAACAAGGAACCATTCCCTTTCCTGTGGTCATGTGACATGCTATATTAACTATTATAAACTTACTACACATGTATTAATTTTTGTGTACGCATTTGACACCGAGTGTTCATGGAGTAGCAAAACAAGCTCATTCCTATCCTTCAAAGAGCAGATAATTTATTGGGGGAACCCCAATTTTTAAGAGGTAAATGATTTAATGCATTAACATTACAAGGTATCAACCATTATTGAGGTTATAGAGTTCTTTGATAGATAACAATAGGATGAGGAGAGCCAGCACAGATAAATTGGTCTGTATGGATTCTTGGTGTTCAGAAAAATAAGGAAAAAGTAGTCATAGGGAATGTAGACAAAAAACAACAACAACAACTGGATTGTAGTGAGGCAAAGAGAGAGTGGGGTGTTTCTCACTAATAAACAAATGAATAATGTGATTATTTGGTTAATAAATTCTTTGGCTCCTTTGTTATTGGATCTTAGGAATATTTACATGGAGACTTTTAAAGAATAATGACTTTATCTTTAGACCACGTCCACTTATTTTCTATAATTTACTTAGATTTTATTTTGATGTAATAAAGTATCAATGGTATGTTTTTGCCTCAGGAAAGGACATCTGCCTTTTATTTGCTTCCCTCACAGATTCAAAAAATTAGTGTGTGATATAGTTTTTTATGCAGTCCTCTAATTTTAGAGAAACCCAAATTGCTTTATGAAGAGTGTCCTTTGTTCTAAAGACTTAAGCTTTCGTGTTTCTTGCCACCACTATTCACTGCTCTTACAGGGCATTGGATGCTGCTATTTTGTGTCTGTGGGAGTGAGAAATGAAAATGCCAGACTTATGACAACATGATGTATTGAGTCAACCCGCATGAATACCATTAGTGTCATACTCTGTCTTCTTGTCTTGTGGCAAGTTATATTTCCAGTAAAAACATAATACTGTAATTCTGAATGTTTTCACCAGATTTTTGTATGATTTTAGATGTTTAAAAATCCTAATAAGGCTTGCAGTGAGCGATGCAATATTTTCCTTTCTGAAACAGCTTATGTATTAGTTTAATGAAAGTCAATAGTGCATAGAATAGGACTGGAATTTTACAGAAGGTACTTGAAATGCATCGCAACATACAAGTGTCATATATACTCTTAGGATGCAAATAAGCCCCCTACACAATGCAAATTATATGTACCAGGAAATATATATTTTTTTCATTTAACTGTTGTTGAATATATATTTTTATATACTCACTTTAGAACCAGATTTTTTTTTTTTTATGGTGTCCATTTCACTTTGGTTTTGCTAGGCAACTCCTTGAGGCATTGAGATGTCCTTTGTGTTGTATAAAACGGTCTTTTAAGGATAGGCATTTGTACATTGAAAGTTTTATTCCTAAAATATATTCATTCCAATTTATCCAGTTTGAATAACATATTATCCCCTTAGGTATTTAAAATCTCATGCATGCTAAATATATTATAAATATTTGCTATCGACTCTCTGCAAAATGAACATGCTTTAGGATAAAAGAGGGAAGGGAGTTAGAAGTCAATATTTATTAAGCTCTTACTGTGCCACAGTTATTGTTTTGGAAGCATTACCTATGTCTCCAACCAAATTGTCTCAGCTCCGTGAAATAGTCTACTGTGTTCTCATTATGGGGGTGAGGAGATGAGCACTATGGGGGCTTAACAATATAGCCTGTGGTTACACTGACAGTAGGTTTGATGAAACTGATAATTCAAAACCAGGTCTTGCTTGACATTTAAAGGATTTGCAGTGTCCATTATTACATCCATCTAAAATTATGCCATAGCCGATTCCATAATTCATCTATAGAACCTGATCATAATGTTCATTATGCCTCACAAACTAGATGCTTTCTTATATGAATCATTTTCTATGATTTATATGTCGTTTATTTTTTTATTTCATTTAGACAGCCTCCTATATGGGAAAGTGAAAGCATAATCTTAATTTCTGCATTCACAATACAATTCAGAAAAACAGAGATCTGAATAATTAATCTTTCAAATCTTGGACTACATCCGAATACCCTGCATCCTTATCTTTGGTTTTCATTTTTCGTAGTGAAAAGCAATAGCATACTGAATTAATAACTCTTGAGTCATGAGATTCATGTTCATATAAAAATGTTACATTTGTATTCACCCTGTAGCTATGGTAAAGGCAAGAATTTTGCTCTATCTTGCTGAAAATAACCAACATAAATGTAGTTAATAAATACTTCCTGGGTTGATCACCAGCATATTTGCATGAATTTATCCAAATGCAACGGTACCTTGTTGGTGGAGAGACAAGAATTCACAAAGAGTGCAGAGAATGTGTGGGGAGTGGAGGGATCGGGGCTAGTCAGAGAGAAAGATACACCCAGCAGAGGCCCCCAAAACACAGCAGGCATTGCATACTGATTCATGGGCAGGGTTGCATGAGAGGGAATGTCCTTGGCATCATGGGACCATCCAGAGGCTTCCTGCAGAGGCTACAGAACCACTACCCAGGATGGGAGGCAGTGCAAGGGGTTCATGGTGAAGGGGTAGATGGGCTGGGGGATTTGTCAGGTGAGGTCATGGTGCGGGGGGTGGGGGGGTTATCTCATATGACCTCATGCAGCAGCATTTAGAGGAGCCTCCGGACAGAGGGCTTCCTAGGGGCAGCAGCAGCTTGGAGTCTACATTAGTCTGCTCTGTCTGCCATGGCAAAGTCCCACCGACTAGGGTGACACAGAAGAAATGTATTTCTCACAGTTGCAGGCTGGACGTCTGGGATGAAGGTGCTGGCAGGGATGGCTCCTCCTGAGATCTTTGTCCTCAGCTTGCAGGAGACCTTCTTCTCTCTGTGTCTCCACATGGCCTTTGTGCTGGTGTCTCTGTCCAAATCTCTTTAGAAGGATACAAGTCCTATCAGTTGGGTCCCATGCCTTTTCACTTTATTACTTCTCTAAAGATCTTTCGGATGCAAACACATTCTGAGGTACTAGGAGTTAAGACTTCAAGGGGTGGATTTGGAAAGGACACATCTGAGCCCGTAACAGAGTCTTACAACAACAAGGCCCTATCTTATTGATGGTGGTAGCTGTGGGGTGAGGTTTGGCAGGGTGTGCAAAGCAAGCAGGCTCTAAATAGCTTAAATGTGTTACTTTGGGCAATTTTAAAAAATAATCAAATGTGTAAAACTTTGAGTTTGGTGCTCGTGGACTTTGGAGCTAACGGTTGTCAGCCTGCAGTGAAGAAATAAACAACCTCGTGGAGCAGACCCCATTTTGCTCATTTACATGACATTGGGTCAGGGCACATCAGTACCAGCCCCTACCCCCCTGGGACTGCCTCAGCCGGCTTACAACTGGCAAGCTCCCCAAGAAGAAGTAGTTCTCTTTTTATTTGGTTTCTGTTATTGCTATTGTTAAACCATCCCTTCCTTCAGCTCCTGCACATTCATTTGGATATCTTGTCTACGGCGAGTACATCCAGACTTGAATTTAACTGACTTTACCCTTGCTCAATTTTGAATAACTGTATGAAGTTTTCAATAAAACTGTGTATTTCATTAAATTCATCTTTCTAGACATTGTTTTAAATCCAGCTCAGTTATTAACTCCTCTCTGACACCTTCCCCACCTTCCTCAAGCAGAGCATTTCTTATCCTCAGTGGTCCCATAGCATTTGATACTTGTCTGCACGGCCTCACGGCACCCATGACATCGCAGCATAACTACTGTTTATGTGCATGGGTGATTCCCTGAATCTGTGAGCTACGTGTCAGATCAGGGACTGTGGTCTCTACAGACAGTTCCATTTCCTATAACTCAACACATAATAGGTACTCATTAAATGTTATTGAGCTATTGAATGAGTAGAACGAGGAAGCAGCCACCAAACTAAGACATGATGGCAGCCACCCCACAAGTATGTTCCTTCCTAGAGCTTTTGTTGGAAATCACAGTGACAAAGAATAGGGCACAAAATACCATTTGCCTTCTGAGTATGGAAAGCAGTGACTGAAATTGCTTCTTTTTGAGAACAGAAAACTCACGGAAATACAATGTAAATTATTTCTAGTGAGGTTAAAAAGGCTCTAAATCTGCTTCTTGGGTAAGGTTTGGAATGGATCTGCATTCTTCCTGCTTGCTCCGTAAAGAGCTAGCTTGGTTACTGGTCTGGTTCTTTTGGGGGAAGGAAGTAGACTTTTTCTACTGGTACAGATCGAAGTATAATTAACAGCACCTAATCCTGAGAGCCTTGGAGTTTCTACAACAAGTATTCCTGTCATCTCCACATCATATTTTACTAGTAATGGATACTTGTGACCACTACTGATGTACAGTACTGATGCTGTTTTAAGCAGTTGAGTTTTCCCTTTTTATTAAACAGGGCTTATACTAATTTTGCTGTTTAAACACTAAAACCACCCCAAGATATATTAAGGTTGGTTGGGTGAAGTGGCTTCGGTGGCTACATGTTGAGTTGGACTTTGCATCAATTTTTCTGACTCTCTAACTCACAATTTACCCTCCTCGGGAATCCCCACCTGTGCCTGACCTTGACAGCCATCTGGGGTTCTTGTGAAACAAGCAAGTCATCAGGTTTCTCTTCTCATCCAATAGCATGGTGTTATGAATGGAATGTTTGTGTCCAAAAGCCACATGCTGAAGCCCAGTGTAGCTGTATTTTGAAATGAGCCTCTAAAGAAGTAATTAAGGTTAAAGAGGTCCTAGGGGTGGGGCCCTGGTCTGATAGGATTAGTGTCTTTATCAGAGTAGACACCAAGGACCAGCTTCCTCTTTCAGTGTGTGTGTGTGTGTGTGTGTGTCTGCACATGTGTAAGAGAAAGGTCACATGAGGACATAATAGAAGGCATTTAGTTGCCTACAACCCAAGGGGAGAGCCTTCACCTGATATTAGGTCTGTCAGTGCCATGATCTTAGATGTTCCAGCCTCTAGAACCGTGAGAAAATAAATGTCTGTGATCTAAGCTCCCTTCCTCCCCCTGGTGTATGGTATTTTGTTACAGCAGCTGGAGCAGACTAAGACACTTCAGAAAGCTCCAGCCCAAACAAGGGTCTCAGGGGGCTCATGATCACTCCAGTGTAGGAAATTCTTGACCTCAGACCAACATCTGCAGTACCTGGAAACCACTGAGGCCTGCATTCCCCAAACTTGAGTTATCATAAGAATCAGACCTAACGAATAAAAAATTCTGTGAGGTTGAGAGCAGTCCACCATTGAGCAAACGTTGCTTAGCCAATATCCTCCACCAGTAGCAAAGGTGTTTATTAATCAAACGTATACATTTTTGCCAATGGAGTGACTTTTTGTTATTATCTTTGAAGTGCCCAAGAAAACAAAATTTGCATGCTTCTCCAACTATACAGTACAGGTCTGAAAGACTTCTTTTCTTCTCATCATTTCTCTTTCATTTCCTCATGGAACACTAATATGAACTTAATATATTCACCTGATGCAATTCTATGATTAACTTCAAAAAACAGGAGTTCCTCTTAAAATCAAGCGGTAAGGGGGGTCCCTGGGTGGCTCAGCAGTTTAGCACCTGCCTTTGGCCCAGGGCTCGATCCTGGAGTCCCGGGATCGAGTCCCATGTCAGCCTCTTGGCATGGAACCTGCTTCTCCCTCCTCCTGTGTCTCTGCTTCTCTCTCTGTGTGTGTATCATAAAAAAAAAAAAAAATAATAAATCTTTAAATAAAATAATAAAATAAAATAAATAAAATAAAATAAAATAAAATAAAATAAAGCAATAAATGTTCTTGGTTAGATATTTCATCCATCCTCTGAATCTGGAAGGCCCAGAATCTATTTATTAATGTAATTTAAATGTGAACCCTGGTACAATTATAATTCCACAGGTGACATTTGGGAATTTGTGTTTAAATTAATAGCTTGGTGGCATGTGGGTAGCTTAAGTCAGTTAAGTGTCTTCCTTTGGCTCAGGTCATGATCTCAGGACCCTGGGATCCATCAGCTCTCTGCTCAGTGGGGAGTCTGCTTCTCACTCTCTCCTGCACCTCCCCCCACTCTCTCTCATAAATAAATAAAAATGAAAATCCTTAAAATATAAAATAAGTAAATAGCTTATAAGAACTTTGAAGTTCTTAATTTTTCCCACTCTTTTTAAAACAATAATTCTACACAAACCAGAAAACCGAAACCCACAAGTTCATAACATGGCCGATTTGTATTCTCCCTTGATTTGAAAAGGACAGAAATTTGCATGCCTTCCTTCCAAGTATTTCATTCTGCTCCGTAGGAGTTCCTGTGGGGAGGAGGGGCCGGATACCTGCAGCCTTGGGAATAGGGCCCTAAGCTGGCTGTCTGAGCAACCCACAGAATTCACGTTCCTTTAGTACAAAGTAGAAGATGGATCATTATATGGGCTGGACTCTTACAGGCGTGCTATGCCTGTAACAAAAATTAGCAAAATCCTGAGAACGTGTTAAACCTCACATTGATTCTCTGTTCACATGAGACTAGACAGTGGGAGTAGTGCTGACATGCTGAAGCAGGGCTCTGAGCAATGAAGTTCAGGAAACGGTGCAAGAGAGAGCTAGGTGGGTCAAAGGACATTTCGGAACATTCCTTAGAGATGAGCTAGTATATGCTCTTCACTCTGAAGAGGGGAGGGAGGAAGGTTGGGAGGCAGGGAAGCTTACGCAGGGGAAGGAGTCCCCTAAGAACCCGAAGCAAATTATCATCTGATATTTATGGAACTTGTAGTCTCTTCTTTGGCTTTTAGCACAGAGTTTGTTTTGCAACAACATATATGGTTTTGTTTTTTCATGTAAGGTGCTTTTTTATTAGACAGCAGAAATGTAAGCGTAAGTGCACTGAGACACTGGGCAATGTTGAGGAGTAGAGATTATTCTATGAGGACGCCACATACCAACCCTACCAGGAGGAAGGAGTTGGCTGGTTATCCCGCCAAGTACCAGCTGTGTGTTTTGGGGCAACTTAACTCCTAGGATGTTATGTTCTAGAATCCTTATCTGTAAAGGGAGGTGGTCATGATAATATTTTGTGATAACTAAGTAAAGTAATAGCTATAAATAACTTGGGGTAATGCTTAGTAAGCCTTCAGAAATGTTGGCCATTATTAGTACCACTATGATGGGTCCCAGTCACTGAATGGGCAATGGTCCCAGATTGACCCTGTCTAAGGATGAATTGCAATTCACATCTTCGGCATCTGAGTAATAAGGAGAGACTGAAGACACAGATGAACAAGTTTGCCAAAAGTCTAATCGCGCATGGCAGAGTTGTCCCAGACATCACCTGCCACTCCTGGAACAAGTCCTGAGAACCCTTCCTCTCACCAAGGGTTTGGTAACAGGTTCTGCTGGGGTGCCCAGGTGGAGCATGTGCCCTTTGCTTCTCAACCCTGGCTCTAGGTACTATCACCTTTCCCGTCTCTGTGTGATCTTCTCTTTGTTTGCAAAGGTAACAGACATCATGCTGTCTGGTAGGAATCGCATTGCATGGGTTTGCTGCCTCTGCCACAGATCTCTGGATTCTCAATGTGTTCCGGTGCTGCAGTTCTCCTGACAATTCTGTTGTTTACCCGCCTCCGGTGCTCAGTTTCTCTTTCCCCTCTGCCTTGTCTTCCACTGTCTTTGTCTGCCATTGAAATCTCTCTTTTCATGTTTCTGGGATTATCACTTTGCATCACTGCCTTCTCTCATCCTGATAACACAGACGTGCAGGGCGGGGGGGGGGGGGGGGCTGCCCTGTGGCTTCCTTCTGTCAGGAGGGGCTGCTCACCTTTCACTAATGCCCCACAGCCTGGAAAGGGCCATGGCTTTTCTTGTGTTTATCAGGGGTGGGTGAGGAAAGACCACAGAGAAGAAGCAGGGTCTCCTGAGCTTGTCTGGATGTTTATGGCGAAGCCCCAGTGAAGTTGGAAGATTCGCCTCACATTTAACCTTTAGGCTGTCCAGTGGGATTTACACCCCAGAGCACCTCATGCTCTGTTTTCAAGACAGATATGGTACTGAAAGCTTCCAGAAAGCTTTGCATTTCTAAAAAAAAGAAAGAAAAAGAAAGAAAGAAAGAAAGAAAGAAAGAAAGAAAGAAAGAAAGAAAGAAAGAAAGAAAGAGAAAGAAAAGAGAGCTAATATTTTTAAGTAGTTGATGTATCATGACTCATTGTTTTGACATCCCCCTGAACAAATTTATGAGTGTTTTATATCTTTACATTTACATCTGATCCTCTTTGAAGAGGCTAAAAACTATTCAGACCCAGTACCAGCTTCCCTGGAATGAAGGATTCTTCTTTTGGGTTTGGGGAGGTGGAACATCTCCCTACCTTGTGACTCACTTATTAACGGAAGATATGGTACATCCCTCGTTTTCCTTGATCTCTTTAATATACAGTAGAATCCAGCTTCCAAATTTATAGGCCTTGGATGATTTTGTTTCAAAGAAAAGAAAATATTACTGAATTAAATTCTAGAATAGAATTTTTTTCCCTAGTGTCACAGGCAGTTAATTGGATGTACATAAATTCTATATCAAAATCATTAACAGGGCTATTTGAACTAACTGGAAGCTCCATCCAACATAGCCTTGAAGCTTCCTTAAAGGCAAAACCTTGTATTATCTTCATCATTATTCACCCCGGAGCATGTAGCAAACCAAGACACACAGCTGAAGGAAAACAAATGCCTGTTAAATGAACTGACTTTAAGCAGCATCATAGAGATGCTAAAAATGACACCTCCTAGGAGTCGAAAAAAGAAGATTGTCTTATTTTTCACTGCCTCCTCGATCTCCCATGTCACTGGTTTTTGTCTTTTCTAGAAGACAACCCTCAGTCTCCAGATGTCCCTTCCATGGAGACAGTTCTGATCTGGGGACTGAGAGAGGTTCAGTTCTCTCTTCTCAGTGTCCTCCTCCTTCTTGTCACACTCCTATGTGTCCTCTCCTGCCGCTTCCCTTTCTCATCATTCCAAATATCTTCCTCTTACTTTTTATCTTTTTTTAAAAAAATATTTTATTTATTTATTTATGAGAGACACAGATATATATAGAGAGGGGCAGAGACACAGGCAGAGGGAGAAGCAGGCTCCATGCAGGGAGCCCAATGTGGGACTCGATCCCAGGTCTCCAGCATCACACCCTGGGCCAAAGGTGGTGCTAAACCACTGAGCCAGCCAGGCTGCCCTCCTCTTACATTTTAAAGATGTTAGACTAAAACTGGCTGTTGTCCAATAACCCTTCCTTCCTTTCCAAAGAGATCCGGGATCGTTAAGCTACACGTATGCATGTGATAATCTGCCGCATTGTGGTTCCCAGTGACAGTCAGCAGGATGTCTTTGGGTGGATGGATGGTCTACCTCTCAGCTTGAAAATGCCTCCTCTTTCTCATCTGCCCAGCGGTATTTATCCATCTTCCAATCGTCTCCCCTTTTATGAAACTTTCTTATTTGTTTCAGTTGGAAAGAGGTGGACTCTTTTTACAAGCCACTATTATAACCTATGGTTCCATGCATGGTAATTGAATATTTATATTTTCCTCATCATTGTCAAGAGCTTCTTGAGAGTAAGAATATTGTCTCATGTTTTTTTTGTTTGTTTGTTTTGTTTTGTTTTATTTGGAACCACTAGCCAGAGGGACACACAGTTCCTGGCACCAACAAAGCCCTTGGTAATGTCTGCAGAATGAGTACATTTGAGCATATACTATGTATTGCCCCAACATTATCTGAGGGAGAAACTAGTGAAAGGAGTAACATAGAATTTATTAAATAATTACTTCTTTTTTTTTTTCATGAGGTGTATGTGGAGGTAGAATAAGAACAGAAATAGTTTTTATAAGAAACATGATAATGCTGAGTTACACGAGTGTCTGCAATGAGAGCTTGTGTAATGGTTGGTTAGCAAACACATGGCAATAATTTCTTTTAGGAAAATTGCAGAAATTCAGACTGATGTCAAAGTTTAGTCTCGTGAAATGTATTGAAATACAGGATTATAAACGTGAATCATTGTACTAAAACAAGCATTGTTAACTAGGTTCTTTTTTTCCTCACAAAAAGGTAAGCCTTTATGAAAATATCTTAGAAAAATACTGTTAGAAATTTCTTATTTAGGGGTCACCTGGGTGACTCAGTTGGTTAAGAGTCTGCTTTGACTCAGGTTATGATCCAGGGGTGCTAGGATCGAGTCGCCATCAGGCCCCCTGCTCAGCGAGGAGTCTGCTTCCCCTTCCCTCTGCCTGCTGCTCCCCCTGCTTGTGTTCTTTCTCTCTATATATTAAATAAATAAGTAAAATCTTAAAAAAAGGAAACTTCTTAATTTATTCAATTTGTTTAGAAACTAAAGGTATTATTCTCTCCATATAATTGAAGGACAGAAAAGTTATCTAAAAGACAAAAGTTGATTGCTCCCTTTTTACTTATTTTACAGGGTTATCATTCTTAGACATACCAGATGTCCTTCCCTAATTAAAAAGATGTGAGGTTATTCTTTAAATTAAGAAGGTGCCCTCTTAAGAAAGTTTACTGACAAGTTTATAGTTACTTAACCATGCTTAAGCTGATAAAGCAATCTATTCCACAGAAAATGGAGACGCTGACCATATAATTAGGTGTAATAAGGTTCTCTGAAATTTCAGGGTCTTACTGAGTAGAGATAGTGTGTCGCTCTTGAAAGGGTCCTGGGTGGTGTTGAAGTCAGGGGGACATTTGTCCTTCAGGCACCATTCAGGGATGCGGCTCCTTGCCCCTGGGGCCCATCCCACCCACAGCCAGCAGGCAGCAGAGGGAAGCAGCGCGGGGCAGACACCAGGTCTGCTATGTGGCATCCATCCTGTCTGCTCACCCTCCATGCACAGGGCTTCGTCTCGTGGAGTAGGATTTGGTGCCTGGCCTCTATCTCAAGGGGGTTTGAGGACACAGACAGCGACCTTTGCATTCCACCCTTTAATCCCCATGGCATGAGCTCCTGGTGTCCCTACCATAGTTTCTGAGATGATGAGATAGCTTCACTGTCGGAGGGAACGATTCCTGAGGTGTTGGCTCCTAGGGAGGCTTGTGCACTCAGTTTGGGCTCTTACATCCCCTTTGCATCTCTTAACATCCTGGATGATTGAAAATATATGCTTTGATGCTTTCTCAGAAATGCCTGTTCTCCCTCTCACTTTATGACACAGACTTTAAACATTTTATCAGACAATACGTTGCTTTCCTTGAACTCGTAGCTCCAAGGTTGGTGGAAACAGAACTTACAAGCCATAGGGTTGTAGCTTTAGAGTTTTGTCCAAAGCTTACAGTTTTGTTTAGAGGAATCTAAAGACTCAGGATGTCACTTTGTGAACTAGTGGCAGCGTGGATCCCAGACTCCATGCCATGTGGCTGTGATAGAAAGAAACAAACTCCTCTCTTCAAAATGCAGGATGAAGTCGTCAAGAGATCCTCTAATTTTATGTTTTGTAAATATTAGGATTTTGAGAAACCATGGATTAGATGAAGCAATTCACGATAGCACATTAGCTCAGAAAGGAAATACCAACTACTACCGTTTAAATAGAGATTTTTTTTCTTTAAAGCTTATATTGATTAACTTTTTTTAATCTTTTGTTCATCATTATCAACAGCATTAGCTTCAATGTTCCATACATAAGATTGATTGCTTATTTTCAGAGTTTTGTTTCTCCCTTACTTCACTAATTTTCACTTATTTTAACTTTACTTTCATTATTTATATTTTTACTTTAAGATTGTTATTAACTTAAAATTGTATTTCCTATCAAAAGGCAGTGGATCTGTTCTCAGGGATGCTGTGTATTTTATAAACTCAGAAACAATGAGTGTCCCAGTGAGGTTTCAGAACCAGTTCTCCTGGGAAAGTCCTGATCTGTAACATTTGTTGATTTCTGTGATTTAAATATTTTCACTATGGCTGATTTCCAACTACCAACATGATGTCATTTGGCTCACAAACTTTCTCAAGATGTAACAATTGGCTCTTGTGAGGGGGTGCTGGTGAGCTCCAGGCTGGGTCTGGGCCAGGTCTGACACCAGCTTATGGTGGATTTTGAGCAAGTCCCTGGGCTTCGGGTTTCTCATCAGGTGGGGGCTGGAGCTGGGCGTGAATTCTGATTGTTAAAATTATGCATTAGTTTACTCCAGTGGTTTGAGATAGGATTCTTGGGGGGCACTTCTGGAAGGGACGTTTAGGCGATGCTGAGCTGTTAGGGTTCCATCTCTTCATATCCACTTCAACTCTGTGGGGTCATGCTGACTTTTGCATACATTGTTTTAAATTTCTTGGTAAGGTACTGTTTGAAAAGAACCTTTTATTACTAAGGAAAAATATTAGAAAGCCATTTGAATAATAGGCCTCAAAGACTCCTCCCATTTATAAAAATTGATGATTCTCTGGAACCTAAAATGTGAGTCAACACCAACATAATGATGTCTGTGAATAGTACTGGGCTTTCCCTCCCTTGGTTAAATATTTTTTTATTTTATTTTGTTTTTAAAATAGATTCCAGTATAGTTAATAAGGAGTGTTATATTAATCTCAGGTGTATACTGTAGTGATTGAACAATTCTATATATTATTCATTACTCAGCACCATAAATATACTCTTAATCCCTATCACCTATTTCACCCATCCGTGCCCCCCATCTCCCCTCTGGTAGCCATGTGCTTGTTCTCTGTAGTTAAGAGCCTTTTTTTTTTTTTGGTTTGTCTTTTTTTTCTCACGCTTTGTTTTGCTTCTTAAATTCCACATATGAGTCAGATCATATGCTATTTGTCTTTCTCTGATGGACTTATTTCACTTGTCATTATACTCTCTAGATCCATCCATATTGTTGCAAATGGCAAGATTTTATTTTTTATGGCTAAATACTGTCCCATTGTATATAAATATAAATATAAATATAAATATAAATATATATATATATATATATATATAATATGTATACATATATACCACATCTTCTTTATCCATTCATCAGTCAATGGATACTTGGGCTGCTTCTATAGTTTGGCTATTGTCCATAATGGGGTAATAACCCTAGGGGTATACATATCTTTTAGAATTAGTATCTTGAATACTTTGGGTAAATATCCCGTAGTGAAATTGCTAGTTCATAGGGTAGTTCTGTTGTTACCTTTCTGAGGAACTTCCATACTGTTTTCCAGAGTGGTTGCACCTGTTTGCATTCCCACCAACACTTCATGAGGGTTCCTTTTGCTCCACATGCTCACCAACACCTGTTGTTTCTTGTGTTTTTGATTTTAGCCTTTCTGACAGGTGTGAGGTGATACCTCATTGTGGTTTTGATGTGCATTTCCCTGATGATGAGTAATTTCCCTTTTATTTAAGAAAGCACTTATAATCGTCATTATCCTCATCATCATTTTTTGATAAAATTATGGAATGCTTGGTTCCACAAATCTAGGGTTCACTGATTTAACCAAATACAAGTAGAAGACACAGAGAGGGTAAAGCTGGTAAAGCTTTTTATCTTTCTTTAAGGCCAGATAATATTCTGTTGTCTATATGCTGTCAATGGTTCTGTGGGTTGTTTGGACATCTTGGCTATTCTGATTAATGCTGTAATGAACATGGGAGTGCAGACATCCCTTCCAGATTCTGATTTCAATTATTTTCCCAGAAGTGGAATTTCTGGATCATGTGGTAGCTCTATTATTAATTTCTTGAGGAACAACCATACTGTTTTCTATAGGGACTGTAAAGAGTTTGATTTGATTTTAAACTAGAATCATATGGGAAAGGACAAATCTCTTCCTAAACCAATGATTCTACCAAGAGCAGTCACTCTTATAGACATTCCTTTGAAAGCAACATTACAGTGATGATAATTCACATTCCCACATTGCATTATAGTTCACAAGGCATGTGGCAAAACTGCCTTTCTCTAGCTTCCCGTTTTTATCCCATAATTCAAGGTCTTGCTCGTTCTGTAGACAAGTCTACAGAATGATTAATGCATTTGGCCAATTTAGCAGAGAATGAGGAGTTACTACCTTTGTCGTAGTGATTTTTGGTTTTCAAACTGGTTGAATTATTATCTTGACTTTTATATTTTTTTCAATATACTAACCCATTTGGCAAAATTGCATATTGCTTTTAATAGTGCTTTCCTTGTGTTCTCTTGGGTTTTCTAAATATATTATGTACAAATAAATAATGCTTTTCTCTTTCAAAATTTATTTGGGAATAAATTGATTATATAAATCTATTTTCTTTTTTTAAAGATTTTATTTATTCATGAGAGACACACAGGGAGAGAGACAGAGACACAGGCAGAGGGAGAAGCAGGCTCCACGCAGGGAGCCGACGTGAGACTCGATCCCAGGTCTCCAGGATCAGGCCCTGGGCTGAAAGCAGTGCTAAACCACTGAGCCACCGGCGCTGCCCTAAATCTATTTTCTTATTTCACTAGCTGGTACCTCCAAAATAGTAGAGTAAAAATGGAATAGCAGTCCCAAGCAATGCTATTTGTTTATTTATTTACTTTTATTGACTTGTGGTTGACATATTAAATTAGTTATAGGTGACAAAGAAATTTTAGCTAGTAGCACCCAGTATCTATGAAATAATAAATAAACATCAAAGCCTTCCATATAATAAACTAACAATCAGCTTGATATAGGAAAGAGCAATAATTATGGGCACTGTAAACTAGTACAAAATGTGAGGAATTACCTATTTTAGAGAGATAATAAGATGGAATAAATTGAAAGACTAATATATAGAAAGCATAACAATTACACATAGTTTTCTAAATTTTAAATTCAGTCATTGCCCACGAATGCCAGATTACTTTACAGAACTAAGGTTCTTTTTTTTTTTAAGATTTTATTTATTCATGAGAGACACACACACACACACACACACACACACAGAGATAGAGAGACAGAGAGACAGAGACACAGGCAGAGGGAGAAGTAGGCTCCATGCAGGAGCCCCACGTAGGACTTGATCCCGGGTCTCCAGGAGTACGCCCTGGGCCGAAGGTGGCACTAAATCACTGAACCACCCAGGGATTCCAAGAACTAAGGTTTTTATTGAAGTAAAGGACATTTTAAAATAATAGTTTCACTTATGATCCCATTTATTTCTCTCATAGCAGAAATATTGATTCTCAGGCTGTTTAACCCTGAAATAGTATTTAGAAACAGAAGCCAACTAGCTATAGAATCCAACAGAGACCAGACAACCAACCGAGGGGCTTTCTGGAGTGGTTTTTCTATCTCTTTATTTCAAAGATCGAATACCTACTATGTGCACCACACTGTGATAGATCCTGGGATTTACTGTTGAGCAAAACAGATATGGTCCCTGATGTCATGGAATTTACCGTCAACAGCCATGTACAAATAATAAGGATCTGAGGTTAACAGCTCGATGAGCTCTAGAACAATTCTGTGAAAGAGTGACTAGTGAGACAAAGGGAGAAATACAGAAAGCGACTAATGAAGAGTATTTATTGAGTTTAATATGCATTCATATGGGACAAGGCCCTCAATTCAGTGGCAGTGCCTCCAAAGGGAGGATTACTTATTCAGCTACAATAACCAGCAGTAAGTACAAGAAACCCTATGAGATATAAAAAAGGGTTTGCTGTTTGTTGTTTTGTTTTGAGCAATAACCAGTGCTGTATACAGCACTACGTACTTTATGGACTTACCAATTGATCCACACAACTGTCCTTGTATTAGTACAAGACTGAGGGTCATAGAATCGAAAGGCCTACATCTTATAAGTGTCAGAATTTGAACCCAGTACTTTCCAGTTGCAGGTCTATGCTCTTTCTATTGTAAGAGTAAAAATGATTCTGTTCTTAAGAAACTTCATGCTTCTGGGAATAAAGATATTTTTTTTTTTTTTCCCCAAATACAATCCGTCATTAGAATTTGGGGATAGTAGGCTGGTGGGTTTGTGAGGAACATATTCACACATAGTTTCAGAACTGTTTATATACACTACAGTCTTTGATTTCCGACGGCAAAAGTTCGGACAGCAATCTTGCCTACCCACTGTTAAAATGTGTTTTAATTGTATCTGTAAATATACTGGAATTTTTAAAAAGAGTTTATTTGACATAAGAAGTATTCATCCAATTTATAAATTTTTCATCTTTGAAGTTTTCCCTTTGCTATTTTATGTTTTTGTTATTGATTTTTTAAAATTCTAATATAGTTAACACACAGCGTTATATCAGTTTCAGGTGTACAATATAGTGACTCAACCATTCTACACCTTTCTCAGTGCTCATCATGATAAGGGTACTCTTAATCCCTTTTATTCCAGCCACCCCTCTACCCACCTCCCCTCTGGCAACCACGACTTTGTACTATATATTTAAGAGTCTGTGGGGGTTTTTTGGTCTCTTTTTTCCTTTGTTCATTTGTTTTGTCTCTTAAATTTTACATATGAGTGAAATCACTTGGTATTTGTGAAAACTCTGACTTTTTTCACTTAAAAATGGGCAGAAGAAATGAACAGACATTCCTCCACGAAGGCACACAGATGGCCAACAGACACATGGAAGGACGTTTAACATCACTAATCATCAGGGAGATGCAAATGAAGATCATTATATCTTCTGACTGGTGCAAGAATGACTAAAGCCAAAAACACAGGAAACAACAAGTGTTGTACTTCAAAAGTTATTTTGATGCCGCTTGAAGTCATGAAGTTTGGAGCTGACAGCCAAGAAAGAATTTTGGTGCCAAATTGTGATTTTATTAAAGCCCAGGGACAGGACCTGTGGGCAGAAAGGACTGCTGCCCTGGGATCATGAGGAGCAATTAATTATATATTATGGCTTTGGGGTGAGGTAAAAAGAAGGGAAATATCCAAAAAGATTTTCATATGCTCAAGAAGACCCACAGGATCTTGGAGGTCTGGCTATGTCAAGCAAAGGTTATTTCTCCCCCTAGCAAGGCATTAGCATGAAGACAGTTGGGAGCTTCCTGGAGGAATGTCAGACCCTACTGGTCTCAAGTACTTACCAGTGGACTGCCGGTTGTAAGGGAATTTAATTCTATCTACATTTCCTTTCTCCTTTGTTCTCCACATCATTGACAAGGATGTGGAGGAAAAGGAAGACTGTGCACTGTTGGTGAGAATGGAAATTAGTGTGGTCACTGTGGAAGTTCCTCAAAAAGTTAAAAATAGAACTACCATGCCATCCAATAATTCCACTACTGGGTACTTGTATTATTTAAAATGGCTTCTTAGGGATGCCCGGAGGGCTCAGCCTTTGAGAGCCTGAGTTCAGCCCAGGGCGTGATCCTGGAGTCCTGGGATCCACTCCCACATCGGGCTCCCTGCATGGAGCCTGCTTCTCCCTCTGCCTGTGTCTCTGCCTCTCTCTCTGTGTCTCTCATGAGTGAATAAATAAAATTTTAAATAAAACAAAATAAAATAAAATAAAATAAAATAAAATAAAATAAAATAAAATAAATAAAATAAAATGGCTTCTTAAATAAAGCTTAATAAAAACCATAAGAATATTTTAAATGAGATAATGAACGTTAGGCTTATATTCAGAAAAAAAGCATGCCATTTATCTTTTGAAGCATTCTGCTCCAGAAGCACAACTGGGATGAACATATCTATGAAGACTGGTAAAAGTCACTCATTAGGAGCTTATGTGGTCATTGTAGAAACTGCAGAGTTGTCCCTTCTTAAATATATATTCTTTCTTCATGGGCCACTGTCTGTGCTATGTTAACCTAAGCAGTTACTCTCAAACACATTCTAACAACATCCATTTGGACACCATCGACCTCTCAGTGCATGTAAATCAAAGGGTTACAAACTAGGGCAATGATACTCAAGTTATAAACTATCAGTAGTTATAGAAACATTTATCATGGAACAGAATGGGATGACTCCACAAACAGATTACTAGAAATCCTCCAAATACTAGACCCCCCCCCACACTTTTAAGTAAATAAACTGGCCTTCCTTTTAAAAATCTCTCTAAAAATGAAAAAATAAAAATCTCTCTAAACATTGTGAAAACTTAACTCACGTTCAGAAAGGGGCCAAAACGAATATTGATAAGTCAATTCTTTATCACGTGTTGAAAACTAGACTAACTCCAAGGGTGTCCAGGAAGGGAACGTAACCAACACCCGAGAGCCCCCTCTCCAACCTCTGCCCCCTCCCAACCATAACCACTCTACTGAATTTCTCAGTGATAACTCTCTTGTTCATTTTAGTGACAAATCTACATTATCTGAGATTGTGTTGCTAAAATCAGCACTTGACTTTGCCTTAAATGTTTAAATGTGTACAAAAGAAATCAGACTCTGTGTTGCTTGGTGTCTGGGATTTTGCCTAATATTTATGAGATCCACCCATGTGTTTGTGTATAATAATGGTTGATTAAATTTTATTGCTATGTCTATGAACACATGTGATGAATTTATCACAGAGAGATATGAATCTCTCTGAGTCACGGTCATAGAGTATCCCTGGTAACACAGATATAACAGCTTGAATACTTGACCTGCATGACTTAGCATTTCCATGATCTCTCTCTGTTGATGCTCATACTAACTGAGCCGGTCTTCCCTTGAGACCCTGTCTGTCCTCGTCGCTGCTGTTGTGTCCTCTCACTTTCTTTCACTTCTCTACTTGCTATAATCCATCTCTTCTTCCTTTTCTGGGATGCCTCTGGGCTCATTCAGCCCACAGATACCCGCTTAGTCCCCTAGAGAGGTAATCCCTACATCCTCAACAATGAACTCTAACCAATAGCTTCCCCCTCAATCCTTCTCGTCCTCCTCCTTATAGCTAGTTGGCGATGCCAGGTGTAGGTATTGTATGCAAAATTCCAATTTTTCTTCCTTCCTTATCCTCACCCTGACTAACTTTCTAATTTGTCTAATGTTCTTGTCAACATTCAAATGAACCTGACTCTTACTTCACTTTCAGTTGTCAAAAGTGTTTAAGGAAATTGACTATCTATCATGCACCCTGTGCTGTAAGGGGTGAGGAAGGAAATGCATGAAGTAATAGGGTTTGCAGGGTGCCCAGGATAGAGCGAATATTTCTTAATTTTTTTACAAAAGACTTATTTATTAATTTTGAGAGAGAGAGAGAGAGAGAGAGAGAGAGAGTACACAGGAGCACGTGGAGGGGCAGAGGGAGAAGAAGAGAGACAGAGAAGTAGACTCGTTGCTGAGCATAGGGCCTGACCTGGGGTTTGATTCCACAACCCATGAGATCAAGACCTGAGCAGAAACCAAGAGTCGGGTGCTCAATCATCGGAGCCACCCAGGTTCCTAGAGTGAATGCTTTTTTTTCATCGTTGCCATCATGTTTTACCACTGATTCCTTCATTGGTGAAAAAATTTTGTAATGTGACTCCTTGAAAATTTGCTCATTTATGATCCATTGCCACATTGCACAACTGTGTGGTTAATAAAACATGCTGTGTTGGGTTGGCAGACGCCTTGGCAAGGCATCCAGCAGGTTTAAGCTCACCTAAGAAGACTTGCCTCACCCTCCTTACCTGGTACAGCAGGTCCCTTGCCTCTGCCCCCCCCCCCCTTGTTCTTGGTCCCAGGCCTTTTTAATGCCGTTTGTCTTACCTGTGCTGCCTTCTCCTGACCTGAGCATATCTAGACACCTACAGTTCACTGAAGATATGCTTTATTTATGCGATTTTTCTCATGCTCCTTAATTTACTTCTTTGCCTTATTCTTAATAATATCCTAATATTTATTTTATTTCTTTACCTTGGTTATATCCCTAAACAGAAGTGACTACATTTCCTATTCCACTTGTGTCTCATTCACCAAGGCCATGCCCTTAGATGTTAGATATGCTGTGACTGAGTATGTTGAGAAAAAAACCCTTCAAAATTATTTTCTCTCTCTCTCTCTCTCTCTCTCTCTCTCTCTTTTCTCTAAGGAAGATTTAGCTCTACAATTAGTATAGAACCAAGGGCCATGTTAACACAATGCTGAGCCCTCTGGTCTAAATAATTTTATTCTTCATGTATATTATTTTGATTCCCTGGGTTGAGGCAGAAAGGGGAAGACAGATACTCTCAGCTATAAAATCTCTGAGTTATGGCAGAGATAGCCATTGGAGTTGACACTGAAGAATCGGAGACCAAAGTGTTTTATTGGTCAATTTCCTCATCTTTAAAATGAAGGTTGAATCTGCCTCAAGGATTCTTGGGAGGATTAGATTTAATGCATTTTGAGGGCTTAGCTAAGTGCCTGGAACAGTATGATAGGAACTCAATAAACATTAGTTTCCTTTACCCAGATAGAGTCAGAAAAACGCGACTCTATTTTACCACCACCATACTTCATAGCTTGAATTTACTATTTTAAACTTGAGTCATCTTCCTCCATATTAGACTCTGAATGTTTCTCTGCATCCTTCCCTGCAGAAATGAAATACATGTTAATGTTAACTCATACGTAACTGTAGAATAAATAGATAATACATGCACAATGAGTCAAATTTTACAAAAATAAATATAAGTAATAAAATAAGTACAGTAGAAATCAGTCACCCTCACCAACAGTTAACCCTTGAAAACAAGTAGTTTATATTTACTGACTCCAAACAAGAGTCAAATCTGCGAACTCTCCATGTGCTGAACCCTGGGTCAAGCACTATCGGATAATCACAACATAGCCCCTCTTTGACTGGTTTATTATGTTTCCGAGGAGAAGATAGACAATTTCAATTTTTGAGCTCCAGAAGAGCTGTGTCCCCAGGGTGTTGTGCAGACCGAGAGGACCACCTCTAGCAGGTGACACTGCGGCTTGGACATGTGGGACTTTGTTGTGAGGGTCACATTGATGTGAAATGTCTGCTAACCCTTTGGATATGTCCCTCATTTCTGTCGTTTCTCTCTGAAACCTCGGGTGCTGCTCCCTGGTGGGTGTAGGAGGGCACTTGAAGGCACAATACGTTCAAAAGGCAGCGGGACACCTGCAAGTTTCTAAAATTGTACTCAGGAAGAAGAAATTATGTTTCTATCATTGATTGTAGAGAGCTGGGCCTCCTACCAATCCTCTTGCCAAGCCTCAGACCTTAAACGCATTTCTTGCATGGCTCTTTCAGGGAGGTTTGTGCTGCAAAGAATTTTGTATTTTTACCTGGCGGCCTCTTTATTTTCAGCCTTCCATTTAATTGGAGTGTGGTAATGTCCTCACTCAGGTACGAGTTCCCTTTCTCATCCATCTTCACTTGAATGCCTGCACAGCCTACGTGGCAGCAGCCACCACCTCTTCCCGACTCAGCTGTCTTTCCTTCAGCTCCCCAGCTCAGCCACTATGCACAGAGGAAGTCAGCTTTACAGTTATAAATAGAGGATGGAGAATAAAGAGCCATGACAGGTTATAACTCCGTTAAATACAGTTGGGCCTGGAAAGGTTATGCATAAATTGAAAAGCACTTAATATTTTCCCCCAAAATATTATCATCACCAGAG
Organism: Vulpes vulpes; assembly: GCF_048418805.1. Taxonomy (NCBI): domain Eukaryota; kingdom Metazoa; phylum Chordata; class Mammalia; order Carnivora; family Canidae; genus Vulpes; species Vulpes vulpes. The sequence continues at coordinate 62,739,181 of NC_132786.1, forward strand.
TTTATGAAGGACTTTTTCTGTAGCACCAAACCAGTGGCTGTATAAATAGATTTACTCTGTCAAGTAGTAGAAAATAATTTCAAGATGCCTTGCTTCGGGTTTCTAAGAAGTGACGGCATTCAAGGTCATGGTGAAGTTGAGTTGGGAGAAGGAGTGAGTCCATGAGTAGCATGGGCTGGAGGTCAAGTGAAGGTGAAACTACACCCTGGAATATTCTGTAAAAGAAGCCATCAAAGATTGAGCTAAGGGGCGCTTGGGTAGCTGGGTCAGTTAAGTGTCTGCCTTTGGCTCAGGTCATGATCTCACGGTCCCAGGATGGAGCCCCATGTTGAACTCCGTGTTGGGCTCCCTCCTGGGTGGGGAGCCTGCTCCTCCCTCTCCCTTTGCCCCTCCCCATGCTTATGTTCTCTCTCTCTCAAGTAAATAATAAATAAAACCTTAAAAAAATTGAGTCAAGGCTAGTAGACATGCTACGTGGTGTGTCACCACGGCTGAGGTGCTCATGGCATCTATGTAGAGTTCCTGAAGCAGGAGAGAGAAGTGAAGCTGGTGTTTGCCCTTTTTCTTTTCTTTTTTCTTTTTTTTGATTTTATTTATTTATTCATAAGAGACACACACACACACAGAGGCAGAGACACAGGCAGAGGGAGAGGCAGGCTCCATGCAGGGACCCCGGTGTGGGACTCGATCCCAGGTCTTCAGGATCATGGCCTGGGCTGAAGGCAGCACTAAACCACTGAGCCACCCGGGCTGCCCTGTTCCCTTTTTCTTAAAGTCTTCCTGTTCAAGCTTCCTTTCCTCTCTGTCCCACTATAAGTGGTGAGCGATTAGTCAGGCCTGGGAAAGAGATGTCCCAATATTGTAAACCTTCTGTGAACTCAGTTTTTCAGACCTTGATTATCCATCAAAGCTCCTCTCCCTGCCATGACTCAGCTCCCAAGAAGTAGCATCTCCTTATCCACTGGTGATGGAGGGCAACCCCAAGGTTCACTTTGTCAGAGTGACACGACATTGGGGGGGCTGGGGCCATGGGCCATAGGTGGGAGGGGATGCACCCTGACGAGTAGCAAAGCAGGGACAGCCGGTGGACAGGTGACAGGGGACACACGATCAGAATAGTGCAGGTCATCTGGGTGTGTGGCCTATCCCCGAATATGTCACCTGACTGAGAAGTTCCACAAAACAACATCCCAATTTTTTTTGGCTTGCTTTGCACAGAATGTCTTGGTTTCGTTTTGTTTTGTTTCTTCCTGAGAGGACACATAGACCTGAGCATCATTTCCAGACTCTAGTCTGGGTAGAGCCCGTACAGCCGATTACTCGGAACAGTGTGAGCAGAACACAAGGAGCGCGTCTTGTGATCTTTATCCATTGCTCACACTTCAATGCACCTGATCCTACCCACACGCTGCTCTTGTGTGCAGATAGCAAACCAAAGTTATTACCTTTCCATGATGCTTTCTTTGGAATATAAGAATATTCCTCAACAGACAAGGTAGGGTTTGGATGAAGTAGGAAGCATTGCACTATAAACGTCCGCTAGAATGGGCTTTTAAGGAAATGTATTTGAACGTTCAAAGATACTTGGTGGAGGAGCAACTGGGAGGCTTAGTTGGTTACATGTCTGTCTTTGGCCCAGTCATGATCCAGAGTCCTGGGATCGAACCCCTCGATGGGCTCCCTGCTCAGCGAGGGGTCTGCTTCTCTCTTTCTCTCCCTCTGCCCCTCCTTCTGCTCATGGTCTCTCTTTCTCTCTCTCAAATAAATAAGAAATATTATTTAAAAAAAAGATAATTGGTGGAGAGTTAATAAATGAGCAATAAGAGCATGTTTCCAAAGAAGGGCGTTAACCTTTCTTAGGCTGGATCACTTATATTTTATTTACATTTTTATCTCATTTCTTCCTTCCCCAAGTACCCATCTTAATACCTGCATGTAAGTAATCATTGATTGAACATCCCCTGTGCTCCTATTACTTGTCATGGGAGGATGGAGGGCCTGGCCCTGCCCTGCCCTCCCACTTTTCTGGGGCTCCTGCCATAAATAAGGAAATGAATGAGTGAATGAATGAATGACAAACCAACAGTATTAATTTCACAGCGTTGCCATAACAAAGTACCACAAAATGGGCGGCTTAACATAGAAATCTCTCTGGACATCTGTAGGCCGGGAATCTGAGGTCACACTGTGGTCAGGGCCCACTCCCTTCACTGGTGACCCCAGGGGAGCATCTTTCCTGGCCTGTCCCTAGCTCCTGCTGACAGCCCGTCATCTTGATATTTCTTGGCTTGTGTAGACATCACTCCAATCTCTGCATCCTTTATGTGGCTTTTCCCCCTATGTGTGCATCTGTGTCTCATTCTCTTTTCTCCGAAGAACACTGGATTAAGGCCACTTTCATCCTGCATGGGATTCAGTTACCACACAAACTCAGGGTATCAGCGTTTTACAGATATTTAGTGCCCGTTTTCTGTTGTAGTTATCAAAGAAAAATCCCTGAGTATTTGTCAATTTTTTATGACTCGTTGTAATAGTGTTTGGAGTATTATCCTTCTATTCATATTTTTGTTAAAATTCCCAGGGAATTCTTGTGAAATCTGGGGTAATGCTAAATATGAGAAAAGTACCAAATTCTAGTTAACGTATGTACACCAATACCTCCTGTCCTTTGCATGTTCAAAAGCACAGCTAGAGAGCGAAGTAGGTTTATTTTATTTTCTGCTTGTCCTCAGTGCTCGGCTGTCACGTTGGTATTCCTTCCTTACTCATTTATCTGCTCTCTCCTAGGCAGGTCCAGCCTTCATTTCTCCACATTTTCTGCTGCTTTCCAATCTTGATCACAGATATTCCTGCAATTGCTTTTTTCTTTTGATTCACACTTAACAATGAGTATTTGGGCCTTTTCTTTCTGTATTTCAGGTAGAATTGCTATGTCCTCTGTCTTAATTTATTCATTTTCATAGGCCATTTTCCTCAAAATTATAAGAAAAGATATATTCACAATAGAGAATAGGTAATCAAAAAGACAACATATGCCACCATTTTGCATATTTTAACTCAACTGATTGCGGTTCAACAAATTAATTTTTTACATGATAAGAATAGCAAGGAAGATTCCAAGTAATGTGAATATGGATAAAGTAAACTTTCTTTTCAAGCCTGCATTTTAATGCAGTTTGTGGAGTTTTACTGACTTGCAATATTTTTTAACCATCGCCTAGGTAAATCTCCAATAATATTTATTAGATGGGAATAATGTGTTTTGATAAAATTTGGGCAGGCCTGTCTTCAAATGATAGCAGTAATGTTTTAAAATTACATATGCTATAAACTAGTCTTAGTTCAACTGACTTGTGAATATTAAAATATAAAAGCTATTCATATTTCACTTTGGAAGGTCTTAAATTTCATAGATCAGTTCATCGCGGGCATGAATAGAGCTACTAACGTATGCATTTGTGCCTACGAGAGTTATTAGGATAGAATAAGTGACATTTCTCCATTATGTTTGTTAAATTTACATTTAAATCTATATTTAGCTGATAATTTTCTTAGAGTTTGTTTCTTCACATTTATGTTGTGGATAAGAATATTGGTTTTAAAAACAGGGTGAGGTTTCCCCTCCCAGACTCCACTTCTCTGATGTTCTCTGCTCTTCCTGACTGTCTATTCTCCAGGATCTCCATTCGGAAGCTTGAACCGATGGCACAGGACCCAGTAATGTCGTTCACATTCCTGCCCCCAGAGGCTCTGATCATTTTTCTCTTCTATTTTATCCCTAGACACTCAGAGGGTTGGCATATTTCCTTGAAGGGGATGAGTAGGATCAAGGTTGGTCTCATTATTACCAAAGTCATTGTTAAAAGTTAAGTCAGTATTTAATGCCTGACATTTGCATTTCTAGGTCTTTGCCCCTGTATATGGATGAGACACGGCTGTAGCTGCATATAAAACTATCCTGAGGTGCCATTTAGTGCCTCCACCTTAGTTCAGTAAACATAATCTTTGTGATACAGTGAATTCTGTTTATATTAATATTTAAGAGGATAATCAGTGATGTTGGAAGGTATTTGTATCGGGTAGTAACACCTGAGTAGGCTAACAACTGTGCTTCGGAGAGTAGTTAGCGGTGAACACATACACACACACACTCTCTCTCTCTCAGGAGTTCTAGGTTAGCAATTATTTGTTAAGGCATTTTAAACTCTTCTTATCCATAATACTTTTGTATGTCAAATACAGATATATACTTATTGAGCCATGAAATATTGTTGCCCTTAAAAAAATCTATAATCTTTTTAGGGTACCAAACTAGCTTCTTTCTTAATATGGATGGTTCAGTGTGGTTCTATAAGCAAATGTATTAACCTCAGGACTAAATATTTGATATTAATCTATTTTTCTTTTAGCCTTTATCCTGACACAACTTTGATCTTCAGATAGGAGTTGTGTGTTGAGCCCTAACTAGACCAAAATCAATTTTTAATAAGAATCCTTACTGTCTGTGACAGTTTCCTCTATCTAATTGATAGCATAGGCCTGTGTTATATGAAAAATGTATTTTTCAAGCATGTTCTCAATAACAAAGCATGCGTTAGTGCCAGGAATTGGACCAAATCACCGCGTACTCTGAATAAAGATTAACAATTCTATGGAGAAAGGGTTTTGGGTGTACCTGAATGGCGCATGTAGTCTCTGGGATTTTTTGTGAGTCTACCTATGGTATCTCATTCTCAAAATCTTGTTACCTTTCAACTATCGTTTGCTTTTGGTTAAAGATAATTCCAAATGCAATACAGCACTTAGTGGGTATAATTAAATGAAAATATTTAATTATTCTACTAAAAATGGTTTAGTTTTTTTTTTCCTTTATGAAAATAAAATTAGAAGCAAGCTGTAGGATGGTCAATATTACAATTATCAGAATCAGTTAAAAAAAGAAAGGACTCCTTCCTGTTGCAATATATACCTACAAGCCCACATTCTGCACAGGTCAACCTTCGATGATGTTACCTGCCAATTATATCTCAATAGAAAAGCATGTCAACTTGGTATATCCCGAGGCTTCTCAGCTTATTTTTACTTGTGCTGTAAAATAAGACTTGAACTCACCTTTCCATAGTTGTCTCTTCTAGAATGTCATATAGTACGTAGTGGCTTCTTTGACTCAGCAAAATGCATTTAAGGCCCTTGCCTGTCTCTCTGTGGTGTAAGAGCTCATTTCTTGTTTTAGCCACGTAGTATTCCACTATAGGCATGTACCACGGTTTGTTCATCCCGTCGCCTACTAAAGGACATCTTGATGGCTCACAGGTCTTGGCAATCATGGATGAAGCATGCTATAAATATTTTTGTTCAGATTTTATGCGAACATAAGTTTTTAACTGATTTGGGTAAATATATAGGCATGCAGTCGCTGGATTATAGAGTGTAATTATGTTTCCCTTTGTAAGGAACTGCCAAGTGGTCTTCCAAAGCGACTACATGATTTTATGTTCCAACCATCCATGCGTGAGTGTGCCTGTGGCTGCACATCCTCATCGGCATTTTGTGCTCTGACCAATCCAGATTTTCACCATGCTACTGGAGAGAGCCGCGTCTCATTCCCTAATCACTTGGGAGGTGGAGGGTCCTTTGTATGCTTATTTGCCATCTGTGTATCTTCCTTGGTGAGGTGTCAGTGAAGGTCTTCTTTCTACTCTTTGTTAAAGACAATTTTGCTCCAGAAAAGCATTTTCTGGGAGACAAACCATGAACCGTTTAAGAGAGGAAATTGCCAAGACAGCTCACAGGACATCATCTGTAGTTATCTGGTGTATCCTTCACTGATACTTTTGCTGGTCTTATCACGGGGAGGACACATGAGAAATTCTCTTATACATTAGAAAGTGACAGTTGTAAAAAGTGTTGCTGAGAAAAGCCAGGGCAGGTGCATCTAGACTTGTCCCCTTCCAGATAAGGCTGCACTCCTTGACACATCAGGTGTGGCCTCTCAGAATCCTCCCCTGACAGCCTCTTCAGACTCATTTCTAACTACCTGCTCCCCAGCCACCTCGGTGTCCCTGTGTGGAGTTGCAGCAGGTGCCTGCACACCTAGCATCAGTGAGCATCACTGCTCCCCAAGCCTGCAACCTGGCAGCGGCAATGCATGAACCAGCTCTGGAGTTTCTTCCTTGGGGAATATTCCTTAGCCACATCTGTGATAAGTTATGGTCATGACCACCACTCATGTCTATTAACTGATTTGCTACAACATTACAAAGGAAGGCATAATGTTTTTTTCCAATTCCACCTCAGAGGAAATGGTGTCTTGGGGAATTGAATTAATATTTCCAGCATTAGTCAGTTAGTTAGTGACACAGTCAGGGCTCCATCCCCAGGAGTCCTGGCTCCAGAGGCTCCGTTCTCCTCTGCAAAGCCACATCCCCTCTGAAGTGGGGTTTCTCCTGTTTGCCTGTTTGTTATATCCATAGCAATGAGTGCATGTGTCAAATAGGCATTGTTCCCACTTGAGTCAAATCACTATTTGTTTCCTTCCATTATCTGTGATCTCCTTTAAAAGAAGAATTAATGGGCAGAGTTATGCATCTCATATCCTCATCATCTAGTACACAGAACATCTAGTTCATAGAACATAGCAGGTGTTTAAAAATGTGATTGAGGACTACGTCATCTAAAATTATTAAAGAGAATTACTAGTTTGCAATACAAAAAGATAGAGTTAAAAATTTAAACCAGTAAAATTTGGGGCTGATTTGCAACACACATTTTATTCCTTAGAAACTAAGCTGGAGAACAGAAAGGAATGACACGATGTTCATGAAGATAATGGCACCATGGGATTGCCGTGGGAAGAAGGGCTTTGGGAATTTGAGGCAAAGGCAGTCTGCATTAATTTAGTGTTACTACTTAACAACTGGCCCCTAACATAGAGGTTTAAAGTTACTCACATTCTGATGGGTCAGGAATCTGGGCACAGCTTAGCCCACTGCCTCCCAAGGGTGCAGTCAAGGTATTGGTTGGGCTGTGGTCTCAAGTGAGGCTCGACTAAGGAAGGGTCAACTTTTATTGGCAGAATTAAGTTCCTTTTCATCATAGGGCATCATGGGCTTGTTGTTGTTGGCTATCAGCCCTACAGTCCTGGCTGCCTGGGGCTCACAGCATAGGCAGCCCACAATATGGCACCTTGCTTGTCCAAAGCCAACAAGGGCATGTGGCAGTGAGGGGGCTGCAATCTTTGTGCACAGTGAAGGTAAGTACACACATCCCACCATCGTGCCTGTGCTCTATTGATTTGGTGCAAGTCACAAGTCATACTCATGCCCACAGTAAAGAGAAGGGCACAGATCTCAGGAGGTGGGGCCAGAAAGAGCGATGCCTGAATAGTCTGTCCACCATACAATTATTGGGAATAATATTCAAGAAAATTGGCCCAACATCCTCTCCCTTGTTAGGGTATATGATGTTCTTGTCTGATGATTTTTCAGCAAATGAAAGTGTTGAGCATCATTTTGGAGAATGATAAAGCTTTCTGATGGAGATGAATGCCAAATAGACACAGGTGTATTTAAGCAAACACCAAAAAAACCTAACAAAATACTCAAATTTTTTCTTATAAGTTCAATTTTTAGACTATTTTTCCAGGCCTCCTGCAGCTACATTCTTGTTCTTCTGAACATAAGGGCTCCTTCAGTAGAAAAAAAATGTTAGAGCATTTAATTAAGTCATGATTGAAGGCATATAAGTTCCATATGGTTCCATATGAATTATTTGTATTATTTTATTATAGGGTAAAGGATGTGGGATTCCATTGCAGAAAGGGAGTTGTAGAGAGAAAAGATGTGATCATAATATGTCCTTGCTGAGCATGCAAGAGGCCTACTATCGGTGATTTCTGAGGTCCTATTTTATTTTATTCTTTTTTCCCTTCAGCTTCATTGAAATATACTTGACACGCAAAAATCATATTTACTTGAGGTGTACAATGTGATATTTTGGTGTGTGTATACATTGCAAAATGATTTCCGAATCAAGTTAATTAACACATCTATCACACTACACTGTCATTTGTTTTTATTTATTTATTTTTGTGGTGGGATCATCTTGGATCAACTCTCTTAGCAAATTTTGAGTACATGATATGTATTATTAATCGTTGTTGCCGTCCTCTATATGAGATCTACAGCACTTACTCATCACGGAAATGTCTACCTGGTGGCCAACACCTTCCCATTTCCTCCACCTTCAGGTCCCTGGAAACTTCCTTTACAGCTTCTACTTCCTTAGGTTGACTATTTCAGATTCCACCTGTCGGGGTGAGGGGGTGAGGGTCACACAGTGTGAGTCCTTGTGTGTCTGCTTTATTTCATTTAGCATAATGGTGTCCAGGTTCATCCAAGCTGTCACAAATGGCAAGAGCCTTAGACATCAACCCTTTACATCTGAATGTGACTCTTTGGCTTTTATTTTTAGAGGATAAAGGAGCTATTTCGCTACAGGATGGCATGTGTTACTGCATAGTAATAAAAAGTATCACATTTGCAGATATATTGTCTGGGTTCAAAATCTGGCTTCGCCCTGTATTTTTTGTGTGTGTGAATTTGGACACGTTGCCTAACATCGACCTTGTGTAAACTTGGGACAATACTACCCTCCATAGGATTATTGTGAAGATTGAAGAAATGTCTGTATATAAAGTGTTTGGACAGTACTTACCCTATCTTAAGCACTACACAAATATTAATTAATTTTATGGTCGTGTTAAGTAAATGTCTTCAACAAGGCACTACAACCCATAGGGCCTCCTATTTTTTATGTTGGTTTCCTTCCATTTAGATCTTCCCAACATTAAGGCTCTGATTTTACACATAAATGGAAATAAAGGTATGCTTAGCCTTGCTATCGCTGTCTTGCATAAGTTAATTAATTTTTAGTAAGTACATTGAGGACATGAATCTTTTTAGATAATTAAGGCAGATAGACCAACCCTAGTTATTTTTATAGTCTCTGAACAGGTACTTTAGGAACATTTCAAAATTGATTTAATTATCAAAAAATCCATTTTAAAACAAAATCAGGATTTTTGCCTTATTTTTACTTTAATTTGGAAACACTCATCTCTATTGCACATTGTTAAAATAGTTCCTTATATGATCTTCCTTGAGGCTAAATTACAAAACAAAAGAGTCTCCAACTTAATTTGAAAAGGGAATACTTGAAAATTCCCTTTCTTAGTATCTTCTGTGGCCTCGACACCTCCACCCAGAAGCGATTGAAAGTGAAGTCAGGGGTGCTGTCGGCTGCGGGTACCTCTTTATGAGAAACTGTTAGGGCTCTGCCTCCCAGACAAGCTTTAATTGAATTATAATTCCCTCTTCTCCTGTTTGGTCTTAAATGCCTTGTTGTAAACTTGAGGTGTAATTAATAACAATAAGCAGCTGAAACTTTCGCTTACATCTTTTCATTAGAGCGGAGGAAGTTTTCGGGATCATCTATCACTTTGGTTCCTTGTATCCAGGGATTGCTTTCTTGCACAAGTGGCGTTTTCCTTGCACTTCTTGCTTTATATTTCATTTTTCTTAATTTCACAGAGTCTACGCTGCAGGCTCCTAGTCTCTATTTACTTCACAAAGTTTAGATCACCGAGTTGTATTTATACTAATAAAGTCCTACAAGGAGTGACTGTTTATATATGTATTGGGAAGTTTTTATTATGCTTCCTTCAAAACAGATTTTAATAGCAAATACCTGTAGGATCATAATTCTTTTTAAAAATCTAAACCAATATGAAAGAAGAAAACTTTGAAAATATAAGATAGGACATAATTATACCATGATAGAATATATCCATATATACACTATTTTTATATATATAATATATATATAAATATATAATATAATATATATATTATATATAATGTAATATATAAATATAAATATATATATATATAAAATGACTCCTGAAATAAAAATGAGAAGGGACTATACACACCTGTGACACACCCAACAAAATCATAACAAGTGACGAATCTTTTTTAATTGAAAAAAAAAATCCCCATGTGTCCATTTGTTTGTGTACAAATCTGTGTATGAGAGGGAACTTTAATTTTAATACATACTATTATTTCTCAGCCAAATCTGGTTTGTGAGAAACAAGTAATTGCCATCTCATGTGAAGAATTTATTTTTACTTTATTTTATTTATTTTTTTCATGTGAAATAATTCAGAAGCAGATCTTCTAATGTCTGTCATTTCCAGGATGATTAATTTTGTAGCTATTAAAAAAAAAAAAGAAGAAAAGAAAACACACACAACCTGGATAAAAGTTACCGCCAGGCAGGAAGTCAATTTCTTACTGTCTGGTCAAAGAGGAACGTCACTGTGATGAGGGTTTTGGCATGTATGTCTGTCTTTTGCCCCATTTCAGAATTCGTTTTTTTCTTTTATGACCAACAGATGTGTGATTCTGTGTACATGTATATATGTACTCATCCCTCCGGCATTTGGAAAGATTAAGCCATTGAACTTCTCAGGATTGGGATTGTGTCATATTTTTTTTTAATTACTAATTATCACACTGATTTTCATCCACCCAATTACTCTGGGCTGTACTGTAACATAGAAGGTCAATCCCCACAGTACAAAACATGAAGAATTTTCCAGTTTAACCAATCAAGGAGAGGAAAGACAAGAAAAAACTTGTAAAACTATTAGAGTCTATTAACTGGCCATTGATGTTAAGATGAGGACTTGAACCAGGATTTGAGCCCAGCCAGGAAGCATGTCTGTAGTAGCGTGCTAATCTTCCCTAGTGTTGTGTCTTTGAGGGGAAGTCAATGGATCAGTCCCCATAGACAGGGCAGCTATTTCATTTGCTGCAAACTCACATGAGAAATGAAAATAAGGACAGATTGAGAAATTTGGTTGGAAAAAAAATATATCAACTGGAGTCAATCCAGTTAATTTCTAAATCTTGGTGGCTTCTCAGACTGTGAAGAGACAGTCTTTGCAGATTTAAGTGCAGTCACCGGCAGTTCAGAGGGCTCTGGGAATTCCTATGGGATGGCCAGCATCTGAGTTGTAAGAGCAATTAGGGACACTCTCTCTTCTACAGAAGAAATCTAAAGGAAAATCTGCATCTAAAACCTATCTGGAAAAAAAAAATCTCCACGTAGACCATCTCTCTATCAAAATGAGTAGAAAAAGGGGAAAAACCACCTTGTACAATATGAGGATGCTGGGCTCTCTGGCTCACCTAGAGCTGCATGAGCAAGCTCTTGTATCACCCTCCCCTCTACTGCCCATCAGAGTGGCTGGCCCATCATCACTCGCAGTTGGGGACGAACGAGCAGGAAATCAATCATTTATTCAGTATTACTCTGAAGGTAGGATGTTGTGAGAAGGACTTTAAGAATTTGCTTAGAAACCCTTTATTCTGTTTTATGCTTCCTCCAAATCATCCCTGTGCAAAAATAAAGAATGAAAACCCCACATACTCCTCATCTTTTCTGGACCAATTCATTTAGTGATATGCAGACTATTCTATAAGTAATGTTTGGTATATTATTATAAGTAACTATCAACCTTTCTCTGATTTTGCTTTTTCTTACCCAATATTAAAAATGTTTCAATTCCATAGAATTTAGACAGAAAGCTTAACAGGACAGAGGAAACCAAACCAAACCAGAACAAACCAATACAAACAAACAAAAAAAACCCACTTTTTTAATAGAAAAGTTTTTCCACAGAATTATGGAGAAATAACTATAGAAAAAGCAACAGTTCTTTCAAGTTACCTCAGCCACAGTCTGACCTCTCTGGGTGTAAGTGAAAGCCCTCTGCAAATCCTTCAGGGCTCCCCTGATTGCACTGTCTTAACAGAAACCCATTGATTTCCAGAGCGTATTTCCAGCTCTTGCTCATCCTTGCCTGATTCTGGTTGTCATGGAGAAAGAGAGAGAAAGGACATCCCTTGACGGACATGGGAAACGCACAGTGTAGCCCAATGACTTGAGCTTGAGTGTATCCTGGGGCAAGGATGAGCAAGAGCTGGAAATACGCATCCCTTGTAAACTGTAGAACATTTAATGAGAGACAGAACAACAACAATAAACAACCCAAAACACAGTTAATTAAGTTATGATTCTTTATTTGAATAAGCAGATCATGTCAGTTTACTTTCTGTTTGTTCACATTATTCTAACATGCCCAGACAATATTTTTGACATTTTTCTGAAGTTTCTGGAAATGCTCACAAACCACACAATGATATTATTGTAAAATTAAATGACAGAGCAGTTATCCGTTATTAATTTTTTTCAAGATTATCTCCTGGAACTTTTTGAACCTTTCTCTCTCTTTCTCCATGACAACCAGAATCAGCTTATTTTCATGTAAAATGTATTAAATGTGTCCCTCAGCTCATTAATCATGTTTCTTTGTTTTAAATTAGTCTTCACCTATGCTTCTCTTGAAAATGCATCAACACGTTGATTTCAATACTCATGAAAGAAAAACACCATCAGTTTTGCTAAAATTTATACATATATTTTTTATGATCATATTTTCTTGCCTTGGCATTTTATTGACTAGAACTGTGTTATAGTAAAGAATAAACATTTTTAAATAACAATTAATTGTATCTTTACATGTGTGCTTTAGAAACTAAAACAATGTTAATTGGAATAATGCATTTACTGGGAAAATATTTTCCTACTTAACTCAGTTACTAGTTTTGCTATTGTGCCTGGCTAGCTCAGTTGGTAGAGCATGACACTCTTAAGTATTATTTTTGCTATAATTTATTATGCTGCTATAAATTTATATTATTACACTATATAATAAATTATTTTGGCATTAAAATTTGCTAAAGGGGCACCTGGGTGGCTCAGTGGTTGAGCATCTGCCTTCGGCTCAGGATGTGATCTTGGGGTCCTGGGCTCGAGTCCCATAACATCAGCCTCCCTGCAGGGAGCCTGCTTGTCCCTCTGCCTGAGTCTTTGCCTCTCCTTTGTGTCTCTCATTAATAAATAAATACGCAAATATTTATTTATTTATTTAAATTATTTAAATTTAAATTATTTATTTAAATTTTCTTTTATCAAGGGGTGGTAGAAAGGGAGGTGGGCGGGGGTGGGGTGACTGGGTGATGGGCACTGAGGGGGACACTTGATGGGATGAGCACTGGGTGTTATTCTATATGTTGGCAAATTGGACACCATTAAAAAATAAATCAAATTTTCTTTTAAAAAATTTGCTAAAAACATATTATTTGGAAAATGTCATGAACATGCTTGATACTGTCACCCACATGATAAAAGTTTAGACATAGAGGTGGTAGATTTAGACTGTTGCTAGCCTTACATCAAACTATCACTGTGCATAGTAACAAAGCTCTGCCCGTGATCTTTCAAGACAACTTGTGAATCTCTCGAAAAACCTATACTCATAAAAGTAGTATTGCATAGTGACTAGGAGTATAGATTTTAGAACCTACAGCGATTTGCCAATTCCAAGCCATGTACCACACCGAGCGAATTATTCTTTTCACGGTGTAATTTCCTCACTTCTAAACTGGGGGTAATAAGGATTGTTAAAAGTTAAGTGTGATAATCTGGGCGGGTGTTTAGAACAGTGCCTGGCACAACGTGGGCACAGTATTTAGTGTATAGGTAGTTAAATGAGAAGAGATAGTCTACTATAGGGAAAGCCAAATAGATCTAATGGTTGAATTGCAACCTTTACAAGCCCTGTGGTCATTGATACATCTTTCCCTTTCTCACTTGTTAAAGCTTATTTGTAAGTATCAGATGAAATAACACATGAAAAGTTTTAGCATAGTACTTTACCAGATAATAATAATAAAAAAAAAAGCTAATTCTTCTCTTTCTCCAAACGAGCTAATGGTTAAGATATTTGATCAAAGCTAAGATGTCATCTGACCAAAAACACATCATTATTTTATCTCTATCTGGAAAGGAAAAATATTGATAATTAAATGATGGCCCCATGTTTTCTTATCATTGAGATTTTTCATTTCTATGTATTGAAATTAGGTTAATGAAGCCATAGACTTTCATGCATTATTCTTGATCCCCATAAAAACAAAAAAACGTAAGTGTCAATCCCACTAGGCTGGCACAAATGGAGAAATGTGCATGGACACACGCAAATGTAAATTTGGAATTTGTTGTTTTTGAACCCCCTAACTCTACTCCTAAGAAACTGGGAATAGATAATAGATAATAGAAACTGGGATAATCTGAATTGATACTTGTACTGAAGCTTATGTGTGTTATGCTTATGTTATGAAGCTTATGTGTTTCTGATGCTTCTAGAAGCCCATTATAACATTATAAATAAGGGTTAAGTGGAAATAGCATTTTCTTATTTAGGAGATATAAATGTGTACATATATATAGTCTTTTTGGGCTGCTTTAACAGAATCACATAAACTCAGTGGCTTATAAACAACAGAAATTTATTTTTCACATTTATGGAGGCTGGAAAGTCCAGGATCAAGGTGTCCACAGGTTTGGTGCCTTCTGATGGTTTCCTGGTTCATGGATGATGTCTTCTGGCTGTGTCCTCCCATGGTTGAGGGTGAGGAACTCTATGGGGTCACCATTACAATGGCATTAATCCCATCATGACCTCATCCTCATCCCAAAGACCCACTTCCTAACACTATCACTTCCTGGGTTAGGTTTCAGCACGTGAACTTTGGAGGACTACACAATTCATCTATAGCAAGTATCCATGTGTGGGGGGGTGGTGGGGGGCAGGGTGTAGTCATTACTTGGAGTAAGAGAGAAAGAAAAAACAATGTGTTTTATTCTAAAGGTTTTTACAAATCAATGCAAGAAAAAAATCACCTGAAAATCCAGTTGATTTATTACTTACTTTTTTTTTTTAAGATTTTATTTCTTTATTCATAAGAGACACAGAGAAAGGCAGAGACACAGGCAGAGGGAGAAGCAGGCTCCCATTAGGGAGCTCTAAGTGGGACTTGATCCCAGGACCCCGGGGTCATGTCCTGAGTTGAAAGCAGATGCTCAACCCCGGAGCCACCCAGGTGTCCCAAAAATCTAGTTATAAATGCAGAATTCTGGGTCCAGTCCTAAGAAGACCCTGACCCAGAGACAGGGGTTAGCCCCCAAAATCTAGACATGAATCAAGTGGTCTCAGTTGTAGTGACAAGAGTGAGAGAGAACCCAAGAGTTTCAATCAGCCCCAAGAACCCCTGTTTACTGGTGTTTGGTTGGTAGGCTATTCCCTTAACACCTAATGCAGTATATTTTGAAATCTCAAAAAAATATGGATTCTGTGCCAGGTTGTCCCTCCAAAATGGGTACAAAGCTGTAAAAGGACCCCACAGGCAGGTAGCATGTGCAGGTGTGTTTGGGAGAAGCACACGTATTTGTCTATGGGGAAGTCCGGGTTTTACAGCCCAAAGCTCCCCCACTGCAAGCTGTGGCCAAGCTTCCATCCGCAGCATCAGGCAAAGTGGAGGAGACAAGGCTTTCGCCAAGGCCCAGTGCCTAGATGTCGAATAAATCTACAAGAGGCCTCCGTTTCCTTATCGGAGTGAAGGTTACGCTCGCAATATACTTGAAATAAGGATGTCGGAGTGCTTTACCAACTTCAATTAAGACTCAGATATTCTGGGGAGGAAAGTCATTTTCCCAGAGAACATCTGAAGCAGTCTCTCTGAGGGGCAGGAACAAAGAGGTTAAGTGATCTGTGCAGATTCCTTCTGGGGGTTAGGGTGAGCCTGCCCTAGACCCAGCAGTCTTGCTTTCTCTTCCTGCGTCATTTCCCCCTTGCATCTTGGATGAGACAACCATGTACTTTCCCGGTATCAGGTGAGTGGGAGTAAATGTAGATTCGCAGTGAAATTTCACCTATCCATGACCCCGGGGTCCTGGGATCGAGTCCTGCATCGGGCTCCCTGCATGGAGCCTGCTTCTCCCTCTGCCTGTGTCTCTGCCTCTCTCTCATGAATGAATAAATAAAATCTTAAAAAAAAAAAGAAAAAAATAAATTTCTCCCATCGCAGCCCCCTCTCCACTGTCCACGTGTGTCCCTTTCCCTTCTCCACCTGAAGTGAGGGAACTGTCCTCAGGTACAAAGCGTGTGGCGCCCGGGCTTCTGTAACGTCAGGCTTCTCCACTCCGCAGGCGCCTTCACTCCTCCAGCTCTCTCCGAAAGGTACTTGGGAGAAATCCTAGATGTTTGTCATCACTTATCTTTGTGTTTCCTTTACTGTTGCTATTCCTGAGATGCTCTGCTACGACTACTTACGGATTTGGTTCCTGTTTCCTGAATTGGAGGCGTTGTATGGCCATGATAGGGCCTTTCTCTTCATATAGTGAGATTAGGAGCAACATCGCAGACTCCAACTTGAGACATATCCTGAAACAAATATTGCTCATGACTCACATTTCCTAGAGAAATGATCTATTCATATAACAGAGGTGAGCTGTCACTTTTAAGGGAAGAGAGGGCCAGGCCCCCGAAGGTGGTTCGTCGGGAGGCATCCAAGGCCCTGACTGAGTCTCCCTCTGCTACGAGGTGGGAGCCCAGACCAGTGAGCATCTCCTGGAGGATCAGCAGCCCGTCCTCTTTCAACGGGTCTGATGCTGCCAAATTCACGAGACCATTTGGCTTAAATGCATCTGAGAATTTATGTGAAAAATTTATGTGAAAATTCTACATAGGTATTTGAAGCTTTGTAGATACATGGGGCGGGCGGGGGGCCGAGGGACAAGCACTTTTTAAAAGATCTGACATTAGTTGCAATTTCTCCACAGAAGATTCTTAAAAGCATTTATATTAAAGAGAAAGAGAATCTTTTACCAGCTGGGATGTAAATAGTTGTCATATTTGAATTTGGTTTGAAAAGCAGAGATTGCAATTTTTAGGAAAAAAAAGATATGCTCTTAATACTGTGGAAGCCAAACATATAGTGAGTAAGAAGGGAAGGGATGTAGAAGGTTTGGGGACTCCATTACTGTCTTTCTCATTTTGATGCAAAGTTGCACGGATTACACCAGTTTGCGTCTTGGGTTTTGTTGTGTTTTTTGAAAGGGTTCCCTGCCGAGTTACTACAGTGAAGGCGGCAAACGCCACAGCTCCTTGGTCCTGCGACTGGACTGGGGAGCAAAGTGCAGTGGTTTAATTGCAGCAGACTTGGTTTTTTTGTTTGTTTGTTTGTTTTTCTTTTTCGTTTTTTTTGTTTTGTTTTGTTTTGTTTTTGTTGTTTGTTTGTTTACCAAAAACAAAACAAACAGAAGCAAGCAGATCCTCGATTTATTAAT
The DNA here is from genome assembly GCF_048418805.1 of Vulpes vulpes. Classification (NCBI taxonomy): domain Eukaryota; kingdom Metazoa; phylum Chordata; class Mammalia; order Carnivora; family Canidae; genus Vulpes; species Vulpes vulpes. The sequence goes on from NC_132786.1 coordinate 62,756,500, forward strand.
GAGGCAATATGCTGGTAATGCTAATCTAGAATCCCAAGGGCTCTGAACTCACTTCAGGGTGGTGGCTGCATTGTCACCGTATTACCTAATAAACCCCCGAAGCCTCTATGTTACAGAATTCTGCATTTTCTAAATGATTTTACCGTATCCTTCTTATTTCTTTAAATATTTCAAATATCTCAAACCCAGATCACATCCGTTGAGTGTCTGTCATCGTCTTCGTGTGTGGCGAGCACAGGCTCTGGCCGGCATCCCGAGGACGCTGCTGTGCCATGCCCCTCTGTGCCTGATGAGGACGCAGGGGTCGAGGGAAGGTGACCCATCACTTGCTGTCCCAGAGTTTCCACCTGCGGCAACCGAAGGGAGTTTCCATCCTCCCTGTCAAGTGTGGCCGTGTTTTCCAAAGTCGGCATGCGATTCCGAAGTGTACAACGGAAATTCAGGTTATTGTCCGAAAGCCCATTGAGATGTTTTCAATGACGTGAAGCATTTGTGAAGAGGCACACCGTCGGGGCCTTGCCATCAGCTGAGCGAAGGGGAGGGTGCCCTTTATAGCGGGGCAGCTTGGCAGGCGAGCTGCACCTCAACACCCCTGACGGCCACGTAACAGTCACCCTGTTAGGAAGTGAAGCTTATGCCTCGTTGATGATGCTATTAGCAGTCATCGGTATTGGTAAATAAAGCAGAAGGCAGCCCATTGAGTCTTCTCTTTGCTTTATTCAAATGACATCTTTAGTTTTTTTTTTTTTTAATTTTTTATTTATTTATTTATGATAGTCACAGAGAGAGAGAGAGAGAGGCAGAGACACAGGCGGAGGAAGAAGCAGGCTCCATGCACCGGGAGCCCGATGTGGGATTCGATCCCGGGTCTCCAGGATCGCGCCCTGGGCCAAAGGCAGGCGCCAAACCGCTGAGCCACCCAGGGATCCCCATCTTTAGGTTTTTTGAAAGGGGAGTTTCTAATGCAGAAAATAATTGGTTCCGTTTTTCATCAAAAGGATTTTGTAACTTACTGATGTACATTATTTATATACCTTCATAGTGAGGTTCGATATTTTGTACTTACGTTTCAAATCTCCGTATTTCTCACGACTTAGTAGATGTCAACATTAATTATACTGTCGCTGGCACTTTGTGGTGACTTGAGTCGGTTTTTCATTATTTTTAACTTTAGAAGTAATCAGGAAACAAGCTTTTCTAAAGAAGTGTCTTGGTGTTAAAATTAAGTGAATCATGTGGCGAGTGAAAGAATATAAAGAAAGAAAATGAAGAAAAAGGAAGGGAATCGCTCACCTGTGCTGCTAGCTGATAGGTACCAGGCTCCTGAATATGAGCATGGAGGGTACGGACTGAATGGTGGTAGGATTCAGAGTTCACATTTTTTTTTTAAGATTTTATTTATTTATTCATGAGACACAGAGAGCGAGGCAGAGACACAGGCAGAGGGAGAAGCAGGCTCCAGGCCGGGAGCCCGATGCGGGACTCGATCCCAGGACCCCGGGATCACACCCTGAGCCGAAGGCAGTCGCTCAACTGCTGCCTCAGAGTTCATATTCTTAACGGTTTTGTATGCGGTGAATGAAAGACATGACCCAATATTCATTGAACACCAATCGTGTGCCAGGCACAGTTTGGCAGGTGGTTTATCCTCTGTCATGGATGGAGGGTGTGAGGTTTACAGATTTTGTGACTCAACTACTAACCGAGGAAGCCAACTTTCAGAATCCAGGCTTCTGTCTTTGGTTCTCTGTCACTGCCCAGGTCCTCTAACACGTCTCCAGGAAGGAGCAGAAACCCTGAAGCCGGGCAGGGCCACTCGCACTGAGGGGGCAGAGGACTAGGATGGGCTCTGGCTCAGGGGTCTGCGAACGGCAAAGCTTGTAGCCAGGCTGGCCTGGCCAGAGACCCCTGCCCTTCCCTGCTCTGAGGTCTACTCTCCTGCTTTTCGCTCTGCAGGGGTTAAGCTCCAGAAACTTCCTCCACCACCACTGCCACCCATGGGCTCACAAGGCCCTGCAAACTCTGGCAACTTCTTTAGGGCCAAATTGAGACCAAGTGGTGCTTTTCCTCTGAAACACATGTTGTCCCTTTTGCCACTTTGTAGGTTTGATGGAGTATACTGTGTTCATAAGAATCTCCTGGGTGGTGCAGTCAGTTATGCATCCGACTCTTGGTTTCTGCACAGATCATGATCTCAGGGCTGTGGGATCAAGTCTCATGTCGGCTTCACACTCAGCTCTCTCAAATAAGCAATTCTTAAAAAAAAAAAAAAAGCGGGGGGGGAAGCATATATTCTGATAAGAAATATGTAAAACGTATTGTAAATAGAATAAAAAAATAAAAGAATTGCTCTCACAAGCCTTTATTATACAGCATGGAGTTAGGGCATTGGGATGAAGCACTTTATTATATACGCATATATGTAAGCATATGTATAAGTTACATATAATGTGTATTGAGATTATTCACATAATATAGCTGTAAACATAGGGCAATGGATATGGATGTAGAAAAATAGATATTGCTATGGTCTGAATGTATTTCCCTAAAAAATTCATGGTAAAACTCGAACCCCCAGGATAATGGTACTAGCAGGTGGAGGCCTTGGGAGGTCTTCGGATCATGAGGGCAGAGCCCAGCTGCCTGGGACTAGCGTCTTATAAGGGGACTGCAGGGAGCTGGCTCTCCCCACTTCCCCGGGGGGCCACTGAGCCAGCGAGGAGGAGGGCTCTCCCCAGACGTCAGATTGTTTGGCACTTTGACCTCGGACTTCCTTCTCCAAATCTGTGTTGTCTGTAAGCCCCAAGGGCTGTGGTATCCCTGTTGCAGCAGCAAGAAGAGACTGAGACAGGTGCAGACGAGGTCATGGGCCGGGGCGGGGGCAGGTATAGTGCAGCCTTGGCTACCACAGCCGAGGCAAGCTGCACGCAATACAAACCCAGGCTTGCTCACCGGCCGGACAGAGAGAGAACGGACCGGGGAACCATGGACAAGGCCCTCTCTTAGGGTTTTCTCTGGAAGGAGCAGGTGAGGCGGGACCAGTAGGCCTGGGCTCAGCGAGCTGCATGTGAACGAGGTGATCCCCGGAAAGCTGCACTCAATGGGGCCGTGAGAGTGCCCAGCTCCGCGCTACCCCGGGGTTGCAGACGGCGCTGTGTGAGTCACACTAACCTTAGACGTGCCCAACAGGCCTTCCAGTGGGTGTTAAAGCTTCAATTAAAAAAAATATAAAAATAAAAATAAAATAAAGCATCAGTTCAACAATCATCAAACCAAAAGTGTGATGAGTACAAGAATGGCTTTATCTTGACCCTGTGTTGTCACACGAAATCGTTTCCTCCAAAGTGTTTGGCTAAGGAAGCATAATTCAAGACGTGATAACCAAATATGGCATTTTACCGTCCTTGGTCCAGAGACACAGGAAGGAGCGGGCTCGTGCTTACAGCAGTAGGTATTTTGTCCTAGTCTATCCAGGCTCCTGGCACCTGCTACCCTAGGCCGGTTGGCTGATAATCAACAGGCGTGTGTTTCTCATGGTTCTGGAGGCTGGAAAGATCAAGGCCCCAGCAGATTCGGTGTGTGGTGTGGACCTGCTCCCTGGTTCCGGGAGGGTGGTGTTGCCACCATGTCCGCACGTGGTGGGAGGGGTTAGGGAGCTCCATGATGTCTCTATTACAGGGGCTCAGGATCCCATTCCTGTCGGCTCCTCCTGATTACCTGATCATCTCCCAGGGGCCTCACCTCCTAATGGCATCACCTTGGGGGGTGACGAGTCAACAGACAGATTTGGGAGGACACGGACGTTGGAACCTTGGTGATATCCATTTCATTTCAATTAAACGATACAGTTCATTGGTCCCTTGAAACAAGTGTTTGGCTAAAAAAGCGTAATTCAAGACATAATAACCAAATAGGTAGGTCCCTCCTACAACGCCCCACATAAAACATGGAACCCCCGTGAATAAGAATTTTGGGCACGGGTGGTTTGACCGATGTGTAGTTAGCTGCGGGCCGCATGGCTCTCCCCTTCGGAGACATGCCTGTATGCCTCTCTAGGAGCCCAGGGACCTGCTTCCCGACCTGCCCCCGTCTCTTCCTGAGGACAGAAATCACTTCAAATAGGAACTTCGCATGCTGCAATTTCTAATGAGTGTCACTGACCCCGTCACAGAAATTCCAGGTCATTCAGACAATGCCGTGTTTTAATTATAGTTGTTGATTTTAAGTATTCAAAAAATATCTGCTGTGATATTAACACGACGTGATACCCGTTAAAGTGACCCCCAGCTGGAGAGTGAGTAGTTAGAGCGGTAAAAATGGATTTTCTTCAGGAATTGCAACAGGGGAAAGAGGCCTCGGTATAGACACAGGGTTGCATTCTGAATGCAGCAAGGGCAGGTGGGGGTCATGGCCTGGGAGCACGTGGGGCCCGTGGATGGAATCTTACTAAGAGGAAATACCAGGGGTGGGGGCTTGGCTAATCCAATCTGACTACGTTCTTGGGGCAGGCAGGCCGGGGATCTGCTCTCAAGGATGCGGGCTCTTTCTAAACTGACTAAAGAGACTTCTTGTTAAACTGGGTGATGCCGGCCTGGAGGGCCTCCAGGTGCTTGGCTAGAGGTTGGCCAAGGACAGAGTGTTCTCGCGGCCACCTGGTTCTGAGCACATCTGGTTTTCCTCAGCACGATCGTTCCTTAGTCTAGACGAGGCCAATGCCCTGGGGAGACCCCAGCTTCTGCTGCTCCTTGTCCTCCCGCCGACCGGCACTGTCTCTGTCTCGGCTGGCTGTCCTGGGGTGAGGGCCTCCTGTGGGGGGAGCCGGAGCTCCTTGAGCCCTGGGCAGGCCTGGCTCAGCGGAGGGACCTGCCCAGGACACAGCCTTAGGACACGAGTGTCCAGTGGTGCACTTGGACTACCGAAAGGCAGGACCAAAAGCAGACCTCCTTCTCTCTCCTGGACAGAGAATTCCCAGACTTGGTGGCCCCACGCCACCCGCATGAGGGACCTTCTGTGAGCTCTGAGCACCTGTGTGTCCTTGGGCTGGAATGGGCAGGGGCCCAGCACCTGCGTTGCTCACTCCTCTGCTTGACTCATTTCCCCTTCCACTAATCACGTCCCGGGATTTCGTTTCCTCCAAAGGCCTCCTCCCTTCAGTGTTAGCTGGGGTTCCGTTTCCATAAGGAACGCAAGGTGGAAGAGTGAGGGACTTTTGCTGAGTGCTTCTGTGTCGGGGACTCTTCTAAACACTATATAGGGTTTATCCCATTAAATCCTTTAAAAATGAAGAAATGGAAGCACCAAAATTAAGAAACTTGTCCGGTAAGTAAGTGGTGAGTCAGGGTTTGAACTAAGCCATTTGATCACAAAGTTAACAGAATTAAGGACTTTTTTTTTACCCTTTGAGTTGGTAATTCTTTTTTTTTTTAACTTGAAATATAGTCGAAAAATAACATGATATTAATTTCAGAAGTATAACATGATTATTTGATATTTGTAGGTATTGCGAAATGATCAGCATGAGTCTAGCTTACATCCGTGACCACATAGCTATGATCTTTTTTTTCCCCCCTTTTGGTGAGAACTTTTAAGACATATGCACTCGTCCAGCAGTACTCAATTATGGAAGACAGTATTTTTTACCATAATCAACGTGCTGTATTTTATATCCCCATGACTTGCTTATTTTAATAACTGGAAGTTTGCACTCTTTGACTCCCTTTACCATTTTGCTTCTCACAACCCCCAGCCTCCGGCAACCACCAATCTGCTCTCTGTACCTAGGAGAGGTTTTTGTTTGTTTGTTTTTGTTTTTGTTTGTTTTTCTCTATTATTTTTTTTTAATATTTACTTATTTATTTTGAAAGAGAGCAAGAGATGAGTGGGAGGGGTACAGAGGCAGAGAGAGAGAGAGAGAGAGAGAGAGAGAGAGAATCCCAAACAAACTCCCCGTGAGCGTGGAGCCAGATGGGGGTCCTCAATCCCAGGACCACAAGATCATGACCCGCGTGGAAATTAGGAGTCTGACGCTCAACCCACTGAGCAACCCAGGTGCCCCTGTTCGTTCTAAGATTCCACAAATAAATTAGACAATATGTAAGATATTCAGTATCTGTCTTTCTCTTTGTGAATTATTTCACTTGGCAAAATTCCCCTCAAATTCTATCCACGTCTCAAATGGCAAAATTTCATTCTTTCTTCATGGCTAAATAGAATTCCATATAGAGAGCTAGATGTAGATATAATAAACATAGATGATGTAGATATAGGGATATAGCATGTTTTCTTTATCCATGCATCCAATGATAGTCATAGAGAGTATTTCCATATCTCAGCTATTGTAAATAACGCTGTAATGAACATGAGGGTGCACCTATCTTTGCAAATTCGTGTTTTCATTTTCCTAGAAGTAGAAGCCTAGAAGAATGCCTAGAAGTAGAATTACTAGATTGTAAGGTATTTCTTTTTTTAAATTTTTTTAAGAACTCCTGTACTGTTGTCCATAGTGAATTGGCTGCACCGATTTACATTCCCACCAACAGGGCACAAGGGTCCCCTATTCTCTACATCGTTGTCACACTCCTTAATTCTTGTCTTTTTGATTCTAGGCATTCCCACAGGTGTGAGGTGATCTCTCATTGTAGTTTTGATTTGCATTCCCCTGATGATGAGTGATGTTGAGCATCTTTTTATGTACTTGTTGGCTGTCAGGATGTCTTCTTTGGGGAAAAAAAGATGTCTTTGCAGGCCTTCTGCTTATTTTTTTTTTTAAATTGGATTGTTTGTTTTGTTATTGAGTTGTGTAAATTTCTTAAATATATTTTGGATATTAACCCCTAACTGAAGATATAATTTGCAAATATTTTGTCTCAGTAAGTTGCCTTTTCATTTTACAAATGGTTTCCTTTGCTGTGCAGAAACTCTCAAGTTGGATATGCACTGCTTGTTTATTTATCCTTTTATGGCTTTTGCTCTTGGTGTCAGATCCAAAAAGTCATTGCTAAGACCGATGTCAGGGAGCTCACTGCCCGTGTTTTCTCCTAGGAGTTCTATGGCTTCAGGTCTTACGTGCGCTTCTTTGATGTTGAGTTGATTTTTGTGTGTTGTAGGATTGTGGTCCGGTTTGATTCTTTTGCATGCAGTTGTGCGGTTTTTCCAACACTGTTTTTTTTTTTTTTTTAATTTATTTATTTGAGATAGAGAGAAAGAGCCAGAGAGAGAACACAAGCAGGGGGCAGTGGGGAGGGAGAAACTGACTCCCCGCTAAGCAGGGAGCCTGACACAAGACTTGATCCCAGGACCCTGAGATCATGACCTGAGCGGAAGGCAGATGCTTCACCGGCTGAGCCCCCCGGCTCTTGTTCCAACACTGTTAACTGAAGATGTTCCCATTGTATGTTCTTGCCTCCCTTGTCTTAAATTAATTGTCTGTATACGCGTGGGCTTATTTCCAGGTTCTCTATTCTGTGTATTTTTATGCCAATATCACGCTGTTTTGATTGCTGTAGCTTTTTAATATTGTTTGACATCAGGGAGCGTGATGCCTCCAGCTTTGTTCGTCCTCAAATGGTTTTGGCTATTTGAGGTCTTTTTATGGTTTATTTTTATTTTTTTTAATTTTTTTCTTTTTATGGTTTAACCTAATGTTTAGGACTGTTTTATTTCTGTGAAAAATGCCACTGGAATTTTGATAGGGATTGCAGAAATTGCTTTCAACAGTGTGCTGATTTTCACAATATTAACTCTTCCCATCTATGAGTATAGATCATCTTTCCATTTATTTGTCTCCTTCAATATATTTCTTTTTTTTTTAATTTTTATTTATTTATGATAGTCACAGAGAGAGAGAGAGAGAGAGGCAGAGACACAGGCAGAAGGAGAAGCAGGCTCCATGCACCGGGAGCCCGATGTGGGATTCGATCCCGGGTCTCCAGGATCGCGCCCTGGGCCAAAGGCAGGCGCCAAACCGCTGCGCCACCCAGGGATCCCTCCTTCAATATATTTCAATAATGTTCTATCATTTTCAATGTGTAGATGATAAAGCATTTCCAAAATACATGGTTTAACTGAAGTAGATACGGCTACATTCAAAATAAGCCTAATCAATAATATGTAACTACCAACATTTAAAACCAAATAATATCAAATACTAAAATCATGCTCTTATGATGCTGGGTTTAGATTTGACACTGTATATTAAATTACATACATGCTAGATAGCATCTGGTCTCCACTATAAAGGTAATTAGGAAATTACAAAGATGTCTACCAAAACCTTTTGCTAAAGCTTTATTTTCCCATCTCTGTGAAAAAATATGAATCATGCACTGTGTTAGCAAAGCAAACCATATTTCTATTGAAGGGTTACCAGGAAGACGTTTAGTAGTCAATGTAATTCATTTATAAATTTAATTCACATGACTTAATAGATGTATATAATTAAATTAAGCATAATCACACTCTTCCAGTGACAAACTTTCTAAAATAATATATTGCTTTACTGCCTTTGTTTGCCTATTAATTACAAAATATAAAAAATGCCATTTGCAGAAAAATCTCAAATAAACAACAAACGAAACCAACAGTAACAGCAACAACAACAACAACAAAGTAGTGTTGCAACTGGAGTTCACTTTACGCTCGATAGCTTATGGGATCACTGAAAATTTCATGAAATTTAATTATTATGTGTAGATCTTCCAGTTTGTTGGAATGTAATTTTTCATGATGTTCTCCTATAATCTTTTAAATCACTGTGGAATCACTTGTTATTTCTCTGCTTTCATTTCTGTTTTTATTTGAGTCCTCTTTCTCTCTCCTTCTCTGTCTCTCTCTCTCTCTTAATGAGTCTGGCTAAAGGTTATATCAATTTTGTCGATCTTTTAAGAGAACTATTCCTGGTTTCATTGATCTGTGCTATTTATTTGGCCTCTACTTAATTTATGTCTGCTCTAATCTTTATAATTGCCTTCCTTCCACTGGCTGTGGGTTTTGTTTATCCTTCTTTTTCTAGTTCTTGTAAGTTTAGGTTGGTTCTTTGAGTCTGTTCCTATTGCTTCCCTCCAGAAAAATGTTTGCAGCATCTCAAAGATTTTGGGCCATAATGTTTAAATTTTTGTCTCCTGTCTTTTTAAAAAAATTATTCTTTGATTTCATGGTTCACCCATTCATTGCTTAGTAGCATATTGTTTAACCTCCAGTTATTTGTGCTCTTTCCAGATTTTTTTTTTCTTGTGGTTGACTTCTAACATCATATTGTTGTGGTTGGAAGAGATGCATGATATGATTTCAATCTTTTATTTAATTTGTTGAGACTTGTTTAGTGATCTATTCTGGAGAATATTCCTTGTGAACTTGAGAATAATGAGTACTCTTCCATTTTAGGATGGAATGCTCTAAATAAATTTGTTAGATACATCTGGTCTGATGTGATATTCAAAGCCATTGTTTCAAGAAAAAAGTCTGATTTTCTGTGTAGATGATCTATCTTTTGATGTAGGTGAGATGTTAAAGTCCTCTGCTGTTATTCTAGTACTACTGATTTCTTCTTTTATGTCTGTTAAAAGTTGCTTTATGTATTTGGGTGCTCCTATGTCGAGTGCATAAATATTTATGAGTGTTACATCTTCTAGTTGTATTGCTTCCTTTATTATTATATAGTGTTCTTCTTTGTCTCTTGTGACAGTCTTTGTTTTGAGATCTATTTTGTCCAATATAAGCATTGCTGCCCCAGCTTTTTTTTTTTCACTCCCATTTACATGATATATGTTTTTTCCATTTCCTCAGTCAAATTTGCAGGTGTCTTTAGGTTTGAAGTGAGTCTCTAGTAGGCAGCATATAGATGGGTTATATCTTCTTACTGGTTATATCTTCTTACTGGAAGACTTATTCAATTTACATTCAAAGTAATTATTGGTAGCTATGTAGTTCTTACCACTTTGTTACCTGTTTTGTGGTTGTTTTTGCAGTTTCTTTGTTCTTTTCTTCTCTTGTTCTCCTCCTCCCTTGTGGCTCTATGATTTTCTTTCATGATAGATACACTTGGATTTTTTTTTCTTTTTTGCATATCTACACAAGGGCTTTTGATTTGTAGTTGCCATTAAGTTTATATATAACACCCTATAGTGTCTCTATTAAAAGTCTATATTAAGTGGTTGCATTCTAAAAGCACTGCAATTTTGTCCCCTTCCCTCACATTTTATATATATATGATGTCATACTTTATATCGTTCTTTTTGTGAATCCTGTCACTGATTTTTATATAGTTGATTTTAATGCTTTTGTGCTTTAGCCACTGTACTAATTTTATGTGATTAACCTATTTTTATTATGTTTGTATTTACCTGTGAATTCTTTTTCTTTCCTTGTGTACTCCTGAATATGACCTCTAAAATCCCTTTAATGTTTCTTGTAAGATTTGTTTAGTAAGCATGGTCTGATTTAACTTTCGTTTGTCTGGGAAACTCTTGATCTCTCCTTGTATTCTGAAGGATAGCCTTTTCTGGATAAAGTATTCTTGGTTGCAGTTTTTGTTTTTCCTTCCAGCACTTTGAATATATCATGTCACTGTCTTCTGGCTTGCAAAATTTTGCTGAAAAATCAGCTGACAGGCTTATGAAGTTTCCCTTGTATGTAATGGTTTTTTGTTTTGTTTTGTTTTGTTTTCCTTTTTCTTCTTCTTTTTTTTAAACTGCTCTTAAATTGCTTCTTTTAAAAAATTCTCTCTTTATCCCTACTTTTTTCTGTTTTAATTATGATGTGTCTAGGTGTGGACTTCCTTGGGTTGATTTTGTTGGCAATTTTCTGTGCCTTCTAGATATGGATTTCATTTTCCTTCTCCACATTAGGGAAATTTTCCGCTCTTATTTCTTCAAATAAATTATCTGCCTCCTTTTCTGCCTTTCTTCCTTCTAGGACCTCTATAATATGAATGTTAGTATGCTTGATGGTAGCACTGAGTTTCATTAATCTCTTCCCACTTTTCTATAATTCTTTTTTCTTTGTGCTGTTCAGCTTGACTGTTTTACATTACTCTGTCCTCCAGCTTGCTGATCCATTCTTCTGCTTCCTCTAATCTACTATTGATTTCCATTAGTGTATTTTTAATTTCAGTTATTGAATTCTTCATCTCTGATTGGTTCTATTTTAGATTTTCTTCCACTTTGTTAAAGGTCTCACTAAGGCCATCTACTACTTTCTCAAGTCCAGTGAGTATCTTTATGACCATTACTATGAATTCTCTATCAGCCACATTGCATATCTCCATTTCATTGAGCTCTTTTTCCTGCAATTTTGTCCTATCCTTTCATTTGGGATATATCCTCTGTCTCCTCATTTTTTTTCTTAACTTGCTATGTTTGTTTCTATGTTATTAAGAAACTCAGCTATGTCTCCTGACCTTGAAAGTAGTGGTGTCATGAAGAAGAGGTCTTATACTGCCCTGCAGTGCACTGTCTCCTGTTCACCAGAATCAGGTGCTTCAGAAGTGTCTCCTATGAGTGTCGCATGTACTCTACTACAGTGGTTGAGCTGCATGTGTCTTCAGTCCAGTCAGCTTCAGTGGCTCACCGCCTGTTGTAGGCAGAGTTTGGTTTCTATGTTATTAAGAGGTCAGTCTCATCAGAGAGGAGGTGGGTGGGGGAACGGGTCAATTAGGTGGTGGAGACTAAGGAGTCTACCTGTCCAGATGAGCACAGAGTGGTGTATGGAAGTGTTGAAGCACTATATTGTACACCCAAAACTAATATTATACTGTATGTTAACTAATTGGTGTTTAAATTAAAACTTAAAAAAATAACCAATTAGTCAAAAAAAAAAAAAATGGAGACCAGTCTGAGGCTGTCTTGGGCTTGTCATTGACTTAGGCCAGGTGCCTGTTCTCAGCCTGTTTGTAAGGGTGTGGTGACACTGATCTGCAGGGTGCTCTTCCTGCATTGTCCCCTGAAGAGGCTTTCAGGTGGGTCAGGCCAGCAGTCAGAGAAGATGTGTGCCCCCAGTCCATCTGTTGAGATTGCAGTGACCCAGAAGAAATGGTGCCCATCAGCTCTTTTGTTCTTAGAGAAGTCTCCAAAAATCCCTGCCCCACTAGGGCACATTCTGAGATTTGTAAAAATATCTCCTTCCCATATACTCCAGCTGCGTTTCTAACTGCTGCGTTTCTAACTGCAAGGCTGTTTGCTAAGCTCTGTCTTTAAGGGCGGAGACTGCTTCCTGTAGTCCTCTGGCTCTCCCAGAGCGGAGTCCACTGATTTTCCAAGTCTCCAGGAGTTAAGCACCATGATTGTAAAACCTCGTGAAATGAAGCCCTACTGGTTTTCAAAACCAAATGTTATGGGGACTCATCTTCCTAGTGCAGGTCCTCCATGTCTGGGGTGCCTGGTAGGGGTCTGCTCCTCTTCCTTCTCCTTGCTTATGGTGTCCCTCCATTTGTGGTTGATCTGACCAGAAGTTTGTCCTGACAGGTTTATACCCTTTTTACTATTTTTCATGTGATCTCTTTTCTATGATTAACTGTGGAGAGTCTGTTCTGTATGTCTTTGGTTCGTTTTCTGTGTCGGTGGCACTGCTGTGACTGTTACTGAGTGTGTTCATGGAACTGGGTAACCTAAGGATCATCCTACTCTGCCATCTTCCCAGGCTCTCCCTCTCAATTATAGTCCATGTTTTCCTTCTTTATACATAGGTCGCAAACAAAAAATAGAACTCAATTTCTGTTAAATTAGAGAAGATAATATTTTAGGTTACACAAAGAGTAACTAGAGACTAAATGCCTTATTCTATTTTTAAACAATCTTTGAGATTTTCTAAGTAGAAGGAAAATAAGAATATAAGTAAATTTTATGAAGGGTGACAAGCATCAAAATTCATCAACTCTGAGGGGGGAAAAGCATACTTCGAAATCTGTGTCTTCTGACTTTACGGAACAGATTTTCCATCTAAATGTTAAATCAGGGTTTCCAATTAATTCCTTTAAGAAACTTGAAAGAAACATTGATTCTCAGGGTTCAGGGAATTGACACTGATTATTTAGAAGACCTCTTATTTAGGATTTTTACATCTTCTTCAAAACTCCTGTCAAGTGGTCTGATAATTCTAATCAGTAGAGACATCTATTATCCTTTCAACTTCTGCACCCTTGTCCTGTTCTCCTTGTTGGGTCAAAGGGCTTGCTGAAAGCTATGTGTGATATTCTGATGATCAATCTGTCTAGAAACCTTCCCACCAGAGTAAACTGAAATTTGCTGTAAATAGTTTTCAGAAACATGCTCCATTTTAGTGATCACTATTTCCTCCTCTAGCTTTTACTAATGCGTTTGACTATTTATAAGAGGTTTTGTTCTTGATTTTCTTAAAGAATGTCATTTTTGTGAGCTCAGGGGACATAGACTCTGAGTCTTTCCATAGGTATTCATAATATCTCCATAGTATTGTAGTTAGGATTACATCAGTCAAGGACTGGCATGGGATAAGGTCTCAGTTCTGTTTAAGGCAATATTAAAAATAATATGATTATGTGTTGTATACAAATATGAGTACCTTAATTATCGAGAAGGAAATTAATAAGATGTGACAAATTGTTCAAAAGAGAATCCAGAGAACCACCTATATATGAGAAGGATATAATGCTGAAATAACTTACAAGTAGGTGCAAAACTGGCTCATTGTAACTTGGGAGGGATAGCCTGAAACACATCCCTTTACATGATTGTAGAATGGAATTATTTGCATTGCTACGGGTTGTCTATAATTTGTAGACTTTAAAATTGCTCAAAACAAGGAAAAGATTTGGGATCCCTGGGTGGCGCAGCGGTTTGGCGCCTGCCTTTGGCCCAGGGCGCGATCCTGGAGACCCGGGATCGAATCCCACGTCGGGCTCCCGGTGCATGGAGCCTGCTTCTCCCTCTGCCTGTGTCTCTGCCTCTCTCTCTCTCTCTCTGTGACTATCATAAATAAATAAAAATTAAAAAAAAAAAAAAAAAAACAAGGAAAAGATTTAGGTCAAGGATAACCAGGTGGAGATTGAGCAGTGGAATCTGTTTAGCCATGGAGTGCTGTCTCCAGATCCGGGTCCATTTCACAGTCATTCATTTACAATGTTTTCCTCAATTTATTTTACCTTGTTTTTGTCCTTATTCTGGTATTTCCTGTTGTTCTTCACAGGTCCTCAAAGATCATGAGCAGAGTTCAGTAATCTCATTATTAAGATGGTTAATGTATGGGAAAGTAGTTTATGAGCTGTTATCTGTAGACCAATGTTTGATTGTATAGCAATATCTGTTCTACATATACTGTTAACACTTTACAATGTAACCCCGCATAGTCTCGAATTCATTTAATGTAAGTTCAGTAATTCTATTCACACATCCTTTCATTCATTATCTCAGTAAGTATTTATTGAGTGCCTGTGACGAGCTTTGAGTGTTTTAAAAGCAGCACTTCTAATCTTGCAAGGGAATTATTTTCAGGTAATAATTCTACAGAGAAAAATAAAAGTGGGAAGAGAAAGAAAAGGCCATAGGAAGGTTAACTGAAAATATGGTAGCCATGTGATGCCACATTGGAGAAGCTGGTGCAGAGTCAAGGTTGAAAGAGAGGAGGGGAAATCTTTTGCATATCTGGAGGAGAGGCTCATGGAGAGAGGAATCACCCCTGAAGAGGAGTATACCTGGTAGGGATGAAATGTCAGAGGGCAGAGGCCAGGGAGAGAGGAGAACCAAGGAGAGAGCAGTAAGGAAGGTGTCATTGGGATGTCACTGTGGGTCCTGAGAAGGGCTTTGGTTTTGCTCCATTAGAAGAGGTAGATGATGGTGTGATTTGGGTACTCAGAAGGGTGGTTCTGACTGCTTTATTGGCATCACCTGTAGAGGGGTCTATGGCAGAAGCGGGGAGAGCAGGCTGTAAGGCAGGTGTTTATCTTGGGTCGACAGCTGACCAAGTGGTAGAAGGTGGCCCCCAGAGGGACTGGGTTTGAGATATCAGGGCACAGAGTCAGAGCTGACTCCAGGGATCCCACATAAGCACATGGAAGTTTGCTTCGAGGTAAAATCTGCTTCCGTGTCTCCATCTGAATTTGTTCTCTTAGTGCAACCAATTCCATAGTTTTTGATCGCAGATCATACTCCTAACCTGATCATGTGGTAGGATCCTGAAACCAGTCAATTTGCTTTCTCTCTTACACTCATATCTTTTAGCCCCAAGCAAAGCATTTACACTCCTTTTTAATCCCACTGACTGGTATTTCTCACAGAGCTTTGGCTCACCGTCCACGCGCAACCCATTCAGGAGCATTGGCTCCTCCTTTTGTCCACCTGTAGGAGGTTATCATGCAGGACCCTGCCCTGGTTCTGCAGAGCCTCTGGGTAAGCATGGCCTGTGCTACTTTCCTACTTGGGTTCCCGGTCTGAGCTCATCCTGAGTTCCAGAGGCCAATCCTCTCACGCTGCTCCTCCTTTCCTTGCCTGTAAGAAAGTTATGCTTTTCCAATTATCATGTCCCTTAAAGAGCCTGCTACCGTTCCTAAGCCTTCTTCTTTCCCTAAGCCTCCTTCTTAGAGTCTGCTGAGATTCCTTGCCCTCTTATGTCAGGCCCATTGAGACTGACTGTGAGGACTCTGGGTGCTTGCCTGATTGTCCACAGCATTTCCTTCCTGTCAGCCAGCACGCTGGAAAATCCCTCACACTGTTCTAATTTATAATCACCACAATTGATAATTTAATTACCCTTTGGTCTAAATTCAATTCAATAATTATCGATTATCCATTATGTGAAAAACACAGGACATGCTAAGGTGATTAAGACATAGCAAGAGACATTGAGTGGGACTTATCCTAAGCAGTGTTCTCAGCTACAATAAGCACTGTTGTTCTAAACACACAAAAAGATGTAGGGGGAAGAACAGAGCATTCAGCTCGGGAAGGGTGTGGACTGTTCTGTTGTGGTTTTCATAAATTGCATCTTGAAAAGTCATGTGTGGCTGCATGAATGAATAGATGAAGTGGGACTTAGCGGGGAGGAAGGAGTGTGTAAATGCATTCACCCGAGAAGAGATTGAATAGTACATGTTCAGAGGATATAAATCTTTCAGTACACTAAGTGCTTAAAGCAGAACGTTTGAAATTTTGGCTTGAGTCTCATCAAAGTAAGTGTTGCCTGCTATGCTAAACACTTTATATGTTCTCTTACTCTTTAACGTGTTTTTCCCCCTCTAATTTGGTAATTCCTTTAAAAGGAACTCTAATCCAATGAATATCAAATGAGACACTTTCTCAGGTTGTCTGCCTAAAAGGTGGTGGGGTTCCAAAGCTCGCTGTCCTTTTCTTTCCCGGGGGCGTGCCCTGAGGCTCCTCCATACCTCTTTGCTAAATTTAGCCTGACAGGCACCCTGGTTATACAAAAGGTAGTACGAGGGTATCCAGGTGGCTTCGTTGGTAAAGCATCCAACTCTGGATTCCAGCTCAGGTCATGATCTCAGGGTTGTGGGATTGAGCCCCTTGAGCTCTCCGCACTCAGTGGGGAGTTTGCTTAAGACTCTTCTCTCCCTCTGACCCTCCCCTTGCTTGTGCACTCTCTCTCCCTAATAAATGAATAAATCTTTTTCGTTTTTTCAAAGGTAGTACAGAAGACAAAGAGTGGTAGGATTTTTAAGCAGAAGAGTTACATTTGAATATTTGCATTTTATTAGTTCCCTAGGAGAGCAGTGTAGACAATTGAATTCAGAAGATGGGAAGAAGAGCGAGGGGCTGAGGCAGGGCTATTGCAGCAATGCACTTGAGAGATGAAACTGTAACTACAAAAATCTATAGTTTAAGACTTCACAATCGAGCCTTGCTAAATCATAATACTAATTTGTTAGTTCAGGAAAGGACTCCCTGTCATACTGACCATAAAACCAGTGCTCAATCATGACATCCTTCTGCTTTTAGAGGCTACTTCTCTTTGATTTCTACATTTCTTCCCCCTCTGGTTCTTTCCCAAAGTATTTAAACAAAATAACAATAAAAAAAGAAATTTCCAAAAATATATAAAATGTTTTCTAAGATGTATGTTTTTATTAGTTTTCCTACAAGACTTAAGGTTTAGAAAATACTAGTTTCCCAAGCCTACCATGTTTTGCTTTGTTGTACCTGGTTTGGTTAGTATGGACAGGAAAAAAAAAAGTCATAATTACATGCATGTTGAAAGAGAAAAAGAGAGATTAGGATTTTTTTTTTCCCCTGAAATTACAATATCTCAGCAGGTTTGATAAGCTCAGTAGAGAAAGATTTCCTTGGCTCATAAGTGGGAATCTCTCTCCCTGTTGGTCAATCCCACTGGGTGATTTACATGCACGCAAACAGTTTCAACTGATTTACAATTTTGAAGCATGGCCACTAGGAAGTCTAAGGGAAAAATGAGGGAAGGAATGAGCAGGGAATGAGGACATCTGAACCCATCCAGGTGCAAGAACCACACATTCAGTAACGGGTCAATTAAATAATCTGTACAGTGACTCCTTATTTCCTTGCCATGAATTGGTTTAATTGAATATGAATTGAAGTAGATTATTAGCTGGAGCTAGTTGCCAGGAGCTTTGTGCAGACATGAGGAAATTGTTAAGGACTTTCAACATTGTTTACAGAGTGACTTGTTAATTTTTTTTTTCTACACTCTAAAGAATCTGGGGCAAGAATAAGTAGAAATGTGAAAAGAAATCAAAGCTAATCACTTTTCTTTTTATTTTTCTGCCAAGAGACAGACTTTTTGTTGCCTTTCCGAGGCCAGTCGAGGGATGTTTAGAAAGCGCTCACAGCTGAATGTTTCCTAACAGCTGAGGGAATGTGGACATTTTCACATGAAATTCTAGTTTCAGTGTTGTAAAACCCATCGTAAAATTTTGTTATAATTTAAAAAGTAACCATGGAAGAGATCTCATTGCTGAAGTCATCTTGAAATAGTATCAAATAGCATCCCTACTCCTGACACTGTTTTCTTTGGATTTAAAGGCTCAGTGACTAGTTATTTTCCTACTTCTTACTAGTATTTATTTAGATTTTCTTCAACTGGGAGTGTTTTCATTATTACAATTTAATGTTTGTTAGTTTAACACATAAAATAATTTAATATATGGTGTTAAATATGGTATAACTATTGCGATATATTTATTTGTTATACTTCTGGGATATATTTATTATATAAAATAAACATTTTAAGTGTGTTGAATGGATTTCAAAGTGTCACACTGGAAAGGCAATTTGTAATACTAACATAGTAGACAGTACTATTCCATCATTCATATTTATTGTCAGATATATGATCTTTAATGCTTGGTATGTTTGTTTGCCTCTGTTATTCCCCTCTTATATGTGCTTGTAAAGGTACTATGCCTAACATTTTAGTGATGCATGTTTACCCTACACTTTTATTTATTTTTTATTGGTGTTCAATTTGCCAACATACCCTACACTTTTAAAAAGAAAGAATACTGAAATTCGGAAATAAAGGTTCAGCTTATTTTCAGTTTGGTGAATGTTTCTGTTTCACACATTTCAGTAAGATCAAATATCAACAAAACAACAAATAATCAAGTGGTAACAGATATTTGTTTTATCCTAATGTTTAAGTTTGTATGATAATCTGGGAATACTCATAATATTCATAATGTGACTGTTTCCAGAAATGCTTCTTTTTTCTTGAGTTCCTATTAGAAAA
Source organism: Vulpes vulpes (assembly GCF_048418805.1). NCBI lineage: Eukaryota > Metazoa > Chordata > Mammalia > Carnivora > Canidae > Vulpes > Vulpes vulpes. Next base: position 62,775,184 of record NC_132786.1, read on the forward strand.
GTTGACAGAAAAAAAGAAAGAATGCATGATCTCTCTTGTTTGTTTTATGTGATCCAGTCTGGTGTCAAAGCAAAAATTGTGTCAGACAAAGTTAAACTGGCAAAGAAGACTTCATTCAAGACTATTGCAAAAGGGAGAGAGCTTGAGCTCTCTTCTGCTAAAAGAAAAGGCAGCCAGGTTGTAAGGCCTGGGGAAGGCAGGAAGAGCACTGGAAGGTGCCAGGTAGGAGGTTGGCCAGTGGGACCACCCAGCACAGGGCATCACTCCCGCCCTTCCTGTGTCTGCCCAGAGCTGCCCTGTGATGCGGCCATCTGTGCTGCTCATCTGTATTCCTGCAGATGAGGATCCTGCTTTCCCACAGATGTCCTATCTTTTGATGGTTTCATTTCAAAGGAATGGCTCCCAGGTTCTTGAGAAAGAGATTCCTAAGCTGAAAAATTGAGAAGAGACCTTTAGAAGGATTTACATGTCAAAAGGGCTGAAAAAGAATTTACTATTGCAAATCTTCTAAGACAAATGCTCTGAGAAGAGGGAAGTGGGGGCCTCTAGTCAATAATTAGCCTGTCAAAAGCTGGGGGGAACCTGCAGACTGGCTTGGCCCCTGGCATAGACATAATTAGACTTTTTTTCAGGTAGATGATGTCATATAGGTAGGATATATTGAAATACTAAAAATTATATTTTCACAGTCAAATCTATGCATTTTACATAAATGCTGCAAACCAATTCATATGAAAACATTCACAACTTTGTGTTTTTTTTTTACATTTTCTTTTAAAATATTTCATTATAGAAAGTAAAATAGGTACATTTTAGATTATTTGGATTTTTTTCTGTTTAGAGAATGTGAATGTATAGTTTCTCCTCCAAAAATATTTTGTAAATTATTCTTTTAAGTTCTGAATATGTTGAAAGTTATAAACAAGTAGAAAGAATAGTACAATGAACATCTATACGCTCTGGATTCATCAACAATTAACATTTACCTTTTCTTTACATAGTAAAAACTTCAGTTGTGTCCAATAAATCTGTAATATCAACAGTCTGGTGTATTTTTTTTTAAGGCATACCACACCTTTCTTTACTGGTAGCCATAGTGCACATTCTGATACAATTTACTCTTTCCATATATAAATATTATTACAAATATTACATATACTTATTTTTTCTATAATACATTAATTGAAAATACAATATTTTACTTGTGTTAGCTATTGATTTACATTTTTGTTCTGTTCTGTTTTGTTTTGTTTTGATTTTAAAAAAGAGAAAACATAGGGCAGCCTGGGTGGCTCAGCAGTTTAGCGCTGCCTTCAGTCCAGGGCGTGATCCTGGAGACTAAGGATCGAGTCCTACGTCGGGCTCCTTGCATGAAGCCTGCTTCTCCCTCTGCCTGTGTCTCTGCCTCTTTCTCTCTGTGTGTCTCTCATGAATAAATAAAATCTTAAAACATAAAATAAAAAAATAAAAAAGAGAAAACATGAGTTAGGGGTGTGTAGAAGAGAGAGAGTCTCAAACGGGATCCATGCTGAGTGCAGAGCGCAACATGGGACTCAATCTCATGACCCTGAGATCATAATCTGAGCCAAAATCAAGAGTCAGTTGCTTAACCTACTGAGCCACCCAGTCACCCCTATATTGAATTGTATATTTTAACAGATACATTAATAGTACAGGTACATTACTAGTCAAATAAATGCTTACATCATATTCCTTCACTGTTTCTTCATATTTTTTGTACTAGCTTTTCTTCACTACTAGTTTCTTTTAAAAAATATTTTATTATTTATTCATAAGAGGCAGAGACACAGGCAGAGGGAGAAACAAGCTCCCTGTAGGGAGCATGATGTGGGACTCAATCCCAGGACTCCAGATCACACCCTGAGCCAAAGGCAGACACTCAACCACTGAGCCACCCAGAAGCCCCTCTTCACTACTAGTTTCAAAATGATTTTTTTCTTAAAGATTTTATATATTCAGGAGAGACACAGAGAGAGAGAGAGATACAGAGACACAGGCAGAGGGAGAAGCAGGCTCCATGCAGGGAGCCCGATGTGAGACTTGATCCTGGGACTCCAGGATCGTGCCCTGGGCTGAAGGCAGGTGCTAAACTGCTGCTCCACCCGGGGATCCCCTCAAAATGATTTCAAATTAATTACTTTTTCTTCCCCAAATATAAGGCAATTATTCTTACCATCTTAGCCTTCTCTTTTCAGGAACACACAGTTTGTTAAAAGTAATTAAATGGAAATGGATAATTGACCTCCACTTATCCATTTGTCAAGATAGCTTTTGTGGGAGTTGAGGAGAATGGAAATAAAATATTCTCAACAAACTACTGAAGATGAAGAATCTATCATAAGTCAAAGTTCTATGTATCCTGCAATATTTTTAAAAAATAGATCAAGCTTGAAAAAAATTGAACTGATTGGTGAGCTCTTGAAATAACTCAACTTTTTGTGATACTAGTTGGCATTTATTTGCCCAAACTTTGTTCATGTTCCAAACACAGTTTTTCATTACCTGTTAGACAAAACTCATAAATATCTTTTTTGTTCAGTATTCTGACCAGATTTTTTATCATGAAATTTATTTGAAGACAATCTCATGTATGTGTGTTGTTGTTGTTGTTGTTGTTGTTTTCTCCTAAACTGCATACTTCTCCATGGCTGTACCTTGTCAATGGCCTCTGTCAAAATTCCTTTCCTCTCCTCCTTATTTCCCTCCCTCCTTCTCCCTTTCACTCTTGCATCTTCTTCCTCATAATGGCTTATCCTTAAGTGATCCAAGAGTACCTGGAAAGAATCGACAGGAGAGACCCCTGTCTCACTCTTATGAAGCCAGTTTTAAAACAGTGACCAATCTTAAAATAGTTTTTGAGACCACAGAGAGGGGAGACTATTTCCCTTGAAAGACTATTTACATAAAACTCTACCCCCATTGAATCGAGAATATGGATCAATGTCCATAGCTGTCTGACTTTTGGTATCATTGGATCGTAATAAAAGTAATATTGTGTCATTCTAAACATCTTTACGTATTGTCACCCCAGTATTTTCTAACCTCTCTTTCTCTACAGCCACACTTATTTCACATGTGCCTCTTTTGCCTTTTGTCCTTTCCCATGAGCGTGGATTTCTTTGCACAATAATTGCAAGGATTTTGAATAGCTTCCTCAGTGTATAACATAATGTCTGGTTGGCCTGAGATACTGCAGGGATGTGACTGTGTTGGGCAGTCAGATACTCAGGATGAGTAATAGTGGACCTTCTACAACCTCAGTGACCCAAACACTAACATTCTCTCCATTTCTCCTCCTGTACATTTGAGGGGTAAAAATAATAAGACCAATTTCATCTCTCCCAGTACTTGGGACTTGAAAATCTTACTCTAAGAAATCTTACTCTAAGAGGGCTTTGGGTAAGCTTCTAATCCTACGCATCTGACTCTGTCTTTGGCAGTGATCTAGCAAAGCAGGTATTGCTGCATTTCCTTCCCATTCTGTGAGCAGGGTGTGCTCCTACACCCCCCACTGTTGGCAACCTCTTGGGAGGAAACAAATTCACCTGTGTCAGTACCTCACAGGATCTTCCTACTTTACCATAATATGGCATTGCCCAATAGGGAATATGTTTAGCACAGCAAAATGGAATGTTGTCGAAAAATATTTGCTCATTTATCCTTAATAAATCTTTATTGAGAATTCCTACTTAGAGTGCAATTTTGGGAAGCATATGAACTGCCTTGTTCACCAGTATACCCTAGTGTCTATGGTGGCACCTAGGACCCAGGCACTGGAAACAAAAAAATGAATAACACTTCCTAAACCTCAAAATAAACTGTCTATATTCTATTTATGGCCTCACCATCCTTTGAACCTCCTATTCCCTCTGATGACATGTACTGAGAATGGTCTGGGTGATATTATTAGATGTAAACCTGAAAATTAACTGTTAGTCTCTCCTAGTGAAAACTATTATATTTCAGGCAAATTTAGTCTCTTGGGTAAATTCTCCACCTTTTAGGGTTTCTCTCTTTACTTTCCTTTTCCTTTCCCATAATGTGGGCACTGGGGAAAAAAAAAGGAAGGAAAGGAAGGGAAAGAGGGGGAAGAAAGGGAATGAAGGAGGGAAGGAAGGGAAGAAGAGGGGGAGAAGAAAGAAAGGAAGGGAAGAAGAAAGGAAGGGAGGGAGAGAAGAAGGGGAGAGAAAGGAAAGAAAGAAAGGCACCACTGTGACATCCTGACAGTGGCAGGAAGCCTGTCTGCTCTGATGCTGTTTGAACTGGACCCTGGTAGAGGTGTATGCTAGGTCTTTGGGACCTGCCGATGTCCTTACTGCGCTCTCGGTCAAAGTGTCCACAGATGGAATGATCGAGTCTTTTAGAAATGCGATAGGTTTCATACAATTGCTGATGGCTAAGCAATGGGCTCTTGTGGATTGTGTTCACCCTGCTAAGGACTCCCTCAGGCTGCAGGGACAGGGCCAGCCTTAGAGGGGCTGCTTCTTCGTGGTCCCTGTTCCCAGTGATGCAGGAATCAGCTCTCTCCCAGGTGCTTCCACACCGCAATGTGGGAACCTCTGCATCTCCTCGATGCTGTAGGTGGACAGGCGGGAGCCGGGCGTTACTGGCTCACACCTCCCAGTGCCTAACCACCACAGTATGACTTCTATCCTGCTCTTGTCAATCCATTTTGGTGTGGATCATGGTATGGTTAAGGTGACCAATTAACCCTCTAATTAGAACATTTTTGAGAGTGGAAGGGATGTGGATTGGGCTTATGAGATTGGTTCCTCCCTTAATGCCAAAAGGAAATCACAGCTCCCTCTTTGATTTTTCTGAGGCTCTCCTGTTACCTGGCACTTGTCCTCCCCAGGAGGACTCTCCTTCAAGTGATGAGTGTCAATGATTAAATGTGTGGGGATACATAAACGATGAAAAATATCGGGACTGACCTGATACCAATATTGACCATATTGTATCCATATATAGTCAATATATATATTTATATATACAGGATAGTCATTAGCACGGGAAGCTCTACAGTTGCAGACATGTTAAGGAAGAGGAGGTGATATCTGAATGGGATCTTGGGAGGCTCAGTAAGAGTCTTTAAGGTCAGTAGGGAGGAAACTCTAGGTAGAGGGTGACTCTCACCAATCTGAAGATTCTGAGTTCTTCCTCACTTTTCTTTGGAAAATCAAGAAACATTTTCAGTCTTCTTGGCCACTTTCCTTTATTCATTCTCAAACTGAATTAACGCAGATGTTTTGCATTCCATTTTTTTCATTCTCAAATTTAATTAACGCAGATGTCTTTCAATATAAGTAATGTGGAAGTGGAAATTACAGTCAATTTGAATTTCAATATCCTCTATTATACTCTGTTCCCCAGTCCTGAGCTGCATTTCCTTTTAATAATAGCTCCTGAAATATATTCATATCATAAAATTCACCTATTTAAAATGTACAATTCAGTGGTTTTTAATATAGTCCCAGAGTTATGCAACCATCACCATAATCAATTTTTACATTTTCATCAACTCAAAAAGAAACCCTGTACCCATTTTCTATCACTCTCCATGTTCTTCCAATCCCTTCAAGCCTAGACAAACACTGATCTCTTTCTTGTCATGACGGATCAGGACATTTCATATAAGTGTAATCACATAAAATGTGGTCTTTGGTGAGTAGCTTCTTTTATTAGATACTGTTTTCAAGATTCATTCATGTTACCGAATGAATCAGTAGTTCATTTCTTTGTATTTCTGAATACAAAGAATGTTCAAATTTATGGACATATACCACATTTCCTCATCTGTTGATGGACATTTGGGTTGTTTCCACTTTTTGCAATTATGAATAGTGGTATAAACATTCTTGTACAAGTTCTTGTGTTGACATATTTTTATTTTTCTTGAGTATATAAATAGGAGTGGATTTGCTGGATAATATGGCCATGTATTTAGGAACTTCTAAAGTATTTTCTAAAATGGTTATACCATTTTACATTTCTACTAGCTATGTATTAATATTCCAATTTCCCTGCATTCTCACCAATACTTCTTATTAAGAATGTTTTTGAATATAGTTATTCTATTGGATTTGAACTGATATAGTTGTGGGCTTTGATTTGCATTTCCTTGATGGCTAATGATGTTGAGCATCTTTTCATGTGCTTCTTGACCAGATGCATATTTTCTTTTCTTTTCTTTTCTTTTCTTTTCTTTCTTTTCTTTTCTTTTCTTTCTTTTTTTTCTTTTCTTTTTTCTTTTCTTTCTTTTCTTTCTTTTCTTTTCTTTCTTTTCTTTTCTTCCTTTTTTTCAGATGCATATTTTCTTTGGAGCAGCGTCTATTTAGATTTTTGGCCCATTTTTATATTGAGTAGTTTGCCTTTTTATCATTGAGTTGTAAGAGATCTTTATATATATTTTGTAGATAGAAGTCCCTTATCATATCAAATGATTGCAAAAATGTTCTACAATTTTATGGGTTGTCTTTTCACTTTTTTGATGATGTTCTTGAAGCACAAAGTATTTAATTTTGATGAGGTCCAGGTTTTTTGTTGTTGTTGTTGTTGTTGTTGTTGTTGACTATGTTTTTGATGTCATATCTATGAAGACTTGTCTTCATCCAAGGTCATAAGGATTTACTCCTAAGTTTTTCTAAAATAGTTGTATAGATTTATTTTTTATACTTAGACCTATGATTCATTATGAATTGATTTTTCTATGATGTGTGGAAAGGGTCCACTTCATTCTTTTCATGGTGGACACACAGTGGTCTCACCACCATTTTTTGAAAAGCCCATTCATTCTCCACTGCACTGTTTTGGCACCCTTGTCAAAAATCAGTGGACTGGGAATGTGAACCTTATTTCCAGGCTCTGAATTTTATTTATTTATCAATATGTATTTTTATGCTTATATAACACAATCTTAATTGCCATAGCTTTGTAGAAAGTATTGGAATAGGGAGGTGTGAGTCCCTACTCTTTTCTCCTTGTTTTTCAAGATTGTTTTGGTTATTCTAGATTCTTTGAATACCCATATGAATTTTAGGATCATCTTGTCAATTTTTGCAAATAAGCCAGATTTTCCAGATTAAATGTTTCTTTTTTGATTTAGTTTATAGGACAGTTTCCAGAGACTGACTGACTTATTTATTTATTTATTTATTTATTTATTTATTTATTTATTATCTGATACTCCTCACCAGTTATTGCTGTTTCTCTATGGAGCAGATATTCCGGACTCCTGCTGCTACTATTTGGGAAGTAGGTGTCTGGATTCAGCTTTAAAGTTGGTAAAATAAATTAAATGTCTTCAACTATTGCATCTTAAAATACCTAGAGTATCTTTTTGTACACAGCAGAGAATAGCATTATTTCCATAAATAAAGAGAAAAGTTAATTCCCTTTTTGGATTTGCTTCTTCTTTAAGACAAGGAAATTTTGAAATACAAAGCATGTGTTCCTTGATTTTGTTGTTGTGGTGGTGTTGGTATTTTTTTCTTTTCTTTTCTTTCTGTTACCTATTGCCCAAATTATCTTGTAAAACAAAAAGTGACTTTTAGCACTAGGAAAAGAATATGTATCTACATTATCCAATATTTTCATCATGCAGTCGTAACTATATGCAGGTTTAGCAACAGAAAGTGTACTGGACTCTCATTTCTGGTTGTTTAACAGACCACTAGATAATAATAATTACTCAATAATTTCCATAAATGTCTAATAACTATTCATAACTCTAAATTAATTTAATTATTATATTTGTGATACAACAATCAGCTGATTCTTCCTTCATATGTAAAAGAAAAAAAAAAGGAAGGAATTCCTTACTAGGTCTCATTTTTGTCTTACTCTGCAACCATTTACCCATATCCTAGATTTATTGTTTTAGCTGACAGATTCCTTTATAATGTTAGCTATTTCAGTTTTAATATCTACAGTATCAGTCAAAGTTCACTCAAGAGGCAGAAACCATGGAGTAATTTGAAAAGAGAACGTTTGATGTAAAATAATCTTAAGTATGTGAGGAATTAGGAAAATGGGGCATTGTGGATTCAGGGGTAAAAGAATACAGGAACCAGGAACTGCAGAGGTAGGGAGAAGTTACTGGCTCTTGGGCTGCCTCACATCCACCCAAAGGAGAAACAAATGGTGGGGTCGGGGGAGGCTTTGCTCGCAGGACGAGATCTACCTATATGGTGCACCCATGGGCCATGGGAAAATGGGAAGTTCACTATGACGCTGTGCTGTGCTGAAATTGGGGAGGCGCTATGCCTTGCAGACCACAGAGCTGAGGGTGTTAAATTCGTTTATGGAGGGATGACAAGCCACTGGAGAGGCTTTGGAGAAGCAGCCGGTGGAGAGGTGTCTTGTGCTGCTGGCTACTGCATGCTGCCCTGCCTGGTGAGAGGAGCACTGAAACCAGGAAGGGAAGTGCCTTCCTCTTCTGGGATCCTTCCAGTCCTTAACTGACAAAGCTTAACCTCCCGCTCCCTGGGCCACGAGAGATATGCACCATGTTCAGCTCCATTAGCACAGAGCAGGCGATGCCAAGCAGATCTGAAGTTGAGAGGCAATAAAGTAACTGGCACATCTGGTGTATAAGTCACATTTTCTTAACTATTGGGAGCTATTCTAGCTTTTAACTTATTTGTACTTAATCTGTTCAAATAGACAAGAATTTTAAATGCCTTATGTTGTTTTCTTTCCTTGCTACTGGATTTCTTCCTTGATGCTTCTCTGGGTGGACTGAAATGCCTCAATCATTTATTAATTGTCAAGAAGCCCCATTCACTTCTATTCCTTCCCCAAATCTGGTTCTTGACTCCAAAGCTCTTCCCAAACACTAAAGCGCCCTAAGTAGACCCAATTCAAAGGAGATATGGAAGTAAGTGAGCAAAGGGATAAAACAACTTGGTGGATAATGAGAAATAGAAATTCCAAACTTCCTCCACATTTCCTCAGATAACGCATTTCAAACCTCTGACCCTGAAGGACACATCACCGTACTAAAAGGTGTGGGGACACTTTGTCACAGTCACAAATAAAAATGGTGGCCATCATTTTCATTTCGTTCTGTACTAGATACATCAGCGATGGGGCTTCATTCTCCCATGAGCCCCAAGATTCAGGAATTATCACATTGATTTTTACAGGGCTCATAAAAATCTCCTGAAAATGAGAGCAATTGTCCTTTTCAGGATAACCAGGTAGTGAGCGTGGTGGAAACTGGCTTCAAAGGTGGGTCTGTGCTTCGTTGGAAGTTCATGTCCATGCCCGGCCTTAGTAAGAATTTATCCACCCAGTGCACACCGGTGCAGCTTTCACAGTTACTGAGGTATTACGTTTCTTTTGTGGCAGAGTGTAGACAGCCCCTGCCTGAGCACACTCATTAGCTCTGCTCCCTAACCCGCTCAGGCCAGTCTCCTCCAGGATCACCGATGGAGTGACGGCCGGCCAGCAGGGGGCTCCAGATCCTTTCTTTTCCCCCAACTAAGGCCACCTCCGTCAGGTTGGTGGCCATTTTCATGATCCTTCTGCCATACTGACTTTTGAATAAGTTAAATATCTCTCCAGCTCTCAGGATAGTGTGTTTATAAGAAGATAGCTCTGCTTTTAGTTCTATTCAAAGTGATATAGCTACTAAACTCCTTATGTTGTGTCTACGAAGAACATAAAGCTTTCCAAGGCCTGTGCCCAGTAAGGGTTGCCAATTATTAGCAGTAGTACTACTATTATTTACAAGCAAAGAGATAAAAAAAAAAAGGCTTTAACAGTGATTCAGTATTTCATCCTTGGTCCTTATCTCTTTGGTTAGGATAAAGTATTTTAACCCATGCATTCCAACTCCATGATTAATATACTTTTCTTGATATTATCATAGTCAGTCTTTATCAGAGATTGTCCTTCCCATTTTGTTCCCAAGTAACATCTTCCCTGGTGCATTATGACTTTGCATTTTAAAGCAGATTTTCTGAATGAATTTCTCCAAGCTCTAGAAACCTTTTTATAAAGTGCAGATCATGCACTTTTCAAAAGACAGGTGCCATCTTGCCAGTTTTCAGCACCCCGCATAACGTCCTTCCCGTAAGCGTGCAGTTAATACTTTGAAGGTTATTTTAACCAATAGCAGGACGATAGACTCGAATGAGGAGGATGCGTTGCATTAAGGGTAGGAAGATTAGCAATGTATTGTCTGTCTTCTAATACCTGACATCAATTGCATATTGATAGTTTTCCTCCTCAAAGAGAAAATATGATGATTTACAAATGATCACAATTTGATCTGTCACTTACTTGGCCGACAGTGCGGGTCTGACAAGCTGGAGGTAATAATCTATACAATGAGTCACACTTTGTGTTGCCAGTTCAGCTGCAGAGGCAAATGGAGATGAGTGGCCTCTTTCTCTAGGGGGGCTGTAAAGTGAGGTGGCTCATACCCTGTGTTGCTTCTCCATTCTGTATCTCCAACCACAGACCTGAACATTAGCCATAAATTCTATCCAGAGTTAATGGCCAGAATTTCCCAGCTTCTGGGATTTTCAATTAGTTTGGCTTATCAAATGGATTTGGGACTTTGCTGCTAATTGATGTAAAAAAAATCTACTGTGGAGCTGTCCTTTTCCTAATTTCCCTTCTGGCAAAACAGCCAAAGGATAGTTTAGAAGAGTCTTCTGCAATATCTCAGCACAGAATAAAGGTAGTTGTCGCAGTGTTTATTGCATCTTTAATTCCTGAGATAATGTCTTCCTTTCTGCTATCGTTCAAGTCCTTCAAGTCATCTCTGATATCAGTTACCCTTCATTACGTGCCAGGCTGTGAGAAAATAATCTTATGGGGCCTTGAACTCCCTATCTTAAGTGTGACGGTGCCGTGCGGGCTCCAGCACTGACAAGCTGGCATAGTGCAGGATGGTGGCTCTTCCTCTGTGGAGCGTGCCAGAGCCATGGTGGGCAGGGGATTGCTTTTAAAACTGTCTTTCCAGGTCCACATGGAAACAACGTTTACATGCTCTGAAAATCTGGAGAGAGATGGGTTAGTCAAAGTTACATTTCTAGAATGTCTTCAGCATGAGCACATTTAGATTCAGTTTCTTGAAGAATAAAATATCAAAAAAGTTTCTGTTCTTCCTGTGATTGAGAGAATCTGAACTTCTTAGGTGTGACTTATGTGAATTTGGAATGGCCATATATTTCACGTGTTGTTTTTTTTTTTTTCTCTGAAAAAGTGTAGTCTTTTTTTTTTTTTCTAAAGATTTATCTATTTGAGAGGGAGAGAGTGCACATGTGTGTGCCCTAGGGGAGAGGAGGAGGAAATCTTCAAATAGACTCTTTGCTGATCACAGAGACCAACCCAGGGTTAGATCCCACCACCCATGAGATCATGACCTGAAAACCGAGACTGATGCTTAACTGACTGAGCCACTCAGGTCCCCTGAAAAAGTGGATTCATAAACACTTACCACACGTTTGAGGTAGAACAGAGGCTAAGTAGGAAAAATGGCAAGATGGTAGGGCCTGGAATGCTCTATGCAGGCTGCTGGCTCAGTTCCTTCCCGAGCTTGGCTCCACCATGTCCTCCTTGTCCAAGCGGCTCCAGTCCTAGCTATATTATGTCTGTTCTGGGAGATGGGCTCAACATTGGACACCAGAGACAGTTGGCATGTTGTCCCTGCCTCCAAGAGACTTACATTCTTGTAGGGGAGTTAGAGAGCCAAACAGTCATACACAGATGGGGTGACTGGGGCAGGGCCACATATTCCCTAGAGGTCAGATCCGAGTTAGATTTTGAAAACCAAGAGGAATGTGTTAAATAAATGAGAAGAAAAGGAAAAATTCCCTAGAGACAGGAAAATTCTCCTTTGACACCAGCCAATAAAACAAGGCCAGTGGGCAGGTCGTGAGAAATGGTGAGGACCCCTGAAAGGCACATCAATGGGTGTAGATAAGGAAATTTGGAGCATTAGTGTAGGATCACCTGGAAACTGGTGATGCACTGGATCTGGTAAGAGAATAGGAGAAATCATAAAGAGAATGCAACCTGGGTGAAAGGTGATGCCATTCACAGAGGCTTGTTGGTCCTGTTTTGGGCTGGATGAGTTTGAGAGCATGATAACCAAGTGGGGCTAACTGATGGGCTCTTGGGAGTGTAGGAAAGTGTTTTGGGCTACAGCTACATATTAGAAGTTGTTCTTTTTTTTAAGATTTTTTTTTAACATTTAATTGAGGTATAGTTGACAAAATAGAGTCAGATGTACCACACAGTGATTCAACAGTCAGATACTTTACGGAAGTGTCACCATAACAAGTGTATTACAATTTTATTGATGATACTCTCTGTGCTGTGCTTTTCATCTCCATGACTTATTCATTTTGTAACTTGAAGTTTGTGCTGCTCCTTTTCACTCCTTTGAGTTTTTTAAAATTATATTTCTCAGTATTGAACTGTACTGAGCCACCAGTTCATAGCTGTTCAGTTGTTCAACGAATTTAAGGGAATCGGGCTTCCCAGCTTATGCTTATGGGTATATTCACTCTCCTGAACTGCAATGCAGGAGGTCTACAGAAAATAGGACTTTTAATTTAGCTAGACTTTGAGCCAGGTGTTCTTCACTTGCACGTTTACACACTGGACCAACTGTCCCACTTGGCCTGGGACTGTACTGTTTTGAGCCCTAAATCCTGCCCTCTGGAAACCCCTCTGTCCCGGGACCTTGGGACAGCTGGTCACAGTGGGATGTAATATCATGTTGCAAGTATATTTAGGGACAGCCAGGAGGTGTAGTGGAAGGACTGGAGGCACACTGTCGTCTGTGGGTGATGAACGCTGGAGGAGCAATGGTGACAAATGTGCCAGGGAAATTCAGAATCATCTCTTGGCTTCCCTCTCTCTTGTTTTGCCCTTTGCAGTCAGCACATGATCTTTGCAGATAAGTAATCTGTTGTAAATTTATCCCTAAATCTTATTCTTCAGAGTTTTGTGAGAAGCCATTGGTGAAACCCCAGAAAAGACATTTTAAACTGAAAATTCTCACTAACTAAAATAAAAAGGCTGTCCCATGGCATTGGTGCTTATTTCTCCCCTGAGGATGCTCCCACTTGCTTGTCCTCATCACCTTTCTCGTTAATTTGTCTTCAATTTTCAACTTGTCTTTAGGGCTCAGGGACTTCTCTCTATTAATCCAGTAAAGTTTTGGGGACTTTTATTATCATGATATGTTGAAAGATGAACAGGCACCCGTGGGTGTGTGTTAAATGTATGCAGTTAGATCACTGGTTATTTCACGAATTTCAACATCAACAAGACTATCAAGATTTGGCTTGTATTTCTGAAGAAAATGCACAACGTTTATGTCATATTTAATCTAGGTTTCAAGAAACTTTCATTTTTGTGGGCCTCCTTAATAAGTTACCTCAAATATTTACTTTATTATCCATTTCTTGATATTTCATTTTTTTAAGAGATGAGAACTGATTGAATGAAATAAAGAATTAGATGTTATCATTGTAGAGATGATGATGTAACAGTAAATCCTAGTTAGGAGGATAATGACCTGACTTAGTAAGGACAGGGGTGCCGGCTGGAATTTTATGACTTGTACCCCGCACCTAAGATGTAACAGCCTGATCCCCTGAAATGACCTCAGAGCCCTCCAGGCTACACACACACACACACACACACACACACACACACACACACACGGTCAGCTCCCACCTCTGAGTAGAATTTGTATATCACCGTTGCTGTCAAAAGCTGCTGAAATAAGTCACCTAAATAAAGTTGTTAAGATAACTCATCCATAAGAAGCAATTTGTTCCAAACTGAAAATAAGATTACTTTAGATGTTATCAGTGATGCTCAGAGACCCTGAAATGAAACAACTCACTGATGCCAAAAGGAGCAAAGAGCCAGGTCTAAAGGAGGAGCCCAGCGGCCCGACCTGTGTCTCCCCTGCTTCAGTGACCTGACCTGAATAAAGCAGGGTCATATCATGTGACACGAGGGGCCATGTGGGGAGCCTCTTGGTGTTGCGAGTCCTGTGCTGTCCCAACTCACTAAGTGCGTGAGATTGTAGCTCGACTAAGGTGAGGTCCCTTCTTGATGAGCTACAGGCAGACTAAGCCAGGGGGAGTTGTCACATGAAGGAATCTTTGCAGCAAATAAGGAGATCAAAGGGATTGGCTCTCAAAACCATTACTCCTTGAGCAACAAAACAGGGAAGTTTCAAGCTAAGGGAGCATGCATGTGCATGAGAGAAATGGGGGAACTTATGACTATTCATGAAGAAAGATGAAAGTCACACACTGAGCAAGCATGCGTAGCACATACCCTATGTCCACTTTGGGGTGGGGACCTAACATCAGAAGGGAGAGTTCAGCTCCTGATGTCAGGGGGTTGATTTAGGACAAGGGGAACGGCTGTGGGCATGCTCCCAGAGCAGGTGTGAACTAGGTGGGTCTTGGCTTGTTGTCTTGAACAAGGAATGCTTATTCCTAGGCAGGAACCACATCAGTGGACCTGAGTCCAGACTTCTGCAGAGACAGCTGGTAGGTTTGTTACTGGGGTCTGAAAAGACACAATGGCTGAGGATGGAGAAATAATTCTCTGAAAAACAAGCTTTAATTTTTCTGCCCTCCAGGGCTTCAACCTCATGAATCCTAGGGGGCGTGATTTTAAGGTCACTATGGCCCCTTCTGATCCACCTTCTGGCTCTCTCGGGGAAGGGCAGGTTTCTGAGAGAAAACATTTCATGAAAAAAATATCAAACAATACAGCCATCAGTAGGTATTACTCGGTGTGGAAAGGAGATAAGCCACATTAGAGATGAAAGGAAAAGTATAAAAAACTGAATTATATGATTAAAAAAATGAAACTAATCTTGATAAATTATCCCCTGTAAGATGCCTTCTCAGGTCCCGTAACGTCCTATTGATGATGGTATTTCTATCATGTGAGGTGATGGTCTCATAATTATATGTAATCCATAAAGAGTTGGTCTGAAAGAACTCATATTTCACGTTTTCCAGTGGACTCGGCTTTTCCAGAAATGTGTTCAGAGATCGCCTCGACAAGAGCCCTCCTTTGTCCCGTTGGTTCTAGGAGAAGTCTGCTTGTGTCTTATCTTCAGTCTGTGACTCAATCCTGTTATTTTCAGAAACGTGACAGCTAACTGGAATTTCTGTCACACGTATATTTGTGTAATCTCTCTCCTCTACCATCATATAAGCTCCATGAAGGCAGGGCTTCTGAATATTTTTGACTACTTTGTCTCCAGTGTGCAAAATCATGATTTCTGTTGCATAGTTCATGCTTAATAAGCATGTTCCATAAATTTTTGTGATTGGCTAATTGAGCACGGTAGAACTCATCCTGTTCCCCTTTTTACTTTGTTACCAGAAAATTTAGCTCCAAATTTAGTGTCCAAATGAAATATATAATTTTACAATTTCTTTGTATACTTACATGGATTTTCTCCTCTCCATGATTCTTTTTTTTATTTTTTATTTTTATTTTTATTTTTTTTAAATTTTTATTTATTTATTTATTTATGATAGTCACGGAGAGAGAGAGAGAGGCAGAGACACAGGCGGAGGGAGAAGCAGGCTCCATGCACCGGGAGCCCGATGTGGGATTCGATCCCGGGTCTCCAGGATCGCGCCCTGGGCCAAAGGCAGGCGCCAAACCGCTGCGCCACCCAGGGATCCCCTGATTCTTTTTTTTAAATCTTAACACAATCCTATTGGAAGAATATTAGGTATATAGATATTTTAAGTCAAGTACTAAGTTTTTACATATCTTTTGTATTTGTATTTTTTTATTTTTCATTTTTTTAAAATATATATATTTTTTTATTTTTTATTTATGATAGTCACGGAGAGAGAGAGAGAGAAAGAGAAAGAAGCAGAGACACAGAGGGAGAAGCAGGCTCCATGCACCCGGAGCCCGACGTGGGATTCGATCCCGGGTCTCCAGGATCACGCCCTGGGCCAAAGGCAGGCGCTAAACCGCTGCGCCACCCAGGGATCCCGATCTTTTGTATTTTTAAAAATATTCTATTCATTTATTCATGAGAGACAGAGAGGGAGGGAGAGAAGCAGGCTCCCTGCAGGGAGCCTAATGCAGAACTTGAGCCCAGGACCCTGGGATCACAACTTGAGCCGAAGGCAGATGCTCAACTGCTGAGCCACCCAGGTGTCCCTACACACTTTTTGTATCAAGCAAAATCCAGAACACTGGCATCACCAGGTGCTGGTGAGGATGTGGGACACCAGGCACTCATTCATTCTGGTTGAAATGTAAAATGTGCCACCACTTTGGAGAGCAGTTTGACAGTGTCTTACAGATCAAGCATACTCTTATCATAGTATTCACCCAAAGGAGTTGAAAGCATATGTCTGCAGAAAAACCTGCACAGTGATGTCTGTAGCAGCTTTATTCTTAGTTTCCAGAATTTGGAAGTAACCAGGATTTCCTTACTCGGTGACTGGATCAATAAACAGTGATATATCCAGACAATGGAATAATAAGCTCTACTAAAAAGAAATTAACAAAAAAGAAAAAAAATAAAGAAAAAATGAGGTGTCTAGCCATTGAAATATATGCAGGAACTTTTTTTTTTTTTTAACATTTTATTTATTTGAGAGAGAGAGAAAGAAAGAGAGACCATGAGTGGGGGTGGGCAGAAGGAGAAGCAGACTCCCCACTGAGCAGGGAGCCTGATGTGGGGGCTCGATCCTAGGACCCTGAGATCCTGACCTGAAATGAACGCTTACCAGACTGAGCCAACCAGGCCCCCAAGATACAGAGGGATCTTAAATGCGCATCACTTAATGAAAGAAGCCAGTCTGAAAAGGCTACATACTGTGATCCCAACTCTAGGACGTTCTGGAAAAGGCAAAACTGTAGAGACAATAAAATGATCATTTGTTGCCGGAGGTTGGGTAGGGGAAGGATGAGTAAGCTGAACACAGAGCATTTCTAAGGTGGCGATAATACTTTGTGTTACCACAATGACGGACATGTCATTACACATTACACGTTTGCCAAAATCCATAGGATGTACAACATCAGGAGTGAACCCTAAGGTCAACTATGAGCCATGGAGGTTCATCAGCTGTAACAGATGTACCAGCTGGTGGGAGATGTTGATTTTGGGGGTGGCCACACATGCCTGTGTGGGGGCGGGGGTTCTATGGGAAGGTTCTATACCTTCCTCTCAATTTTGCTGTGACCCTAAGACTGCTCTAAAGATAGCCTTTTAAAAAAGATGAAACACACACACAAATATTAATTTTCATGGGCTGGTGTTTACTCCAGGCTTATGCAATAGAAAAGATCAATATACCAGCTGTACTTTTGCTTAGGCATTCGCCTCTATGATTTCCCCCCAGTATCCTGCAGGTAAACTGTGACAATCTTCTGTCCAAGCTTCTTGGGACCAGTTTAGGTCCTTCTGCCTGTATGAGTTCTTTGCAAACAGAAGCAGTCTTTGCTGCTACAGTCCTGGCCATTCCTACCTGTAGAACATGTTTATGTTTCTCTTAAAGGAAACACAATGGAAATAAACACTTGCCTCAGTTCTGCAGACAGGGGCCCTGCTGCCTGCCAGGCCTGTAACCCCGATGGGCAGACAGATGCTGGATTTGTGTTCGAATCTGGAGCTCATTTGGCATTCTTACATACAGAGTTGTTCTGATGGCTGCCTAGTTCCATTCCAAGGTCCTTATGGAGACTCTCAGGGGCTCAGGATTTGGAAGACAACCGAGTACGAGGCAATAGTGTTGGGGGCTGAAGGGTGGAGGAGCCTCTGTCTGGACACGGTGGAGACTGGACGTGAGGCCCAGGGAGGCAGGAAGCCGAAGTGGGAGAGATGGGGAGTGGAGGTCCACCACAGAGGGAAGC
The DNA here is from genome assembly GCF_048418805.1 of Vulpes vulpes. NCBI lineage: Eukaryota > Metazoa > Chordata > Mammalia > Carnivora > Canidae > Vulpes > Vulpes vulpes. The sequence goes on from NC_132786.1 coordinate 62,793,097, forward strand.
GGACTCCTCGGGTGGAAGGCGAGCCAAGGAACAAAGTTGAGCATCTTCTCTCCACTGGGCATGGTGCCCGGGTTTTTTTACATATGTTGAGAGGTTGAGATTTCTAAGTAAAGAAACTGGGTAAAGGATGATGTCATTGAGTGAGACATGGAATGTAGGAGGAAGAAGCTCGAAAGAGACTTTATGTAACCAAGTGCAAACGTAGTTGGGGCCTTTAGAGCCACTCTTGTTTCCTTCCCTCTATGGGTCTGTGTGTCTTCCACCCTCGTCTCCCTCTCATCCGACGCTCCCTAACCCCCTCAACCCCCCCACCCCCGGCTTCGCAGTCTGATTACCTCCAGGCTTTATACAGATTTCTCCAAGATGCATTCTGGCCACCCCTCTAAAGAGAGTGGCTAAGTAATTAAATCAAGCAGTCCTTACCAGAGTCCCCGGGACTCACAGACAGACCAAGGAGAGAACATGGTAAATAACTCAGTTCACGTTACACTCAGTGGTGATGGCTTTAACTACTGAATTCCGAGTAGAATTGGAACAAACTGGGAGCCTGTATGCAATTGCTTAAATCTATCCACTGGATCCTTATTTTATAAAACATTATGGACTTTCTGACAAGGTGGGAGGGGTTGCTGCTAAACACCCATGAGACACATGCCGATACGAGCCTTTTTGCAACTCTCTTGTTAAGCGTTTCTGAATTTTCCTCCAGTAATTACAACCCCAGCCTGATATAGCATATTTTCTCAGTAGACAGTTTAATAATGTGGAGCAAATGGAAATAAACTATTTGTGAAAGAATGTACTTTTGTTCGAGTGATCTATATTGCAAACTATTTGCAGTGTCTGAATAGGCTTCATTAGTGTGTGGCATTCTTTTCTTTTTTTGTAAATCCCTTAGAAAGGATTCAACCTCTTTAGAAAGAGGTTTGTAGTATCCTCACTGCAATTCTTAAGTCAAGAACCATAAATTAGGCGAAATGTACACAAATAGTAAATACTATTGACTAAAATCCATTTATAGCTTAGAATCCAAAGAGAAAAAACAGGAAACCAGTAATTTATCAGTGTGATTTAAATTATATAGATGGGATGTGTCTACACGTATATGTTTACTGGGTAAATAAGAAAATTGGACACCTATCAGAGAGAAAATGGAGAAATTATCCTTTACGTTGTCCTAACGTTTGGTTTATATGTCCTTCTGTCATTTGTCTATGACAACATTTAAAACTCTTAAACAGGGCTGTCAGTGTATCATTGATGAGAAAAATTCAAAGGCAAAATTAAGATGGAATGAGCTTTATGAATGTTGAAAATGATATATATTATCTTTCACATTCAGAGGACACATTAGAAGTCAGTGTAGGTGGGAGGTGGATCTAAATATCAAAGGATGCTGGATAAATTATTCTTTAGCCAATCACTTCATTTTTCAGATGAGCGATCCTAGGACTTTAAATTACAAAATACATGACAGGGGAAATGTCATAGATCTCAAGGAAATGTTTACATGGTCAGAATGTTATAAGTGGAATTATATGCAAGTCTGGGAGATTTTTAAAAATTAGTGAGGTTCTTATGTGCTGTTGTCTGGACCATTAATTAGTGACAACTAATTCCAAAATGAAAATTTTCTCCAATCTGGGTTAGAGTACAAAGAGCTACTGTGGAAAGTAGGAAATGGCAAATTTTAATACATGTTAGTTCAGGCTCTGAAGAATGCTTTATGTTGAAAACCTAGGTTGGTAAATAGAATGCACTCCCTTTTTGTAAGCTATATTTGGAAATGGTATATTAAACGGGCATTTTTGAGTCTTTCATCCTAGTAAGGGTGAACAAAATGTTGAAAACAGATATTAGAGTTATGTGCTCTGGGGCAGCCCAGGTGGCTCAGCGGTTTAGCGCCACCTTCAGTCCAGGGCCTGATCCTGGAGACCTGGGATCGAGTCCCATGTCAGGCTCCCTGCATGGAGTCTGCTTCTCCCTCTGCCTGTGTCTCTGCCTCTCTCTCTCTCTCTCTCTCTCTCTCTCTCTCCTTTATGTGTGTCTCTTATGAATAAATAAAACAAATTATTTAAAAAATAGAGTTATTACTCATCTTAAGATGATGCAAGTTGTGCAAGTCTTTGACAGTAAAGAGAGGGGAGCTGGAAGAAACTGAGAAGAGACAGGCAAGGAGGAAGATCCCATTGGAGAACTCAGCTCAGGGGTGATGGATGCATCAGGAAACCTGTTTCAAGCAGAAACATCTAACTCCACTTTTGAAAATTTTTATCACATGCCTCTGCCAAAGATTTCCACAGTTCTTTTATGTCCAACATCATTTGTCTTTAAGATAATATAGTGAGTTTCATAATTGTCTTCATTTCTGTGAACCAAGTGCATGAGACATAAAATGGTGCATTAGCCAAGCATTGTCTGTCTGTCCAATTTTTACCTTTATCCTTCAAATCTTGGAAATGCTGTGGTTTCTTAGTTGTGTTTCCTTCCTCTTCTTTCTCAACTCTTAAAATATATGCATACTTCAAGAAAGATGCCTGAATCATAATTTGGAGATTTAATTTTGATTCCATTAACTTGTGGGTGCTGTTTCTTATCCGAGAAGTCACAGGAGAATTTTAAATCATCTCTTCCTTTTGAGTAAGCCTGTCTTCTTGAAATGAGCTTAGTACAAAGTCTTATGTGAAAGCATTTTTTGTTGACAGATCACTGGTATTGGTCGTGTTATTCTGTTTTCTTATCTGCAATGGCAGGGATTTGGGTTAGAACCTCTCCAAGGAATGTTCAGATCTTAGATTTAAGGATTTTGTTTACCAGCTCTGAATAATAGAATTCTACTCATCTCCTGAGGTCCAGATCAAATGCACCTATTTCATGATTCCCAGCCATTCAAGAAGTTGAACAGATTTTTCTCTTTTCTCTTAACTTTTATGGCATTTGGAATATACCACTGTCCTAATAATCATCACACAGTGCCTCCTGCACCTGACTGAAGTGGTTCCATGTAATCTGCTGCTAAGTGACTCTCTGGGGGCAAGAGCTTGACTTTGTATTTACATGTTTTCCTTGTTTACAAAAATTGGGAACTGATATGGAGTCAATTTATTAAAATTGTGTCTGTCACGGATATTGTATTTTTAATTGTACATTTAAAGGAAGACTAAATTAAGAATGTTGTTAGAACTATGGTTCCCCTCCCAGACTGGATGGTGCCAGAGGTTCCCTGGCTGTTTCTGAGCTTCCTGTCTCTCGATCTCTTCTTTCTTCCTCTCCACATAGGGCTGCTCTTGGGCCTCCTCCTCTTCTGAAAGTAGTCCTAAAAACAGATATTTGTTGAAAAGTATGAAACTTCTTGCGTCTTACGATGTCTCCTTTGTGGAGTATGCACTCTAGTCCAAAGATCGAGTGTGCAATAAATATAACTTTTTTAAAAAATCAAAATTTGTTTTCTTCAGTGAATCCCAGACCCATAAGCCTGGTGGGACACTTTCACCTCCTTTTCTTGTTGTGCGTGAGGTTCCTGAGAGCTTATGTCGTGTTAGGGCACTGCCATGAAAAGGAGTTGACATATTTCCACAATCTCCTCGGCCTCCACACTCATGCACATTTCTTTCTTGGTCTTGATGCCTACCCTCTAGAAAGCCCATGTTGCATCATTGTTTCTGTGTTCCGTCCTCTCTGCCTACCCTACCCTAGCTGGAGAGCACTTCTGTGCTGACGACGTTAATAACTACAGGTAGGCAGTGAAATAAGCTCTCCTAATACCAGTAAGCTATTTTCCATCTATTTGTATGGTTTATCAATGTGGATTCTCAGGACACTATCATAGGACACAAAAAGCAACATTGTGTCACCAAATAGAAATTCCCTCAAAGTTGTAGGAAAAATGACTACGAAATATTCTGTAGGAGCTTCAGGAACCTGAAATTCTGTGGATATATACTGCCACCAGCTCGGCTGTGATCACGTAGTTCCTTAGTGAGGAGCTTCAATACTGGCATATCATTTTGATTCATTGAAATCTACTTAGATCGTGCAAGCTATCCATATGAAAACAAAGCCAATGAAGTATAAAATTGATTTTATGAAAGTGAAGACTTTGGCTTTCCTAAGTGACTCACTAGAGAGTATAAATTTTGAAAGGGTAGTTAGTACAGGAAGAAACCGTATTAGGGAAATATGATCCAAAAGTATAGAATTGTTCAGCTTTTTTTAGAAATGCAGTCTTATGGAAAAGACTTTATGTGGTTCTAAAGAGTACAGAAAATGTTTAATTTAATGAGTCAAATATGACTAAAAGAATGTGTTAGGTAATGACAGATGAAACTGTGGCTAGCTGGCGAACAAGTGGAAAATGATATGCACACGATGAAGAAAGTCTTAACCAGGACTGTGAATATAAGAAAGAGATGTCAACTTCTTTGCTTTCTTCCAGCACCATTGTCCAACCTCACAGTACTATGATCTATCATGTAGTCTCTGTGTTCTCTGTCCTGGTTCACAGAAATAACACATTAAACATGCATTCTCGTGTGAGTGCATGAATAGCCAGTTGCTTCGATGTGGACACAGATTTTCATTTTAACCCCTGAACATCAGATGCAGTAGAAGGGAAATCACATCTCCTTATCACTGTGAAAATAAGAGGGGTATTTTCAAGTTGATCAATCAATTAATGATAAGTTAACCAATAGAATCCCTTATACTAGTGAAAGGTGATGCATACCTCTCCTTATAGTCTTCAAAGTATATACACAAGCTTTGGATGATTTGGCTCCTAGAAACTGACACACTGTCCTCTTTCAAAAAGAACCTCTGCTTGGTCCATCACTAACTGAAGTTGAACCTGGTCTTTACCCTTGATGAGCAATATTTTTATCCACTATTGGCATTTTAGAATCAAACTGTATGTAGTTCAGTAGAATTCAGTCATTTCGGAAAGACTAGACAGTCAGGATCAAAAGGATGGTTTCTCCAGATTCTCATACTAATGCCTCCCTTATCCTCCATGGAGCCAAAGATTGGACCAAAAAGATCAGACACACCCGACGTGGAGAACACAGCAGTTCTGAACCATGAATTACCTCTGTGGGACCTGGGGCACGGAGGCTTGTCACGTGCTCACACCTGAAAGGATGGGGTGGTCTTGAGCCCCTATCCATATCTGCAATTTCTAGGGAAATTAGACAGCACACATTGCACATCCATCTTCACCCATATTTCCTTCCATGCATCTGCGCTTTGAGGGACCCTGAGTCCTTGTTATTATCAACAGGGCAAAACAATAACAATAATGCTATTACTATGAATAATAACCATATCTACAGAGAGCATCCATTGTTCACTGTGCTCAGCACTTCATGCTCATTATCTGATGTGACTCTTATAAAACCCCTAAGAGACAGGCAGTATTAATGTTGTTTTCACTACTGAGTAAACTTGTCTACAAAAATATGGCCTTAAAAAAGATTTCTTTATTTTTAGAGAGAGGGAGAGAGCGTGAGCAGGAGGGGAAGAGGGAGTGAGAGAGAGAGACTCTTAAGCAGACTCTATGCTGAGCATGGAGCCTTATGTGGGGCTCGATCTCACAACTCTGAGATCATGACCTGAGCTGATGCTTAACCAACTGATCCACCAGACACCCTGCATTTTACTGTTTTTATGCTGTGCTAGGGTGATTTCTCCCATGTTATCTATCTAAACGTCATCCATATTTTAGAGTATTACCTAAAATCAGCATTACCTATGCCATGAAGCTTCACCTGATTCTAAAACATAGAACATTTGCCCTCTCCCAGTCTCCCATCATGCTAAACTTTACTTATTCCATTTGTAACTTCCACCTCATAATAGAGCTATTCAAGTCATATATATTGATGATTTATATGTGATGTATATTATATATGATATATATGATATCATATATATGATATATCTATTTCATGTAAAATACATATACACATATAACATATATGCAGAGTATAAAATACATTCGTGTGTATATATACATATATATATAAACATTGCTCATGGAGAAGGCACATGTGTTAAATACCATACACCAGGCATGAGAAAGTTGAGTGAATTTTCATCTATTAGCTCATTTATCCATCAGTTTATAGACACAGTGACATCATCATTTAAATTATTGGCTTGACATCACACAGATCACACGTGCTAGAGACAGGATTTGGTTATAACTTGAGAAAACTCTACTCAGACCTTGAATCACCTTAGCTTACCACCAGGACATGCGAGAGTAGAATCTCATTAGCTAGTGATATAATTGCTATTTCTTTTAACTGTGAGAACTGAATAGCTACTTCTATAAATCGTCCTTTCTTACAACTAAGTAAAATACTACTACTGATTCTTTATCATGAATTCGATTTAAAACATTAAAAATCAACGGTGGTCTCCAGGAACGGAGAGGTTTGAAGAGTCGCAGTACTCAGGAGATGTGCAGGGAGCTGTTTTTGCATCACTCAGAGGGTCAACTGTCTACATTTATATGTCGATTAAATACTAATGTTAATTTATAGTCTGATCTTAAAGCACTGAAAGATGAGCAGTTATGTATTACAGTTTTCAAAAATTAAATTCAAGGAATCTAAGTTTTTATAGACCATTTTTGTCTTTGAATTAAGTGCAAACAAAATATACACTTATTTTAGTATCAGAAAACACTTTTGGGGTCTAGGCTTTCGGTGACCTTGAATAAGGAAAAAAATCAACCAAGTTATATAAATATTCTAGAATTTACAGAAAGTCAGAGGGCTGGTGTATATTTTTTTCTAGCTATTTTGGGGAAGATCTGAAAGTAAAGCAAAACAAAATATTTTTAGGTACATACAGTTTGAGCTGTTATTCTAAATGAACAGAGGTAAAAATTATAGCTTATATCATTTATTAAGATTCATTGACGTCTGTATGTGCAGGAGGATCTGGGAAGTATGGATACTGTTGATTAGAAGCAATAATGTGGGGGTGCAGCAGGTTTGAAGAACTTCCATATTTTACGTATTTTTGATATTTAACCTTTTACAATATTGTATTAATGTTATGAAAATAAAAACATAAACAGCCAGCCATTTTATTTTATTTTTTTTTAATTTTTATTTATTTATGATAGTCACACAGAGAGAGAGAGAGAGAGGCAGAGACACAGGCAGAGGGAGAAGCAGGCTCCATGCGCTGGGAGCCCGATGTGGGATTCCATCCCGGGTCTCCAGGATCGCGCCCTGGGCCAAAGGCAGGCGCCAAACCGCTGCGCCACCCAGGGATCCCCCAGCCAGCCATTTTAAAGGAAGTGCATTCAGAAATGGCCCTAACTCGATATGTGACATCATGCACTGCCCTGAAGGTTTGCAGTGGGGTTGGCTTCTCACGTGGGCTCATTTGAAGCTGTGTTTCAGAGGTTCTGCTGAATGGTGACAGGAGATAAAAGACTCAGAGAAGAGAAAGAATCTAGTCACATGGTTCAATAACTCAAACTCTGGCCAGCTTATAAACAGAATGATTTTCCAGCGCCTCTTAGAGAAAAGTATTCATAGAAATGACTCGAATTTACTTTGGTTTTTATATTTTTGTTGAAGAATTATTTTGCTACTGTGTTTCTGATATAATGGTAGATTATGTCAGAGGCTGAAAATAAGATTCCAAAAGAAAATTTCTAAAACTGTAACAAAATACAGAGATTCAGAGTTCTGTCCTTGATTTTCTGTTCACTTTTTAAAAAGTATTTATTTTGTTATTTCTAGTACAATTAAAATTCAGTGTTATATTAGTTTCAGATGTACAATACAGCGATTCAACAATTCCATACATTCCTCAGTGGCTCATCACAGTCTGTGTCCTCTTAATTCCCTTTGCTGCCTCACTCATCTCCCCAACCACTCCCGTCTGGTAAACATCAAGTCTTTATAGTTAAGAATCTGTTTCTTGGGATCCGTGGGTGGCTCAGAGGTTTGGCACCTGCCTTTGGCCCAGGGCCTGATCCTGGAGACCCGGGATCCAGTCCCATGTCGGGGTCCCTGCATGGAGCCTGCTTCTCCCTCTGCCTGTGTCTCTGCCTTTCTCTCTCTCTCTCTCTGTCTCTCATGAATAAATAAATAAAATATTTTTTAAAAAAGAATCTGTTTTTTGGTTTGTCACTTTCTTCTTTGATTGTTTATTTTGTTTCTTTTTTTGTTTGTTTATTTTGTTTCTTAAACTCCATATGTAAGTTAAGTCATAGGGTGTTTGTCTTTCTGTGAATGACTTATGTCATTTAGCATTATACTCTCTACTTTCATCCCTACTGTTGAAAATGGCACGATATCTTTATTTTTAATGGCTGACTAATATTCCCTTGTGTATCTGTGTGTGTGTATGTGTGTGTGTTCATCTTCTTTATCCATTCATCTATTGAAGGACACTTGGGTTGCTTCCATCTTTGACCTCTTGTAAATAATACTACTATAAACATAGTGGTGTGTATCTTTTTCAGTTAATGTTTTCATATTCTCTAGGTAAAAACCCAGTCGTAGAAATACTAGATTGTAGGATAATTCCATTTTTAACTTTTTGAGGAGCCTGTATACTGTTTTCCAAACTGGCTGCACAAGTTTTCATTCCCACCAACAGTGCAAGAGAGTTCAGTTTGCTCCACATCCTCATCAACACATGTTTTTTTGTGGTTTTGATTTGCATTTCACACCTTACAGATGTGAGGTGATATATATTTGTGGTTTTGATTTGCATTTCCTTGATTAGTGATGTTGAGCATCTTTTTCATGTGTCATTGGCCATCTGGATGTCTCCTTTGGAGAAATGGATGGTCATATCTTCCGCTCATTCTTTAATTGGATTATTTGGGGTTTTTTTGGTGTTGAATTCTATAACCTGTCTATATATTTTAGATACTAATCTTTTACTAGCTATATCATTTGCAAATATTTTCTCCCATTCAGTAGATTGTCTTTTAGTTTGGTTGGTTGTCTCCTGTGTTGTACAGAAGCTTTTTATTGATGTCATCCAGAGAGTTTTTGTTTTTGTTTTCCTTATTCACTCTTTTATTATTTATTCACTGTACAGTATTTGCATAACACTACTATCAGGCCAAACTGTGTTATACCTCAAATTAGGAAAGTAGATTTCAATTCAGTATCTGAATGAAATAGTCCATCTGCATGTTATTTGTTTAATCAGGGTGTAAATATATTATCATTTATTTAAGTTCTCTCCAGTTAATGGACTTTTTTTTTTTTAAAGAATTTTATTTTATTTTATTTATGATAGTCACAGAGAGAGAGAGAGGCAGAGACACAGGCAGAGGGAGGAGAAGCAGGCTCCATGCACTGGGAGCCCGACGTGGGTTAATGGACTTTTAAGCAGATTCCACATTTTTGTCATAGTAACAAAGCCTTGATAGTATCATATATATATATATATATATATGTGTGTGTGTGTGTGTGTGTGTTTGTGTGTATCTATAAAATGTCAAAATGCATGTGTATTTATAGATCACATTTTTGAAATTATGCTTTTGGGTCAAAGGATTTCTGCATTTTAAATCTTGAAATAAATGTCTAAATTAGTATAAAACAAGTTACACAAAATTGCATTTCTTAAAGAATGAGTGTCTCCAATATCAAAACTGTGATTTGAACTGTTGACTACTGCTATTTTACACATATTTATGTTTACATTAAGATTTTAAATCTTAAAATATGTAGAAATATAAAAATATGTAGAAATGTTGAGGTTGATAATGTGTCTAGGACATCATACTAATCCATTTATAGAAATTTGCAAGCATAAACTGTTGACCACAGTTGTATTTGATGAAACTTTTGGAGTTCTCCTGTATTTATACTGAACTATTACTTTCAAAAGATGGCTTTTTTTATGAGTTCCTTTGATTTTTGTAGCTTGGATTCACTTCTCTTGTCCAAGTCAGCATTTGTGGGCCTAGGCTTCCTCATCAATAATGTAGAGCTGATTCATATTCTCTCTTTGCTTTACTATTAAGAAACATGGTATTAAACTTGAGGCCTGCCTTTAGTAGATGTAAGCCTTTATGATTTGCATTTCCACATAACTTTATTCTAACTTGCCTCACAATGCTGCCTTTTTTATCTTCTAAAGATATTATTTATTCATTTGAGAAAGAGAGAGAGAGAAGGAGAAAGAGAGAGAGAGCACAAACAGAGGAAGCAGCAGAGGAAGAGGGAAAAGCAGTCTCCTCACTGAGCAGAGGGCCTGAGGCAGGACTTGATCTCTGGACCCTGAGATCATGACCTGAGCTGAAGGCAGACCCTTAACTGACTGAGCCACCCAGGCACGTCCTGCCTTCTTTTTTAAAACAACAACAACAACAACAACAACAACAAACCTTAAATAGATGAATAAATAAACATTCACAAGGAAAAATATAGTTAAAATATATTCTTTTAAATATAAGTTTATATATAAACACTTCGCATATACACTTTCAAGTATATATGTATGTAACTATCTTAGCTCAGTATTCAAATGTGAAAAGACAGAAAAATTAGAAAGGCTGTTATAAAGAAGTTAAATGAAAAGAATCACCAAACTATTGAATATTTTATTAAGTAATGAACTTAGGTGAGACAGTTGAATACTACCCAAAATTGTATAGTAATACACATTTTTCAATTTTCTTAATTTGGAAAGAACATATTGAACATGTTGATTGCTGTATGAGTTTTTGGCCCTGGTAAAAAGTTATTTCTAATTTTCAGCTGTTTTTAATTTAAGGAAAGTAATATTCTTCCATTTAGTCTAAAAATTATAATTGAAAAATTAGAGAAGAATTAGCAAAGCACTGAGGAGACTATAAATGATTGACTTTGTGTTTAATTGATTAATTGGTATGACCCATAAAAAGGTAATGAAATTAGGATAGCAACAGTGAGACTCATAGAAGCTAAGATCAATGAAGGGAACATCCTATGTAATTTAGCACTAAAATGAAAATGTGCCCCAAATGCCTAAGGCTGATGAAGCGTCCAGAAATGCATATTGATTTATATATGGAAACTTTTAAGCATCTTATTGTTGTCGCTTATGCATATTTAAGCCCTGTTAGAACAAGTATTTGCTATTTTAATGCTTTTAAGAGACCACAATAGAATTTCAGATAATACATCCCTCAATTCCAAGAATTAGATCTTGAATAATACAGCCTTTTTGATTTTTAAAGTGACTTGTGAATGAAGGAAGTGAGCTTGTTTGAAGGGTTTAATTTGTAGCCAAATATTTGCAGGTAATTTTAGGTAAGCTCAATGGAGTATGAAGGCCAGGAGAGTTTGCATAAGTGGTTCAATCTCCAGGAGTTTCAAGTAAATACTAAGTCCTCGATGGGATAATGTGGGTATAAAATGATAGGACGTTATTATGCACAAAGTCTCTCTGCAGGGCTCCCCAAACTCCTGTTGGCTTAGAGATGGAAAGTAAAATATGTGAATCAAGCTGGGACGTTCTCATTGCCTCTTCCTAGAGCAGGTGCTACAGAAGTGAGGCTTTGGTCTGTTGCTATCTTTGGCAACGTGCGTTTAGCGTGACGTGAATGGGTTGGGTTTCAGTGTCCACCAACTTCAGCTGTCTTTATTGTCAGGCGCTGTGCCTCGGTAGGAAAGGGATGAGGTAGGAAAGAGGCCAGAGTCTGGACAGGTGGTGCTGTCTGAGGCTCTAAATCCACAGAGACTGAGGCACAAAACAGCTCCTGAGATCTGAGGAAACTCCGCTCTAAAAAGTCCGACTGCTTAGGCAAGATTATGTGAAGACATTCTTGAAAAATCTAACTATCTGCATGTGTATGATTTTTTTATTAGCAATGCCTAAATGAATAAGCACACTCGATTTTTTAATTGAATGGAACAGAGTGTGGTTGAAGAAGACCAATTTGGAGGCCAGATGAGCTAGGTGCGATCACAAATTGCCGCTGGATGAATCCTTTCCCACATTCCACGGGAGAGAAGTTGTCTCAGTGTGTTTCTGTGAGAATTTAAGAGAAAACCTACAGAAAACTCTGGGAGAACTGGTTTAAGCGGGATCGAGTTCCTGTTGGCAGCTGGATTCTCCGATGAGGATCTTGAGTTCCCCGCCCCTTGGCCGGCCCGTGTGGACCCGCACCGCCCTGCAGGTGAGCGGCGGGGTCCCCCGTGGCCCACGGTCCATCGCCCTGCTCCTCGGCCACACAGGAGAGCCCGTGCCTCTCTTCCTCTCCTGTCTCCCCAAGCACGGAGCCTTGCTAAGTCTACAGAAACTGTGCGGGATGTTGCCTGGAGCGCCGCCCTCACTCCTGCTCCAGGTAGCGCACACCTGTAGTACACACGTGCACAGAATCACAGCAATACACACAGAACCAGGCGAAAGAAATCTTCGCAGGAAAAATGCCATAGTATTTCTTTTTTGTGACTGTGTTTCCAATTTTCGGGATAATTTCGTCATTACCAGAAAACGTGGTTCAATTTCTGCACCGCTGACCTCTAGTCTTTCTGGAAATGCCCTAAAACTTATTGCCCCTTTAAAAGCAACTTAGACTTTTCTCTATAACTAAACCCTCATCAGCCAGCTACTTGAAAGATTAATTTTCCTGATTCGTATTTCAAAAACAGTTGTTCAGTTTGAGATCTTGATCCATCATTTATTTTGTCAGGGGCAGAGTGTTGCTTTGTTTTGCTCGTGTTTGTCATTTCCAAAATCAAGTGCCAGCAAGAATTTGGGCAGAAACTAACATTTTTCTTTCGATGATGAGCCATCCCATAGAATAACAAGCGGAAAAAAAAAAAAAAAAGAATAACAAGCGGGAAGACCTTGGGGGAACCTCCGTGGACTCGTGGCTGGAGAACCATGAAGTCAGATGGCCTGGGGGGGCAGACGAGGGGACCAGGGAGCCACATGTCCCGAGTGTGCGAGCCACCCTGTGCCACCGAGCTAGGAGGGCAGGCAGTTCCCCTCTGTAATAGGGGAGGCCCACGCTGCCATCGCGCACTGACCAAGCAAACCCTAGTGCAAGGTGGACCTTAAAATCCACCCTTCAGATCACTAGTTTTCTTCTACAGCGAGATGCTCTTCCGCCTAGGCAACCACCAGCGCCGCCAGCAGCCTGTTTCTGGAAAACTGACGTCTTGAAATCGCCGCCTCTCACATTCCATGACTTGCATTCCTCATGGTGAAATGAAGAACACGTTTACCTCGGTGGGACGTGTGGGTTTTTGTTTGCAAACTGGGCTCCTCCATCTGTTAGGGCTCATGATATGGCCTTCCAGCTTAACAAGCTGCGCTGTGGGGACTCACTCGCTGTGTTCCCGGTGCTAGAAAGACGTGGAAGGGCGCGCCGGGCGGAGGCTAGCACCCAGATGGTGGCGACAGTCCCAAACACTGGCCCCCAAGTCCACCTGGCGCATCCTGGACCTCTGCGGCCTCCAGACTGCCAGCACCTGTGTGGGGCGGGCGGCTTAGGCCCTGCAGGCACATACCCTGGGGAGTTGCCTGGGGCCCATGGCCACCCTGCAAACACACCCCCTGCCCTGGGCACCATCTGGAGCCCCGATGTCTCCCCACCGACACCTGGCCCTCCCTAGGCAGGCCGCACGCTGCTGCTCTTTAGCCGCTGGCCCGGGCGCCAAGGGTCTCAGGGTCACCTTGCAGCTGCGGGAGGCCCAAGGCTCGCGCTCCAAGCAGAGGGGCCTGACTGGAGGTACGGGGCCCCTGGGTGCCGGGTGGGGGGCTGCTGGGGTTCAGGGCTCCCCTGGAAGCCTGTGACCGGCCCCACGAAATCCATTAGCTCCATGCTCGCTGCTGGCTGCCCTGCAAGGCCGCTCCCAGGCTTGAAGCTTCAGGTTTTGGTCTAATGATGCAAACAATGCCTGGGGCTTCGTGCCCGGCCTCCGCGTGCCTCCCAGTAATCACGAGCGAGACCATTCCTCGCGCACACATAGGGAAATAAGGGTGTTACTCATACAAGACTCCCCCCGCAAGGTTTATTTTTTTATAAAAATCAGTGGCCAGTGTATTTACACATCAGTTTATATGCTCCATGTGACCCCTATTATCTCTTTTTAAATACTAATAACATTTCACTAATACTTTTTCAAAAAAGCAGCTCATTGTTCCTCCTGTGTAGGTCTCCTACTAACCGCTTACCTTCCACAGAACTGGTCGCCTATTACCTGGAAGGCTAATTAGAGTCGATTCCGCACCACGGGGTTCTTAAATGTCAACAGAAATAGATAAAAGTGAGAAAAAATACAGGTGATTAGAATACAAACATCTTTCTCCGGGAAATAATTGGCTTCAACATGTTGCCGTGTTGCGGCTTGCAGGGGCCGTCAGGGGCTGGCAGTACTTTCTTAGAGGCCAGACCTGCTTGCCACCCACCTTCCTGGGCGTGGGGGGCACCCTGGCGATGGGTGGTGGGGACACCCAGGAGATGGGTGGTGGGGACACCCTGGCGATGGGTGGTGGGGGTACCCTGGAGATGGGTGGTGGGGGTACCCTGGAGATGGGTGGTGGGGACACCCAGGAGATGGGTGGTGGGGACACCCTGGAGATGGGTGGTGGGGGGACACCCTGGCGATGGGTGGTGGGGGTACCCTGGAGATGGGTGGTGGGGACACCCAGGAGATGGGTGGTGGGGACACCCTGGCGATGGGTGGTGGAGGTACCCTGGAGATGGGTGGTGGGGACACCCAGGAGATGGGTGGTGGGGACACCCTGGCGATGGGTGATGGGGGTACCCTGCAGATGGGTGGTGGGGACACCCCGGCATGGGTGGGCCCCGGAGATGGGGGCCTTGACGGGGAGGGCAGGGGTCGCAGGCAGGACAGCGCGTGCTTGATGACATCCAGCGAGACTGAAGAACCCCAAGTCCCTCTCTCGGCCGCGGTAAGAGGTCCTCCGCACTGTTGTATTGAGCAGCAGCGGTTGCTGGGCCGCGCGGCTCCGGCGGGGACGGTCCCTGCTCTGCTCTAATCCCCGGGGCTCTTGCTCTCGTGCCTGCGGGACACGCGGGGCCCCCAGCGCGCCGGGCTCCGAGCACCGCAGCCGAGACGCGACACTGGGCTCCGGCCCTACAGCTTCACGTTTGGGGGTTCTCCACCCGACCTTGAACCCCCTTCTCCTGTTGGCGAAAGAACAGAAGCTCCTGCCTCTGAGGCGCGGCGGGTGAGCGCCCTTCCCGGAGCCAGGGTCGCGGACGGCTCTGAGGTCCCCGTGGGCCGAGTGCCGCGTCCTCACCGTCCTCCCGGGCTCCGCGGCCCGAGTCCCGCATCCATCACCGTCCTCCCGGGCTCCGCGGCCCGAGTGCCGCGTCCTCACCATCCTCCCGGGCTCCGCGGCCCGAGTCCCGCATCCATCACCGTCCTCCCGGGCTCCGCGGCCCGAGTCCCGCATCCATCACCGTCCTCCCGGGCTCCGCGGCCCGAGTCCCACGTCCTCACCGTCCTCCCGGGCTCCGCGGCCCGAGTCCCGCATCCATCACCGTCCTCCCGGGCTCCGCGGCCCGAGTCCCACGTCCTCACCGTCCTCCCGGGCTCCGCGGCCCGAGTCCCGCATCCATCACCGTCCTCCCGGGCTCCGCGGCCCGAGTCCCACGTCCTCACCGTCCTCCCGGGCTCCGCGGCCCGAGTCCCGCATCCATCACCGTCCTCCCGGGCTCCGCGGCCCGAGTCCCACATCCTCACCATCCTCCCGGGCTCCGCGGCCCGAGTCCCACGTCCTCACCATCCTCCCGGGCTCCGCGGCCCCTGCAGGTGGAGTCCCTTGTCCTCACTATGCTCCCGGGCTCCGCTGGCAGCCCCGGGGTTCCCGTCGCCCGCGGTCTTTGAGCCTCTGCCTGCGTTTCCCCTCCCCGGGCCCCCACGTTCCACCTTGTGCCCACCTGGTGAGGGGGCAGGCGGCTGCCAGCTCTGGGGGCCGCGGAACAGTCTCGTCCAATCAGAAGATGGGAATCTCGCCTGGTTACTTACCGGGGCAGGAATGGGGGCGTTTTCAGGGCTGGACAGATTGGGTGTAAGAATAGGGGGACCCGTCCCTTTGCGTTTTAAGGAAATTGAAGCCAAGGAAAGACAAGTGGCTGCATTCCATTTGCCTCTCAGGGTTGCAGCCTGCGCGCATCAGGACGTCGGTGTGCATCTGGGCGGCGGGAGCGGCGGGGCTGCGGGGCTGTGGGTGCTGCGGTTGCTGCGGGGCTGTGGGTGCTGCGGGGCTGCAGGTGCTGCGGGGCTGCAGGTGCTGCGGGGCTGCGGGGCTGTGGGTGCTGCGGGGCTGCAGGTGCTGCGGGGCTGCAGGTGCTGCGGGGCTGCAGGTGCTGCGGGGCTGCGGGGCTGTGGGTGCTGCGGGGCTGCAGGTGCTGCGGAGCTGTGGGTGCTGCGGGGCTGGGGGTGCTTCGGGGCTGTGGGTAATGCGGGACTGGGGGTAATGTGGGGCTGCGGGTGCTGGGGGGCTGCGGGGCTGTGGGTGCTGCGGGGCTGGGGGTGCTTCGGGGCTGTGGGTAATGCGGGGCTGTGGGTAATGTGGGGCTGCGGGTGCTGGGGGGCTGCGGGGCTGTGGGTGCTGCAGCACTGCAGGTGCTGCGGGGCTGTGGGTGCTGCAGATGCTGCGAGGGCTGCGGGCTGTGGGTGCTGCGGGGCTGCGGGTGCTGCAGGGCTGTGGGTGCTGGGGTGCTGTGGGTGCTGCGGGGCTGTGGGTGCTGCGGGTGCTGCGGTCCTGGGTGCTGCGGGGCGGGCGCGGCCGGGAGCCACCGTCCGCGCAGGTGGGGCTGCACCAGCCGGCTAGCCCCACGGGGAAGGGCCTCGCCCTCAGTATGTCCCCGACTCTTGGCCGCCCGGTTCCTCGACCACTGGTGTCCATAATGATTCCAATACTTTGACCATCCGCGGGAATATTGCGCTGTTCTAGGGAAGCCGGGTTCTTGGTCGTTCACGGCTCAGTATTTATGTCCCAGGGACCCCAGTTTGAAATCCCTCATGTTGCCAGAGCTCAAAACACAGGCTCTAGGGACAGAGACGCCCAGTTGGATTTTTTTTTTCTTTTCTTTCTTTTCTTTTCTTTTCTTTCTTTTCTTTTCTTTTCTTTTCTTTTCTTTTCTTTTCTTTTCTTTTCTTTTTTCTTTTCTTTTTTTTCTTTTCTTTTCTTTTCTTTTCTTTTCCTTTCTTTCTTTCTTTCTTTCTTTTTTTTTTTTTAAGATTGTATTTATTCATGACAAACAGAGAGGGGCAGAGACACAGGCAGAGGGAGAAGCAGGCTCCCTGCGGGGACCCCATGTGGGACTCGATCCCAGGACCCAGGGGTCACGCCCTGACCTGAGGGCAGATGCTCAACCGCTTCGCCCCCAGGGCCCCTCCCTGTTGGGTTCTGGCTCTGGCACCACTACCGTGTGGTCCTACATGAGTCACTAAAGATGCCTGAAGCTTAATGTCCTCACTCACCCAACATGGTCGTTATTTTAAGTATTTCACGTGAAGGTTGTGAAGTGGGGACAGTGAGGGGCAGTTGGTTAATGCTCCATAAGGGTTAGCTGGGGTCACCGCTGGGGGGTTGTTGTGACCCAGTTCTAGGAGATCCACTCAGGACAAAACCCGTCCTGACATCTAATGATCACTTGGTGCTGGAGGAAGGGATTCCTCCAACCAGTCCTTTGAATACACGAGGTCAGCCCCACTCTTCTCTGTGCTCCCCCTGGGGCCACAGCCACCAGCCAGGAATGACAAGGTCCTTGGGACTTTGCTGTTCTCCGACAAGCCATTCGATGACATTTTTTGTTAAAGTTTTGTTATCCAAGATTTTTCAAAAATAATAACGAGTCGCTTTTTATTCATACAAGTGATTTCTTTTCCAAGGAGCCAAAGTTTCTAGATTCCGGTCCTGTCTGTGTCTGGTCTAGTTTGTGAGCTTTACCCAAAGCCTGTAGGAGTCTCCACAGGTCTTCTGAGAACACTGAGACATGTAAGGGAGTGTGTTATCCTTGGGACCTTTGAAAAAATACAATGGTGATTTGGAATGACTACCCTTTACACAACTGTTGTATGAGTTTGAAATATATAAAAAGGATGTATACATTTTATTATTTCCATGACATGGAAATTTCCATGACATCAGCAACGCTGATTTCCCTAGAACCTTCTCTTGTGTGCATCCTTTCTGAACTCAGGAAGCCTATGCCGTGTTTCTAGTACACACCAGACTCATCATAAAAAGCTTGGTTTTCAAGTTGTTAGAAGAGTGTCTTCGTTTCTGTGTCAAGATGCATAGATTCTTCTGGTTCTCTGCTCTTTTCCTCCTTTTGGGTAGCTTTGGATCATCGTCTGGGCAGTCGCTCCACAGAGTTAGAGTAGGAGGGTAGGAGACCGTGATGGGACAGGGCCATTATGCCTTGTTAGGGTCAGGAGTTCTAATCTCTCTCTCTCTCTCTCTCTCTCTGTCTCTCCGTCTCTGTTCCCCTGTAAATTTAAATGCCATGGATTCCACCCAACTACTGGATTTGAATTTCAAAGTTGCAGAAGTTGGGTTCACAATCAAGACTGAAATCTCAATCTCAAATTATTCCATGTCAGGTATCCCAGTAAAATACATAAATATGCACATCTTTTTCAGGTCCTTGAATGATTTCCTCACAGTGATTGAGACTGGAGTAAACTCTAGGGAATGATTGCCTAATCCCTTCTCTTGCCAACCAGGACTCCTTTAGGGCCTCACCTCCTCTTTAAGGACCATGAGCATTAAATATCCTAAGCCTCAGATGAGAGAATCAAGCAGAAACCCTGTGAGGTATTCTGAAGTAGCACAGGGCTTATCCACTATCCGAACATGGAAAAGTGGCATATCTGAGGGAAAACAGATTGAAAAGATCTTGACAGAAATATCCTACTAATGGATTTTGCACTAGAAAGACAATTTATGGATCCTTATCACTCAGGTGGAAATGCCATTAACAGCTTAGAAGGGTCCAGAACGCTGGAGTAGAGTACTAACAGTCATATGTAGGAGTGGGAAATGCTGTTACTATTTTAATGTTATTTATAAATGATGCTCTCTCTATTGTCATAATAGAGTAACATCAAGAGGATGTGCTTTCATGCTTTGGGGCCAAATCTGCTTAGATTTTTGTTTCCAGTAGTGTCTTACAGACACTGTAATTATGAAATAACTGTCTCAAAATAACTTGATGCATTGGTAGAAAAAGAGGATCAGTGGAATTAATTCTTGGCAAATTTGTTTAGAATCCGATCTGGGGAAAGTTTATTTTTTTTTCCAGAGGCACTTTGATTAGAGTAGCGCTTGAGGAGAGACTGAGCTCCCTCAGGAGCAAATTTTTATTTAGAGCGATAAGGGATCGCAAGCACTAAGTCAGCATGACCAGATGAGAGCCCGCTCAGGATTCTGGGAACAGGTAACCTACAGAGTGGTGGGGATGTAAGCAGTGGTATGTGCCAACTGAGAGGCTTCTTCTTCTTTTTTTTTTTTTTTGGCATAAACGTCTTAAGAAGGTAAGGTGTAAATGAAAGCAAATGGTGTGGTTTAATTGCTCTCTCTGTAAAATATTAGGCACCGGAACAAGAAATGTGATTTTCGAAAAATTTTCCTCCAAAGCGTTTAACACAGGGTGAGAAACCTGTGCCCTTGTCCTGGGGCCAAGGTGGCTTCCCACTGACCCGAGTAGTCCTGCCCCGGGGTTGGCAGACCAGAGGGGGGCACGCAGGACAGACTTCTTGCACAGAGGCGGGTCTTGTGGAACCAGGACAATCGGCATTGTCAAATAGCTCCATGATTTATTGTATTCCTTTATCCTTTTATTCCCTCTCTGATGGGAGGGGCTCATGGGGTTATTTCATCAAGTGCATTGCACACACCTTGGGATCTCAGAGGGTGGCCGTGGGCCCCAGTGAGCATCCCCCTGTCTTCCTGGAGCTTCTGCTCCTTTGGACGCGTGGGGACTGACCCCAGGCGCACCCAGGGCAGAGGCCACTCCTCTGTGAACTCAGGCCTTCCTCCCGGGTAGCCCACCCCTGTCTCCTTCATCAATGCACACCCAGTCCTTCTGCAATGAAATGAGCCCCACCAAGTCTCAACGCTCTGGTCGAACTTGGATTCTGTAAATTAGGCTATGAAGACCTCTTTATTTTTTGTAATTGCCTGAAGGAATTGGCAAAAGTCCATCTCAGCCACTAGGTATAAAACATTTTGAAGCCGGGGGCGGGGGGGATGTTTCCTCATCCAGTAGAGCTGTGTTTTGTACCTCTACATGGGGCAGTGTGGACACAGGCATAGATCTATATGTACAGGCGCTCGGAGCTGTGGAAAAGCAATGAAACCATAGTTATCAGGATCATTGAACAGTGTATTGTCATTATCAAGAAGGCTACAGGAAATATCACAACATTTTCAAAACATAGCCAAATGTATTAATGTAGGAGAAAAAATATATTAATGTAAGGCAGGTATGATCCTTTAATGGAGCAAAATCGGTCTCTTGCACAGAACTTTCTATAAGAAAGCTAAATATGCTTTAAGTCATCAACTCTGTGTGTTTTCAAGGCTTTCAATTCTTGTTTTTAAGAGCTCTGTGCTCTATATACATGTCAATTTTTACAGATGTGAAAAAAAGCCCTGGAATTTCTGGAGTATGGATGTTGTTTAAAGTAGTTTGGACGTATGCATGTTATCAAATAAATTATGGGGAAAATTTCTGGCTTATTATAGGACAACACACTATTGCGTATGTGTATGTGCCTTCATCTTAGATGTGAAGATATAAATGCATATATCCACTAAGCCTATGAATTTTTATTCCTGAAATGGGTATGAAAAATTATTTCAAAATGACACCAGCAGATCATTTAGTCATTCCTTCTGTGTTATCACATTAAAAAGATTTTATTTATTTATTCATGAGAGACACAGAGCGAGAGAGAGAGACAGAGACACAGGCAGAGGGAGAAGCAGGCTTCATGCAGGGAGCCCGACGTGGGACTCGATCCCGGGCCTCTAGGATGACGCCCTGAACAAAGGCAGACGCTCACCCGCTGAGCCCCCCTGGCATCCCCTGTGTTATCACTTAGGAGGCAGATAACAAGCCACCTCGAATGACTTAAATCCTAGTAAGCGCCAGGGAATAGGCAAAGATGTCTTGACTCATCAGGGAGAGGTGGGTGTCTTACTGAGGAGGCCCTGGCTCTCCTTTGTTAAGGCTGATTGTGCTCCCGGTTCTGTTGTGTGTTTTCCTTGTTAAGTGATTGGAGAGTAAGTGAACATGAAGTGCTTTCTTAGGCCTTTGTAAATGCAGGATTCTACGACATGCTTTGCCTCTAGACGGACTCTTTTTCGGTCTACTAATAATCACTAGTTAGCATTGTTAGAAACTCAGGGTCGGGCTGAGCTAGAGTAATAAAAACCAGATGGCCAGATAACTTTCTTCTTCCTAAGCTAAACCAGGCTCAGGAGATGTGAGGAGAGCGTGTCAAGGGGAGACAGGAGGTGCCGACGTACCACATGTGCGCTCGGAATTATTTAATGTAAAAGCAGGATTTAATTTCTTAACTATGGGATCCCTGGGTGGCGCAGCGGTTTGGCGCCTGCATTTGGCCCAGGGCACGATCCTGAAGACCCGGGATCGAATCCCACATCGGGCTCCCGGTGCATGGAGCCTGCTTCTCCCTCTGCCTATGTCTCTGCCTCTCTCTCTCTCTGTGTGACTATCATAAATAAATAAAAAAACAAAAAAAATAATTTCTTAACTATAAAGCATACAGTCCAGTATGGTACAGTCGTAATCAAGCATGGGAGCTTCTTCAAATACCTTCGGGCTGGGCCAATCATATGACCAACCGAAGAGGCCAGAGAATTTTGAAAATCTTCAAGAAAATATAAGGTATTTAATTCAGTCTTTGACCAAGGAAGATGAAATGAACTGATGGTCCCTGAATTTAAAATCCAACATACGTCTTCAGCAGTGGAATTACACAACAGCTTGCGTGTGGGTATCTACGGTCTCTGCGTTACGATAAAATGTATGACGGGAATTGATACTGTGAGTGGATTTGTGTAGTTTATCTTAATCATTAGAAATAAGTGATATGTTGAGCAGAACCCCAAAATAGGCATTGTTCTGAAAGGCCACGAGGTAAGATGTGACAATAATAGCTAACTTCTTAAGTTGGATTTTATGGTGATTTCTACAGGGTCTCTTTCCAAATGATGACAGAAATTTTCATGTGGTGAAATCTAGGAAGATCCTCCCACTTCAGTGTGGTTGTGCGTGCAGGTGCATACAGGGCGTGCGTGTGCGCACATGTGTGTGGAGTGGGTGGGCATGTTTGTGTATGTACATGTGATAGTATGTGCGGGTGGGCGTGTGGCTGTGTGTGGGTGTAGGTGGATGAGAGAGTGTGTATATGGTGGGTGTATGTGGAGGTGGGTACGTGTGTGCAGGAGTGGAAGGATGAGTGTGTTTGTACGTGTGTGTGCGTGTGTGTGTGATTTCGTCTTTTCAAAGTTTTACCTACTTGCCCCCCCTTCTCTAGACAGTGTGTGGATCCGAGGGCCTTGTGTGACCCCACCGCGCCAAGGGTAGAGGCACCCCCTGGTGCCCGCCTCCTGCTGACCGAGCTGACCTGTAGCCTGTGCGGGTTACAGGAAGGTGGGCAGGACGCCCAGGCCTGCTCGCAGGTGCTCTCCCACGCACTCGGACGTGTCATCAGACAGGTGTCCGGGCTTCCACACGCCGTACTGTGCTGGCACCCAGACCCCTCGGCTCCCGGCCTGTCCTGGCATGAGGGGCTCCTCACTAGGGTGCCGCCCCTCGGGGCTCCACCTGCGAGGGCAGTCAGTCTCCCCGGGCCCTCCTGTGCACCCCGGTTCTATCAGGGACATACCTGTGTTCCAGGTGGCTCCTTGCTCCCACACCGTCCTCACTCCTAGACCAGGAAACCATTACCTACAAGTCCCTAGGGAAGCGATATGATCCCACAGTGTCTCAGATTTCCTGTGGGTGGCCCAAGCTCTGGGCCACTGACAGGTTAAACAATAAACGGGGCTGTCATGCTCTGAGTTTGCAGAGTCTGTGCAGAAGCCCTGAGCTTGATCCTTTGCTCCTTCCTTTCCATGGTAGCTACTTTCTGCAAAGATGAAGGTTCAATGGGAAAAAAGGAGGGTGAAGGGGAGAAAAGAGAGGAACCTGTGGGTGCTTTATCCCGCTGGATGAGTCGCCCTGAGACGACTGAGCACTGGCTTGGAAGGAGGGTGAGCCCAGTTTCCGTGTGGGCTCGGGTGCTGTGCACGGCCGGGCCCCCCTCTCCTCTCCACAAAATACGGAGCTGACAGAGCTGACAGCGAATGTCACTTCATGCTACTTCCTACTTCACAGTTCTGCTCCCATAAGGGATGTGGTCCTACCCCTACCGCCAACCCTGGGCACGTTCCAATGCACGGCCTCCGAACACTTCCAGCAAATAGGTGACTCCAAAGTAGATGCCTGGTGACTGGAAATAAAAAAAAAAAAAAAAAAAGCAAAACAAAACAAAAAAAACAAAAAAAAAAACTATGGGATCCACCGACAATACATTCTGTTCTCTTACTTTTCAACATAAGGATTTGCCACCTGGAAGTCAACCCCAGGTTTTCTGCTGCATTGAGAGGTGCCTGTAAGATTGCTACTTCTATGACAAAATAATTCATTATTTAAAGGCAATTTTATTACCTTATAATTAAATAATCATTTGATAATTTTGAAAGCAGTTTTTCTTCCTCCAAATTTTACTGCATACCTTTTTAACTTGGGGGCTGTGTCTACCTGTCTGAGATCCTGCATTATTATTTTTATTATTATTATTTTTTAGACATTAAAAAGAAATTTAATGATGTCGGAGAACATCACAGATTTCGTATTTTGTTGAATATTCAGTGGCTGCCAAGAACTTTATATCCAGCTCTGTATCCCCTCCATACAATCTGGCAGCTGTGAGACATCTAGGTGGATTACTTTGATTTACTTCCAGAATATTCCAAGTATTTTATTATCCTTCACTTTAGACTAGGACCTCCTTGAAGGCCTAATGTGGGTGCATCTGGAATATGACTTTTAGTAGATGTCCAGGAAATATTTTGAATCAATAAAGATTCGGTCCTCATTACCCAGTATTATACTGCAAACTAAACATACAGTTATGTTCGGGCTCCGAATAAACGTGTAGAGAGACCCAAGTCTTCAAATAGTAATAATCACCACACCATGGATTTTTTTTTTTTTTTTGAAAAGCAGGAAGCCTCATATTTTGTTCCATGGCATGAAAACTATTTGAAGTGCTAGTAATGGGGCCAATACTTGAGCATCATAGAAAGAGATAGATTTCTAAAAATTCTAAGTTATGAGTTAATAGTGTGATTGGCTGCTTTGTGGGGTCTTTACTTCTCAGCTTTGATGCATTCACATAGACCCTGGGTGGCTGGCTGAGACCCTTTCTGAGGAAATTCATTTAGTTGGTAAAACATTGGATACATTAATCTCTTAGGTTGTTGCTGACTCTTAGGGTATGATTCTAATCTCACGCTGCCTGTTAGGCCAAGGTTTTTTATAAGCTATATTATGAGGATATCCACACTAGCATATGGCATGAAATGTGATGTTATCAATTACGGAGTATTAATGTGATTTTGGCAACATTTGGCTTTGCAGGGATTTTCTTTAAAGCAATTACATTCACTGAGAAAAGATTTAAGTTAGTGATCTTTTTTTTTTTTTCCTAATTTACTTAAAGCATTCACTTGACATTTTAACTAAACTGTAGTTTTAAAGATATTTGACATTTTAAAATCACAAACACTATAGATTATGCAGTATGTACAGTGTGTAATTTAGGAGCGAGCGTCTGTTAGATGGAGTCATAACTTGCTCATTAATTTCTGGGAAATAAACTACACTCACACCAGTCATCTGTTTCTATTTAGCTTTTCACTGAATTTGCTTTTTTTTTTTTTTTTCCTTCAGCACTACCATGTCCAATATTCAAGATTGTTTCATTGGTATCAGTGATGCGAATGTCTTGAATGACAGGAGAGTGGAAATATTCTGGATCTATTTCTCCATGCAGGTCATCGTAGTCATTTCTTGAGAGGTGGAAACAGAATAAATTTGTTCAGTTTTGAGACTCCTGTTTCCGCCAGGTGAGGGTGCAGCAAGAATGCCGTTGTGCGGCCACTGGCCTATTCCCTGCTTTCGCCCATGCCCACTCCCCTCCCCCGGGCATGCTCTGTCTTCCCCCAGATGGCTCCATGTGAAATGCAATTACTTTCTTCCAGTTTCAGAAAGTATAGCAAGTGAGATTCTATAGGACACGGGAAACATCACTGGAAAAAGAGAGCGAGAGCGAGAGCGAGGTGTATCTGGACTGCTATTGGCCACACTTTGTCTTTTATGGGAATACAATGGCTTTCTTGTTACTGTTCTCATACCCCATCCCCTTCTTCTTCCTGCAAATGATTCAATTAGGGCACCAGAAAAAAACCAACCAAACCAACCAAACCAACCAAACCAACCAACCAACCAAACAAACAAACAAACAAAAACACAAAAAAAACCCTAATGCTTTGAATGTGAGAAATAGTGTTTTCTCCAGGGCTGACTCTGGCATAGCCTATTGGGGTAGATTCATCTTCTGGGTAAAATGGACCCCCTTCCAGCCCAGCCCCTGGGGTCAGCTGCTGCCCAAGGCAGGCACATGCGGAGGAAAGCCTAGTCTCTTTAGGCAGAATCAGGGCAGAAGAGATGCTGTATGCAGACGGACCCTCTGTATTTGTGGATTGATTTTCATTCCGTCTCAGCGTGGTCCAAATCTGTTATAATCTCAATCCTCTGAAATACCAATGTTCTGCATCACAGCGTGTGAAGAGGTAAGACGTTGAGATGGTAGGTGACTGGCTGTGATAGAAATGCCGATGCAGAAGCTCATCTTATTTTCTTCCTTGCTTGCTTTCAATAACTTAACATTTTATTAATCTCTGGCTCGTTATAGCCAGGATCGAGGTGGCTCACCACCCTGGTGGGCAGCAAGCTAAGAAGGACAAAGGATACAAATAAATGGAATCTGAAATGAGGCCCCTCTACAAATTCATGTGTCACTTTGGAAAGACCAGAAATTTGGCTCTGGGTTGTTTGTTTTGTTTAGTCAACACTGAGGGGAACCCTTGAACAGCTCCATGATTTCCCAGGTGTTAAAGAGAGACCACTTGTCCCCAGAACAGGTATTCGTCGGAGGAAGGTGACTTTAGTCCCCAGGGTCCACGTGGAGATAATATAAGTGATGAAGTAAAGAGTGTTCTCAACGGCAGATTCGGAGAGAGATGGAAGAGTGTGTGTCACTGGCCCTTTCCCGACATCCCTCGCTCACCAGCAGTCCTCAGCTGGTAGAAACCCCGAAATCACATGTAGCTCTTGAATGTTCTTTCTGGTAAACTGGATCCACTCATCCTCTCCCCTTCCCCAAGCAATGTTGGATTCCATTCTCTTGTACTGAAATTTGACTCCGTTCCATTTCAAATTTGAAACCTTCCATGTACACGTTTTGTCTACAACTACGCATGCTCAATGCCTCCAGGCTCTCAAAAGGTGGTCATATAATGTTGTTTTTGGAACTCTTAGCATCTTGCTGCTTTTTATCTGAGCTACGACTGTTTGACGCTGCTCTTACAAAATCACAATAGTTTATAAAACTAGATACAACAACAACAGTAGCAGAAGTTTGTGTTTATATTAGTGTTACTACATAGGGGCACCTGGGTGGCTCAGTCAGTTAAGCGTCCAACTTTGGCTCAAGTCATGACCCCGGGGTCCTGGGATCGAGTCCCATGCTGGGCTCCCTGCTCAGTGGAGAGCCTACTTTCTGTTCTCCCTCTGCCTCTTCCCTCTGCTCTCTCTCTATCTCTCTCTCAAATAAGTAAATAAAATCCTTTAAAATAAGCGCTACCACATTATGTGATGTCTAACCCTATGCAAATAAATATTTAAGATTTCCAAATGGCCTATGACCAAATGAAATGATCCACAACAACTTTTGTTCAATTTAATTTTGGAACCTAATGAGAGAATGTTTGGTTGTTAAATACTGTTTTCTTGGTTTTCATTTATTTATTTATTTATTTATTTATTTATTTATTTATTTACTAGTTTAATTATTTTCATCCGTTAACATTTTCTTGACTGCTTCTCAGGCCCGAACCCTCCAATCTATTGTTTTTATTAAATTCTTTAAGGTAATTCCAGATTTCCCCACAGTGGTGAGAAATAACACAGGGAGATTCTGGGGACTCTACCCAATTCCCACAAAGGTAACCTCTCAAAAGTGACACCGTACAATACTGACACTGAACCGGTGGAGATACAGGCCACTTTGCAGCACCATGGGAATCCCTCATTAATTCCTGGATAGCCCCACACACACTTCCCTTCTGCCCCTACCACCTCCTTCATCGCTGGCCACAAAAAAACCCTCTTCCCGTTTTCCATAATATTGCCACATCAAGTATGTTTTCAAAATGGAATAGTATAGCCTGTAACCTTTAAGGTTTGACTTTATTTTTCCACTACGTGTCATTTTCTGGAGTTTCATCCAGATGGTGCCCGTCAATAGTTCATTTCTCTTTCTCCCTGAATAGCAATACATGATATAGATGTGCCACAGTTGGTGAACCATTTACCTTTGAGTCATGTCCAAGTTTTTATTTCTTTTTTTAAAATTAAAGTAGAGTTGACATGCAATGTTATATTAGTTTCGAGTGTAGAACACAGCGAGTTGACAGGTCTGTTCATCATGCGGTTCTCACCACCAGTGCAGCTCCCATCTGTCACCATACCCGCAATTAACAACCAGGGACTATGTTCCCTATGCTGTGCCTTTATTCCCATGACTTATTCATCCCATAACTTCATCCCCCCCTTTCCCCCCTTCACCCATCTTTCCTCTCCCCTCTCATCTGACAACCACCTGTTTGCTCTCTGATTTATGGGCCTGTTTCTGGTTTTGTTTGTTTTGTTTTTTAGATTCCACATACAAGTGAAATCATATGGTATTTGTCTTTCTCGATCTGACTTACTTTTACTTAGCATTAGACCCTCTAGGTCCATCCACGTTGTCACAAATGACAAGATTTCATCCTTTCTTTATGACTGAGAGTCCATGGCTTGTGTGTGTGGTGTGTGTGCATTTATATCATCCCATTCCACATATACGCAGACACCACACAACCCTCCCATACGTACACATCATCTTCTTTATCCATTCATGTATTGATGGACACTTGAGTGGCTTCCATACCGCAGCCATTGTAACTAATGCTGCAATAAGCATAGTGTCTATTAGTGATTTTGTTTTCTTTGGGTAAATACCCACTGGTGGAATTACTGGACCATGTGGCATTTCTATTTTAACTTTTTTGAGGAATCTCTGCACTGCTTTCCACAGAGGCTGCTCTAATTTACATCCCCACAAATGTACACAAGGGTTGCTTTTCTCCCCATCCTCCACCACCACTTGTTATTTCTTGTCTTCTTGATTCCAGCTGTTCTGACTGGTGTAAGGCAAATTCTCACTGTGGTTTTGATTTGCATTTCCCTGATGATGAGTGATGCCGGGCATCTTTTCGTGTCGGCCATCTGTATGTCATTTTTGGAAAAATGTCTATGTACGTCTTCTGCTCATTTTTTAATTGGATTTTTTTTGGTGTTAAGCTGTGTAAATTCTTTTAATATTTTGCATATTAACTCCCCATGGAATATATGATTGACAAATATTTTCTCCCATTCGGTAGGTCACCTTTTCATTTTGTTGATGGTTTCTTTCACTGTGCAAAAGCTTTTTATCATGGTGCAGTCCTAATAGTTTAATTTTGTTTTTGTTTCCCTTGCCTTAGGAGACATATCTAGAAAAAAAAAATGTTGCTATGGCCCATGTCAGAGAGATTACTGTCAATGTTTTTTTTTTCCTAGGATTTTTATGATTTCGAGTCTCGCATTTAGATCTTTTATCCTTTTAAGTTTATTTTTGTATGTGGCATAGGAAAGTGGTCCAGTTTTATTGTTTTACATGTAGTTGTTCAGTTTTCCCCAACACCATTTATTGAAGAGACTGTCTTTTTCCCAGTGTATATTCTTGCATCCTTTGCTGAAGATTAATTTTCCATATAATTGTGGGGGTATTTCTGTGCTACTTCATTCCATCTATTTATGCATGTATTTTTGTACCAGGACCATGCTGTTTTAGTTACCACAGCTCCCAATTTTTTATTATTAAGAACAAAACTGCTATAGACATTTGTGTGCAGGTTTTATATACCACAAATCTTCATTTCTCTGGGGTAAATGTCTAGGAGAGCAATTGCTTGGTTGTTATATATATGTTTTTTAAGAAATTGTCAAAAAAAAAAAAAGAAAGAAAGAAAGAAAGAAAGAAAGAAAGAAAGAAAGAAAGAAAGAAAGAAACTGTCAAACTATTTTCCAGAGTGGTTGTACCCACTAACGATGTAGGAACAACCCATTTTCTCCACATTCTTTCCAGCTTTTGATATTGTCACTGCTTTTGGTTTCGACCATTCTGCATGTGTGTGCACTGATATTTCTTTGTGGCTTTAATGTGTATTTCCCTAATGACTAGTAATGTTGAGAATCTTTTCATATACGTATTTGCCATCTCTATATCCTTTTAATGAAATGACTCCTCATATCTTTTGACTGTTTTCTGATTGGATTGTTTGTTCCTTCACTGTTGAGTCTTTAATGTTCTTTTTATATCCTAGACAGTTATCCTTTGTCAGATACATTGTTTGCAAATATTTCCTACCAGTGTGTAGTATGTCTTTTTACCCTCTCAGTGGGGTCTTTCACAAAAAAGTTTTTAATTTTTATGAAGTCTGACATGTCAATTTCCTTTATAAATTATGCTTTTGGTGCCCAGTCTAGGAATCCTTCAGTTAGTCATAGATGTTCCTCTATGTTTTTTCTAAAATTTTTATAGTTTTAAATTTATATCTATGATCCATATTGAGTTAATTATTAGATAAAGTTTAGATTTTGGTATAGGCTCATTTTTGTTGTTTTTGCCTGTGGACATCCTTTGTTCCAACATCATTGTCAACATGTCACCTTTACTCCACTGAGTTGCCTTAGCACCTTCGGATCAGTTGGACGTGTTTATGTGGGCCTGTTTTGGGGTTCTCTGTTCTCATCCATTGAGGCATAGATCTGTTAATTTGCCACATGATCTTGACTACTGTATTTATAAAATAAGTCTTGAAAGTGAATAGCCTGAATTATTTTATTTTTTTTTTAAATTATTTAAGCTATTCTATTAGGGCTTGAAGGCTTTCTCCTAAATATACATTTTTTAGTTGAATCTTGCCTGTACTTTCGAAATATCTTGTTGGTATTTAGATAGAAATAAAATTAAACCTGCATAAAAATTTGAAGAGAATTGATATCTTCACAGTATTGAGGTTTCCAATTTGTTAGCATGGTATATTTCTCCATTTATTTAGTTGCTTACTGATTTCTTTCCTCAGCATAGCAGTTTTGAGGGCATAGTTTTCTATCTGTTTTGTTACAGCTAAGCATTTAAAAAATGATTACAAGTGACATTGTAATATTTGATTTTGGTATCCATGTGTTCAATGCTAGTATGCATAAATGCAATCGAATTTTGTATGTTCACTGTGTATCCTTGCTCATTTCAAGTATTAGCTCCAGGAGTTTCCATCTAGACTCCTTGGCATTATCTATGGAGATAATTGTGTCATCTGCAAAGAGGGGGCAATTTTATTTCTTGCATCCTAATCCATATGCATTTGTTTTCTCTTCTTGGCTTACTGCTCTGGCTGGATCTTCCAGCACAATGTTGAATAAAAGTGGTGAGGCCAGACATTTTTGCTTTGTTCTCTCAGTCTTAAGGGAAAGTATCCAGTCTTACACCATCAAATGCCATGTTAGGTGTAGGTTTTTAAGATACCTATTATTAAGCTGGGGAAGTTTTCATCTATTTATATGTTACTGGAAAGTTTTCTCATGATTGGATGTTTACATATGTGCAATTTTTTTTTCTTTTCCTACATAGATTATCATGATCTTGTGATTTTATTCTTTAGGCTGTTGTGATGGCTGATTATACTGATTGATTTTCAGATATTGAACCATTTTTACATTCCTGGAATAAACACCACTTAGTCATGTTGGAGAATCCTTGTTACATTTTGCTTCTGTTTGCTTTTACTCTGTTAAATTTTTTTCTGTTAATTTTTTTTATATCCATATATATGAGAACTATTATTAGTTTGTTGTTTTCTTTTCTTGCAAAGTTTTTGTCTGGTTTTGGTATCAGGGTATCTTATCTTGGGCTGCCACAGTGAAATATCATACACTGGGCAGCTTAAACAGCCGAGCTATATTTTCTCATAGTTCTGGATGTTGATACCTGATATCAGAAATCAGGCTCTGGCGAGGACTCTCCCTGGCTTACAGACACCTGCCTGCTTCTCACCATTGCTCATATGGCTTCTGCTCAGTGAATGCATGTTGGGAGCAGGAGGGGTTGGGGGGGGAGTCTGTTTCTCTTTCTGTTCCACTTATGAAGCCACTAATCCTATCAGATTAGCACCTCAGGCTAGGATCTTATTTTATCTTAATTATCACCTAAAAGCCCTGTCTCTACATACAGTTACATTGAGAGGTAAGGGTTCAATATATGAATTCGGGGGCAATAATTCAGTCCACAGTGTAGGGTAACTGTAGTGTTATAAAATACATAAGGAGGCTGTCCAACTGCTTCTACTTTCTGGAAGAGACTGGAAAATTGAGGTCCATTTTTTCATATGCTTGGTAGATGTCTTAGTGCATTCGGGTGGCTAAGTGTATATAGCAGAATAGCAACACAGATTTACTTCTCACAGTTCTTGAGCCTGGAAAGTCCAAGATCATGGTGCCAGCTGATTGGTGTCTGCTGTGAAGGTGTTCTGTTACGGAGTCAGCACCTTCCTGTTGTCTTGCTCCTCACATGGCAGAAGGGGCGGGGGGATGTTCTGGAATCCTTTTGATAAGGGTGCTAGTCCCATTTATGGGGGCTCTGCCCTCAGGATCTGATTACAAACCAAAGGCCCCACTCTAAAAATCATCACCTTGGGGGTTCGGTTACAACTTAACGACTTTTGGGGAACAAACATTCTGTCTACATCAGGAGATTTCACCTTTAAAACCACTTGGACTTGGAGATGCTTTTAGGGAAGTTTTGATAGTTATAAGGCTGTTCAAATGTTCTATTTTATATTCAGTAAGTTGTGGTGGTTTGTGCTTTTTTAAGGAAGCAGCCTGTTTCATGAAAGTCATTAAACTTATATATGCATTTTCTTTGTAGTTTTCCCTTTTCACTTTATATCTGTGGGGTCTCTGGTAATATTTGCTGTTTTATTCCTGATATTAGGTATTTGTATCTTCTACCTCCCTCACTTTTTGTGTCCGTGTTGCTAGATGTTTGTTGGTTTTGTTGATCTTTTCAAAGAATTAGCTTCTGTTTCACTGTTTTTCTCTTGTGTTCTTCTATTTTAAATTTCTTTGATTTCTCTTATATTATTATTATTTATTTTGTTATTTATTTTATTATTACTATTATTTATTATTATTTACTTATATTAGTTGCCTTCTCTTTGCTTTAGGTTTATTTTACTCTTCCTTTTCTAAGTCCTTCAGATGGGAGTTTGGGTTGCTAATATGAGAGTTCTCCTCTTTTATAATGTGTATTTTTAATACTATTAACTTCCCTCTCTGTACTGCCTAGCTAGATCCTCTAACTTTTGATATCTTGTGTTTTTATCTTCACTCATTTCAATGTATTTTTTCTTCATTTCCCTTAAGAGTTCCTCTTTGATCCACGGATATTTAGAAGTGTGCTGTTTGGTGATTGGTGATGGTCCTGTCATTTTTCTCTTAGGAGTTTCTAGTTTGATTCTGAAACCTACAGCAGCTGGAATTGGGTATTTAACACCATAGACTTACTGGCAAACCGGAATTTCTCTACAAGGGATGAACATTCAGATTTACTGCTTTTGGAATCAGAGATTTCTGTTCAGACTATACTAAATCATGTATCTAGAGATAACCCACTTAATTAGCAAACTTTAGGTAAAATATAAATTAACAAAGCATTTCTTTGACCTTGTGGAAAGCTGTTACTCTAGAAAGCATTATGCATAAAGTCTATATTATTATCCGAGTTCACTCATTCAGACTGCTGACTTTATCATCAGTAAAATTTCTAAATATATCTAAACCTAGTGATAGATGTAAAACACATCTGAGAATCCAAAGGCTTGTCTTGAAAGCCAAACATTAAAATCAATTCATTTGACCTCCGCTAGGGGTAGTAATCGATTTTTGCTTATTATGTTGTGACTAGTATATGTTTTATTTTCAAGAAAGCTAGGATTTATTTGGGTTTGATAATAAGAATCAGCACATTAACTATGAGTTGTGACAACCGACCATCTAATAGTTTAGGAAGACAATAATAAATCAAAGTACATGAAAATCACATTTTTTTTTTCACATAGCATGTATGAGGATGACTTTGCATTAAGCTCCATGTCCCCTGCTTCATGCAATGGTGTATGATGCAATTTCTTTAAATAGAATTTTCTCAAAATTTGTTTAAATACATGGTTACTTAAGCATGTTTAATTTCAATTACCTGGCAACACCTTGAGTGTGGATCATGTAAATTGTTTAGTGACACATCTCAAATAAACATACCACAGGAAAAGGAAATAACAGTGACTTCATCAAATAAGCTTGAATAAAAAACTTCGACTTTTTAACTCTGTTCATATATTTTTTCATGGTTTAGATTATCGGGGTTCCAGCTGCCGTCCTCCATAGTCAGCACGGGATCTATCCTCACGCTGTGGTTCACAACCGACTTCGCGGTGAGCGCCCAAGGCTTCAAAGCCCTGTATGAAGGTAGGACATTACAGTGCTCTGCACACACCTACCATCCAGTCGGTCTTCTTCTTGCTACTGGGGGCTAAAGATCTTGATGCAAACACAAGCTGCTATTTCAGAGGTGGTTTGATGTTATAAACATTTGGTTTTGTGTAATATATTGATGATTGCAGAACATTGCCTACTATAACTGCCCAACTGTCCAGCGCAAAACATGCATTTATGATTTTCCTTTATGGGAAGTTACTCTTTTGAGTTGGAGAAGTGGTTTCTCCCTTGACGTGGCACAGAGAAGTTTTGAAATTTTTGATTACTAATTCACAGCACTGCTTTTCTGGGAAATATTCACTTTTAACTCAGAAGTGTTTTAAGAATTTAATTCTTAAGGTTTTCACTGGACAATACTATGGCTAGTGCTTAAGGAAAGAGAGTACCATTATGTGAGTTTTTCTTGCAAAAGCTGAAACTTTTAATTGAGAAGATTGTTTTGGTTTGACTGTTTGGTTGGTGTAAGGCATCTGGAGTTTGTTTGCGTTTTCAGATTCTGTGCCTAGGTATCCTTTGGAGTCTTGATATTGCTGTACTACTGTTGAATTTAGGGGCAAAAATTTAAAAAAAGAGGAAAGAGAATACATCCTTGAGAGAGGAAGGAATAAAGATGATTTCCTTTTGAGAATTCAGTTTTAAGAAAAGACTGTACTAATTCTCTCAATGCTGAGGTGCGTCTGTTTTCATCTTGTTTTACAAAGATAGTTAAAATTTTCTTTCGTGTGTAATACAAATACTATTATTTTTGACATAAATAAATGCCAGAACCTGTGAATTGAAAATAGACTGTAGGTAGGTGTAGAAGCCAATCCCTGTTTTTAACCTCGGTAACTTAGGATCTTGTTCTGAATTAAGTCATATCTATACCTGTCTTTGTTTGAATACTTAGGGCACTTGTGGAAAAATCATTCTTTGTGGTAGAGTGTTCTTTGCACAGATATACAAACTGATCAATTTATCTTTATATTTCAAGTCTTGGGTGAAGTGATGTTTAGGATTGTTTACTCTTCTGACTCCAATGTCTTTCAGGCCACTGTATTTATATACAAACCAGCATCAGGATATTTAATATACTTTGAAGGTATTTAAGTCTATTACCATCTGGGAATAACTTAATCTTTGGAGAGTAACAAGCTAACTGAAGATTAATAGGTGCTATTAGCTTTAAAATTTGTATATACCTGCCCCTTGTGCATATGCTAACTTCACGTAATTCTTTTGCTCAGCCTTGCAAAAGTGTTTCTAAGGCACCCTATCCTTGCTCCCCTTGAAGCATCACTTGTCCAGTCATATCTCATATAAATCTCAGATTTGTTCAGATGGTTGATAATGCTTCAATTTCCCTCTTTTTTTTGACAAAGTTGGTACTTAAATGTTTGTTACATTTTGCTCAATTTCCTAAGATAAATGTTGTGTAGACTTGGTTGATGTTGAATGATTGCCTCATGAGTAATTCTATCCACTCTTTCTGGGCTCTTTCTGCTGCAATCACTGGTTGTCATGATGGTAGTATGACACACGATTGGCGAGATTGTCTCTTTTGGAAAAAAATATTTATGCATTATTTTTAAAAATGAGAAAAGTAGACCAGGAGTTAAGTGTAATGTGCATTGTAAAATTGCTGATATGTAGGCATGTTCTTTTTGAAATTTATATTTTAAATAATGACATTATAATATAGTCTGATATTTACAACTGGATAGAAGCCTTTTGAATGGAATTAAAAACTGCTTTGTCAGCAAAAACAAAATTGTATGTAATATTTAATATCTATTTTGTAAATATTTCTCCATTAGCTTAAAGGTTTCCTGAGAAAATCAATGTGTACTATCTGGAGAAATAAGGTCAATTGTGGTCTCAACAGAGGATTAAGGGCTGGAGAATTAATCCAAAATAGAGTAAAGCTTTCAGTGCAAGCACCGGCTGATTTATCAATAGTCTAATTTGCATAGAAAGTTAGGTATAGCTGTAGGCAATGTCACTGAAAAAAGTGAGGTTTTGTGAAAAATACTGCATATATATTCACACATACTCACTCATATAAAATATAAAGCAGAACCAATGATAATGGTCAGAAAATTAGGGGAAGCAGAACACTGAATCCTCTAAGGGATTCAGATTTCCCTGTTTCCCAGGGGTTTTTAATTTTGATGACACTGTCCATCAAGTAATTAATATAAACCAAGTAATATAATAAAATTCTGATGTTTTATCCAAGACCTCTAAAGGAAATTTAATTTAATTTAGATATTAAACAGTAGATCAGCTTGTTCAAAAAATAATATTTTATAGTCCTAAATTAGTACTACTTTTTCAGGTTAAAATTAGAATTTATTTAATATTACCAGATTGATGTTCAAATTTTTAATTTAAGTGCATTTGCTTACATCGAAGAAAATCTTTCAAACTTTTAAAGTCTGTCTAAACATGATAACCTTGATAACAAGTTTAATCCAGGCGCTGAACTTTGTAGTTTTCTGGCAGTAATTTGGAATGAGCACTATTTACATAAATTATTATTCATGCGTGGAAATATTATACTACATAATGAGTATGAAAACAATAATTTAAAAATTCTAATTAATGCGTTCAGTCATTGAATTTAACCCTGGAAATTAAATGGAAATATTTATAAATTTCACAGTAACATTGCTCATCTACAGTAATTGACTCTCTAAATATGGAGACCTTCAGGATCTTAGTAAATTTATAGCCTGTCAGTAAAATCAACATATTGCAAAACATGCATGCAGAATAAAATTAAAGCTACCAAATTCATAGGGTATTTTGTAACATTACATTTGCTAGTTTCATCATTGAACATTTTTCTTTTTAGTAAACTAAATAATTTGCGTATTTTTTTGGTAAATTTATAACAGAAAACTTTGAGACTACACATAATTTACCATGAACAGATAATTTACCATGACATGGATTACTATCACACCTCCTATATTTGCCTAATATTGAAGTATTATGTATGTAAAGAACAATTATTCATATATTTCTATTTGCCAACTTTAGTTTGCTAAAAGTTAAAAATACCAAAAAAAAAAAAAAAAGCCTGCTTTACTTATTTCATCAAGATTATGTATGACTTAAGAAAAATATAATTTAGGAGATCATAAAATTGACATATCAAGGCATGAAAAATATTATGTAATGACAGCACCCATGACAAGGTGTGGCCCTCACTTTACTTGAGCACAGGGAGAACAAATGAAGTTGGTGATGTGAAAATCTAGACCTGGCCCCAAAATACCTGTCACTCTTTATATATTTTTTTTCACTTTTTGAAAGGAGATGCCTCTTTCTTTCTTCCTTTTCTTTCCTTCTGTCTTTCTTTTTCTTTAAGATTCCTCTATTTTTTAATGTTTTTTCTTATTTGTGAAAAAGTAAATTAAATGTTGGAAATGCTTACGAATATATCATGAAAACTCCTCAACCTGACCTTTTAGTTATTTGGTATGATGTCTGATTTATTTTTAAATGACTTTTCTTGTGTTACTACATTTTGGCTTTGTTCTGGTAATCATTCAAATATTTTATTGACTATTTCCTAATTTTTATTTGTTGCTGTTTGACCTTTTTTCTTGATTAAATTTTTAACATATAGTTTTCACAAATTATTTACCATAGTTAGGTTGACTTTTTAGATATTTTTGCAGGTAAAATAAGTTTTCTTGGACATTGGCTGTGTTTTTTATAATTCCGTATTTTGCGTGAGATAGGATTTTTATTATATGATATCATTTACATTTGGGTAGAAAATAACCAACTCTGTGATTCAGATTAATGTATACAATGTATATTCACTAGAATCAGTAGTTTCCTTGTATGGAACATTTTTCAAAAGTATAGGGCCATCCCATTGATTGGGAACCTAATTTTCTTTGAAGAATTGGCAAAGGTTTCTTATCTATGATAAAGTAGATATTTTAAAGCAATCAGAATTAAAATAATATGCATATTTTGACATGGATATTTATATCTGGTGAGGTAGAAGGAAGGTTACACTGGATTCTTGCCTAAGGCAAAACTGATAAATGGTAAGATACTATTATTTTCAAAATTTCTTTAAAAATAGTTGCTGACATAGTAGATGAAAAGGGAAAAATTTCAACGACAAATATAGATAGTCATATATTTTTACCATAAGATGCTGATTTTACACTCTCAGCTTATCTCTCATCTTTCTAAGGTTCCATCTTAGAATATACTGGACTTTAATTTTATGCATGCAATGTAAGAATCAGAATGTCAGAATCTGTTTGAATGAAACCAATACTGGTGGTATAATGGGGAAGAATTTGACATACTAAACAGTAAAAATTTGCTTGTGGCAGGAAATTGTGTTTCATGTAAAACAGTTCATTAATTGGAATGAGAAAAACAATTGCCCATGAAACTAGTTTAAGAACATCCCCTGGGTTATAAAATGCTTTTCTAAAGAAATTGTGCTTTTTCAAGTTTTTTTTTTTATCTTAAAATTATGTGTTCTACAATTATAACATGATTTTGATTACTAAGGTATATGCATCTCTGTGGATGGATGACAGATACATACATGATGCATGTGTGTGTAGGATGGTATGAACTCCTGTATACATTTCCTTATTAAATTCTTACACGATTCCTCTAAGCAAAATAAAGTTGCCTAATATTATCAAGTAGAGAAAGTGAGGTCATAACTCACAGTAATTGAGTTTGCCAAGACCACATAGCTATGGAATTGTGAAAGCAGAGATTAAACACTAGTCCGCCTGTTTTCCAAAGTTGTAATTTGTAACCACTCACCACAGAGCCTCTCATATACTTATGTTTATTTGTGTACACATATGCAGATGCACTCCCATGACTGTACGTGTTTATACACGTGTGCAGAGAATTACATTTTTGCAAAAATACATACACAAATGCATATACATGTGCAGGTACACACATATGTATACTCCAGAGAATGTGTATGTGGTTATGCAAGTTGACACACAGATGTCCTCATCCATTCTTTTTCTCATTTATTTACTTAGCATTCACTGAGCATCTCCCAGTGACCCAATGTTGAGCTAAGTGATAGGAATATGCAGATGAGACGGGGAGGTTGCTTCTGAAGCCATAGTGATGGAGAAAATGGTCCCATTCCGGCAAACATGAAGAGTAACTGGTGTTTGATAAGGTCAGGCAACGAGGGAAGGCCAGCTGCCCTTGGGGATCAGGTACAGGTCATTACAGAGTCAATGCTTGGGCTCAATCTCAGATACTGTGCTCGAGAAGCCCACGTGGCAAATGCCTTCATGTGTCAGGCACTGAATAGAAGCTCTCCAGGAAGGTCGAAATGGGAGGATCTTTCTGAGTGAGGAAGAATCATGTACAAGACTATGGAGGAAAACCAATTATTGTTTTTAAAAATGCAGAAGCAAGGGAAGGTTAATGGAGGGCTGCCTGGAGGGGGAAATGGCAGGCCTCCGTTCTCCTCAGGCTTCACATGGGCCTGGAGTGCAGCCCCTGTCCCACCCTCACTCGAGGAGGTCGGGTCATGTGGTTTCATCTGTGGGCTACAGCACTTCCTCTGTGCCATCCTGAAAGAAAGGCTGAATTAATTCCCCTGGACTTTTAAATAAACTGTAGCATCTTTGTGCTTCCATTTCACAATATGTCAACTTTTGGCCTTTAAATCATGGCTGTGGTATCGGAAACCATGCAAGGAGAGAGGTGATACGGATCTGGTAAATTCCAAATTCCACAGCACTTTCGCCTTGGGGCCAGCTGGCACTTGGTACAACATCTCTCCTGCCTTGACTTCATGTCCCCAAGGGCAAGAATGGGCTCTAAAGGAAAATTGCAGTCCTCGACATTTGTCATCACATGAATATTCAAAACCATTTTTTGATGAGAAATCTACATTTGACCACAATTTGATTTCATCTACTCTTTATTTCTCTTTTGTCTCCCCTTCAATCCCTAAAAGGAAAACCACTAGTGAGTGACCCCATTAAATGACGTGAATTTGATTTTCCCTCTGGTTAACACATCCTACCATCCAGAGGTTTCTGAAACAGCACTGAAATGTTTAAGAGACAAACAGATGAGGTGGTCCACAAGGTGCTCAAGCTATTCATGTTTAAAAAATAATGGACTTAACACAGGCCATCGCAATAAGCTTGCAAGAACTTAAAATGGATTAATTTCATTTATTATGCGTTTATGTCATGGATGCAAATGGCCCACATTTTCATGTATTATGTAGGTTTTCACCAGGGAAAAGGGAATCTTCGCTGCAGTGCAGCCTTTTCGTTCTGGGGTTCACTGAGTCATTAACTCCGGGGCTGGGGTGAGGCTCCTGATGGACAGTGTGTTTCTCCTTGGCTGAATATATTTGGCATTTCCCTCTGACACATCCCTCAAACAGAATTTTCTTTCCTTTAACATGCGTGGATCTGGACTTAGAAAGAGCAGCTAGATTATTACCCTTCAAGCTCAAAGCTTTATTTAGAATGTCAGCACTGATTTATTTCTCCCTTGAAGTGATTATCCAAACTCAACCTGAATTAAAGCGTGGAGCATGAATGACCCACCTGGCAGGAGAGAAAGCTTTCTGACTAAAGAAAGTGATGGTGGAGGAATGGTAGTTAGCTGTCCATGAGCTGACACTTGAACGTCATCTTGGGTTTATAACAAGAGATGAGGCTGGAACAAATGGGAACTTTCAGAATCCCTTTGCTTGTGACTATGTAGGTTGTGAGGGTTGATACACCCAGGTAAGGACATGCCTTCACCTTAGAGTGAATGGAGCTGTTGGCCCTCATATCAGACCTTCTCTACTTCTCTAGGCTCACTTGCCAGAGCTTGAGCTATTTTTGTTGTTGTTGTTGTTGTTGTTGTTGTTGTTGTTCTTCATTTGCTCACCTTTTCAGCAACAGGTACATGAGAACCACCAAGCAATGATTTTTGAATGGCCCTGGAAAATAATTATTGCTGTTCGTAATATCAATGCTAACACTTCCAAAGAGCACAGACATAGGAGGAATATGATTACTTTTTTGAAAGGACAATGTTAAGGCATTCAGCATATAATGGGGAAGAAAAAAAAGAGATGCAGACCTCCCAGAAAGAAATGAGTTCAACCAATCTAGCAAGGCGTAGATGTAACCCATGGGCATTGACACATTTGATGAAAGAAGAAAAGATAAAATAAGTGCCCGAGGCAAAACACATTGCCAGAGGCAAAGCCATGTCCAGTCCAGCTCAACCAAGAGGCTGTCATGTGCTGTTCCAAGATCATTGAGTCTGAGAGTCCATTGAACAGCCATGCCTGTTGGGAGTGTGAATGCATGGAGGCCACTTCCATCTGTCCCTATACTATATCTCTGACTTCCTTAATTTGGGACCATCTCATTTTCTATGAGGCTCTAAAATTACATGCACGATTTTGTGTTGTGTGTGTTTTTCTATGGAAAACATTTGCCAGACTTTAGCAAGTTCTCAAGAGTTTCATAACTAATGAAAAGGTCAGAATGACTTGTGTAGATTTATGATAAAGCTCCGTTCACCTGCGGCATCAAGTGCTCTTTCTATCACTTATCTTATTTCTTATTTTTGTTGTTCTGATTCCATGTTTAAGCAAGAAGCCTTCAGGTTACAATGTGGCATCACATATAGGTCTAAATTGAGAGAAAAAGGACTGTTATATCAGTGTAAATAGTCT
This sequence comes from Vulpes vulpes, assembly GCF_048418805.1. Classification (NCBI taxonomy): domain Eukaryota; kingdom Metazoa; phylum Chordata; class Mammalia; order Carnivora; family Canidae; genus Vulpes; species Vulpes vulpes. Next base: position 62,834,826 of record NC_132786.1, read on the forward strand.
TGTTCTTGTGAATTGCAGTTTATTAATTTGGCATTTTGATTGTATATATGTATGTGTATATATACTGTGAACTTAATTAATGTGTATTTACCCCAGAGAGATGGAATCTACTCATATGCATTAGAAAATCTAGCTTCTGATTCAGAAGTAAATTACTATAAATTCATTAAAATAACATTCTGCTCTGAGGTCTATTGAGAGAGACCAAGCCAGTTTTTTGCCTTGACAACATGTGCTTGCACACGCGCGCATGCACATACACACATACTCATTCTATAGCTATGTATGTTTTTCTTTCAAGCATTACCACAAGGAAATCTTTTTTTTTTTTTTTTCCAAAATGCTCACATTATTAAAAAGATTCGGCTAGTTTTAGTCCTATATGTCCGTAATATATGAAAGGGAGGAAAAGACAGTATAATCCTATCCTGGTAAAACGTGTTTTGAAGCACTTTCATGTGTCTTTATGTGCCGGAGTATCCACATGTCATGTATATGCATTGCATACACACATGTGTGCTCGTGTGAATATTCAGGGAATTGTAGAGTAGTTGAATTGTTAAAAGCACATTACTTTGGGAAGTAATTGGAATGGGAGAAATTTGGAGGAAGATTTATTTGATTTCTCTCTATAGTTGTATCATTTAACTTGTTGCAAGGAGCATTGAAAAACTAAATTGCTTCATGAACATCATGAAGCGAGATGATGTGGACATTGGTATTCTTAAGTGAATTTCCTCTGACTCTCACCTGAAGTTGAATGAAGTAGAACCAGGTGATCAAAAGTTCTTCAAGACTATATTGTTGTCAAATGTCTGACTTACTGCCTTTGAAGGCATCCCTGTAGCTGACATGTTTCCATTGTCTGAGAATGAGAAGACCATGCATCCTCACTAGAAGTCCACGTGCAGAAACAGTAGCCTATCCAAAGAGGACATGATAAAAAAAGCAAAGTAGTTCCATAGAAAAGGCATCTTCCAAATCATCATTTGGTAACAAGATAAGGATTGGTTAATATTTGTCCTTGGAGGGTTCCCAAACCATGAGTAATTGTACTTGCATCTCTTAAAATATTTCTTCTTGATTATAATTTAATTTATTCCTTGTACTCCTTCATCCCCCAAGACTGTTTTGTTTGTGATGATATTTTAAAACCGATCTCTTGTGTCAAAATTCCCTGAGCTTATAAGAATTTATACAAACAACATTTAGAAATAACTCATCTCAGGTAATCTTTGAAAAATAAAAATTCATCATCATTTAAGATGAAACTTTATGAACAAAAATTATGAGACTGAGTGATTTTTGAATAATGTCTCTTCTTTGGCTGCATGGATCTGTAACATGTGACTCAATACAGTGGAAATCAGATGATGTCTCTCACCATTGAAAGACTGTCAACCACTAGCTAGCTGTTATTTGGGGACTAGGGATGGAAAACGTTAGGGGAGACTAATTATGTAAATGTATACACGTGGATGAGGGCAGGGATCCTAAGGTCTGGGTGTAGTCCAGTTCCCCAGTCACAACAAGTGTGCCTCTCCCACGTGTTACACAGGCATTGATTGCATCAGAGTCTTTGTTGTAAGATGAAGCAATAGTGGCACCTGCCTCACACAATTGCTGGGAGACTTACAGAAAATTAGCTGCTGCAATGGTTTGGCTCAGTCTCTGGTGTGTAAAAATGTTAACCTCTGCTTCTAGTTCTGCAGATTGGCATGAAAAATGCCCTCAATAGGTATAGTGTGTCCTTATTTCTTCAAACTGTGAATTACGTGATATCCTTTTTTAATACTTATGCCCCTCTCTCTTGGGCTAATATCCCCTCTTTGCCACCCTCTGCTTGGACACCTGAGTCTCTTCATCTTTTCTATGTAGTGAAAAAAATTGCCAGATTAGATGATTTTATGATTTTCTAAGTGAGAATGCAACATATCATTTTATCCCAGCTAAGAGGTTGGGTGGTACTTACTGGTTTTAGGACAAGCTTGGAAATTGTGCATTGTGGCTAGGGTTACTTCTCATTTTTTCTCAAATATCAACTCATGTATGTAGGTATTTTTGTTGTTGTTTGTTCATCATTTTAAAATAACAGGAGTATAGGATAGAGGTCACAGAGGAAAGGCAAAAATTACTTTTTTTTTTTTTTTTTTTTTTTTTACAGTTGCTGCTGGTTATAGTTGGTTAGTCTGGGGTAACACAAGGAAGAGATGTGAAAGAATAAGGTTAATTTGGATTATGAAAAGAAAAAACATAGGCATACATTGAAACCAGAAGGATCCAAGAATGCTGGAAAGGCACATGAAATATTTAAATTAGAACAAAAATATTACAATGTGACAGATATATCAAAATCATTTTAGTTTTAAAGATAGAGAAACCTCCCCTCCTCAGATCCTTTTGTGAAAGATATATATGTTACATTAAATATAATCAGTCTGTAGCTATATGTAAAACTTCATATTTAAACAATGCTTCACACTTTGATGTATGGTTGAATAAACACCAAATATGCATCCAAATGATAAAAAGAGATATAAATGTTTATCTGCAGAGTTCTTGAATCAGTCTACAGGAGATTCAGAATTCATTTCCATTCCTGACTTTGCATTTAGATGTAAATTTATTATCATTTCTGATATCCTTGCTACCTAAGGTTGACGGGTCACTGAATGTCAAACAGGCATCTGTGTTGCTAAATCTAAGCATATTTTTCAAAGGGTATGTTAGTCTAAAAAGTTTCCAAACTTATTGGGTGGTTTCTTCATTTTTATTGCTTCTTTAAATGTAGTCAGAAAATGGTAATCTACAATCTCTTCTGAATAATAGATATAATGGCGACCTCTATAGAATTTATATTTCAAGAGATAGTTCATTATGGGTTTATTCTTAGTTTCAGCAAAATGAGGCACTGATTCTATTACTTGAAATAGCATTATATAGAGTTGTACTATCAGTTGGTGCATTTTCTATATTTTTAGGACAGCTTTAGATTTATAGAAAATCACTCATCTCTTATTATTTTAAATGCTTATGTCACCTCTCATTCCTTGGTGCTAATCAGAGGGGCATAGACCTAAATAGGAAATATCTTTGATCGTGTTCAAGCGGTCTTTGATCTTTGATCAAAGGTGAGAATTCAGAGGCAAAATTTAGCTTATGAATCATGAAAACTAATAATTTTGTCTTGTATTTGTGCTCTCCCAAAGCTTTTCTCTAAGAATTGGTTATGGAAACTCTTGTGCTGCTCAAGTACCCATTTCATGACAGTAGAGGATGAAATGCCCTTTCTAGACAGCCTCCGTGTTTGTTTTAACTAACTTCCTTGCAGACATTCTTGACATTGGTTCTTACAAAATGTAACCTTATATTTCTTTCATATCCTCAGAGAGAAAAAGTGTCATTTAAAAAAAAAAAAAAAAAGAGTGGCCTGGGCCTGTCAACTTACAACATTAATTTATAAACATCCCATTAAGCTTTGGTAGTCATTTTAATCAAAAACATCTCTAAGGTTTCTTTTTTTTTTTTTTTAATAAGGCCTATATTTTTCCTAAAATATGTTTTTAAATATTAGAATAACGGAATGGAAAGCTCCATTTGGGAAAAGAGGAGGGTGGGTGAGTAGACAGCTGGTGTGTGGGGGACACTGCAATTTCCTCCTGCAGTTCTGCCCAAGTGTAGGAGGGTAACAAATGGGAGATTTTGTGCAGGAATAAGATGCTGAACAATTTCAGCTTTGGATGCGTTATCCATCTTAACTCATAAAAATGGGATTTTAACATTCCACATCTTATTTTTCATTTTTGAAGACTTTCACACTTGCTCAAAACCTTCCCATATGGCACAATTCTGACATGTGTATCAAAATTTACGTATTTACTTGACTCTTTTTTGGAAGAGAAGTTGAGATGCATGAGTCATAAGAACAGTGATAATGAATTATTTTTTATATTAAATTCACCAAGTCAGAGGAACTAGCTGGCATGTGTTTATAATTAATCCATATACATTTACTACCAAAGTTCGTGAAAAGTTAAGTGAAGTATCATTGCATTTGTAAACTACCCTATAAAATAACTACAGACGATTTGTACTTTGAAGCATAAACAGTGAACAGAATACAACATTGCAATGGGAATACAGCATTAACATTTACAACATATTTTAGGCAGTATTCTAACCACAGACAATGCAGTTATTTTGGTTTTCAACAGCTTCAGTACAAGATCCCATCTAGCAGGTCAAGCCACATCTATGCAGCTCTGCTGCTACAGTGTGAACGCAGCCCTACACCATGGTTGCATGAATGAGCGTACGTGTGTTCCAATAAAACTTTATTTACAAATACAGGTGGCCATTGTGTGGGACCCCAGCCCTAAAGCCAGAGCTTTTTCCTTCTCTCAGAAGCCTGATATGCTGTCCTTTTTTTTGGTGGTTTGGCTTCATAATTCAACCCGCCCTCTAAATACGCAGTAGAAAAAGTCAGTGACCCTTCCTAAGGGCCACCTGCGAAGGCCAAGCTTGTCGTTCGGCTGTGGCTGACAGCACAACCTTGTGAGTCTCTTGACTCAAACACCTGGAGACTCAGGGCTTTAGAAAATTAAATAATTTTGAAGATGGCGATTAACAAATTGTCTGCTGACGCTTTCCACAGACCTTGTTTAAATTTTCGCCTTTGTATTTCATGTGTAAGACGTGGCCAGTGAGGACATTGACATTTGATTATGTGCATCCAGGGTGGGCTTCCTGAGTTTCCTTTCTGTGTGTCCTTTCTTCTCAGAAGCTCCCAGGTCCACAGGAATTGCACTTTGATTTCAACCCCAAAAGCACTTCTTAAACTTCTTCATCTGAAACGAGAGGTCCACTCTTCAGATCTTGACTTGCAACCCATCCATGCCTAGGAAACAGCTAGCAGGAGACGTAGGAGAAAGGGGTGGCTGTGAGATATGATTTCTATGTGGTGAGGGGAGCAGTTGAGTCTTCAAAATAATTTTCATAGAACATCTATTTGTCCTTCACATTTACCGACATCCTGTCATTTTGAATGTGGTGAATTAACAACTGGAGGCTCAGTGCTGAATGTTGTTTATCATGTAGAATCGGACTCTCTGAGGACAAATGCACTACAAGAGTCGCTTGAACCATTTGGAAAGGGTTTGGAGCACTTTACAGTATAAAACTGTGCCAGTGGAAAAATCCTACTCAGCATAACTAAATTGTAATATGTGTACTATTATGCTCACTGCCATCTGACAGCTGTTTGGTTCCTCTGTGAAATGAATTAGTGCTGTCATTTTCCTAATAGACCAAAAATAAAATTGCTGGCATTGTTTCCAAGGAGCCAGTTCTAACAGAAGCCAGTCTGAATGAATTGCCCTCTCCCTGGTCACAGTCATGTGTGTTACAGGACAGGCTATCAGAACATAAGGCATTACTCAGAATACTAATGGAGGGAAGCAAAACACTTCTCAGAGTGAGTATTACTTAGGACTGACTCAAAATAACCACGGATGCTTCTGATCCATTGAGTGGCTCCCTTCGAAGGTGACTGTCAAGGCATGCGTTGCTCTGGCTCGGAGTATTTGTAATCACTCACCAAACTCAAATACCCCTAAAGCATCTTTTAGGCTGGTGCTAACTCTAAGGATGGTTTTGTGAAAAAAGTGTCCTGTCTCGTGGAGCTTGAGGAGAAGGGTTATGTGTCTTGTGCGGCGATGATACAATGCTACTCAGAGCCATGTCTTTCTTCTTGACTGTCAGCAGCATCAACAAAAGCCCTAATGTTTTAACACAATCGTGAATCCAGGTTGATTGTTTCTGGCACTTATAATTTATACACTGAACTACTAGGTGTTTTACGTGGTCTCGTTTTGCACTTTAAGACACACTCACACAGATGGGAATTAAAATCTCCATTTGGCAAATGAGGAACTGAAGATCAGCAATGTGTTTGTGCTCACACAGCTAGTAGGGGGCTGCTGCTGGAATTTAAATCATTCCTACTTTTAGACAATTGAGAAGCAAAAGGATACTAAGGCTGAAAATAGATGGCAAACCCTTTGGTCTATGAGGGTAACTATAATTTCCCTTTCCACATCTTTTTTTTTTTTTTCCCCAAAGCTAAACATTCCCAGTGCATGCAAAACCATTGCTTTGCATAAATAATAGTCAAAAACCCTTCTTTGAATAAAACACATTGGGTTACATCTTTTCTGAAGTGAAAGTACATGTCAGACATTAGCTGACTGATGGGGAGTATAGTAGTCTAGGATTCCCCCCTCCTTTTTTTTTTAAGATTTTATTATTTTAATTTTGATTTTATTTTTAAAGATTTTATTTATTTATTTGTGAGAAACACAGAGAGAGAGAGAGGCAGAGACACAGGCAGAGGGATAAGCAGGCTCCATGCAGGGAGCCCGACGTGGGACTCGATCCCAGGTCTCCAGGATCACACCCTGGGCTGAAGGCGGCGCTAAACCGCTGAGCCACCAGGACTGCCCTATTATTTTTATTAAAAAAAATATTTTATTGATTTATTTGAGGGAGGGAGTGAGGGAGAGAGAGAGAGCGAGAGAGAGAGAGAGAGAATGCACAAACTGGTGGGCAGAGAGAGAAAAGTCCTCTCTGAGCAGGGAGCCTAACACAGGGCTCAACCCCAGGACACTGTGATCATGACCCGAGCCAAAGGCAAATGCTTAACTGACTGAGGCACCCAGGTGCCCCTAAGATTTTCTTTATTCATAAGAGACACACAGAGAGAGGCAGAGACACAGGCAGAGGGAGACGCAGGCTCCCTGCAGGGAGCCCGATGTGGGACTCGATCCCGATCCCGGGACTCCAGGATCATGCCCTGAGGCAAAGGCAGATGTTCAACCACTGAGGCACCCAGGTGCTCCCCTCCCCTTTTCTCAATAACACACTTCTATTAGTGCAGCATTGATAGGACAAGCAAATGGCACAGCAGTTATGTTTCATGGTTTCTGGAGTAGATAACCTGAGTTTGAACCTCAATTTTATTACATTCTGTTGACCCTTGGGGAAATTACTGAACCCCTTTGTGCCTGAGTTTCCACATTTTAGAAGGGAGATGATAGAATTAATGGCTTCATAGGCCATTTGGAAGAATTGCATGGGTGAATTAAACGTAAGCTACTTACCAGTGTGCCTGGTCCAGAGTGAGTGCCAGCCGTCATTATTACCGGCTTGATGGGTAGTGCCAGACGGTTCTTGGTTTAGGTTCTGCTTACAGCTATTCAAATTCAATTTATATTTAACAATATTAACCATAATAATATTAAACATAATCCAAATGGATTTTAAACAAGAATAGGATAATATAAATAAAACATAGTATCATTATGAGTACAATGTACATGCAAGTAATGTAAATAGTACAATAGAAACGTTAATCATGAATTTAATGTAAATTCCTATCTTGCTACACTAAAACTCAACTGGGTTTTAAATTCTTTATACTTAATGATAGGAAACGTCACCTTTATAAACTTATTTTCCCCACTCACACTTTCTCATTATTAAATTCATGCCTGGGCTCTATAACAATTTTTGCATAATCATGTTTCATGCAAAACACATGCATAGGATTTTAATAAATGTTAGACTGAAAGTGAAGTAATTGGAAATAGTATTAAATAATGTTAAACAACTTTCTTGAGAAGATGGTAAAGCTAAAGTTAAAGGTGGTACTGAAGAAACATCTTTACTATTCCCATGACCATCTGGGTTTCTTAGAGGGACCTTTTGTGAGCAGTGTTTCCCAAACATGATTGGACATGGAATTTAATTTTCATGGAGTATCTCATGAGGTTGGGGGCTTTGGAACACCTGTTTGAGGGGGGAAATGTGCTCAAACCCTCCCCAACTCTTTCCTAGTTTCCCGGGTCAACCTCAGGAACCCCAACCCTATTCATTCCCGTATCAGCCGAATGCATGCCTCTTGACTGCCCTGTATTGATGCTCGCTGATAAATGTCACCTGTGTGTGGTCAGGCTGCTGTTGGTACGAGATGTGGGACATCTTGGTGGTGTTTTGTTTTTTTTGTTTTTTTTTTTTTTAATTTTTATTTATTTATGATAGTTGCAGAGAGAGAGAGAGAGAGGCAGAGACACAGGCAGAGGGAGAAGCGGGCTCCATGCACCGGGAGCCCGATGTGGGATTCGATCCCGGGTCTCCAGGATCGCGCCCTGGGCCAAAGGCAGGCGCCAAACCGCTGCGCCACCCAGGGATCCCCTTGGTGGTGTTTTGTTTGCTTCCTCTGCTCTGCACATGGAGACCATCACTGTTGGTCACTTCCCATCTACATACTTCTTCTCTGGGTTCTTCTCCACAAATAGAAAAAAAAATGGAGCTGTTCACACATTAAAGAGACCCTTTCTAGTAAATGTCTTAAACAATGCACTCACTGGGCAGCTCTTTTACTGGGGCTGGAAGAAGCCAGAGTTTCTGAGCACAGCCTTTGGGCGTTCCCGCATTCTGACTCCTGGTGGGACGGGCCCTACCCAGGTAATAGGGACTCTGAGCATTTCATCGGACAGACAGTGAAACTGAAGAGAAGAATTGCTCAATGAGATGTGGTTTGGGTCTTGTCCAGTCAGACTGCACAATGATCATTTCAGGAAAGATACAGTATAAATAAAGACAGTGTAAGTAGTAACTAAAATATGACATGAATAATGAGAAAAAAGATTATAATTGTTATAGCAGTGTGACTAAAATGTGAAAGGGGTCATTTACATATATTAAGTGATAGGGGCTCATGAGTTAAAAATCTACTTTAATCACCCATGTCTGTATCATCATTTTGAAAAGAAAATTTAATTTCCTTTTGCTAATGATATATAAAGGGGAAAGATTTTCACATAAACACCTGTTTTTATTAATCCATTTTAGAGAAATATAAAAGCACTATAACCAGGAATGAATTTATCAGGTATATTCACTCGGAATGCAGAATGTTACATTGCTTAAAGGGCATTTACAGCACCTGAAGTAGAAAATTATGTGAAATTTAGGTTAACCCTGAAGGTCACTTCCACACTGTCACAGATTGCCAGTATTAAAGTTGACAGAATAGAAACACACATTTATTATATTGGGCCCTTCATGAAATTAATACTTTTTATTCTACAAATATGTATTGACCAACTATTATATGCTACACATTTTCTGGGGCTTAGATACACAACATTTAACAAAGCAGAGCAAAATCCCAGGGCTCATGGGTCTTAACTCTAATGGAAGGAGCCATATCATAAACAATTGTGTAATTGAAATATATGGTACATTACATGCTGCCAGGTGCTATGAAAAAGTATACATCAGGGAAGGAGTAAAGGGTTGTCAGCCTAGGGGATTGAGTTGCGATGTTAAATAGAGTGTTTAGCAAAGCTTTTCACTAGGACAGAGGTGAAAGCTGCATTCTGGGAAGCAGTAAGAACAGGTGAACAGCTGGGGCAGAGTGTTTATGGTTATTTCTGGAGATATTTGCACATTGGGATTAGTGGAATTTACTAATTGAATAAATTTATTAATTGAATAAATGTAAGGTATTAGAAATGAGGAGTTAGTGATAACTCCAAGGTTCTGGAGGTGGAGAGCATGACCAAAAGATGACATTAAGCTTAATAACAGGTTGAGCACGGGGATCAAGAGTTGAGTTGTAGGCAGGGTAAATGCAGGTACCAATGATACATCCAAAGGCTGATGTCATGTGGGGCTGTATCTGCACATGGGAAGTCAAGAGAGAGGAGCAGAATGGGGATGGAAGCGTTAGAGCTGCCAGGCATAGGATGAGGTCATCAATGAGGAAGAGGACCATGAAGTGAAGAGGTCAAGCCACTGTATCTTGGTTACTCTAGGGTTTAAATACCAGGGAGACAATAAGAGCCAATAAGTACAGATGATGGAGGAGCAGGAAAGAAATGTAAATGCAAGTGAGAGCATAGGATGTTGGAGGCAGAGAGTTTTAGAGAAGTATCTGTGTTTGGTGTGACCAAGTCCTATGACCATGGGAGTAATTCATGATGGAGGATAGAAGGCCAGGTGGTCAGAGGACCAGAGGCTGAGGATCCAGGAACCTGGGGGTTGGAAAGACTATTTGCAAGGTTAGGGAAGCCACCAAGAATCATAGCATATACTGATGGTCTCATCCTCAAACTGTTTTTACTTTATAAAACGTCATTTCCTTAACTTCCATGTACATCACAGTGCAAACTTAGTGATGTATTAACATTCAGGTTTTAATGCAACAAACGTAAATTTCAGTTTAAGAATCATCTCTTGTTAAAATACCCTTTCTTTTTTTTAAGATTTTATTTATTTATTCATCAGAGACACAGAGAGAGAGGCAGAGACCCAGGCAGAGGGAGAAGCAGGCTCCACACAGGGAGCCCGATGTGGGACTCGACCCTGGGTCTCCAGGATCAGGCCCTGGGCTGAAGGCAGGCGCTAAACCACTGAGCCACCCGGGCTGCCCTAAAATACTTTTTGAATACAAACCTTAAAATATTCTGGAAACAAAGCCATGACGTTGGTCTTCTGCCCCTAGCATGTAGCTGCCCCCAAACGGGCCCCTGATAAATGCGTGCTTGGTCCGGTTCTCCTGCAGTTAAATGAAAATTGTAGTTCAAGTGACCTAATAATCTTTTGAAAGCATTTACTCATGAAGATGTTTCTTAAAAAAAAAAAAAAAAAAAAAAGAGGGAAGAAAGGAAGGAGGAAACACCACCCTCTCTTTGACCTCTTAGAAAAAAAGTGTCCATTAAAAAAAATCTGAGATAAAAGGCAAATTAGTCTGAACCAGCCTAAATTATGGGTTACATTAACTTTAAAGTCGTCGAGACCGTGGGTCAGTCTGGATTCTGGCCACTGTTCAGTTCCCGCAGCTCTGATGTAGGTGGTTGCTGGCAGGGTTGGCCTCCCGCTCGCCCGGAAGGCGCAGCCAGGGCAGCTTCTACTGACTTCTATTCTCCTGGGCCTGCGGTGTCGCTGAATATGAGAATTTACTGGAACAAATGGGTCACCGAGATCCCCACGCACACGCAGGGGAACAAGCGCGTACCCCCTAGAGCCGCAGGCCCAGCGGGGAAGGGCCCGCACGCTTGTAGCCACGTGTAAAACAGTTTTCAGTGGGACCAGGAACTGAGAAATCCAGTTGGATTGAATCTGGCTTGTTTTAATTCGCAGGACCAGGGAGCCGTAACTTCTTCCAAGTTCACACATTTGCAACTTCTTTCCTTCCAAATGGCTTCGTCTCTGGCTTGTATTTAATTCTGTAATTGCTTCCGTACCCACGGCTACCCTCTTCTCAAATATGAATTATTGTGGAACAGAGACTATGTTCTACTTTAATTTACTCATCTTTAAATCTCTATTTTGCCCGGTGACAGAATGTCGAGGTGACTCACGGATATGTCCGTCTACCTCCACTAGATGGTGTGGAAAATCAACTCGGAAGGAGGCTTCACCAGCTTGGCGCTGATGGCCCGGTGCGGGGCTGCAGGGGGGGAGTGGGAGAGCGGGCCCCGCTCCCCAGCCGTGCTCAGGGCCGGACGGATGGTCCTGGTGAACCTCGAGCACCTGTCTGCCCCTCACCCGGTCACTTGGCAGACTTTTGTGACCGGCCACCTAGAAGCACGTGCCCCTCCTGGAGGTAGGCTCATCTCACAGAGGAGCAGAGCCCGACGTCAAAAATCCACCTGCCAACAGGTCACCTTCTAATGAGACACAGAGTTGTCACAGGGTCTCAGACCCTTACTTGTCCCACGTTAGTGGACAGTCACATGTGGGGAAGATGCATCATTTTTACAGGAGGGCCAGGAAGGGGTGCCGTTTATTCTCTAACAAATACATACCAAGTGTCTGTTCTAAAGAAAGATTAGGGGATCCCTGGGGGGCTCAGCGGTTCCGCGCCTGCATTTGGCCCAGGGCGCGATCTTGGAGACCTGGGATCGAGTCCCACATTGGGCTCCCAGTGCATGGAGCCTGCTTCTCCCTCTGCCTGTGTCTCTGCCTCTCTCTCTCTCTCTCTCATAAATAAATAAATAAATAAATAAATAAATAAATAAATAAATAAATCTTAAAAAAAAATAAAGAAAGAATAAAGGGTGAGGGTGAGCTCATGCCATTTTGGCAGCGGTGGTCGCGAAGGTCGGGCGTCCATGAAGAGCACAGCATTGAGTAGCTTACATTTAAAGGTAATATTTCCAATGGAGCGGAGGTGGAAAAGCAGCCAGAGAAGCAGCAAGAACCAAACCAAACCAAACGTGTTTCCTCATGGGGGGTGTATTGGCCATCTGCACATGCCCCACTACTGTTCTGAGGGAAGGTTCCCCAGTAGCTGTGGCAGGGGTCATGCCATTGCCCCTTCGGTATTTCTAGCTCGTTGCTGTGATGGTTTCCCCTTGTGGAGTCGTCCTCATCCGCAGCAGGCACGGCACCCTTAGCACACGGGGCCTGAGGCCGTCCTCACACCTCCCCAGGACAGCTCCTGTGGGCCGCTGCCCAGAAACATCCGGGCAAACTGGAATCCGTGCTGCGTAAGTCAAGTGCCCGATCCCACGGGACCAAGGAAGGGCAGAGCTGGGAGTCAGCTTCCCAGGTTAGTCCCCAAAATCCAAAGATGTACAAAGCTGGAGACTTGATTTTGTAGCCTGGGCTTACATAAAATCAAATTTTTGGGAAAAGTTGCAGCAACTTATAAAATTTAAAATACAAATAAACAGCACAGGCACCACGAAGAAAGACACGTGCAGAAAAAACAATATTTTTAAACTTCTTGACTCGACTGTGCAATGTTCTTTCCCTCCTAAAATTCCTGGTGGCGTTATTCTTCGATCACCTCTGCATAAAAGGATATTTTAATCATTTCATTAGAGGCTGAGAGATAATTCAGAGTAGTTTTGTCATTTTTTTTCTAGGATGGGTGATCAGATATCGTTATGATGACTGACAGCTATAATGCGTACTCCAGTCCTTTACTGATTGATACTCTAGAAACACAGGAATACTCACAAATTCTATTACATGTGATTCTTATAAAAAAAAAAATTGGATGGTGCTTTAGAATTGTTTATGCTGCCTTTTCCAGGATATTCTTGACACGAAAAACATTATGTTTTAACTCGACATCAGTGAGAACCCAAATCCTCAGCTTGTGTTTTACACACTTGATAATAGCAAGAGTTTTCTACAAACTCAGGTCTCACGTGGTTCATTCCAACATTATTTCTCCCCGGCCGCCCACAATACTTCGATGCTGGGGTTTCTGCCCATGGGCACGGTGGTACAACCCCCAACCTTCAACATTTATGGCCACAGGGCAAGGGAGTCCAACCAGGAGGTGAGGGGCGGTGACCTAGAAGGGCTTCCCCAGGTGCGGGGGGCTTGGGAGAGGTTGGCACCACATGGGCAGATCCCACCGAGACCAAACTCAATGGACTTCAGTTCACGAGAACTTCTCCCCACCCGGGACCCCAGAATTGCCTGGCCCAGGCCCCTCACAGGAACGGAGGCTTGAGGGAGGAGAGGAGGGGGGTCAGGCTTGTACATCGGTGAACGCCCTCCCCATTGCCAGCACCGCCAGGGCCTGGGAGACCTGGGCAAGGGGCGGCCTGGTCTTAAACCCCAGGAGCTCCTTCCAGATGAATTTCTGTAATAAATCTGGTTTCAGACGACACCACTCTGTGATTAAAATTCAAACGGATAAAGTGCAGCAAGTGGACATAACACGTATGGCGAGACGTCGGGGTGGGACACGGGGAGGCCGGTCGGTAGGACTTGGCATGAGGACGGCCTCGTTGGCCCTGCCCCAGGAAAGTGGCCTGCGGCGGGAAGCCCAGAAAAAGCCACCAACACCATTGCCAGTGTCTAAACGTCGACCCGAAAAAAAAAAAAATATATATATATATATGTAAGTAAATAAAAATAAAAATAAAAATAAAAATAAAAATAAAAATAAAAATAAAAAATAAACATCGACCTGCTCGTACATCCTAGTTTCAAGCTCTTTAGACATCGTCTGTTCTGGGAGATCATGCGCTTTTGACAGTGGTCTCCGTCACTGAGCCCTCGGCTCGGTCAGGGCTGGTGGTGGCCTGTCTTCTGGGCCAGGACGGGGCTCCTGGTTAGGGACGGTGGCGTCCACTCATTGCTGACTCTGTGGGCAGCTAACGGATGGCTCGTCGTGTGCTTGAAACACCGTGCTATGCCTCACGCTGGTTCCCTTAGAGCCACTTTCTGTCCATCTCCGTGAGAATGCTCCAGAGCTTTGGCTGTCTCTCCACTTTAGACCGGAAGCTTCCAAAGCTCTGAGAATTTGCACAACCAACAAGAAGTCAGGAGCGAGAGGTATTGGAAGGGGCCTCTTGGCGCAGCACCTCGTAGGCCGTGCACGTATGAGGTGCTCAGTGAATCATTTTGGCTGATACCTGAAGGAAGCTCTGCCCCAAATCCCCACCCCCCGGAGTATGCTTTGTGAATGAATCTGTAAACAGGAGGCTTCTTTTTAATAAGAATGCCAGTTGTGATGACCTAAAGGTCCCAAATTTCATGGGCAAAGACTTTCGAGAGAAAGAAAAGCCCACACCACATAGACTCGGAGGTGAAAGGTCTGTGTAGTGTTGACCAATACCTTTAATAAATGAGAAATTCAGTCATCTGCTAGGATCCGGTTTGAGAACGAGAGCTGAAGGTTGCTGCAAGGAATTAAAAGGAGAATCCTTAAGGTTAGGGATCCTTAAGGATCCTAACCATTCCTTAGGCTTCCGCACCGAGTGGAAACACCTGCTGTCTGGAGGGAGCAGGGATCGCCTCCCGCACAGGGCACCTCGAGCTCGGCTGGGATGGGGTTCCTCGGCGTGCGGGGCCGGCCTCCTACATCACACCTACCTGGAGCTTGGTGTCGGGACACGGGACCACCTGCTATAAACACCTTGCCAGACGTGGTATTAGGAGCAAGGGCTGCAATCCTGCACTTGATTGATCCTGACACCGTTACTAGCTATTTGATATTTCTAGAGAGATGCCAAGTAGGAAATTACTAACAGGCTGTGTATAACCTAGCCAAAGGCTGTGAAAGTATATAAAAACCATCAAAGACTTTTAAGTAGATGTGTGACAACCCTTTCTTCCCGCTACAGAATGTTTTAAGGAGTGAGTTTAAAATAGTGGCAATTTATGCATCGAAAGTCATGATGATATTGGAAGCACAGTTTTTAATTATCCAATTTTTAATTATCCAATATCCCGGCATTATTATATTTTGTGGTCAAAAACACTGTGCGATTAAAATATGTAAGTTCTAGACAGGTGTCACTGTCGGAGGATTTTCCTCTTCTGTCTATTTTGTGTTCTAAAAGCATGTGTTTTATATTTGAATAGAGTTGTTATTTTGAAAACATATTCATATCTGTTCCCTTACTTTATATTGTCACAATTCCTAGCATAATTTTAGGACAAGTGATCTATATTGTCTCTGTTTTACTGCAAAAATAATAATAATAATGAGTCTTAGACAAACAGTGGCTTCGCTCAAGGTTACACTGAAGGTCGGTGGACAATCTGCAGCAGGACTCATGTTCCCTAACGTCCAGATGAACAGGTTTTCTCTCTATCAGTGTCCCTAGTGTTTCCTTGTATTTGATGAAATAATGCTGCTTTTGTTCACTTCAGATAACACACTTTTAGACTTCTTGGATGGGTCATCTGCCGTGGAATGTGCTTACATATTCATGACTCAAAAATAATAATTTAGTGCTTAAGTCAATTTTCGTGATAATTTGAAATCTCATTCCAGAGTGAACACCACACACACATTATTCTCCCAGCACTCATTTACTTTACATTCAGAATATATCGTCAGTATAGGAATAGGAATTAAAAATATTTAACACAAATGGAGATAGTTTAAAAGAGAAACGGGTGACAGGCGACGACATCATAGCTCAGTACCCACCTCCACATAATGAGCAGCACCGTGCACGACTACACATTGCTTACTTTTAAATTTCCAAAAGGCAACCAGAAATATTTATTTGTAAATTAATGACATAACTGGGGTATATTTCACCCTTTTCCAAGTGACAAGATTACAAAGGAATTCCTTTCAATTATACTTATTTTCGATCTAGGTTCATTCTAAACAGTGTGAATGCTCTTCCGACATGCCACCAGATTAAAGACTGTGATTTTCACACACTACGGTTTTCTAAGTTAATGTATGTACGCACTTTGAAGTTAAACACACACACACACACACGATTGAATTGTGTTTTCTTTTTGCACTTAGCATTTTGTTTTGTGCAAACGCTTCTACAGCACACGCATTTGCAATAGCTAATTTTCGTTGTTCCAAGACCTATTTCTGTGCTGTTTGCATCTTCTCTGCACTTAGCACCATTCCTACTCTGGAGAATGGGCTCCTCATCAAGCATTCAGATAGAAGTATTAGTGGAATGGGGACAGCATTTGTCATTTTTCTCCTGAAATCTTAGCTCCTCTTAGATTTTATTTCACATGGTTGTAGCTCCTGGGCAGGAAGAAAGTGTGGGGTTGGGGGTCAGGGGGAGAGGTAGGAGTGGGAGACAAGAAGTTTGTGTGTAAGAGGTCAGCAAAATAAGCTTGGCATCATTCTTGAGCTAGAGAGCGGGTGTTTTACTTTCCATTGTTGGAGAGGTTGTAGGTCTTCAGGAGCCTGGCTTGGTGAACATCCTACAGAGACTTCTCTCTTAATCCACATGGAAACAACCCTTTTATTATTAACTTTTATTGTTTATCTTTTATTTTATTTATTTTTTAAATTAAATTCAGTTTTTTTAAATTAAATTCAGTTAGCCAACATATAGTAACATCATTAGTTTCAGATGTAGTTTTCAACAATCCATCAATTGTGTACAGTACCCAGTGCTCATCATATCATGTGCATCCGCAATGCCCGTCCCCCAGTGACGCATCCCCCTACCCCGTCCCTCCCCTCCAGCAACCCTCAGTTTCCTTCCCAGAGTTAAGAGTCTCTCACAGTTGAAGACAACCCTGTTAGACATTAAGGACAGCAAAGGGGCTGAAATAAAGCAGTTAGAGAAAGTGTTCCCATGGGATAGTTTTGGGAAAGGAAAGTAGAGAGGAGGTAGAAACAATTTGGAGAGGCCTGTCAGCCAGGTGTGTGACTTCCTCCGGTCTCTGGCAGAGAGAGGAGGGTTTGTGTTATTCCATCTGAATGGAAAACACCGTCTGGCACAGTTAAGGGCAATGTGCCCACAGGGAGGGAAAGAAAGTGCTTGCTCCCCACACTCTCCCCTTCTGAAGTTCTTGCAGTGTGAATTAAGGTTCAGTGAATCTGCCCCAGGAACACTGTGATTGGGACCGAGTGGCCCCACCGCCAAGGTGGGATGGGCTCTGGGGTGCGGGGGGAGCACAACGGACCTGGGGGCAATTCAGTCTTCTCAAGTCCATTGAGAAACCAAGGTGAGGCTGAGTCAGCAGGGAGATGCTAACGGGTGTCAGCTTAGCAGAGGAAGAGAGAGAACTGGGGACTGGCCGTTAGCCAAAGCTGATAGCAACGGCGGATGCCAGCCGATGCCCAGGGAACCAGCAAGGGAGGCAGAAAGCCCGGCGCTCTCACAGGATTTCCTAGCCTCGGGGACACGTATGACTTCCCTGTGGCTGTGCTCCGGCGCGTCCAAGTGCCCGACTGCACCAAGGCAGCAAGTCCAGGCTGAATGAAGACCTGAAGCCTCTCGAGCTATACCCAGATCTACCCTCAGAAATAAGGGAACCTGAGGAAATTTCCTCTAACTGAATGTACAAGATCCTTTACAAATGACTGGATGGAACAAATATTTATTTCCTAAGTGGGAGTAGGGCTCACGAAGAAGACAACTGAGAGTCCAACAAATACCTCATTCCCTGCATAATTCAAAGTGCAGGAGGATAAACATTTTTGCCCTACAGCATCATATATAGCAGCTTTTCAATTGAGTTTTTCACTTATTAAACAACAAAAAAAATGGATTTCTCTCTCTCTCTCCCTCCCTCTCTCTCTCTCTCTCTCTCTCTCTCTCTTTTTTTTTTTTTAAGAATCATGAGTACCTCTTTCTGATAAGTACATGGTGTGTATTTGTAGATCTAATAGTAATTTAAGTAGCTCTCCGTGTAACACTTGTAGCGTCAGTTGGAAACTTTATCTCCAGCATTTTCTGAGGAGGTTGAGAACTGTGCTCTGGATGAAGCAATTGCAGAGCATTTGTCTTTCTTTGGTGAGTTCCTTGAGCACGGCCATCACATTTTGCTGCTTCATTACCTAGCAAACTGGCATTCACACAGTCCAAGCTTAGCCCTCAGATACAGTCAACATATTACAATTTTGCTAAGAGATTTAAAATGGAAATTTAGGTTTCATATGTTATGTAGTTGTTTTGTATGGTGTATCCAGAGGGAGAGCTGAACGTCTCTGTGATTCTACAAAGGTTCCTGAATGTCTTGGGAAAATATGACACACATAGATGCCCACTTAAGGTCTGAACTCACTGTCTTTCTAAGGTGATTGACATTATTGGGGAAAATGGATTTGGGGATGTATATGAGGTCAGACCTAGAATTCCAACCTCTGGGTTAATTATATATCTGGGAGGCTGAGCTGGTGTATATCATCACCGATTTATTAAAATGATGGCACTTCACCCACCTTGGCAACTAACTGAAGACGCTGACCAGAATGGTGTTTCTTTGTTGTATGCTTACGTGGTCATATCCAAGTCAAATCGGCCTTCTGGATGGATGAAATCTGCTTATGTCTGTTTAGGTATTGCTATGTTCCCAATATCGACACACGTAGGATATTTACAATACTTGCTCCTGGTTCTAAGTATTTGTCTCTAAAATGAATGATTTCATAACCATAGGTGAATTTCTAATTCAATCCTTTGGCCTTTCATTTTAGAAAAAGATAATTTTGTTTTTTCTATCACCCTGTGTTCTTCATCTCCCTGTCTCTTCTAAAGAACCTAATTAAAACCAGCCTTTTTTTTTTTCCCTCATTGTCTGTTCTTTTCATAACAAAATGCATCCAATTTTCTTGTGAAGTAATCCTCCCAAGTTTTCACCTTGGTTCCTCAATTTTCCTTTGTCTCAGCAATGTTTGATATCATTAAACACACATTCTTCCAAAAAGTTTATAATCTCTGGCTTTCTTTTATTGGGAGGAATTTGGATATCATTGTATCTCTATCATTGTTTTTTTTTTTTTTTTTCTGGCTTCTGCTTATGTAACTTTTCCTGAATTATAGATAATCCCCATCGCAAAAGCTGGATTCTCAGCCCTTTCTTCAAATATTATCATCTGTATGCAAATAATTCTTAAGTTCACATCACCAAAACCAAACTGCTGTGTGTTACGGCTACCTACTGCTGTGTAACAAATGACTTCAAAACTTAATACCTCTGTGAGATTTCTCTTCATGTCTTTTGCCCATTTCATGATTGGATTGTTTGTTTCTTTGGTGTTGAGTTTCATAAGTTTTTTTTTTGTTTGTTTGTTTTTTTGTTTTTCTTTTTGAGTTAATGGTTTTTTTTTTCTTCTTTTTTTTTTAATTTTTTTATTTATTTTATTTTTTTAATTAATTTTTATTGGTGTTCAATTTACCAACATACAGAAAAACACCCAGTGCTCATCCCGTCAAGTGTCCACCTCAGTGCCCGTCACCCATTCCCCTCCAACACCCGCCCTCCTCCCCCCTTCCACCACCCCTAGTTCGTTTCCCCGAGTTAGGAGTCTTTATGTTCTGTCTCCCTTCCTGATATTTCCCAACATTTCTTCTCCCTTCCTTTATATTCCCTTTCACTATTATTTATATTCCCCAAATGAATGAGAACATACACTGCTTGTCCTTCTCCGATTGACTTATTTCACTCAGCATAATACCCTCCAGTTCCATCCACGTTGAAGCAAATGGTGGGTATTTGTCGTTTCTAATCGCTGAGTAATATTCCATTGTATACATAAACCACATCTTCTTTATCCATTCATCTTTCGATGGACACCGAGGCTCCTTCCACAGTTTGGCTATTGTGGCCATTGCTGATAGAAACATCGGGGTGCAGGTGTCCCGACGTTTCGTTGCATCTGAATCTTTGGGGTAAATCCCCAACAGTGCAATTGCTGGGTTGTAGGGCAGGTCTATTTTTAACTCTTTGAGGAACCTCCACACAGTTTTCCAGAGTGGCTGCACCAGTTCACATTCCCACCAACAGTGTAAGAGGGTTCCCTTTTCTCCGCATCCTCTCCAACATTTGTTGTTTCCTGCCTTGTTAATTTTCCCCATTCTCACTGGTGTGAGGTGGTATCTCATTGTGGTTTTGATTTGTATTTCCCTGATGGCAAGTGATGCAGAGCATTCTCTCATGTGCATGTTGGCCATGTCCATGTCTTCCTCTGTGAGATTTCTCTTCATGTCTTTTGCCCATTTCATGATTGGATTGTTTGTTTCTTTGGTGTTGAGTTTAATAAGTTCTTTATAGATTTTGGAAACTAGCCCTTTATCTGATATGTCGTTTGCAAATATCCTCTCCCATTCTGTAGGTTGTCTTTTAGTTTTTTTGACTGTATCCTTTGCTGTGCAAAAGCTTCTTATCTTGATGAAGTCCCAATAGTTCATTTTTGCTTTTGTTTCTTTTGCCTTTGTGGATGTATCTTGCAAGAAGTTACTGTGGCCGAGTTCAAAAAGGGTGTTGCCTGTGTTCTCTTCTATGATTTTGATGGACTCTTGTCTCACATTTAGATCTCTCATCCATTTTGAGTTTAGACATGAAGAGAAATCTCACAGAGGAAGACATGGACATGGCCAACATGCACATGAGAAAATGCTCCGCATCACTTGCCATCAGGGAAATACAAATCAAAACCACAATGAGATACCACCTCACACCAGTGAGAATGGGGAATATTAACAAGGCAGGAATCAACAAATGTTGGAGAGGATGCGGAGAAAAGGGAACCCTCTTACACTGTTGGTGGGAATGTGAACTGGTGCAGCCACTCTGGAAAACTGTGTGGAGGTTCCTCAAAGAGTTAAAAATAGACCTGCCCTACGACCCAGCAATTGCACTGTTGGGGATTTACCCCAAAGATTCAGATGCAATGAAACGTCGGGACACCTGCACCCCGATGTTTCTAGCAGCAATGTCCACAATAGCCAAACTGTGGAAGGAGCCTCGGTGTCCATCGAAAGATGAATGGATGAAGAAGATGTGGTTTATGTATACAATGGAATATTACTCAGCAATTAGAAACGGCAAATTTCATTTGTCGAGAGAGGCGGAGACACAGGCAGAGGGAGAAGCAGGCTCCATGTGCCGGGAGCCCGACGTGGGATTCGATCCCGGGTCTCCAGGATCGCGCCCTGGGCCAAAGGCAGGCGCCAAACCGCTGCGCCACCCAGGGATCCCTCTTTTCTCTTTTAAAATAAATTGTTCATTATCCAGTTGAAAAAAAAATTGGCTTCAACGTGGATGGAACTGGAGGGTATTATGCTGAGTGAAATAAGTCAATCGGAGAAGGACAAACAGTGTATGTTCTCATTCATTTGGGGAATATAAATAATAGTGAAAGGGAATATAAAGGAAGGGAAAAGAAATGTTGGGAAATATCAGGAAGGGAGACAGAACATAAAGACTCCTAACTCGGGGAAACGAACTAGGGGTGGTGGAAGGGGAGGAGGGCGGGTGTTGGAGGGGAATGGGTGACGGGCACTGAGGTGGATACTTGACGGGATGAGCACTGGGTGTTTTTCTGTATGTTGGTAAATTGAACACCAATAAAAATTAATTAAAAAAAAAAAAACTTAATACCTTACCAAAAAAAAAAAAAAAAAAAGGCCAACTTCTGTTACAATACAGTCAGTAACGTGGACTCCACCTGGTCTTCTTCTTGGTATCACTCAGGCAGCCGCAGGTGTGTAGTGACTCAACTAGGGAAAGGTTGTCTCCAGTGACCTCACTCATGTGTTTTTGGCGTTGGTGCTGACAGTTGACTTAGTCTCTCTTTCTTCATGACCTTGACACCAGTTGTACATCCTGATCTTCTTTATGGTAGCCTCAGGGTTCCAGGAGCCCTGAACAAAATCTGGTGGAAATACACAATATCACTCAAATGGCAACAAAGAGAGGCTATTTATTCAGAGTTTACTATAACAAGGGAGCCAGCCACCATCACTGTATTTGGCAGACCCTTGGAGGATGGAAGGACGTGGGAAAGTTTTGTAGTGGAAAGATAGAAAGGCACTAGATATGTTCTAACTGTAGGTCCTTGACTTAGGAACTTCTAAGTGGAGTTGTGCTAACTAGGAGGGAGGCAGCCCATGTGATTGGTTTGGGGAACATATTTTACTTTCTCTGCTTGATAATGGGTGAAAGCTGGAGCAAGAGGATAGCAGAATGGACAGTCATTTCCTGAGGCCTAATCTTTCTGGGCCAACCGCTGCAGAGGTGGTGGTTGGTTTCCTGGACCAGTTGTGAGTTAGGGTTCTGTCGACATGTATATTCTGGTAACCAGTCATTTGTGTATTCATTCTCTCAATCTTCAGTGCTCTTGAGCCTCATCTTGGAAGTCCCATAATGTCACTTTGTTTGCATTCATTGGTAAAAGCAAGTCACCAGGTCAGCTTGGTTCAAGGGACAAGGAAGGAATAGACTACTTCTCAGTGGAAGGAATGTTTCAGTTAATCACTAAGGCATGCAGAGATTGGAGGGCAAAGCATGTCCCAAACTGAACTTGCCATGTCACTGTAAGAATTTTTTGTTTTCTTATTGTGATCATGACAGTTTTGTAGGTCTTACTCACTTGGAAATGCAATGTTATTTTTGACTGTTGCTTGTCTTTTTATTGTGTTTTCAATGAACCTCAATAACTGATAACTGGATTACTCTTCCCTTTTTTTATATCTGGTTTTTCTTTTTTACTAATTTTCATCAGTGCTGCATGAAGCCGGGTCTGAAATGAGCCTTAATTTTTATAGTAGCTGTCTCTTCAAATTTAAGAAACACATATTTACTGAGTTCTGCTCTATGTTGACAGAAGGTTGGCAAGATGAAAATCAAATCCTCATGGAATCAGTGGTTTTAGGCTCTAAAGCTTTAGTTCTTTGTTCTATTTTTACTTTCTCATTTCTTTTATCCACTAAAACATTTTCTTTGTTACTTTCCCTACACTTACCTTGTGTAGAAGTGATGGACCTACTTCTACTAATGCAAAAATTTATGTTCTTAATCCACTTACGACTTTTCTAACAAAGATAAAAGAACAAACAGAAAACGAGATGTTGATTCACATGATTCATTTTGTTTTCAATCAAAATCAGTGTTAATAGACTAAACCCCACTGGGTAAAACAACAAAATGCAACTATTCCCTTAACAAGAGGCAGTAAAAAGAGGATGGCAAGATAAGAGTTCCAAAATAAAGTCAAGTAAAATACACCAGCTAAAAGCAAGTAGGTTTAGAAATGCCCTAACATGACAACACAGAACGTTAGCAAAATGCATTAGAAGAGATGTAGATACTACACACAAGGATGAAAAGATCAGTCTACTAAAGTATATGAATATCAGAAACTTGGTTTCACCTAACAACACAGCTTTGAAGTAGAGGCAATATGTAAAGTATAAACCAGCAGAATTATGAGGAGAAATTGACCATTCTGATGCGAGAAATTAAAATATCTAACATCAGAAACTTGTAAATAAAGTGGATAAAACATATTCAAGGTGAAGTCCTGAGTAACAGAAATGAATGAACATTAATGAATGTTTTACTTGATATGTAAGGATATACATTATTTTCAAAAACATACAAGGGGTGTTTAAAAAATTAATGCTCTTACAAAAGATCATCCTAAAATTGACTTCACACAGCCTGTGATGTTCTCATTAAATTGTGAATCATTAAAAATATACCAAAAACAAAACAAAAGCAATTCCGTACAGTTGAATATTAAGAACATTACATTCTCATTGCACATTACTCCCACATAAATTCCAGGTGGATTAAAATCGCAAACATGAAGAATAATTTTAAAATAATTACTTTAGCATTATAATATGACTATATTAGAACATAAAATATATGAACACATTTATATTATGTATGCCGTTTATTACATATAATATAGTATATATAATCTATATTATATATTTATATCTTAGGTGGGGAAAATTGGGGGGAAATAGAAAATAGTGGAATGTTATTCAATGAAGTTATAAAAATACAAATAATAGAAAGATTGGAAAATTTGAGTAGTATATTGAAATTTTAAAGAAACAAGTCAGAAGATTATATGACATATGAAAAAGATAATACGAAGAATAAATATGAAGAATAAGTATGAAGAATAAATCATAGCCTATGAGATTCTATTTGCAACATGTAGTTAATTACATGATATATATAAATAACACTAAATAGCATATATATATATATAAATATATATACCCAGACACACACACACACACGTACATACATGCATATATAATGTAAAGAAATACAAGTCAATGAGAAAAAGAGAAAACAATCTAATATAAAAATGAGTAGAGAGCGAGGCATGGGACAGGAAGCCCGACTAGTAGAAAATATGGCTAGCCTTGACAGACTCAGGAAATTCAAATTAAAAAGCAATGGGATAACATTTAATTGACGTTAAATTGGCAAGCTTTGACTAACTGTCTAAAAAATGGAATCCCGAATGTTTAGGACGATGTGTGGAAATGGTAATTCCCAAATTGCTGATGGAAGTGTAAATGTGTAGACCGATTTTGAAAAGCAAATTGGCACTGTTCAAGTTAAAACTGCCTGTACCCGATGACCCAGTTATTATTCATGCACATCACAGGACATGTAAAAGATTGTTCATTCCAGAAGTATTTGTGATAGTAGGAATTGGAAACAACCCACATGTCTGTCACTAGGGTGGTGGATATACAAGTTCTATAATATTCATGTACACATCATACTTCAGAGCGATTAAAACAGGGTAGTTGAATAGATTTCAATTTTGAGCAGATTTCAAAAAAACGAAAGAGGAGGTGTCAGAGTAAGATAGGTGCGACAATTTCACTAATTAAAAATGTGAATTTCATGAGTAAAATGATAAACCCTTAGGATGTGTTTACCCCAAATTAACAATAGAGATGTAACTGCATCTTTATTGTTTTCCGGGAGGGAAGAAAATATGCTTTGAGTTGACTTGAAATAACTATTTCTAAAAAATCATCTGATGCCCTATAGATAAAATGCTAACATTTTAAATTTCTCCCTTTGACTACATAAGTGACATAGTGTCCTTCACATTTTTTCTATTAAATTTCTAAGAAGAATAAAAGAAGAATAACATTTCTTGTTATCTTGGTAACATTTTCCTGGGCTTCCTTTGTTCTAATTCCAGGGACCTTATGATTGTAATTCTCAAGTACTTCCTCCAGACAAGAGTGTGGGGAACAAAACTAGATGAGGATGTTAAGGATAAAATAGAGGTATATGGTAGTGTTTCTGAATTCCCGTAGTTCTATGTTCTTTGTTTATGCTCAGTATATCGTACAAGTGCAAGAACAGAGTGAGTCAAGAGAAATGGTCTGGTCCCTCCAAAAGAGAAGTTGGTCAGTTGATGATGTTATTTTGTTTAGATCAATGAAAATTTTTATAATGAATACATGTGTTTTAGTATTTTTCATCTGGTCCAGGCTTTTTGCTGGCAACATTTGGATGATTTAGGGCAAGGGAGAAAAGATGTGAAATAGGATGTCCAAACCATGAGTGGGTTTCCTCACGTCTGACTTGTGGATCTGCATGTTCTGAGACAAACAACAGGGATGCATTAAAGCCCATGTGATGAGAGATTCTGGGATGGCCATGGGTTTTGGAAACTGTGATGACTTTGAACAAACTGGGATCAATGAGAAAAGATGGAAAGAGTCATCCTTGCTGCCTTCCAGGGTTTAAAGGGCTGCCATGCCAATGAGAGGTCAGGCTTGAGCTGCGCTGGTTCCAGATGTGATGGAAGGACCAAGGCATAAACATCACAAAGACAAATTTTCGATTAATTAGAAGACAGGACTCTTGCGATTTAGTTGGGTGAAGACCCTGGGGCCTTGGTGTGAATATATTTGGACTTGGTATTTTTGACATGACCCCTTATTCGCAGACCCTAAACTTTTAATTTACGAGGCATAAAATCCATGGCTGCTACTTGGAAGTCAAATTTTGTACTTTGTGTAATCCTGGCAGATATGCTTTCAAATGAGGACATTAAAGAATACTTGTTGACAGCTGTCATTCATGCCTATAAACATAAACCTACACTCTGGAGTACATATCTGAAACTCTCATTTTTAATTCTTGTAAGCTTTTGGGTTATCACTCAAAATAACTTGAAGAAGTATCTCAATTTTAACTGAAATGATGTACTCTGGCCTCAAGGCTACCTCTTGGGGAAATCCCTTCATTGCTGTAGCTTTTCACTTTTATTTATTATAACTATTTTGATATTCAGTCCTTAAAGAATATCACTAAACATTTAATATTTTTTTAATCATCTTGGATTTGTAAGTCTCTTCTGCATATTGTAAAACATAGGCTCATGTGGAAAAGATTTTTAGTGAGCAATTGTGCAAATGTGATGCTAAGGTAGGCACAGTTTCCTGATTATGTATATCAAACACACCTTGACATTTGGCTTTGCATCATGACTTGACTATTTTAAAGTATTTTGAATTGTTATTTAGCAAAAACTAGAGAAAAATTTTATATCACTGAATATAGGCTAATGCAGCCTATATAGCATAGGGTCATACAGCATTTACACATTTTTTAAAGACTCAGTATCAAACATTATTGTTAGTCAATTTTAAAATTATCTACTCCCACAGTTTGAGTAAGAATTGAAATTTACATTATTTAAATTTGTTTAGACAAAGTGATTAACACCCTGATACCTCCTATCCACCAGATGGCATTCTGTTAGCTCATATTCCAAATTAAGAACTTCCCCTTCAGTCTGTTTTATGAAAAGCTCCAGTTTATTCTAAACCCAGTAATTGCCTTTTTAATTTTTTCAAACATTTTATTTTTTTATCTAGATATACCACCAGCATCTTAAATAGTCTATTCCAAATTAAGCTTATTACTGCTACTCTACTTATACAAATAATATAAATCATCACACATTACTCTTTATGATTCCTTTTCTTTTAGTGGTAGCACATGCTTGGAAGATTATTTTTACCATTAATGATACCATCTGGGCTTCAAACTTTGGTGCTGTCATTTTTTTCCTTAAATCCGAAGACCTAGAAGATTCTTTTTTATTCCAGTCCTTCAATCAAGCCTACTACTTTTACCCTAATGAAAGCTTCCATTAGTGTTTTCTTCCTAATTATTTCACCATCTGTACCCCTTGTCTACAGTACCTTCTACCAAAAAAAAAAAAAAAATTGTCAGGGTAATCTTCCAAAGACTAAGTACCTTGTGTGATTTACCATGGTCTCTCTGATTAAGTGTAAACTATGTACCTGTCATATTAGGTCTTTCTCTATTCTGGGTCCTCTTTATTCTTCCAGACCTGTCTATGAATTCTCCTATAGAGGTCAACAGCCAATAGGATAAAGATTCTCCATTGGACCTTGGGATACAAGATGGATTTTCATGAAGAGGTGAAGAATGTCTGGTGCTGCACATTTGAATGGAAGGAAAGAAACAGCTAGTGAAGGGGGCATTT
Source organism: Vulpes vulpes (assembly GCF_048418805.1). Lineage (NCBI taxonomy): Eukaryota > Metazoa > Chordata > Mammalia > Carnivora > Canidae > Vulpes > Vulpes vulpes. The sequence continues at coordinate 62,862,601 of NC_132786.1, forward strand.
CAGATTCCTGGGCAAAAATCAAGATTCTCTTTGAGACTGGAGAACAGCCAACATAATGAGGTGCCATAGTGAGGGCACGATGGAGCTGATTTGCAGGCAGTCAGCAGTGAGACCAGATCTGAAGGAACTAGAGGACACAAAGAAAGTGACAGAGAAAATCAGTGAAAGGAAAGGGGTGTGGTGGAGTGGGGACTCTGAATTTCAGGAGGGAGGGACCGATATGCTTAGATGTCATGGCAACTAGCTGGGAAATGGACAAATTGCATTTCTGGGACCGTTCTGTCCTTTATAGGATGGGTAGGTTCTGGTATAGGTAAGCTGGAGGCTGGGCTGGTGACTTAGGGATAATAGGAGCAGCCCTCCATTTGAAATGGAGGGAAGAAAATCACGCTGACCACTAACAAACATCTACCAAGGCGCTGAAGTGTCCTTGAGAACTTTTTTAGCAAGTAGTATATAAACAGGACACTACTGAGAGCTATTTCCATAGAATATTTTTCCCCAGACTGTAATATTAATGAACATTTAGGTGAAGATCTGCAAAATATTTAGAAGAGGTTTTCTTTTTAAAATTCTGTTATTTCGGTGTCACAATTTTCAAGTTCCACTTTGGTAAATATTTGGCATTGTAACATTTGACTTTGGAGAAATTGATGATTTGTCTTTGAAAAGGAAATGTGTTTATCCACACACACTCTGTTTCTCATAGGTAAGGCTTTTAGTAAGTTTCTCTCACTATAACAATTTAGTTTCTCTATTTGGGGTATTTCTGTGAACACTGAAGTATGGAGATGGCTCCCATGTAGTGCAATCCAGCAAACATCTAAGAAACACTCCATGTTTAGTGGCCATCTGTTAGGATCTGAGGTTCATAAATGTTTGTGGTTCAAGCACTCTGCCAGAGTCATGGCATTTAGGTGTCCTGAGATAACATTATAGAGGATAGATTACTCGATTTAAAAAAATATTTTATTTATTTGTGTGTGTGTGTGTGTGTGTGTGTGTGTGTGTAAGAGAGAGAGAGAGCACATTGGGGGAGGAGCAGAGGGAGAGAGACAAACAGACTCCGCACCAAAGTGCAGAGCCAGACTTGGGGCTCAATCTCAGGACGCTGAGATCATGACCTGAGCCAAAATCAAGAGTGGGATGCTTAACCGACTGAGCCACCCAGGTACCGCTACTCTATTTTATATAATATTAGGAACAACTGTTGAATTCATGCTATCCAGGTAGGCTTCATGCCAACGAGGGCATGTATATCTCACCCAAATGCTGAATCATGCTTTCCATAAGTAAGTAAAAATAATTCTTTCAACATAAACTATTCTTCACTGACTCAGAGATTCTCCATACCTATGTGCTGTTCTTTTATTCCCCTTGGAAAGAGGTGTAGGCTTAATAGACTGCGGTGCTTAGAATCTTATTCCATGTCCTCTGTTAACATACCAGGTCAATGAACAAAGTGGGGGTTAGAGGTACTGACTCACATGCAATGGAAAACTCACATATGACTTTTGACTCCCCCCCCATCTCCTGTGGACCTAAGGCCTTCCTGATAACATACAAAGTTAATACATATTTTATGTTATGTTAAGTATATTATGTATATATTATATGCTATGTTGTTACACGTGCTAAAGCCAGAGAAAAGAAACTCCTATTAAGAAAATCAAAATGAAGAGAAATACACTTACAGTACTGTATGTATAAAAAAACACCTGCACATAAATGGACCCATACAGTTCAAACCTGTATTATTCAAGGGTCAACTGTAATTTGAATTATACAGCCTCACACATCATCTGGAGTTAAGCTGAAATATTATGAAACAAGACAAATCATCAATTTGTCAACATTAGTACACATGGGGACACAGAATAGAGGGAATAGAGGATGGTGGCATTGTTTAATCATGGAACAGCTGCAATTCCAGAATCCTACCGCTTTAAATGGAGTCCAGAATGTTCCCATAGATCACACCAAAGCCACTGATGCTCACCTGGGTGCTGGGACCTCTCAGTCCTTTCTATAAGCGTCTGTATCTGCCATACTGATGATACAATCAGCGTACAATTGCCTCTCCTTACCAATGTGATCTTGAAGAATTGAATAGCTTCAGGCCTGAACGGGAGGTGGTCCTGAGCATTCCTTGAGATCATTTTAAAATCTGTAATGCTTAGAAGTCACTGGTTTCTTTTTTCTGTTAGACATAGAAAGTTAATGGGCCCAGCAGTGTGAACCCATAAAAAATAGTAAATTCAAACCAATTTCATTTACATCATGTATGCTAAAAACTGATGTGGAAAATTTTTTTTTCTATGCTTAAAAACAGTAGTATATCTCTTCATCCTTAATGTCTAATGGATATACAAGTCTTTTACCTTTTTCTCTTGAGGAATGTTTATATTCAAAGGGGTTTTAATATAGCTATTCAATAGGGTTTAAATGATGAGTTGGGAGAGAGAGCGTAGGTGTGAGTGGAGAGTTAAGGGTCTGGAATATAGTAATGAGGTAGGTCAGTGTACCTACACCCTACATTCTGGCTAAGAACTCCATATGTCCTAATGCTGTTAGGTCAGTGTCCTTTATGTCTTTGGTAGTGTTTGTTTAATGGAATTGAGTTTCTATTTGAAGGGAAATCTTTCATTGTGCCCAATGACATAACAGTACCCTGCAAAAAAATACATAATTTCCTTTGTCAAATACGTCCTTTGTTGACTGAAGTTTTTTCTATATTAATTGTGCTGCCATCTGTCCGTGAGAAAGTAAGTGGCGGCTGACTGGTTTTGGTGTCAGATAAAAGAAATTCAAATTCCACCTGTACCACTTCCTTCTTGGGAGACCTTGGGCAAGTTCTTTTATTTCCTAGACTCACTTAATAGAATATTTCTATACATATTTAAATCTTTTTCTTTCACACAATGATCGTGAGTCTTGTACACCGGGTAAGAAAGAAGCAAATGAGTCAGTCAGGACCTACTGGGGTGAGGCAGGGTAAGGCTGAGCCTTGGTGAAGCAGGGGATGGGAAACGTGAGATGACCAGCTGACCAGAGAGACCAACCAGAAAAACCATCACCTTCAAGCCTGAAGTCCTGCGTGGTGGTGTCAGCCTTGGGAACGTCAGTGTGTTCTGTTCTCCTGACACAAAACTGCGGGTAGGGTCCTAGAGGGAAAGTGCTCACGAGGGGTCTGGGGACAGGTGTAGTGTGAGGTGTGGACGGTAATGTGGCTAATGATTCTTTTTAGGTAGATGAATTGCAGCTGAGTCTCTATAAATATCATCTCTTCCTGTTCTCCAGCCTTGACCTTACTGTTCATCCGATGGACCTCACGGTTGAAGAACAGTGAGCTTCCTTCCCAGCTAGGATGCCCTGCAATGACTTTTTTTTTAATAAATATTTTATTTATTTATTCATGAATAAATAGAGACAGAGGCAGAGACACAGGCAGAGGGAGAAGCAGGTGCCCCTCCCTGCAATGACTTCTATTGACAGAAATATTCTTGGCCTGCGTGCCTCCACCTATCACAGCATCCGTTACAGGCAGAAGATACCTGGTCTATCTTGCTGGAAGTGACAGTGCACTTTCTCATGCGGCAGCTCCACAGGTGTCGCAGTTCCAGAGCCCCTGGCAGGCTGTCTTGGCTGCCCTATTCTTTAGTCAGACATTCCAGAAAAGTCACTGAAACAGCATTTTAGTCTCTGCTCCAAATCTTATCAAAACCTAGGAAAGGGGATGCCTGTGTGGGTCAATGGTTGACCATCTGTCTCGGCTCAGGGCATGACCCTGGGGTCCTGGGATCGAGTCTCATGTTGGTCTCCCTGCGTGGAGCCTGCTTCTCCCTCTACCTGTGTCTATGCCTGTGTGTCTCTCATGAATAAATAAATAAAATAAAATAAATACCTTGGAAAGATGGAATAAATATTAAAAATAAAATCTGGCAGCCCTGGTGGCTCAGCAGTTTAGCATGGCCTTCAGCCCAGGGTGTGATCCTGGAGACCCGGGATCAAGTCCTGAGTCGGGCTCCCTGCATGGAGTCTGCTTCTTCCTCTGCCTGTCTCTCTCTCTCTCTCTGTGTCTCTCATGAATAAATAAATAAAATCTTAAAAAAAAAGACTAGTTATCAGTTCCAGAGAGAATGTCTCAAAAATATACATTAGAAAAACATATGGCCACTGGATTAACATGTTAATATATTAATAACACAGTGATATGCTTAATATAGAGTAACATTCTAAATTCATGTGCTCTCTTTATCAGATTTAAGATTCTTTAAATGTGTGTGTGTGTTTTTTAATTTTAGAGATTTTATGGAAATGTTGTGAAGATGGTACAGAGATTTTCCCTTATATTTTACATTAGTACACTACATTTGTCACAGCTAATAAACCACTACTGGCACGTCATTATGAACTCATATCCATACCTTATCTGACTTTCCTGGTTTTTGCAAAATGTCCTTTTTCCATCCCAGAGTCACATCCCAGATATCACATTCCATGCAGTCAACATATCTTCCTAGGCTCTTCTTGGATGTGATACTTTCTCTGACTTTCATTGTTTTGGGCGATCTTAACAGTTGCGTACAGTTTTGTCAAGTGTCCTTCCATCATGATTTGTTCTGATGTTTTCAAGGTTATAGGTGTTGAGGAGAAAGACCAGAGGTAAAGTGCCCTCCCTCCTCAGGGCATCACAACAAGGGGCCAGACAGTGGATGGGCCTTACCCCTGCTCTGGCGGACTTCCCTGCCACGGGCTTCCCCGACTTCTTCACTATGTACTTGGCCTTTCTAATGGTAGTCTTCAGAATATAGTGCCGTCAGAGAGCAGGCAGCTGTGCCCCAGCCCTGGGACAGAGTATCTACCTATGGTTCAGAGTATGGTTCTACCATACAGGGATCCTTCTCTTCTCTCCTATGTGTGTTTGTTTGTTTATTTATTTTTTAACCCTTTATTCATCTCACTTAGGATTCATGGATATTTATTTTACATGTAGGTCACCCAGATTCAATTCTACCTGTTCTCTTTGCTATACTGATGTTATTCCAAGTGTCTTCTACAAAACAGTGACACCTGTCCTCCCACAACAATGGATGTGCCTTCCTATTTGTGTGAGGTTCACGGCAGTGGGCCCAGTGGTTCATTCGGCACAGACACGGTCACATGTCATCGTACCCTGTCAGGGACACCTTTCACAGCACACGGTTCTTACCTCATGTAGGATGGTCAGCATTTTGTCTTGAGGACCCAGCCCTGCTTTTCAAGTCACAGAGTTCGACTCATGAACCATATCCTTCATCAACCTCCTGACACCTCTGCTCCTTCATCCTACTTCCCTATAAGCACTGACTTTAGAAACAGTCCAGCAAACTCTTTCCTACCAAAGGCTTTATACAACTCAGGATCTAGCACACATATATTTTTTAGTCTTTATTTTGAAAATCCCATAAGAACTTCACCCAGCATCCTTCCAAAGTTAACATCTTATACACCCACAGCGTAATTATCAACAAGTTCATGTTGATGCATTATTATTACCTAAACACTGAGATTTCTCCCATTTTCCTGAATCATTTTTCAGTTCTAGGGTTCCATCAGGGTCCCAATGTGACAGAAAACCCATTACTTCTCCTTGGTCGCCTCCTGTTTGTGGCTGGTCCTTTATCTTTCCTTGTCTGCTAGGACCTTGACAGTGTTGAAGATTACTGATCATTTATTTTATATTATAGAATGCCTCTCAATTTGGGTCAGTCTGACGTTTTCTCCTGATTTGGTTGAATTACGTATTTTTTGGCCAGAATACCACAAAAGGGATCAATTCTTTCCACAGACATGTGATGTCAGTGTGGTTTGTTCAGTTCTGAAGCTAACATTGGATACTTGGTTGAGACGGGGTAGGGAGATAGCTCCGCTGTAAATTCACCATTGTTTTCTCTTTAAAATTAATGAGCATCTTGAGGGGGGGACTTTATTACCATCCACAGAGACTGTTTGTACTCAAACTTTTTTCTTGACTTCTTTTTTGACCAAAGGGATTTAAAACTTATTGAAGAAAAATGTGAAGCTGAAAGGAGGAATCAGAGAGAGAGAAAGGAAGAGAGGGAATAATTCTCTCAGAAATTCATCTAAATTGCACCATGTTTATTCTTCTTTTTCAGAGCAACTTGTATGCAAAGGAGGCAGCTAATTTCTCAGGACTATATTGCACCTATGGTAATTAAAGGTCTAATACTTAATTCAGCATCTAGGAATTCATAAAAATTAAATAGTGACTTGGCATAGAGGTTTTAGAACAATTTATTTTCAAATGTTAATAGAGAGCAAAGGGAAATAAAAAAAAAACTCACTAGTCAATACATAACACAGTTAATTTATTGGAACCTGATTAGAACCACAAAGTACCTATAGCACAGGTGATCAATGAAAATGTGTAACACAGAGGATATGCCGTTGGTAAAACCAAGCTTCTGGATTTTGCATCTACTTCACCTGCAAGGCCTGTCATCAGATGCATAGTAGGAGTTACGGTTGTCCCAGAAAACAAAAACACGGGAGTTCCAAATGCATTTAAATGTCGCTGAGAGCTCTAGATTTCTATCATCATTGGCCGTAATCAATATTGCGAGAGTCGTACGTAAGTACCGTTGTATTACAGTATTACACAGAGCAGCTCCTGATGATTTGCTTCCTTCCTTTAGGCACTGGCCACAATTACAAAGTGTACTAGTTAGGGCAAAAATATTCATTCACACAAATACATAATTTCATAGAACTTAGATCTTAAAAGGTGCCAAGCTGTATAGTGTAGTAGTTGCTGTGAGCAGCGGGAGAAATATTATAAATCCAAACTAGGTAATAGATGAAATTTTTAAAGGCATAGTGAAAATACATTTCTACATTTAGCTGAACCACAGCCTTTTAAATAATTTCACCAAGCTCCTCGTCTTACAGAAGATCCAGCTGCAGCTCTGGGACTGTACCTGGCCCGGGCCTAGAGCGGCCCCTCAGGTACTGACTCTGCTTTCCTGTGCCCCGGTGTGATCCCCAGTACTTCTAAGATAAGGACGTCTGCCTTCGGGTGGAATGAGAGGAAACTTGGGTGCTTCTCAGACTTCATGAAACTATCTCCTGCACGACAATGCAAGTTAGAATACGATCCAATTTGCAAAGATTTAAACTTTCACATGCTAAGGACAGTGTGAGGGTTCCCGGGCCGAGGGACAGGGTCAGGGGTGGGGAGAGAAATGGTTCCAGCATTTTCCAACAGAGGACAGCATTACCCATTGTGCCCTAAACAAGTATCTGACCATCTCATAAATGCAAGAGCAGCAGCTAATAGGCTGATACGTGACATACGTGACATAAAACATCATTAAATATGTAACAGAGCAAAGGATGCACATCTTTTAATGATGCCTCCACAGACTTGGCAGAAAATATGGCAAAGTTGGGGTTTTAAAGACTCCTGACTGTAGGTATTTCAAGGAGATGTGGTTATAGCTATTTCCTTGAAATCTTCTGACTTCCTGAAGTTTCTGTCCTCTAAAAGGAGAGGGGTAGGGGGTCACTTGTCTGGCAAGTGGGTCAAAAAGTGACAGATGCTAATGCTATGTTTCTATCACATGTGCACTTGATGATTGATTGTATTATTGATGTTTCAATTCAATGTGGTCATGTCATTTCCCTGAGAATGCTTTTTGGGTTTTCATCATAGTGTATTCATTTTCCCCTAATAGTATTTATCGAATCTATTGAGAAAAGACACCTAAGGCTTCTAAATAAACACAGAAAGTGAGAGTTTTCTTCCCAATGCATCATTAATAGCTTCTGATTTAAAGGAAAGAAAAAATATGTATTTGCATGTATATATAAATGAAATATCCCTTGGCTAGCCCTGTCTTCCAGGGCTCCTTGACTACAACAAATCCATCAAAGAGGGAAAGGACCCTGAGGGAAAATCCTGCTAATAAGATGACACAACGTTCCCTCCCTGGAGGGAAAAAAGGATAGAAGAGGTTCCTTCTAATTTAATTAAAGTGAAATCTTTTATTAAAATATCATAGCTCCATAATATTTTTAGAAATCTTTGCGATGTTCATGAATCACTCTTGCACATAGGAAAATTAAATAAGATGAAATTAAATGATAATAGTTGAGTACTTAATAGAAGTGAGCAGGCTATGCAGTAGTTCTGTAAGTTTTTTTGAAATAAACTTACTTTTTAGAATAGTTTTTATTTTACAGAAATTTAGTATGGGAGTTCTCATATACTCCCCATTCATTTTCCTCTGTTAGTAGGATATTACAATAGTACCTCATAAACCAGCATCAATACACTCTTATTAACTAAATATCCTACATTCCTTAGTTTTTCTCCAATGTCCTCTTTCTGTTCCAGAAATGCACCTTACATTTACTCTTCATGTCTCCTTAGGCTCCTCTTGGCTGTCACATATTTTTGATGACCTTGACAGTTCTGAGGACAGTTGGGAATTTTGTAGGATGACCCTCAATCAAGATTTGCCTGTTATTCTTGTAACTGGTCTGGGGTAGGGGATTTGGGGAGGAAAGTCTTGGAGGTAACGTGCCATTTTCATTTACGTTATGTGATCTCGTTGTCAGTCTGATGGATCGTTGTTGGTGTGAACCTTGCGGGCACGTCTGGGGTAGGCTTTGTCAGGTTCCTGCAGTGTACATTCCCTCCATGGAACGCCCTTCCATACTGCACTCTCTGAGAGCAAGTGCAACCCTACAGGATGGGGAGTCATGCTCCACCTCCCTGAAGAGGGGGCATCTACACGAATTATTTTGTATGCTTCTACACTGGAGATTTGTATTTCTCATTTATTTATTGAACTCAATATGAACACAAGAATATTTATGTTATCCTTCAGATTAAAGTATAATAATTATTTTTTGCTATAATGGGGCTACCCCAAGTCATTGGAAACCCTATCGGTTGGTTTCTGGGTTCGTTGACATACTCCATTAGCCCCCAGGGGTATTAGTTTCGGTTGTATTTGAACACTTCCTTACTTTCTGGCATTACAAATGCTTCAGACTCATGTTGTACAAGCCCTCCCCCAATCCTAGCAACAGCCATTTGCCCAAGCACCATCCCTGGATCCTTTTACTGGAGAATGAAACCCACATCTGCCCACTAGGTGTGCTACTGGAGTTTCTGACATTTATCCATTGCTAATAAATTGAGTTTACTAATTCACTGTGTGAAGATATAACTGTTAAAGGCAGATGCAGTGATTACTTTTTGAGATCAACGATGGAAAACAGTTTATTGAATGCAAAGCATTAAACATCCTTACTTCACTTTTATTGCCATCAGAGACCATTCTCATGATATTCTTTATTCCATGAAATCAGTTAAATGAAATGCAAAGCAGATGTTATGTATTTTTACTTTAAACACGGTTTTACTCTTTTTGCTTGAGATTATACCTTAATGGCTAATACTGAAACATAATTATCTCTTTGTAGATTTATAGAAGATTAGAGAAATTCAGTTAGAGAAATGCTAATTTCCAGCAAATGAACTCTGAATTAAGGCAGAACTGGTTTTCCTTCTGCACCTTGGCCACATCCTCTGCCTTCACCACCAAACCTTGCCATGATCCATCACTGAGCCATGTCTCATGTAGGGCTTCAAATGCCCTTTATGAATCGATTAAAAACTCCTGCTGCTCATAGAGTCTCTGTCACTACAATTTATTTTTATCTTATTAGATTCACTATTCTGAAGTTCTCACTTTCCTTCTTAACTGTGCAATCCCCTTGGCTATAACTGCCTGGCAGTGAACCAGAAGGATTTAGGAACCAGGATTCTAGCCCTTTGAAAAATACACACCACACATGTACATAACCATGCAATTTTGAAGATCAACCAGTTGGAATTCTTTGTGTTTTTTTTAAGGTTTTTAATTTATTCATGAAAGAGAGAGAGAGGCAGAGACACAGGCAGAGGGAGAAGCAGGCTCCCTGCAGGAAGCCCGATGTGGGACTCGATCCCAGGGCCCGAAGGTTATGAACTGAGCTGAAGGCAGATGCTCAACCACTGGCCACCCAGGTGCCCCCAACCAATTGTAATTGTATTAACTTTAAAATATAAGAGAGAAAATAAATTCATTTGAGCAAATTTTTTTATGAAGAAGAGAAATCTATATTTCCAGTCCTTGAATGAAAAAAAAAGTGCATTGCTCTAAGCTATTTATAATGATGCTGTTTCTTGCCAAAGGACATATCTCCTGTCTAAACATTTGAGCCTTACATTTACTGAGATCTTCCCTCTACATGTCTTCTCCAATTTCTTCCATAAAAATCCAATTTTATTCAACAGATTAAAAAAAAACATGTTTAAAACAAAATACGGCAAAAAGATGATCTTGAAACTTCATGTTTAAAACCTTAAAAAAAAAAAAAGATGTGCATGTCAAATAAAAACTACCCTATGGACAGATTTTTTAGAGTTATGTCCTTCATGGAGTCTAAGGAAAGAATAATTTGAGTAGTGATTCCAAGAACACCCTGGAGTGAAGTGTCAGGCTTTTATTATTGTTGTTATCATTATTTTAATTTTTAAAAGTGTCAGTGTTGGATGTTCAATGATTCAAATCTGACACTTTAGACCAAAATCCCTGTGGCAGAAGGGATGGGTCGAGCCAGACTGTGATTTGCCTTAGGTTCTAAATGTGACTGTGGGAAGCACATGTCCTCACTCTTCATTAGTATTCAGAGTAACTAAATCATGGAGACAGAGAGAGGAAGAGGGAGAGAGAGAGGGAAGAGACTCATATATCCATTTGATATCTTCCATATAAGAGGCAAGATGACTCAGGATGCCTGGGGGGCTCAGTGGTTGAGCATCTGCCTTCCACCCGGGCCGTGATCCTGGAAACCCAGGATCGAGTCCCACGTCAGGCTCCTTGCATGGAGCCTGCTTCTCCTCTGCCTGTGTCTCTGCCTCTCTCTCTGTGTGTCTCTCATGAATAAATAAATAACATCCTTTTTTAAAAAAGAGGAAAGATGATTCATAGGGAATTTTATTACAGTGCCAGCCTGGGAAGACCTCTCCTAAGGACACCAGCTTTGGCTGGAAAGAGAGAATCAGGTCCACTGGGAAAAGAGTTTTCCCTCTTTTCTCCCCCTTCCCCATACTCTAGCCAGGCAGACTTAAAAATTCTAAAGGAAAACCAGAGTAGAGAAATGTGAAAAAATCTGATGTACTGTTTGATTATATCAGCATTGCAATTAGCTGTGCAATTTCCAGAGGTTGCGTGTAATATAGAATGTATTTGCATTTATAGCTTTTCTAAGGAAGTCAAGTTCAAGTGCATAGTGTGAGCATTAACAATATCCGTGCATTTTCTACCTACATACAATTGGCAAGGTATTTATTTTGAGCAAAATTACAAAATAAAAAATAAATGTGAATAGTCTATGGGTAAGTTCATTTTGTATTTATAAAGCCATTAAAAATATTTTAACTCTTTCTGTTAACTTACCGTAGCCACTGATTAAAAGGGAAAATATCCTCACAATTGAAAGAGAATATATTTAGTAAAATTTCATGGGAGTTTATGAAAGTATAGGTGTTTTCAAGTAAAATGTAAACATCTTAAATCCCCTCACATGTTGGGTGCCTTGATTGGGTTTCCACAATGCTAATCATTTTAGCTGGAGACACTCTGTTATGCTGCATTACTATCATGATTTTTTTAAGTTGAGAAAATGCAGATTCTTTTAGAAAACAAGATAGGAGATTGCATTAATAAAAACGTGTTCTTTAGAAAAACTTTTTGGGCAGAATTCAAATCTCATTATATCCAATAGGGTAGTGGTGATGACAATAATAAAGTACTCAAGTAGGGTGACAGTGATGATCATGGTCAGGTTCTAGGGTAGGGTGGAGGTGATGATCACGGTCAGATACCAGGTTAGGGTGGTGGTGATGATCATAGTAACAGGCGCTGAAGAGGGGCCTTGAGGGTGTGATGTTAAATGAGAGGTCAGAGGAGGACAGATACTATAGGATCTCAGCTATATGTGCAGTCTTTTTTAATTTTTTAAAGATTTTATTTGTTTATTCATGAGAGACACACAAAGAGAGAGAGAGGCAGAGACACAGGCAGAGAGAGAAGCAGGCTCCATGCAGGGAGTCCAATGTGGGACTCAATCCCACAACCCTGGGGTCATGACTTGAGTCAAAGGCAGACACTCAGCCACTGAGCCACCCAGGCATCCCTATATGTGCAGTTTCAACAAACTGAATCATAGCAACAAGGAGTGGAACGGTCATCCCAGGATGGAGGAGATGCTGGCCAAAGGCTACAGACTTCCAGGTACAAGAGGAACATGTTCTGGGGACCTAGTGTGCAGCTAGTGATGGCAGCTAATACTGTGTTGTACCCTGGAAAGTTGTTGAGAGAGTAGATCTTAATATGTTCTCACCACAGAAATGGTCATTACGTGACTAAATGGCGATGTAGCTGGCTGTGGCCATGCTCATTCACGACATATGAATGGGTCGCATCAACAGGTTGTACAGCCTTAATTCACACACACAACACACTGTGTCAATGATAACTCAGTGAAGCCATGAAAAATCTTCAAAGAAACACAGATATGTTTACACTGCTATGCTGTGGACCTGTGTCATTAAAATTCATGGCTTGGGGGAGAGTGATTAGGGGGAAAAAGCCTACAAAAGGTCTTTGGGTGCCTGGGTGGCTCAGTCGGTAAGGTGTCCGCTTTGGGCTCAGGTCATGATCCCTGGGTCCTTGGATGGAGTCCTGCATCAGGCTCCCTGCTTGGCTGAGAATCTGATTATCCCTCTGCCTCTGCTCATGCTCTCTCTCTCTCAAATAAGTAAATAAAATCTTTAAAAAATTAAAAATAAATAGCCTCTTTCAGGGGGTGATGATGAAAAAAAAAAAAAAGTTGGCTTGGGCCATCCTGGAAGACCCAGCAGATGACAACAAATGGGAGCTGCTTCTCTGCACGCCTCTCTTCTGTTTGAAACTCTCGCCTGATATTTGTTCTGCACAGAGCGTGCCCTGAAGAGTGACACCGTGATCCCCTGGCAGCCACGGCTGGGTAGAGAAAACTGAATTTTGATCTTCCTCTAAAAGGGGGAAATAAACATTTAAAATCACAATTCCTTTTTTAAAGTTTGCTACCATGAGGTGAGGTTTAATTTTAAATGCTCGGGTTAAATTATATGATCTCGCCCCTTCTAACAGTTTCTGAAAGAATTCTTTGTATTTGAGCACTTAAAAATTATTTTTGTAACCATTGTGAGCTGTAGATTTAAGTGGCCTCAGTGCTCATGTATTGGCAGGGGAAGAAACGGCTGGTATGGGGGAATCAAATTGCAGAGCGACTCCCTTTCATTTTTAAGTTTAACCCAAAGCCTATATATACTTATTTTATCCATTTCAACTGAAAATACATGCTTGGTGGCCTTCTTTCAGATGACAAGACTAAACAATAAAGAAAAACTGGCTACAAAATTATGTGGTTTTGCTTTTGAAATTTTTTTTTTAAGATTCTATTTATTTATTCATCAGAGACCTAGAGAGAGAGAGAGAGAATGAGGCAGAGACACAGGCAGAGGGAGAAGCAGGCTCCATGCAGGGAGCCCGACGTGGGACTCAATCCCAGGACCCCGGGGTCACACCCTGGGCTGAGGGCAGGTGCTCAACCGCTGAGCCACCCGGGTGCCTCCTCCTGCCTCTTTCTGATTCAAATCCCCCATCTCAAAAAAACAAAAACAAAAACAAAAAAAACAAAAAAAAAACCAAAAAAAACAAAAAACAACAACAACAAAAAACCAAATCCCCCATCTCATTTAAAACAGAAGTCTTCATCAATAATGTGACTCATTTCCTTAAGGAATTTCTGCTTATTTCCCCCTTTGAAATCCTGAAATCCAGCCTTTCCCTGACTGGCCCCATCTAACTATTTATTAGATCCTCTAATATCCTTTTTAAAATATAGACTAAATGGACATGTTCTTCACTCTATCCGTTTAAATTGAATTATCTTCTGTCATAATTCCATTTTTATAAATTACTGCTTAGAATTTTAATCTTCTCATTTTGGGTATCATATTATCTCTGATTTTCTTCGTGGGTTCCTCAAGTATTGTATATAAATTCCTGGGCTTGTTCTTTTTTAGTCTTCTACAGGAAAACTTTTTAAAGGGGGTGGGGGTGGGGAACAGAGAAGAGATAGCAGAGCGTAGAGTTAGGAGCATGGGATAAATAATCGATGTTTTTGACTTAAATTCCACCCGTTTTGGTATATAGGACATGGGCAAGGGAGCCCACATTCTGGACCTCAGCGCTCTCATCTGTGTGATGGAAATGAGCGAGGTGCCTGTTTCATCAGGCTGTCCTCCGAATAAAATGAGCTAACATTTTAACCTGCTTGGAAGCAGGGCCCCGCACACAATAAGACTATGTGTTAAATCCGTTCGTAGGTCAGTCGCAGATGACCATGGCCACCAGGTGCATCAGTAGCAAAGTTTTTAAAAAAAATACAATTATCTTGTATTATTGTTGAACATGTAGTAATGGTTCTTTCCTAATTGTGCTTTTTGTCCTGCTTTTTCTGGGTAGCAGATACTACACTGAAAACGTGTTTTCTGACTTAATCCTCATTGTTTCATAGCATCAGGAGATTTTGCTCACTTTACAAGTGGTCAAGGTGGGGCTGGGAGTTATTAACTGTTGCATCTTCCAGACAGTGTCAGGTGGGCTGGGGTGTGAGGGCATCTGTCAGACACCAGAAATCTATGTTTTCTCCTCTTTATGGCATTAATTTAAAAATATTTTTTAAGAAATGCATTCAATAAGTATTAATCAAAAACCCACTGTCAGCTAAGAACTCTTCAAATCCCAGGAGGGATAGAGAATGATAAAAAAAAAAAAAATATAATAATTAATTAAAAAAATGAAAAAAAAAAAACAAACCTCCCATCCTCGGAAACCTAATTCTAATTTAAAGAGCCCTGTCAATACTTCAGCCATATTAAAAATAAAAGAGACCATAAACTTGGCAGTCAATTTTGCATGTGAGTGTATGATTGAGGACCAGGAGATTGGAGCAGGAAGTAGAAGCCATAAAAAAGAGCTTGTGACAGCAAGAATTTAATAAAGTATAATTATTTAATTTTAAAGATATTGTTGTAATAGAAGAGCCTTGCAGTAATTTACTAGTAGGGTAGAGAGGTAGTGTTAATAACACACAAAAAAGCCAAATGAGCAAAGGCTAATTTGTACTTCCTTTATTTTTGTATTAAAAATAAGAGACCATGAACTTGGGCATTCTTTGGGTTATTATGGATATTCTTTGAAAATACCTGTAAAAATGCAAATTTGGGGAGACAACTGTCTATTGTGTCAGGGAATCATCATTAGATGAGAAAGGCCACTTGCTGAAATATGGTAAAGGCACGTAGTTACTAGGCGGCCTTCACGGCGATACATGGTTTGCTCCCATTTCCTCCTCGCACACAAAGCTGCAAAGTGTATGCAGTTTATGGAAGAGGAAGCCAAGCTTATGGAGAAGTTAAGTAATTTCCCCCAGATCCCACTTAGAAACTATAAGAACTGGCCTGAAGATGCTAATAGATAAGTGACATGGGACCCCAAAATAGGGTGGGCAGTGGGATTCACCTAACTCACCAGCCTAACGACGTGTGTGATCCTTAAGGAAGATGAGGGATTCCATCTTCTCGTAAAGGGTGGCTTAGCTCCAAATCCCCAAAGAGAACGAGGGTAAGCAGAATAATTTCTTTAGTTAGTGTGCTGACATAAATTTATTTATTTTCTTTTTTATTAACGTTTTAATTTTAATCTCAGGATAGTTAGCATAGAGCGTATTAGTAGTTTCAGGTGTACAGTGTAGAGATTCAGCACTTCCATTCGGCATCCTGTGCTCATCATAACAAGTGCACCCCTTAATCCCCATCACCTCCCTTCTGGGGACCAGGAGTTTGTTCTCTGTAGTTAAAAGTCTGTTTCTTGGTTTCTCTCTCTCTCTCTCTTTCCCTTTGCTCATTTGCTTTGTTTCTAAAATTCCATTTGTGAGTGAGATCATATGGTATTTATCTTTCCATGATTGATTTATTTCATTTAGCATTATACTCTCTAGATCCATCATGTTATTGCAAATGGCAAGATTTCATTCTCTTTTATGGCTGAGTAATATATTATTATATATATATAATGGCATATATATGTATATATACACACATGGCTGAGGATATTTCACCGTATGTATGTAATCTCAGATCTTTTTTGTCCATTTATCTACAAATGGGCACGTGGACTGTTTACATCATTTGGCTGCTATAAATAATGCTGCAATAGGCATAAGACTACATTATCTCTTTGAATTAGTGTCTTTGTATTTTTTGGGTAAATACACAATAGTATGATTACTGCGTCACAGGGTAGTTCTATTTCTAACTTTCTGAGGAACCTCCATTCTATTTCCACAGTGGCTGTATCTGTTTGCATTCCCACCAATAGCGTGAGAGGGTTCCTTTTTATCCACATCCTCTCCAACACTTGTTGTTTCTTGTGTTGTTGATTTTAGCCATTCTGACAGGTTTGAAGTGATGGATCCTTGTGTGTGTGTGTGTGTGTGTGTGTGTATGTGTGTGTGCGTGTTAATCATTGTGGTTTTGACGTGCATTTCCCAGATGATGGTGATGTTGAGAAACTTTTCGTGCGTCTGTTGGCCATCTGGATTGAGGAAATGTCTGTTCATGTCTTCTGCCCATTCTTAATTGGATTATTTGTTTTTTGGGTGTTGAGCTTTATAAGTTCTTTATATATATATATATATTGGATACTAACCCTTTATTTGTATATCATTTGCAAATATCTTCTCCCATTTGGTAGGAGCTGATAAACTTTTAATCCCACTGATAAAATTCCACTGAGAATTCTAGAGTTTGCAAACACTGCACCTATACTGACCCCCATAAAATAACAACAGTGCATCCTGCATAGAAAGAGCCAATAGAGCCACGTATGCCTGTTCCCATCTATTGGATTAAATGCCCTTAAAGAGTAAGGAACCTTGAAGGTGGGACTCCCTTCTTTCCACAGATGATGAAACTCACTTGGGGCTTTGGTTGAAGGTCATACAAGTCCTTTGTTTGTACTGAGCTGGACCTCGAACTCTGATTTCTTGATTTTTTAGCCCAGGATCCCTGCACATATTTGTTAGTCTTCCACATTTACTGATGAATATTTCATTTGCATTCTATTTGTATTAACTTTGCAATGCATATATATGCATATATGTTCTGTGTAAATGGAGATATATGTGTGTGTGCGCTCATGTAGCTCATGTATCTGTTAAAATTTGTGGAACAGTTGCACAAAATACATTAACGTATGTTTTAAAAATTCAATATTTTGTATTTTCAGGTTTATTGTGATCATTGGTAAGAAAAAAAAACATGTTTAAAAGTCCTTACAGCATTGAAATAAAGGCACTCTTACTTGATTTATAACTTGTTTATCCTCACCTTGGCTAACAGGGCTGTATTGCAACTTAATTGCTTCTTGAAGCCACATACACTTACCTTGAGAATTATTTTAATGATTATACTACAAATATCTGACTCCTCATAACTAGAAAGAATATGTAAAAGAAAACAAGTCAGCAATAAAAGGAGTTCATAAATTATTGCATAGTGTATTTATATGCCCTATTAGTCTATTCTTTCCACCAAACTTTTTCTTTAAAGGGCCAGACAGGAAATACTTGAGATTCTGTGGGCTGTCCAGTCTCTGTTGTGTCTTTTCAATATATGCGGCCATGGAAAGCACGAGTGCAGGGCTGCCCCAGCCAAACTCTGGGTGAGCACACTCCGAGGTGAAGTTCATGTATTTTTCATTGGTCATGTAATAGTCCCCGTCTTCTTTCCAAACGTTTAAAAATGGAAAAACATTTTTAGCTCATCAGCCTTACAGAATTAGGCAGGAAGCAGATGATGCCAGCTAGATCTAGCCCATGGCTGCACTTCGCGACCAATGCTTAAAGCAAAAGTTCGGTAAGATCCACAGTGACATTCATCTGATACTTAATGCTGATGTGACCATCCTCCAGAAAACATCCATCCTTGAATGCAGCAGAGGGCTTTATGGGGAAATTAGAGAACATGGTCGACCCTTGAACAATCAGCAATTAGGGCTCCTGACCCTTGCACAGTTGAAAGGTCCTAAAAGTTGCTTTTGACTCCCCCTGAAACTTAACTACTAGTAGCCTCCTGTTGGCCAGAAGCCTTATCAATAACCGAAGCAGTTGATTAACACACATATGTTATATGTATCATGTGTCATATTCTCACAATAGAGTAAACATGTTATTAAGGAATTCAATCATAAAGAAGAGGAAATACATTTATAGTACTCATTGATACCAATTGTATTTATTGATAAAAACCCACATGGAATTGGATGCCTGTAGTTTACACTCATGTTGTTCAAGAGTCAACTATGTATTTAACATATATATATTCCTTTTTAATATTTATATTCTGTATAGAATACGCTTTATTATTCTATTCTAAACAGAATAGAATATATTCTATTTTTGTAATGTGTATGCTGTAACATCTATTATTTTGTGTGTGCAACATATATTATGCACATGCATGCATACACATTTATGCAAATGAAACAGCAGGTATAATGTACTTCTTGGGCAGTAATCCCATGAGAAGGGAAGTAAGAGATGTTTGTTATGCATCTTAAAATTGAGTCCCGTCCAAGCATCACGCCACTGCTAATGGCTATGACTTAATTCTTAAGTACACCCTCTAACTTCTATGAATATCACAATTACATTAGCTTCATTTTGTATTAAGATACGATAAATACCTAAGCTACATGATATGAACCTGTTTGGCAACATCATTTTGGTATCCCCTCTCCTCTCTCCCCTCATCCTCTTCTTTCCGGTTCTTATTTTTTTAAAAGGTGTTATTTATTTATTCACGAGAGACACAGAGAGAGAGGCAGAGACACAGGCAGAGGGAGAAGCAGGCTCCATGCAGGGAGCCTGATATGGGACTCGATCCCAGGACCCTGGGGTCATGCCCTGAGCCAAAGGCAGACACTCATCCACCAAACCACCCAGGTGCCCCCCCCCCATTCTTATTTTTAAATATACGTCCTAAAAAATTGAACCTGATTATCTCTGGACCACCAGTTGATTCTGACCAGGTGAAAAAATATTGAGGTCTTAAAATGAAGAGAACATATAGCTCTATTTAATCCGTGTATCTGACACTCGTTTGAATGTGCTTCCTTTTTCTATATCCAAGGAGCCGAACATGATGCAGCCCATGCTGGTTCACAGATTTTCTTTTCCAGTTGCACGTTTTCACCTTATTTACAATAACAGTGCAGAGGGGCCTTTGATAAAGCCACTCTGTGTTGTGGGAGGGGTGGTGGAAGTGAAATGGTTCGGGATTGTCAAAATGCGGACTCCCTATTCTAGACCTAGAATGAATATCTGCTGTTTCACATAATTTAGTTGTTTGGTGAGATTCCACACACCCAGTTCTGCTTCTCTGTGAGTGGCTTTGACGGTCCATGTAATACGGGAGGAGTTTGAAGAGGAGGATGGCCAGATTTTATCTTCAAAGTTAATTTTAGCCCTAGGAGCCTCTAATTCTAATACTGTGATAAGATCTTTCAGTTGAAAACATCTAAGAAATTAAAACAAGATGCTATTACACGTGTGAGAATTTATACACCAACTTCTACTGATGACTACACGCTGAGGCGAACTTGGACTTTTGCTTACCACTGCAGTCTTGAGGAGCACCATTCCTTTCGTGAAGATCACTCTTATCATCAGGTGACTGCTGCACGGAATGCTGCATCACTTAGGTTCTCTCTAAACACATCTGGATCTCCATTTTTTCTTCTTTGATTATTTTTGTCAACAACCCATTTTGCTAGATAATCAAAGACGCCTCTCCCCATTTACTTTGGTTCTAATGAAAATGGGTTGTAGCTCTTTTTTATGCTTTCTTGTGTGTAAACACATGAGAAGAGATACACTAAATTTACTAATTTTATGGGTAGAGCATCACCCATGTGTTGTTCATGTACAGACCTGTGTCAATATGCATGAACATTAGTTTGTTATGAGGATCTCCAAAATAGCTAACTGTGGACTTGGGGGAATTACTGTGTCATATATGTATGATTTCCTCCACTAAGAGGATTACCTGTGGGATGCATGTTCTCCCACTACATGCTCCTCATCGACCTGGACTCCAGATAACCTGATCCTAACGAAGTTAGGTAGACTCTGTGTGCTTTCGGCTTGGGATCTGTCAGAGGAATTCAAACACTTGCCCCACTTATATCATGGGGCTGTTATAAGAATAAGATCCAAAGTGTTTCTGAAATTAAAAATTATAAATAAACACTGATTTCTTTCTGAGTAGACATGGTTGTCCCATGTTCAAGAAGGTGTGAGAGTGAGTCATGGTAAAGCCTAGCATCTATGTTTAGTGCTAATGCAGCCACGAGCTTTTTTCAACATTCAGTGATTAAACATTCATGACTCTGACTTCCTCTCTGACATTCAAAGCCATATATTATAATTTTAGCTAAAGCAGATGTTGGCTTTCTCGTGTAGCATGCCATTTCACTTGTTCTGTTGGGAGGCTGTATATTTTAATAGTTACGAAATGAGTGGGTCAGTGAATATTACAGTGGATTTTCCAAGCCCAGAAAGAGATTAAACCCTTGAAATATTCCTTGGCCTTAAGACTCAATAGTTGGCTATTTAATGCGTATGAAAACTTGCTCTGGAAGATTGTTGGTAACATAGGAACTTCAAGATGGAAAGCTTTGTAGATGTGATTGTAGCCATGCTGCCTGGAACTTTGTTGTTATATTTACATTTAAATTAAAAAAATTCACCTTCAGGCAAGTTTATAGGTGAGTTAATAACAATACCGGAGCAGTGTTACCATATATTAGTATATAGATGTACGGATATTGGCATCAGGAGGAAAAAGCCTAAGGGATGTGCTGAACAACTGCCCAGGTGTTGGGGAAAAGTGAAACAATGCATCATCATAGAGGACTGATGAAGGTCCCTAATATCCTCAAATGAACATTGTGTAAAAACAGCTTGCTGAACATGCTCTTTTCCCTGGCACTGTTGCTGTAACCAGATGAGCCATAATTAAGTGTGGGTCACTGAGGAGAGAAACAGTGGTTTTAATGATCAAACCATTTATGTGCCAGCAAATAAGTAAATCAAATGTGCCATGTGAAGGGCAGAAAAGAAATCCGTGTGAGCCCCGGCAAAAACCATGGTTCACTAAGAAAATACTTGTGTATTTCTGATTTTGGATTTTGGAAGAAAACGAATAAGAGTAAAGTCCATTTTGTCTGTCTATCCTCATCAGAGCGCAGCAAATATCCTTGAAGGCTTTGTGGTGCTTCCCCAGGACTCACACTTCAGAGAACAGTCACATTTTGTTATTTTTCCCCTTTGGCTTAATCAGCTCAAGTCTTCCCCTTCTTCTATTGTTTACTTATAGATTAAGAACAGATATCAACAATCTATGCATCTCATTACCCAAATGTTTCCTAATAAAGGGAAAAAAATCACTAAAAATGCTTCCATCTTAGTAGACTTTGTACTGAGCGTGTTTTTGCTTCCTAGTTGACCAATCCATGCATCTCGAAGTGTTCTTCCACAGATTTTATTCATGATCTCTCCAGTTTCTTAGGATCAGTGAGATTTTATATGAAGATTTCGTAGTCAGTGGATGCATCTGACCTTTGTCAATTAGAAAATCTACATCATTTCTTATAAAACTTAATTGAAATTACTATCTGCTCTTTTATTGTTAATACTACCCAATATGACTCAGGAAATAATGTCCTCAAGAAACTAATTACCATCTCCTTAATTTTGTATCCAGACACTTGTTAGCATCACATAATTTACTCTATAGCTCATCACGTACATTATTAAATATTTTGCCTAAGTCTTTCTTGAAGCGTCTTCGAAGGAAGTTATGACTGACAGACCACAGAACAAAAAGAAACAGGTACATTCTCATTTAAGTTAAACTCATTTTAATCATTTTGAAATTGACCACATCCGCTACATCTATATGTCATAGTGTGGATCTATCCGCGGTTTCCACCAAATGCTGTGAAATAAATTTCAGAACCAAAATGCCATATTTTTATTCTTCACTGTAAAAGTTGGAACTTACAGGCTGTTATTTGTAGCTTTTATAGAAAAATTGGGACATTAATTTAGTTCTTTTTTAGTCCTAGTTAGACAACATTTCCAATCTTTTGCTAGGTATGTGCAAATTAAGAGATTACATACGTGACTTCTGTACTCCTTTCCAGGTGGTAAATTTTATATTTCTTGAAACTCAGAGTGATCAAAAATATGTTTTTGTAAATATTTCCTATAGGAGAAATGAGGGAAAACTAAGAAATTACAGTCCCAGTGACAAAGTGAACTTATCTTCTTCATTAGTATCAGCTCCATGTTCATGTTTTAAGTCACTGACTTATTTATTTCTTGAAATCATCTCTTGTCATACAAAATCAAAGTTACTTTGAAAGCTAGTGTTTTTATATGTTGGTTTGTGGTTTGCATGGTTTGTGATTGACATCAGAGCTCTATCGTCCTTCCTGGCTTGGCATCTCCTCTGCCCCTTGTCGGGCCCTGGGTTCCCTGTGCACAAGGGAGTGGCCACCATGGTATCAGGTGGGACCTATTTGACTAGATGCCTTTTTCTTCTACATGTCTGGCTACTTCCTCCTATAGGCTCAAGACTCCTCCCAGAAGACACACACCTTAGGAATTCCTTCCTGGAAGCTTCCCCTTACCTGTTTATCACCCCCAGAATCCTTTAGGATTTTCACACAAAATGTGTATTGAAAGCCAAACTAACTTGCCACTTTTTATGAATTTCACAATTTATACTTAGTTTCTTTGCATTTCCTAATATGTGCATCGGGCACAGTCGTATCTGTGAAACTGTACTCTTGATGTTCTTGAAAGTTTTAGCCAACTAACTCTTCTTAACACATTTCGCACATTTGATAGAATGGGTGACTTTTGTCTGAGGTTAAACATGAGCTCTGAGGGAGGGAAGGAGAGAGGAGGGCATATGCTAATTTTTCATTTAGCATTTTATTCTGAGGAAAAATAAACTCCTATTAAGAGAACTATTTCATAACAATTTCTTCTTGGGAACAGGCAGGGTGAGCCAGGAGGACCAGCAAGTGAGGCTGGACCTTGGTAAATTTTATTTGCTTCTTCTAGAAATTGTCCTTTCATTAGGAGAAGTAGCCAAAACAGAACTTTATTTTTTTTATTTTTTTTAAGATTTATTTATTTATTCATGATAGACAGAGAGAGAGAGAGAGAGAGAGGCAGAGACACAGGCAGAGGGAGAAGCAGGCTCCATGCCGTGAGCCCGACGTGGGACTCGATCCCGGGACTCCAGGATTGGGCCCTGGGCCAAAGGCAGGCGCCAAACCGCTGAGCCACCCGGGGATCCCCAAAACAGAACTTTAATCCCAATCAACCAGTGAGGCAAGAAAGCAAGTGTGTTTCAGGGTGGGCAGCCTTCACGGCAGGGACAGCCTGCTATGTACACCTCCTGACCTACATACATAGGGATTGACAAACAGCTTATCCGAGTCTGAGGAAAGCAACGCCCTTCTGCTCAAATGATTAGATGCAGGTAAGTAAGGAATATAAGAAATCAGTGACCTATCACTGGATTTTGAGAAAGCAAGACTGGCACAGAAGGAGACACAGATGACAGGCAGCATCACTAATAGGTAAGGTACACCTTTGTGATAACACTTAGCAATTAATTACCAGCTTAACTATTTTATAAATTCCATTACAGCCTGCATTCCTTGGAGTTTAATTGCTTAATTCACCTCTCAATTTCCTTGACCAGCGCCTAGGTGTTTTTCTACAAAGGAAGTGCTGAAGTAGTAGTCGAATAAATGTGAAGACCTGCGTCGGCTCCCCCGCTCTCCCTGACCAGGCTGTGAGCTCCTTGCTGCAGCTCTGTGGCCTGTGTGGTTCCGGCACAATGTTGGCATATCATAGGTTGGGTAGGTGAAGTGATTCTGAATGTATCTTACGCTTCACATTTCCCTCATCATGCTATGTTGATCCTTCTCGATCTCTTGGGTGCAAATTCCATGTACCAATCAGGTGTTTTTAGCCCACTGGACCTAAAGTAGGGCCTTGTCATCAGGGGCCGGCCTGGTATCCCTTGGCGTGAGACCCCCACACTGCCGACACACAGGGGCTCCCTTCAGGAGGACCCCTGGCACGCCTCATCCGGTATTCCCAGTAACCGAGCTCGGCAAGGTGCAGGAAAGGCGAAGGGGGCTCGTGGTAAGATGGAAGGAGCATCAGTGTTTCATGACACAGACTAAAATTTGGGATGCATCAAAGTGAACACCAAATAGCCACTCATATGTCATTTTTTTGGCTTTCAGAGTTTCTCACTTGAAATAAGCTCAAAGTAAGCCTCCCTGGTCAAGAAAAAGGCAGGGTTCCAGAGCTGGGGGACCAAACCTATTACTTTGTATCCCTTAAGTCTACAGCACACATTTGTTTTGTTAAATTTTGGTGTTCTAAAGGTCATCTTTTGACCTTTTCTCCAACATGAGAACGCTGGGGCCCTGCCTTCTCTTAAAGGTAACCCCGCATAGTTAAAAAGTAACCTAAATACAAAAATAAAATATGAGGCTAAAAAAATATTCTAACTTTAGAGAAATGAGCGTCATAATGCATGAAAGGTCCCTTAGGTTATTTTAGAAATGTAAAATAAATTATCTTGCAGCTAAACATCTTATGCAGAAGTATGATATAAATTGGCTGTGTTTCAAAATTCGTCATTCTTCTCAATCGGTTTAGCCCACAAAACTGCACGACTTCAGGGAGACACAGTAGATTGCTCAGATTATTTGATTGCTCAGGGAAGAGGCTTCCCTTCCCATTTATTAGAAGAAAAGATCGAAATAACGGAAAGGCCTTCGAAAAGGAAAAATGGGGCAGATTCCTTACCGCCTCCCACTTTCTAACCACATGACCTTACAAACCACTGACTTCCTATTATTTTTTTTTTATTATTTATTTATGATAGTCACAGAGAGAGAGAGAGGCAGAGACACAGGCAGAGGGAGAAGCAGGCTCCATGCAGGGAGCCCGACGTGGGACTCGATCCCGGGTCTCCAGGATTGCGCCCTGGGCCAAAGGCAGGCGCCAAACCGCTGCGCCACCCAGGGATCCCTGACTTCCTATTAAATGAGGGTAGTGATATTTTCTCTGCCCATCATAAGAGGAGACTGTAAGGAAAATGTAAAATACAGTGACACGTCTTATCAGACTCTATTCTATTGTGTTCTTAGGCTTCTGCCTAAGGCATAGAACACAGTTTTCTGTAGTAAAAAAACTTGTTTTAGAAAACTACTGATGTACACCAAGCATCACAAAGATGATTAGTCAGTAAACAAGCCCTTTATATACGCGTCCTGATTCACATCTTCAACTGGTTCCTAGGGAAATTCAGGTTATCTGCAGAAACGACACCAAAGTGGCCCCTGTGCCATCTCTTCCTTAATATCCAAACTGAATTCCATTGACCCTCACAGTTCAGCTCCTTTGTGCATTTGTGCAAAATATGAGCATTTCCTGGGAGCTGTTAGTGATTCCTAACCGAATTAGCCAGAATGTAAGGTTTTGGCCTGTAGGAGTAGTAGGATTCTTGCTGTTTCAAATGGTCTCTGCATGTGGTATGGTCCCAGTGCTCTCCTAGCACGCAGCCTGGGTCAAGAACAGTGACTGTCCCGCCACAGGGAAAAAGGTCTGTAACTAAGAAACGCACACACAGAGGAGAAAGTAAGGGACTGTGTTTGCTCATCGAGCACGTTATCGATGTAACAGTGTGTTGAAGAGTGAGAGCGTCATGGGTTGTCTTTGAAAGTCCGAGTAGTCGTAGACTTACTATCAGTCCTAGTTGCCGTGTCTTTTAGAGGTCAGACCAATTCTCCAGACACAATTAGGTACACTTTTGTGGAAAGACACACCATGAAGATAATCCATGTAGTGAACAATCAGAAAGGACTGACTTTGTGATTTTGATTTGTTTTACTATCGTCTCCTTTCATTTGTCACCCCAAGTTTGCTCAGATATTTTTCGACTCAGTTCTTCATTTAAAGAACAGGTTTAGAAATATTATAATATGTGTGAATGTGTGACCTATACCCACATGCAAAGTATACCATCGATAGGGTCAAACAAAAGGAATGATGATATTAATGTGGCTGATACGGATATAACTTTCCTTGAAGTACAGATTCATTGATGCGGTTGTACTTCATGTTGAGTTGTGTGTTTGGGTGACCTCTTAGGCATCTTGTCGGCCCAGCTCCAGCGCTGCTCTCGGCCTGCAGGCCTTGACCTCTTTACACAGGTCTGATCCTCTTCACTCCTGTGTCTGATCCTCTCATCACACTCATGCAGGATCTACAGTGCTTTGCATGTGTGCCTGCACATGTCTGCACCCCCCTCAGACACCATAAGCTTGATAACCAAGGGCACTTATAATGGTTTTTCATTTTTTTGGCATACATTTTACCAACTGTAGAGTGCCTCATACGCAGGTCACATTCAGTAATTGTTAAATAAATAAAAAAAGATTCTCCCACTTTAAGTCTTTCTATAGGCAATAAAGCCATCATTCCCTGAGCTACTGGATTTTTGGATTTCAGAACACCTTACCTTCTTGCAGTGTATAGGCCAAGTAAGTGGCCCATGTTTAGCTTTGTGGAGGGTGTTTCCTGTATGTAAGTTCATTGGTGTCTCCACTTTATTTTTTATGCTTTTTTGTTTAACCTTTATTTTCTTGTTTTAATTTGTTATCTTCCTGTCATGTGTATACTTTGGAAGTTGCCTTAAATCTGTTTTTTGAACAATAAAGGCATAGCATCTTTTGATGTGATTTGATTTCATCTGAAGTTACTAAAATTTAGTCCAATAAGACTTGGCAGTAGACACCTACTAGGCACTCAGAATTGAGTTACGTGCTGCAGGAGATACAGGAGGAGTTAATACTAATAGAAGAGACATTGCCATTGCATACTGACAGGAAATTATACCCAAGCGAGCACTGCATTTCCAACAAAGAGTAGAAAGCAGCTTGCCAATGCCACCTTCTCTTGGTCAGCTCTTACAATGGGCAAAAAAGAAGACTTTCTCTTTGTTCTATTTCAAAACAGCTTTTTTTTCTATAATTCCTCAATAGATTATAATTTAGTCTTTCTTAGAATTGTGGTTTTATTCTCTTATATAGATGCTGTGTATGACCTTGGGTCTATGTTTGTTTAGAGATATTTTTTAAATGTTACATATTTAAAACAATAAAATCTTGGAAAGCTATATCAAAAAGCCAAAGAGCAAAGAGTGCTGGTAACCTTGTGTTTGTTGTGCCCTTGACTCTACACTGAGGAACTTTGCATTTTCTTTGTCTTGTGTTGGGAGAGGTTCAAGAGGACTCAAACTACTTAAAATCATATTTGAACACAGATATACATTGTCAGTCCAAATACTAAAATCATTATTCTTTCCTGGCTTGGAGATACAGGAACATATTAGAAATCAAAGAGTAATAAGATGAAAAATTCCCTAAAACATCCTCCAGTCTAGAGAATCAGAGGAACACCAGAGCTGTGCTGGCTGGAGAGAGAGTCCAGGTCCCTGCCTCAGGCATCCACCTTTTCCAAGACATCTGGGCACTGCTGGACTAATCTTTTGATGTCCTTCTGACCTCTAAGATCTCCAATGACAGTACTTGGAAGGTAGTATTGAGAAAAAAAAAAACACTGAGGTCCAGTCAAATTTCATAATTTACTCAGGAGAGTTGAGCTTCCAGAAGTACCAAGAAGAGTCCCGTCTTGATGTCCATCTCACTGATTTCTGCAGTAGGACATGGCATTCTGGATCTTCCTGGTCATCTGTGCTACATGAATGTGGCAGGATTGCAGTTGCTCTTGGTGTTTTTCCCTATCTACAACATCATTATAAGGAATATGACAACCCACCAGAACTCTGCTGGGATGCAAATTAGAATAATATTCCAACTGCAGTGGAGGTTTTGTATCTCATTTTTATTCACCTAAACTTCATTCTCAGTGAAGATCTAGGTAAAATCAATCAAACGGAAATACACATGGGCCCAAAGAGCAGCAAGTTCCCTCTAACTGGATTTTAATTAGGTTCAGGTAATGATTTCATGGACCTATCGTAGTGGAGATAGATATTATCTGGAGTCAGGAAACTGTTTTTTTTTTTTTTTTTTAATGACCATATATGTTCTGAGCTATTCTATCTCTGCTGTGCTCACTCAACTCAGAAGGTGGGGCATGGGCACAGTCATAGGCACTACATGACGAAGGGGCCTGGGTGGGTGGCAACAAAACCTAATTTGTGGACACTCAAATTCAAATTTTGACTATTTTTTCACGTGTCACAAAATGTCATTATGCTTTTAGCTTCTTGAGCGAAGAAGACCTTCATTAGCTCATGAGCTATGCAGAAAAGGTAGGCTGGCTTTGACTGGTGGGCTGTAGTTGACCAACACTTGGGTCCTAGCTCAGGGCTCAAAAGCCTTTACAGTCTTCCTGACCCTGAAGATCTCCAATTTTAGTGATTGGGACATCTTCACCCAACACAGCACTGGGGAATTATGTAGGCTTTCAGACATTGCCAGGAATAAGCTGGGTGTGATGATGACATGGTGGGAATATCCTACTATTTTGCACTAATGTGAATTACATGAGTTCTACGTGATACCTGACCACTGTGAAGTACACGACTTAATAATACTGAGGAGTAAAGCCCCTTTTCTACCTCTTTCCTGAATACATTTGCCTCCTACCCATAGAACTAACCATGAACACTCTGGGATAGGATGCTGCTTGGGAATCAACTCTCTGAGAAGGCACAAACCAGCTCTGTGGCAGATGCATCCTCTGTGGCCTACTAAGATGTTCAAAACATCCTCAGAAGCTCCTAGAAAAGCATAGGTTCAAACCTGATTCTCATTTCCCATTTCACCTCCAGACCACAGTGGTGGTTGGCATCTTTTAGAACTAGTCATTAGTGTGGTTTCTTCTGTGTGAGCAGCAGGATGGCTCTGATCTTTGGCCTTGCCTCAGCCCAGGTCTAACAGTCCAGGCTGGGTCCCCTGGGCTGCTGGCCATTTTTCCCTCTTTGGAAGCCCCAGTGTCTGGCTGTGTTTAATTACAAAGTGCTGAGTGTGATGTCAGGAGCTGATGTGCCTTAAGAAGAAGTAGAAGTTTGCCATCCACCTTTTTTTTTTTTTTTTTTTCCTTACAGTCTACACAGCACTTGGTCTGTGGACATTCATACAAGTTCCAATGGAACACATCTGCCCTATAGTGTCTCTTTTTCCCCATAAAGTTCACAGATTAACCTTATCACTCGGAAACTTTTTTTTTGGTGGGGGGAGGCTTTATTTATTTGAGAGAGGGAGGGAGGGGAAGAGAGAGAGAGAGAGAGAGAGAGAGAGAACAACCACTCAGAGGCACAAGGAGAAGCAGACTCCCCACTGAGCAGGGAGCCCGACTCAGGGCTCGATCCCAGGACCCTGAGATCATGACCTGAGCAGAAAGCAGATTCTCAACTGGATGAGCCTCCCAGGTGCCCCCTAGGGAAACACTAACACTTTTTAAAATTTATGATGTATTTATATATTTATTTATTTTTAATTTAATTTCAGTTAGGTGACATATAGTACATCATTAGTTTTAGATTTACTTTTTAATAATTCATCAGTTGTGTATAACACCCAGTGCTCATTCTATCACATGGCCTCCTTAATGCCCATCATCCAGTTTTAAAAGATTCTTAAAAATAGTTTAAAGTACAGATACCCTAGAGTATACGCTACTGTATTTTTCTGGCTAATAAATTTACTATTTCTACATGTGTTACATGTAAATGACAATTCATGTTTATCTAGTCAATTTTGTATCATGAAGGAAATACATTTTTATTTTATTTTGAATATTTTTATTATTTTCATGACTTTGATTCCTGAGTGTTTTTATTAATACACATGTCTTTAGGGATTAGCTCTTGTGTAACCCATACCTCAGCAAGTTCTTTTTATATATGTATACTTCTAACAATCATTTTAATGAAAATCATAAATAAGGAAGTGGATCCACAGAAGTGGATCAAAAGCTGGAATAAAAAAAAGTTTGAGAAAAATGTACAGTTTTAGGCTAAGTTTCTTCCTTAGTTCAAGAGAAGATAGTAAGGAGTCTTGCATTTGGAGCTTATGGGAATATTTAGAAACAAGGCAAGAAATCTGGGAGACGTGAAGCTGGTCTGAAAGCCACATCTTAAAGATTGGCTGCCAGTGGGCACAAGACCATGAACAAGGGAATGGACACAGGTATCAAATGATTGTGCTGGACATGCCTTTGGTAAAATGAAAAGAAGAAGGGAATTTGTATAAAGGGAGTTAAAGATTAATCTAAACACATAGCTATGAAAAACAGATCAAGGCAGTATCTTTCAAACGAGCTATCAGTGTGTTTTTTAATAGGCTAAAAGCTGTCCTCACTGGGGGCTTCAGCTTGGCCCGCCGGAAAGTGTGTATGGTGTGCATGTGTCTGCTCAGTGTCACAGCTCTACTGCTTCTGGGGCTGGCAGTAGCTGTAGCAGCATCAATTTTGTATATGAAAAGCACTTACTGCAATTTTTAAATGATAGTTTTCTTGCCATTATTAAAGAAACTAAATAATTAGTTATTGTACTTAACCAGGGAGCACATGCTAAGATGTGGGGGTGGGGGGACCAAATGGAAATGGAGCACATAGTCTCCAACATACGCCAAGGGTGGTTTGTATTTGTGACCACAATAAGCTCTACTGGTTGCAAGCAGAGCAGAGACAAAGCAGTGAAGACCAGGTCCCTGGACCCTAAGGGTGATGTGTGCTCTTTCCTACATAGAGGTGACTTAACTTCCAGGGCCTGGTTGGCCAGGTGTGTGTCATCGAATTGTGCTCCATGACATCTCCAAAATACAGGGCATCACTGCCACTTCCTACAGGCAGGAGGGCAGACACTTACGGTGACCTCATGACCTCTTCTGGGAGATGAACTTCCCTTGGAAAGTGACCAGCAAGACAGACACGTCTCCCAAAAATCCTAGACAAGAGAGAGGGACTCTGACCACACTGCACTTCCATCCTCTCTGCTGCTTGCTCCTTACACACCTGGAGGAAGCGTGGTTTATCAGCAGGCAGTAGTACGTGGATGCTGATGCTACGTGGCACCTCAGAGAAGGTTCTGGGGGAGCGCATCCAGAAAACTGAGGAAAGCCGTTGAGACCACATTAACAACACCCCTGACCAGACAGGCTACACCTTCAGACTCAGTGTCCCTCGGCATTCAGTGCGATCTTAGAGAGGTGTCCTTGATGCATTTGAAGGCACATCACAAGGAAAACTATACCACAGTGATAGGGTGAAGGCCAAAGAGCCAGGTGAGCCCATACCGAAGCCCGACCCCCACTTAATATACAAGTAGATGTCATCCGTAATGAGGCTAAAAGAAAGAATTTAGTAAAGGCTTTATGATAGCATATTAGGAAGGTAACCTTTTTTTTTCTTTTGTGCTGCAGTAAAACTATGATTTATGAAACTTTATGCTGGCCTGAAAAGAATTATAATTTCTTCCAATGCCAGAGCACTTTTTCGTTTAAGAAAAAAAAAATATTGTTCATACAGCTTCATTGTACCTTGTTATGCAGGCTAGTATTCAAGGCATGGCCTCTTGAAAACTTTTTGTTTTGTTTTGTTTTGTTGTTTTGTTTTGTTTTGTTTTTTGGTTTCACACTTTTTTTGCAATGCTTTTGAAAAATGACCATTTTTCTCTAGCTTGTTTCATATGCTAGCTGAAGCATTATCACTTCATCAGGTGACATCACTTCATGCTTCCTCCACTTTAAAGGCGGTTCAAGCATCTTCTTGTATTTTTCTAAGAAGGATGATTTGTTGTTTTCTTTATATATAAGATATTGTGTTCACATAAATGATGGAGCATCATTACACTAGTAAATTTAAAGGGTGGACGTTGCAAAAAATACATAGCATAGTGAAAACCACACAATCATCATTGAGGAGAAATTAGTAATATGTTTTATAACTATCTTTCAGATAATTTGTTGAGGCAACCCTTCTGCCTGCAGTACTGCTAATGTACATGCACACACTCCAATACTGAGGTGCTGTCTACACTGTTGGCTATCACCCATTGGGAGCCTAGAGATATAGATGCAATTTCTCATCCCTTACGTGTAAGTGACATGGTGCTTGGAGCATGGCAAGTGCTCTGATTTTGCTTTATGCTATTATTCTAATTAGGAAGTCAGTATTGATAGATCATTATTCATTTTTACATATAAGGGAAACATTCAACAATCATTTTTCTGCAAAGATGAGGAAAAATAGAAAAGTAGTTAAATTTTGCTTAATTTTAAAAATGTTAGCAAGACATGAACACTAGACACCATCTCACTCTCCCACAGGCATGAAAAATGAGACCTTCTGTCTCAAAGTAACTCAGTGTTTTGTTGTTGTTGTTGTTGTTTTTTGTTTTTTTGTTTGTTTGTTTGTTTTTGCTTTATGGCACAGTCCTAAACTAAATTTTGTATCCCTTTCCCATAACTTTATTAAAAAAAATCACGAAAACGTTTCCTAAAAGGTATGCAGGCAGTTCCTCCTTCAGGGAGGACAGATTCCTGTTTTTACATTTTCTCAATCACTCTTGGAGATGTGGGCAATACCTTTTTGTCTAGGCTATAAACCATAGCTGCCAATGTTTGCCTTTTAAACCAGAAGACCTGTGTAAAGCTAGCAGAAATCTCAAGGTCCAAGCATGGCACCTGGATCCTATTGCAGATCCTGAGCAGAGCAGGAGAGAAATATCTGAGATGTCTTAGGAAAGTCCTTACCCTACTTCTGTGCTTCTTATTTGAAAACATGGAAACAAACAAACAAAAAAACCCAAATCCACAGAAAGAAAACAAACAAAACCCCATAAGAATGGCTTACAGAGTTTTCATTTATTTCACAATACTTTTTCACAAACTCCCTTTTCTGCCACTTTCTCTCCTAATAACATATATCATCAGTGGAGTCTTCGGATGGAATGCCATGTCGCCCTGTGATGGGATGGGCAATGATAGAAAATAATGACATGGACTTATGGGGGGAAGAGGAGGAGGGGTAGGAGGGGGAAGAGGATGAGGGGGAGGAGGAAGAGGGGAGAGGGAGAAGAGGAAAAAGAAGAAGGGGCACCTGTGTGGCTCAGCAGCTGAGAGTCTGCCTTCAGCTCAGGGTGTGACCCCCGGGGTCCTGGGATCGAATCCCACATCGGGCTCCCCGCAGGGAACCTACTTCTCCCTCTGCCTGTGTCTCTGCCTCTCTCTTTGTGTTTCTCATGAATAAATACATAAAATATTTTTTAAAAAAGGAAAGCAAATTGTTTCTCTGTCTTGTCAATGCACCTGATACATAGATGATCTTTAGCTGTGTAGGGCGGCCCTTTTCCTGCTCTTCAAGTGATGCTTTCATAGGAAAAGATTGCCTTCTTCCTCTTCCTTTGAGATTCTTTCTAGCAATTCTGCAGCCTCACCACATGGGACACTTTCTTACGGAGCTAACTTTACCCCCATGGAAAGCTTTTTTTTTTTTTTTTTTTTTATTCCGGGCCAGCCAGTTTATTTACAGATTTCTTATGCTACGTGAAGGGAGGGTGTCTGCATGTGCATTTTCTCAATTCTTTTTCTTTTTTTTTTCTCAGTCATTTTATGGGGAAGTGTTCATTTGATGAAAAAAAAAAAAGCAACATTGATTTGCCAAATGTCAAAAATTAGGAAAACCTCTAAGGTCATTCTTGAACTCATAACTTCTGATTCCATCCTGTGCATTTTCTGACATTCCTGACTTTCTACCGGTTTATTACCTGCCATGGAGATATCCAGGACAGTTTTCAGCATATGGGAAAATCATTACCTGTGTCTATGTGTATCATACATACACACGTGTGATAGTTACAGAATATATACACACATTTTTCTGTGTATATAGTACACTTACCATGTCTATAGTGCACATCTTTTTCTGAAGCTTGGCTTGTAGTTAAAAAATAGCCCTACATATACACACACTCACAATACACATACAGCCCACTACCCCCAAGTTTTTAATAAGGGAAGTAACAATGTAAGACATAGTAGACTGGTTTAGTTTGGATCCCTCTGCCTGTTATGTGTTGGAGTTACCATGGAAATAAGGAGGGGGCTCATGCTAGATAAATCCTTAGGATTTCTAGGATGCTCAAAATATTTATATATTTGAGACCCATTCATAAAATTTCTGTGGGAAAATGGGGCCAATACTGTTCTAATACTAAGTTTCAGAACAATGAATAATCACAATATTGGGGGTTGGAAAATCATAAGGTGAATGACTATGGCTGCTGGATAAAGCACAACTTTTTTTTTTTTTTTTAAGCACAACTTTTTAAATTAGGCAGATGTGTTTATTAAATTAACAAAAAGAAGTGTGGGTGCATCCCCAAACAGTCCCCAGAATATTCTTGACCATTACTAACCTACCTCAATATCTAATTCTAACTTGTTTACATACCATGTTGACTCATCTTTTTCTGTTTCCAGTTGTCTTGACAACATTGCCTTGCTTTGTTGAAAGATTCTTCTAGAACACATTATGAACTCCCAAATATTTTTCCACAAGTGAAATACTTGTTGGGCAAATGAGGCACTATAGAATATCAGCATTTCTTCTGAAAAACACACTCTAGAAAAAATTAAAAAAAGTCATTCTTGATTTTGTTTCTTATGGAGCGGCATTCCTGATATACCCTTTAGTCTGTGCTCTGGTTCCAGAGGATACTGCTTCTCAACCTTAATGATCTGTCCTTTTGTCCAATTGTTTCCTGTTACACTTTCAGCTCAAGGCCTTCAGCACTAAATGATTTTCTACAATAAGTGAACATTCATCTCTGAATTGCATATGAAAGACTTTTACCTAGTGATATGATTGATTACCTAATATATTTGCACCTGAAATATGCCTTTATGACATACAACTCTGTTCTAAAAAATACTGGGAAAACAGTTATGCAATTGCTAGTACCATGGAAACTTGCCTTCATTGCAGATTTGAATCCCCAAATATAGATGATCAACGCCTACCAATTCAAAATGCTTAGATAGGCCTTGTCACCTAGGCAACAGTGTATTGGAAATGAGATATCTGTATTCTCTCAAATTTATTTCCCAAATTTTACCTTTTATGTAGCTTTAGAGCACAGATTTTAAAGTTGAATATATAATTTTCTGAAAAATAGGATGCTTATGACAATCTTGAAATCCACCAGCTTGAAATAAGCCCTAGAAAAAAAAATCTAGAAATCTTTCTATTTGAATTTCCCTTTCAATGATAGGTAGTATCTCTTAATGCTTAATAACAAACATAGTAGTCTAAGTAGAAATCAAATCACTGAGACTCGAGAAGTGGGTAAGTAGAATAGTCAAGTTTCATTCTATATATAATTGCTCTTAGATTGTGTGGCACCCGTAAGCCATTAAGACTGACATGGGCAACGTGAACAATCATTAGAGTACGTAAAGCTTATCTCAGAGACTTTATTAAAGCTTCCCCTTTGAACTATTGGGGCTACCTCAAAACAAAAAGCTCCTGCACAACAAAGGAAATAATCAACAAAAGTAAAATACCATCTTCTGAAAAGGAGAAGATATTTGTGAATGTCATATCCAGAAAGAAATTAGTATCCAAAATGTATTAATGACATATAAATTCAATGAAAAACTCACAAATAATCCCATTGAAAATAAGCAGAAGACAAGACTGACTTTTCTTCAAAGGAGACATCCAGGTGGCCAACAGACACACGAGAAAGGGCTCAACATCACTCATTGTCAGGGTAAATGCAAATCCGAACTACAATAAGCTCTCACCTCACACCTGCAGAATGCTCTAGTCAACAACACAAGAAACAAGCAGTATTGGCAAGGATGTGGAGAAAAAAGACCCCTCTTGCACAGCTGGTGGGAATGCAAACTGCTCTCAGCCACTGTGGAAACAGTATGACTATGCCTGAAAAAACTAAAAATGGAACTATCCTGTGATCCAGTAACTCCTCTGCTGGCTATGTACCCAAAGAATACAAAAACACTAATTCCAAAAATATACGTACCTGTATATTTATAGCAGCATTATTTACAATAGCCAAATTATGGAAGCAGCCCAAGTGTCCACTGATTGATGAATAATAGTATTTATACACCCTAGAATATTACTCAGCCATAGAAAAGAGTTAAACCTTGCCATTTGCAACAACATGGATGGAGCTAGAGAGTATAATGTAAAGTGAAATAAGTTAGTGAAAGACAAATACCATATGATTTCACTCATATATGTAATTTAAGAAACAAAACACATGAACAAAGAAAAAAAGAGGCAAACCAAAAAAGAGATTCTTAAGTGTAAAGAACACACTGATGGTCACCAGAGGGGAAGCAGATGGGAGGATGGGAGAAGTAGGTGAAGAGGATTAAGAGGACACCTATCATGATGAGCACTAAGTAATGTATAGAATGTTGAATCACTATATTGTACACCTGAGACAAATGTATGTTGAATTATAATGGAATCAAGATAATAAAAAATAAATTTAAACACACAAAATTTCTCCCTTCGGGCTTCCCACCTCATACTTCATTTCCTTCGTACCACCTTTTTGATCCAGAAAAGCAAGGAAACAAACAAACAAACAATGATACTCTTGCAAAAAAAAAAACTTGTTCTCTGCTCTCCCTTTTTTTCCTAAATGGAACATAGAAGTTGTGTCACTTTTTTTGAGGCTTGCTCTGCATTTTCAGGGGTTTGCCATCCAAACTCTAAATTACCTGGGATGAGGTTTGGGGGCCACCATGCTTGATATAAAAGATGTGGGAAAGAAGACTCTTCATGTGAGTTTGCTTTTGATTAAACAACAAAATCCCCAATTAAGCTGTGCATTCCTTGAGGGAAATAATTTATGAATTTTTGTAGAGATTACAAATTGTCCACGGTTGGGTCCCCAGTGTCATGATCGAACATTGTTTAATGTATGTTCAATGAGTCAATGGGGAAGTTGTCCAAGAACAATCCTGATCCAAATCCAAGTCATCCTGAGCTCTTGCTTGGCGGCTCCTACTCTGCTATCCAGCCAGGTTGACTCTGATAATGAGTTAATATACATCCAGTGTACTTTTTAATACTTATTAAACTTTGTTTGACTTTTATTATTTATTTATTAACTTAAAAATGACACCAGATGTACACTAAGAGGTAGATATTAAACAGAAGTGTTAGCATATTATAACAAAGTGAGAATTTATTTTCAGATCTGACCATCACAAAGAAACCAGAAGAGTGTTTTTAAGAAGTCAAAAAAAAAAAAAAAAAACGGTACTATGACGTCTTGGTATTTTTTAAAAACAGATTTTATTTATTTATCTTTGAAAATGGAGGGAGGGGCAGAGAGAGCGAGAGAGGCAAGTGGACTCTGTGCTGAGCATATAGGGCCTGATGTGGGGCTCAGCCTCAGGACCCTGGTCC
The DNA here is from genome assembly GCF_048418805.1 of Vulpes vulpes. Taxonomy (NCBI): domain Eukaryota; kingdom Metazoa; phylum Chordata; class Mammalia; order Carnivora; family Canidae; genus Vulpes; species Vulpes vulpes. The sequence goes on from NC_132786.1 coordinate 62,900,422, forward strand.
CATGAGCTTAATTTCTTCTTCTTCTTCTTCTTTTTTTTCCATGAGCTTAATTTCTTGATTGAAGTCAAGAATCAGCTGCTCAACTGACAGTCACCCAGGTGCTCCACTTGTATTTGTAATCGAAATGTGTCTCAAGAAATTTCTGACCTTGCTAAGAACTCAGAACATCTTTGTTGCATGTGTGTAACCGACAAATCTTTCTCTTTTGGGGTCATATAAATCAAATAAGTGATCGTGTTTCTCATTTTATTTTGGTTCTCTTGAAGCTCAGGTCATATCTGTCTTGAAAGAATCTTTAAAGAGATACTCCTGATAAAAAAATTGCGTGTCATATGGTAGTTCTCGATGGCAATTCTCAGCCTGTTCCTCATGTTGTCCACTTCGGATACCTCCAGCTCTCATTCTGTTCTCTCACCTACTCAAACCTGGGAAGCATCTTGCCATCCAGGTATAACGCATAGAAAAACCTGAACAATCTGATAAATACATGCATAACAATTGTAAAATCAGATGAATGTTTCCCTACGTGAGCAGGTAATCACTGGCTGAGATTCCCCACCTGTTCTCAACACTGTACACCAAACGGCCAAAAGTCACTTGGGAAATATTCTTTAGTTTGAAGTTTTATAAATTTAAACTTTTTGTCACTCAGCTCCAGTATGTCATTCTGCGGCTGCTTTGTACAGCTGAGTCAAACACCAGGCTCTCATTTACATGAGACAGAGCTGGGCTCAGATTAGCACAGGGCATGACAAGATAAAAAATAGATTCATTATTTGACCAGCTGATGGGCCTGCCAGTATCGCTTGTGAATTTAAATCATAGAATGGCGAGAATTGAAAGGGTTTGAAGTAGTTATCAACCCTCTACTTTTGTCTCTAGGCAAGACCATAACTAAATGTTTTCCTATGGATTACTGCCTGTGGTGTTCTTGCAGACCCCACGTGAAGGAGATAAAGCCTGGCTCAGGAATCCGTTGCTGTCGCTGATAACATTTGCCCTCAGAATGCTTTTCTGTCTGGGAGATGAGCTCTTTGCTGAGGAGTTAGCACCTGGGCCACCAACACCCAAGGAGTGATTCCTGAAGCCCCTAGACTCTACAGTAATTGACCCCATTTTCCCTTTCAGACTGTCTCAAAGCATTTTCAAGCATGTACTGGGGCGTCGGACCTATGGTCAGATTCATGTTTACTGTCTCACCTCTGCTTTCAATGCAAGAAGCCCTTCTAAACCTTCCAAAAATTTTCCTTTCCAAAAAATGAACAAAGCCCGAACCTTGAGAACAATGTAGGAGCTACGATGGCTTATAAAATGATATAATATAATTTAAAGTCCTTTGGGGGATGTAGTATTTGGCTATGGATTGGGAGGAAAGAATTCCAAGTTAAGACACATATCTAGACTTAGGAGTCAGGCATCGCCACTCTCATCTCTGGCTTTACTTCTAGCAAATTGATGGACCTGACTTAAGCCTTTATTTAGTTGCTGTTGTTCCCATTGTAAGATTATCAGAGGCTTCTTTATCAAACCCAGAAATTGTTGTGGAAATAGAATAAACTGGAAGAAATGAGAGAACTTTCAAGATATGAAAACCTCATTTGCGTGGTTCCGGAGATGCCTCCACAACATGGCCATTGAGCTGCATGCCCCCGTAGAATTCAAGAACGTAAGATGTGTTTTTTGTATTCTTGATCTTTAAGAGGGTGACTGAATATGCCAAATGTGAAGTAAATGTATAAATAACTTTATTCAACTACCCCATTCAAATATCACATTTATTCAACTATGGAGTAATGCAATTATTCCAGTTCAGTATTAGAAACCTGCAAGAGTTGTAATTATATGTCTACACGGTTTCTGTTAAAACCTATATCATCAGTACCTACATTCTGTAATGCTTGATTACTGTGCTTTGGAATAAAAATCATATTAACTCTCAAATTAATTGTAGACCAAAATTGCACATTAAAACATAAAATTAAAAAAATAATATAATAGCTCCTTATTGAAGTCAACGATTGACTTACATTTTCTCATTTAACATTTTCTCATTTAATACTCAGAAGAGTTTTGTTTGGTGAAAACTACATTTCTCAGTTGAGGAAACATAAAATTAAATGATAAGGAAAGGACAGATTACCAAACAGGAGAGTATTTGGGTAGATATGGGGCCAATTTACTTTCAGAGGAGAGAGTGGGAGTTGACTTTCAAGGAACCTACTGAGGGTTAAGAAGTGCTGTGATGACCTCGCTTACGTTATTGATTGGAAATGGATCAGAATTGCCTGGGGTCTACAAGAACCACAACCCCGCATGAAAGCTGTGTCCCTCACCTGTTCTGCTTTGATGTGAAATACTTGGGTATACTACTTAAAAAAAAAATGGGCAGGCCTACGGGAAAAGGTGAGAATGATTTGCTGTAAGTCAACAGCAAATGGTGTTGGTTCAGAATGACGCATGTCTAAAATACTTCAATTATTTTTTGTAAAGATTCTGAGCTTGAAGAATCGATAGGACTCACGTGTACCTCATAGCTGAGTTTATTGCTTAAAAATGCTGCTACAGTGTGAGCGTGAATTATCATCGAAGGCATGCATGTGCACGAGAAGGGAAGCCATAGGCCCCGCACCGGTTCTGTCAGCAGAAGACGCTGGATGTGAAACAGGAGGCTCAGATAGGAAAGGGTTTTGAAGCTAAATGGTCTATTGATCTGAGGAGAGGGGCAAAAATGAGTTGGCTAGAAGCATGCAACAATTGTCAGTTGCTGTGGTAACAGGATAAACTTTGATCTTGATAGCAGAGAAAAATGTCAAGAAGAAAATAAGCATTTAGTTGCAGTGATTGTTACGTTTTTTCAGGCACTACAGTTTCCTGCCTTCCGGGTAAACACGGGGAAGTCACCTCTTCTGAGGGAAAACTACTCAAGACGGAGGGACAGAGCTGTCAGGGAAGTACCCAAGTGTACGGTTGGGTCTCCGGCCCCGGGACAGGAAGCAGGCTTGGGATGCAACTTGTTGACAAAATTATGCTGATCATTGTAGGTTTAGTAAACAGGATGGATAATCCATCATTCCTGCAAGGGAACACACCAGATTGCAGGGATCTTGTTCAGTTACAGCTTAGCATGTTCCTTTTTTTTTTTTTTTTTGAATTTTTTTTTAATTTTTTTTTAAATTTTTATTTATTTATGATAGTCACACAGAGAGAGAGAGAGAGAGAGGCAGAGACACAGGCAGAGAGAGAAGCAGGCTCCATGCACCGGGAGCCCGACGTGGGATTCGATCCCGGGTCTCCAGGATCGCGCCCTGGGCCAAAGGCAGGCGCCAAACCGCTGCGCCACCCAGGGATCCCCAGCTTAGCATGTTTCAATATAACTATTATTTATTATGAAAATTAAGTAATTACATTTCCCATATGTTTTTTTTTTTTTTTTTTTTTTTTTTTTTTTTTTTTTAGTTTTGATGTTTTTAGTATTTCCCTAAATTTTTTTACTATGGTAAAAATAAATGTAAAATTTGCAACCTCAACCATTTTTAAGTGTCCAGTTTCATGGTATGAATTATATCTATAATATGCAACCATCCCCACTGTCCATCTGAGAATACTTTTCATCTTGTAAACTAAATCTCCTACCCATTAGACGCACGCCCCCTCCCCCTGTTTACCCCTTCCCAACCCCTGGCAAACACCATTTCTGTCTCTATGATTCTGACCATTCTAAGTACCTCATGGAAATGGAATCACACAGGGGACACCTGGGTGGCACAGTCGGCTAAGCACTGGACTCATGGCTTTGGCTCGGGTCATGATCTCAGGGTCGTGAGATCGAGCCCCACATTGCTCAGCACAGAGTCTACTTGAGATCCTCTCCCTCTCTCCCTCTGCTTCCCTTCTTTCCACTCAAAAAAAAGGAGTGAAATCATACAGTATTTGTCTTTTTGTGACTGGCTTCTTTCACTTCACATCCTCCAGGTGCATTCATGTTCTAGAATCTGTATATCAGAATTTCCTTCCTCTTTAAGACTGAATTATATTCCGTTGTACATATTTAACCAAATTTTGTTTACCCGTTCATCTCTTGATGAACACCTGGGGTGCTTTGACACCTTAGCTATTGTAAATAATGCTCTTATAAACGTTAGTATGCAAATATCTCTTTGATATTAATCTTACAATTCCTTTTACTGTATACCTAGAAGTGGAATTGCTGGATCTCATGGTAATTTTATTTTTAATTTTTTGAGGAGCCACCATACTGTTTTCAGTACAATTGCTCTACCATTCAATATTCCCACCAACAGTACACAGGATTCCAGATTTACCACATTCTCACCAACACTTAGTACTTCTGGTTTTTTTGAGAGTCATTCTATTGACTGGTGTGAGGTGGTATCTCATTATAGTTTTTGCTTTGTTTTATTTTTTAAGGATTTATTTCACTTATTTATGTGTGAGAGAGAGAGCGAGCACAGAAGTTGGGAGAGGGGCAGAGGGAGAGAGAATCTCAAGAGACTCTGCACTGAGCCTAGAGCTCTACATGGGGCTCAATCTCATGACCCTGAGGTCATGACCTGAGCTGAAATCAAGAGACAGAAGCTTAACTAACTGAGCCACCCAGGCGTCCCTATAGTTTTGATTTGCATTTCCTTAATGATGAATGGTGTCTACCATCCTTTTCTTGTACTTATTGGACATTTCTCTGTCTTATTTGGAGAATACCTATTCAAGTCCTTTGCTCATGTTTGAATATTTTTTATTGATATGGAATTTTATGTATATTCTGGGTATTAATCCTTTGTCACATATATAATTTACAATTTTTCCCATTCCGTGGTCACCTTTTTACTTTGTTGATATTTTCTCTGGTGCATATATATATTTTTTCTAATTTCTATGAAGTTCACAATTTGTTTTTTCTTTGCTTGCCTGTGCCTTTGCTGTCATATCCAATAAATCTTTGCCAAATCCAAAGTGGTGGAGCTTGTTTAATTTTTGTATATGGTGTTAAGTAAATGCTGAACATTTCTTTCCCCCTCCTCCCCTCCCCTTTCTTCTTCTTTTTCTCCTTCTCCCTCTTCTCCTTCTCTGTCTTCCTTTTCTCATGTTGGAGATCTAGTTTTCCCAGTACCAGTTTTTGAAAAGACTATCCTTTCCCACTGAATGATCTTGGTACGTACCCAAAAATAATTTGACTATATACATGAGTGTGTAGTTCTGGGCTCTCTATTCTAGTCCATTGGTTTACGTGTCTGCCTTTATGCCAGTAGCATACTGTTCTGATTACTGCAGCTTTGTCATAAGCTTTGATACCAAGAATTGTGGGTCCTACAGCTTTGTTCTTTTTTTCCCATGTGTTTTTAAATACAGGGTTTGTCAATGGAAGTAAGCCATAGCTTATCCCTACCCCTGGTTGGTGTGTATGCTCATCTTGGCACAGCTCTGCCCATTGGGATCCCAGTGGCCAAGTTCCTCAGGAATTAACAGGCCCCTGGAGAGAATACATGGCTTCATCCTATATTTTGTATTAGTGATGACATATATCATAGAGGCAAGAGGAGTGAAATAAAGAATGCAGATATTTACTTGCACTGCATAGCTAACATTTACTGTATGTGTGTTCCCCATCTAAAATGAACGCAATTTTTGCTGTTTCACTTAAAACCTTCTAGAAAAAGGTGTATATTAACACGTTCATTGAACACTCTTAATAAGTCTCTGCCAGAACATGTGTCAGGTACCATATAAATGTATCTGTGTCCACATAACCAGCGTGCAAGTATGTACATATGTCAAAGATGTTAACATTGACGGGCTGGCCACATCAGGGTTGCCTCACCAGGAGTCATCATGGCCACACTTTGGGACAATTTTGTTCTTATTGTTCCATTCCTCATTCATCTGACTAGCAATAGACCTTTCTTGCAAAGGCTATTTGAGATGGAAGGTGAGACCTCCACCATAAAAAATCATCTATTTTTGGAATTTAAGGAGAGACCCTAAAGGACTTTGGACCTATAACCAGATAGATTCGAATAGTTTACACTAACTGAGTTAACCAGGGAAGATTGAAAATTAGGAGTGTGATTGTCCACGATAGATTTTAAGATGAAAATTTAAGATTGAACAAGAGAGATTTTCACATTTCTCATGGATCAGAGAACTATTTTGCATAATTAATAGGACTGACTAAATTATTTAAATGAGGACATGGAAGACATTTGGAAATCTGAGAACATGTATTTCCAATTATAACCTAACTGAATGCAGAACTGAATAGGTTCACCACCTTCAATGAGACTGAACCCACGTAAGCCCCCTTCATTTCTCTCTTCTCTCAGTCCCCTTCCCTATATTTTACATTTTTTCCCTCAAATCCATCCTGTTGCTCCTCTGAATTTTTGTAGCTGTGGTAGCCTCTGTGGTCTTGCTTTTGAGTATGGGCTCCTTTGCCACATTCACTGGTCTTCAAGGAAGCCATGCAGGCTCCCTCCACCTGCCCAGTGGGTTGGGCAGTGTTGCACTTTCCACATGACATGCTGACATCATGTTTTAATTTTATCTTTAGGAGTTGATTCTTGTGATGCCAGGAATTCCACTGGGGCAGATAATTTATAGTGTTTATTACTTGGGGCTCACAGGTGTCACTCCATACGATTCACTGCATGCTCCAAGCAATTTTTAATTTTATTAAATGTCTCAATAAATAAATGAAGTAACTGCAACCATAGAAGAATCCATTGGAACGTTAGGTCTGAGAGAGACAGCTCAGGTTGGATGGTCATGGGATTTTTATGCTAATTAAGATCCTTGGTGTTGGTGTTTGTGATATTTTCAGGCTTTCAGAAATTCTTGTATTCTAGAATCCCAATAAATTCTTTGATTTCAACAAGTGATAACATTATATAATTTGTGCTATCCTTTTGATGAAGATGGTGCCAACCTTGTATAACCAGAAGATCACTAAACCCAGGTTAAACTACAGTAGACTATTCCACATTGTTGGCATATCTGTGCAAATAAAATCTATTTTTCATGGTAGGAATTGGGTAGTACAGAGTTTGGATGCCCACAACTTCCCTGACTAAAGAAAGTATAGCGATGTATATTAGACAAGGTTCTCCTGATAAATTGTGTGTGTATATTATGTCCATAATCTATAAGGCAGGCCAGCAAGTAGGAAACTCAGGCAGCATCCTCTGTTTTGTAGTCTGGAGATAAAATTCTTTCTTTTTCAGAAAATCTGTCTTTGCTCTTAAGGTTTGCAACCGATTGGATGAAGCCACTCACGTTATGGCAGGGAATCTGCTTTACTGATAGTCAATGTTAATTGCATCCACAAAAACTTCACAGCAGCATCTAGACTAGAGTTTGACCAAACAACTGGCCACTATAGCCTAGCTGATTGGACAAATAACATTAACCATTGCTGAAGGTATAAAGATGATTAGGTCTTGGGAATGGTTCCTATGGATTGTCTAGTAGTAGAAAATATTCTTTAATAGGTAATTATATAAGTACAATGAAAACATGTGCATGGATTAATATGAGAGTAAACAGTTGGGTGGAGATGTCAAACTAAGATGCCCGAAGTATGTTAGTTAGCCAGCCAGGTAAGGGCTGTGAATATAGGTCTAGGGAATAAGAATGTATGAATATGAATGAGATCAGTACTGTAATCTATAAGGTGACAGATGATCCCTCCAGTCCTAATCATCATATCAGTAATATCTAAATCATTCTTAGCAATGAGTATAAGGCATAGTTCTAAGCACTTTGTTATAAACAGTATGCCATTTGATGCTCTAAAGGCAATTCCTAAAGGAAATTCCTTTAGAATTTCCATTTTACAGATGAGGAATCTTAGGACCAGGGAGGGCAAGAGGTAAGATGCACACCCAGGTGGTGTGGTTCCCGAGGCATCTCTCAAAGCAGGATTCAAGGTTCCCTACACACTTTAGCCAGCAGACTACATGTTGGAATCTCCAGATTTGAGGGAGCTGATTCTACAATTTTTTTTCCCAGTTAGATGGCACTGGAGAAAAGCTTTCTGTAAATGAGTGTGTTCTATGCACTTAGATTCGCATCTTCTCACCTATTTGTAGTAACAACAGCAAGGGAAGCAATCACTAGTGTGTGTCCAATGCTCACGATGTGTTATGGGATGTTGTTCTCTATTTCCCTGTTTGAAGTACTTTATACAGTTTGCATAGTCTCTAGCACAGAGTAGCACTATCCTAATTTCTCTGAGAAGGAAGCAGACTCAGAGGGTTTGGGAAAATTATTCAAGCTTTATGAGACAGAAATGTATGGAGGCAGAAATTCAATCCTGGGAACGGTGTCCCTAGAGCCTTTGCTTGTGACTTTACTCTAAATTCTTGTGTATTATCTCTCCTAGAACTATATATTCAACAAAATCTGAGAAGCTCCTTTCCGACGGGGGCTTATCTTTCCTCTTGGCTTTGACAGAAATGTGACCAGGGTCACAAGGAGGGGCATCACTTCTGTGGTGTTCAGAATCACAAGTGAAATGGCCTCCCACCTGGCAAAGGATTTCCTGGGAGTGTCCTTACTTCCACTCACGTCTTATTAGATTTCACCTGCTACTTTCAAATCTTCTAAACATAGTGCTAGCCTGAAAAAAAAAAGTAGTAGTATTTTTATGAAACAATCTTAGCACTGAATGTGGTCGCTGTGTGTGGCAAGAGAAATGCATTGATGTTGTTAGGGTTTTCTCATTGCCTTAAAATCATAGGTGCTAAACTTAGAGTGTTTTTTTTTCTTTTACATTCTTATAAAGAAGAACGTGATAGTTCAGTACTTCCCAACTCATTCCATTGTCTGTATTTAAAATATGTTGTGTAGAATCATAGAGGATAAAAAAAAAGAATCATAGAGGATTGGAGAAAAATCATTAGGCCATATAAATACGGGTTTTCCTGAAATCTTTCATCTTGCCACACATGTAACTTAATTTTGAACTTAAAAATTCACGACATACAATCAGATGTATATCAAAGAGTAATACCTCACACTGAAGCAGGACTTACTGCTTCTTCGTGAGCACAGAAACCAATATTCTCCCAGGGTTAACAGCAAAAATGACGAGAAACACTGTTTCTGTGTATCTCAACATCTTGTCTTTGTGTGTCATCGGGCATTTGTGTGTGTGTGTGTGTGTGTGTGTGTGTGTGTGTGTGTGTTGTGTGTTGGGAAAGGGGGATGCTGAGAGAAAATAGCAAAAAGCAGGAGAAGAACGCACATTTTCCTGAGCTCAGTTGTGATGATGATAAACACTCTGTTTTTAGCTATTCAGTCCTTACTCACTGATGCCTGAAAAGAATCCATAATACCCACCTGCAGCATGGTGGGGATCGTTAATTTGAGTGCAACGCTATTATCTTTTTTTAGCCATTTAGCTAACCGAATATTGAAAAGGATTGCAATCGTGCCCCAGAGAGCCTTGGAAAGCAGCCCTCTGGCTCATTGGTAGTGGGATCTGGTGATGGTGGCCAATAGCAGTGCTCAGAGGCCTCCACACCTGTTCACTCAAACCTCCTGATTATTTCTGTCCACTGACGCATTGTTACCAGAGCAACCTGACATTCTCGTGACAACTTTGGGGCAGGATTATTCACACATTTTGGCAAAACCAAAAATAGGCGATTCAGTGGAGCCAAACTGATAAGATAAAAAGCCTCAAGTATCAATAATTATTTATGGGTTTGAATAAATCACTTAAAATATTTATTTCAGATACGCTATGCATTAAACGAGAGACCATCCATTCCAATGCTGTGGCCATGAAGACGTTCAAAGACAGCCCCTATGTGGGTCTGTAAATAGTTAAATTCTTAAGATGTGTGTTAAGTACTTTTAAACAAATTCCCTGCATTATGGGGAGTGAGTAATAAATCTTTGCTGGGAAGAAAAATACTGAGTCAAATGTACAAGCCTCTCCTGGGCAGATTTGACACATGACTGGAGCTGCTTAATATTTAGAAAGGTCATTTTGAAACCTTTAGGAAAGCAAGGAGTATTGAAATGACCTAACCAGGGGAACTTGGGACCGCTACCTTTTAGCTTTATTGATTATGGCTGAGATTTCAGCAGCAAGAGGAAGTTACAGGAGCCACCACAGGTTTGGCCTTCCTCTCTGGGAACTCCAAGCTGTGCATTTAATCCAACTCCTCCACCCCCATTTCTGCCCAACTTCCTTTTATTTATTTATTTATTTATTTATTTATTTATTTATTTTTCCAACTTCCAATGAGACGTAAACATTAAGACATGTTTGAAAAACACGGGGCGCCTGGGTGACTCAGTCAGTTAAGTATCTGCTTTCGGCTCAGGTCATGATCTCAGGGTCCAGGGATCCAGTCCCACATCAGGCTCCCTGCTCAGTGGGGAGTCTGCTTCTCCCACTGTCTCTGCCCTTTCCCCCGGCTTGTGCACACTCTCTCTCATGCACACTCCTCCTCTCTCTTTCTTTCTCTTTCAAATAAGCAAATAAAACCTTAAAAAAAAGAAAAACAAAAAACAAAACAAAACAGAAAACCCACATGAGGCTTAGCAAGGTTCTTGTTACCAGAAACTGGGACGCCTTTTCAAGAATCTGAAAGGCAACAACCACTGGACAGAGTTGTAGGTAACTTGGAACTCATACAGATCAAAGCATCTGGAGAAAAGTCTTATTCTTAAGAACAGGACATTGGTGTAACACTTATTTTGGTTTTTTGTTTGTTTTTGCATAACATTTTTAATTATTGATTTCCAAGATAGATCACTCCCTTGAAATGACACATAGATGTCACAAGAGAATGGGTAAAGTGGCGGCATCCAGCACACAGCACGCCGCCTCTGTGCCTCTGTGGGCTCTTTACCAGAGCTTGGGTGCTCAGGGTGGGTGACTACAGGGATTCATGGATGTTACAATAATCTTGTCAGTTCTTTATAGGAAAGTTTTCTGATGTATTGCTCTCAGGCACCGTATTTGTGTGTGTGCGTGTGTGTGTGTGTGTGTGTGTGTGTGTGTGGAGGGGGGTTTGGGGGTGTTTTTCGGCATCACAACAGCTTAGATTGGGAAGAATATTATTTTTCACTTTTTTTTTCCTTTCTGTATAGCTGCATACTGGAGAGTAAGAAAAGCAAATTATTAAAAAGTGAACAAATCTTTATTCAGCATGTAGAGCGTGTAAGGTAATATGCTAAGAGCTACTGCGCATTAACAAAAGCAAGTAGGGTATGTGTCTGTGTGTCTTGCATCTGGCTACAGAGGGAGTGTCCAGTTACAAAGATTAACCCAAGTGTGAGTCCTGCTCAAGGCATTGAGCTTACATGAGGAGGCTTAAGAAGAGAAGCTGAAGTTTCTTGTAACCCGCAGAACTGGCGAGGTAACACATGAGCTCTGTCTGGAAGGATGAACAGAGTTTCAAAACACAGATATGGAAGATTCTGGGCATAAAGGAACTGCCTGGGGAGGCACCCGGAAGTACATAAGTCACAGAATCACTTGGACATGGCTTCAATCTCCAGAAAGTTGAGTAAGGGTGTAGGAATATATAAAACATACAAAGACAGAGGAAGATGTAAAAGCAGGTAAAATTTAATTAGATTTATCAACTATAAAATAATACCTTCTAAATTTTCAAGATTATTACAAAAACAGTAAATCCCTGTTGTAGTAGCCCTAGAAATGACGGAATTAAGTACGTGAAGATTTGAATAATTGAAATTTGAATATTCAAATACATTTGAATATTTAAATAACAATCATTTTTAATGCAGATACTCAACGTGATTCATAATGCAGTGCAGTTCGTAAAAGAGCACCAGGGTTTGCTGGGTCCTGCTGGACCAGATGTTGGCTGACATAAAGCTGCATCAGGCGGCTGTATGACCATCCTTCCCAGCTACTGAATGTTTGCCTGGCTAGTCCACCTTGCAGAGTCTTTCCCCAGCTTTATGGAGATAGAATTCACACATGACATTGCGTCGGTTTAAGGTGTAAGGCGTGACAATGGGGTATGCGTATGTTGTGACGTGACGCCCAGAGCAGCAAGGTTAGTGGGTGCAGTTGCCTCCGTGCGACCTGAGGAGGAGCTGGCTAAAAGTGTTCCATGTAGAAACAGAACATAAAGAAAACAGTGTTTTCTTTCAAAGATTGAGCCCTATGGATTTCTGTTTGTATTGTGTGCATCCTTCAACAAACAGGGCCAAGATAATTTGTGCTTCACAATCTGTACACTTAGCCACTCTTTAGGGCTTCATGGAAGCAACGTGTTGGGTGTAAGGCAGCCTGAGAAGCCATGCAGTCTGCAGACTTGACCTCCGTCCTGGGTCTACCTGCTATGTGATTTGTGTATAGAACACAGTCATTGTCCAGGGGCTGGGTCGGCGGTCTTCACTTACAAAGTGGGACGCATATGTGAAGCCCAAGAGGAGTAACGACTATAGACATAAATATCCTAGTGAGATCCTGCCAAATTTGAGAATTCATTACAAAAAAAATTTGCAAACTGAACGTTCCAGAATATGTGCAAAGTCCAAGTGATAAGGGCATTTTACAAGATTTAGTTACAATTATTCTGGCAAAAAAAATCCTTAAACATCTAAAACCATGGTGGCATTATTCAACACTTCTTTAAAACAGAGAGAATGCTTTTTGAGATTTCCAACTTAAACACACACACACACACACACACACACACACACACACATAACAACAACAACTTGGTAACTCTAATGAAACCTCAACAATGAATTTTAGGCCTCAGTGCAGCTGCAAAAGCACTTTCAAGTAAGAGGAGGATGTGGATGTGCCACTCCAAGAGGCAAGGGCATTCTATCATTAATTAACAAACTGTAGCTATTTCTAAACAAAGTGACCTTTGAATAAAGACGCAGGACCGGCATTTGACAGTTTCCGTAGGTCTGTCAACTTTTACCTTCTATAGGACAATGAGAAGTTATGAAAACTAAAAAGCCCAAACTGTTCAGGAAGTGGAAAGAATAAGAAGAAATCGAAGTTAAAAAGGTTGTCGATGCTGAGAAAGAGAGAAGTCTGAGGCCTCACGTTTGGTGTGGTTGAGACACGGAAGCTATGGTTCACGGATAGGAGGGGACTTGTTCGACATGACAAGGGATTTTTGTAGTAAGTAGGTGCAACATAACAGAAAATGCATAAATTTGAAAACCAGCCCAGCTAGTGTCTTGTGATGTGACCTTGAGTAAAATATTAACATCGCAGAGCATGAACTTCTTTGTGCATAAACGGACATGAGGACGTCTACTTGCAGAGTTACTCTTACACATTGTGAATAAAACCCACAAATCAATTGACGGGCACTGAGGGGGGCACTTGACGGATGAGCACTGGGTGTTATTCTGTATGTTGGTAAATTGAACACCAATAAAAAATAAATTTATTATTAAAAAAAAAAACCCACACATCACTAGTGGAGTGCCTGGGGCATAGCGGATGCTCACTAACTGCTGCTCAGTGGCTGCTTCTCTTTCCCAGGAGGATAAAATTTACCAGGAAATGGGACAACAAGAGCTTTATTCAATATCTAGATCACAATGAGAAATGAATAAATATTTAGGTCGCGTGGAGGGCAAAAAAAAAGTTATTTATTAGAGACATAAAATGAAAAGGAAGAACAAAAAGTTCTCTACAAAATGTTTTTACTTTCAAACCAAATTTTACCTTATTTATTTTGTAAAGATTTATTTATTTGCTAGGGAGGGGGGTTAAGTACACATGGGCAGGAGGAAAAAGAGAGGGAAAGAGAGAGTCTCAAGCAGACACTCTGCTGAGCGCAGAGCCCGACACAGAGCTCAATCCGAGGACCCTGGGACCTTGACCTGACCCAAAATCAAGAGTCGGAGGCCCAACCAACTGAACCATACGGGTGGGCCTAAATTTTGCCTTATTTTATACTTATAGACGTATTTCAGCAAGAGGAGAGCCGAATTCCGTCTTTGGATTAAAAAGTTAATACATTTAACTAAATGTCTTCAACTCTAGATTTCTTGCCATCATTTATTTTATACTTTTATTATCTGTGTCTAGACTAAAACCAGTCTATATGGACAGTTTGGGGGTCATTTTATCCCCTTTCTGATTTCCTAAGGTCTTTGTGTGTGAATGACGGTGATGAGTGCTCGGCGGGGAGCTAAGGGTGGACCCAGGACACCGGGCTCCCCACGGGGCAGCGCAGGCCCAGGCCCACTGGGGAGCGAGGAGCAGGGTGCTGGGAGCCCAGGCAGCAGCCAGGGAGTCACAAACAATTTTGCTGACTGGGTGACGGCTCTGTGATTTGCACAATGAGCTATGTCAGCAGAGGGTTTTTTTTTTTTTCTTTTTTCCATTTTCATTAACCTTCCTTTTAGCTTCCTGCCTATTTTTATTCTCTTTTAAAATTGTTCTTGCAAAGGAAGGAGACAAAGAGGTAAGAAAAAACACCAAGAGAACAAATGACTATAAAATGGGAATTTGTACTGAAGACCAAAGAGGATGAAGTCTCGTACGGTTTTTAGAGACAAGCAAGGTCTCATTTCTGGGTCAGGTGCATAACGACGTAGGGCATCTTGATATATATCGTCATCTATATATCGGGCCTGGTCCATCGATGACAGCAGGTGTGGCAGGTGGATGCCCCACTCCTTCTTCATGGGACTATGCTGGATGCTCTCTCTTATTTAGGATTTTCTCCTCTGGTGGGGTCCATGGCTTTGACTTTCCATGCCCCCCCGACCCCCACCTCCCCCTCTCAGCCTCCTTGATTGGCTCCTTCTTCTCTTTCTGCGCTTCAAAAGTAGACACTCTTTAGGGTGATGACTCATGACTCTTTCCTCTCCTCATATACACTCCTTTGTAGACGAAAATCTTTTCCAGAGCTTCAGCTGTGACCTTTTGGTAGAGGACTCTCAAAGCCCAACTTCTGCTTGTCATTTATTTCCTGAATCCCACTCCTACACGTTCCACCTTCCACTAAATTCTCCTATTAGACATCCCAGGGTTGCCCCATTTCATGGTACCCACTGTAAATGTTCCGTCTTCTTGGATCCAGACCTGTTCACATCTTCTGTCTTGGAGCCATATGTAGCACATCCTTTAAGCCTGTATTTTCTGTGGTTTTCTGTTGGTTAAGGAGACAGAACACGTTAGAGATGCTTCCAACTTTCACTTTTCCTTAGGTTACATCTAATTTCTCATCAGAGCTCTCTCATCGCGGGTCGTCCTTTCTCCACTCGCTGCTTCCCTATGTCAGACATACACGTGTTCTTTCTCTCATGTAGCAGCTTCATTGGTTCCTCATCTCTCTGTGTCCTTAGAAATCCAAGCACCTCCTAACGCAACCACACTCAGCTCTGATCAGGCCCCACTTCTCAAAGTAAAAGTGCCCTTATTTTTTTATTTATTTATTTTTTATGATAGTCACACACAGAGAGAGAGAGAGAGGGAGGCAGAGACACAGGCAGAGGGAGAAGCAGGCTCCATGCACTGGGAGCCCGACGTGGGATTCGATCCCGGGTCTCCAGGATTGCGCCCTGGGCCAAAGGCAGGCGCCAAACCACTGGGCCACCCAGGGATCCCAGTACCCTTATTTTCAAGGGCTTTCTCCCTATGCCCGATACCTCCAAATCTCCTGTGATGCATGCAGATTACTTGCAGTCTTTGCTATTCCAAGCCCGGTGCTTCTCAAAGTGATGCCATCACACTGTGTACCAGTGGCATCTGCGTCATTAGAGAATTTGCTAGAAATCTGAATTCTCTGGGCTACCTCCTAACTTCCTATTTTGAAACTCTAAGGTTAGACCCAGCACTCTGCTTTAACCCGCCTCTATGGTAACACATGCAGGTCAACAGGCTTTTTTATAAGCATAGTGGCCAAGCAGCTATGGTGTTGGTCCCTTCAAGCAAAGCACGTCTCTCTTTGATGGTTCCAGGTGGTCAGAAACAGAAGTTTCTCTAGGCAGTAAAACCCAGTAGAGGGCTCTGTTCCCACCTATCCTGACTCAATCCACACGTAGAATAGCACTCTGGATTATACCCACCTTTTGGAGTAAGTTTGTGCTCCTCCGAAGTCCTTCGCAATTTCCTCAGCAGCGTAAACTGGCCAGACATGGAAGTGAAGACGAGGTAAGAGGAATCCCATTCAAGTCTTCCTGGTGTTGGGTTCCGTCTACAGTCATGCGGGTGTGCTCTGCACATTACTCTTGGGCCCTACAGATAGGTGGCTGGTTTGTAATGTTGGTGGTTTGAAAAAATGTTCAAATGCTTTCGTGTGTGCCCCTTTCTATACTAATTCTCTCTTCGCGGTTAGAAGTAGTGATGTCAGCACCTTTCAGTTGCCAAAGATATCGATTCCTTGTAAACACCTGAAAATCAATAGAGGGGTGATAAGCACAGGGGGAATTGGAGACTGACTGTCCTCACATGAAGCAAGCTCTGTTTATCACGTGGCCTCCACAGAGCTGCTTCCAGGACAGGTCACAGTGGGGTTCCCTCAGGTTCAGCCGCCGGTTCCTCACCCCACAGTCCCTAGGTGCACAGCCATACTCTCTTGGAGAATAATGGGGCAGCGTTCAGTGGGTCAGGCCATGGTGTCCCCTCCAGACTTCATCGCCCTCCTTTCATGTAGGAGCCTTTAAATCTAAAATTGACTGAGGACTGCCGATTTCTGAGGAGCCATCTTTCTGTCATGTGTGGGTCTCAAATGTCCATAGGCCCTTCTTCGTCAAACTTGTGCTTTTCCCAGCAAACAGCAATGGACTCTTAGCCAACAGTGCTCCAATGTTCATTTCAGGTGATAAAACCACAATTAACCGAAAGTCTTTATTCCTATGTTGCCTTATCTTACGGGGCAGCACGGAGAGCACTGTCCTCGCGTTCTCTGAGCTGGGTCTCCCAGGCAGTGTTCTGCTTCCTTCTGTACGGTACCTGAGCCTGTACACAAACTCTTTTTACTCTTTTTACTCTTTTTACTCCATTTTACTCCTCCTTTATTCATCCATCCTTTGAAACTGCTCCCCAACAGTGGCCAGTAGGACCCAATTCCTGGGAAAGGGGAGTTGAGGTGGAGAAGCACCCCCCCTCTTTTAAGGGCACATCATCTGTTGAAACTTTAAAACAGGGGCTTGGTTAGCTGTTGTGCACTTCTAAGCGCTGGCGTCTTAGCTTCCCTGCTGGGCTGAGGGGTCGCTCTCCTCTCTTCCATGGCATCTCCTGGGTTTAACGGCTGCTATGCACAGCCCTTCCTAGTACTGACCCAGGGCAGTGAGATGGACTACCAGGGGGGAAAAGAGAAGTTCTCTGAGGTCACACATCTCTGGCTCAGGGAGCACCTGGCGAGGCATCTCCTCGCTCACCACAGACTCCCACCTTGGATGTCCCCTCTCCTCGCCCTACCTGCCCACTGCATGGCTCAGCATTCCTAGCTGCACGGGGACAGCTTGAGCAGAAGGTTTCCGAGGAGGTATAGGTGGGAAGAAGAAGGCTGGACAGTGTACACTGACTCTCTTGGAAAGCCGTGGAACTGCACGGTGGTACCTGGCTGTGGACCTGGACCTGGACCTCAGGGAGTGGCCTGTGTCTGGAATGATGGGAGTCCTCACAGCAAGAAGCTGTGCCCCCAGCTGTCCGGTCCCAGTGCCCGGGGCCAGAAGAAGGGCTCTCTCGAAGTTCCTGACTTATCTTTTTCCTTCAAGACTCCAGTGGTGAGCATTCTTGGTGGAAGCTGCCCTGCAAGCAGTCCCTCAGCACGAGGGGTTCGAGCCTTCTGCCTGTCATAGCGCAGGAAGTCACCCTAGAAAGGGGCAGTGACGGTGAGGAAGAGGGACCTGAGGGAGCCGATTTCAAACATCTGCCTCCCACTCTCTAGCTCCTGATTTCCCTCTACTCTTTTTTACATTCTTCTTTTACTTTCTCATAGATTATGTTGCCTCTTGGCTTCTGTTCATTGTCCTCTCTCTTTTGTCCTCCAGGGTCTAGACCAGCCACACAGACTCCCATGGATGTATGGCCCCAACCAGATCAGCTCCCTGGGTGGAATTCTCCTATCCAGGTCTATCTGGGGAGGTTCCGTGGCCCTGCTAGGATGCTCACTTGGAGCAAAATGATCTGACCTCTGTGTAGGCACGTTCCCGGCAAGGGGACAACGATATGGATGTGACATTGAGTGACTTGCCATCCAGGAAGAATTTATATTTGTATTTCTCACTTTTCATAATTTTAAGAAGCTGAATTACTACCTAGATTATGACCATAATACTATAATTTACGGTCCTCCTTGCTACAGAATCTTTTAAGTAGAGTGGACTTAAAATGACACCCAAATTCTCTTGTCATACATCAGTGGCCAAAAATCTTTATCACTAGAAAGGGACAGTATTAACATAACTCTTTTTCTTTGCAAAAGGGAGAAACATCTTCATGATAATTATCTAAACTTCTCTGGCTTCTCATTTCTTAATCACTTAACTCTACATATATATTTTTAGGCTGAACAATATCTTTCCCTTTCCGGGTTTTTACTGTACTTAAATATATATATTAAATATAAATATATAAATATATAAATATAAATAAAATAAATACAAATATATAAATATACTGTATTAAATATATATTATTTATTTATTTAAGAGAATGAGGATGAGGAGAGGATGAGGAGCAGAGGGAGAAGTAGACCCCCTGATGAGCAGGGAGCCTGGTGTATGTTACATTACATCTCTTTTATTAAAGATTTATTTTATTTAGTTGAGAGAGAGAAAGAGCATGAGTGGTGGAAGGGACAGAGGGAGAGGGAGAAGCAGACTCCCTGCTGAGCCCAAGCAAGGCTCCATCTCACAACCCTCAGATCATGACCTGGGCAGAAATCAAGAGTGGGACACTTAACTGAGCCACCCAGACACCCCGATACCCCAACTGTACTGAGCATACTCATTTTAATGTATGGTGAAAAACTTCTGTGAATTAGGCATCTTAAAAAACATATGAACTAAGTTAATAGCATTAAGTTTGCCTTCTGAGGATGATAAAGAATGTCTCTTTCAGTGGTATTTTTGAAGTTACGGTGTGAGAAAATGTGGGAACCACATATTGATAATGTGGAAAAGGCAAAAGTCCAAAAAAATTTCAGAGACTAAATATCATTTACTCACTATTTCTTTTAAGATTTTATTTATTTAGGGACGCCTGGGTGGCTCAGCAGTTGAGCATCTGCCTTTGGCTCAGGGCATGATCCTGGAGTTCAGGATGGAGTCTCACATTGGGCTCCCTGCATGGATCCTGCTTCTCCCTCTGCCTGTGTCTCTGCTTCTCTCTGTGTGTCTCATGAATAAATAAATAAATAACATCTTTAAAAATGTATTTTATTTGTTTATTTGATACAGAGAGAGAAGATGAACAGAGGGGAGGGACCGAGGGAGAAGGAGAAGCAGACTCCCTGCTGAGCATTGAGCCCAACGTGGGGCTCAATCCCAGGACCCTGAGTTAATGACCTGAGCTGAAGACAGATGCTTAACAGACTGAGACACCAGGCATCCTATAAATTATTTCTTAATGAATGTATATGAAATAATAGAATAATATTGTGAAAATATTTATCAACAAAACCACTGATTTCTATCACTATTTTAACAAGAAATATGGAGCTACCCCTTCATGTCGATCACCACTAAATTATGAAGAGGAAAAGCATCAGGGAAGATGATTTGTTCAGTGCCTGTTTATGTCCCAGACTCCTACATCTTCTCCTTTAGTCCTTAAAACACCCACTGCCTTTGTATTATTTGTCTGGATTGTATACATGGAGAAGTAAGAGAAAGCAAAGTTCTCAATGCCACATAGTCCAAAAGTGCTAGAAATAGGCTTTGGATAAAAATAATTTTGTAATTGCTAAGTCCATGTGTTTTGACTAATGATGTGAAATAGGGGAGAAATTGTCCAGCCATTTCTGGAGGAAATAGTAGGAAAGAGGCTAATAATATCCAGACTATGATCAGACTATAATATCCAGAGTATGAATAACAAGCAATGGGAACTCGAAGCATCCTCCATTGATTTGCTTATGCATTTGGCAAACATTTTGGGCACTATGCTCCAATGAATGCGCTAAGTGTCGGGACACAAATGCGTATGACATTATTCCTCCCTTTGCATGGCCCAGAGGAGACAGCCACAATTTGGTGTAGCATGAGGGAGTCCGGTGAGTGTTCACGGAGGTGTATGTAAGCCATAATGTAAATACATCTGAGAAAATAATTTATAGAGGAACCTATATATGAAGTTAATGCTTAACCTGGACCTTCAGGACTGAGAAGTACCTTACCTTGGGAGGAAGCAGATGAGAAGGGAAAGACATTTTAAGCAGAAAAATAGATTTGTTGGTATAAGTGATTCATTGAAGGGAAACAACTAGTGTGACTTTATCAGAGGACAAAGATTATTTTATTGGTTTTCTTTTTCTCATTATGAGTCATATTTTCTTGCTTCTTTGTCTGCCTGGTAAGTTTTGCTTAGATGCCAGACATTGTGAATTTACTTTTTCAGGTGCTGTATATTTTTGGATTTCTTTAAATAGGTAAAGCTTTGTGCTTTGTTCTGGTACACAATCAAGTTACTTCCAAAGACTTGGATCCTTTTGAAATTGCTTTTGAACTTTAAGTGGGACAAGAGAAGTCTCTCGTCTAGAACTCATTTTTTCCCTTGTTACTGAGGCAATAGCCTTCTGAGCACTTTACCCAATGCTCCTTTATTATGGGATTTTTCCCACTCTGGCTGTATGAACACAGACACCTGGCTCAGTGTGAACTCTGAGGGTAAACTCCAGCTCCTTCTGGTTGCTCTTTCTCCAGCGTCAGTTCAGTCTCTGTCTTGCCTTGGGTAATTCTGTCTTAGGGTTACGTTGATGGTCCTCAACTGGAAACTCCATTTTCCAGAAATCCTCTGTCCATGTCTCTAGGTGGATCTCTCCTCTTTGTACTTTGCTCTACAGTTTGAGCCTCTCACCCTGCTCCGCCCCATCTCAACACTGTCTCCTCTAATCAGGGAAACTGCAAGGCCCGGTGTAGTCCCTTTCTCCTCCCTGCTCTCTGCAAGCTCTTGCTGAGCAATATACAGGACAATGATAGACTCACTTGTTTTTCTTCTCTCATGAATCAATGCCCTGTATTACCTATTATTCAATATCCAAATGATTTTTCCAATATTTTTCTTTTCTGTTTTTAGTTGTTTCAGGTTAGAGGGACAGTCTGGTCCCTACTACTTTATCAAAGCCATAACTAGAAATATCTGTTATTTCCATTTTTGAAAGGAGATATGTTGACTGAGGCTTGCATACAGATGATGGAAGCCAGAGGCAACATATTTCCATGAAACAGATTTTTTAAAAGGGAAAAGTGAGCATCAGTATATGTTAAGACTTTGGGGGGGCATTTAGAAGAAAGTAGTGTTTAAAAGCAAGGTGGGGGGACACGTGGGTGGCTCAGTGGTTTAGCGCCTGCCTTTGGCCTAGGACATGATCCTGGAGTTCCAGGATCAAGCCCCACATTGGGCTCCCTGCATGGAGCCTGCTTCTCTCTCTGTGCCTATGTCTCTGTGTGTCTCATGAATAAATAAAATCTTCAAAAACATAAATGCAAGGTGGGAACTTTATTGATTGCAACTAAGGAAAATAAAAATGGAATTATTGTCATGGTTTAAATAACTTTCATCCAAGATTATAATTAGAACCACTTGAAAGACTGCAAAAGATGTCCAGGTCCCTTCCCAAGAGATTCTGAACTAATTGATCTGGCGTGTGGCCCAGATAACTATTAATATATTTCTCATTTTATTATGTAATGTGTATCCACATATGAGGTCCACTGACCAAACGAGAAGAAGTTTTTCAGTTAAGCAATGAACACTTTGTATACTCAAGGTACTCTATAAATTTAAGCCCTCGAGATGTTCACTGAGTGGGTAACATGGGTATGGCTATCATGATTGAAATTTAGCTTTGTTTTAGAACAAAATTAAAAATGTGCTTCTGACTTTGCAGTCTTGCAGGTGAGAAAGTTTCAGAATTTACCTTCCTTTAGAACAAGGCACAGGCAACATCTTCTCCATCTATTGTGCTATGGTTTATGGGTAAAAATTACCTTTTTAAATAGTTTACAATCAACTTGCTTGTAACGGCTATATGAGTATATGTTAGCTATTGATGGAGAGTCACAACCAACACAGGGAAATTTTATTTGAGATTTCAGAAAAATAATATTAAACCTTGAATTGAAAATCAGTGATATCAAAAGCAGACTTGTAAGTGTCTGGAGTTTAAAAGGTGTTTAATTTTTAGTTACAAATTTAAGAAGGATGGGCATCTCAATCAAGTTGTGTTTACTCTTATGCTTTAACCTAAAAGCTCTTAAATGGGTACTTACCTGCATTTTCTCTCGACTTTAGATCCCAAATGCAGGATTTGTTGCATTACTTGTAAATGACCTGTTATCCTCAATGTAACTTTTTACCCATTATGTACATACACACACTAAGAATAGAGGCACAGAGACAGATGTGTGAGAGAGTGTGCATACAGTGAGAGAGGAACCGGCAATCTCATGGCAAAGATCTTGGCTTTTTTTTTTTTTTTTTTGAGATAAGAGGGTGGAATTTTTACTTAAAAAAAAAATCTTAAGCAATTATCCAATATCACTTCCTTCTAAATTGAAGGAAAAAAGTTATTCTAATAGTTGTAGTAATAATTATCATTGACATTCAAACTTATTATTATGCTTCCACAGGTTTGACTATTAGTTATTCAAATGTTAATGTTCCTTAGTTATTAACAGTTACAGATGTTACAGAATGTCACTAGCAGTATAGTTGGATAAGAAATTGAAGGTGGAAAAAAGAAAAAAATTGGAATCGGTGCTTCTTTAGATAGGCACGACTAAGTTGCAAACTCATAGGAGAAAAGTTAACCCGCCATTTTGTATGCGGGACAGAAAAATAAATCTGAAAATAAATATTTTGTATGTTGATAAAGGAATTGATTCTGACTTCCACTTAGGCATCCACATATTTATTGAATAACCACTGTAGCATACCAAAAATATTAAACCCTGAACAGTGTGCTATGCCAGCATCAACCAGTATCTCATCTGCAACACACTTGAAGGATGGAACCTACTGTCCTCTTCCACAAAATGGTTTGATTTGGTGAAAAATGCATTGAACAAATGTTTAGTGAATGCCTAAAAATGTATCAGCTACTTTGCTATATAAAAGGACACTTCTGGAGGAGGTAGGAAGAAAAAAAAAAAGGAAGAATTTTGAGAATGTGAAAGCCTCCTAAGTGATACAGATGTGTCTCAGCTGGATTAGCCCCTCTTCCGCACCCACTACTGTGCTTCATCTCAACCTCAATCAGAAATTACTGATCCAGGGATGCCTGGGGGGCTCAGTGGCTGAGCATCTGTCTTCATCCCAGGGTGTGATCCCGGGGTCCTGGGATCGAGTCCCGCATCGGGCTCCCTGCTTAGAGCCTGCTTCTCCCTCTGCCTGTGTCTCTGCCTCTCTGTGTCTCTCATGAATAAATAAATCTTTATTTTTTAAAAATAAATCTTAGAAAAAAGAATTACTGATCCAAATTCACAGATCTTTGATAAATTAAACAGTCCCCACTCTTCTTCTTCCTCTTCCCCATTCCCTCCATGTCTCTATCTCTATTTGTCTCTTTTCCTTTTAAGTGACTGACACTTAACTCCGGTGCTTTAATTGTATCTCTGGAAAATGGGGCAACTGAAATAGCTAAAGAAAAGTCACTCACCTCAGCGAGTGTGGAGGTTTTGCATAGTGAATTTAGGCAGCTTACAGAAATGATGTTCGGTGTAGGGCAAAGGAGATAGACTTGTGAACCCTCTTGTCATCTTCTGAGTTTCCCCACATGACTGAATAGGAAAAGCAGTAGGTTGGAAGGTAAAGGTGGGTGTAGCCTCCACCTTCCTACCATCCAGTACACCCAACTGGCCAAGTCAGACAAGTCATAGGGACGCCTTCAGCTTCACTTTTAAACCATGTGGAGTATTTAGTAAAAGAGATTATAGGGGAAAGGAGAGAAAATGAGTGGGGAAAATCAGAGAGGAAGACAAACCATGAGTGACCCCTAAATCTGGGAAACGAATAAGGGATAATGGGAAGGGAGGCAGATGGGGGGTTGGGGTGACTGGGTGACAGGCACTGAGGGGACACTTGATGGGATGAGCACTGGGTGTTATGCTATATGTTGGCAAATCCAACTCCAATAAAAAAAAATACAAAAAAGATGGGATCCCTGGGTGGCGCAGCGGTTTGGTGCCTGCCTTTGGCCCAGGGCGCGATCCTGGAGACCCGGGATCGAGTCCCACGTCAGGCTCCCGGTGCATGGAGCCTGCTTCTCCCTCTGCCTGTGTCTCTGCCTCTCTCTCTCTCTCTCTGTGACTATCATAAATAAATAAAACTAAAAAAAAAAAAATACAAAAAAGAAAAAAACTATGTAGAGTAGAAGAATACTGTTCTGCCTCTTGTAGTAGTTTGGTATGAAAATAAAACATAATGTATTGAGAGAACCTTGGAAACTATAAGGCTAAATAATCCCAAGGGATCTGGGGATGACTCTTCGACATTAGTTGCTACAGAGTGGGGCACTCCTGCCAGCGCGCAGCTCCAGCTGACCATTGTCACATGCTTGTACATCTTCGAGCCACGTACGCAGGTAGTTTCTTGCTGCAAAAGGGTATTGGCATGCCCAGCAAGAGTCAACGCTACTCTTGTTAATTATTTTACTTTCAAATGGATCTAAGAAAAGCTTGTGTGAATTGAAATTTAAAAATAATTAGGTGTGCATTACCCTTTCGTTCTGTAACCAGGGTTTCACCTGTATTTTCCTGAAGAGGAAGAGTCTTCCCCTTTCCAAGATTTGGTGGCACCACCACAGCAAGAGCAGCAGTGCCCAGCTGTGGTCCACTCACTAAGCATGGACATTTTGGGAAGGATTCTATACATTTATCTCATAGTTTGAAAAATGCCCCATGCAGATGGGATCCCTGTTTTCTTTAAAATGTAATCATCCTCCTCAAAATCCCCTTATTTTTAAACACAAAAAAGGGTCTCCTTTTCAGGGTCAGTCTGAGCCGGGGTCCTGCATCCACCTACAGGGCACCCCCACCCATCATTTTTTGTTGTGTTATCTCTGATGTAACTCAGTGAAATTTTAGGGGGTGATGTGAACATTATTGGAGACTCACTGTTTATATCACTTATGACTCAACCCAAATCCTATCATTGAGGTAATCTCTCTATAAACTAGGAAATGGTTGGTAAAGCTGAAAATTAATGCAGATCTATCTTACCCCAGAATACATGGTCTTTACATAAGAAAACACTGGGTGTGAAGCATACAATTAATTTACTTGAATTAATGCTTGAGATATCTACAGATCACAAGAAAAGCATGTTCATAGGTGAAAAAACACATTGCATGTGGAAGACCATCTTGTAGCTGAAAATCTCAGAATCTGTGATCCCACTGTCATTGCACTCTAAATAACTTCTCTAGTGTAGCGGGGTTATCTTGATTGCTTAAAGCTTTTGAGTGGTCATTCAAAAGTTTAACCATAATAAGTGTTTGGCTTTTAAAAAACGCTTTATTCTACTCTAAGATTAATATCTTTCTCAGACTGATTTTTCCAAATTTCAACAATGCTTCAATTTTCACAAAAGAGAAACTGAACTAAAGAAGACAATCATGGAATGTCTTGTTCTGTATTATTTATGAATTAAGAGGTCATATTTTATTTTTATATTTGAGTGCATCTTTATAATCTGTGGTTTTAAATTTTTTAGACTACTTAGGCATACAAGGAGAAATGAATTGTTAAAACAATCCTCAAGAAGCAAAAAATATATATATAGTTTGCATAAAGTAGATCCAATGCGATCTACTATATGCAAACTATATTCTGACCTAAAGTAACCAATTAACTGCTTTGATTTGATTTTTTGGTGGGGAGTACAGTTGAATCTAATTATACCTACAAGCATGACTTCAATGACCATTTTATGAAACTCATCACGTTGATGTTAACTTTGACTATTCAGTAAAATAGTTTTACATTGGAGACCAAGATCATCTTTTATATTTCTTAGTTTCTGGCAGATTTCTGGATAAATACTGTATGTTTATTAGCTGATTTCTAGAAACCTGACTTTCTAATTTATTGGCTCACTCTTTCATTCATTTTTCATTTTTTTTGTTATGCATTGAATCTCTTCTGAGGTTAAAGCATTTCAAGATTTGGGTCCGATGCATAAACGTGAAAATTAACTTGTAGTTGTCTCTTTGTACCTAACGTCTTTCTTTGAGGCATTTTGACATAATACATAACTAACAAATAGTACAATTAAATTGCCTTTTAATAGAATGTGCATGTGAAACTGTAAGTATTCCTGGGGGCTAACCTCAGTTCTAATTTCTTGGAAGGGCACCCAAGGCAGTGGCAAATCCATACTTACTAGGTATTCAAGGATCGGATGATTAACATGCATTTTAAGATATCCCCTACTACTTCCTAACATAAAACTTACATTTCTGTTCATTTGCCTTTGAACACTAGCCCTGCCAGGAGCATGGTGGACAGTCTTGTGTGGCAGACAAGGACGTCGGCCATTTGCCAGTGATAAGGTTTCTTTCACCAGTTATCCTTCATACTTGGTAAATGGTCACTGCGAAAGTTGCGCTATGTTCTCTCCTATTATGTTATGACTTCACTGTAAAATGAATTGGATCATAAAAAAGCACTAACTGGGGAACCAAAAGATGAGATGTGTTTTAGCTTTTAGAGCTTACACATGTTGGGGATTCTTGTGTGCTTAATGAAGTGTCTTATCAGTGGTGGATCCCCCTCTCAGGGCCCTGATAAGAAACAGAATGTTTAACTGGCTATTTTTGCTGCTGATTGTCATCTCTTCTTCCTTCCTGTGGGGCCGTCGCATTATGGAGGAAGCATGGGTCATGTTGCGTTCAAGAGCTCCTTAGTGGCTGAAGCCTTTACTTCCTCTGCAGAGACAGGCAAGGGTCTGAATTCAACTTATGCATGTTAAGTGGTCAGGGGAGATGCCACCGAGTGCTGACAACTTGTGCAAGAAAACCCAATTATTCCTTATTTTTGCCTTAAGTAGAAACTTCAATTTGTTGAAGGTCCCTTTGGCAAGAAATGTTGCTTTCCTGAAGTTCTCAATCTTTCATTTTCTAACTAATAAATGAGATGTATTCATTCATTTGGAGTATAAAATGGAAGAGGGAGTCTCTCCTAATCTTTGAATGGGATGTCTCCGGGGAGCTATAAGGATCCAGCCTCGCGGCTGCCACAATACATAGGATGGAGGAGATCAGTCCTACTTGGCAGGACAGGGAGGACAGGGGATGGAGATCTCATCTTTTTCATTGGAGGTTCAATTAGTACTCAAAGACTCATTTCAAGAACTCTCCTGTGAAGGCTCATTACTGTAGCCGTTGTGAGCTATCAAACTGTTGAGTACTTGAACATATACTCTATTACATTTTTTTTCTACGTGGAGTTCACCTACTGAAGGAAAGTTAAATTTCTCGGTGAAAGAGTCTGCTAGTTTCTATTCTTCCACAAAAAAAGAAAGAAAGAGAGAAAGAAAAACTGCTTGCAAGATAGAAAGAACACACTGACTTTGGCACAGACAAAACCACTGGAAATTCCACCTCTACCTCTTAAGTTATATAACCCTGAGTTAGGTTTCTGAGATTTTCTGAACTCCTAGTTCTCTTCTCTGAAATGAACTTTATCTACTTTCATTTGGGCTTGGGAGGATTAAGTGTGGTGGTGTTTAAAAAGTGTCTGCTAGCCCATAGCAAATGTTCACAAGATAATTCCAATATTCTTTACTTCTCCTGTAATATAGTTAGATGTAATCTATGCCTTATTATGTTTTTTTTTTTCCTCGAAGAATTATTTGGGGTCCTGTTTTGCTAACTTTTTGGAGGAGGAGTATATTTAAATAACTTCTGAGTCCTGTCGGTTATACTCCTACTAGATGTACTTCTCAAAAGCAGATCTAAGTGGTGTTCCATGACGGTGAGGCTGGTTGGTGCTGACATCTTGGATTGAGATAGTCCCTTGATTGTAGTAATTGGCTCCTTCTCTGTCCTTTCATAGGGCACCGGGGGAAAGTGGTTGAACATTTGGCAAAGTAGTTTTTCAAGGTTGTTAACCTTTTCCTGTTATTATTCCCTAGGTGAAAAAAATTTGTCTATCCAGTAGGTTAGAAATTAATAGCCAGTTCCAGCTTTCTCACTGTCTAAGGGACCGTGAGGATGTTGCTTTTCTCTATTAGTTCCATTGCTATCTTGGGACTAGATTCCTGTGTAATTTCTGCTCCACAAATTTTTATGAAAATATTCTTTTTCTCTGATTTCCATTGCCCACCACCCATTTCCTGGCACATCTTGCCTCCAGGTCAGGTTATGGGTGCTTCCTCTCCATGCTGCCATTAATATCCACACCCGTTTTTATCACTGCACTCACCACATCTTGCCAACTATTTTATCATATCTGCTGCCTGGTGACATAGCTGTGACTCCTGAGTTTCATTATCTTTTTGTCCTAACTTTTTAAATGAAATTTGATTCATAAAAAAACTCTCTTTATATTTCTTCATTAAATGTAATTGACCTCTGAAGTGTAAATCACTAAAAAAAAAAAAAAAAATAGGTGTGAGGTGTGTGCCTGTGTGTTAGAAGTGACTATGTGAATAAAAGTCAATAATTTTTTTGAACTCATTTAAGAAAAACATGTTAATAGAAGTTTTAGAATCAATTCTGTGTGCATTGTACTTTTATTCTGCATACAGACTTACATATATTGATTTTGGTTTTGCTTTTATTTTATTGAGGAAGAAGTTTTCCCCCTTCATAAGATTTGGCATATAACAACAACATATCACCATTAACATCAGTTACCTATTACTCTGTGTTCACTAAAGGTGACCTTCATTTATAGCTATAAATTAGGGCATATAAACATTTTAGAATGTATCGATATATTCCTTACATATATATAGATATGAAAGTATGTATCTTTGGATTCTCTATATACCTACAAATGCTATAGATATTTCTTCAATATGTACACATGGAAAACATTTGTAAAAACAACAATAAAACTTTTAAAAGTAGGATGCTTATAATTAGACAATTGATAACTCTATTCAAACTCCGGGAAATCATTGGAATATTTTCTAAAATATTCTCTAAAATTTAATTTTTAGTAGCCAGCAATGACAGAAATTTTAATATTCTCTAAATGTCTCATGGAAATGCTTTTCTTTCAAAATAGTTTTTTGGTTGAAATAAGCAAAGGTAAGATTTGTTACTAATTTATTCCTTTTGCAGGGCTGTGAATAGAGAGAGTCTCTTTGCCACGACTCACCTACTGCCTTTATGATATAAATGTTCACATTTGTGTCATGTTCTGTGTTTGTTATGCCTCTTTTCACCTAAATTTTGTAGATTTATTCAAGAGCTTCATAGAGATATTTTTTTCCAAACACATCATGTTGATTTAATATCATTGAGAACTATGAAAAGTATCAAAAACTTGGGTGAAATACAATTGTTCAGATTTTCATTCTGTCTTAACAAAGGAATCTAATTTAATGTGGAAGAAAGAAGTCTCAAGTTGATGAATGTTAGATAAAATGAATGTATGTCACTCATCCTTCAAACACCTGCACACATTTTTTTTTTTTATAGCTTTTCCAAGTAACAAAGTGACAGTTACTGGGCATGATAGAGTTTCTTTATGATGACTATCATCTGAGAACCCTATTACGAGGACAGCCCATACTAGCTAGTGTGGAGGGCATTTCCCCTTCTATACCCACCTGTAAAAGTTTTAGCTCTAGTAGCAGTGATCACAGTTCTAATTTAATACTTTTCTAGATGAAAACTAGGTTGAAAATGGTAGCATCCTCCATTAGACAGAAGACTAGATCATCATTGTTTCTCTGTGGCCTAATACAGTGTTTGGAATGTAATAAACATACAACAAGGATTAGTAGTAGGAATCGATAATAGACGGATACATGCATAGGTACATTGATTTACGAATGTGTGAATGAATGAATGAATGAATGAATGAATGAATGAATCTTACATCTGAAAGGAAATTACTACAAACTTTTTTAAATTTTTTTTTATTTATTTATGATAGTCACACAGAGAGAGAGAGAGAGAGAGGCAGAGACATAGGCAGAGGGAGAAGCAGGCCCCATGCACAGGGAGCCCGACGTGGGATTCGATCCCGGGTCTCCAGGATCGCGCCCTGGGCCAAAGGCAGGCGCCAAACCACTGCGCCACCCAGGGATCCCAACTACAGATCTCACTAGTCATAATTACCCTCTCATTCCATCCCAGTTCACTTTCTAAAACTTCTCACACTATTTGTAACCTCTTTTTCTTAATATTTATTTATTTATTTATTTTATTTGACAGAGAGAGAGTGCCAGAGAGGACAAGCAGGGGGAACAGCAGAGGGACAGGGAGAAGCAGGCTCCCTGCTAAGCAGGAAGCCTGACTTAGGGCTTGATCCCAGGACCCTGGGATCATAACTTGAGCTAAAGGTAGAAGCTTAACTGACCGAGCCACCCAATGCCCCACCATTTACAGCATGTTGCACACTCTTTTGTTTGGTGTAAAACTAAGATTTTGAAATCTAGAATCTTATATAAAATGTTCTTTGACATTGGCATAATTTTTCAAATTTTGTTACTTTTTTTTCCTGGAATGCCCCCACATATACTTTCCAGCCACTAACTGGGACATTGTGTCTTGGGAAGCCTCCTTATCTACACCCAGAACCCCACCATGTTCCCAGGTCATTAGTTGCATTCCATCAATTGAATCTATTTTGCATATTCTGTAACCATATGTTTTTTTTTCTCCTTCAATCTCTAAATTTTAGAGAGCAGATGTTTTTGGACACTTGTTTGCTTGCATATTGTTTTCCCTTACATATGTAAAACACCTCCTGGAAAATAGATAATGTCTTATATATATTTATACAAAGAATGGAATGGATGACAGAGATGGAAAAAAAAAGTATTTGTCCTCACTATATGTGGGTCTATGAAAGTTTCACTTAAAAAGTGTTTGTGTCCTCCAAAGCCTTAGCATGATATCTTCAAACAGTAAATCTCTAATTAATTTTTAATGATGTTAAGTGTAACTTAGAAAGCTTTGTTAGTATATAGGACTAATTATGAAATTTTTGTACAAATATGGTTTTGTGAAATATCTTAAGTGTAATAATTGGCTTCTTGGTCTTTAGTTGCTCACAAATGATTGAAAGAGTGCGGAAATGATGTAAAGGTATAAATGTAAATACTCATAAACATAGAACCACAAAATAGCAATGGAAAAGATTTAAGAAATCGTCAGTATGTAGAAATAAATGAAGACCAACCATATAAGAAAAGCACAGGCTGTTTATTCAAAGCTTGCTATTGAAAGAAAGTTAGCCACCATCACTTGTGGTTGGCATAGACTCAAAAAAGACAGAGGAGTGATGACAATTTTATGGCAAAACAGGGCTTCAGGGATGCCCTAATTGAAGGTCGTTGGCCTGAGGAAGCTGTAGGTGGAGCAGATACAAGAGGGTATCCTATGTACTTGGTTAGAGGCACATATTTGGCTTCCTCTGGTTGGTTTTTAGTTGGAAGCAAGGACAAAATTAAAAAAGCTGCCAGTTATTATTCAGGTCCCTGCCAATTTGGGACAATTGTTACAGAAGTTATTATTTGGCTTCCCAGATTGTTGTTAGAGGTAGCAGCCTGACTTCCTATGAGTCTGATTTATAGCAGGCTGGCTCCCTTGGCTGATTACTACAGATAGTGCATTGATTGGTTACCTGGACAGGTTGGTGCAGGCTGTGGGCCAGAATTCTGCTTTCATATTTGGCTTGGCCATTTTCTATTTGTAAATTCAGTTTCTCAAGTGCTTGCTGGTCCAGTGAAGAATACTGAGAAATGTTTCCTGGATGTGGTGTCCCTAAAATACAGGCCAAGAAAAATGAGCACAATATAGATTGTACTGAGTTTGTCATTGTCCCCTGGGTGGGGCAGTAACTGGTGCAAAATTCAAGAAAGAATCTAAAAGAGTAAGAGGGTACCAAAAAACTAATAAGATCTTAAATGATGGATCCCTGGGTGGCGCAGTGGTTTGGCACCTGCCTTTGGCCCAGGGTGCGATCCTGGAGACCCGGGATCGAATCCCACATTGGGCTCCTGGTGCATGGAGCCTGCTTCTCCCTCTGCCTGTGTCTCTGCCTCTCTCTCTCTCTGTGTGACTATCATAAATAAAGAAAAATTAAAAAAAATAAATAAAAAAGATCTTAAATGAATACATGACACATTTATCTTTCCTAGGATTTAAATTCTCTTTATCTTATACATTTTTTAGAAAGTGAGGTAAGAGCTTTTTGCTTTTTGGCAATAATTTCCATGCTCCAGCCAAACACCAGTGATAAAGGTGCCTACCACTAGCCATTTCAGTGGAGCCAAGGGGAAATTTCCATCCCATGGAATCAGGTAGTCACTCACTCCACCTTTCCAATAAAGGAAGTGACATCAGGATCCATGAGGGACCAACTCTCTAACTCAACCAGTTCGGCAGAATGAGCTGGGGTGAGTCAGGGCCAGTGAGTGGGGTGAGTAGACGAGACCATGGTGGGTGGTGGGTCAGAAAGGTCTTACCCTGAGGACACCCTGCTTGTAAGAGCTTTGTCTGCTGGTTCACCTGAAGGGGCCAAAGTACACAGACCTGGTGGAAGGAGAGATCAATGTTTGGTTAACATACATTTTGTCCTGACCCATCAGTGGAAACGAGCAGTTCAGCTAACCATTTCTGGGACCAAAAAAGAGAATTTGGACTTGTCATAGTCAAACCAAAAAATACACGGTGGCTCTTATCTAGATCATGTGGGTAGGGCAGGTTGTTTGCTATAAGCTGTTTCCAGACACAAAAGGATGACAGAAGTCCTTAAATTCCCATTGTTTTTCAGGATCACAGGATTCTGATTAAGTTTAACATGGTCCACAGAGTCTCAGGGACCTGAACCATCAGAGGAGTGACAGACAGATAGAGACAGAGGGAGACACAGAGAGAGATTGAGGAAGTATTCAAAGAAATCACTAAAAACATTCTCAGATTTGATAAAAAGCACAAACCTGCAGATTCAAGAAATTGAATGAACCCCCAGAAGGATAAACCATCACCAACAAAAACATCACACCAAAACATACCACAATTAGTTGTATGACAGTGAAGGACAAATGAACAATCTTCAAAGCAGCTACAGAGAAACGATACACTCCCCAGTTGGGACACCAACCACTGACAGATTTCTCCTCTGAAACACTGGAGTTCAGGAGGAAGTGGTGCAAAGCACTGCCAACAGCAAAGTCTCTACCAGACCCAAGAGTGTTCAGGAATGAAGGGGAAAAGTAACTTCTCAG
Organism: Vulpes vulpes; assembly: GCF_048418805.1. NCBI lineage: Eukaryota > Metazoa > Chordata > Mammalia > Carnivora > Canidae > Vulpes > Vulpes vulpes. The sequence continues at coordinate 62,933,993 of NC_132786.1, forward strand.
AAGGAGATAACTAAAAGGATTCATTGTAAGCAAATCTCCTCTTAAAGATGACTGAAGCAAGTTCTCTAGGCAGAAAATTGTAACAGATAAAGGCTTGAAATTTCACCGAGAAAAAAAGAACATCCAAATGAATAAACACAGGGGTAAATATAATAGTCTATCATACTTCTTATAAGTTTCTTAAATCACATTTTATTGTTGAAGCAGATTTTAGATCATCCAAAGTGGCACTCAGTATGCAGAAGAAATACTTAAGACAATTATATTTAAAATATGGAAATAAGGTTTCCACAATGTACTCAAAGTGGTAAAACCCTGATTTCAATATGCTCTGATGAATTATACTGTATATATTATATATGTGGTAATCTTAGAGAAATGACTTAAAAACTACACATGATGTACTCAAAGATCGTCTTAAATGAGCAGAGGTAGGACTGCGAGGATCATGGTGTTAAAGGGAACAATACTAGGGAATCTCATAGCAACTGAGAGCTTGACTTCTTGATGTGAACACATAATTTATACTGAGTGTGACCATGTGATTAATATTTTTATCTCAAGAATTTGGTAACAGAAGCAATATATTCATTTTTTATCTGTAAATTTGAATTTGGATATTACACACAATATTGAAATTATTGTTTCCACTATTATTTATAATGGTCCACATTTAAAATCATTATGCAAGCCTCGCATTTACTTCCTGTTTATATTTCCAAGTCATTTGAGTGCCTTTTCTAAACAACCCAAAACCACAGAAATAACATTAAGCTTTTTCTAAGGGATTTCACATCTCACTTGATAAAATAATGTGCTACATAATGCCATTATTGTTTCTCAAGGAGCTGAGTAATTAGTATTCAGGTGAATTAATTAAACTTATGAGCCTTGCACTTAACCAGAATGTTAAACTGACCCTAAAAATTTAACTTAGCTGTTCATACCCCTGTAGATATTCAGAAAGACTTGCAGTCAACCTGTGGATGTGAAGTCCCCCCCAGCATAGATTACAATAAATAGGATAAGACTAGTCATTACAAATAGGACACTGATGAAAGATAATACAGGTATGAAGAACAGCATCTGATGTATTATCACTGGCCATTATGCATTTATTGTTTTAACTTTAGAATTTCCTTCAACACTATGCAAGGGTTTCAGGACATATGGCTCCAGAGGAACTATGACATTCTTAAAAATAAGACAGCAGAAAGTGGGGTGAAATAACCTTTGCCATTTTCTGATTGCTTTTGCCATGTTGTTTTTTCCTAGCTGAATACAATTACAATATGCCTTTGCTCTGTAATATCATTGCTTTACCAATGAAGGAAACCTAGCATTTAAAATACTTGTCAACTATAGGTTCATGAATTTTCTGCAGTCATCACTTTCCAATGATGGTTTCCAAAGATTGGTTAGCATCACTAACCAATCTTAGATGCTACCTTGTTTCATTTGGGGCCACGTCTAAGTTATCCTAACACATGCAAACCCACACAAGCCAACTCCAAAAGCTTAGGACATTTTCTGTGAAACCTACTATAGATTGCTTTTTGGAAACAGAAATTTTTAACTTTCAAAAACCTGTCTAGCAAATTGTCTTCATTACCATGGAACATTTCCTAGAAAATCATAGGAAGATATTTCAAAGACAAGGTCATCTCTGCTAGGGACAGGAAGGTCTCAGGATGTGCTGACCTCATGCTTCTCAATTTTTCACATTGGCCTTTGCTGAGAATAAAACATTTTCAAACTTCTGTCACTGTCATCGGACATTCCACACAACACGTGTACACTGGTATGCTTGCATGCACACCCCTGCAAACTACACACACTGTAAACCATATACCAGACAGCATTCCACACACACATACTACATACTACACATGTATGCAATGCACTGCACACATACTGAAATGACCCCATCTCTGGTCTCAAAGAGAAATGACAGAGCTCTAAAAATCATATATTTGTATAAATCATGTTCATAGGCTTGTGTGCCACACTCTCTTCTGTTGCTGTTTTCAACCACAATACAAAATGTGGTGTGCAAGGTGGGTCTGTTTCTCTGGGTTCATTTGGCTGCATGACCACCCTCACCATTCAGGCTCTAGACTTAACGATCCGCAATTTCCTCAAATGTATCCCTGCTATTTCCCATTCAAAAAACCTGACATCTTGAAGGGCACTCTCCCGACAATATTTGTCTTTCTGTGGCTCCTTTCTGATTAACTCCTACTTTTCCTCAATGAGGATTTCTCTAGAATTTCAAAGCAGTTAAATCATTGCATTATGAGTTTGCAGAGTGTGGTGTAGCTAGATAAATCAACTGTCTTGTTATTCCATCCTGATTGAAATCTCTTGCTGCCTCCATAGGCTTTCACTCCCATTCATTACCAAAAGCATCATGGCACATTTAAAAAAGGACCCCCCACAATTCATTTTCTATCCTATGTCCTATAGTTCACGGGACTTGAAATTATATAACTTGCTTATTGTGCAAATCAGTTGTATACATAGGCTCTGAACTAAAATTAAAAGAGGAGATATTTTGAAACAGCTGACCCAGGAGAGCAGTTAAGATGTTGTTTATCCTAATATATGTCCTAATGCATGTGGTATCACATATTCATTATAGCCTCTCAAGTTGTGAGAAGTGTGATGGGAAGCAGATGATTTGATGCCTGTCCCAAGGCAAGCTGGGCTCCATCCCATCTCCCACTGATGTCACTGTCTTTATGCCCCAGTGTAGACATGCATTCCTCCCATCCTAGGAGATTGCCATGTGTTAAATCTATCTGGCACACTGTGTCTGATTAGTACATCTTAGATCTTAGATCAATGAATGACACAAATTGTGAAGAATGACAATTATATGTGAGGGGCAGGACTCGTGAAGAAAACAGCATTCACTAGAGACCAGCACTAGACATGAGAGCTCATGAGGAAACAATGAGGACCCTGGACTTGCAGTGAGGAACGACTTCTGTTGGCAGCAGCAGGAGCAGGGTGAGATGGTGGTACAGTAGACCTTATTGCCACCATGGTGTGAGTAGAAATAATGGTGCATGGGGCCAAGGCAAGCCATGGGAAAGGAGTAGATCTGAGTGACATGCAGAGTGGAATCGACAGATGGATCATGGCAACAGAGTTTGAAGTCTATTTTGCAAGGATTGGAGGGGTCACTGCAGATTTTGCCAACGGAGAGTGAAAAGTGATTGATGATTAGTTTCCACTGGGGAACTTTAGGGATTGACTGGAATATCGAGAGCAGAAGAAGCCTCCCCACCAGGGCAGCCTTCCAGCAGCACCTCCCTAGGTCGTCAGGAGCTCACCTAGACTGTGTCCATCACCTGAGGACGGATTGGGTGAAGACGGCCATTTTAAGTGGGCCAGCAACTGCTTACAGTCGGTATCTGGATACCTCCAGGTGCATGAATGAGACTGCAGAGATCCAAAATATGCCCAGCAAAGAAGGGAGTAGGATGATTAATATACAGTGGGACAGGCAGGGAGCTCTTTATTTTGCATAAAGATGACAAATTTAATTTTCAAGGTGAGCACTGGATACTGATGTTTGGAGAGATAAGATCCCCCAGTGCTGAGGCACTCGAAACATGAGGGTGATAGAATATTCTTGATTGACCGAGTTTTCATAGTGAGATCGTACATATTTCCATTCCATTCGGTATTTATTTTAATTTGGCATTTCAAGAGTTCTAAACTAGGGAGCTGACAATACAGAGAAGTTAAGACTATATAAGCTGTGACCATGAAAGTGTAGAGCTGGCTTTTCCCCTTCATGTCTGTCATCAAAGATCTAAACTTGGGAGGTCAGGACTGCTACCAGCTGCTTGTGGCATGCATGCTGCATGGAGAGCACATTAGCATTTCATTCCAGAAAACTTAGGATATTTTGAGATGTAATCCGGTTATCTTTCCCCTAACTAAACCATATTTAGTTAGGAATCTATAGGAATCTCCCCTAACTAAACCATATTTTAAAATTAAAAAAAAAGGAAATACTTATATCTTAAATATTCTAAAATCAAAAGCAATGCTTGTTGAAGCACTGTTCACAATCATGAAGAAATGTAAGCAATCTAAATGTCCAGTGATGTAAATGGTTAAGATAATTATGGCAAATCTACTGAATGTAATATCCATTAGGGGAATATCTGCAAATATTATGTAGCAGTAGGAACATTATCCTACAGCACTATTTCGTACTATAAAAAGGACTATAAAATGGCAAGCATCCTGATAACATTTGAAAATATACAAATATGGCCATCAGAAAACCTGGAAGGGGATGCGCATGACATGTTGATGGTCACGTTAGAGAGTCGGACGCTATTTTTCAGGTTTTAGAGTTCTACATATTATTTTCATGATGCAAAACTTAAAATAGAAGTTGTGATCATGATCGGTTTTTAAGGCTTGCTTGACATCTGTGTGTGAGTAAGGAGATGCTCCGTGCAGAAGTAGGCCTTTTGCGTAGCACATTCTCTGAGGTTTTAGGATGTCAGTTAATGTCACAAGTCCTTCAAACAATAGAGTCTTAAGTGGATTCTGTATTGAATGGTTAACTTTTGCTCTTGCCTGTTTATTCCTTCCTTTCCTTGTGGAGAGAACACCAATACTATAAAGCGTTCTTCAAAACTGTGTGATCCTCTGGGCACCCACTGCCCACAAAAGCACATTAATTTTACAGTGATTGTGGCTGCCCAGGGGCTTACCTTATTTCAAGTTTAATCAATTATGCCTTGCACTTAAGCTGATGAAGGAGTATGCTAATCGCGTGCTGTGATCACTGCGGAGGTCTTTAGAATCAAGATCCAGGCACACCTCTGTCACTGCCTGGCTTTGTGTCTGCCCACCTTGTCAGCTGTGGGTAATTGTTTCAGCTCTGCTCCCAGGTATTGGAAATGGTCAATTTTCCTAAACCCAAAAGTTAGCATGAACTTTGTCCTTCCATTTTTGGAAGTGCATTTATAAAAGGACTTGCTCTACTTGGGTTAAAAAAAAAAAAAAAAAAAACTCAATTAAAAAAAAAAAAAAAGATTCCAGGGCATATTTGTAGGGTATCAATATTTCTTCTTCTTCTTTTACACAGGAGCTGGAAAACCTAGTATGTCCCTTCCATTCTCTAAAACCAATATGTCCCTCTGTTAAGAAGGGAACCCGACACGGGGGAGAGTAAATATGCTCTGGATCCTAAAAGGATAGTGCACATTATCATTCAGGGGTTTGTTTATTTATTTTTTTTTTCAGGGGTTTGTTTAAAACAAAAACACAACTACAGCCTATGACAGGGGGTGTCCCTGCATCATTTCATTATTAAACACTATTATGATGCGCCCTTTGGATGGAGTAAGGGACTTTTGTTGTTGTTGCCATTAAATGATTGATGGAATAAGGTGACCTAAAGCCTAAAGTCAAAAATTCAAATGACTTCTGAAGGATAATCAGAACTAAGATGTGGGTAAATATCTAACTAATTGTGTACTTATTCCTTGTTGGGTCATTTGTCAAATGTTCTCATTGATTGTCCATTGGAGAAGTGTGCTAGTTCTGGGTGGGAGATGTTTCCGAGCTGATAGAGGCATCATTTGGGGGTGAATGACTATTAGAGAAATCTAACTGTACATGTAGGCAGGACACATTACAGAAAGAGAAGGGAAGCAGCCATGCAAAACCCCTGTATGGGAGGAATAAAACCTCAATTAGGAACAGCCAGTGACACCCCCCCGCCCCGCCCCCCGACTGGCTGGGTAGCCCAGGACAGCTTCACAGAGAAGCACCTATTCACCAGCTATTCCACTTGGATCATAAAATCTTCTCTATCACCTTTACAAGCTTACAGGATGGGTCTCAGAAGTCAGTTCAACAAGTAAAATCAGCCTCCTGTGTAATTTCACATTATAAACTACAGCGAACATGATACCGGTTAATAAGGAAGAATCCTTAGCATGGCATCCAGGGCCCTGCATAATTTAAGGAGGACAGCTTCAGATCTGATTTTCACCCCAGATTCTCTCAAATTTGAATTGGTTTCTGTCTGGTTCACGTGCATCAGAAAATTCACATCACAGCCTAAGCAATAGTGTTCGCTTTGCTGACCTCGGAAGGTGGTGGTTGGTACACGCATTGCACTGATGTCTTTATCGTTCACCGGTGTCGATCTGTCCCCTCACCCCTCCTGTGGTCCTTCATGGACACTGCTCTAGGCATTGAGGCCAGAAGGAGGGAAGAGCAGGAGAGGGAGTGAGAGCAGTGCCCGCTGGGGTTCCCACTTTCATTCAAAAGCGGCTGTCCCTGTCCAGCCCAGTAGGATTCTCTTTGTATCACACTGTCTAGAATGCATCACAGGGTCACCCTCACGGTGAAAAAGGCTCAGAAAGGAATTTCCTTTTGTGGCATCTTTCTTGAAGTACAGAGATGGTAAAGATGTTGGAAACGAATGTTGGGTCAGCCTAAGGAATACAAGTGGCTTATTGCTCAATGTATAATTGAGAGAATTAAACATATTAAATGAAATATATTTTCAATTATATATATTTTTATTACTTGTCTATATTAATTAAATATATTTTAAATATATATCAATAACCTGTTAAATATATATATATATGTATATATATATATATACATATATATACATATTTGAGTACTGATATTTAAAGCTTTTTGGCCTCTGCGATAAGGTGATAAGATGCTAATACATGCTGCATTTTTCAAAAATGTTTGCTTAGTACCTAACCATAACTAAGTAGATGTAGCAAATATTGTCGGGTTTCTTCCATCATATTTACTAAGAGTAGAAAACAGAAATCTGGAACAGATGGTGCCTCTACTGAGAGAGGTTACTTTCATTAGTAAGACTATGGTAGTTATGGTATATATAACTTTGAGAGAAACTTCTAGAGAGAATCATAATGTACTTTTATTCTCTTTAAGTCACTCAAAAATTTTCAATATTATATGATCTTTCATAGCTACTTCCTTCAGTTTAATCTTCCTTCCTTCTGAACAAAAGTTCACCACATCAGTTTGTTGTTTTTGCTTTGTTGTTGTTGTTGTTTTTTTTTTTTTTTTTTTTTTTTAGTTTGGAATTAATTTGATACATGAAATGGTGAAGTTCTGCACGCATTCACATACACAAAGATCACCATTTTTCAAGAAAAAAAAATGCCTTTTGGTTTAAATGGTGAATCAGCCTGGAGGCAAACAATTTCATGGCTGGATTTGTCACCCTGCCCTGACAAACGATGGATCACCACAAGCCACTGGTCCATAGTCTAGCTTCTAGATAAATCGATGATGTCAAGCCTATATGGAATCAGTAGGACGGTGTTTGGTGTTCAGTAAGAAATCAAGTGATTTTAGAAGAGAACAAGAATTTTAAACACTCGACACACATGAACCAGCCAGCCCAGTAGAAATGAGTGCTCTTGAGCATCGATGAGTTACCGGTTTTGCCCTTTGTGTGACACAACACCATGACTGGCCCAGGGAAGAAAATCTTTGGTATTCAATCACATGGCTTCTTCCTTTCTTTTGATCATAGAATCTTTCTGATTAGATGTAGTTTTTGATATTTGGTGATTTTTTTTTCACTCATAAAAAAAAGTAAGACTAATTAGCAGTGCATGCTGTGACATATTCGGATGTCGACTTTAACTTAATCATGCAATTAATTCAAAGTCCTTCTGAAACACAATTCTTGCGTTCTGTTTGCTCTTAGTCAATGCCATTGTAATTGACTGATGGTCCAACAGAGAGGGGATCAGCAGTGTCTTGACTTTAAAGCTAAAGCAACAGCAGAAAGTGGTTAAATCCCAATTCTCGTGGGAAATTATGATAGAAAAAATTCATTGTCGGCTTCTCCAGACATTGAGTGTTCTAGGATTTAAAGACCTCCCTCCTTATGCTTGACATTATGATTATCTGTGAGAGGCTTACAGCTAAAGAAGTAAAGAAGGGTCTGAACGCAACTTTCATTCACCGTGAATAAAAGATTCAGTTTGTAAATGTCTAGCAACTAATTGTTTTCACTTGGTTCCTTATAGTCTTTGCTTGGTAGTCAATAATGATGAAGTGTACACATCAGAGGTATACACTGAAATGGCTCATTTCTTTTTCTGAGATTTGGGGTTAACAGAAGCTTTCTGATCAAGACTTTATTGGCATCGCATGTAGCTTACAGGGCTTCTCCTTCACGTGGCCTGAGGAAATTCTGAACTATGAATTTCATGATTCCTACATTTTTAGAATACTAAAATGGCTATTTTTATCTATTTTTCATATAGTTGTTGCTCTTATAGTAAAAACCCATGTCTTTAGTGTGGCCTGTGATACCCTAGAACATCCCCCTAGCTGCTCAGTGTACCTCATGGAAATGTGCCACCGGCTACCCGTGCATTTCTCTCCTCACCTCTCTTCTACTCACTATGACTATCTGACTTACAGGACGTTATCTTTTCATTATTTATTTGTTGGCCACTGTCCATCTTCATACGTTAGACTATGAGCTAGAACATATCTGGTACAGAGTAGGCCCTTCTTAAATATTTTTAATGAAGACATTAGCAATATTTTGTACTCATTTTCCACCAGCAGAAAGCTATGATTTGGAAATTTTTATGGCAATAAGACATACCCACTAGGATAGGCCTTAAGATAGGAATAAACCTTTATCTGTCTTTGTTGCCATGGCACCTAGCATGGGGTCTTGCACATACTAATTAATTGGGGGAATATTTGCTTAATTAATGAAACAGAATAGAATAGACATTAAATTTGCTTGCCTTTTATATATAGCAACGCATTTCATCCTTTGTATTATGAATAATGAATAATGCTTAGCAGCAAAACCAAACAAATTTTTTTTTAAAAAAAAAGAGATGAATTATTTAAAATATTTAAATATCTCACCTTTGGCCATGAATCCAAATGCCATGCTATTTCACACTCTTGTGATGACCCTTTCTTTGTGGTCATTATTACATTTAGGAAGAAAGCATGTGGTGCTCGAAAATACACAGATACGTTTATAGGGTGAAATGCCCGAACTGTATGCTCTATGAGCATTTTTACTGCAGACTTCTGCATGCCACGTAGCTTCAAGCCTGCGGGGGCATCAGTCCTCCCTCTCTAACCACTGATCAGGTTCTAGGAATAGGAACTGGTGGGGGATGGGTCAGAGTCTGAGGTCTCAGGGGGGTAGGAAAGAACAGAAGGGGGTGGTCCTGAAGATGGCATGCCACAGCCCTCTTTCTCACTGATTCACTGGGAGGCTTGATGAAGATTTCTCTTCTTGCACAGAGAAAAGCCGAGGGTCATTGTTGTGGGTAATAAACAAGTTTCCTGTCTCCGATGACTCAGTGAGTCTGGAACATACTTTGTTTCTGAGGAGGGATGAAATGCTGAGGCAGGTTCTGGAGAAAAGACAATGGACATGTGTTGCTAGGTTGTGAGAACAGACAGTGGGGTAAGCAATGGGGGAGTTACCTTTGGACTTCCTCCCAAGATAGACACCAAATGAAAAAGAAGAATTTGGCCCAGGTAAAGACGGGCTTACCTGGCAAGTTAAGAAGGTAGAAATACTACTGGCATCTGATCATAGAGAAGAGGGGCTGTCTGGTGCCATAGGTTTATGGGAGTTGTCATTCCATAGACATCTGACGGCAATTGAAAGACAAAAGAAGGAGGCACCAGTGAATCTTCTAGAATTATTTCAAACACGTTGATAATTTACTGTTGAGAGTTAACATACTCTTCTCAGGTCTTTGTTTTATCTGTGGTTATTATAGATAAAGAATTTTGGAAAGTCATGGGAGTACAATAAGAAAAATATCAGCTATTCTTTTAGAATAGACCTGCTCATATGGTCATATCAAAAATGTTTAAAAATCCTCTTATACCAAGAAGTATGAGTAGACATTCCCTTGGTGTCATTCTGAAAAGTCCATTAGGCCTGGTTTCTGATGTCAATTTGTTTTCGCTAATCAGGTGCATTTGGACAAGTTATTTTTGCATCCTTATCAGCAAAATGAAGGAAATGACAGGAAGCATTTGTCAAGAGAACCTTTGAGACAATACATAAGGAATTAGACCATTGTCTATAACGTGAAGTTCCTCCATCAACATCCTATTCAGGAGGAAATATAAGTGTCTGTGCTCTGCCTATGTCTTTGCCTCTCTCTGTCTCATGATTAAATAAATAAAATCCTTAAAAAAGAAAAATAAAAAAATACTGAGTCAGACATGTAAATAATCATTTCCACAGATGTATATAATTCGTTTTTAAATTTTTTTAAATTATTTTTTATTTAAATTCAATTAGCCAACATTAAGTTCATACTTAGCTTCATAGTGTTCAATGAGTTATCAGCTGCGTAGAACCCCCAGTGCTCATCCCATCACGTGCCCTCCTTAATGCCCATCACCCAGTGACCCATCTCCCTGCCCCACTAGAGTCTCCTGGAGTTAAGAGTCTCTCATGTTTTAAACACTGATCCTAGCTTTGGTTAATACTGTGAGAACTTAAAAGTTGCTCAATATATTTATATCTAGTTTATCAATAAGAAATTGATAGTTTCAGCGCTAGTATGTTTGCCATCGAGCTGGCTAGGCTTGATTTACTGCTTCAAACTGTCTCTCTTCCCCTTTATCTCTCTGTGCCCGTGCCGCAGGGCTTTCAGGATGGCATCAATGAGTGTCCTCACTCTTGGGCTACCAGACTGAGTCAGTCAGTGTTAGCCCTGGACAAGGAACAGAGCAAGAGAGAACACTGAAGATGCCCCCGCACCTTCCCTACGGCATCTGCATATCCAGCGTGTGCCTTTCCTGCAGACTCAGCTCTTGCTGAGTGGGTGTCTCCTACGGGGCAGCATAGACCTAAAGGGAGTAGAGTAGAGAATCCACCCCTTCTGGTTCTGGCATACTTCCTGGCTCCTGTTGGTTTCCATTAACCTGCCCACACATTTGCAGAATTAATAAGTTCATTATCTTCCAGAGAATCCCCAACCAAGATGTCCTTCATTTAGGTGAAAGGATAAATAAACTGAGCCATCCTGACATCGGGAATATTATTCAGTACTAAAAAGAAATGAGCTATCAAGCCATGAAGAGACAGGAAGCAGACCTAAGTGCATAACTAAGTGATTGAAGCCAGTCTGGGAAGACCACATACTGTGTGATTCCAACGCCATGACATATTGGAAAAGGTAAAAACTAGAGAGACAGTGCAAGGATCAGGAATGGTCAAGGGTGGTGAGGAGGGAAAGATGAATAGAGCGACACAGAGGGTTATTAGGGCAGGAAATCCACTGTGTGTGATGCTGTACTTATGCGTTTGCCCAAACTCAAGCCATGTAGACGAAGCTATTGACTTTGGGTGATAATGATACGTCAGTGTAGCCTCAATCTTAATCCCTGTACCCTGTGGCGGGGATGCTGATCGTGGGGGAGGCTGTGCCTTGGTGAAGGTGGGGCATATCCGGGAAATCTCTGTATCTTCTGCTTCATTTTGCTGGGACCTAAAACTACTGTAAAGAAGCAACATCTTAATTTTTTTTAATCCCCTTCAATTAACCTATTTGAGTCAGTATCCATGGAACCCTGACTCTTAAGACTTTTTTTGTATTTTTTAAAGATTTTTATGTATTTATTTATTAGAGAGAGAGATAGAGAGAGAGAGAATAGAGCATGAGCATGAGCAGAGGGAAGGAGGCAGACTGACATAGGGCTCGATCCCAAGACCCTAGGATCATGACCTGAGTTGAAAGCAGACGCTTAAGCAACTGAGCCACCCAGGTGCCCCAGGATTCTTCTGTCTTTTTTTTTTTTTTTTTTTGTAAATATTTAATTTATTTATTCATGAGAGAGAGAACGAGAGAGAGAGAGAGAAGCAGGGACACAGGCAGAGGGAGAAGCAAGCTCCATGCAGGGAGCCCGCCACGGGACTCGATCACGGGTCTCCAGGATCACGCTCTGGGCTGAAGGCAGGCGCTAAACCGCTGAGCCACCCAGGGATCCCCTCTTCTGTCTTTTACCAATATACCAATATCTTACTCACAGGATTATTTTAGTGTATCTCAACAATGTCATCACTTTTGTTAAGTATTTTAAAGGATTTTTATACTAAAATGACCTCATGCATTTTAGCATTCAGATGTACTTAGGCCAGGTTTTGTCTTTATATGATAAAATGTCATTATTGGAAGCATTGGATACAGCATTTAAAACTCAATTTGAATGATAATGAGACTGCCTGGAGGCATGGCATTAAGGCTATAGTACTGGGAAAGGATACTGAAACACTTTCTCCCTTAACATTTCCCTCTGTAGGTACATGTCCCACGGAGAATCACAAATTGTACTCCATGGAAAAATTCTCTAAGAAGCAAGGAGGAAAAGAAGTGCATGTATATAAATAAGCTTGTCCATTCTAAGAGCTGTGACCCGGTTTAAGTTTGTAAATTAAAAAAAAAAAAAATACAAAAAAAACATAAAAGGCAAGATGACCAGGAAAACAAATGTTCCCTTTCTCTTCTCCAGCCCTCTGGTGTTTCACTATCTGATGAGGTTTCTGAACTTACAACTCCCCAGGTAACAATGGAATCACGCCACCAGCCCCGTAGATGCGATAGATTTCACACTGTGTTTGGTGGAAGAAGTTTTTTCTGGAAGCCGGCTAGCTGCCCTGCTTTCACATAAACGGCAGAAAGTTCTGTTTCTGTTCTGTATGAAATCAGTGTCCACCCGAACGGCCACGTTACGTTTATATGAAGCTTTTAATTTCACCCTTGTTTTGAAACCATTTCAAAATTCGGAATGATCTCAAAATTATTTTGCAAAGGGCATATGCTGTATATGGAAAATAAAAACTAACCATTACTTTGTTTTGATATATGACGAAAACAGTTCATCTGATCGTCTTTAACTTTTATCTCCCCGTATAATTAATTTGCCTGTTTATGGGTTTTACAACAAAATACCTGAAAAATCACCCACTGGATGAGCACTGGGTGATATGTTATATGTTGGCAAATTGAACTCCAATAAAAAAATAAAAATAAAATAAAGCTAAATAACGTTTAAAAATATATATCTGAAAAATTATTTTTTAAATAGAATCTCCACATTCAGGTTCAATTTCAGAAAAAAAGACATCATATGGAAAATGACCATACCAATAAGATATTATATTGTAGCTTTAATTGAATGAAAAATGTAGTATTAAAAAAAAAACACGGTCAAAATAAAACCTGTGGAAATTAGTGAAATAAAGATATCCTTTAGCTCTGGCAATCCAAACTCTGTTATGGTTTAGAAGATCTATTTTTATTGTGGCAGTTTTTAAACATAGAAGAATGAATTGTATCATGCATCTATATTTGATGCTATATTGAATATAAAGGAAAGTATGCTCATTGTCCTGTTTTAAATTTTCTTGACTTGATCCATCTTTATCCCATAATTACTCATTTCTTCATTACTTAGCATAAACACAGGTCCAGGCATATTGTCGTTTTAACGTTTTTTAAATCTAAATCATAATAACGTATTCTAGAGCAACACTGAGGAGAATTTGGGTCATCCTCCAAACTAACTCATTAAAATAGATATAGATTCTTATCGTAGAAGTGTTGTATTTCTATTATTCAAAATGAAATGGGAAATTCAATTCTGACTGTAGTATTTTAGGCCAGAATACAAATAAACTCTTATGTTGACATGACAGAAACATTGAATAAATGTTGTCAAAAGATGAATTTATTTTCCCTGCCTGTTTCAGAAAGAATGAATTAATAGAAGTTTGTTGAAGTCATGGCTGCTAGAGTTAGAGAGGACAGAATGATGGGGACTGAGTCGCCAGGGACAGAGGAGTATTTTCACTTTGCTATAACATTTTTTTTTTTTTTTAATGACAACCTATGGTTTTCTGCTATGAGGAAAATCAAAGGTACAGGAAAGAAAAAATCCCCATATGATACCATAGGTATGTAGAGGGAGTGAATGAGCATCATCCACATCATGTGCCCATTATTTGGTAACTGAAGCTGCTCCTTGTCTGAAATGTGGGAGGGCGAAGAGCTGTGAACGATCTTCTTTAATATCTATTTCTTTTTTTAAATTTTTTTTGGATTTTTAAATCTTTATTTCTGTTTCTTTCTGTTTCCAGGGAAACATTTTTTTACCCCTCTCTTCCAGGTGCTCAAAGGGTGACATTTCCAGGGCTCTGAAAACTATTTGACTTTTTGCCCCTCCCTACGGTATAACTTCCAAGCTCTAATGTCAACTTAGAGACCTTTCTGGTCTGGCCGCCCCATACATCGTCACACCTACCTCCCCACATCCGGATGTTTTAAACCATCCCTGCGCCAAGATGCACATCTCTGACCCGTGGCACCTATGCTCCTGAGCATTGGAGTCACACTTCTCTTCTCGCAGGTATTACCACTCAACACAGGCACATGCACATTTTTACACACGTGCACACACACACACACACACACACATTTGACTACTTAAAGATCAGTAATTTGTCCTTGTTAATTACAAGACTAGTAAATGTGACCAATTATCAAGATTCGGCTCCACCCCGTTTGCATTCCTGGGGAACCTTTCCATGCTCATCCTTGCCTTTCTGAGCATTCCCAATCCCCGTTGCCTGGGTGCGTGCTGCACAGCTGCCAGCCTCCGTGCGCTGTCCCCCAAGATGCCCGGTTGCTGCTTCATGGGGTAGATCCCCACGACTGAATCACTGTGATTGCAGTGAGGAGAGCGCCCAACACGTGACACGTTCCTTACAAACAGAGGCTCAGTGAAAGAGGGAAGCTGCCAAGACAAGATCCGTAGGTTCCCTCATTCCTCATCTAGGCTCAGAGCACTTGTCTCATCCAGTCATGGTTCCATGTTATTTTTAGAGCAGACACTCTTTGAGCGCCCACTCTGGGACAGGCCTTAGCTGAGTCCGAGACACAGGTGCACAAGCGTGAGGGCCTCCTTCCCTGTGGGGCGCCTAGATCGTAGGACACCTGTAGGCCCAGGGTGTGACTCTGTGACCCGACCCAACCCAGCTGAACTCCCTGCCCCTGTCATGGTGCCCCAGCACGGGGACCAGGTGGAGGAGGCCGCTTTGTCCTCTGTTTCACACGGTCCAGGCCCTTTTACTTGTGGCCACTGTCTCCAATCCTGACACCCACGGTTGCTGCCAGACGGAAACAAGGGTGGAGGATCCTGCATGGGAGACTTGCAGGCCAGGTCTGGAAGCTCACCTCGCACTTCTACTGACATCGTGAAGGCCAGAGCTTTGTTACGTGGCCCGTGTCCAACTGCTAGCGGGGTGGGAGGCATGACTTAGGGCATTTATGGGAGGAGGAAGTTAGTGAGCCATTGCTTGTCTTCTTTTATTGATAGTGTAAATGTATTTCATATTTATGAGAGATAAACATATGTAAAATTTACAAGAGTCACCCGATAGCAGTAGCACGTGTGATGGTGCAATGAGGTAGGAACCTTGACCTGAGAAGGCTTCCTAAGGAATGTGGCAGTTATAGTCCATCTGCAGGACTGGGACTTATCTAGAAGCTGGGAAAGAGGGATATTTGTCCCACAAACTAGTGTATAACGGTGTCAATTTTCCTGAATGGGTTTTGGAATTGGAAGTAATTTATTTGTTCATTTCAAAGAGTTTTTTTTTTCCTGTAATAGCAAATATATTAGCTTTTATTTTCATCCTTATGTGCTTTGTTTCATCTTCAAGGTATTTATTTCTTTCTTGAACAGAGAGCTTGAAAGATGGTCTATGTTTTTGATTTGTGCTCATGCATGTATCACCATTTTTACTGAAGCCAGCAATTTGGGTGCTTTAATGCTATAGACAGAGTGAGGTTCTAATATGGAAGTGAAGGAGCTAATAGTTATGATTTTGATGACCCATCCCTCTTGCGTCCTGGCCCAGATCTTACCAGCATACGGGAGCTTGCCCCTGCCCTATGTTGGCTGGCACATGAACCCAGCGAGATGTCAGGTCTGGAAGTGGCTATGAGATGACCATCAGAGAGACCTTGCAACAATAGATCTGGGTGAGGACCAGCTATTAACTGCTCTGCATCAAGGATGCAAGATGGTTGAGGAGCTTGGCGAGAGGAAATTGGTGGCAACACCCTTCACTGTATGGTTCCTGGCAGGTGTTCCAACCTCACACACACACACTGCTCCCTAGAGTTAGATGCCCTGGCATCTGGTCCACCTGGAAAGCCTTTAGGCTTGCTTGGGTTAGCTTGGGACCCCAGCATGAGGACCCCCGGAGAAATGATTGTGTTACTTCGCTTAGACTTTACTGGTTATGTGTGGACAGAGCTGGAATTTTGTAAGTCACCCTTTAAGACCATCTGCCTGGAATCATTAGGTTTGCTCAAGAGCCTTGAGGAGGTGCAGGGGACCAATGGATAGTTTGTCAGGATGGGGGCCATGGGTTGCCAGCCAAAGGAAGATACATGATCCACACTCTGAAAAAAAGAATCAACTATTTCCAATGAAAGCCTTTCGGGAGCCCATGAAAGCACCTCAAACCCTCCAACCCAGAGGACAGAACCACCCAATGACAGTATTAACCCAGAGGGACCACTTCTATCCCTTACACTTTCCTTTTGTCATCCCACCCTGGTGCTGGAGGGCAGAATGGAGAAATCAACACTCTGTGAAAGCAAAGGACCATATCCTTCTTCTCCTAGCTTGCTTCTTTCTGATGCCCCCAAGGGCGAAATAAAAGCAGTTTTAACTTTAAATCAAGTCCTACACTGGATTATTATATGGTCTGGACATTCACTCTCCAGAGAAAGACAATATTTACAACTGAAAATGACCATGGTGCATTTTACTGCTTCAGAAGAAGCTGGGACGGCCTGGAGCTGCCCTTCTGTCACACAGGGGTGGGGCATGTCCCCCAGGGGCGGCGGAAGGCCTGGCCCCATGACTACATTCAGTGGCCAGGGCAGGTCAGAGGGCAGACGCTGTGAGTCCAGCCTGCTCCACTGACCGACTGCCCTTCCGGGGACTGTTTATGTGGTTCACTTAACCTTGCTGACTTCTAGACACCTCACTGGCAGAAAGGCACATAATAATACTGCTCACAGGCTGCAGCTGTGCATTTAAGTTCATATAAAGTATTGAGCGTGATTCCTGGAATGCAATAGGAACTTAGAAAGATAGTCGTCTCATCCTGACCACTGTACAGCAACGGGAGGCTGCACGCATGCGGGCCACACTTTCAGTCTTACCCTAAAGACAGGCACGCGTCCTAGGCCTGCCATTTCTAACCCCACTCAATATGGAGGGTGACAAAGGACAGTTAGAAGTACCTTGTTACCAACTGGATATCATATGACTCTTTTCCACTTTACTGTTCTCCCAGATTATTTGTATTTCCTTAACCAGCATCAGTAAAGTAACTTCTCCAAATGTTCTTGATTTATCTGACAGTAAAGACATACACAGAAACACTAATTATATTTTCAGAGGCAATGAGGGAAGAATTTTAGAACTTTCCAAGGAAATAGAGTCAAGGCATCTAATTAGTGATGCAAGTAAAATTAATCCGTTTAGTTCTAAATTACACAGAATCAGTCCACACAATTCTACATTAACAAATCAGGTGTTGAATAATTCTGGTCCTCTTAATTTACATTTTAAAGTGGATTGAAATTTTTTTTCCTTCCAGTCATTAAGCCTTAGTGTACTCTTAATCAATTTTCCCATTTTTTCAAGTGAAGTTTAGCCATTGACTTAGAACAAACATCAGCCGTAATCCAGCTGATTTGGGGACAGGGCCCCTCATCAAATCCTAAAGCTACCCTGTTCAGTGATCTCTGCCTCCCAGATGGAATGAAGTGGGATCAAATGTAACCACGCATTTCCTACTAAGAATCACCACCAGGAATTGGAAGATAAGCTTGGTGTTCTAGGAAATATTTCCAGTCATGGAGACTTTGAGGAAGAAAACTAATGTTTATCATATATCAGACGCCATTGACTTTACTGAATGCATTACATGAAACCTCTCACTTGGTTCTCCCTGCAGTCCTGCAAAATAGGGGTTGTTGCTACTCCTTTGAACCATCTTAGAGAAAGAGAGAGGGCAGGGATGTTCTCAAGGTGTCAGAGCTAATAACCGACAGCATCAACCCTTGGTCTCAAGTATATGTATGAAAAAGCCCATGTTTGATGGTTGTACCAGAGTATCTTGGAAGAGTGACCTTTTTCCTGTGTTACAACTGTCCTGTTCAAACAATGAGATGACATCAGTGGCTAATCTCACAACCAAATAAATGTGGAATTCACTATGCTTCTCCATCACACATTAACGGAAGCGGTTGGTAGAGGACTCCAGTGTTGAACTAACTAAAAGATTAGAACGTGATTTCATAGGATACCAGGAGAAGCCAGCGTCACGAGGATGCAGTTCATGACACGACAGCGACCCAGAAGTGGTGCAGATGACAGAGGGAGGCATGGATTTTGGCAGGAGGAACTGTCTTACTTTGGCCTCCTCTTACACAAATACCATACACTAGAAGGCTTGTCGACAACAGACATGGAGGTCGACATTCCAAGACTGGGCGGCAGGCAGGGTCGGGTGAGGCCCCTCTCCCCCTTGGCAGACAGACTCTCACTGTGTCCTTGGAGAGCAGGAAGCAGAGGGGGAGGCCAGCGGTCTCACGACTCTTGTAAGGACACTAATCCCATTCAAGACGTCTCCCCCATGACCTCAGCTAGTCCTCTAGGCCTCTCAAACAGCCTCACATGAGGTGGGCACCCCGCAAAGAAGCAGAGGTGGCAGGTCTCAGCAAACCTATTTTCATCTGCAGAGTCCCTAACAGGATGAGCAGAAGCCGATGACCCTGACTGGCGAGGTCTGGAGAGCACAATGCCTCCTGCACCACCTGAAAAGTGGTGAAAAGTCTACACACGCCATCTGTGCTATTCTGTTCAAGGAAATGTGACTTGATGAATTCAGTTTCTCCAGTTCCTTGATCCAAAATCAGCATTAGCAGGGCCACCTCCTCCACCAATGAGAGAACGTCTGGTCTGTGCCTGGAGAGCCCCAAACAATAATTCTACCTTCATTTTCCATTTATTTGGAAAGCTCTCTCTCTCTCTCTTTTTTTTTTTCCTAGATCACCCTGTAACTTTGAGTTAATACCGTTATCTGGGCTCTTCCGGTGATAAATTTGGTTCAAGAACTATGGCCACAAATCCATTTCCGCCCCACAACTGTATGAAGCTGTAGTTTCTGTTGGGTGTTCCATGTGAACTATAAGGTAAAAGAAGGCATGTTGCATCAAGGAGCGATTTGATTATTTAAATAAGAATGAAATGTCATTTCAAGCCACAGTTGATGTGCTGTGTAATGGAACCGGATCGGATGCAAGTGTCTTGAAGCTTAACACAGTCGCTCTCTGACACACAGAAGGGACTTAAATCTATGGAGCACCAAATTCTGCACAACCTAAATAGTTATAAGTAAAAAGTAATAATCTCATTAGCAATGATAGTGATGGCTAATATACACTGTACCCCAGGTGCTGCTTCACCGTTGTGTGACTCAGAGCGAACCTGGGAAATGGGTACCACTGTTTGTCCCATTTCATGGCTGAAGGATGTATTTGCCATAAGCTTGGGTAACTGGCCCAAGACAGTGCAGCCAGTGAAGCAGTGGATCTGGAAATCGAACTCAGGAAAACTGGGCATGTAAGAGTGTATTTTCATCCAGTTTGTATCTTCTGCTGCATACATTGAAGTAGGTAAAACTGGGTGGTCGGTGGCAATGGATAGACGGCAGCCAGTGGGCAGGTATTATCCGCCATACAGAGACCTTCTATTCAAACAGCAGTTCTCCGAGTTTTAGTCTCAGGCCCTTTTTTTTTTTTTTTTTTTTTAATTATTGATGACTGATGTAATGTGCTCTCCAGGATTCAATCCTGGGACAGGAAAAGGACATTAGTGTAGAAACTGGTGAAATGCACATAAAGTCTAGAGTTCATAGTGTTGTATCAATGGGGGCCTACATTTGGCAAGTGCACCGCTCACCATAATAATGTAAAATGTTACCTGTTGGGAAAACAAGGTAAGGGGTACCCAGCTCACTCTTTTATTCTGGCAACTTTTCTGTGCATTTACAACTATTCCAAAGTAAAAAAAGTTTATTTTTAAAATTATTTTCTTAAAGATTTTATTTATTCATGAGAGACAAAGAGAGAGAGAGAGAGGCAGAGACACAGACAGAGGGAGAAGCAGGCCCCATGCAAGGAGCTCGATGTGGGACTCGATTCCAGGACCTGGGATCACACCCTGAGCTGAAGGCAGGTGCTAAACCACTGAGCCACCCAGGGATCCCCTATTTTGAAAATTATTGGTGACTCCAGAGAGTTTTTGGTTTGAGAAACTCTATCGATATTAACCATATTAGAAATCAAAGTGAAGACAAGTTTAAAGTATGTCTTCATCTAAAAATATAATTACAGATTCATACATGTTGATATAATAACATATTTTTCATTGAAAAGAACCATATTTGGGGGGGGGCGCATCTGGCTGTCTCAGTTGGTAGAGCCTGTGGCTCTTGATCTCCGGGTCATGAGTCTGGGTACAGAGTTTACTTAAAAAAAAAAACCATGTTTTATAAATCAAAAACATCTAGGGATAGGAATGTCACTGGTTTATATTTTCTCAAACCTCCTACATCTGGCTCAAGAGAAAAAAACAGGATTCTTCTATCTGCCCCTGTGTTCAATTTCTTTGTACTATAAGAAAGGATATCAATAGACTTTTCATTTAAATTTATCGATCTATTTAGCACTTTGAATTGGCCTTCTATCCGTGCATAACTTTGCCTCAACATGCATTGTTCATTTAAAACCCTCCGCTTCACTAGGTTATACAGTTCTTTCAGCTGTTGCCACATTTCATCATTCAATATCCACAAAATCACATTCCATGCAATCCACACTCCTCCGCAGAGACTTCCAGTGTGGGAAGCTCTCCAGTTCACCATAACCATCAAGTTAACACCACGTTCACAAGGTTAACAAACCCTAGTTTTCCCCTTGAACAGTCAAATCTTTTTCACTGGTCTGCAAATACTGTCATTTGTTTTCCTTGATGAAGCAGGTTCATTTTTAAGAAGACGTGTACCAGATTCCAAAATCTACATAACCATAGATTTTTAGTGTTTCTTTCAAATAAAATTAGTGTTCCTTGGCCAAGCTGTGAGTTGAATTCTCAACTCAAACAACTGTACAAGTTTCTTTCCTTGAAACAAACCCCATTCCTGATTGGGTAGGCAGCAGACGTGCCCGTGCATGCTCCTCTTGGCACACTGGAGACTAAGGCGGGTCCTGGGTCATGAGGAGGCGGAGAGCACCTGTTGGAGAAGGCAGTGAACACCACCGCACCCGGGTTCTGCTCTCCTCACTCTGCAAAGAGGCCACCCCTTTACCCGTGGCCGCAGCACCAACGTCAATGCCAACGCGGTGGAAAATGAAATCATGTCTTAATGTCACTGTGGAAATCATTTTGACCTTCTGTACCTGCGTTAGGCGTCCTGGAGACCCTCCTAGGTCCACACTCCGAGAACCACTCCAGGACTTACCACCCTCAGATAGCTTGAAGATGCCAAGTGTTTTGCTAATGCTGCCTAGTAAATGTGGGGCTTAGCATATAATTATGCTTAACTAGAACCCATGTTCCTGTTATGGATGGACACGATGTACAAAAACAACATGTGGCAAGTGACAACATGGTGATGACTATGTGACACTCCTGGCAGCCTGTGTAGCTTGTTACAGATAAGATTCTTCTTAATAAAGATGTACCAAGATTTGCAAAAGGTCCAGGGTGAAAATATACATAAATCTGTTGAGAAAAGTCTAAAAGTTGGTGCATCAAACTGTTAGCACTTTTTCTAGGGAAGAGAAGGACTTATAGGGAACAAAACATATGCTTTCTTCTTATTCTCCTTTTTTGTTCTTGTCTAGAATTTCAATCGGATAAGATATACCTTGGGTAATTAGAAAATGTTAAACATGCTTCTCTAGGTCCTAAAATGAATATACAAAAACTGAGATGTGCCCATGTGGCTTTGTTAATGACTTGCTGTGCGTGTTTGGGAAAGTTATTTGTCCTCCATATGCCTCAGTTTCCTAATCTATTTGTGGAGGATTTTGAACTAAAAAAGATACCTGTAGTTCTATAAAATGCTTCTCCTTAGGTGTGAACATTGGGCAGAAAACCAGGAAATTATATTTATACCAAGTGGGAGGAAAAATGTAACAGATGATTTGCATTTGGAAAGCCTGTACCCAAATGAAAAGAATCTGTTCTTATAATTAATTCAGTTTATGATCTAGCTATACCGTGTAGATGGCCAAGATCTTTGCATTTGTTCATGACAAGAATAAAGAACTTGAGCTGCAAAGAAATCAATGAAATGAGAGGCAGGTCAGAGATGGAGAATTTGCATTAAAATTCTCCGTGTAAACCTTTTGCTGAAGGATAGTGGATACCTTAAATGTAAATTTAGAAAAAAAAAATCTTTTTTAGAAATAATTCAAATATAATGTTTTTAAAAGACTCTCAACATAATTGTATGAAACCAGCAATTTAGCATCTTCATCCATAATTAGTGGTAGCAGTTTTTCAAGTCTGCTACAAACAGAGTATTTCCATTAAAAGTAGCCTGTTTTTAGCTATCGAGCATTTTGAAAATGGAAATTCCGTGAAAGGGATGCTATAAGAGAACACTGCCCTCCAGGAGAAATGGCAGAGATGCATGAGTCTGAAACCAGCAGGTCCGTATTTGGAATGAAAATATTCAGACAGTAGACAATGGATGGCAGAAAGTTCAAACGCTAATATAAAATATAATCATGATCTTTGGAAAATGGAAATGCTTGTCAGGTTCTCCGTGATGGTTCACTGAAGCTGATACACACCTAGCTCCATTATGAAGTGTAATTACTACAAAAAGCTCTCAAAATATTGCCATTTAAACAAATTATCTCCACGAGTAATTAAAAGTGCCTCCTTTATGCAGATTATAAATGAGTCGCTATGATGCTGTCACACTAGTTATGACATGTAGCCCAATACATGACATGGCAACATGAGTGCCTGCAGCAGGCTGGCTTGTCCTTCTCTGACTATCATCATTTAAGACCAACTCACTCAATGCTGTTTTTATGGTGCTACCTAGGGGAAAAAACACATCGGTTTCTCTACTGTGACAAACTCAAAGTAGGGAGATGACCATGCCAAACAGAACAAAATGGCAAACACTGCAATATTTTTGCCTCTGTTATTAAGGAACTTACTAGAAAATAGGACATGCTTGGGATGTGGATGTGTGACCCAGGCCAAGAAAACTAGGGGGAAAGCATTCTTCTGCATCCACCAGAAGAGTGATATGCTCTGACCTTGGCTGTCGGCCTTGCCTGAATAGTCGGAGTCTCATACTCTATCTCCAAAATGACAAGTTCAAATAGATGATATTTACATCTCTATGCAATTCTGAGATTTTCCTTTTTTTTAACCTCAGGAGCCAATCATTATTAGGACCCTAATGATTAATATTCATATTAAATTATTATTTTTTTAAAAGATTTTATTTATTTATGAGAGACACAGAGAGAGAGGCAGAGACATAGGCAGAGGGAGAAGCATGCAGGGAGCCTGATGTGGGACTCGATCCTTGGACCTCAGGGTCAGACCTGAGCCGGAGGCAGACGCTCAACCAGGGAGCCATCCAGACATCCCAAAATTTGAAATTTAAAAGAAAGTATCTATTTTGAAATAGAATTTTGATATTTAATAATATTTAAAATATTTTAAATGATCTTGGATTAGTAAAAGAATATCTTCCCTCCATTGCTCCTGGACAAAAGTATTTATAATGAACACTTGTAAGATTACAAGAGAAGAAGCTCACCTGGCTGTGGTTGGGAAGTTGTGCAGGAAGCAGACCTGGGTCAGGACCTGAATATCATGTCACTTAACCTTATAAGCCTTTATCACTCGTAAAACAAATTTTTAGGCACGTTTGGTGTTACATGAGGCAGTGATAGGAAATTAACATTTTATAATTTTGATAGTATTAAATTAAACTTTAATAAGATTATCACTTCATTTTTTTCATGATATGTTTTGAAGACAGAGTGAAGGCATTAGTAATATCGACATTTGTTATTAATAGATAGTCCATATATAGTCCATAATACATAGTCCATATATGGGTATTATTATGTATGGATGTTATTATGCAGAACTACATGTCACATAAGAAAGATAAATATGTCAAGTATTAGCTCAATCTCCTTGCTTAATATTTTCTCGTTAGATTTTAAAATATGAAATGGGAAACATATACTCACATTTGTCAAGTGGAACATTTTAAAAGGCCCTTCATATGAATTTTAATGTGAAAAATATTTTGATGAAATGCCTCCTAAACCCTAACAATCTCAAAAGCTAGCAATGGAATGGAGTGTTCTCAAATCCACTTCCCTGCCGAAGCTGTAGTTTTATGACTTTGGACAAGAGAAGTCAAGGCTTCCTCTGTATTCGTCTTTGGTACAGGACCCTGGCCATTTGCATCCCCTTTACTCGTTTTACTCTGAAGTCTTTAGCCCGTCTCTTCTTTCAGATGAAGTCTTCATCCCCCACCTCTTCCTTTCATTTTCCATCTTGCTGTTGAGAGATGGTTGTAATTCTCCAAGGCCATAGTTGAATAGCCAGGTCTTTGCCACACTTACTCTCTGGGTCCTTCTTATTCATCTGTACCTGAAAACCTTCTGATTGGTCTGGAGCTCACCTTGCACATTGAGCCGCCGTGGGGCCACTGAAGGACTCATACCATCCTTGCCCTACAAGGTGTCCACACACCTCAGGTTGAATTGAGCATCGCAGCTCAGGCAATGGTAGGACTGACTTTTTGATTTGGTTCCATTCTAACCAATTTAAAGTGTAAAAAGCCAATATTACATTCTATTATTATTAAATTTAAAAAATGCTTAGAAAAAGTTGAGTGTGCATATCTACTGTTCACACTGTAAATTATATGCAACCTAAGAACCAAAAAAAGTATTTCTGATGAAAATTTAGACACATCTTTAAGTGCGCACTGAGAAACAGAAAAAGAACATAAAACAAACATAGTACTTAATATTTTTCATACTGATTGTAATTGGACATGATAACATTATAGAGTGTGTTAAATAAATGTTATTAACATTAGTTCACCTGCTTCTTTTTAATTTTTTAAATGTGGCTAATGTAGGAAAGATTTTGAAGCTGATGGCCAAGGAAGAATGAAACACAGGGTTTCCAGGATCCTGAGGGGGCGAGCTACTGTTGGGAAAAGGCCATTTAGATTTTTATTTCTTCCACTAAGACATATAGAATATAATAAAGCACTGACGTGTGAGGGGTGCGAGTGCTCAGGATGGGTTTCCCTTCTTGCTTACATGGCTACATTCAAGTTGAATACCATGTGCAGAGGCCCGCGTGCTACAGAAACATCGTGTGTGCCGCATTTATCAAAGAAGTATTTACTAGAAGCTATTTTTGGTAGAATGTATTGACATACTATCTCAGAAGTGCTTGTTATTATATATTAAATCATGAAAAAGTGTTATTGCATCAAATATGATAATATAAAAAAACTAAATATATATCACAAAGAAGGATATCACCCTCAAGTAGTCTGCTCTTGGTGAAGGGGTGCCAGCCTCTCCGAAGTTCTTCTACTAAGCGTATTTCTAAATAGAGAAGAATATGAAAGTTTAGGTCCTTGGTAGAGGAGAGTGAACAGAACAAAGGAATTGTTTTTTATCACAAGTTAGCTTTGCGTCTCCTAGCTTCCAGGTCCCCGTGTTCACGATATGGGAGCACGCGTCTGATAGGCCTGCACGTGTTGGCATGACGGAGTGGCACCGCTGATGTGTTGTGCCCCTATGGACTTTTCTCGTGATTTGTATCTTTGCTTGATAAAAAATGTATAGGACTCAAGCTGTTGACGCAGTTGGCATCTGTTTCAGATTCATTTTTACTGACAGCAAGCTGCTGTTGGCAAACACTCAGTCTTTCTATCATCAAAATACACAGCCTGACACACTCTGGCCTCCTTCTGTAGCTTACACTGGATTTCTTTTCCTTTCTCTTCTTTTCTTTTCTTTCTTTTCTTGTTTTCTTTCCTTTTTTTTTCTTTCTTTTCTTTTCCTCTTTCTTTCATTGTCTCTCTTTTCTCTTTTTGCTTCCTTCCTTCCTTCCTTCCTTCCTTCCTTCCTTCCTTCTCTTAGAAAGGCCGCATTGAAATCTGCTGCAAATGGCAAATAAAATAACATGTATCTTCAAAGTTGCCTAATTATAACTAGAGCAGCATTAAGATACTTGACCACGTTGCCATGTCCAGATTTCTGCATCTCACCTTCCAGTTAGTACACTTGTTGGAGACAGTAGCACCTCTGCGTAGAAGCAGGATATTTGCTGTTTAGATGAAGTTGTACTTGTTATTCCCATATTTACACTAAAAACTCAACATTCCTGCTTATGAACAAATGCTATGAAATGGGCCACTAAAACTCACTATTCCAAAGGAAAATACTGCCTAGAATTGCAGAATTCCTCCATTAAGAAGGGCTAACAACCCAGGAAAAAATTTGACATTCTGTTTAAATATCTATTTGCCCTTTGAATCTGTTTAATCCTGCATGTTTCTCTGATATGTTTGAAGCAATTGTCTTTTCGCATGAGGTTTAGGAAAGTGTTTGGAAGCATGGTCTACGCATCTGTGACATCATGCGTGTGTGTGCGTGTGTATCTACTTGTGCGCTTGTCTGTGTGTTTGTCATATAGAGAAAGAAAGAGTAATCTTCACCATGTCAAGTGATCTTCTTTTCATGCCCAAACAGAGATGCTTAGAACTTTACTAATATGGTTTTTCTTCTGTAAAGAATTCTTATGAAAATGTTTAAATATGAGAAAGATAGAAAGATATTGAAGGAAAGGAATGTGTCACAACTTAGCTTCCACAACTGTCTGTGAATGGATATATCAGCATATTCATCTTGTATCATCTATCAGTGATTTTAATCCAGACCCCAACATGTGTTATCACATGAGTGTTGTCACTTTCAGAGTAGTTATCTATGGGGACTCTCTTTATTTCCATTATACTGAAATTG
This sequence comes from Vulpes vulpes, assembly GCF_048418805.1. Lineage (NCBI taxonomy): Eukaryota > Metazoa > Chordata > Mammalia > Carnivora > Canidae > Vulpes > Vulpes vulpes. Next base: position 62,961,247 of record NC_132786.1, read on the forward strand.
AAAATGTGATTTGGCATCATTCATCCTAAAAATAACCCAAGAGTTGGGTTAGAAAGAAGAAAAAAGAAAAAAGAAAACCTGTTATGGGATCATCACCCTTTGTCCTCTGTCCAGGATTGAATCACACACAAGTCAAGGTAACAGTGGCAAGAAGTGGCCACGTGATTTTGTGTTAGTCTGTTGGGTAACCAACCATACAATCAGTTTAAAAAAAATTATCTCTTCATGATAAATTTATAAGTAATTTTTTTAGTTCCTCATTCATGAATTTAGTTAATCATTTTCTAAAAATAGCCATATATTATCTAATATCATCTCTTCTTATATATTTACTACCAAAATATTGCTTTTGTTTTTCTACAGATTAGATCATATATATGTCTAGGGTTGCCTCACATTTAATTCCTTTCTGTGCGTCAGTGCGTGTTTATATTTTATATGGTTTGTAATTATATAGATCAGTTTACTTATTAACTTTGAGTCACCTGTTGGTTTTGTTGTACATTGTTAGACGCTATCACTACTTTCTTAACATTCTTGAAATCTTAAACTCTATTCATTGAAAATAAAACCGAATTTTAATCACTGTACATCTCTGAACATTTACCAAACTTAGAGCCCATTAAGCACTAAAGTGATGTATAGGTTATGAAATGCAGTCTGAAATTCTAGAATGGATTATATCATTTTGGAAGGCTGTAAGGACATAAAAAGAAATAGAACCATTAAGGGTTATATAAAGGCAGGATTTTAATTATTATAGTTAAAGTTAATAATGGCAAAGTTATAATTAATTATGTTAGCACTTTAACTATAAGGTTCCTTGGACTGTCACTCCTGATTGAATAAATGCATGTTACAAATAAGCTCTTTCTGTAGATACTTGCAATAAGGTGAATAAAAAGGTATGATCACCTAGTAAATTTTATGTCTTAATGAGTAGTAATGTGAGGCTCCATGTCTGTAATTTCAAGTGAATCATCTGGGTATAAATGGAAAATATGGCACAAGGAAAAAGTGAAAATATGCTTATTTGAAACAGCGTATTTGAATGTTGGAGAGAGTGACCCGAATTGGGTAAGAGCAGTGTGTTGGGGGTGGGGTGTGGAAAAGGGCATTGGCTGAGGTTCCGTTCAGGTGAAGACATAGGCAAGAAAAGAGGAATAAAAGCTTAAAAACCCAAGGGAGAACTACACTCTTTAAATGATCAAATAATTATCTTCACTTTCTGCTCTTCCTCATGATCTCATCCCTATCCTGGGATTTTTAAAATTTATTCAGGATGCAATCAAACAGCATTTTGGAGGTAGAGACGTAGAGAGATGTTGACACAGACAACGTTTAAATGAAACTATGCTCCGTGGAGTGGGTGTCCATACAGAAAATACTCTCCAACAGTGCCAGTAGTACTACCAAACGCCATCTCATAGCATGGATGGTCTGATGGCATCGTGGTAATATTTTGACCTAAACTCTTAAAGGTGTCTAGAATTTATGTTGTGTTCTGTTCTTAAAATAGTTTTTGTTTTCCTGTGTCCTTGTGTGAAAATACCCACAGGCCAGTTTGAAATGCATCCCCATCTTGACTCCATTACCTATTTTTCATTAACTCTGGGCGTTAGTGTTTCTAAGTGCATTTCTGATTAGGAAAGTAAGACTCACCGGAGACGTTTTGTACAGAGATTGAGTAGCCAGAGAACACTGCTGTGATTTCTTTTGAATGGCTCTGCTTTGTTCTGAAGTTTTATTCCTGGTATACAGACAGAGAATGAATTTGCAAAACCATCTTAACTATTTAAAGTTCCATTTTATGTGAATTGTCATTCAAACAGTCCTCTCGTTTTCTGTATTGTGCAATTTGTATTTACCGAATTATATCTGATGCTTTGTAGGACAAAATACTTAAAGTATAATGAAATCTGATCCTTAGGAATAGCAAAGATTTCAAATTTCTTGGTTTTGTGGCTTAAGTATTTTTTAACAGAGAATATACACATCTATTCTCTTGCTGGCAGTGGATAAAAGGAGACGGAATATTATCATTAGAAAAGACTTTACAGTGTTACATCAAAATGTTTATGATTTTTGCTTTAATTTGCATTTTAGGAAGTTTTATATATACTTTTTTTGCACACTGTGGTTGAAAATACAATATTGCCATGTCATTTAGGCACATGTTACAGATACTCAGAAGTTCTAACAATTAGCTAACATAATAATTGCAATACGAGTGTGTTTGTTTTTATCACACAGTTCTACAATAATACCCATCTATGATCGTTGTTTGAAATGTTAAATAAAGGACGTTCTATTGAATGCAAAAATCAATATATTTATGCTTTTTTGTCTTTCACTTAAAAGTGGAAAGATGATTCCTTTCATCTTGGCATAGAATTTCTTTTAGTAAAAACCACAACACACAGGACTATAGCTTCTGATCTTCCTCTTTCTGTTTTCTATAAAATATAAAAGAGAGGTTATATCATTTTAATTCCTATAATATTTACTTATCAACACCATCCATAAAAAAATAAACTAGACAAGGATTTAACTTTAAAACCTGCAGGAGAAAAATCCAAGAAAACATAGCTGTGTCAAAAAACCAACTCTTTTATTGAATATACTCTGTTATCTTTATAAGGCCAAGGGCTTTTTATTTGTTTATGCCTTACATCACTAATCTCATTGTTTGGGGAAGTATTCAGATCAAGAAGTTTTATAGAAGCCAATGGCAAGCCTATTAAGTGACTATTTATGGTGAAATTCTACAGTATCCACTCTTTGTTCAGCTACAAGCACATTTGTTGATGCTATCATTGAGAAAATATGTGTGTGAACAACATGTAGGGAACAGTTCTTCTGGGAGATCTGAGAGCAAATTTTTTAGGATCTTCAGTCTGGGAAAAATAATAACAGTAAGGTGGTTCTGTAAGCAAGAGATAGCTCGTTGAGGGTGGCAACATTTGTCCCAAGATATAAAAAAAAAATGCTAACCTCCAACATCCTTTTAACAAGGCAATTTAGAGACACAAAGTAATGAAACATCACATGTTGACTTTACACTTGATGTACCTCCAAGAAACACTAAATCAAATTTCAGGTAAGTTCAGAATAGGAAGACATAGTGACTCCTGTTCCATATTAAACAGCAAGCTGAGCAGCACTGAAGGCCTTCCCTATGAACACAGAGCTGTTACAGACTCTGTGAACTAAACAGGCAAATGTGCAAAGAACAATTACCGGTTTGGATGTTCCTGTTAATGCCATTCAGACCACACTAAGAATTGATCAATAATGGATTTGCAGCTCTCAGACACCAGAACGACTTTGAGTGTATTAAAAATGCTTGACGTCCTGACTTTGTGCCCACTGTTTAGAAACCTGAAAAATATGAAAAATACATGCCTGCCATCCCCACATACATCAATCAGGTGATAGTCCATGCAAAGTGTCTCATGGAATTGTAGTACCAGCGTAGAACCAATGTGGCACTGCACATCTCAGGGCTCTGGGAACTCCTCCAAACTATTGTCTTCTCTGTTCCTACTTTAGGACTTGATTTAACTTTACAGAAATTACATTAGTCGATATTACAGTGACTTGTTCTAGAGTGGTGGAGGAGGCACTGCGTAACATGTCCAATCGGACAAGGAAGTGCACACTAGAATAGACTATTTTATGCAACCAATTTGCAATTGTTTTTAAAGTGATATCTGGAGAGTAATGGAAACATGTTGAGTTATCTCTGATAGTGATGTGTCATTCCAGCCACCCCAAGTACAACTGAAGGACCCTGATATAAAAGCAAAGTGATCATGATGGCAATAACCCCCCCTTGCTGAGCACTTGGACGTCGCCAAGCCCCGTATGTGTGTTTCATCAGCTCATCTTGACCACATGCATTTGAAGAAGGTATTGATACCGGTGTACTCTGACACAGGAGCAAACTGAGGTGCAGAGAGATTCATCCACAGGCCATGGGGTCAGGATTTGGATCCAAATGGTCAAGGCCAGACCCCACCTCTTATCCAAAAAGCCAGTTCTTGTGAATCACCATTTGTTAGTAGGGCTGGCACATAAAATAGAGGAAACCCAGTTAAATTTCAATTTCAGTGGGACAGTGAATGGGAAGTACCCTAAAAATGTATTCATTGTCTATCAGAAAATTTAATTGAGTATGTTCTATTCTTATCTGCTGTTTAACTCTCAAAAAAAAAAAAAAGCCATCAGGCACCCGTTATAACTCCCCTTATAAAGAAGCTGAAGATAAAAATGGTAATTGTCCATAATATACAGCATATTCAAGTTATTTTTTCCAATTATCCCTAAACATCCATCAATAGGAAAGTGCTACTTCATGACTTTTTGTTATAAAATGGAGACAAAAGAAACACATATTCATATATTTATATGTATTTGTAGATTAATATGCAAGTATTTTCATTGCATTTTCCTAAAATGTCCCTTTTTTTGTGAGCAGGACTGTCATTATGTCTTCAAGATTGTGTTCTGCCTATAACGTGTTATTCAAATCTCTGTTTTAAGAAATAAAGGAAAGAGAAAATGGTAATTTTCTCTCCCATTATGTTCCTTTTGTTTGTTTATATGGTTTATTCCTCCATTAGCAAAATAAAATTTTGGCAACACTTACTATATCATCAAAATTTTTAAATGATGGGTAATATTTAAAATCTAGTTGCACTAAGTTTGTGTTGTTTCTTAGTTCATAATGAAATATATCATTAGATATTAATTTATTTTTTCACAAAATACTTTTCTCTGTGAATATGTAACTTCAGTTGCTTAAGAAACCTTTAAGTACCGACCATCTCTCTCATCTATCTAGCATCTCTCCATATATCATTTATCTATCTATCTATCTATCTATCTATCTATCTATCATCCATCATCATCATCATCATTATCATCATCATCATCATCTATCATCTATTTATCTGTGCATCTATGTGTGAAACTAATTCATCTATAAAAATTGTGAACAAAAATATGCAATATTGAGTTGGAGTTATGGTCCATCTTTAGAGTTGTGCTAAACTCTCATCCAGTGAGAATTTATTGGAAAAATTGCAGATTAAAAATTTCATTTCATGCAGACACATTTTACATGAATCTACAATATTTTTGGAGTGTTGTAAAGAGTGTAATCATTTCTGATCTAATTTAGTTAAAACACAATAGAATACCCTGCCTCCATGAAGATATGCTCTAAGTAAATAATGGAAGTTACTAATTTGAGACAATAATTATAATTAAGATGCATATGGTTTCTGTGCATCCTTTTTAAAAATAATATAAATCTGTTTTTTTGGATATTTGGATCTGTGCTTATGTACTCATGGAAACCTGATTTCAGTTTAGTTTAGTTTTTTTTTTTTTCCTGACATATCAAGATACACTATGTTATCTGGGGTGGAGGCAGTGAGCCCAGGTGTGTGTGGTTGGGCACATACCCACAGAAAGGTGTGGGCTTATGTGTTGCCGAGCTGTCCGTGTGCTCAGAGTAGCACTACCAGTCCCAGACACTTAAATGTCAGGTTAAAGCTGGGGGCTAATCAGTTATTACTAGCATCAATTTTCATGTTTTTATAAGAATATTGTTTTTAAGTTTCAGCTGAGATACTGCATGAAAATTTACTCCCCCGTATTCCTTTCATATTTATACAATTGAACTGAACATTTTTTTTTAATATTAGCATTTGACTCTTCTTTACTTGTCTACAAACCAAAGACTCTCAACAGCATAGGAGCAGACACCATGCATTTTTTTTTTTTTTTCATTTCCACAGCCAGGGCCACAAATCAGGCATCATGTACCATGCACATTAGACGTGCACCGTATTTTCTCTTGGTCATGGAAACGAAGACCCGCAGGAAGCTTTGATGACTCTCCCCCTGTTGACTCTCACAACCTGTGTCTAAGTGCCCGCGCTCTGGGACGCCGTCCCTGCCCCCTGCCAACGCGCTGCCCTTCCAGTTCTTTCATCTTTCTCCTCTGGACGCAAATGAAAACCCGCCCGGTCCTTGGCAGATGGCCAATTAATCTTTTAAAAAATGATTAACAAGGGAATTCATAGATTGTTATCGCACCACTGAGGTTGGTGGGGCTCTTGGCTCAGAAATAGGAGTTGTCCCCGAAGGCTGACTTTGGGAAGGTCTGTTCTTCTTGGCTTCTCATGTTTCTTTCTCGTTTCTGACTATTTTGAAACAGAAATCTTAAGCTACCATTCCGATGTCTCAAGCTTTATGTATATTAATACGTAGATCTGTGTTTTGGGGCTGTAGTACCATTAATATGTTTGTGATGTAATTTCCAGCTTAAAATTGAGGTATTTTATTTATTTCTATTTCTTCTCCTGAGAAGAACCACTTCTCCAGCATGAGATCAAATTAAAATATTTATTTATTTATTTATTTATTTATTTATTTATTTATTTATTTATTTATGTTTTCTTCCCCTTTCCAATGTTACAATAATGGTAACATTTTTGTTTGTTTTGACTCTCCTGATTCTAATTTTTTTTTTTTTTTGTCTGGAAAAAGTATGGAGTTACAGTGGATTTTCCTCCAGTGAACTGTAGAAGTCTCTTACAAAATTTCAAAGATTGAAAAAAAAATTAAAAAAAAAATTCAAAGATTGTATCAGGAAATATTAAGGGAGGTTTCCCTTTTATTCTTTTTCTTTTTTTTTTCTTTTGACATTTTCCAAGCACAGCTAGTGTTTATTACTAATGAACTACTTATTACTAATGAACTATTTCATGATGCTCATGAAGTGGATGCTAATGAGCACTGTAAGAACACATGCCGCTTTATGGTTCTCGAAGAAAGCACACTGCGCCCTCAGGTCACATATGTGGCAAAGTAAAAAACAAAAAAAAGAAAAAAAAATCACAATCATCTTTCCACCCAAAATGAAAATGTGTAATGCAACAGATGTTGATCCCAAGGATAATTCAGCGTCAGTTGTGGGCAGAGTTAGCAAATAATAAAGAGAGTTTCCTCTGATTTTGCAACACCCTTGACCTTCCACTCTGTTCCTGTTTTGATTTCTGGGGCACTTTCTTTTCTTACACGTCCCTCCCCAGAATAGTTTAAAAGTCAGTCTTTGCAGAGAAGAAAGGCCTGGTGACAGGTGAAAGTGCTCCATCTCTCCAGGAGAGTCTCATTCTCAGGGAGATGAGACCCAGAGCTGAAGGAATAAAGTCCTGGAGGGTGGGGGATCCAGGGCCCCAGAGGGATGCGTGGGGGGCAGGCAAGAGCAGGTGCAGGGAGGGCCCTGCCCACTCGCAGTGATGCTGGCCTCAAACACAATTTTTCTTTTTTCCAAATTATGGATAAAAGCAAGAATCTGGTGCTCTTACTGTGAGACAAAGCAGCGGATACAGGCTGATTTGGCAGGTGCCCCAACCTCAACTGGGGAGCAGGGTGTCTATCAGAGTCAAAAATAAGGTTCAACAGGACGTACGATCCCAATACGTGTGGCGAGCGGGCGATGTCGGGCTTCCAGCTGCACTGGCCACAGCTGGGTGTCCGAGGACAAGAGACTCCGATGAGCCTGGGGAGATGCGGCGCAGGGGCAGGAGAGGCCCTAGAAGCTTCCCTGCACGGGCCCCCCAGCACCGGTGCGCTCTGCAGGAAGTGAAGACTCGCTGGCAGAGGTGGAAAAGCAAAGGCAAAGAGGCCTGAGGGAGGTCATGGGGGGAGAGGAAGCTGCCTAGACCAAGAAATGGGAGGAAACCTGAGCTTTTGGTCTGGTAATGACATTTAGCTGTGGGATAAATATTTTTAAACATGGTGACGAGAGCACACGGAATAAAACTGGGAAATATACCTAAAAGAACCGAGGAAAGCCAGGGGCACACAGGGCAAACTGCTACGTTGATGCCAGTGTCTGACTGTCCTGTCTTCAGTCTTCATCACCGGGTCCCCCCGCTGCCAGTCGGGGACTCAGAAATAGACTTGAAGTGACTGGACACCTTGGTCTGGTCCTGTCACTCGCCTTGCAGCATGTTTGGTGGTTCCACGTGGACAGTAGGGGTATCCAAGTGCACTGTGGAATTCAGGTGCATCCCACGTTGGGCCCCAGGGTCCTTCTGCAGCCCCCCACCCCCCATTACTCCCTCAAGCCCCACCTTCTTCCGTTCAGACCACTTGCTGCTCCTCAAGGTGGCCACCACTTCCTTCCTCTGACTTGGGTCATGATGTTTCCCCTTCTTGGAATGACCTTCCTCGGTCCACCCCCTTTCATAAAACTCTGTCGTATAAACTCTAGGAATGGGTTGATTTTGATGAACTTCCAAGAGGAGGGATGGCACGCCCGGCAGTCCTAGTTACTCAATGGGGCATCACCTGCCTGTAATTTGGATACTGCCAGTTTCTATGTAGATGCTCTTTACAGTATTTTATTTATTTTTTATTTTTTACAGTATGTTAATTGGATTGCAAATATAAGGGTATAAGCATCTCCCGGTGAGTTGGTAAACTTCATCTTAATTGATAAGCTTAAAAGACACAGAGAAGCATTTGGCTTGGCAGCGGGCAATCTGCACTGCCGAGCAAGGAAGAGACCAGGGTAAAGACATGCATTATTTAGAATACGTTTATGGGGAAGACTGAGGTAAAGCGGTGTTTGAGAAAGCTACTTTATGTAGATTGCAAGAAAAGGAACAAAACTGTCTGATGAATGAGATATACTGAGAGTTTTTTTTTTTTTTAAGAAATAGATAAAACACACTTCCCATATGCAGAAGGTCATAGATAAGCAAAGTGTGTATGAGCTCTGATAAAAATGCGTTATTAAACTGGAAAGAGCAAACCTACAATCACTATCAAAAGCAGCACGGAGTACAGCATGTGGTTCCAAGTGCGGTTAGTATGGAGAGGAGACCTGGAGAAAATAGATGTATTCAGATATTTTATTTTGAAATCAGGGAACCTGTTAAGAAATGTTTGTCTTACACATTGAATGAGTTCGTAAAATGAAACAGTGGAACGAGAAACTGATTCCTCTTCTCCAAACAGCAAGTATCTTGTGAAAAAAACATGATGCATCATGAATGCACATTTTATATGGAAAGGGGTTATTTTCATGAAAGCCTCTGACACGTTAGAATTAGTCTGAGGGTGTTATCAACCAATTAGCAATCTCTTCCTATCTGAATGCCATAGAATTTGCAGACATCGTGTTTTTTTTGTTTTTTGTTTTTTTTTTTTTGCAATTGAATTAAGAGTAGACATTGGATTATGTTACTTTAAAAAAATCAACTTTAAGTTGATAAAATAAATAAAATAAAAAAATCAACTTCACACGCAAAACTATTATTATTTTTATATGTAGTATGGATTTGGAGATATTTTTAGGCTTCCCCTGAACTTTATATGTGCTCACATAGCTACATAGCTGCTGTTCAAAAAAAAAAAAAAAAAAAAAAAACCTCTTGAAATGACAATAGCTGTCTTCAGTCTTTAAGTAAGTGAAGTACAATTTGAAAATTACTTTGACTATATGTTTCTCTCCGCGGTATAAGCTATTTACAGGCATAAGTAACATACTCAGACCTGGGAGCTCTTGAGACCTACCGCAGGCTTTAAACAATCACTGGTCGCCCCTAGAATAATTACTTTCTCTTGAGAGAATTAGCAAAGTGTATTGATCCAAGAGGAAAGCATTAGCCAAGGAGAACCTAATTACCACTTCCTTGAGGTCATAATGGTTTTGCACAGAGCTTGGTCATCAATTTGTTCAGATCTAGAAGCTCGATTAGGGTGCTCGGGACACACACTCACCTTACCGTTGTTCTCTAAATACAGCGATAATTCCTTTAAGATGATTTGGGGCCAAGCATTCAGATTATTCTGTGTACAGAGATTATGGATTTGGATACATCTTTAATAGAACAGTCATTGTTCTTAGAACTTCCTTGTGACAGGTTTCTATCTCAGAATGACCTAGACTCTGAAATTATCAACATAGTTTCAAAACTGATCTTTTTTCTGCTTCTCTTCATCACTTCAACCCTGTACTTATTCTGGAAAGCAACTAAATATGTAGTTGGAATATATGTCAGACAGGAATGAGTAAATCTTTTTTTTTATTTCAGGCATTAAAATCTTTAAAAAATTCTTATATTTTAATATTCAAAGGCATTAACCACAAATGGTGTGTATTTGCAAAAAAATAAAAAGCATAAAACACTTTTGTGATCATTATTAATAATTGGAGTCAAATGGTGTATGTACCTTACATTTGTAAGTCTAAAGTGTGCAGTAAGTTTTTATATCACTATCTAATTAAAAATACACATTCTGATGGTAAATGTGATGCGAACATTGTACAGGGTCTTCTGAGTCTCAAGTGAGTGGTGGCACAAGGCAGGTCAGAGCATAAAGCGGGTAGATCTATGGTTGGAACTAAAGTCTTCATACTAAGTGTGCAGAGATGTGCAATTAATTGGTAATATTTGACCTAAAATGCATTCACTGAGCAAACAAGGCGCTACCTCTGACCCTGGAACAGAAAGAATTGGGATATCGATCCCAGTTACAGGTATGTGCCGCCGTGATCGATGTTTGCACTGTTTAAGATGTGGAAACTTTTAAATCCATTAATATTTATATCTCTTTTGTTTAAACCTTTTTGGCTCCTCAGTAGAGGTTTATTATATTCTTCACATTGGGTTTTCAGAACACATAAACTGATTTCTAAAGCTTTGTTTTAGATCCTTATTGCTACCTTTTAACTCTGTTGCTATTGCGTGAGACTTTTTTTTCCCATTAAATTTTCCACATGATGATGGCTAATAGGTATTAAAAGAAGATTTATTTTCTAACTAGGAGCTTTATTGAACTCATTTCTAGTTAGTAATTGTTGCTCGCATTGATTCATTTGTCTCCTGAAATTAATGAATATTTTGGATTTTGCTTCAAATAATTATACTTTTTATTTCATTCTCTTATCTAATTGCATTAGAAAGAATTTTTAGAAAAAAAGGGTTAAATAGCATCAATGAAAATAGGCACCTTATTCACGGGTCTTTCATAGGAATGTTTTTTGTCTCATTAAGTTTAACACTGGATTTGTTTTGTAAGATTCATGTGTTATTTCATTATAACCCCAAATTTGTTGATTGTAATCAAGATTCGATATTAAATTTTACTTATTTTTTAATCTCTATGTAGTAAATTATTTTCTCCTCCATGTTAATATGCTGGATTAAAATAATTCAAAATATGAAAACATAATAAAATTTAAATGTTGCCAAATATGAAATCATATTTTCAATTTTTAGCATATAAACATTAGTCATGATTTATTATTGTTTCAAGTTTCATCTGGAGTCAATATGCTAATATTTAAGTGATTTGTAAATTTCATTTAATTTATAAGAAAGATTGATTCATACAGCTTTTTTGATAATGTATTTTTCAGGTTATGACATCATCTTAATTCATAAAATGTCATATATAGAAAAAGATATATGAATCTAAAAAAGATTCAAATGCACTTTAGGTCCTTTTAGACTCTTAGTGGGAACATATCAGAAATCATGACATGTTGGTTTAAAATTGATTTTCTAAAGGAGAAATATCAGGATGAAAGTGATCTTTTTTTAAAAGATTCTATTTATTTATTTATTTATTTATTTATTTATTATTTATTTATTTATTTATTTATTTATTTATTTATGAGAGACACACAGAGAGAGAGGCAGACACAGGCAGAGGGAGAAGCAGGCTCCCTTCAGGAGCCCAATGTGGGACTCGATCCCAGGACCCCAGGATTCTGCCCTGAGCCAAAGGTGCTCAACTGCTGAGCCACCCAGGTGTCCCAGGATGAAACTGATCTATTTTAAATTTAGTTTATTCTCATCGGAGTTATAAATTTCTATATTTGGCCTTCATCAATGTAACATTACATACTATGATGAAATAAAAATAAATTTATATTAATATTTTCAAATTGGTTGCTCGTACTAAAGACATTTTTTTCCAAAAATCAATTGTTTCTAAGACATCAGTGTTTTCCCTTAAATTGAGTAAAATCTTTATAAAACTTTCTTATAGTGTTTAAGTTTTTATGTCCACGTTGTAGGAATATGTTACTATTCATCAATTATGGTATTCAAAGTCTTCATTTTGTTGAGTAATCCTGAAGTTTTGGTGTGTGGAGTAGCTTAAATGAAAAAAACGTGGTTCCCCGTGTCAGTTCTGACTCCTCAGTACCAGTGATATGCCTGGTGGCTGCGGGGGGAGCAGGTGAGTTTGGAGTGGCCAAGGCCTACACAGACAAGACAGGTCTCATGGTCACGATGGCAGGGCCCCATCATTTAGCCGCCAGAGAGTGTATTACTTCAAATTTTATTTTAAATTTGTCTCGTGATTTTTATGTGTAGGGGGATAAGGGTGTATATAAATAGCTGAATTTTATGGTACTGAAAGTGCATACAAAGGTTGTGAGTTTATGAAAGTCCATGTTGGATTAGGAAGCCTTTTAAGCACTGGTGTACTGTATTTAGAATTATCAACCAAATTACATGTTCCATTGACTGTTTGTTAATGCTAACATATCTATCCGTAATTTGGAGAAGCTGAATCAGCCATTCAAATACTGACAGTTGTACTTTATCTGAAAACATTAATTTTTATCTTATTATTTCTAATAATTATTGTATTATGCGTTACCTGTAATATGGAAGCATATATGTATATGCACATGTGTGTATATATATGTCACAAAAATGGATATAATTTTGGACTGCCACAATTTTTATAATGGGCTACATTTTTTTTAATTGATAATAATGGTGGTTATGTTAGAGACCAGTTTTTCATTTGGCACCTAGGGGCTGTAAATACTGTGATTCTGGGGAAGTCTGAAAGAACACTCATCTCCTACAATGCACTGGAATGAACTCGTTGACACTGGGTTTGTAGTTTACTCATCATTTTGTTCTCGACACATAGATAAGTGTTCATTATGATAAACTATGGTTTTCATGCATTGTAAATTATAATTAAGATTCTGTGCTGATTCAGCGGCATATTTCACCCTGCTCCAAATTCTGGAATTCAACACTAAGTTTGTGAGTGAAATTATACCCAGTCCTTATACACGTTCTCTGTTCATCGTCCTATATATGCCACCTTATTTATTCCTGTATGGTTGATATTACCTTTAGTTAATAGAATGTAAGGGGAGCACTTGATGGGATGAGCACTGGATGTTATACTATTTGTTGGCAAATTGAACTCCAATAAAAAAAAATATACAAAAAAAAAAGAAAAAGAGACTCAGAATTAAAGATAATTAACTTACCCAAGTTCACGCAGCAACTTGGCCAAAGAATTCCTAAATATTATGAACATGTCTTCTATTCCTAGGCTATTAATTGGTATTAGTTTTAAGATCCTGGCTACCTTATTCGGGGAATGACCAGTCTTGGCACAAGTGGCTGCCATGTACTAGGATGGGGAAGAGAAGGATATGAAATCTTCAGTGCTATCTACCTAAGTACTTGAAGGATCCAGCCTTCCAGGGTAATAGGCTTGATGATGTTTAAAAGCATAAAGCTTTAAAAAAAAATAGAACCACTTAGGCTCAGGAGACCACTTATTAGTTTACAAACTAGGTCTCTAAGAGGCGACTATCCTCCACAAACTCCTGGACCAATAAGTATTTTGCTAGATGTTTAGAGACATGTACAGCCTTGAGAGTCTTCTTGCACCACCTTTTAAAAACTGGTTAGGCAGAGGGTGATCTCATCACAAAGAAGTATTGCTAATAGAAATTAAATATCATACCTTTTGAACATACTCTAATAATGTGCTGCTAAAGCAATGTTTGGGACTATTCTAGCCAATTATTCATAGGATAAGAAGAACTTGTAATGGTAATCATCATCATCGTCACATCACAACTTCTGCATGTTGCACAAAATGTTAGTTATCGGGGAGCTGGGCTCTTCACCCTCCAGATGTCACTCTATTATTTTATCATGCTTACCTTACAGATGAGGCTGGGAAAGGAGAATTAGCTAGCTCAGGTTCATGGAGTTAGTCAGTCAGAAGCAATCAGGATTCAATTCCAATACTTTCTGCCTCCTGAGGCAGTGGTGTCTATGCTGCACCAAATTACGTAAGATAGAAATACTTTCTTTATGAAACTAGAGAATTTTTTGTGTTTACATTTGTTCTGATCACCTTGGTCAAAATATCACCAATTTCATGTTTTTGAGTGCTACAAAAGTTTCATTTAGAAAATTTATATGGCTCGGGTGAGCCAGATGCTATTGAGGTAGCATTAGTATTTTTATTTTGATTATTCCAAAGAGGAAAAAAAGGCCAGATGAACACACAATCTAATATTATATATTATTTCTCCAGTAAGATGCTACTTTAAAATAAGGTCAATATAAAAAATCCAAAATGATGTAGGTCATATACATAGATAGTATTGTTGAGATAACATTTGTCTGCATTTGGGATCATTTGGGAAGCGGTATCATTGGAAGTCAGTGAAAACTGACTCATGATGCTTGATGATTCATTCTCAATAAAGGCATCAACATTTCTGATAACAAGTGTCGGAAAAGAAAATTAACGATCGCAGCAAAAATTTCAGGAGGTGAATGAATTTGAAGAAAGGACTGTTTCACCAATCTAACCACAGTCTCCACTCTGTGTTGTGTATGCCTCCACTCCACACAAGTGAAAGAAAGCAGCATTTCTTTTTATTTGGCTCCCATTTATTTCCAATAACTCAGGGGAAAAGAAGTCACAGAAGCACATCTTGGTGGGAGGAGAAAACCTGCATATCTTTGATTACAAGTCTAACTTTTGAGTTGACACCTTTATCTAGGGCCTCAGCCAGCAGTCTGGCCTGTGATACTCAACAGGACATAGAAAGGAGGAAGTGATTTGTTTCAAACTGTGCTGTGGAAACTGCTCTTCCTTCCTTTTTCACTTTTTTTTTTTTTTTTTTTTTACACTCTGTTTCCTTAGACATTTTACCGCTGTGTCATAACTAGTTGTAAAAAGGTTGTTGATCCTGATAATTTTTTCCACATTAGAAAGAAATTTCAATCCTTGGTAAACCAGATCATTTCATTTGATTATTTTTGCTTCCCATGTTTTCCCCATTAAACAGCAAGCCACTGAGAGCAGAGGCTGGGTTGTGTCATCACAGGACTTCAGCTATAACGTTTTTTTTTAATACAGCACATAGAACACATAAATATTCAGGAAATTGCTTTTACATAATAAATTTTTTGGGGAAAAAGTAAACCCTGCAAAAATTGCAATATCATTAATAAGAAAATCCAAAGAAATATCAGTATTAAGAATGTAAAATGGAAGAATATAAAACTGTAAGATGTAAGAAAAATATGGATGGATACATATATTTCTTATAGTTATGAGGGTAACAATGAGAAGCACCCAGGGGCGCCTGAGTGGCTCAGTCTGTTAGGGGTTGGTTCTTGATTTTGTTCACAGGTCACGATCTCAGGGTTGTGGGATGGAGCCGTACGTCTGGCTCTGCGCTCAGCGTGGAGCCTGCTTGGGATTCTAGATTCTAGACTCTAGATTCCCTCTCCCTTTGCCCCACCACCACTGCTCACACACCTGCGCACTCTCTCTCTCCCTCCCTCTCTCTCTCTCTCTCTATATATATATTTTAAGATTTTATTTATTTATACATGAGAGACACAGAGAAAGAGGCAGAGACACAGGCAGAGGGAGAAGCAGGCTCCATGCAGGGAATCCGACACAGGACTCTCAGTCCCGGGACCCCAGGATCACAACCTGAGCTGAAGGCAGATGCTCAACCGCTGAGCCACCCAAGCATCCTGTTTTTTCTTTTTATTTAAATAATATTCAAGTAATGAGGCGAGGGTATATACCATTTAGCTGGAATGCCTTAGCATTTTGTCTGCCTAATAGTTACTATGCAGTGAACACACCTCCTCCTACCCCACACTCAGTAAAGTACATAAGCAAATATTAGTATAATTTCCATTGTTAACAAAAATCTGAAATATCAAAGATTACCTACAAATCAATAATGCCTCAGTTGAAATTGGACCAAAAAAATCTAAATAGACAATCCTAAAAGAGGAAATTAATGTACAAGTACCTAATGAGAACATCTAATTTCACTAGTGACGAGCAGAATGCAAAGTAGAATACTAAAGAGAGACTGTCCGATGACAGTCAGATGGGCATGGGTGAAAACACCTGATAATGACAAATAATGGCAAGGAAGTGGCCCAGTGGGAGCTCTTATCTACTGTTGATTAGCTACATGGATACATCCAGTTGATGAACAAATCTGGCAATATTTAGTAAAACCAAACACATCTGTGTTCCATAACTCATCGACATTTCAAATATATGTGCTAAAAAAATAAAGTCTCAGGACGCCTGGGTGACTCAGTGGTTGAACATCTGCCTTTGGCCCAGGTCGTGACCCCGGGGTCCTGGGATCGAGTCCGGCATAGGGCTCCCTGCATGGAGCCTGCTTCTCCCTCTGTCTGTGTCTCTGCCTCTCTCTCTCTGTATCTCTCTCTCTCTCTCCCTCTCTCTCTGTCTCTCATGAATAAATAAATAAAATAGTAAAAAAAATATCTTAATTGTACATAAGATCTATTTAGGATGTGCATTGTTGCCCTGTTTGTTATAGTGAAAAAAATAGAAACAACCTCATTTGTCAGGACAGTGGCCAAAAAATTGTGGAATCATACAACAGAATATCCTATAAGATGGGAAGAGATTAATGAATCTGAGCTACACATTTTAATGTGGATAAGTTTCAAAAACATAATATTGAGACAAATATCCCCCAAAATTACTATTTATATGAAGTTTTAAGAAATGTATTGAGCTCTTCTGCACATTGTATGTGTGTTTATGTATATTATAAAATTATTAAAACATACATGTGAATGATGATTAGATAATTCAGGGCAAGTATTGACTGTGGAGAGGTGGCATTATTTTGGATGAGACATCAACTATATTTGTAGCTTTTTGAGAAAAACGACCCTAGATTGAAGCTTGGAGTTTTATTGTATAAGCACCATTAGAAATCAGTGAGAACATCCTTTGGCGGGGAAAAATTTTTTTTTTAATTTGAATTTTATTGAAGAAAGAATATATGGGATGTGTGCTTTATTATAGAAAGTTAATTTGTAAGTAAAAATGCTTGAGACAATGCTATCCTAATAACATGAAGAAGATTCCTGGTTTAATTGTCAGGTAGAAAAAGCTTGCCTGGGGCTTCTCATGTCACCTTTCTCTGAGAAAGCTTACCCGAAACTCAAGTCATCTCTTTCCTCAGAAGGGAGGAAAAATACTCTTGAGTAATCATTCGTTCAAAATGTCACCACGGGCCTGGAGTTGCACGTGTAGATCTGACTAGGATGTAGCCGGTGTTCTCTCTGGACTTGGGGATCTGCTGAGGTCCAGCTTGGCATCCCTAACGTGCGTGGCGCCTTAGCCTTATGCTGAGATATAGTGGGTACGTCCCCGCTGAGCTCAGGTATTTTGCATATGACCTTTCTAAGGCTCCAGGCTTGGTAGGAATCCTCAGTTCAGAGGCTTGCAGTCTGTGCATGGGTTCTCCTTTCAACAAACTCGGTTTTCCTCAGGAAGCCTCTTTAACTCTAAGATTAAAGTTTACAAACCTAATAGTGTATGAAGTATGTAAAATAAATTTCTCTGTCACTTACTCCTAGAGCAAAACAAGGTATAAAGGTGAGTCCAGGTAGAAATGAGAACTTTTCTAGTCCCTGTCTTAGAGGGACTGTGTATCTGCCCACTGTGCTATCAGCATCCTCTGATTTCAGTTGGGTCGGCCTTGTATTTGTTGTGTAATTGTTACCTTATGTGATGGTATTTGGAAATGGGGCCTTTGAGACACAATGAGGGTTAGATGACGCCGTGAGGGTCAGCCCTCATGATTGGATGGTTGTGCTTATAAGAGACATCAGAATGCTCCTCCTTCTCCTCCTTGATCCACCTCCCTGCCACGTGCAACCAGGACAGGCCCAGTAAGAATATAGTGAGAAGAAAGTGAGCCAGGAAGAGAGTCCTCCCCAGACCCCCAAACAACCAACACCTTGATTTTGGATGTCCAGCCTTCTAGAACAGTAGGAAGCAAATTCCTATTGGTTAAATCCCCAGTCTATGGGATTTTGTAATGGCGGCCCCAAGGGACTAAGACACTAAAAATTTTTAAAAAGGTCATTATCTTCAAGTGATTGTGGTCGTTGTGACCCTGGACTTGATAAAGCCTGCAGGATGATCAGTACGCCAGAGCTGGGGAATAATAATTACAATAACTGATACTTGTGTCCGCCATGGGCATGTAAACTCATGCACAGTTAGTGAGGATGACAATTCTATGAGAGAGATATTATTATCTTCGGTTTGACAAATGAGAAAACCCAAGTGCAGAGAAAGGCATAGAGTGCAGAGTAAGAGTGAAAATTGGCTTGACCCCTGCCAAGGCTATGCTCTCTGCTCCATGTATTCACCACATGCTCTATTTCCTCAAACAATGGGACAAATTTTCACCTTTTTTTTTTTGTATCCAGCAGGAGCAGGTTTTTATATGTCTCTAATTCCTAATTTGAAAAACATAATTGAAAACGCTTTATGCATAACTATTCAGAAAGGACTAAGAAATATTAAAATCATCCAGAAGTATGTGCATTCTTAAAACCATTAAAGAAGGAATCCTTAATCAATTTAAGGAGAGGGAAAATTGTAAATCCATGATTATACATGAGATGAAGAAAAATGGTAATATTTAATTTTCTAAAAGAGAAAATTATTCAACCCTTGAATGGGTGGCTAAAAATAGTTATCATTTAAAATTGTATTGTAAAATAATACGCCGTAACCGAAAGGGTACAGTAAGACCAGCATAATAAAATTAAAATACATGGCAGGATGATATTAGTCTCTTTCAATAAAACTTCTCATGCTTAAAAATGTAGTACCATAATCTACAACTCAAGGTCAAACTTTCAGTAATTTGCCCTAAGTTACAAATGGGGTGGGTATGACTCACATATACTATGGAGAACATGGTATTAAAAAGTTCTAAGAAGAGACAATCAATTTTAAAATGATGACACCGGCAAATTCCCCAGATGGCTTCGTACCAATAGCTTGCATCATTTGGAAATGACATACCTCTTCCAGATGGAACACCTGCAGCCCATGATTGAGGTTAGCAGACCAGGGCGGGAGGGGAAGGAGGGTAAAACCAGCCCACTTTCCAAAGTGCTTCAGCCAGCCAACATTGCTCCTCTTTCCATGATGGCGGCCTTTACTGTTGAAGCTATTGTATTGTAGCAAGAGCACGCCATCCGAGCCCCCCACTTCTCCATAACACTGCAGGCCCTCCCATGCCCTCTTATATGCATCCTGCCCAGTGCATCACTCTTGCCAGCACCCAGTTGTCTCCTGGAGTGTTTCCTCTTGTCATGGCCCCCGTGTCCCACACGAGGCACCTGCGTCCACGTCCCCTGGTCTGGTGAGCCTCAGTGTGGTTTTCCCTAAAGTGAAGGTAGTCTCTTCCCACAGGGTCTGTAAGATTAAAGTAAATGGTGTCTTCATATTCAATCGAAATGTCCACCTTTATTATTTTCATGCTCAATGAGCACATCCTCTTTGCCAGTTCTGGGTTGAGCCACTTCTCTATGTCATGCCTTTCAATCTTCACAATTATATGTTATTTTTAGAGGAGGAAATGGAGACCGATAAGGGGTGAGCAAGCAGAAAAGATCATACAATGAATGCCAAAGATAGGAGCTGAGACTTAGCAGCGAGTCCGTCTGCAAAACTGTACATTTCACCCCACAGCACTGGTGTTGCTAAACAAAGAACATGGGACCCATAGTGTAAAGTAAAGATGGACTTCAACCATCATGCCCTTGATTTGAGTCATGCTGAAGCAGAAGCAAATGAAGTGAACATTTGCCTAGGAAATGTCCCTGGTCGAGGTGATGTTTTTGTTATTGTTTTCCCAAAGCATTCTGTAGAAGAGAGAAGTATTGCAGAAATCAATTGTCCAAGCATGCCTAAAATCCATGGAAATATGTAGTCTTTGTCCCTAGATGGTGGCATTCTTCCCATGCTCTACTCATAAACTGACCTTTCCCATCTCACAGGCATTTTCATTCTCTGCAGGGCTCATCCAGGTGCTGTGTTGAGATGTGAGGATAAGACAGTGAAGGGAGTCAGGGCTGAGCCTCTTGGGGGATGTTCATGGTGGGGAGACTAGAAGGAGATGTGTAAGGGGAGCATTAGGCCAAGGAACTGCATTTGGGTTTTATTTAAATATATGTAAATCACAAAAACATGTTTATGTCTATACTCACGATATATATGATAAATAATTTGTACACTCTAGTATCTAAGACAATTGAGTTATTTTACTTTTACTATATTGATTCATAATTGCAAAGTCTGCTAAATGATGCAATGTGATTTTATCATTAATAAAATAAAATATTACCACCTGCATACAAAGCTAGGTGAGCGATAGCATGCAAGCTCTAGAAGATAAAGAGTAGACGGATACTTTAACCGGCAACCTACTGTTGAATTTTAAGATAGGATCTTCTCTAATGAGCAAATCTGCATAGAAAAATTTTAATGCTAACACTATAAATTAAGTGGGAAATGGCCAAGTTTTACTTTCTGTATATTGGGCGCTATTTGTTCTATTTCTTATATTGGAGCTTGAGGCTGAAGAACATGGACTACATATCCCAACAGCTCTGTTCTCTTTAGGCTTTCCAAAATGAGAGGGCTTTGGTGAACTCGGAGTATGATAAAGAACACATTCACTGGAACAAAAACTAAGAGAATATCTACTGGGAGTCAATATGCCTGTGAACATTAATTGGCACCCAGCAAGGTTCTCCCAGCACTGGCAAGAGTTGTCTTAGTCAACTCTGTGACACAAGGGAATTAGATTAAAAAGACCCACATCACCTCCCAGCTCTGACGTTGTCTTGAAGTTAATGATTGTGGAGTCTACTACTTTGCTCTGAAACTCTGTAGCCTGGCTGAACGAATGTTACCAAGAGTCCAATCCCTGCTTTCGTGTTCTGAGGGAAGTGACTGGCGCAGGTGCCAGCTGACTATCTGTCCAGGAAAGGGAAGACACAGATGTTCTAGCAGGAAACAACATGGCGCTGGCAGCCTTGAGTTGAGCATCACTTTGTGGGTGAGGCCCACAGCATGCCCATTCTCATCGGTGAGGCAGTAGGGGGAGGCTGGTGATGGTGACGGTGACAGGGACGAGAAGGATTTGTCCAGCACATAGATAGAGGCAAAATTTCCATATGCTCATTCTTCTTTGGCTTTCAAACATGTCATTTTATAAATCACGAAATTGGTGTAAAAACGGTCAAGAATCACTGAGAGGCAGAATCCAGGGTGTAGAATCCAGAATCCTGTGGTATAGAATCCAGGAACGCTCAAACAATCATTTGCATCTCGTGGATCTGGCCCTCCCCTCCCCTTCCACGTCTATCATGTCACAACCCGTGGTTCTAATTCTGATTCTCATTCTCCTCACGTTGTTCTGTCTCCACTCGCCTCCAGTTGGAATATTTAATCTCTCCTGCAGAATTTTACTAAAGCCCTACTCTTTAACTTCCTTTGCCTTGTAGATATTTCTCATTGTCTCTTTCTGCTGCTCTGAATGATCCCAAGCTGGATGTTACCCAAGAATAAGTAACACCATCCTCCTTTCTCTATATTCCAGAGCATAGCCGACTGTTGGGTGTGTGGTAAGAACAGTCATTCATTCAACACACACTTATTAGGTGTGGAATATTATACCTCAGCTCTGTAAGCTGTGAGAATACAAAGGAATATAAATTCTAGTCCATGGCTCAAAGAATTGATGAAGGATACACATACAAATGGAATGACAAATTCTACAGTAGAAAATGTGAAATACAACATGAATAAGGAAGAGAGGATGACTAACTTTGTCTCAGGGTATTGAGGAGATAAGACTTTGTAGAAATGTCAGTTTAACTTGTGTCTTGACGAATAGGAGGGATAAGATAGATGCCGGGACGAGAAGGGGAGGACACATGCATGATGATGCATGATGCTAAGGAGTCTCACAAGGATCTCTTTCCTCCGTGAGTTTGCAATGTCGTTATAAGACATGTGCACATGAAAATGTTGTTCAGCTGTGGGTACCAGGATCGAACTGTGGCTCAGACACACAGGGCGTATGTGGCTGTTATTAAAAGTGAAATCCAAGTGTGAGTATTTGCTGCCTTTGTTTCAGTGATGCACACTGGTCTGGACCAATGTACCTGCAGTTCTCTTTGCCTTTTCCTCATAGTCCAGAGTGGCTGCTGCATCTCTAGACATCCTTGATGCATTGTTCACGACTGTAAAGAAGAAAACATGTTAAGTGTCCAATTGTACCTGCCATGAATGTCCTACTTGAATTGTTTCCATAATTGTCACCCGACCACGGAGATACTTGATAGTGTCTCATTGGCTAACTCGCGTAGAAGTCTCTTCGGGGTTTTATCTGAGTACTGCATCCCCAAACTATAATTGGACTCTGTTATTAATATTCTGAATATTGCTGAGAGTGGATACTGGGTAGGCACCTAGCAATTTCTGACATGTGGTTAAACTATAAGGAGCACTTTATGGTGTCTGATGAAACATGACATGCTCTGGCTTGTCAAAAGCAATGAAAAAGTATCAGTCTCTGGTACGCTCTCTCATACAGGTCCCCTAAAGTTTATTTCTTCCTTAATCTCAGTATTCGTTTTAGTACCAAGGAAACGGAGATCTATAACTTTAAAAAAAAAGTTTGCATAAAAAGCTCAACATCTTAGACACCCTGTTATTCATAGAAAGATGGTGTTGTAGAAATGTTTGGGTGTTTGCTTACATTCGGTGTTTCAGCAGAAACTCAAAAAGAAGACAAAGGGAGACTGGCCGAAACCAAGACGGGATGGGATGAGCACCAGGTGTTATACTGTATGTTGGCAAATTGAATTTGAATTAAAAAAGAGTAATAATAATAATAAAAAAAGATGGGGAAAGGCAATGTCCTTCTTTGCTTATTTTTATCTTATTTTAAGTGTGTACAGCCTCCTTCTTCTGGCTTTCCCAATGTGCTGAGGAACCGGAACAAAATTGTTGTTTTGAGTTGCTCTCTATCTTTTGGATCGTTCCCCCATTCATCAGTTTCAATTTAACTGTTGATGACCATCCTGTATTCTTAAAGAGCTTCCAACACAACTCATATGTTACTAGGTTCTCTATGCTTGCAACATGCTCTCCTATTCTCACCTGCACTGAACCTCCCTGCGGCCCTGCTCGTCCCCTGTCCTCCCCCACCCCCACCCCCCACCCCCCAGTGCACCATTCTGCCTCCCCCTCTTCATCCCTCCCACACACACTTACAGCTTCCGAGTCCCAGCGGGACAAGGTGCATGTACAAGTAACCATCCTAGGTCCACATGCCCTGCCAATCAATCCCAGAACATTCTGTGAGAAAAGAGTGTGATTCAGCTGCCAACTTTTGAAATCTAGAGAAATTAAACCTGTCTACTTATTTCAGAGTTATGATAAAAAGTCATCTTTGAAAAACTCTCCTAATTAAATGTGCTGGAGACCATTTAGAATATTTATTTTAACATAACCACTGTATCCTATGTATGGTTATATGGGCTCCTTGAGCCTTGAGGTGGGTAGGGACCTGACTGCCTTTGGGGTCTTCTCTACCTTTATTTCTTAGAAATAAATATGGTATAATGTAAGTAATATAGCAAGTTTATCAACCAATACTCATAATAGAATTTTTGAAAAGGGAGAAAAAAAAAACTAAGTGTTTCATATAACCTTGTGACCAGAGAGGAGAGCATCCCTTCTCAGTTGTTACATTTTTCATTTACTGTAAACTCATTCACTTTTTTTTTCCCCATCATATATTCTCTTCTCTATTGGGCTTTATACCATTATTCTTTTCTTTCTTCTTTTTTTAAAAAATTGATTTATAGGTAGCCTTCAGAAAATTGGCAGGAAAATACTGAGTACAGCTTGTCACAAGCACCTGCATGTTACTGGCTTGAATTTGTGTCCAATAGCTAAAAATATGCTTGTCATTAGCTATGATTTAAGAACTATCAGTGTCTAATCAATTCAGCCACTCACATTCAGGGAAGGATGTCATCTAAAGAAAAAGCTGAGCAGTGATTAAGACCTTATTCTTTGAGAGGCATTCTTTCATCAGGGCAGTGAGTACATCCTGTAAATAGCGACGAAGTGTTGGCATATTCTAAAAAAAAATTTTCCACCAAGTACAATTAAGCCTTTTAACAGAAAAAAAATAATCTTTGAGTTACTGGCATATGTATATATGTTTACAGTTTTATCTTTTCCAATTACAGTTTTATCTTTTCCAACTTTCTTTAGATTTGCTCAAGGAAGGGACCTCTATAGAAAAAGGAAATATTTACTGAGAACTAAAATTAGAAATGATCATTAGAATAGCATTGAGCATGAGGTAGAAGAGGCTGTTTTATGATTTCAGTGAATCCATGAATTATAACTCACATGTGGTTATTAAAAGAAAATTAATTTTCCAGTCTAAACTTTTAAGGGTTGACATCATGTGGGAAACATGTAATTCTTCCTAATAGTAATTATATCACGCAGAACACTGGGCCGTATGGGCCAGTGACCCATATATCACCCATGTTGTCTAGGAAGAATTAGGATGGCTACTATCTTGAATCCTCAGTCAACTTCCTACCATGTGGACTGTGTGTGCTTGTGCGGCATGCACGTAGTCACAATGGACCCAGCCAATATGTGCATTCCATCATGCGAGACCACCTCACCTCCTTTCAATTAGCCAGGTAAACATTGCATCGTATTAGCTCCAGCTACGGATTGAAAAAGATGTTTCTATTTATAATGTAGCATTTCATGGACTTAAGTGTATTCCTAATTTAATGGTGCAAATATTAATGTACATATGTACAGTTCAGATTTTAAAGCTGATATTTTTTATATCTCTGAATTGCAAGATGTTTATTATACTGCAGTGCTGGATTTGTTGGGGAACCAGAAACAGCATTTATGGATGAAATGATTGCTTGTATTTTAGTCAGGGTTTATAAGCTTAGATGGTCAAATTTATATTGCCTAGTGATGGAAAGTTCAACTTTTTAATATTTTTTTAGAATTATGCAGATTCTTTATTAGTCAATAAGATAGTTCTTATTAAGGACAGGTTACTATTTAAACACTATTCTTTTATTTTCTTTGACTGTTTTTTTTTTTTCCTCCAAGAGATTTACAATGGTTTCTGGTATTTCATAATAATCCATTGTACTGGGAATTTGTAGAAAACTGCTCAGGTTCAAAAGAGCAAAGAGTTTTTATCTTGCACATCTATCTTTTCTATTTATGTTAGAAAACTCCTCCTCCTCCTCCTCCTCCTCCCCCTCCCCTCCCCCTCCTCCTCCTCCTCCTCCTCTTCCTTCTTCTTCTTCTTCTTCTTCTTCTTCTTCTTCTTCTTCTTCTTCTTCTTCTTCTTCTTCTTCTTTTTCTTCTTCTTCTTCCCTTTTATTTCTTAATATCAACTTCATAATTTCTTCTTCTTTTAAATTTATTTTTTAATGAAAACTTAGTTATTTTAGAGTAGACTTTGCTTCATAGCAAAAATGAGGAGGAGGGTGCAGAGATTTCCCATATACTTGTGGCTCCCATACATGCATAGGTTCTCCATTGTCAGCATACCCCACCAGAATAGTACATTTATTACAGTTGATTAACCCACATTGACATGAGATGATTGCACAAAGTCAGTAGTTTACTTTAGGTCTTACTCTTGGTGGTGTACATTCTGTGGGTTTGGACAAATATATAATGCCAAGGATCCATCATTGCTGTGTCATCAAATAGTTTCATTGCTCTAAAAATTCTCTGTGCTCTGCTGATTCATCCCAACATGCCCAACTCCTGGCAACTACTGATCTTTTTACTGTCTCTTTGGTTTTCCTTTTTTTTTTTTTTCCCGAAAGTCATATAATTGAGATCACTTAATAATATGCACTTAAGTTTCTCCTGTGTTATTTCCTGGCTTAGCTGTTTATTTTTAGAGCTAACTAATGTTGTTTTTCTTGTCATGACATGAGTAAAGTGATTACTGTGTGTTCTAGGTTCTTGAGATGTGTCTGTGACCAAAACAAGCAAAGATTGTTGCCTTACGTTCTAGTGGGGAAAAGCAAACAGTAAAGAATGAATTAACAATATCCTCTGCTAGCAGGAGATAAATATTATACAGTAAAGGAGAGGAGGGTAATGGGGTTGGTAATGGTCAGGATACAGTGTGTTGGAGGGACTAGGTGGTGAGTGGTAGTTCTCAGTATAAAATAGCATAATCAGGGGAAGTCTTATTCAGAATGTGATAGAGGGGTAAAGATTTGAGGGAATGAGGGATTAGTCAATGGGAAAGAGGATGTTCCTATAGGAAACCTAAAACCATATTGTTCAAGGGGTGGTATAGTGGTGAAAACTTCAGAAATATTCATAAGATTGATATTTCTGGTTTTAACAAGAATGATATAGCCAAACAGGGTAGACTGTGTTCCCCCAATATGCCCTGCAGTGGGTTCGCGGGATGCCATCACTGGGAGGAGGCATGAAACTGAACGCATGACCCACTGTGAGAAATTCTCATAAGTGGTCAGTTGTGGTAGCACCTCAGATGACAGTGCAAAGGACACTGGACTAGGAATCAAGACATGCATACTCTCAGAGTCGTCCCTTCATCTATCTGCTACAGCAAATTGTGTAAGTTCTGGAAACCCTGATATCGGTTTTCTTTTCTTTTTTCTTTTTTTTTTTTTTAATTAATTAATTTATTTATTTCTGATAGTCACACAGAGAGAGAGAGAGAGAGAGGGGCAGAGACACAGGCAGAGGGAGAAACAGGCTCCATGCACCGGAAGCCCGACGTGGGACTTGATCCCCGGTCTCCAGGATCGCGCCCTGGGCCAAAGGCAGGCGCCAAACCTCTGCGCCACCCAGGGATCCCCCTGAGATCGGTTTTCAAGGCAATTTTCTTCTAGCTACAAAAAATAGGCCATTTGCTACAGAAAATTGGGACTGCATATAAGTATAATGATCTCTAAAAATAAAAACTTATCATTCAACAATCAAGCTTTTCTATTAATTCACCTGAGCATCAGTAACTCATCTGACTTACAAACTTATGTTCCATCAGAGCCAGGTTAAACTGCAGATTGGGGGAAGTGATTTTCAAAGGATGATTTTAAAAATCTTTATGAATATTTGATTATTGTTTATGTGTAATGCTAATATATGAGTGAAAATATTCACTGGACTTTTTTTTATCAAGTTTCTTCCTCAAGAAAAATAGTAATGTGCATTGTTTTTAATAATGTGATACAATTTTAATGGTATCCACAAGTAATGTTATGGGCTTTCTTGCCTTCTACAGTGTCTGCAATTTCTACATTAAGCCTTCAGGCTTCCAACTCTTAACAGTTATTACACACTTTCAGAATATTATTATGGTAAATGTACTAATATAAAAATATAAAAGAAAATATATAGTTATTTTACATATTAAATGGATGATAATTTACTCAAAATCTGCCCCTACTTTACTTTCTGTAATTTTATAATATAATATAATTTAAGAAGAATATTGTTGTAATTGTAAGAAATTTTTAAGTCTTCACTTCTTTGTGTACTAATGAGAAAAACATGAGTATCTATACAACAGGAGAAAGAATGTATAAGTACTCTTGAAGTAAACAGGATGATCAAGGAGGCTACTAGGTAAGCTCTGGGTAGTCCAGAAGGCAGAAATCTGGAAATCGTCTCCAGTTCTATAATTGAACCTATATTGTCTACAAAATTAATTATAAAAACTATAGTGTTTTTTTTTGTTTTTTTTTAATTTTTTTTAATTTTTATTTATTTATGATAGTCACACACAGAGAGAGAGAGAGGCAGAGACACAGGCAGAGGGAGAAGCAGGCTCCATGCACCGGGAGCCCGACGTGGGATTCGATCCCAGGTCTCCAGGATCGCGCCCTGGGCCAAAGGCAGGCGCCAAACCGCTGCGCCACCCAGGGATCCCACTATAGTGTTTTTTATAGCTAAGTAATATTCCATTGTGTGTGTATGTGTGTGTGCAGATACACACAATGCATTATGACTCATCCATAAAAAGAATGAAATCCTGCCATGTACAACAACATGGATGGACCTAGAGGGGATAATGCTAAGAGAAAGAAGTAAGTCAAAAAAGGCAAATACCAAATGATTTCACTTATATGTGACATTTGAGAAACAAAACAAATGAACACAGAAAGAAAAAGAAACAGAAAATACAGACTCTTAAATACAAAGAACACATGGGTGGTTACCAGAGGGGAAGTAGGTGGGGGTGTTGGATGAAATAGGTAACGGGGATTAGGGGCATTTATTGTGATGAGTGCTGAGTAATGAGTGATGTATACAATTTTACCCTTGAAACTATTACCACATTGTATGTAGGGCGGCTATACATCAGTAAAAAGAAATATATAGTAGTCTTTATGAAAAATGATGAGGTAGCAGAAACAATGAGCTGAGTATTGGTTTTTGCTGGCAATTAGCTATTTGCAAGTTCCTCATTTTTACAAGGATTCTTCTAAAGAAACTGTATTATGTGACATAAAGGGATGAGGATGGAAAAGTCACACTGTGACAAGATAATTTACATATCTTCCTCTTTATCCCATGGATCATGGGGCTATGGCTTTTGCCCATCTTGTCCTTTACATTCCTAGGACTAGATTAATATTCAACACATAATTGGTCTCCAGCCAATATTTGTTGAATAGCAAATTAATTAGTCTCACTTCATCCAAAGCTTTCCTATGTTTTTTGGTAATATCTATATTCTTTCCCATAAAAGTGCTTTGAAGAAAGATTTATGTATTTAGAGGTGTTTAAAAAATAACTCTTCTTGGCTATTTCTTTTTTTTTAGTTTTTATTTATTTATGATAGTCATCACAGAGAGAGAGAGAGAGGCAGAGACACAGGCAGAGGGAGAAGCCGGCTCCATGCACCGGGACCCCGACGTGGGACTCGATCCCGGGTCTCCAGGATCGCGCCCTGGGCCAAAGGCAGGCGCCAAACCGCTGCACCACCCAGGGTTCCCTTCTTGGCTATTTCTAAGAGTGTCCAGCTCTAAACTCTATGAACATTTGCTTAAAATTCAACTGCCCTGTCTCATTTTTCCTTATATTGCCAAATTCCTTGACTATTCTCCTGGAACCTATTTTCTTTATTTTTTCAATAATTTTTCCATCAATAATCTCTTTTTTTTCTTCACATATAATGCATTGTTAGACAATAACCCTACTCTAATCTTCTGATTTCTCATGGTACATATTAGTAAGTTCATTAATATTTGATGTTAAAATCCTTATGCATTTACTTTAATGCATTGCCTACTATTTTCTCTCTTTAGAAAAATGAATTGATTTATTTTTTGTTGCTTTTTCTTGTCTCAACTTTTGCAGTAATCTGTTCCTTGTATTCTAAAAGAGAGTTCTAAAGAAATATTCTAAAGAAAGCTCTTT
Source organism: Vulpes vulpes (assembly GCF_048418805.1). Classification (NCBI taxonomy): domain Eukaryota; kingdom Metazoa; phylum Chordata; class Mammalia; order Carnivora; family Canidae; genus Vulpes; species Vulpes vulpes. Next base: position 62,990,944 of record NC_132786.1, read on the forward strand.
TGACATATATTTAGTAAAAAATTTGCAAATTTCAAAATCAAATTACATTTTTTAAAAAAGGACAAAGTATGCAGTATCACCATAACCAGGACCACTCCATAATTTTCAAGGTCCAGTGAAAAACCTCTGTTCGTGAATTTGTATGAATTTCAAAACATGAGTAAAACCCCTCTCTTCTCTTTAACTAGAATTCTTAGTCTTATAAAGGTGTCCCTGCAGCACTAAAATAGAGAATTTCTTGAAATACAGTGTGAAAACAAGGAACATGATTTGAATCTGTTATGTAAAAACTGTGAGTTTTGGGATCCCTGGGTGGCGCAGCGGTTTGGTGCCTGCCTTTGGCCCAGGGCGCGATCCTGGAGAACCGGGATCGAATCCCACATCGGGCTCCCGGTGCATGGAGCCTGCTTCTCCCTCTGCTTATGTCTCTGCCTCTCTCTCTCTCTCTCTCTCTCTCTCTCTCTCTCTCTGTGACTATCATAAATAAATAAAAATTAAAAAATTAAAAAAAAAACTATGAGTTTTAAGGAGTACATGTGATTTTTAGTGAAGCATTTTGGGTGGGAAACGTACAATAGTTGATATTTAAGTGGCATTTTCCCATTAAGCCTAACACCCTTTGAGCTACTTTAATAGGATCTAAGTCATATATCTGTAAGTATGTTTTGCTTGAATTTTCTTGAATCCCATGAATATAAAGATATGCTTTCGTACATAGAAGAACATCCATCATAAGTCTCAGTTCCCATGGCTCACGTCACCTGTGAAGCCTGGTAGCAGTTGTTCTACACAGCACGTTTCTCAAACACCTCACGGTGGCCAAACATCCGATCTGTGTCCTGGTTCTCAGGTGAACATTTCAAGTCGAGTTGCTAATGCTGTAATCACCTGTTCCGTCCAGGCTGAGCCGTTCGGCCAGACGTTTGCAGCACTGTATGTCCACGGTACCAAGTCCACGGACATGCAGCGGGAAGCTCATCCTCATAGCACCCAGGAGTCCTCTTGGGTGCAGATGCTTGGGGCGGCCTACTCTACAGTTACCTGGACATTAATACACCTCCAACTAACCTAGGGTCTTGCTCAAATGCAGATTTTCACTCTGCAAAGAGTAGACTGAAATCCTGCATTTCTAACAAGTTCCCAGTACTGTCGATGGTTCTTATTAGCAGGAACTGCTTTGGGTAGAAACCCCCCTATAACCAGTAGGTGTTTACAGGACAAAACAATACCCACAAATCAAAACAGTGACAAGAATGCAACCCTGTTCTCTTATCTATATTTACTCTATTGTAAGGATGACCTTGTTTCATCTATATTTGTTTCTCCCGTCCCTGGATACTAAACAGAACGATGATATGAATGAATAGTTTTTTTTTTTCTCTGTTGATGGACTCGGTTGTACCTGTAGCATGGCATGAGATGGCAATGTAATCGGGTTGTAATATGATTCATGTGTGTGCTTTAAGGAGCTATAATAATTTTCACTGTTTTCTGTGACTAGGGAAGAAATCATGAAGTAAGGCAATTTATTTACCTGCATGTTCAGTTATGGGTTGTCTTTCCCTCTGTATTTTTTCTGGTGACAAAACAACCCAAGCTCACTGTCTACCTTAAGGAATGGCTATGTTGAGCGGTCGGCACTGATTAGAAGCTCCATTCAGGGAGAAGTGTAAGCATAGAGACCGGCAACTGGGGTGCGGTGCGTTAGCAGAAGAATGGTTCTGAGCCCAGCTCTGTGTTTTGGGCTCCTGCCCACCTATGCATGGGCTTTTTTTTTTTTTTCAGGGGGGGGGGGTTATACTATATGTTGGCACATCAAACTTCAATAAAAAAATAATAATGACTGGGCGTTAAAGATCTTATAGAGCCCCTTCACGTTCTGCTAACTACTTCCCCTCCAGAGCCTTCAGGACTGGTTTGTGAGCTTCGGTAAGGAAAAGACCTGAGCTCATCTTTTTCGAGTCCTTGTCTCCCCTGACAGCCCAAACGATCGCCTTCCCACCTTCGGCCGTGAGCAGAAGCCTCCGTGCAAACCCTCTCAGGCCTGCCCGGCCTGCCCAGCTCCCACTGCTCAACGTGTCTGGCTCCCCACAGTGAGCACGTCCTGGACTCCAGCCTGAGCCCTGTTGCAAGGGCTGGCTCTTGAAGAAAAAAAAAAAAAAAACACTTTGGTCACTCTTAAGAAAAGGTTATTCAAAGCATTTGTGAAAGGATGATAAAGTCAACTTTAGTTAGGATCACAGCCACCACAGCGGGGGAGGCCGCTGAGCTGGGGTCTTGCAGCGGGGACAAGAGATGGGGTTCAAGCTGGACCACCGGGGGCCAAGCAGGGATTTACCCCCTAGGAGAGGGGACAGCCAGGGAGGGGATGGGAGTTACCAAGATGAAACACCAGGGGTGAGGGGGCCTCCGGCTCACCTGCCATGACGGGATCCTTGCTGGGAGCAGCCCAGGTGGTCCAATATCACCTGGGGCTGGTGAAGGCTTGGGAACCCATCACATATCACGGGGGATCCAGATGGCAAGGGGTAGGGGCTCTGATTTCACCGACCTGACAGGATTCTTGTTAAAACCAGGCAAGGCTGGAGGGAAGACAGCTCCAGAGGCTGGCTCTAGTCTGGAAGGAGCTCCAGGAGTCTGAGTTGAGGTCAGAGAGAATCATCCTCCCTCTTTCACTCACCTCAGTTACTCTGGTCTCTTTTTCCCTTTGCCTTTTAACACGTTTGTGACTGTATTGTATAAAAATTGCATATTCTGGGGCACTGGGTGGCTCAGTTGGTTCCGCATCTCACTCTTGGTCTCGGCTCAGGTCGGCATCTCAGGGTCATGAGCTCGAGCTCTGTGTCAGGCCCCGTACTGCGTGTGGAGCCTGCGTAAGATTCTCTCCCCGCTCCCTCTGTCCCGACTCCTAGCCCCCTCTTTCCCTCTCTTAAAAAAAATGTGTATTCTGACTTCTCCCTCAACATTTTATGTTTATCATATTTTCTGCGCTTTAAATACCCTTTGAAACATCCGTTTTAATGGCACTAATATTTCATCATAATGCTTTGTTATAGTTTATGTATAATGACTTCTCTGATACTCAACTGTTGTCTGTAATTGGAGGGTTCCTCTCTGCCCTCCTCCCAATAAAGGAGTGAAATGCCATCCTTCCAAGCAAGGCCGTTCAGATCAGGCCCCGCAGCTGACCATCCTCTGGAGGGTGGCATGGGCTCCACTCACTGAATGGGGAGCCGTGGGTTGGGGTCAGTCACCTAGAAAAAGGAACACCCCATTTCCAGTCCCACAAAGATGCCATTTAGAGTAGCAGCAGCCTGGTCTGTATCGTTGTTTGTCTGTCTTTCTCCATATACATATAGACACACATATGTCTTTGCTCCTGTCTTGGAGTCCTTTCTTTCTCTTTCTTTCTTTCTTTCTTTCTTTCTTTCTTTCTTTCTTTCTTTCTTTCTTTCTTTCTTTCTTTCTTTCTTTTCTTTCTTTCTTTTTCTTTTTTCTTTCTTTCTTTCTTCTTTCTTTCTTTCTTTCTTTCTTTCTTTCTTTCTTTCTTTCTTCTTTCTTTCTTCTTCTTTCTTTTTAAGATTTTACTTATTTATTCATAAGAGACACACAGAGAGAGGCAGAGACACAGGCAGAGGGAGAAGCAGGCTCCCTGAAGAGACCTGATGGGGGACTCGATCCCGGGACCCCGGGGTCACGCCCTGAGCCGAAGGCAGATGCTCAGCCACAGAGCCACCCACGCGTCTCAATCTGAGTCTTTCTTTAATACAGCTTATGAGAAAGAAGGAGAAATCTAGTCAAAAACATTTCTAAGGTACTTAATAAATATTGGAAAATTGCCCTCCACAAGTCTGTACTAATTTATGCTCACTACAATTGGCCTATTACAGCTTGAAGTATTATGATAGATTTTATTTGTTGCTCATTTGCTAGGGGGAAAAGTGTTTTCTTGTTTAATTTACAGCTCTTTGATTACCAGGGAGGTTGCACATTTTCATGTTTACTAATCATTTGTAATTACACTATTATGAATTTTCCATTCTGCCCTTCACCCTACAGCCTTCACATATTACAGTGTTTATAAAGACTAGCAATTTTCTTATCTACTTTCCTTGAAAAAAAAAAGTCACAGTTCTTTCCATTCAAGATTTTTGTTAATCTATTATTTGGAGAAGTGTATCTAATTTGGTAGACTTGTGTTAATAAGGGCCTATGTAATATTAGAGCGTCCTGAGAATTCACACTGACGCAGAAACGTTGCCTGCTTATGTAAGTTAATGGACCCCCTTTTCATTTCTGGAAGATAGAAAGTGTGAGAACGAGGGACAAAGGAACTCGTCTCGTTTGTCTAAGACTGTTTTGCATTTTGATCCCTTGACAATGTTAAGTGTTTTGAGTGGATTGATTGGAGACTATGAAAACTCATGTGATGAACATCTCCATTTCCTGCATTCCATTTCTCTCCTTCTCTCTTTGTTTCTGTCTGAAAAAATCACCAGCAATTCCGTTTTTTTTTTTTTTTTTTTTTTTAATCCGGATGGAAGAAACAGCACTATTCTTTACAAAAGTTGAGCAGTGAGTTGTTTCTCCTCCATGTAAGAATCTGGTACACTTGTGCTTCTGGTTTTTCTTTAGGGCCTGCTTTGGGCCAAGCATTGGGCAAATCCTAGACATACGGTGGGGGGTGAGTGTCCACTGACCCCCAGGCCACAGGCGTTCATGGCTGCAGGGAGAGGTTCTCACAAATGGGATGACGTTCCCAAAAAGTGTGCAGTGCTCTGAGAAAGTATAAATAGCAAGGGGAATCAATTAATTAAGGCAGTAAGTGTTTCCCTGAAGACCTGATACTCATAGATGAGAACCTGAAGATAAAATAAGTTAAGCAAAACTTATTCATCTTACAACTAGAAGTTCGAGCTCTTTGACCCACCTGCTACTCTCTGTTGCTATGACTTCTACTCGACTTGGAGACCTAGCGGACCTCATGGTGACTACAGTTAATAATACCAAGTTGAATACTTGAAATTTGCTTGGAAAGTAGATGTCCAGTGTCCCCACCAGGCACACGTACACACACAAAATGTGTGTGACTCTTTCAGGCGACCAACGCATTATTTAGGGTGATTGTGGTTCTCATTTCCCATTGCAAACATTTTTCAAAACATTAGGTTGTTCATCTAAAACATATACAATTTTTTAGTTTTCAATTATACCTCAAAAAAGCTGGAAGCAAAAGAGGCAAAAGAGTGAGGGAGTAAGTTTTAGGAGGTGACAACACCTAACAGTATGGATTGAGATGAGATTGTTTAGGGGCTGGAGGCTCATAGAAAGGTGTTAAACTTTATTCTGAGCACAGGCGGAGGTCATAGATAGTGTTTATATAGGAAGTTAAGATCTGGATTTTATTTGTTTAGGAAGACTGACTGAAGCGTGAGCAATGAATTCCAGAGGGTGAATTGGTGGAGGACAAGTTGGGAGAGCATGTCAATCAACCAGATGGGTTTGCCCTGAGATGTTGGTGGGAGAGACTTGATGACCTATGGTAGACCTGGAGGGTATAAGTGTCAGAGCTTGGTGACAGATAAACTAATTTTATGTTATCACATTTCTTTGCAGCACCATACACTCCAAAGAATAAACTCCTCAATATGAACAAATGCCTACTCCCCTCATACGTACAATAGATAAGGCGGAAAACATAATTTTTGGCTCTTGCTTATAAGAAGGAAAATATAATACAAAGAGCACAGATAAAAAAAAAGGAAAGTTAGTGTTGGCATCAGCCACTGTATTTAAATATTTTTGGTAAGTGGTAAGTATGTTAGAGCTATTAGCCAGACACTGGTAAGGTTACTATTTGCTGAAACACTGTGGAAACGGGATGAGATTTTGAGCTGAAGGAAAATAAAAGGCAAGAAGAAGAGACAGCCAAGAGGCCCCTGCAATGAAATGAGTTTCCAAACCATTTCATCTCATCTCAGATTTTTACCAAAGATGTGGAAGTAAGTTCACAAGTGAGTGTTTGAGTCTGAGGGAGGAGCGGGATGAGGTGCTCAGTGATGATGCTCATCGGGTGGGTAGGAGCCAGCGCTGGCATCTCTGTTAGGAGAGATGAAGGGGCACCAAAGGGTTGAATTGTAAGGGTTGTTCTAAGGGTCAAAACAATCTGAGACTCCCCATGAAAATGCTCCTGGCTGATCCCAGGACAGGCTTGCTCAGTCCACGCTCCTGCGTGAATTCTCTAAGGGGCCACTTGAAAATAAGTTGTAACTAACTCTGCATTGTTGCAAAAAAGACAGACAGAGAGAGAGAGAGAGAGAGAGAGAGAGAGAGAGAGAGCTAACTAAAAAATGCCCAGAAATAATAATAGTTCATGGTTAAGTGATTCTGCTTTCTTGGAAATCCTGAATCAAATACTGTTTCTCTTAACCTTAGTAAGAAAAATAGGCACTTTCTATCTCCAATATTTGCATTATATATATATGTATATATTTTGCATTATATTTCAAATAAAAAGCTTCTTTTTATAGCTCCATCACCTCATAAAAGTACTTGATTTCATCATTGAGACATATCTGGCCCTTTCTAAATAGAAATGGACCCCTCACTTAGCATGTTCTTCTTAATTGTATGTCTTACTAAGAAATTGCTGGTAAAAGACACTCAGAGGTGAAAGTGTTTATTTGAAGGCTGTACCTTACTAATTCAAGTCAATCTTGTTTATGCATTTTGTTTCATTTCCTGGGAAGGAAACGAAAGATAGTGTAGACCAACTCAGGCAGAGATTTCGTAGATCTCCTCATCCTTCCTGTGAGTATGGGATTAATATAAATAAGAGTGTTGCATTATTCACAGCCCACCATCCTCACCCCACTCGGAAGGAACCCGTCTTCCAGAAGGGACATGAAGAAATGTTCCCGCCAAACGAATGTGAATGTGTGAATTCGGGTCCGTGGCTGGAGGGGTGGGAGGAGCTTCGGCTCTGTGTTCTGGGGATACAGGTGCAAAGGGGCTTGGCTAAGAATCACGGGCAGCCCCTCCCGAGCCAACAGGGCTGGGGGCCTTCAGGCACCAGGGCTCTCAGGTGAGCGTGGCCTGCAGCTGGTGGCAGCCCCCTTGGCACCTCTGGGCCGTCCGCAAGGCGAGGTGAGTGGGTCTCTGCCCTGCCCCAGCACCCCTTCCTCAGGCGCCTTGCAGTGCGCTTAGCTGGGCAAGAATTTGTTTTAATCCAGATAATTGCCCATAAGGAAATGCTGTGTGAAACAAGCTTAGACTTTTGACCCAATTGACATTAATTGCATTTAAGGATTTTTAGATACTTTCCCCAAGCCAGGTTTTAGAACCACCAGTGTGGACGACTATCCCCGACCTTATCAACCAGAGCGACAGGCCAGGGAAGGGCCTTCTCGACTGTCCCCATGCTGCAGTAACGAGGAACAGCGTACCACGTTTACGACTTTGGATTAATTTATCCAAAAGTTTAAAAAAACCCAAACAACCCACTGACTGTTGATTTGTCTCCCCAGCCTTTGGGATGTATGGATTATTTCATTCCTTCACCCTGTGCATTGGGTAAAGAGGACGATGGTGGCCCTTCAGGGGAAACTAAATGACACTGGTACGTGACTTACCTAGGAGCCTTCGCTGCCAGGACCTCCCAAATCTGGCCAACAGGGAGCTCCGTGGACGGAGTCGCTGATCGGCCTCAAGGCCCCGGGGGGCACTTCCCGGCCATCCCCCCCATCCTGTGGAAGTCATGCCCTGGATGCGGCCCTCCGTCCAGGGCAGGAGCGTCGTCACCCCCGCAGGCTTGCCCTCTTGATGCCCTGTGGCGGGCAGGGGTGTATTTACCAGATTAGGAGCAAGGGAGACACACTCAGTCTTCATACCCTTGGGTTCCTCCCGAGTGGGGCACTCGGCCCAGGCTGGGGAACAGGGGTGCCCGGGGTGTGTGGGTGCCGGCCCGGGGGGCCCTACTGCAGCTGCCGAGCCAGACGGGGGGCCGGACGAGGCTGCCCAACTCTTCCCCTGCAGAAGCCAGTGTGCAGCCGGGGAAGATCGCTCCCGGGGTGACCCCTGGCTTCCTCCCAAGTGTCCCTGAAGGCAGCAGAAGGTCATGGGGACGCGGCCCGGCCACACGGCCTGGGCTGTTCGTACCCGGCCGAGGAGGTGCTGCTGTGGCCCTGGCCCAGCCACTCGATTCCATTCACTGAAGGCTTCCTCTTTGCCAAGGAAGGTGTGACAACAGCGTCCTCGTCGGGGGGCCATTCTAGGATTAGACCTGCACCAGGTGCAGCCCCCTTAGACTAAGCTCTCCCCGGCTCTAGCTGTTCTTGGTTTCCGAGGTTGGTGCTAAGCCCCAGCGTGTGGGTGGGCATCGCCCGGCCCGCAGAGCTGCCCTGGGAGGGGGCATATGCGCTCAGCCTCCTAGGAAGCCTCCGGGGTATTTGTCGCTCCCCCATTTCTACAAAAGGAAACAGGGGTCCCGGAGATAATACTTGCTTCTGCAGGGTTAGTTCAGAGTGGCTTCTGGAACTTGCCTTCCGATCCTATTTGCTTGAATATAGACGTCCCCAGGATCCCTGGGTGGCGCAGCGGTTTGGCGCCTGCCTTTGGCCTAGGGCGCGATCCTGGAGACCCGGGATCGAATCCCACGTCGGGCTCCCGGTGCATGAAGCCTGCTTCTCCCTCTGCCTCTCTCTCTCTCTCTCTCTCTCTCTCTCTCTCTCTCTGTGTGTGTGTGTGTGTGTGTGTGACTATCATAAATAAATTAAAAAAAAAAAAATAGACGTCTCCATCCCAATCCCTCCGGGACGCAAGGTGCACACGTCTACTTCCAAAATGAACCGTTGCTTTGCAGAGCTGGTGGGTAGAACCTCTGACGCCTGACATTGGCACCCACCACCTTCCACCACTCATGAGGTGCAATTGGACGAGGAGGAGGGTAGAGGAAGGTGTTCGGTGCCCTGGCCCCGGTGGAGGTTCCCACGCGGGAGGAAGGGGTTCGGAGGGGGAGGCGGTGCTCGCTCAGTAAGAGGGTGTCCAGGGCTGACGTGCAAAGGGGCTGCCTGACGCTGGGGGGCAGTGACTCTTGATCTTGAGGACCTTAGACTCTCTCCGGGGGACCCATGGAGCAGTTGGGTAGCAGCCCAACACAGCGGGTGCATGAGGAAATAATTGGTCTAAACACTGTAACTGCTTCTCGGGGAAGTGGGCCTTGAACTTGTGTCTGACGTTCCATTTACGCCGTTGCCAATTATAAGCAGTTAATGCGCCTCTTGCCTTACAGTCCGTGATTTACATATTTTGGGAAGCAACATAGAGTTAATAATTGGGCCTAAAATCCAGTAAGGGTCCAACTTGTAAGCGGTACCACGTTAAGCGCTTTTAATGCACAGGCTTCGAAGGCACAGCTATCATTTCTGTTTTGCAGACAAAGGAAAGCTTGAAGAGTTGAAATAAGCACATCTCATTCATTCATTTAGCACTATTTTTGGATGGATTATTTTGGGAGGCAGGTTTAGTTTCTAAGATTAAATTTGTAAGCACATGAGTTTTGTCAACTAGCCATCACATTGAGTTTCGTCAACCACACACTCAACTGTTCCCCCAAATTCTCTCAAATCGTCTCTCAGGGAGTATCTCAGAAACTCTAGCTCATAAATACAGACAGTTTTATTTTGTGTTTAGCTGCCCCAATGACTCCCAGGGTGTAGGAGAGACACTCCCCGTTGGCTGTGTGCTGGGCACGACGCCTCATCCGCCCGCCCTCTCCCCCATAAGGACAGAGCTTAAGCGGGTGTGACATGTGCACTCAACGGCTCTACTCTATTTCCTCCATCCTGGTTTCTATGAGGATCCAGAGCACTGTGCCAATTACAAATAAAGCCCCTCAGGAGGACAGGTAATGGACGAGCAGCAGCCCTAGGCGTGCCGACAGGCGCACATCACGTTGTGACCATGGTGTTGCGCTCCTGATGGAAGCGCTTACTGATACCATATGGTGTGTCTCATCAAGTCTCCCCGCTGAAGGCTCAGCGCTGGGCCTACAGTACACACAGGAAAAAACCCACAATACCCATTAACCTCCTTGCTCAGAGTCATTATCACCCATCAGTCTCAAGGTTGCTCTTCATTTTGCTTTGCGTTTTGGCAACCAGGTTAATTCCGCTGTAAACACAAGTGGCTGGTTGCGATGGTGCACGCTGCTGAGCATCTCGCCTGTCAGGCTGTTCAGCTGGTTGTCAGTGGGAATGAAAGGGGGACAGAATGAATTCCATCTCCTGGGAGTGTTCTTGAGTGACAAAAACAAATGCTTCAAAAAAAATGTATGTTGGTAAATTGAACACCAATAAAAATTAATAAAAAAAAAAAAAAGAAAAAAAAAGAAAGAAAGAAAGAAAGAAAGAAAGAAAGAAAGAAAGAAAGAGAAAGAAAGAAAAGTGCAGGGTCATGGGGAGAGGGTGGCATTTTTGTTCTCTGTCTTACATGCATTTGGGAACTTACATATCACAAGAGTGGTTAACGTGCCTCTTAGGAGAACACAGGGGGAGGGTGATCCGCTTTCAAAGGGGTTTGTGCATTTTGTGTCTGTCCTATGTGCCCACAGTGCTGCCAGGCAAGACTGGATGGACCTCCTTTATCTAAAAAAAAAAAAAAAAAAAGAAAGAAAGAAAAGAAAAGAAAAAAGAAAATATTATTCTATGCCTTTGTAGTAGATGTGCTTATATAAAAGTATTTAGAAAATATAGTTTACTCCTGGAACCACGCATGGGAGGAGGAGTGAAAAATCTGTATGTAGTCATCGAATGCTTGCATCATTATTTTAAGAAAAATTAAATAAATTCCCGATATTGAAATACCTAAAAAAAAAAAAAGAAAAATATTGTTTACTAAAATACAAACAAGTGGACTAAGGTTTTTCAAATCACCAGTTAGGTACACAGGCACATTAGATGCACAGTAGACACATTTTTGAATGTTGTTTTTATATTGTTGCCTGTGAAATCAGAAAGGTTAAAGTGGCTTATTTACTCCATCCATGGTCAATTCTACAGCTTGCACCAAAAGGTGAGCCAGGCTGAGTGGGGCCAGAGGTGCAGTGAATGAGCTTGGTGTACAGGGAGGAGGAGAAATTCCCCATTCTTGAGTTCCACAGATAGAGAGTTCCATGGACTGAGTATTGGTCACCCTGCACCAAATTCATAAGTTGAAGCTCCACCCACCAACGTGATGGCATCAGAGATGGGCCTTTGGGAGGGAATGTGGGTTAGATGAGGTCATGAGGGCAGGGCCTTATAAGCACACACACTAGGAGGGCACCTGGTGACTCAGTCAGTTGAGCATCTAGTTTCAGCTCTGGTCATGATCTCAGGGTCCTGGGAGCCAGCCCTGAGTCGGCCCTGTGCTCAGTGGGATGTCTGCTGGAGATTCTCTTTCTCTCCCTCTGCCCCTCCCCACGTTCTCTGTCTCTTTCTCTGAAAATCAATCAATCAATCATCAATCAATCAATCTTTTAAAAAGAGAGAGACAATAGGGAGCTGGCTCATTCTACCTTTCTGTGCATAGGCATCAGGGAGGGGCTGTGAGAAGTCACAACACAGAGGAACCATCTGCCAGCCAGGATATCGCTCTCAACAGAAGCCGGCTCAGGCAGCATCTTGATCTTGACTTTCTGTCCAGCCTCCAGGACTGTAGGAAGTGTGTCCGTTGTTCGGGCCACCCAGTCTATGGCATTGTGTTAGGGCAGCCGAGCCACTAAGACAGAGACTGTTCTCAGCTCAGCGTGTGGTCGAGGCAGTGAACTTATGACTCATCCACGAAAATTGCTAGTAATGCTGTGTTCTGAGTGCATGTTAATGGGCATGCTCATGTATTTTAGCTAAAGATCTGATGTAATAATGGGGGCCCTGAAACTGGAGCAAAGAATGAACGTCAGACAAGAAAAACTGTCCCTTCCCTCCCTTGGAGCCCCTGAGCAGGAACGGAGGTATTCCCACGTTGATGAAGCACCTCACCCACGGTGCAGAACCTGCCCTTGGCTCCCAGCACTCGGTGGCCATAACGCCAAGGCACTGCATCTATTCACTCAATAAATATTTATTCATCAGGTCCTATCTTCTGTGTTGTAGAATCCAGAGTGCAAGCCATCAGCGCAACACACAATTCAATAAAAATTCAGTACAGAATTATAGGGAAGGAGGACACACAAAAATGACCCAGGCTTAGGAAGGGCATACGCGGCAGGTACTGGCTGAGCTTAGACCTCGGGGGAAAGTAGGTCTTTGCCAGCCAGGAAGAGGGGTGATGGGCTTGGCAGCGGGTCGCTTCCCCGAAAGTCCAGAGGGAAGGGAGAAGGAGGCACTTGGGAGCCCCAGGCTGCAGCGCCGTCTGAGTTGTGCCGAGCCCCATCTCCTGCAGGAACCTACAGCTCTGGGTGTCTGTCTGCTGTCCCACCTGGACAGGTGGAGCCCATGGTCCATCCTTCACACCTCACCCCCACGCTGGCACCTCGTCTGGATAGTGTGTCCTTTCCACCCATCCTTTCTGCTCAAGTCAGGTGTCATCTCCTTGGGATCCATGTTCAGTCCCAGGGAGAGGAATACTGTCTTTTTGGGGTTTTTTGTTTTGTTTTGTTTTGCTTTGCTTTGTTTTTCCACCTCCTGTGGCATTTGTGCTCCCCCAAGTCAGTGACTGACATATCAAGTTCTCTTTCTGATGCTGGGCTATGAATAGATGGCCGATGTCCCCAGACATGGCTCTTGACAGAAATTATTAACGGGCAAAGTGCATGTTTGCCAAGGGCCCTGAGAGCCCCTTCACCTGCGAGCCCATAACCCTAAAATATTTTGCCCCAATTCTTACCCCATGACCCTCATGGCATCAGTCTCACCAGATCAAGATATTTAGGCTGACCCGGTCCATTGTAGATGCCCGCAATACGCCTTCTGCCTGAAATTCTCTTGGGACTAGGTTCATTATATACAGAAAAGTAGTTATTAGCTAGCAAACCCAAACTGATGAAAGGTCACAAAGAATCTTAAAGGGGCTCGCCTTCCTTTTAGATGCTCTTTGTGCATTTCACCAGAGAGCTTTTCGCATCTTCTTAATCACTGAGAAACTCTAATGGTAGAAATCGCGAACGACGTAGAAAAACTACAACAGAGACTTTTGAAATCCATGCCCAAGATGGGTCTCCCGGCTAGCTGGCGGTTCACCCCCACGTAGGCCGGTCTTCCCTGTCACAACAGTGTTAACTTCAAAGAGAAAAAGAGAAAAAAAAATTTGGACAATGATGTTTTCCATATGAATGTTGTTGTTTCGCCTATTGAAATGCATGCCATTGTTCTTGGGATGGAACACTGGATTCGCGGTGACATTTTCCAACTGTGTAGTTAAGCGCCAGTCCACAGAACAATGAGCTTTAATAAACCTAGAGCGACATATCCATATGGCTCTGATCTGCAGGTGCATCTCCGCACCACACTACTTCTCTTCCCTTCCTGTTTCCTCTTTTCTTATGAATAACCAAATTATGCTCGACTATAGAACACTCCTTGTAAACAAAGAATTTTTGTGAACTTCAATATCCTGTTTCTCCTTTTACCTTCGTCCAAGAATCTGTCCCCTGCAGAAAAAAAAAAAGAAAAAAGAAAGTAAAGGAAAGGAATAAGAAGATATCTGTGTTAGATCTCCAGACACCTGGTACTCCAGCCCCGCACTGGCCCCACTGGGTGTCATCCTGGTAACAGCACTAACACAGTCTTGTTACTATGGAGCACTGCCTGACACAAGAGCTCCCCTATAGCATCTCCCCACCTCTAAACTTAGGACACACTGTAAACAACACCTCCTTTAATTTTTAGTGGGAATTGTCGAGAAGGAAGGAAGACAAATGGACTATTCTTCGCCTCATTTCCTTGTAGACATGAACCACAAGAGTCAACCAGATTTTCCACCTTTCAATGAAGAAACTCCTCGTCCATTATTCCTTGCAGACAATGTATGCTTTGGAGGACAAACATTTCTCAATACCAGATTTTGAAGTGTAAGAGGGAAAACGTAAATTCAGAGATTAAAACAACAATCAGATACTCAAGTGGAAATCTTGAAGGGGCAGAAACATGGTAAGAGTACTGGAATAGTCACAACCTTCCTTCTCTGTCTTCAAATACTTGATAGCATCAGGACAGATTACTGTTCCATCAAGGCCATCTGTGGATGGTCTTGCTTTCTAAAATTGTGAGCCTTTTCAAAAGAAAGGAAGGGCAATAAAAAGGTTTTATTTTAATTTAGATCTCTTCTAAATCACCAAGCAGATCTAAAGAACGTTTGGAAGGAAGAAAAGAGGAGTACACATGTTCCGTGCTTGATTTTCACAAATTTTAATGCAATGCAGATATTTGGAGCTGATGTTTGATCCTTTTATCTAGTATTTGGATAGATGTATTAGGTGCTTTTCCTGGACAGGCAGTTCCATTAGATACAGCCTTGTCCATCTGGGCTGAGGTCCTGGTGGGTCAACAAGGGTCACAGCCGTTTGCTATGACCTTTCACGACAGATCCCATTCTCAAGACTGGACTGCAGGGACTGGCCTGCAAATGGCGCTCTTAGTCTAAGACTGCTTCGCTGACAGGGTGTGCGGTTAGGAGGGAAGCTGGGCAGCATCGTAGAGCGGAGTTGTTGGCAAATTTATCATAAGAAAAATACACAAAAAATCATGCTTACTCAGCCTTTAACAATAACAACAAAACCCAGTTTTCTTGCGGTCTCTACTGTTTGAAGGCAGAAGGCCGAGAGAGTTGACAGTAGCGTGTTCAGCATGTGAGGTCAGAATCTGCACATCTGTCGTGTGTGATGACTTCCGTGACAGTCTGTAAGGCAGGTGTGACACCCCCCCTCAGACAAAGAAAACCGCATGCATGCCATGTGATTTACTGACGTCAAACGTGAGACCCGACCGCTGCTCTGAGTCTCACACCTTCGTGCAGTGTCGCTGCCTCTGGTGACAAATAGCTTCTCCCAGTCTTGGCAGGATTGATTTCAAGGAGGGAGAAAACAGAGCATTTGACTGAAATCACAATGCACAATTCACATGTGCTTGAAACATTCCACGTACAAGTATATCGATGTCCCGCCAGTTTTCATAACACCCTTCCTGACTTATTTTATATCCTCCCTTATTGTTTAGTTTAGGAGACACCTTAACAAAGGACTTTCCTTTTTCCTCTCCCTTCAGATAACAGAGGAGATTAACGGTGCGTGGTGTGTGTGCCCAAAGGTGAATGCAGGTAGGGCTGTTGAGCCTACAAAGGCTATGCCACCTTCACTGGTAGAAAATTGAAGATGCAGAGAATCGCAGAATATAACATTGAAATTTGGTGGTAGCTTAAGTGACCCCATTAATAAAATCATAATTGATTGTTATTAACTACAAAAAGCTTGGACAGCGCAAAAGCTGTCCAAGGTAGAAGCAGGCACTAAGTCAAAGTTAAAAATGATCACATTTCTTTGAAGACCTTTTTAATCAGCTTTATTTCTATATTTATAGAGTTCACTGAAGATCTGAAGAAGTCACTGAATTTTTCAAGGATACTTTTATTATATTTAAGGGGAAAATTTGTGAGCTATTTGGAAATCACAAATTTGGGGATTTAAAACATCTTGGGACGTTTCTTCCATGAATATTAAAGACCTGTTTATAGGATCCCTGGGTGGCGCAGCGGTTCGGCGCCTGCCTTTGGCCCAGGGCGCGATCCTGGAGACCCGGGATCGAATCCCACATCGGGCTCCCGGTGTATGGAGCCTGCTTCTCCCTCTGCCTATGTCTCTGCCTCTCTCTCTCTCTCTCTGTGACTATCATAAATAAATAATAAAAAAAATAAAAATAAAGACCTGTTTATAGTGTAGACTTTATTAGCCAGCATAACTGAGCGAACAGTTTAATTAATCATATGTATAAAAGTGCACCTGTGACTATACCGCTCAGAGAATACTTTAATGATCATTTATTAGGAACCAGTCAAATAAAGATTTTTGAGTCATACATGTCAAAATGAGGAAGACATTGGTTCACCTGCAAGATCTTTTATTCATTAGTTGTCTAGACTTGAGCAGGTCACCTGAATGAACTGTACTTAATTTTCCTTATCGTGCAATGGGGAGAATTATACATAGCTGGTAGTATGGCTTTAAGTGTTGTATGTATTACAAAATATAGACCGCTTGTAAGGCAACTACAACATCAGTTAAAATTAGAAGGAACTCCTGAATCTTACAGTAGTCATTTGGTGAAGAACGTCAACTCAAAAATATCCAGGTTTATAATTTCCACTCACTGTCCTAAATGCTGTACCTCGTTTCCAGAGAGGGGGGATACCACTATTCTCATGAAATGTATAGTCTGATGAAGAAAATAGACGTATGCATCCACACGCACACACATACACACACACGTGTAAGATGTTCTAATGCATAAAATGTTGACTAGCAGGAAGGGATGAGATACACATATTGCAGATTTCAAGATAATTATAATACAAATTTGTAGGGTTTTAAGACTGCTTATTATTAAAATGTAAGATGTTTATTCAATCAACAAGCATTTAGTGCGTGTCACTATGGGCCATACTGTTTCCATTTCGAGAGTGATCACACTTGCTGTCCTAAGCATTAGGTGGAAACCCTGTCACAGAGCGGGGGTCTGGCCGAGCCAGGGGAAATGGGTTACATTTTCTAGCAGGTGGTGAGAAGGGACCTGACTGGGAAGGTGGCATTGAAGGAGAGAAATGTGGGAGGTGACTGGGTGAGCTGTGTGAGCGTGTGGGGTGGGGTCCCCAGCATGGGGAGCATGTCTGAAGGGCTAAGGATGGAGCATGTGTGCAGGTGCAGCAGGGGAAAAGGTGGTCGTGGTGGGGAAGCTGCAGTGAGACGCTCACCTGAGGTCAGGGGGATATTTTTCCCCATGATGGGTGCTTATTGACAATCTTGAGGCTTTTATTCTACCTACTATTTGGGTGGTTCTGAATAGATGTGGTCTGGCTTGGGACGGGAGATCGTTTGGCTGCTGTGTTGAGTATAGCCACAAGGCACAAGGGACAGGCAGGGAGATGTGGCACCAGGCTTGTGCATTAATTTAGGTGAGATATGGTGGTGGCTCAGATCATGGGATAAAACAGATTGGGAGAAAAAGGTTAGAATCTGAATATCTATTGGGTGAGACTAATAGAAATTGCTGATGTATTACATTTAGCTTGTGAGAGAAAGAGAGGAGTAAAAAAAAAAAAAAAAAAAAAAAAAAACCTATACCCAACAATCACTCAAACTTACAACCCTGAGATCAAGAGTCATGTTCTCTACTGACTGAGCCAGCCGGGCTCCTCAAAAATGAGTTACGCTTTTAAACATCTGGGGAAGGCCGTGAGGGAAAGCAGATTTGAGAGGAGACCAGGGGTCAGGTCCAGGGCATGCCTGTCGAGAACCAGTGATATGGCTGGACCAGCCCTGTGGTTCTTGCTATGATTGCAAGATGCCCTCAGCAATAACCACAAGGAACTTATAAGAAACTAGAGACTCCCTGGCATACCTGGGACCACACAGTAAGGTCATGGATAGAGAGAGAAGGTGCACATTTGCCTGGGGTTCCTTTTATTGTGGTAGAGGGTTGGGGGCTAGGGTTTGGTGAATTTAAAACATAACAATGGGATTTCGAAGTTCAGGGAGAGAAAAATCAAGAGGCCCATGTGATCTGTTACAGAAAGCAACCAAGATGTCTAAAACCGAGGTGCTTAGAGCAGTTGTAGACTGGTTCTTTATCGAGTGGAATGTCTCGCAACCCCTTTATTTGAGATAGCCTAAGCAATCGGGTACTGCATTACCAAAAAGACAAACCCACTGTCAGGGTGTGCATGACCTGATCCAGGAGAGGATGACAAGACCCTTGGATGCACACGTCTGAATTAAATTTAAATATGAAGGTCAAGATTACTTAGGGAGTGACCATAGCGAGAAAGCCATCCAAGGACTGATGATGCCTTGAGGGACCAGGAGAACAAAAAGAAAAGCAACAAGATACTGAACAGGATTGGTGTTGACTCACAGAAGAACCAAAAGAATAGGGGCTCCTGGGTGATTCAGTCAGTTAAACGTCTGCCTTCGGCTCAGTTCATGATCCCGGGGTCCTGGGGATCGAGTCCTGCATCAGGTCCCTGATCAGTGGGGAATCTACCTCTCCCTCTCCATCCCCCCTCCGCTCATGCTCTCTCCCACTCTCTCTGTCTCTCAAATAAATAAATAAAATCTTAAAAATATAATGTGTTGACTGGAAGACAAGGAAAGGAAGTGTTGAGGCAAGAAGGATTCACCTGCGTTTGGATCCTGCAGATGAGGACAGAACCTGGTCTTCAGGTTAGTAGTACGGAAGCAATTGACAGCATAGGTAAGTGAAATCTCGGAGGACTGCTGGAGATGAAAATATTTGCGTTTGTTATGAATTTATATACAGATATGTATTAGATGGTGAGTAGTGAATGAATGAGCGGATGGATAAATGGCTACTTGGCTGGCTGGCTGGATAGTCCTCCCCCTCCAATATCATAATTTCAGAAAAAAATAAATATTTTATAAAACTTCCACTAAGTTAAATATTAATAGAATATAAAACTGAAAATAAAAATTTAACTGAAGAAAATAGAATTGGGTCTAAAAATTAACACTGATTCTCCGATTCCTCCAATGGCTTTGGTCAAGTCATTATTTCTCTGTGTTACCAGATGAGGGGGACCCACCTTCCTTCTGCTCTGACTGTGGCCTTCCGCTGGGCTCTAATATCTGTGAGGTGTCACATGGGGTCAGTAAGGGTCATGTAGGATCACCTCCTGGCAGCCCCGACACTTGGACTCTGCCTACAGCAGCGGTGCCGGCAAAGCTAAGGCCTGCAGACACCGCAGCGGCCCTACCTATGCCAGCTGTCCAGGACTCTGGGGGCCTCCAGGTGCCCGAATAGGATTGCAGGGTTTTTTTGTTTTTGTTTTTGATTTTTTTTTACAGAGGTAGGGGAAATCCCTCTTCAGGACCTTTGCATCCGAGATCCGTGGCAGCCCATTTCATGCTGTCTTCAGCTCCAATGTATTCGGACACAGGACTGGAACAGCCCAGATGTCTTTGAAGCTTTGGCTTCGGTGGTTCAGTCTTTGAGTCCCATTTTGCCCTCAAGATCACCACTGCCACAGCCAAAATAGATTCTTCAAAACATAGGCATCACTCCATTCTCTCACATTACAGGGTAGTTGCATTTTCTCTCCTACCCTTTTGCTCTCTCCTCTCATGCTCCCCGAACCCTACATCAGCAGCAGCCGGTATCTGGTGCATCACATACCCCTCTTCTTCATTTAGTTCCTGATTAACCTCAGTCCTGCCTCCAGGGACCAGAACCTCTTAGCAACTTCCGCCTGTTGTACATTCAAACCATGAGGGATTGACTCAGCAGAGGTGGTTCTCAGTGGAGTAAGGGCAGGGAGATGTGTGCTGGGAGGGCCGTGAGGTCCAGAGTGATTGCTGGGGGGTGGGGGGGTGGTGGTGGTGGTCAAAGTTCCCCCGAGGAGGTCGCTAGTCACACCAGGCACCTTGCACAGCTTTTTTTTTTTTTTTTTTTTTTTTGTGAATGTGGCTAACAAGTTTTATCTGATCACTCAGCTCTGACTTGGGCCTCCCTTGGCAACCCTGAAGATGGACAGGTCACCCTGAGTGGTAAATTTGTGCCATTTTCTGTAACTGGATCATCCCTGTGTACCAACACTCTTCTTGGGATGATTTTCTTCCCAGAAAAGACCTTAAGCTCCTTTAATTAATAATCTTGCCTGCAGGGTCACTCAATTTTAGGGTAATATCAGGCTCATGTGCAGGGATGATGATATTACCTATACCTTACCATTTTTTTTATTATTGACTTTTTTACAATTTTATTTCCAGTATAGTTGACATACAGTGTTATATTAGTTTCAGGGGCACAATATAGTCATTCAATAATTCCATACATCACCCTGTGCACATCACCTGTTTCACCATCCCTCCACCCACCTCCCCTCTGGTAACCATAGGTTTTTCTCCATAGTTAAGAGTCTGTTTCTTGGCTTATCTCTCTCTAATATCTTTTTTTTTCCTTTGTTCATTTATTTTGTTTCTTAAATTCCTCATATGAGTGAAATCATACGGTATTTGTTTTTCTCTGACTGACTTAATTTGCTTAGCATCAAACTCTCTAGCTTGATCTGTATTGTTGCAAATGGCAAGACTTGATTCTTCTTTATGACTGACTAATATTCCATTGTGTGTGTGTGTGTGTGTGTAAAAACACATAATTTAAAAAAAATTAAAAAAAACACATAATTTGGCTATTGTAAATAATACTGCAATAAGCTTAAGGATGCATGCATCTTTTTGAATTAGTATTCTTGTATTCTTTGGGTAAATACCCAGTAGTGCAGTTGCTGGATTGTAGGGAAGATCTATTTTTTAAGTTTTTGAGGAACCTCCATACTGTTTTCCATGGTGGCTGCACCAATCTGCATTCCCACCAGCAGTGGACAAGGATTCTCCATTCTCCACATCCTTGCCAACATTTGTTGTTTATTGTGTTGTTGACTTCAGCCATTCTGACAGGTGTAAGGTTGTATCTCATTATAGTTTCGATTTGCATTTCCATGATGATGAGTGATGTTGAGCATCTTTTCATGTGTCTGTTAGCCATCTGGATGTCTTCTTTGGAGAAATGTCTGTTCACTTCTTCTACACATTTTTTAATCAGGTCATGTGTTTTTTGGGTGTTGACCTCTATAAATTTTTCTATGTATTATGGACCTTAACTCTTTATCAGTTGCATCTGCACCTTATAATTTTAAGAAGTGTGCTTCTCCAAAGTAAAACTCTTAAGCCTAATTAAAAACAAAATATTTTAAATCCAAATAGTTTAAATCCAGAGTAGTCATGGGAAGACTACATGAATATGAATTCTGCATTTCAACATCCCAAACTTACTGTTAGCACTAAAAGCACAGAAATTTGCTAATTCGATTTTTATCCTCCATTAAAACCCAGTGCCATGTTAGTCACATATCAGACAGTCAAAAAAATTTTAAAGGGACACATTTATGATTTTCATAATTATAGTGCTATTCTCTTGTTTAATGAGGCGACTGATGTTACGAGATGTAGATGCAAAAACAATACATTTCTTATTATAAGTTACTTGCTTCCCCCTGCCCCACTTTATAGAATCAGCAGTAGAGCAAAGCACATTGACTCATGGCAGGTTCTGTTACGGCAATGCTTTGTGAAACTTCTACATCACTAATATTTATATTCTCTGTGGTGTTTGCTGCATTGATTCTGTATATTTTTATTTTATTCCTGCATCTTTTTAGGAGGAATAGAAATGGTATATGTAAAATGGCATACTTTGAGGGAGATATATAGATATAGATACCTATATCTATATATATATCTATGTATATATATACATATATTTAATGCAGAATATTTAGTGGACTCTCATTCTCTTTTGAATGTTGATGACTGTTTATTCATATACTTAAAAACATTTAATGGTATTAATTCACTATCACTGCTTTCTTTGTTTGGTTTTTGTTTTTGTTTTGCTGAGACTTTTGTAGGGCGGGAGGGATAATGCGCATGCATGTGTGTCCTTTAGCTCTGACCCTCTAGATTACCTGAGTAGGTTGAAAATAACTATCCGTGGGTGGATATTTCAACCTATTAAATAATTCAATATGAAATTCAATTTTAAATAAACTCTACCAGAAAGGGCATCCCTATATTGGACAGACAATTATGCACAGATAGAGTTTTTCTTTGGCTGGATCTACTGTGCCGCTGCATGTATAAGAATGCATGCAATAAAAACTTAATTTCTCTCTGAATGGGTCAGGCTCACATCTGTTTCATTTAAACCTTTTTCTGAGAAACTGCCATCGTGTGGCAGTTTGTCATGACAGCATTCTTTCCCGGTGACACATTTTCTGAGTTGCCACTTTCCCCTTTTGAACTATTTGATAATAACACAGAACAGAAAGGGGACAATGTACAGTAGCTTATTATTTTCCTCTAAATGAAAACACATTTTATTTCCATTCTTTTAAAAAATAAAGCATTTTATTTATTTGAGAGACAGAGATAGAGATAGAGAGAGAGAGAGAGAGAGAGAGAGAGAGAGAGAGAACACAAGCAAGGGGAACTGTAGGCAGAGGGAGAAGCAGGCTCCTCACTGAGCAGGGAGCCCGATGCTGGGCTTGATCTCAGGACCATGGGATCACAACCTGAGCCAAAGGCAGATGCTTAACGGACTGAGTCACCCAGGTGCCCCTATTTGCATTCTTGACAGTCATGAACTATAGGCTAAAATAGAGGCAAAAGGAGATAAATAAAGGTGTTATGATTTGATTTGTATGAATTTTATGTACATTTTAAGCATTTTGCATTTTATCATTATTTTTAGACAAATACTAATCACAATAAAATGTGGAAACGGCCTTATCTAGAAGCTTAAAAACCACAAGTGTGTGAATAATCTGATACATATAGGTATTCCCCGCTTTTCAAAAATTCATGTTATGCCCCTTTGCTTTTACAAAAGACCTACGTTAGTACTTGTTTTTGCTAACCCAATGAAATCCTAAGAGGATTTCCACTTGTTATGATGAGCACTGGGAATTATATGTAAGTGATGAATCACTAAATTATACTCCTGAAAACAATATTACACTCAGTGTTAAGTAACTAGAATTTAAGTAAAAATTTGAAACAAACAAGAACAAAATTTAAAAAAGAAAAAAAAGGAAGGGAAAACATGAAACCAGCGTTCAACATTGGTTTTGCATTGAGATGAGCTCATATGGAGACGGTGCAGTGGAGCAGCAGTGAGACCTCGCCCAGATGCTTCCCTTGGAACCAAGCTCAGCACCTCAGCATCCAGCCACCAGAGCTTTGACCTGTGTCTGTGAGCATCTGGGCTTTATTTAGATTTATTCTGTACATCTGTTAGTAAGATGTATCCTAAACTCTCAAAAAAGCCTAAAGGAGATGATTTGGGGGAATCTGGGTTTGCTAAAAAAAAATATTTCCATATAAGTTAATGGTAATTGCTTCTTTGCTCTACACCATTTTGACTTAAAACTTCATAGAAATGTTCTACTTGTGGATGGCTGGGGAAACCTCTATTAAGTTACATCCGGTAGGTTGAATTTTAAAATAGAATCAGTGTCTCTCTGTTGATGATTCAGAAAAAAATGTTTAAAACATGATTAAATAATGAGTTGTTCTTATTTCAAATAAAATTATGATTTGCCTTTGATTTTTTACTCTAACACTACCTCATGCATTTTTCAGCAGCATGCGCTCTCATATTATATACCATTAAGCAGGAAAATGGAGTTTCCCTGACATGAGCAGGTAAAATGAACTCAAGCGTCGACTCTTTTCATTTTAATTAATGAATTACCTTTAATGAATTGTTTTATTTATTTCTTAGGGGTAGATTCTTAAAAACCTACCAATATGTACTCCTATAATCCGGAATACCACTTGCAGACATTTTAACGTTGCAAGGAATTGAGAGGATTGTGGGATGGTTTTTATAGGTGGAATGCACAAATAAGCTAGGAAAAGAAGAAGTTACATTAGTAATTCATTCTGACGCGTAGGAAATTATGTGGTGGGGAATTATATCTAATTATGTCCCTGCTCACTATTGATGAGGATTCAGTCTGAAGTAATAACCTTTCAAAGACGTTGAGTTATTGCAGTACCTGGAGGACTCTGTGAGCCTAGAGCCCGGAGGCCTGCATTCAGCCGACATTCAGTGGACACACGGAGTTAAAATACACAGCCAATTCCATAGGTTTGGAGAACGATCTTTGAAAGATTTACTGGGTTTATTTAAATACAGCTTTCTGAAGACGAACTGGCATGAAAACATGTGCTAGCGTCCAACGATGTACATGCACTTAATGTCACTGAAATGCACATTTGAAAAAGGTTACAGTGGTAATTTTGGCTATTTATATTGTATAATAATAATAATAATAATAATAATAATAATAATAATAATAAAAACGTGCACTTGGGTGGCTCAGCAATTTAGTGCCTGCCTTTGGCCCAGGGCATGATCCTGGAGTCCCAGGATCAAGTCCCGTGTTGGGCTCCTGACATGGAGCCTACTTCTCCCTCTGCCTGTGTCTCTGCCTTTCTCTCTCTCTCTCTATGTCTCTCGTGAATAAATAAATAAAATCTTAAAAAAAAAAACATGCACAGAACAATCGACTTGGGGCACTTGGGTGGCTGAGTTGGTTAAGTGTCTGCCTTCGGCTCAGGTCATGATGCCAGGGTCTTGGGATCAAGTCCCACATCAGGCTCCCCACTCAGTGAGGAGTCTGCTTCTCCCTCTCCCTCTGCCCTTTCTCCCTGCTCGAGCTCTCTCTGTTCCTCTCTCAAATAAATAAATAAATAAATAAATAAATAAATAAATAAATCTTTTCTAAAAAACACCTTGCAGGTGATTAAAAAGAATAAAAATGGTCAGAGTGGTAATTTTGGTTATTTGTATTTTACTACGATGATGATGATAATAATAATAATCATAATAATAATAACAATAATAATAAAACATGCACAGAACAGTCAACTTGGGGCACCTGGGTGGCTGAGTTGGTTAAGTGTCTGCCTTTGACTCAGGTCATGATGCCAGGGTCTTGGGATCAAGTCCCACATCAGGCTCCCCACTCAGTGAGGAGTCTGCTTCTCCCTCTCCCTCTGCCCTTTCTCCTTGCTCGAGCTCTCTCTGTTCCTCTCTCAAATAAATAAATAAATAAATAAATAAATAAATAAATCTTTTCTAAAAAATGCCTTGCAGGTGATTAAAAAGAATAAAAATGGTCAGAATGGTAATTTTGGTTATTTGTATTTTACTATAATAATAATAATAATAATAATAATAATAATAGTAATAATAATAAAACATGCACAGAACAGTTGACTTGATCTCATTATGCATGAACCTTCTGTGAAAAGAAAATACTTGGGGTTAGAATTCT
Source organism: Vulpes vulpes (assembly GCF_048418805.1). Taxonomy (NCBI): domain Eukaryota; kingdom Metazoa; phylum Chordata; class Mammalia; order Carnivora; family Canidae; genus Vulpes; species Vulpes vulpes. Next base: position 63,016,048 of record NC_132786.1, read on the forward strand.
GTTAGAATTCGGGTTTGAAGAATTTTGCCAAAAGGACTTCAGTAGTGGTCAGATGGGTGTGTGGTCGCACATGAGGGATCTAGGCGCTAGCAAGTGTGCTGAGGGAAATCAGGTGTTCTGTTGGTGACACCCACTTGTGAAATAGTGATCATGACTTTATCTCCCACGCAGGACTTTTAGGGATCTTTACGTATCCATCACGAAGCTCAACAAGGAGAGAAAGTACACGGTTTCACTGGCTCTGTTGGCCAAGGAGAACTTTAATTTGCATCAGACCCAGTAACCTTTGCCAGAAGTGTTCTGTGGACCAAATCCAAATTCCTCATTTTCCAGATCGAGAAAAACGAGGGCAGTAGGAGTTAAGTGACTTGTCAAAGAGCACACACAGGATGGGGTTGGAATCCGTGCGCCCTGGCTCCCTATCAGACCTCCTTCCCGTAATCAGTCAATAATATGTCATGGCGTTGGTGAGTGTTCAGATGACACGGGTCCTGCCTACCGGGTCAGATTTCCTTGATGATTAGTAATTAGCAGTTGTGTTGCAGGATGTGTCTGTGCAGTCATTTTTCCCAATTACCCTTGACAGCGATGCTGCGATCCAGGTTATCCGTCCGCCTCTTTGTCTTAATTCCTTGGCACTGACCCCTTCTCCCATTCCCCTTCACAGCTGCTGAGTTCCCTTTATTGACAGGCCAGGTAGGCATTTCAGCTGTTCTAAGGCATGAGAGTTTCTTCCTGAGATCCCACCCAGGTGGGATTTTTAGGTGAAGAGCATGGATGCCCCGGGCTCCAGTCAATGAAGATGAATGTCTGGGACATAAGAATGTCATCGTGTTTCTCCCCCAGGGTGGAGGGATGACTTGAGGGGACTCATGGAGGCCCCAGTGGGTGGGACAGTGGCCTCCTCACCCAACGCCTTCCCAGGCCTCACGGGACAAATGCTCACGCAGCAGTGGTGCGGGAGGCCACCAGCTGTGCAACGCTTAACCTCCAACCTACAGAGCCTGCTGACAGCTCTTCTGTTGTCCCTTCCTGTGCCTTGATTTAATTTCAGCTTCTGAAAGCCCCAGGTATTTTCACAAGAAAGAAAAAAAAGCGAGAGAGAGGAAGAGAGGAAGGAAGACACAGAGCGAGCAAGCGGGCAGCCCTGGGTCATACACTGTTTGACTGAGTTTGACTCGTCTACAGTTTGACGATCGCATCTATGAGAGTCAGGAAGGAAGGTGGACGCCCGGTGACCCAGCAGCCGTGGGCCCGGCGCCCGGGAGTAGGAGGCCCAGAGCCCCCGCAAGGCCTCCCAGGCCTCAGAGCAGCAGGCGGGCAGCGCCCGGCCTTCCCCTGTACAGGTCGGGCTCACGGCCCACGTGGCACCTGCTATCATCAAGGACAATTGACAGTGACAGGGCCTGGGGTGCCCGGGGGCTCCGGGTTGGGCATCTGCCTTGGGCCCAGGCATGACCCGGGTCCCGGGATCGAGTCCCGCGTCCATCGAGCTCCCTGCATGGAGCCTGCGTCTCCCTTTGCCTGGGTCTCTGACCCCCTCTGTCTCTGTGTGTGTCTCAAATAAATGAACGAATGAATGAACGAATGAATGAATAAATAAATCTTAAAAAAAAAATAAGAGGTCTTTCTGATTTGCTTCACTGCTAATCACCAGGCACGGGGCAAACACATGTGAAGTAATAGTCTGTATCTCTGTGATTTTTATATTTTCCGAGGTGTTGGTAACAGCGACCTTAGTTGTTTCGCTGAGGACTTCTTATGGGCCAGACACCGCATCCGTCGTGCAGGATAAGCCTCTGTCTTCATTAACAGTGAGGCCGGGATTTTGAGCTGTGGTCTCTGTCCGTCCGTCCATCCGTCCGTTTGTGCTGCTCTAACACAATACCGTAGACGGGGGTAGGGGGTCGGGGGGGCCAAGGGACGACAGAAATGTACCTCACGGCTGGGAGGCTGAAGTCCAGGATGAAGGCGCTGGCAGGGGCCTGCCTGGTGAGGGCTGCCTGCTGTTCCCGGGGGGCCTGTTCCCGCCGCGTCCTCCCGTGGGGCGGGGCGCGGACTTCTCTGGGGACTCTTCTAGAAGGCTGCTGACCTCATTCACGCCCCCCCGACCCCGTGGCCTAACTCGATGGCTCCCAAGGGCCAACTTCCAGAGACCACCCGTGCAGGGCCTGGGACTTGATGGCAGATTTTGGAGGGAAACCTGCCGAGCCCGGCATCCATCGTCTGTCCCAGGCTTTATGTATTATTTAGGAATCAGAAGCAGGACAGGTGAGAGCCGTGAGCTGGCACAGCCCCCGCCGACCCGGCCACCTCGTGCACCACCACCAGCCCACGCCCCTGGGCTCACGGAGCTTGTCGGCGGGGAGGTGGCCCGTGACCCGGGGGCGCCCAGGCCCTCTCCCTGCCTCCCTGTGCAGGGCTGGTTGCTGTTCCCTGGCCCGGCGGCTTTGGTCACTGAGCGATGATGTTTGGATGGCAACCTAGGTGACAGCGAGGGACCGAGATGCCAGGAGCATCGTGGGCTTATTCGCCGTCGGACAGGCTGCTGGCCCGGCCTGCGCGGCCCGGGGAGCCCACGACGGCTTGGCAGGCTGCAGGGACCCCCGCGGTCGCCACGGCCCGCTGAGCCAAGGATCCCTGGGCTCTCACCTCTCGGGCTGGCGCTTCTCCCTGAGCCCATGCTCTGCCCCCAGCTCCCCCGGGGTCCCCGGGAGTCAACCCCCGGGGATGAGGGCCATGGCCCCAGCAGGCCCAGGGACCTCACTTCCTCTTAGGGTTGCGTGCATCCTCCTGTCCGGGGCTTTCACAGTTTCAGAGATGCCCCGGGCTCCGCTGCCCCCTGGGACTCTGTGCTGCCCCCCGAAGGGCTTCTGGGACCCCAGGTCACCCCTTTAGACTTCAGCTTTATCCTGTTTGCGAAGCCAGTGGCAGTGGCCTGTGAGCTGCGGCCTCTGAAACCTCCTTGCTGTCGGGGGGCTCCTCTTCCCTCTGTCCGGGCCAATGAGCTTGTGGGGCCGGAGCGCCAGGAGGAGGACAGGCAGGAGCAGGAGGGCACCCCAGGGCACTGGGCACCCCTGGGGCCTGCGCGGCCCTGCTGGCGTCTGGGGGTGGGGGCCCCTGCCCTGGGCTGCACCTGCAGGTCCCATGGCCCCACCCAGACACGCTGCCAGCCCCCTCTCCACACCGTCCCCTCTTGCTGCAGGGGCCACTAGCAGACTTCTCCCAGAGGCAACAATGGCCCCGATGGCCCACCAGGTCGCGGCTGCCCCATTCTTGCAGCGGTGCAAGGCAGGCTCGCAAAGTAGCCTGCGCACATTTCCAGGCCATCGTTTTACTGTCCTGCCTGGAGAGCCTCGTGGTCCCTCTGGCCCCAGACAGGACACCCTGTGCCCATGGGGCAAGCCGGCCCCATGACCCTCCCTCACCCTGGGCTCCTTGCAAATTCCTGGACGCGGGGAGCTCATCCCCACTGCAAGCTGGGCTGCTCCTGCACCGAGTGGCCCTGCCTTCCTGCCTTTCCACAAGCACATCTCCCTCTCTGCCTTTTGAGTCTAAAAATATAATCTTTTCAGAGAATCCTGTGTGGCTAAGTCTTTCTAGATTATCCTATTGGCAATCCTCTCCATCATGTGGCACTTACATCGTTCGTACGTGACATTTATTTGATACTTTGTCTCTCTCTGTCCTCCCCCCACTTACAATAGTGCTGACACGTGGCTGTCAATAACCTTGGTCATCAATAAACGAATGGATAGGTGATGACTGTGTGCGGACATTGAAAATACTAGATTAACCCAAGGAGAAGTCACCCAAAGCCACCAAGACGAATGATAAAGGTTGTATAAGGGAGCAGCTGTTAAACTCTTGATCTCTGAGCAGCGATATTCTCCGAGGGACCTTATTCCTTACAAATGAGCTAGGAATTGGGTAAAACTGGGTAGATGCTGTGTTTGGTAACAACCATAGCAAGGAAGACCAATATTTCCTTGACATGTGTTTTTCACTGGCCTAAGTGTTTGAGTAACGTTTCCAAGTCAAGTGTCTGTGAGAAATCCCAATAGGAATGTTCCAGAGGCTGATGGAAATGTCTACCTGGAGCCTGACCGAGGTCTGGGTATGAAAATAGGATCTGAGACGGGGACGACAGAGGTTCTTCTTTAATTTGTTAATTTTATGACTATTTACTGGGTACTTAGGCTGCTCCAGGGACTGTGCCACATTCTAGCTGATGTCATGGAGGCGATGGGAATCACCAAGAGGTGTGTGTCATGCGAGAGGGCACGGCCAGACCCACCTTGGGGACAACTGCATTGGGGAAAAGTGTAAGGAAGCAGAGAGGGACAAGAGGCAGCACGGGGCGAGGGACGAGTTTCACGGCAGAGGGGAGGAAGGGGCTGCGCCGCCGAGGGGACGCAGCCCAAGGGAGCCCCTGCATCTGGGCCTTTTCCCTGGGTTTTAGAGAAATGGGTAAAGTGGTAGATTGGAGGTTGTGCCTCTGCACGGTGACTGCTGGACAGGGAATCACACAACACAGCGCGAGTTCAGAGTATTTGTTTAATGGCTGTGCCTACGAATTACTTGAGTAGGTAATCATGTAACAGTGGAAGCGCATCCGCTAAAAGGATTATCGAGGCTCAGATTGGAGGTGGAAAGAGTATACGTTTGATTTTTTGCTTTGGCAACACAAAGGAAGTGGGGCCTCAGGAAAATTATTAGGAGAAGCGACCGTCAGAGGACAAGGTTGACACTCAGGAGAAGGGGGCCAACGATGTGTACGGTTGTCATGACCCCAACAACAACAACAAAAAATAGATGGAATGGTGCATATTGAAAATTATTAGCATCCCTGTAATGGAAGCTGTTATAGGGGAGGGTGTTTATCCAATAAGGGCTTCGTCTCCTAAAAAAAATAAATAAATAAATTTTTAAAAAAAGGGCTTCGTCTCCTAAATGTTCTACTCCATGTGACTTAGTTTATTAATTAGAATTAATTATTCAATAGGTACATATATGGTTGTTATCACAAAGATCACAAAGCTCACGGACAACTCCCCTTGACTTGAAACACACACACACACACACACACACACACACACATGCTTTCAAATGTCAGTTTAGGGAAATAAAACAAATATTATTCAGAAATAATGTTATAGAAGAAAGATTCAGACTTCCATGTAAAATAGAAAACATGACAGCATGCAGGTAGGTGTGCGGCGTAAAGGCCATTTTAGATGGAATACAGAGGAAGCCCGCAAAAAAACATTAGAAACAACCCAACCGAGTCTAGATGGAGACATCCTGACTCATTCAGTAGGTTAAGGACTCAGGGTAAGAAAACTAAACGTGGTTGTGTTTCTGTTGTTGTATAAAATGTAGAGAAATCCCTGTATCCCTAAAATAGCCATCACAAAATTAAGATGTATCAGCAAACTGCCACAAGGACTAATAATCAAGCCTGTGCCAGAAAGCCATCAATAAAGCACATATCCTGTCGCTTTTTCCCGCCGATTCCTTTCCGCCACCCTGGGAATACCCAGCGCCTGGCCTCGCTCCTTTCTCCTTGTCTTCACCTTACCATGGTTCCCCCGGGTTCTTCTCATCTGAGTTTTCCTTCTTGGGTCCCCCTTTTCACACTTTCTTGTCTTGCCTTGAATCCTCCTTGCCAGGGTGATGCCATCCTGTAAGCGGCCCCCTTGGCGCCCCAATCTTGCTCATGGTGTCCCTCGGCCCCGTGAGACTATGCAACTGATGAACCTGCAATTTCCGAAACTTAGTGTCCGGGCCACAAAATTAGCTCCAACGGTTTCTTTCTTTCTGATGAGGTAAACTGAGTCAGCTCTTTCCTTGCATGGTGTCCACTGAGAAGACAACTTCTGATGCTCACCGGATGGTTTCCCTTCAGGGTGGAGCTCCCCCACTTGCTCAGTGAAGCTGCCTTTACCGTCTGCCAGCCACTCACCACCACCCCGGGCCTCCTTGTGATGCCACAGCAACCGTCCTTCCCTTCCCTGTGTTTAACTGGTTGTGTAGAGCTGTAGGATACAGCCTTTTGTATCTTCACACTGTTTCAAAGTCACATTTTAGGTACCTTCTTTCCTTAGCTTTATGTTTCTTAAAAATGGAATATTATTGATTTCCAGAGTCTATGGCAGGACCTGGCAGTTAGTAGGTGCTCAGTACTGGGGTGGGTGCACAGTGTAGTGTATGCTGAAGTCCCTTGAGAATTCTAAACTTCGTATCAATATATATATATATATAAATATTTTTTTTTTTTTGCTTGTAATCAAGAAAGCTAGTTGTGACCTATACATTTTCATTTATAAACAGAGGCCTGGAAAGTATCCAATACTTACTTCTTTGACCAACAGAAAACTTTGTAGACTGGTATTACCTCATACTCGCGTGTTAGGATCTATATTCCACGAGGTATAAGAGATGCATGATGCGGCCTGAGTGAGTTCTAGAATGCATTCCTTCAAGAGAAATAAATTCCAATGAAAGAGGTCTTCACTATGGAGACTTTTCTGATATTCGTGGCTTTGGCAAAGGGTTCCTGGAAGCCATGGGCTTTTGAGGCAGGCATCTGCAGTCATGACTCTGCAGGGAAGGAACACATGGGAGGAAACTGCAAAGCCCACCTGGTTCTAGAACCCCATGCTTGTGTTTCCTATTTCAGTCGATGGTAACTCTCCAAACAGTTTCATCTGAAAGCTTTTCTTTTCTGTAAAGAGGATCATAATTTTTAAGGTTTTAAAACCTTTTCCGTTATCACCTTCCCAGCATGACTGGGTCTTGGGGGGCTTCTTCAACCCGTTAGCTCTGGTACGAAATAGAACTCTTAGAGCACCTTGCACCCATTCATTCCATCTGTAGTCACTGCGAGCTGTGTGGGAGGCTTACGTCACTTGCGGGGGATCCAAGACATGGTTCTTTGACCGTGAAAGACTCTCGGTCCAGTGGGAGTTGTAAACAAGTAAACAAATCCGTGCTCTTCTAAAGGTCCTTGTGTGGTGGTGAAAGTGTCCAGATCAAATAAGGTGTCAGCGGACATGCAAGGTTGGAGGCGAGTCTTGCCAGATGGAGGAAACTGGCCAGTAGGTCCCTGGGAGAGCGGGGCAGTGTGGGCAAGATGCCAGCATTCCAGGCAGGAGAAGGAGCACGGGCAGGAACAGGGAGGAGGAAGGTGACAGGCACGACGGAGAGGCTACAGATATGGTGGATTCCTTGTGTGCATCCCCCCCCCCCCCACCCAACTGAGTAGGCGCAAAAGGGCAGGAGGTGGTCAGACTAAGAAGAGACGTGCATGGTAACAGAAAGCCAGCTGGAATTCCCTCCTTTCTGTAGGGCACCATGAGTATGCAGTTGTGAGCATTTAGAAAATTGGCTTTATACAGACCCGGGGGCAAGACTGCCTAAGCTCCATAAGGACAGACACCCCAACCCAAGAGGTGCATGAATCCGTCTTTCCTGAGCCTATGTCCCCTTGTCCGCCTTTCAAAATATTTTCTCTGGCTTTTCTCGCCTTGACCTTATGGCATTAACTACATACATTTTAGCTTTTGTCCAGGCTACGCTTCTTGAAACCTTCGTCTTAAGAAACAATAGGTACAGAACAGAAAGAAACAGAAGAAAAAAAAATTTGTAAAGGAAAGTTAGCAGGAACTGTCACACGTAAACGTTCACATTGCACGTTAGCATAATCAAGACTGAGAAGTCTGTACTGAAGAAGTCTATTCAACATTTTAAATTTTCTTCAATCCCAATATGACCTCTAACTCCCACAAGTACCAAATGCTTTTTGCATATCCAACGTACAGATTTGGAGAAGAAAAACAAACACAAAAACAAACAAAAAAACTGACCTCTCCTTAACAGAACATTATAGAGGATCTTGAGTTTCTTGAAGGACAAGCTCTCTATGTGCTCATGGATACTCACGAGCCCTCCAATCCTCTTCTGGGTTTGGAATATTCCGGAAGCATGACTGTTTGATGGTACTATTGATTCAGACAGGTCCCTCTGCCTGCCTAAATTGCTTACGTATTAACTCAGAAGCTTCAAGAGAAATACCAGCTGTGGACATTTAAAAGCCAAATGTAAATTCTTGGTGTCAGAGCAGGGTGGGGGAGGGTGTTCCTGAAAGTCAGAGTTTGGGCTTTGAACGGAGGAAGCAAATCCCTGAGAGCGGGCGCCACCTAGAGGTGTCGGCGGGAGGGGCCCCTGGGCTTTGACACAGGGTCCCTGTGGGCACCTGTTTGGGATGCTCTGCGTCTCCTGGGGTTGGCGGCCCGAGAACTGAGGCCCATTCACGTCCTAGAAATAGACGTACTGTTATGTTGCTGGCTCCATGGCTTTCTCTGAGCCAGCTTGGAAGAAATCGTTAGAACTGAAACAGAATCGCGCTTGACTTTCTCACTAATCCTGACAGAGTAGGTCCTGTATCCGCGTCTCATGTGAAGTGTGCTCGTTTGTGTTCATCGGGAGTCCAAAAAGAAAGTAAGCTGTAAGACCAAAAAAAAAAGACATTTTAAGAAAATGCAATTTAAGCCTGATGGTTATAGTTTTTTAGTTTTCCTTGAAACTGTTTGTATTTTATATACTTCTTTGAAGGTCCTGCTGCATTTGAAATATATACATACCCGTGTCTACAGCTCGTGGATTATTCAAAGCGTGTAACTGTGTGTCGCCGCACAGATCCTCGTGCTGATCGCTGCACACGCACGTGCCTTGCATGCATGCACATACATTTACATATGCACACACGTGTACACACATGCACATTTGCACCCGTGCACACACAGGCACACGCAGGCATTCACAGTCACACATGCACAATGCTTGTGTTCAAAATTCTGACAAAGACTTTTTCTGATAACACAAGACTTTCTTTGCCTCTGAAATCCTGGAGGAGCAAAGCTTATTTCCATTTCAGCCCCTGAGTTCAATCACCATTTATCGACCTCCATTGTATGGAAGGGCATTTTAAACTTACAACAAAATAAAGTGCAGAGGCCTAAGAAGTAAGAATAAAAACTGGGGTGAAGTTTAGGGACTCGGTGCTGGACAGCTCAGTAGCTCAGAGACCCCTTCGTGTTCTTTGTTCTATTCTATCCATCATTATGTCATCGGGACTTTGCCCTTCTCTCCATGTGTCTTGAATGACTGTGCATTAAATACACAGGTACCATGGTCACCTGTGATTGTCTAAGTAACAACCTGCCCATCCAGCCATTCATTCCTTTGGAAAATATTGAGGACTGCCCTTGGAATCATCTGGAAGATGCATTACATGGTTTTAAGAGTTTTATGCTCTAAAGATTTCATACTGATTTATAGATACATAGATAGATAGATATATAAATAAATAAATAAATAAATAAATAAATAAATAAATAAATGTGAAAAAATACCGTGGCTGATTCCAGGAATAAGCAGTTAATTTATTTTCTCAGCTTATGCTCCAGAGCTGTCCCCCAATCATCTTTCCCCCAATCTACTTACCCTTCATGCCCTATGCTAGGTAACCAACCAAGTAGTCTGTGTCCCAAACCTTCTGTTACACCGTGGCCTGGCTTCGGGGACCAGTGTCATGGTCCCCACGATGGCTTTAGTTCTCTCGTAGAATTAAAGCCCATATGTCATGCCTGCTATACTAACTCCAGCCTACCAGAGACCAGTCCCGAACTGTGCACTTTTTGTAGAGAACCTACTCTAGCGTTTGACACATAGTAGAAGCTAAATGAATACTCAGTACATAGATAACATTAAATATAGGTTTTATTTTTTATTATTTTATATTTTAAGATTTTATTTATTTATTTATTCATGAGAGACACAGAGAGAGAGAGAGAGGCAGAGACCCAGGCAGAGGGAGAAGCAGGCTCCATGTAGGGAGCCCGACGTGGGACTCAATCCTTGGATTCCAGGATCACGCCCTGAGCCAAAGGCAGACGCTCAACCAAAGAGCCACCTGGGTGTCCCTAAATACAGGTTTTAAAAAGTTTATGTAGAGATAATTAGAAAATAGGTTAACCTTTCAACTTTTGAGTAAAGATAGTTGCTGCCTATGGGTTGATAGGCAAATGCCTAAAAGTTGAAGAAAGGAAAATTTGGATAAAGGTCTATGCCATTAATTCTATGGAAATTTAATGTTAAAAGCTACGATGGGCAATACTTAAGTGGCTCTTGCTCCTGGCTTTCGGTCTGCCTCTGCATCATTCACAATCGCTTTGCTCCATGGATAGATTTCCATGTCAGATTATTTACATGGCATAGCATATTCTCATAGCAACGTGTTTTCATGGTAGGAAATATTTTGCCCAAGATGATCAAATTCGATGGGAATTTGAATGGCGACAGAATAAGTAGAAGGGAGAAAGAAAAGAAATTCCCAGAAAAGAGGAATCAATCTAAGAAAATAAAGAAGAAAACAAAAGTGACCGTTGTACCTTGTGATCCTGCTGAGGGATTCAGCAGGACAGTGGTTCCCGGGTAATCTTTAATATATGACTCCTGCGTGAGGCACTATCAGCTTACAAACACGTCAGCTAGTCACGGCTAGCTCCAGAGTCAGGGAGAAACCAATTCTGCACAAGAGGACTCCAGGCCTATTTCCCCTCCTCCTCCTCCTCCTCCTCCTTTCTCCTTTCTTTCTTTCTTTCTTTCTTTCTTTCTTTCTTTCTTTCTTTCTTTCTTTTTCTTCTTCTTCTTCTTCTTCTTCTTCTTCTTCTTCTTCTTCTTCTTCTTCTTCTTCCCTTTCTTCTTTCTTCTCCTTCTTCTTCTTCTCCTTTTTTCCTCCCAAACCTATTTATTCTTAATGATGCATTCTGCTGTGGTGATTCTCAGTTCAGTGTGGACTGTTCCTGGAGCGGCATCCCCCCCATCTCATCTCCCTGTCCTTTTCTCTTTGATGAACAATACCTTGTGCTGACGTCATTGCCTTGAGGAAATGCCCACACTCTGACTGACACTAGAGAGATTAAAGTGGCCTCCTCTGGGCTCTTCGGCCATTTCGTACCTCATCCAATGTCCAGCCCCAAACACAAGTGTGCAAGCACGGTCAGACTCCCTTACTTTTCACAATCAGAATGTGTCTGCACCGTGCCCTCCTCCATTTGCCGGCCGGACAACCGTGTCTCCGTGGCAAGACTCCAATCCCCACAGCCACAATGCCCCACAGAAACCCATGCCTCCATGTATCATCCACAGCCCATTTCTGGGTTCATCCCTATCAGTGAGCAAATACCCTACTTGAGTTTTAAAAATTATTAAAAATAGAAAAAATTTAGCCTTTGGTTTTTCTTTGAATTTCCCAGTAGGGAGGCAAAAGTATTTTATTTCTCAACCCTGTATATATTATTTCTATTTTAAAGCCACACCAAATTGTATCCCACAAGTTTTCTCATTCTGGTCATTAGTCAGCATCCATACGTGTGACCTAACATGAGAGGCACTATCACCATGGCCTGGCTGGTGGTGTTTAAGATGGATTGAACATCTCAGTGCCAAATGAAGGACTTCTTTGCACATGGCCCCTGAAAAACTTTCCTTTATCACCCATCTGGAGCAAAAAAGCCTAGTATGAGTAGTACTGATGGGGAGCCTGACAGGACCTGCGTCAGTTGCTCTTGGAATGGAGCGACCCATCTGGTTCATAGACAGCATGTACCCATTAGTGAAATATGATTCACATTCAAACTCAGTTGCTCCCCATTTGGTTTATACACTGGTGAGAGATTTTCCAGATGTTATTTTTGAGTATATAAATATGCTCGCCTGGGTGAAGAGCCTATATATTCTTGCATTTTGGACGTTAGGGAGCTGAAAATGACTTCAGATTCAGTTTTAATCCAACAACTCATTTTTTTTTAAGAGAAAGAAAACCACATGACTCAGAATTAAACACCAGGTCTTGGACATACGGAAAAGAACCTGGTTGGGGATCAGAAAATCAGGGTCGTATTTCTGGGTGAGCCACTGAGTCATTGTCCTCAGCTTCCCAGAGTAGGAGAGGAGTTAATTGGAAAGGTCTCTTGCCTGAATGCTGGCTTATGAACTGCACTGGGGTGATGAAGTTTTTCAGCAGCCAATAAGAAATGTAAGGTAAATTGGGTAAACTTTTCATAACTTTTAATACTCATTTATGTTGTATAAAACATAATGAACTTTTGTTCTGATCATTTTTTGCTCTTTAATAAGCAAATGGCAATAGTAGAGAGTATTATTGTGTAGATAACCACTGTCTACTGATGACGTCAGGAGCTGATTTTTGAAAAAATACAATTTAGAAAAAAAAATGACATTCTATGAAATCCAAAATTTCTAGGATCTCTAACCTGAAAAAGCTCTAAGGTTCTGCCAATTCTTTAGTCTGGAAGGATAACATATATTAAGTAAATTTTTATCATTTTCTGCTAATAACAGGAAAATTAATCACATGAGATCACAAGGGATGAAGTACACTTTCCATTTCTTAATGAGAGTCTCTATATTAAAGTCTTTTAATTCATTGGGTTTTGGGGTTTTTTAGAAGTTATTTGTACCTATGTCTTTGGATGCTAAGTTTCGAGTTTTCATTAAGGTTGTAAATAAATTAGAAATTAATGTAGGCATGGGAAGCAAAAAAAAAAAAAAAAAGCAGTAAGGAGGGAAGTAGCTAAAGGTGTTTTGAACATAATAAAGAATATTTATTCACCAATATATTATTTGAAAGTATGGCTTGGATATGCAGTAGACAGCACCCATGCTTCCTTGTAACTGAACATGAATTTATTGGCCCTATTATCACATTACTACCCCACAAAATGCTGTTTTCAGCTACAATTTTTTAAGTTAATTTTATTTTATTTAAGTTCAATTAATTAATATATTGGTTATTGGTTTCAGAAGTAGAGGGTAGTCATTCATTAGGCTTATATCACACCCGGTGTGCATCACATCACGTGCCCTCCTTGATGCCCATCACCCAGTTACCCCATTCCCCCACCCGCTGCCCTCCAGAGCAATTTTAAAACCAAAGATACACTGAATGCTCAGTATCCCTCCAAAAGTAGGGGTATAGTTTATAGTTTACTTAATTCCTCTTTTGTTCCTAAGTAGTATATTGATGACATTGACAGAATGTTTTCTGTAAATAAGATTTTTGATTATGAGGGGCCCCTGGGTTGCTCAGTGGTTGAGCATCTGCCTTCGGCCCAGGGTGTGATCCTGGGGTCCTGGGGTCCTGCTCCCTGCATGGAGCCTGCTTCTCCCTCTGCCTGTGTCTCTGCCTCTCTGTCTTTCATGAATAAATAAATAATTAAAATATTTTTTATTATGAAAACCAGTTAGGTTTTTACACCCTCAAAGAGTCCCACTGAAAAATTGTCATTTAATGTCCAGAAATACATAAGGGAAATTTGGAGGGAAAAGTTTGTGAAGAAGGTATATGTGTGTAAGGCTCTTTGCCAATTCCCTGGCTTGCAAGTCACTTTCCTTAATGTTCAATTTGCCTGAAACTTCCCTTTAAAATGAAAGATACTGCCATTTTAGAGAATTTAATGTAATACAAGGGATGTTGCTTTGTGAAGCAGTTTATGGTGGTTTTTTGTTTGTTTGTTTGTTTGTTTGTTTGCCAATTTAGCAGAGCTCCTTTCTGCCCAATTTGGCTAACTATCCCTTTGAATGCTCAAAAGTGTGCAAAAGATAAAAATAAAAATAAATACATTGAAACATATCGTAACATTTTCAAAGGGGCTCCAACTGTCTCATTGTACATGAACTGCTGTGTTTGGGGATTTGATGACAATAATTCAATGACTTTGATTTAGGTAAAGTGATTCTGGATGAATGGCATTATTTCACAGAAAAACAGAGAATAAAGAAAGTCAAATGAATTTAAGAGATTGATGTAAGGATAGTGGGTTAGGGAAAGAAGTAAAAGAGAACGTCTGGATCTTTTGAATTTTCTTTCCATTAGTTTTAATTTGATGTGTGTGATTTATGTCAAGTAAGGAATAAAATTTTTTCTACAACCTATTCAGTGATTAGAACAAGCAAATTTCCAAGATGTAATTAACATGTAGATATGAATTTCTTAACAAAGAGATGTATTTATATTTTGGATTATTTTTAAGCCTTTGCTTTGTTGTTGTTGGCTGTATGTTTTTAAAAGTAATTTCCTGTAGAAACACTTTTTGCTTAGGGGAGTGAAAAGAAGGCCTAAGACCATCTAGTTTCTTGCTAAATTGCCATCCCTTGCACAAAACATTGTCTGGGCAACAAAGAGTGAACGACTGCTAGGGAACATTTCCCATGTTGGATAGGGGGGCCTTTGCAAACCTGAGCGTGGTATTGGTCTTGGGGCCTTATAGATAAGCTCCTGGCTATATACTAATTGAATTGGAAATATCTCTACTAATTTAATATGTTAAAGATTTACTGATTTCTACTGCTTTAAGTTACCCAGATAAATCAAGGATACACTCAAACAAGCAAACCGAAGTGGAAAATTGGCTTTCTCAGATAAAGTTTTCCTCTGCGCTACTCCAAACATTAATGGAATATTATTTAATTAGCTATGAGTTTGTTTTACTCTAAACTTTTTGGGAAATTGACCCAATATTCCATTTCCTGGTTGAACATTTATAAAACTCCATGATAAACTAGTATTAAGCTACTCTACACAAGAAGAATCTTGTTACCTAGTTAGTATCCTCAGTGTAAATTTGAAAACTTGGCTTTCCTGTTTCAAACAGCTGAGATTCATAAGAGCCCTCAATGCCCACGGTATAATCATAAGAAGAGAATATTGGATTTGTGTGGGTCACTGTTGATATCATACATACTTACTTTTCACAACTGAACATGTCTCGTGACAGAAGAAGTTGGCAAAAAAAGATATTAAGCAAAAACCAAACAGCAAACTTCAGTCCACCCTTTGGTGACACTATGCCTGATTGTGGGGATTGGGGGGAGGAGGGAGTCGGGGGCAGTTGCTGGCTGAAAGGAAATCCAAGTAGTTCACGATGACCAGAGAAGAGGAGACAACTGGGTAAGTGGTAGGAGAGGAGACTTGGAAAGTAGTTCCAGGACAGACCAGGAAATTCTCCCTGTGCCTTAATAGGCAGTTCTTGTTTACTAGTAACTTGCGGGACTGTAGCAGAGTCCTAGCAGTAAAGTTATGGGACCCTATTAGTCATTGATAGTTCTTGCTCTGCCAGCAAGATGGAGGGAGGACACCTGATAAATGGGAAGAACTTAGGATCCAGATGCAGTCAGAAGAAGAGAGATTGAAAGCCCTTTGTATTTTAGTGAATTCGATGACTGCATTTCAAAAGCTTTATGTGGGTTAGAAAGGTAAATCTATGTGTGGAGTGAACCTTGGATTCCAGGGAAGGTTTATTTATTTTTATTTTTTTATTTTTTTGGATTCATTTACCTATTTATTTGATAGGAGAGCAAAAGAGAGAATGCTCACAGAGGAAAAGGGAGAGGGAGAAGCAGGTTCCCCTCTGGGCAGGGACTCCCCAAGGTGGGACTCGATCCCTGGGTCTTGGGATTGTGACCTGAGCCCAAGACAGACTCTTAACCAGCTGAGCCATCCAGCACCCCCATTTTTTAATAGAAAATTTAAACATGTGCTTATACAATAAGTCATTAGAGGGCAAGATTCAAGAAAGAGAATGATCCAAGAAGCGAGGAGTCAAAGAGACGGGAGAGGGTAGGGTAGGATTTGTTATGGTTTATAGGTAAGAATAAGGAAGTTTTCAAGTGTGGGTTTCTCTGCTCTCAAATGCCTACCACATAAGGCTGAATTTTCATCCCTCAAATCTAGAAGGCATATCAGTGAAGACATTTAAGAAAGCTACACTCCCTTGTATGTTGAAGGGATAATGCTACTGTAATTTTCGAAACCTGGATATTAAGGTAAGCTGATATAAATCAGGACAGTTTTCTAGATGTTCTTTTTTCTGGTTTCCATGATGCAAAATCCCCACAAGTATATTTTCTCCATCTTTCATGCATTTTCTTTCTGGTATATTTTTAGTCATTTCTTGACTCATCATGCTCTTTTATAGAATTGGTTTTATGTCATTCTGCAGCATATCACAGCCTAGGTTTTATTACTCCACATTCATTCTCTTAAAATTATTTTCAGAACGAAAAAGAAAATAGAGCAAGTCAAATCGGTATGATATTGAAGTTAAAAACATAATTTGCTCTTATAGTTCATCTTAGATTAATAAACTGCAGAAGGCAAATGAACAGAAACATCAATTATCAGCTTTCTATAGTCATGGAAATTCTCAAAACAGGTATAATAGAGTTTTAATAACAAGGTAATTATAACAGGCCAGCAACTTAATTCCTTGGAGAACTGCTTTTCTTTTACTCCTGAAAAGGATTCCAGTACGATATAATTTGTTTTTCTTTCTTTTTCTCCTACTTCTTCACCCTTTTTTCCCTCTCGTGCTCTATGTATTGACTGCAGAAGCAAACCTAACAAGGGGTTTACCTTTAGAAGGAAGAAATATATATTTGCTCTATTGCTACATCTCTTTTCATTCCTATTACCCGAAAGTCTCCACCCATATGCTTAGATGCTTTACATCAATAGAATTATGATATGCATAGACTTTCATATTCTAACATCACACTCAATAGGTCATAAATGGGTGTATGTTTTTGGTCTCTCAGTTTAAATAAAATTGATTGCCCTGATAAACTATCATATGTTTAACTGTTCCTCTGTTGTTGGGATTTTAAGTTTCACTTTTCTCTGCATAAATATTTCATGCTATAATGAATGTCATCTAAATATAGATTTTCAGGAATAGAAAAATTAGACTAATTAATAGGAACATAAGTGTGGTTCTTGCTCTGTGTTGATTTGTTGCTCTCCAAATACAGACCAATTCCTAAACAATATCACCAGGTGTGAGTCAATTTCAATATAATTATTTTAGCCTTTAGCATTATACATTTTAATGGCTTGTTATTTAAAAAAGATTATGAAATCTTACATTATCTCTATTGACTTTTCAATTTATGCATTTTTTAAAAAAAGTTTTATTTGAGGGGTGCCTGGGTGGTTCAGTTGGGTGTCTGATTCTTGGTTTTGGCTCAGGTCATGACCTCGGAGTCATGGGATAGAGCCCCGTGTCAGGCTCCACCCTCAGCATGGGGTCTACTTAAGATTCTCTCCCTCCCCTGCCTCCTCCCCCTGCTCCCTTGCTCATGCTCTTTCTCACATAAATTAATACATCTTTAAAAAAAGTTTCATTTTTTTAAAAAAAGTTTCACTTGAAACCGTCATGTAAATGCTTAACTTACCTAGTGATAAACAACCTGTTTATAATGAAAAGGTTTTTTAATCATTTTCTTTTTAAGAAATATTAATGGTTAACAACAATTTTAAAGAAATAAGTAAAAATAAAATCAGCTATTTAAATTTTAGATAAAGTTCAATATGCAAAATAAGTACAAGGGAGTTGATTAAAGAAAAATATTATTCACTTTTTAAAATATTTCTTGAATATGTGAAAAATACCTAAATTGTTCATCTCTCTTACTACTAGTCAGATAATTGCCAGCCCCAGCTACTTAAATTAATGCCAATATGGTTTAGATCACTGATAATCGTGTGATTTAATTCTGTCATTTGAAATAATAATAGTAACTATTTTGTTCATTTATAACTTTTCATATAATTTGTATCTATCTCAGTTTGTATTCCTATATTTATCACTACATATACATTACTTTTTCCCACTGTAGTATTTTTAATAACAATTAGAAAATTAGAAAACACTTTTCTGAAGTTAATAGAATACCTCTTTCAAATGTGAAGACAATCGCTTCTTAGCCTTTTGGCCAAGATCAAATGTGAAGACAGATTTTATACATACCTGAAAGAGGTATATGTTATAATATCCATTAAGGCATTTTAAAGGGTATTCTATAAATTGATGGTGTGAAAAATATTTATAAGAAATATTATACAATGGGATATTATTCAGCCATTCAAAGGTATGGGATCTTACCACTTACATCAAGGTGGATGGAACTGGAGGGTATTATGCTGAGTGAAATAAGTCAATCAGAGAAAGACAATTGTCATCTTGTTTCATTCATATGTGGATTGTAAGAAACAGCACAGAGGATCATTAGGGAAGGGAGGGAAAACTGAATGGGAAGAAATCAGAGAGGGGGACTAACCATGAGAGACGCTAATCTCTAGGAAACAAACTGAGGGTCACTGGGGGGGTGGGGGATGGGGTAATTGGGTGACAGGTTATAAGGAGTCATGTGATGTAATAAGAACTGGATGTTATATGCAACTGATGAATAACTGAACCCTACATCTGAAATTAGTGATGTATAGATGTTGGCTAATTGGATTAAAACAAAAAAAATAAATATTGTGTGTTTTATATCCTTCCAGAGGAAAGGGTATTTGTTTACATTATACAGTCGTTTTTGAAATTTGGGAAAATAATATTGTAATCAAATAATTTGCTTCTAGAATCATATAGGCAATCACTCAAAACTCATCAAAATTGGGACTATCTACAAATCACCCAAAAATCAGCTTTAATGGTATTGTTTCCTTGAACATATTTTGAAATCCTAGTTTTTCTGAATATATTTCCATGTCTTATGAATAATCACTGGCACCAAATGGCTGGAACTCCCTCTCTTCTCTCTGGGCATTATTTCAACTAGTCACTCATCTTTCTGTTCTTCAGACTGAGGAGAAAGAACATAACTCTGGAAAGATTTCTTGGTGAAGTAGGGAGAAATGATGTATTTTTTGAAGAGCATAGAATAAAAATGTCATAAATGGACAGATCATGAGGCTAGAGGCTTCAGGAAAAGAAAGCACTAAATAAAACAAGAATGAGAAAAAAAAATCTGTCTCCAAGATCTAGGACTGATTTTCTGGAGGATTGATAATATTAAAGGCTGTTCATTTCCTGTCTTAGGATGTCCATTTGTAGAAGCATGCTCTCAGTAAACAATTCTCAATTCATACTTCAGAAATAGTTAGCACAGGCATTTATTTCTTCCACGGCCATATCTGTTCAGAGCACAGTGGCCAATGAATTCAGCTGACCTCAACATGTATTACTGGGCAAAAGAAATTTGGTGATCTCTCCTATCTGAGTTATAACAGCCATTGCAGTGAGACATGTTGGGGCTGTGGGTGGGTGCACAATACACACCATTCCAGGTTTGATCGCATCCTCACCATGAACTTCGGTGTCACTTCCAAATGGCTGGAATGACCTTAGACCCTTAAGGTCAGTGTCTTCATCCATACAATGGGAAAAAGAGTTCCTTCCATTGGATTGCTTGGAAAGCTAAGTTGCATTTATAAGCAAATAATCTGGCAAATAGCAAACAGAGAACATTAATTTGATGATATTACAAAGAGGTGAGGAACATGCCAAGGCTAAAATAATTTTTTATAGCTTTTGCCTCATACAATTTATCTTTAATATTTAATCTTCAGAGTGACTGGGTGACTCAATTGGTTAAGTGTCTGCCTTTGGCTCAAGTCATGTCTCAGGGTCCTGGGATCAAGCCATTCGTTGGACTCTGTGTTCACCAGGGAGTCTGCTTGTCCATCTTCCTCTACCCGTCCCCCCCATTCATGCTCTCTGTCTCTCAAATAGATAAATAAAATCTTTAAAAAATAAAATTTAATCTTTACTCCAAATATATATGAATAAATAAGAATAAACAGATTTCTTTTAAAGGGGATATTTTAAAAATTAGATGAGCAGGAAAAGCATTATGATGAGTAATATATTTTCTTTGGGTTTAACAAATTAAAAATGTGAAATGAAACTATATAAAACAAATACTCTACACCAAATTCTCTATTCAAGAACAATTTTATTCAAGAGAGTTGAGATGAAAGCATATATGTCAAATCATGCTTCATTTTTTAAAAGAAACTATATAATATTGTCATCACAAAATTAAAAAATGCTGCTGTTAGAATAAATGAGATAGGATTTTTTATAAGATAATTTAGGTTTTTCATTATATACCGTTTCCACACACATGTTTATCAAATGTTTTAGCCAATCAGATTGGATCTGCCTGTCAGCGTGGAATAGAAGAGGTCTAGTAATTCCCATACATTATAGTGGATAAGACATTGGTTATAAAATATTGAATCTTATTTATTTTATAATCTAAAAACTCTTGACAAACTCAGGAATTCTTGGAGGAGGAATAGTGGCTTTATACTTAGATTATGGGACACATTTCTAGTTTTCCTAATTTTTAAAATATTATCAAATGATGGATGTTCTGTTAGTTCGCTAACTTGGAAGTGGAAAAGAATTCTAATTCTTAGAAAACAAACACAAGAGTAAAACCTGAAAAAACTCAATTTTCTTCTTACCACCCCATGAATTGATTATCAGAGACAATATAACAAGATTATATTGTCAATAACTGTTTTGAAATTAGATTTCTTAGGTATAGCACATGTAGTCCACCATCAGCACATGTAATTAAGGACTAACCCACAGATGCTCGAGTTTTTAGTTTTAAATTATCTCCAATTGTGTATTTATGTGTATGTATGGATGTATGGATGTACCTACCTACCTACATCCCTGCATACCAACCTACCTGACCCTCCAGCTCTACTGTGCCAGTGACCAAGGATCAAGGTGACATACGAGTGGAATGGCTGCTTTTTGATTGCAAGTTCTCTGCTGATTCGCATTCAGAATCTATCTGTTTAATAACGGAGGATACTTTGATTTGGAGAAGATAGACTCGATTTCCCTTTATTCATTGTGAAGAAGATAGACTCGATTTCCCTTTATTCATTGCAAACAGGCTTTGCTCATTCCAGAGAGAAGAGGTACAAGTTTTTATTTGCTGCTACAATGAATCACTGAAAATTTAGTTCCTTAAAAATCATACCCCAAAATGTATTCCTGGCAAGATTCTCATTGACCTAGAATCCAGGCTCAGCAAGTCTGCTTTTCTGAAGGAAAAATGGGCAGCCTTTTCCCTTGTCTTTTCCAGCCTCTAAAGGCTGCTCACATTCTTTTGCTCATGGCCCCCTTTTCCCATATTTGAAGCCAGCAGACTCACATCTTTCCAACCATTTTTCTCCAGTGATAACTCCTTTTGATCATAGCCTGGAAAAATTCTCAGAGTTAAGAACCCATTGTGATAGCACTGGATCCATTCAGGTAATCCAGGAAAATTTTCCCATCTCAAAATCCTTTATTCTGTATCTGTAAAGACCCCATGGTCAAGTACATGAACACATGCACAGGTTCTTGGGAGGAGGATGGGCATATCCTTGGTGGGGGCATTATTCTGCCTTCAGAGATGCCAAAATACGTACAATACCGATGCTTTCCTACTTCTGGGTGTTCGTGCAGGCTGTTCCCGCTACCCAGAATGCTGTCTTCAGGTTTTGCCTGCCTGTGCTTTGTGTTTCAAGCATGAAAGTCCTTTCTTTATGGGCATTTTTGGATATTTAGGTCCTCACTTCTATTTTCTTTTTCCCCTTTGTAATACTTACCACAGCTATTATATAAATATGTATTTGAGCATGTATTTCTGTAGAACTGGCTTCCCTCTGGCACTGCAAGCTCTCTGAGGGCAGGTACCATGTCTTATTCAACTGCTAATTGATATCATTCACCATGATGCTCAGAGAGAGAGAAACCAAACAACGGCTTTTGAATGAATACACCAGTGATGTACTGAAGACTACATGCTGACAAAAATTAGTTTTGAATTTAAGTATAAAAATACAAATTTAGTTTTTCAAGACCTGGGTAAAACCCACTCCATAAAAGATTTTATACATTTCTATGACCTTTTTATGTTCTTCCATTCTGGTGAAAAAAGTTATGAAATGCAAAAAGAAAAAAGAATATGCAGAAAGATCGAGTAAGGCATTAACATGCCATATTGTCACTGAGCTCTTGAAAAGCAAACAGGCAGATGCTTCATTTTCTAAAGCACATTCAGTAAAATGAATAAAAACCTAACTATATTGTAAAGAAAAGACATAATTCATCGAGCAGCCACATCTCATTTTGTTGTGTCATTATAGGGGTGATAATGCTGTCTAAGACAGCTGGCCAGCCCACCAGCCCTAGAAATGGCAGGATGAAAATGTTTTCTCTGGGGGAAAAAAAAAGTGCTTTACACTTAAATTGAGACACAAGCCTTAAGAGCTGTCAGTTGTGGGAGTTGGACATCCGTGTTGTCTCCATTACTTCTTTCCAAAGTACAATTATCTACATGTAAATAAGGATTTTTTTCTGGTTCAGGAATTTTAGGGTTGTCTTAAATAAATGTTGTTGAGCCAGCAAATAAAGTAACAATCTCCTCATAACTTCCACATATAATGGTCATCCCTCATAATTAGGTATACCCAAGGTCTTTGAAGGAAGCAAAAGCTTGAATCTGGCCCCTGCCCCACAAAGTCCAGGTGCATAAACCACCCTGAACATATTGTGAATGTTCCATCCACACAGTAATGGCCTTAAAATTATTTTTCTTTGGCCTTTAACTTTTCATATATATTTTGGTAAAATTTGAGAAAATTGTAGAAATGAAGTAGTTGGCTGAGGGCTAATAAGGGTTCATGTATATTTTGCATTTCCATTTACTCTACAGTTGTCACTTCCTGCACTTTACATATTTTTGTTTAACTTACTGGAAAAAGAATCCACACCAATGTTTCTTTCATCTCAGATACTCTGAGTATGTAAGATTACTTGATCCTTACAGCAATCATTTGGATTGTGAAAGATTCTTGTGAATTTATATGTCAAGTCACTGATGCTCAGTGAAGTTAGGCGCCTACGCAAGGTCAACTAGATAGAAGGTGGTGGCTGGAATTTGAATTCCTCTACTTCTGGTTGCAGCATATTATAATGTCTTAGGCACTGAGCATCTAGATATGAAAAACACGATAAGGAAGAATTAAATTCATAAAATAACTCTCCAAAATTGTATTATGGAAATTAGAAAAAAACATCAACCCAAATGCCTTTTACCCTGCTTAGCTTTTATTTTTCCTTTTTAAATTTTTATTTTTTTTAAATTTAAATTCCAGTACAGTAAACATACAGCATTATATTAGTTGCAGCTATGCAACACAGTGATTCAATAATTCTATACATTACTCAGTGTTCATCATCACTGTGTATAAATGTGTATAAATGTCATATTTATTTATTTTAGATAGTTAACATATAATGCAATATTGGTTTCTGGAGTAGAATTCAATGATTCATTACTTACATAGAGTAGCTTTTTAAGAAGGATATGTAGGGCAGCTCGGGTGGCTCAGCGGTTTAGCGCTGCCTTCAGGCCAGGGCCTAATCTTGGAGACCCGGGATCGAGTCCCACGTAAGGCTCCCTGCATGGAGCCTGCTTCTCCCTCTGCCTGTGTCTCTGCCTCTCTCTCTCTGTGTCATGAATTAATAAATAAATATTTTAAAAAATAAAAGGGATTTTTAATTATTATGACAGTACAACAAATTTATTTCAACTTAAATTTCTAAAGACTTTTCACATTTTTATCTATGTAAATTCATCATTGAGATTCAACTTCTCCACTTAAAAAATAAGTATATATTTTTTTAATTTTTTATTTATTTATGATAGTCACACAGAGAGAGAGAGAGAGAGAGAGAGGCAGAGACACAGGCGGAGGGAGAAGCAGGCTCCATGCACCGGGAGCCCGATGTGGGATTCGATCCCGGGTCTCCAGGATCGCGCCCTGGGCCAAAGGCAGGCGCCAAACCGCTGCACCACCCAGGGATCCCCAAAAAATAAGTATATTAAGTAGAAAATTGTGGGGTTCTGTGTAATCCTGGCTTGCATTGATTTTTCTGTGATTTCTATAATATTCTTTGTTTTTAATATTCAGTACTTTTCTTACATGTTACAATAACCAAAGCAAACAAAAATTGATGTGGCATGATCAGAAAAGAATTATCATCAATGTATTGAATAAAGGAACTGTTTTGGAATTCTAGCTAGAATCTTGTCATAATGAGTACAGCATTACATTTCATTGTGTTTGGGTAGTTAAAGAGGAACACTTGAAATTTCAGACTACAACAATAAAAGGAAGCAAATCTCACTGAGATATTATGACCAAAAATAAATTATTACCAGGAAAAATTATAATGATAAAGATTTGTGGGTGTACATACTTAATTATAATTTAGGATTTCATGGTAACTCCCCAAGACAATTTTCAAGATATCCAGAGTCCTTGACATTTTAATAGTTACCATTTTTTATTTATCTCATTTTTCCCATATTCATTAAGAATCATAATAATCTTGAACTGTTCATAAAATCTTGACCTAAAATTTTGTCACAGTAAGCCATTGCAAAGGAGAAAAAAAAGTGTTGTTCTTCAGTGCAAACCTATACAAAAAACATCTAATTTTCCATCCAGAGCGTCATACTTGAGTCTTGAATTTGTGGAAATATTTGAAGATCAAAGGACCTGATCTCTAAAAACTATTGTTGGATTAGCAACATTCAATCTGGACTATGGGTGTCCCTAGCGTCATGCACTGAACATGGACTGAAGAGGTGATTCATTCAAAGTGCAGTGCAGGGCTTTGCGGAAGAGGGAGGGATGGCTTGACCTGTCCATCCTCCAAACGCTTGCTCTTTGGTAGGCAGAATGCAGTCCTGACGATAGCTGGTGGTCAAATGACATTTTGAACATATTTCTATTTGCCTTTTTTTGTTCCGGTATTTGTTAGGAAGACAAGCTGTAATCAAATCATGTGACTTGGCTCCTAAAGCACCCTACCCACTTCTTTTTCACTCTGACATGCTCTTCATCTATATTAAGCACCAATGCATTTTGGAACTACACTTAAGATACAGATCTCAAACTAATAAAAATCACCCCCAAAACAGTTTATGTGTTGATGACTAAAGCAGAAAAAAAAGTGTGAATTTAACATTTTCACACATTAGGTTAAATATAACCTCAAGTGTAATTTTGACGTCGTTATATTTTCTTCACTTAATGCATTATAATGTAGGATTACACCAGGTGTTAAGCTACATAATTTTTTCTATGTGCAATCCCATGCAGATGTGCAAACTGAGGAGCAGAGAGGTCTTCCCCATGTTCTCATTACATAGTTGTGTTGGAGCTGGGGTTGACTCCTGCCCTGCCTTTTTCTAAAAGCCATGCTCTTCCATGCCTGCCACCTTGCAAGCATCCCCATGGAGGGACACAGTTGTCTAGGACACACATACACACTTGGAAATCCATAGAACCTGAATAGAAGCAAGGTGAGGGCAGTTCTGATTAAAATAAAAGGAGGGGATACTTACCTGGCAGGGGAGATACCATGATCATGAAGCTGGTTTTCCCAGGGCAAGGCTTAGCCATTGCACTCCAGATGTGCTGACCCCTCCGATTTCCCAAATGTGGGAACCTCTCGACTGTATAATTTGTGGTAGTGGGGGACTGTGTTCGCACTTTCCCCTGGTAAAAAAATAATAATAATAATTTAAAAATTTTTTTTAAATTAAAGGAGGGGAAAGATTTAAAATAAATAAATAAAAGGGGGGAGAAACAAGTGATATCACGATGGATATCTATTCAGAAATATCATTTTAACTCTTCCATGCTGTGAACTGTGCCATTCCAGAGGTCTATGAACTGTGTCTCAGAATAACATGTTTAAATGCACACAAAAAAATATAGATTGCAGGAAACCAATTATATTGAACTATACTCTTTGGGGATCCATGACCCCCTATCTGGGGAAGGCAGGCTATGTTGGTAATGGAGACTTTACCCCATACAGCCACATGCTTAACAATGTTATGTTAAAATCAAGGCAGCCGAGGTAGACATTGCTTACACATTTCTTGAAAGATTCATTTTCAATACAGGAAAGAAAAAGAAAGTTATATTTTTCTTCGTCCACAAATCCATATTTTACTTACCCATAGGTATGGCTTATCTGCAGTGCCAATCTGACCCCTCAGGGCTCCAGGAGACCTCATCATCTGGTCTCTCCTGCTGAGGGAAGGGACAGCAATTAACAGTGAAGAAGAAACAAAAGAAATGCCATCATGCTCTTTATTCAGTGTCATTAGAATTATTGTAAAAACAACAACAACAACGACAACAACAAAAAACTTGCTGTTAGGTGCTTTCTGGTGCTATTTACATGATGCTCACTATCTTTTAGTGAAAAAATAAGACACTATTATAATTAAGGCCAGTGCCACCCCTTGTCATTAGACATTTGGTTTGTCCATCATCTCATGGCCTGTGCTAGCATGAGTATGTCAACATGTAGGAGTAAGCCTGTGGTTTTTCCCAAGCTTCTAAGCCCATCCTATATGAGTAATGTTGGGGACATTTTATTGCTTCCTTGATTATAATTTCCATACTCTTTTTTCCTTCAGTATTAGAAGCAGCAATACTGACCATTGAATGGAGTTAGTGTTGGGTGGTGAGATACATAAACTCCATAGGGCAATATTTTAGGTATTTTACTTAATAATTTTTATTATTGTATGTAAAATGGGCCGACATATTGGTTGGCCGTAACATTTAAAGTAGTAGCAAATTGACCATATATATTTTTTCTGTGTTTAAATGACTAATATGCATATACTACCTTATTTTTAAAAATAATTTATTTATTTATTTATTTTAGAAAGAGAGAGAGGGGACACATGTGCAAGGGTGGGTGGGGCAGAGGCAGAGGGAGAGAGGACCCCAAGCAGACTCCTCACTGAGCACAGAGTCTGACCTGGGCCTCAATCCCATGAGATCACAATATGAGTCGAAACCTGTACATTTTTTTTCTTTTATAAATTTATTTTTTATTGGTGTTCAATTTACCAACATACAGAATAACACCCAGTGCTCATTCCATCAAGTGCCCCCCTCAGTGCCCGTCACCCAGTCATTCCCACCCCCTGCCCTCCTCCCCTTCCACCACCCCTAGTTTGTTTCCCAGAGTTAGGAGTCTCTCATGTTCTGTCTCCCTTTCTGATATTTACCACTTATTTTTTATCCTTTCCCCTTCATTCCCTTACACTATTTTTTATATTCCCCAAATGAATGAGACCATATAATGTTTGTCCTTCTCCGATTCACTTATTTCACTCAGCATAATACCCTCCACCTAACTGACTGCACCTCTCAGGCACCCCTCATATATACTACTTTAAAATCAGTCATAATAGGAAAAGAATTTTTCATAGAATTTGCAAAGGAGAAAATAAAATGTATGCACATCCCCATGTCTTGGAATTAAGCACCGTACTTCTTCTTGTCCCTTCCCTGGGTGTATGTGAGGGGTCTGATTGAGGCATGTTGGTGACAAAGTATGAACAAGACCGGACTGTATATCTTCCACATGTGGTTATAAGGTGCCCTGTGGATGCCCCCACATCCTTTAGCATCACCCCCTCCAATTCCGCACCTTTTCAGCTGTGGCCAGTTATTAACCATTCTCACTCTGGAGAGATTCAGTTCTATTCTCAGGATGCTGGTTTGAACCTTGGCTGGCACCTCCTGTGGCTGCTACCACCCCCACCCCTCCAGCGGGCCTGTTACCTGCACCCAGAGCTGGAGCTAGAGGGACCAGGCACATTCTCCTGTGGCTCGTGGCACCACCTTCATGCCCCACCACCCAGGGTGGGCAAGAGGGACAAGTGGGGAGGGAGCTGCCCCATACATTGGCCAATCTCTGCCTGTTTCCGGGTTGTTCCCCTCTGTAACCCAGCAAAGCTGCAGTTCTGAGGGGTGAGCATCCAAGTGTGGCCCTGTCAGAACAGTGCCTTTGCTCTGGACTCCTGCCTGCCTCAGGCTGTCCTGCACATGAGACCTCCACCTTCCCAGAGCCTCCTGGGACTCTGACCCTCTTAGCCCCTCCCCTTGGAGGATGCCAGTTGTGTTTGAACAAGCTGGACAAGCACACACAACCTGAGTGTGAGCATTCTATTTGATGTCCTGCATATCTAAGTTAGCAGCACACACTGCACATTTTCTGCGATAGAACATGCTCTCGGTGCATTATTTTCACCGCGTGCATGATATTTTAATGCACAGGTATGACATGGCACATTTACTCCCCACCTGGTCACTTATTATCTACCCAAGTTGTGTGTCTATGTTACTCTATGTGCCCGTATACCCTAACCCAGCCCTGGACTTTGCAGAGCTGAGGTGAGATGATGTGAATTGATGACTTATCTTGTTCAGATAGCTCTCCAGGAGACTCTGGGGCTCCAGAGATCCATAAGGCACATACAAGTACTCAAAATACCTATTTCAAATAAGATGAATATGAAAATGGCATTACCTTAAGGTGTCCTGAGATCAGTCCTGAGTTCTAAAGGTCTGATTGCATTTGGTTTATGAGGTGCTCAAAATGCTCAAAGTCGGAGAGACATCAGTATGTACGGTATATAGTCTTACACAAGTGAGGATGCTCTCAAAGTTTGTGACTTACAGAATCAAGTTCCTAGAAGGACGTTTCACAGAAACGTGAGTGTTGTTGGCTTAATCGTGTCTGCCACAGGGAGTAAGGGAGTGGTTTGAGTGTGAGCCTGGAGACAGATGGAGGTCCCTTGAAAACTCAAATGATAGAAATCTTCAAAATGCAATACATACCCAATCCTTTATGCCTGCGTTAGTTAGCTGTGGCTGCTCTAAAGAAGTAGCACATACTGAGTCGCTTATAACCACGGAAATGTATTTCTCACAGTTGTGGAGGCTGGATTTCTGAGATTGGGTGCCTCGTACGGTTGGGTTCTGGTCAGAGCCTGTTTGTGGGTGTCAGACTACAGATTTCTTCTTTGCCCTCACATGGTAGAAAGAAGGAAGGGGGCTCTCCGGGGGTCTCTTTGCAAGGATAGGATCCCATTCATGAGGCTCCATCCTCATGCCCTTATCACCTCCTAATGACCCCACGGCCTGACACCAGCACATCTGGGGTTAGGATTCCAATATAGGAATTTTGGCTGAACATAAATATCCAGTCAATTCCACTGACATATAGGTGACGGCTAGACTGACCGGGATCGTCTGGCTACTTCCAGGCCCACAGGTTTAGAGTCTCACTTGAGTTCCCAAGCAAATATTCCCTGTAGGGTGACCAACCATGGATTTGTTGCAGAGCAAAGCCAATGCTGAATAGAATATCTACTAGCTGAGTGATGTATATCAAAAAGGCTCTTGCTCCAAGTTTAGGGGTTTTGTCTCCAACCACGTTCAGTTTATTCAGTGTCAGTGTTCAGTCTGAATGTCGCAAATATTCACAGTCACCTAAAGTCACGTGGTGGGGGAGTGGGATCAGATGGTGGCCCATTGATATCCCAGGAACTACTGGGTAAAGAGAGTAAGAGAAGGATCCTCTAAAACAGATGCACTAGAATTGCTGATCAGAGCTCCTTCTAAATGTGGTGGAACAATCTCCTTGAATATATTAGAAGCCACGTATTGGAATTATTGTGCAAACAGTCATCCTTATAATTTGTGACATTACCTAAACATACACGGAAGACACTCAACCATCTTTGCTATTTTAACTATTATAGTTTAAGACACCCTGTTGTGCCTTAACAATGTGCTGGAAAAGAGAAGAATCGTATTTAATATGGACAGACTTCTTTGTTTCTGCTTTGTTTTGCTGTGTGTATGGCTCTTGCAACAACATTACCAATACGTTTGTCGTGAGAGAAGGGGAAGCAGCGGGAAGCTTGTGTGTCCCCCCTGGAATCCCCAGGGATGCACGTCCCCACACGGGCGCCCTGGCCACTGGTACAGATGCTGGTTTAAGGAAGCTGACTCGTGCTACTGGTCCGTGCCTTTGCTCTTCCTTGAATCGTTGTCCCATTTTCATGTTGCCTAGGTCTTGAAACTTACGTTGATTTTGCTGATTCACATCTGCAATCATTGGATGGAGCTCGTACTTCAATTCAACCTTAAACACCATGTAAACAGAACCACCATCAAAATAAAATGGCCTTTCCATTTTTATGTAGGAGGAGATTATATATTTTGCAAAAGCACACAGAACTGAGATCAATCTGATGAATTTTTCATACGGTTTTTCATTTTCTTCCAATTTATCTTTTGCTTTTCTTTCAACAGTTGAAGCTTAAGTAGCTGAGGGACAGTGACTCGTGGATGAGGCACAAACAGTGTCTAGGTGTGGTTCAGGCAAGGCACACTTCGGTGGGTAGTCCTCTGCACACGTACGCTACATTGCAAGCAAATCAAGCAGGGCAGTTTTATTTTTATCTTGTTTGATGAGTCAACAGCATCTATTGGTTTTGAGCTCTTTTCCTGTGTTTGTTAGCAAGTTCTAACAAACATTCTCTCTGGTTAGAAAGCCCAAGAGCTTTCATTCTAGCAAAACCAGTAACTAATGTCATGTTTTCACCTCTCTGAGCTCCTGTTCTATGTCCATGAAACATGAGAATATATCGCCTCCGAATCCCTTCCAGTTAAAAAGCTGGTATCTCCAGGTGAAATTTTAGTTTCTAATTTGCATTTCTGACTATATTATTTTACTTACATCAGTTATACAGTGTGCTATTTGTATGTGGCTCAAATTATTCTATGTCATCCACAGTAATGTGTGCTAACTCATTAAATGCCACAGTCACTGTGGGGAAACTGAGGCACAGAGAGGCTGACTTGCCCACCGTTGCTGAATCCCTACTAATAGTAGAGGCTAGATTTGATTAAAGCCAGAAAAGTCCCCAATTCCCTCTTCTTAGTCACTATACTACACCTCCTGTCTTTTTCTAAGAAAAAGGAAATGTGAATATTTCTTGAAATTGTGTTACTTTGGTGGTTTAGAACTGACTCAAGGCTATACACATCATGTACCAATTACGCTTAGTATTTTAAAAAGCTGTGCTCTTTTAATTGATCCTACCTTAATATCTGGCAACTTGATGAAATTTGTCTTTATGTGACAGGTGGATTTTCAGTGATTTATCAGGATAGTTTTCTTTAATACTTAAACGATTAAATAAAATAAGAAAAAATACTTTTAAACATACACATATTCCACTATATTGCATCCCATTATAAATGAGGGTTAAGGACATCAGTAGATGACTTTTTTTGCCTGGGGAATATAGCAGTTTGATCCAGGAAATACAGACGTTGAAGCCTACTTATCCATAGACAGATGGCTTCATCATTTTTCAAAAACAGTCCCACTAAATCAATGTCAGGTATGATAGCAACATTCTTGAAGGAAGGTCAAGGGTGATCACAAGGGTAGCGCATATTTTTTAAAAAATATAATACTCATTTATTCATGAGAGACACAGAGAGAGAGGCAGAGACACAGGCAGAGGGAGAAGCAGGCTCCCTGCAGGGAGCCCGACACAGGACTCGATTCCAGAACCCCAGGATCACACCCTGGGCAGAAGCCAGGCGCTCAACCACTGAGCCACCCAGGTGTTCCAAAGCATCTTTAATATAAATGTATACAGTCACCCTCTTCTTACTATAAATGTGATTTTTTTTCCCTGTAAATCACAGAAATACATTTTGGTAGACCTATATATTTTCTTTTTTTTAATGACTCGGTCAAGTGAGAAGCCCCACGAGTACTATTAGTATTCCTAACAAGGGCAGTTGGCACTAGGCTTCATCCTGAGTTACTCAACATTACGTATTGCCATAGAGACGTATGAAGAGGTTCTCCGCAGATGAGCAGGGATGGGCCCACACCCCTCTGGTACAAGGATCTAAGCACGGATGTGTCTGCAAGGGCAGGGCGCATGTGCAAAGGTGTCCCTCATCTCAGACAGGTGACTGGCGAGTGGGTTCAAGGGATTGTTCTAGTAAACTGAAGTGCTAATCTCATGAACTGTCTTTATTAGATAATTAACAGCAACTGTGATAACCAAGACTGGCGTGCCAGTGGCTGTGCCCAGTACCAGTAAAAGGTTCACATCGGGTCCGATTCGGGTCGAGGAGCCCAGTCTCATCATGTAGGATGAACTAGACAGGCAGAAACACAGCAGATGAACATGCCTCCATCTGCTCCAAGATCTCCGTGGGCAGCCGCTCTGTCAGACCTGATGACAAATGCATGGACGCCTCCTGGGTTCCTGGTCTCCTTCCCTTTACCCGCCCTCTCCCAGAATACATATCCTGGAGGCTCCTAATAGAAGTATGTGGTTTTTTTTTTTCTCCTTTCTAGGAATTATTTAAAAGCCACGGGTTGATTATATATATATTTTTTTTACTTTCTCTCTTTCTATGAATAATAGAAAGGCAAAAGTTTAACCAAATAAATCAGAACTGTTTTGAAACCTTTTATACCCTTACCCAGAGCATCTTAGCATTACAATGAACTATGGAGGAAATGGATCCAGTTCCTACTGGATTCTCTTTCAAGACTCTTAGCAAACAAACCATCATAAGGATGTGTAGGGATGATTCATGTCAAGGCCCTCCTCCAGGATACAGTTCCTTGCAGGATATCTCAAGACTCATATGGCAAAAATAATCTAAGGTAATAGATGAGCAGCTTCCACCCCACGGGGTTTTGCGTGGATTGAATCAAAGCAGCTCAACGTGAACCCCTGTCATCTGGATGCAAGACGTCGCAGGGGCCTTGGGAGCCCAGACTGGGTGCTGAGGCGAGTCCAGGGCACATGCGGCCTCTAAAAGCCTGGCTACCATTTTCCTGGCTTATCAGAGTCACATTTCACATAAAGTGAAGTGTCCCTGACTGCCAAAGTCCTCTTAAAAGAATCCTGTGCCATTTAAATATTTTAGAGTTAATGTAGTAACGTCTTCAAATCTAAGCTTATTTAATTAAATGTGGATACAGCCGGCAATCACCTTTCAACGTGCTTTAAATCACCTCCCTGACTGGAGAGAAGCTCGCACTATTGCCGTTGCTTATTTATTTATGTACGTATTTTTTCATCTTCTGGCTCCAGACGAGATAAGGTGCCAGGGAAGGAAAGCCACGGGGGATGTGAGGGACCACGCGTAATACATGCTTGGCTTCTGATTAGCAAAGTCCCAGCAACGCTGTTGCTGGGTGGCCACGGGCTGTGCGAGTGAATGGGGAAAATCAAGGGTAAAAATGTAAAACCACGTATGGAGCATGTCAAGCAGAACTTCCGAGACGGTTATTTCAGGGGTAAGAATCATGCCTTCGTATCTTACCACTGAGGGATGGTGACTTACGATAGTCTGTGAGTACTAAATTGTGGTTCCTTAATTCACACTGACTAAAACGTACTTCCTGAAAGCTACTTAGTGCTCACATTTGTCATTTAAAAGGCATTGCATCTTAGTATTTTCCTCGATTTCTGTGAATGGAGGAACATAAATATTCCTTAAAAGTCATTTTTAAATATCTAGCATGAGCACACATCAAAGTACGGTATTCACTTCTGGACAGCCTTCAGGAATGTTCTGGAATAGTGTGTTTGAGTCAGTATCAGTATGTATCAAGTCAAGAAGCATCACAGACTTCTTCGGATTTGAGAACTTTTCCCGCCTCGAGCAAACATTGGCATCGGTATCAAGAGTTCTGTTGAGTCCTATGGAGGTTTATTCTGATTGCAACTTGAATTTACTTTTCTCGTTGGATCGAACTACGGCAGTGAGGAATTAGGGTAGCTTCTCAGCCCTGGGAGGCATACCTAGGGCCTTTTTTTGTGATTAGTAAAAAACATCCTTTATGTTTTAGGCAGTTTTCACACCGTACAGTTGTGTCTAATCGTCACAGTTGCACTGATTAGCATCTTCCTTTCACAACGAAGGGAAAGCTGTCCTGGAGAACTGGCTCGGTTCTCTCAGGTTCTGGGCTGTCCTGGGCCCGCCCCCTCACCGCATCCCATGCAGACTTTAGGCTCCCACCATGGGCCAGGCTCTTGGCCACTGGAGATGAGCAACTACTCATCTTCAATGCCAAACATGGGACCCCTTCTTCTCATAAGTTTGCAGTGATCCCGTGATCCCGTGAGCATGACAAAGTCGGTGCAGCCACTCTGGGCTTCTAGTGTCTTGTAAGGTTCCATGCTCAGGACACTCGGCCATTTCTCAAATATTCTGGTAGCTTCTGTGGGCCACAGGATGGTGAGAGCCTGGCACTGCCCCTACACGGAGGCTGCTCCCCGACCACCACATCTTCCGTGTCTCACCTGAAACGCTCTATGTCCACCTGGGCAGTATGTGCCCATGAATATTTATGTATAAAATAAGAGTAAAATCGGGATCCCTGGGTGGCGCAGCGGTTTGGCGCCTGCCTTTGGCCCAGGGCGCGATCCTGGAGACCCGGGATCGAATCCCACGTCAGGCTCCCGGTGCATGGAGCCTGCTTCTCCCTCTGCCTGTGTCTCTGCCTCTCTCTCTCTCTCTGTGTGACTATCATAAATAAATAAAAATTAAAAAAAAAAATAAGAGTAAAATCTACCTGGAATCGTTAAGGATAATTTGTGTATTCCAGGCTAGATCTGAAGCTAGAAGTGCTGTGGAGCTGCTAATCCAATTTGGTTATTTAATGTTTCTCGAATAGTAAAACCATGATCTTAGAATTCGAATTATGGAATCCAAAAAGTTATTCTGTTAATTGAAGGCATGGTTATCTTACGGCACTCCAGCCTTCTGGCTCCTAACAGAGCATCCTCTCCTAATCTTAGAGATTTCTACATATAGGGTACGCTTTATCTTAAAAGGATAACTAGCCCAAAGACACGAGCCTATCTTACAAACAGATGCTCTTGCAAATTTGTTATCCATTGGGCACTTATGTTACTATTTATATTACTGTTCGTTATAGCCATTTATTAATTGGCTATTAAATTAAATAACAAGATTCGCAGACGCATAAATCAGCACCTTTCTTTGGAAGATGGAATACCATTGATCAATTTGTAAGTAAAGGATTAGTAAATGTATTTCTCTTTACTTCAACTTGTGTTAGCAAAATGATTTTTTTTTTTTTTTGGTTCTGTACGTGGATCATGTGTTCTTGACCTTCTATAATGTGTGCTATTTTTAGAATGATCGTTTATCAAACATCCAATTTTATGATGTTTACTACTTATGGGCACCGTTCTCTGAGTATTTTAAGAGCACTTGAAGAGTGGTTAACCTTCACAATAAACCTACAATAAAACTGTTACTATCCTATTTTAAGGTGGAGATATTGTAATGCAGAAAAGTTAAATAATTTGACCTAAATCACAAGACATTGCAAGTGCAAGGCCAGGGTTCAAAGCCGATGAAGCTGGCTCTAAGCCTGAGCTTCAGTGATGATGCTGTGCTCTCTTTGTAAAGATTATAGTGGGTCTGATCCAAATGGCTCCTCCAGCTGTGACTGAAGACGGAAGGACTGGTTGCTATGAGCAAGCATGCAAGTGTTCATGGCCAACTACTGGGCTCACCTATTGTTTAGAAGATAGACACTGATTCCTAAATATCACACGAGTAGACTTAAAATGAGTACATTGACCTTGATGAATAGAAAAGAAATATATTATCTCTGCTCATGATTAGTCTCCTGTGCTGTCCTGACAAAGAGTTAATACGATATAGGATTTCCACAGGTTACTATGCTATTTCTTTCATGGTTATACACTTTTTAAAAATTTTCGTTACTCGATTTTTAGAAATTTTGATTAACATTTCCAAAACATAGTTTTTAGGGGCAAGTTTACTAAGAAGAGGGCAGTATGGATAATTTCAGAATTTGCCACCATTCTCAGGAACAAACACTGATGCCACCCCTGCCATGTGTACAACGTTATTTGGTCTCTGGGATTCTCCTCGGTCTACAAGCTCACTCACTCAGTTTTTATTTTTTATTTATTTATTTGTTTGTTTGTTTATTTATTTATTTATTTATTGATTGATTGATTGATTCATTCATTCATGGGGGACACAGAGACAGACAGAGGCAGAGGCACAGGCAGAGGGAGAAGCAGGCTCTATGCAGGGAGCCCGATGTGAGACTGGATACCAGGTCTCCGGGGTCATGCCCTGGGGCGTAGGCAGGCGCTAAACCGCTGAGCCACTGAGGGATCCCCACTCACGGTTTTTAAAGTTTCTTCGAGACTATCCTGATGGCTGTGTCAAGTTTGTGAGCATGTTGTCTTATGCCTCACCTAAAAAAATAGGTTTTCAACAACTAATTATTCGTACTACTATAATATTTTTTCTAAGAGATATTCTTAAAAGGTTATTTTCTGTAAATCAGTTGTTTCAAATTTCTCTCCTCACCACCGAATTATTATTTTTTGTTATTGTTAACACGGCTGTTAGGAAATTCAACATTGTGCTTATCAACTTAACAGAACTGGCAAAGATGTAAATAAGTTAACATGGAATTCTCTTCACTTGCTCATTGGAACTTACGGGGTGGTGGGCTGTAGCATATCCTGACAAATAAGCCAGGAGCAGCTTGGTGCTAGAAGAGAAATAGCAACCCGTCCCCTCCCGCAGCTGAAGAACATGCTTTCAGGGGCCAACAGTTACTAGTAAGCCACAATCCACAACATGTCAAGCACGTGGGTCTCTTAGGTGCAGTTTTGTTGAGTTGCTTTCCATTGAATTCCTGATTGAAAGAACAAACTTTTAATTTAAATCGCACTAGTAATAATCATTAGTCCTGAATACATCATATTAAATGTCTTGAATTATTCCTGATTTTCTTACAGAAATGTTTTTCTGGTAGTATTTTTCTTACAGAATCCAAGTTTTGATTCATTGAAAATAATTTTTAGAATTGTTTATTTTTGAAATGTCGGAAACCCATTTTTTTTTACCCCTTATATATATCTCAGGGCTTCATTGAATTGATGCATTAATAAAAAAAATGTAATGAAATAGAGTTCACTCCATATTTTTTCAGGCAATCTCTCAAATACAGAGTGGGACTGTGTTGTGGGTGTGACATCTGTCAGTGGTGTCAACATGATCATAGCACAACCAACTGCCTGTTCTCTCATCTCAAGTAACCCCTCTTCATTCGCAAGACTTTGATTTTTGCTTCAGTGACCCCATTTCTTTATCAGCCAATATCTTAATTTGCTAATTGAGATTCTACTAGGTTTCATCAGATGCATTTCCCTGTTCAGACATATAGTCTGGGATTCTGACTTCAATGATATTAATTTCTATTTCAATAATTAAGATCTTGTCCAATTTGCATATTTTAACTTGTCTCTGCTTTCCTCATTTCCTCCACCTAGGACTGGTGACATTAGTGAAAAAAATCTTGATCTTCTGTTATTTATATAATTGTTTGGAGTCTTTCTAATTAATGACCTCAAAATAATAGAGCATTCACCCTCTGAATGTTTTGAGTATCTGCTTAGTGTTTAGTCCTGGAGAGTGAATATACATGAGACTCACTCTTATTCATAAAGTCCCCTTGGAGTAGAACACGCCTTTCTTTCCTGTGATCACATATAATTGAACATAAAAGGGACAAGCATTTATTGAGCATATATTATCTGCGGGGCACTTGCTAATAATGTTGCATGTTGTCTCAGCTAATTATTGAGCGAATCCTTTGGGGCACATATTCTATTAGCCCATTATACACGTGCAATCAGCCTCTACTGATTCCTTCAAAAAGTATATAGAAATTATGTACTTTGGGCCGGGCATGTTTTAGGTGCTTTGAATAAATTCACTAAAACCTAGTTCCAGCATGCTGCCTTAGGCGTCTCCTTCAGACAATGAGGACAGTAATCCAGTATGTCCCCCACGTGCTTTCCCCCAACATATCCATCAGTTTGGAAATAGACTGACTGGAATTCAGGACTTCATTAATATCAGGTGATCGATATGTCTATTTGACTCTATGTTGTTTTAGTTCTGCCATCATTACTTTTCTTGGGGTGTTTGAGCTTTGGAATTGAAAAATGATTCAAGTATGTTAAAATATCTACGTGTAACATATATGTGTGTGTTTATCTACGTCTGCGTACATGCACACTCGCACACAGACTCACACACACACAACCCAGAATCACCTACTGAAACAGTGGTACTGACTTTGTGGTTATGTCTGAAATCATGTTAAAAATCAGTTGAGGCAGAAGAAAATGGATAATTTAATTTGCACCAGTGGATATTAAAAAGCTGTATTTGCTAAGTAGTCAATCAGTCAACTAAATAGCAAATACTTATTTCAATTTTTAAAAAAATGCCATTTTGTTTACCTTATGTTTGGCATTGTTTGGGGGAGGATTATATTGAAAAGGATGTGAATGAATGGAGTCAGCCTAAGTCAATTAATATGTAACTTACAGTCAATAGGACATAAATAGGAATTAAGAATTGATTGTAAGCACTCAAAATAATGAACCACATCAATGTGTTTCTGTTCAGCTGCATTACATGTGTAGCGTAAGATTATTATTATTAGTGATTTATAACAAATGTGAAATTTAAATCAGCAGTGGTTCATGTCTATTTTAGGTTTAGCGCAGTCTCATTTATTGTTCAAGTAGATGCACCCAAATGCATGGTTCTGCCTCCCAACACTTGGGATTAACCAGTCAGTCATATCCTGGGATGTTTGATGTACCTAATATTCTATTTTCATATCTGGATACTCTGTGGTTTATTGTTGTGCACTATTTTCAGCTGGGCTTTTTATTTTTATTTTTTATTTTTATTTTTTTTAACTCCATCACACTGGCTGTGGCAATCCACCATCCCTGCACCGTTCCGTGGTTAAAAATAGGCTAGGTCAACTCTGGCAACTCGCCAACTCAGAAATAAACTTACCAGCGAGCAGAGGTGGATAAGTACTGAGGGCTTTGCATGTGCCACTTGTTGTTTGGGTTGGTGGAGGGCTTGGCGTCCGTCAGTAAAGACTTAGAGCTCTCAGATAATGTGATTTTAGATGTGGAGGTGACTGTGGCTAGTGCCATGTTTCCAGTCGAGTAAGACAGATTTCCAGACAAGCACTGAGATCTTGATCCTTAGACAAGGTCGAAGCTGGCAGGTTCAGGATTAGAACTTGTGATTCCCTGTGTCCGCTGCTCAGGGACGACAGCGGGGAGATCAACAGGGATGGGGACCGTGACGGGGATGTCCCAGCAGAGGAACAGGGCCACCGTGAGTGGGGGCAGACAGCACCATAGATGCAAGAGTGAGAAAATAGGAAGGAAGGAGAGAATCAGAGAGGAAATACTGCTAAATAGGAGAGAAGGAGACATGTGGAGAGGGGGGAGATCAGAAACGTGGATCTTTGTGTCTAAGTTGAAAGAATGACGTCAGCAAACAACACGAATAGCTTTGCTGACCTGGGCTCCTGAGCTAACCCGTGTAACCCGGACACACTGGGTGTAGGAGCAAGCACCGATCACCGTCCTCCCCATGGCACCTGCACACCCTGCGGTACACTGGGCGCTTCCCCCAGTGTGTCCCTGTGAACCTGGCCCCGGGCTGACGGGGTGACCGGGTGACGAGCTGGGTCCCGGGAGGTGCTCAGGTCTTGGGAGGAGGCCTCAGGGGGAATCGGGCCTTCTGGGGAGGTCCTGCAGAGCTCCCCACCCCGGCCTGTAAGCACCTGTGGGAGGAGGCCCATGGGGAGCTAAGTGGCCTGGCCTGGCCTGACCACCCCAGCTCCTGGACATAGGGCCCTGGGGTGCTGTCCCCCTGGGGTGCACGGTGGAGCCCCAGAGGCCTGCATGCACCACCGCAGGCCCCTCCCCACCAGAGGATGGAGGGCACAGGCTCTCCGTCCCCTTGAGTCTGGACGTGTTTGTGACCTGCCACCCAAAGGAAGAGGGTGAAGGGGTTCGTGTTCGTGGGGGCCCCAAGCCTCAAGCTCTGCTCTGCACCCCCGGCTCCCTGCCAGCGCCGAGGCGAGCACCCCAGCTAGGGCGGCCCTGAGGTCAGGGGCCTGAGGCCACACGGTGGGGTGCAGCCTCCCAGTGCCAGCATCTCTGGGCCGCACCCCCGCTGGGCTGCGATGGGCCGGGGCCTCTGCGCTGCTGCCTGGGTGCCGGGCCTCCTGCAGACCCTGACCATGTCCTGCCACTCAAGGGCCAACCATTTAGGGCAAAAGTCACCTCCAGCCCCTTAGTGTCGAGTTAATGTTCTGGCTGGTCACATTCCAGTTCTTTCTCTCCATGCACGACTTTCCCCACCTGGCACCATCATGGTCACGGAGCAGGGATGATTTCATGCCCCCCTCCTTTATTTTATTTTATTTTTTTAAGGATTTGATTTATTTATTCATGAGAGACACAGAGAAAGAGGCAGAGACCCAGGCAGAGGGAGGAGCAGGCTCCATGCAGGGAGCCCGACGTGGGACTCGATCCCAGGACCCCGGGGTCACACCCTGGGCCCAAGGCAGATGCTCAACTGCTGAGCCCCCCAGGGATCCCCACACCCCCCTCCTTTAACGTAATGCTATCTAATATTTCCTTTTTTTATATAATCATCTTTGACGGTAACATTCTCCCTTGAATAAAAAGATCCAAGTTTGTGCGAAATGTTTTCTTATTAGACTTGTCTGCTTTCAAAGCTTTGCTGCCGTAAATAATGCGGTGATAGTCACGTACACACTCCATAGTATTTGCCCCCTAATTCACCTGCGACGCGCCTAAGGTGCTGTTCTCACGGTGCTCACTTTTACTTATCCGGTGTCTACCTGCCACCTCCCCGTCGTGTTTCAGAGCCAAAGTAATATTTGCGATTTTGAGCGTCTTTGGTTCCTTTAAGGCAGGTGTCAATTAATTGAACGTAGTCCACTGAACAATAAAAATATATTACTTGGAAGAAAGAAGCCGGGTCAGACTCAAGCCCAGCACTGTTACAAAATAATCAGGAAAAAAGTGCAAAGATAACTCCAACCCCAACAATGGAAGAGTCACTCTTCTAAGGATGTGACCCCGAGGTGCAGGCAATTAAATATAAATGGTTTTATTTAAGCGCCTGACGTTGTGATATCACCTTTGTGACTTGAGCTAAATTTTTCTCAGTAAGAAGTAATTAAAAATCACTTTTCAACAATGATCTTTCTTGATGGTTCAAGGTCTTACACTATTCCTCAGATAATATTATTCTTGGCAGAATTTATCTATGAAAGTGCAAAGTAAAAGTCAGTGAAAGGCACCCAGGGTTCATTTAAAAAGGAATATAATACACTTAGAGTGGAGAAGAGCGAGATAAGAGATTGCAATTCCCTAAGTATCCCGAAGAGCCGTCAATAATAATTTAAAGAACTTCGATATTAAGTTAAGGAATTGACATCAGATCTGGGAAAAATGTCAGTGCCACTGAGAGGCCTCGTGTTCGTTAATGCCAGTATTTTATCCGAATATTTTCTGAGGGTGCGACTCGTCCGGCACCAAAACCATTCTGAAGATGTGTCTCCTGCTCCACCACCTCTTTTTGCCTCCCTGCTCTTGCCCCTGCCCCTCGCCTCCCCTGTCCTCTCTCTCCCTCCCCACTAGCACCCCACCCCTGTCTCCATCCTTCCTCTCCCCCACCCCTGTCTCCATCCTTCCTCTCTCCATCCTTCCTCTCCCCCCACCCCTGTGTCCATCCTTCCTCTCCCCCATCCCTCTCTCCATCCTTCTTCTCTCCCCCATCCCTCTCTCCATCCTTCCTCTCCCCCACCCCTATGTCCATCCTTCCTCTCCCCCAACCCCTGTCTCCATCCTTCCTCTCCCCCCACCCCTGTCTCCTTCCTTCCTCTCCCCCACCCCTGTGTCCATCCTTCCTCTCCCCCCACCCCTCTCTCCATCCTTCCTCTCCCCCACCCCTGTGTCCATCCTTCCTCTCCCCCCACCCATGTCAATCCTTCCTCTCCCCCATCCCTCTCTCCGTCCTTCCTCTCCCCCACCCCTATGTCCATCCTTCCTCTCCCCAACCCCTGTCTCCATCCTTCCTCTCCCCCACCCCTGTGTCCATCCTTCCTCTCCCCCCACCCATGTCAATCCTTCCTCTCTCCCATCCCTCTCTCCGTCCTTCCTCTCCCCCACCCCTATGTCCATCCTTCCTCTCCCCAACCCCTGTGTCCATCCTTCCTCTCCCCCACCCCTGTGTCCATCCTTCCTCTCCCCCCACACATGTCCATCCTTCCTCTCCCCCAACCCTGTGTCCATCCTTCCTCTCCCCCAATCCCTGTCTCCTTCCTTCCTCTCCCCCAACCCCTGTCTCCATCCTTCCTCTCCCCCACCCCTCTCTCCATCCTTCCTCTCCCCCAACCCCTGTGTCCATCCTTCCTCTCCCCCAACCCCTGTGTCCATACTTCCTCTCCCCCCACCCCTGTCTCCTTCCTTCCTCTCCCCCACCCCTGTGTCCATCTTTCCTCTCCCCCCACCCCTGTCTCCTTCCTTCCTCTCCCCCACCCCTGTGTCCATCCTTCCTCTCCCCCCACCCCTGTCTCCTTTCTTCCTCTCCCTCCACCCCTGTGTCCATCCTTCCTCTCCCTCCACCCCTCTCTCCATCCTTCCTCTCGTCTCCCCCATCCCTCTCTCCATCTCACCTCTCCCCCTCATCCCTCTCCCCCT
Organism: Vulpes vulpes; assembly: GCF_048418805.1. Lineage (NCBI taxonomy): Eukaryota > Metazoa > Chordata > Mammalia > Carnivora > Canidae > Vulpes > Vulpes vulpes. Next base: position 63,058,585 of record NC_132786.1, read on the forward strand.
CCCTTCCTCAGCCTGTTTACTACTCTGCATTCTTCCCTGGAGCACAGTAGTACCAACCAGTCTTCTATCATGTCTCGTGTTCATCATCATAGAAGAGGCTTCAAATACCATAGAATCCAGCCAGGCTCCATGTGGAACTAGAAGTACCTCTTTTTTGAGGGCGGGGGGCTTACATTGTTTACTATATGTGCCTGTGGTTTCTCAAAGATTTGATGACCTTCTAAATCTAGTACATAGATGAGAGGAAATGGACCCTCTAGAGTGAAATTTTCTTTCCTCCTAATTAAAAGTGTGAGACCTCGAGCAGGGCACTTACTGTCTCAGAGACTTCATTTCAATGGAGAAAACAGGAACAATAGTACCTTTATCCCCTGGTTGAGTCAGGATGACAGGGATGAAGCATGTAGCCTAGGTTCTTGGTTAAGAATGGTTGCCCTCCTTTTATTTGACGCTTTGCTTTCATGAGAACAGCATAGCCATGGAGGCTCTGTCCAGCTGTGCCCTCTGTGGGTAACATTCCAGAATTTTCTCCGTTGGGTGGTCTCATCTGTCTGCAGCGGGTTGACCTCCACCCCCGCCCACCGTTTGCTCTACCCTCAGGGCTGCACCCTTGACACTGGTTGGTTCGGAAGTGGACGAGTGGCCCGGCCTAAACCAGCGGGCTCAGGGCATGGCCTTGTCACAGCGACTAGTCTCTGAGTGGACACACGAACTACTGTGCTGCTCACCGGTATAGCACCACCCGCGATTTTTATGTTGGGGTTTGGGAGAAAAGAAGCTCTGTTATGCTCTGAACCATGTACCTTGAGGCCTTGAACAACAGATATCATTCTGATGCCATGAGAGAATAGAGTTCCTGCAAAGAAGAAAAGGATGCCAAAATTTGATCAGATTATGTGTGATGCCAATCTTACCACTGACTTCTCTGTTATATGAGAGAATGAATTTCATTTAAAACAATTAAGCCCATTTGAGGTGTGTTGTGTGTATGAGAGCACATGCACAGCCTGTGTATATGTCTGTGTTTTATGATGAAAACATTTCTGATAGAGTCCTGCATTTTCTGAGAAATTCAGAAATTCCCATTTACGATTAACATTGCTTTGAGTCTAAGAAATGGCATTCAGCTTTTTCAACCTCAAGAAAGCTATGCATTTAGTAATGTTTTTGTAGTCTCCGATTGTTGTGAAAAATTGTGATAATTTTGCCTTCCTTGTCTTGTAAATCCCAAGAGGATAACATTTCTTACCTTACCTATGCCCTACAATTCAACTTTGTATCTCCCCTTCTGTGCCCCACAAACATCTCTTGCTCATCTCTATTTAATTTAATAAATAATTAAATTATTTATTTATTATTATTAAAAAATTAATTTAAATTATTATTTTTTAAATTTTTTTAATTTTTATTTTATGATAGTCACAGAGAGAGAGAGAGAGAGAGAGAGAGAGAGGCAGAGACACAGGCAGAGGGAGAAGCAGGCTCCATGCACCGGGAGCCTGACGTGGGATTCAATCCCGGGTCTCCAGGATCGTGCCCTGGGCCAAAGGCAGGCGCTAAACTTCTGAGCCACCCGGGGATCCCTAATTTAAATTAAATTAAACAATTTAATTGTTTTCTTATGCATCTGTCCCTCCGTCTGTTAAGACACCCCTCAAGCACAGAGACCCTGCTCCAGGCACTGAATACGGGTTGAGGCTTGTTAGATACACTACAGAATTCCCACTGACATTTGGATTTCAGATAGAGAGCAATATTTTTAAATGAGTCCCAAATACTGCATAGGACATACTTAGAAGTTATTGGCTGTTTATGTGAAATTCAAACTTTGCTGGTTGGCCTGTATTTTTATTTGCTAAATCTACCAACTGTATATTTGTTCTACTGGATTGTTACTGCTTTTTCTACTGGGATTTTCACCACTGTACCCAGATACTATAATGGAAGCTACTTCTGGCCGTGTAACAATTACCCTAAAACCAAGCGACTGGTTGAAAAACAATATACACATACTATCTCATTGTTTCTGTGTGTCAGGAATCTAAGCTTAGCTTAGCTGGGTTCTGGGAAAGATTATTTGCTTGGCTAAACTATAGTCAGGCTCCCGAATCTTCTCTCAGACCCATCTGTGTACTTCTTGATAAAATCCAGGTTCAGGAAGTCATTTGTATCAGGACTCCCACCCTCGATCTCTGATCACCCACAATATCTGGTTGAGTTCTCGTCCCCCACCATCCCCTAGGTGAGGTCTGACATTCTGACCTGTCTTCAGCAAGAATCCCCTTTGGTCAATTAAGATAGAACCTTCCTCCCTCCCTTACCCCTGATCTTAGGAGTTGTCTATCTACAGATCCCCTACCCTACCCGTGAGCCATAAGTTTTTACTTCCCATGCTATATTTGGAATTGAGCCCAATCTCTCAACTACACTGTAAAATCCCCAGTGCAGTGGACCCTGTGCCTATCCTGGCAATCCTCCTCCCTTTTCCTCCTCTGAATAAAGTGTTCTTCAGCATGTTTTAACGAATATCATTGCATGTTTTTTTTTTTTTTTTCTCTGCCAATACCTCCAGCTCAAGGTCCCTTAGGAATTTGCAGTTAACCTGGCACTAGAACTACAATCTAAACTTGTGGAATGGGTTAGGGGGTCTTCTTTCAAGCTCACACATATGGCTGTTGGCAACCCTTGGGCTCTTATTACCTGGGCATCTCCAAAGGGCTGCATATATGGAAATTGGCTTCTCCCAGGGCAAATCATCCAAGAGAAAAATGGAAAACACAATCCTTGTATAACCTAGTCTTGAAAGTGATTCCAATCATTGGGTTATATTCTAATTGGTAGAAATGAGGCCTTGGGTTTAACCTGCATTTAAGAGGAAGACATTATAGGTCATAAATACTGGAGTGTGAGAATCCATGCAGCCATCTCGGATGCTCCTCACCACAGTGGGTTCTGGTGTGTAGAAGGTCATGAAAATGGGGCAGGATCTATGGAGTCATCTTAGATCCTTATCGTGATGGGTTCTGACGTTATAATCTTCACTTTCCACTGTAGCCAAATTACAAATAAACTAGGGATTATTGCTGATCCTTAAGGATATTTTTGCCAAAGAAATGAGACAGTATATGCTATAACTTGGTTTCTGAGTTAGCTAAATTTTGATGTCCAATAGGGAAGTCAATAGCAACGTTGAGTATTTAGATTTAAGTTCAAATTTAAATGTAATTTAATTGGGCAGCTCCGGTGGTGCAGCAGTTTAGCACCACCTGCAGCCCAGGGTGTGATCCTGGAGTCCTATGTCAGGCTCCCTGCATGGAGCCTGCTTCTCCCTCTGCCTGCATCTCTGCCTCTCTCTCTCTCTGTCTGTCTCTCTCTCTCTCTCTGTGTCTCTCATGAATAAATTAAATCTTAAAAAAATAAATGTAATTTAATTTAAAATATATTTTATCGTTCACCTGAGCCATCTTTCAAAACTTCAAAAGCCACATGTGTCCAGGTACTGATTTGTGCAATGTGGATATAGAACATTCCCATTGTTATTTTGGAAATGCTGATATAGTGCCTACTAGCTTGGTCCAGTGGTATATTTTAGGTAGAGCAGTATTTTTCTCATTAATAGACAAATACATTTTTATGCTCATCTTTTTAAACCATAAGTAGTTGCTCATCTACTAAGATAATTTGCATGATAAACTGTCCTTGATAAACCTTCTCCTGAGTGGAGATATTTTAAATAATATACATTGCTTTTCCCTTTATTGGAAATATTATCTACTTCTTTGGTGGTATTAAACTATGATATTCAAATGAAGGATGCTGATTATTACATTATGCAAAAAAGAACACAAAATCTAGTGTACTGCATGAGACATAATTTATGTAAAAACATGCACACAATTGCATTCAAGTATTTCATGTAAGTAATGAGAGAATCACACATAATGGGCATTTTTTATTAAACTGAGATTTAGTTGATTTGTCTTATGAATGAAGTTACTCAAGCAGATTGGATTGTGAGAAAAAAAAAAAAGGATAGAAGAAAGGGATGGAAATTTCAGAAGCCCAGCACATAAATATCAGCAAACAAATAAAGTTGGCTGTAATTTGTCTGTATAGGAGAAAATAGGCAAGTTTGGGACTTGGTTTAATGAAATCTTGTGGGAATTACATATATTGGCATATATGTAATATGCCAATAATTACATATATTGGCAATGTATTTCTCCATCTCCAGTATTTATTGAACATTTGGTATATGCCCATTAAGGTAACTTCAGGGTAAAAAAGATTGATCAGACACAGATATATTCTTACTGATTTCTGAATTCACAAGTAGGGATAAGTCATAAATCAAATGATCATAATACAAAGTAGGAAGCAATTAATATGGCAAAAAATTAAATATTTTATTTATTCATTTGAGAGAGAGCACAAGTGAGGGGTGCAGGGGAAGAGAGAGAAGCAGACTTCCCATTGAACAGGGAGCCTGACACAGGGCTCCATCTCGGACGTAGAGATCATGACCTGAGCTCAAGGCAGATGCTCAGCCATCTGAGCCATCCAGGTTCTCCAATATGGCAAAATGTTATGTTATATATTCTAGGACGTTGGAGAGAACATAAGTTCAAGGAAGGCAAGAAATCTCTGCACCTCTACGTGCAGAAAAGGACCTGACCAAGAGTTCACTTTAAGTAAAATCTCAGTGAAGGAGCAGGTTAGAAAAGCTTCCTGAACAACAGCGTAGGAGAACTGGGCTTAAGGGGGTTGATTTGACAGGCATCTGAAAACAATGGGCATGAGGTCTGGCTGGAACCAGCAGCACGAACACAAAGGAACAAGCAGAGTTTGGTTCTTTATGAGGAAAAACAAGTGATACAAGGGCTAGTCAGCAAAGTGGTGAGGAGTCCTAGCAGGTGAGAACAGAAAAGTCGGTGGGTCCAACATGGGAGAGGTTGTTGTGCCAAGTTCGTAGTGTAGACTTGAAGTCTGAGGTCATCCACAGCATGGAGATAATGACACCTGTCTAAAATAGCTCATAAAGACTTTGGAATAGATGCATGAGAAAAGTGATATGAATGCATTTTAGGGAAAAAAATAAAAATGCTGGAGGAATTCAAGGGCATGACAAATTTCAATGTCATTCCAAAACTGACTCACTTGAGACTCTACATTCCCTGGCTACCTCTAACTAAAACGTATTAATTTGAAAACTATATCATTTATCTATCTATCATCTATCTATCTTCTGTCTATCTGTCAATCTGTCTATTATGTTTATAATTTATTTTTGCCTGGACACTGAGTCCCTTTACTCCTAATTTATTTATCTTAAAAGAGGTGTTAATTATTTTCTGCCAAGAATTTGTGTTTGTAGATATGCAATTTGGAAATGGACCATTGAGAATGCTGTGGTTGTCTGTGTTCCCTATTTTCCTACCCTGACATTGTAGAGCTCACATCTATTTAATAGCATTTATCATTTCCAACACAAGGATGGGGGGTCTATAGAGCTAGGAAAGAAGAAGCATATTCTAACCTGTTGTATTTCATGTATAGAGATTGTTTTCTCAGGCGCACTTGAATTCTGTTTGTCATAAATTATCTAAATATGCTGAACTTCACACATTGAGGTAGAATGTGTTTCTTTTTATGTAATTGAGATGCAAATTGCATAGACTTAAACCAGGACATGATAGTCCTTCAAGAAAAAAGCAGACTTCAGGGTAAAAAAGTACCGATATGTACCGATAATAAATACTGAAAACCCTTTTGCTTCTACCAACAAGGAGGTTTTGGTAACTTTGGTAAGAGAAGCTCTTTGAGGGATAAAACATGTTACTGAATCTGACTTTGACTTCTCCAGGGTTCTTTGCATTTGAGAACTCAGATCATTATTTATTCTTTCATTCTTTCCACATTCTTTTAGGCACTAGTGGTCTTCTACTTGCCGAAGATACAATAATGGGGAAGATGTATGCGCACGCGCACCCACACACTCTTCCTAGCCAAACTCTCTTACTGATTACATTCTAATAAGAGGACAATTGTATTTATAAAAAGACAAAAGTAGGGGTGCCTCACTGGTGCAGTCAGTTAAGCATCCACTCTTGGTTTCATTTGGATTAGGTCATGAGATTGAGCCCTGCGTCGGGCTACACAGCTCAGTGTCAAATCTGTTTGAGACTTCTTCCCTCTCCCTCTACCCCTCACCTCTCTCTCTCTCTCTCTTTCTCTGAATACCTAAACTAACTAAATAAAAATAGATAAATAAAAGACAAACACAAGTGAGCTATCTAGTATCCTAAGGGAGATACGTGCCATGGAAATCATTCAAGGAAGGAAGACAAAAAGTACTGAGCCTGGAAAGAGGATATGTTCAAATGTAAAGACATGCATGTGAAACCTCAGTGAGAAGGTGCATCTGAGCAAAATATGAATGGGGTGAGGGAGCAAGCTACACACGGAAGAAGAGCCTGAGGGCGGTGGTATAGACAGGTGTAAATATGCTCAGGCAGTTGCGTGTCTGGGGATTCCCAGGATTGTCAGGGGAAGCCCACGTGACTGGAGTAGAGTGCGGAAGCAGACAGAAAGTCAGAAGAGTAACGTGGGACCACATTTTATAAGGCCATTTTGGACATTGGGGGGGTATTAGCTTTTACTGCAAGTGAGGTGGGCATTAGAGGGTTATAGGCAGAGGAATCATGGAATCTGTTTTACAGTTAACAGGATTTCTTTATGGTTATGTTGAGTATAGCAGAGCTTGGGGGAAAACAAGAATCATTTGGAGGCTACCCCTTTATCTACAAGAGAAAAAAACAGAGAAATGACAGAGAGAGAGGTGGCCCTATTGGGATATATTTTGAAGGAAGCCAATGGGTTTTGATAAAAGATTGAAGGTGAGATGTAAGGAAATGGAGAATAACTTTAATGGCCCCAGACTTTGGACCTAGGCAACCGGGAAGATGTAGATGTCATTTATTTGGATGGGAGAGGTGGGGAGAGGAGGAGGTTAAGCACTGCATTTTGAACATAGTAAATCTTTGGTGCCCACCAGACATTGCAACACAGGTGGGTATGCAGCTGGATTTTTCTCAGAAGAAGCCTCGGCCAGATGCGAGGTATTAGGATCCTATAACTGTTTAGATGGTATCTACATCACCAAACTGGTCAAGGTCACCAAGTGAGTTTAGTAGGAAGGAGAAAAACTTTGAGCACTGAGCCCAGAATATTATAGCAAGAAGAGGTTGGAGAGAAACAAAAGAACCTGTGGTGCTTTAAGGAAAATGTCCCCACAATAGAGATGATGTTAGGGAAGGTTGCAGACAAATGCATGGGGGCTGAAACTGATCATTCTGAGCGGGACTGAAGTCAGTGACCTTGAGCAAAACCGTGGGGTGTTGAGGTAATAGAGGCTGCGGGAGATGACCCTGAAAGGATGTGGAAGCGGGGTTAGGGTCTCCTTGTAAAGGAAGAAGAGAAGCAGAACTAAGCTTGCAGACAAAGTGACAGTGGAAGACTATTTTTATTTTATTTTTTTATTTGTAGACAGGATACGTAACAGTATGTATATATTTAATTATGAAGTGATGCTGGAGAGAGGATATGCAGCCTGCACACAATTGTTGACTTTGGCATCTCTAGGAAGCTCCTCTTTTCATCCTGCCCAGAGTGTTCCCAGTCCACACCTTCTGTTCACCTAGTCTTACTGTAGAGCCTTTATTCTATCATTTTTGCCATATAACTATTTAAAAGACAGTATATTACAATAAATCACAGAATTTTTTAAAAATGCTGCATGTTATGATTCGTCCTTAAAATCAAGATTATTCATCATTTAATCTGGTCACTTACCTTCCCTTTGCCCTCATATATTTTTGTCTGCCATTCACATCTCTTTACATAGTGGGATAGTTGCTGTTAATTTCTGTAGAAAACAGGCTTTTATTTAAGTCAGAGGTATAAAGTTAAGTCTTTGAAAATTTATATGCTCACTTTTCTTCCTTTTTCAAGATTTATTTGTTTATTATTTGAGAAAGAGAGAGGCTGAGAGAGCAACAGTACACATGTGGCAGAGGGAGGGGCAGAGATAGAGAATTCCCAGCAGACGCCCTGCTGAGCGTGGACCCCAATGGGGCTCAAGCCCACGACCCTGCGATCCTGACCTGAGTCAAAGTCAAGAGTCAGACCCTTAACTGACTGAGCACCTGATGCCCCATGCTCACTTCTCTTAGCCTAGTCTGTAAATCATCATATTTTCTTTTGTCATTTCAGTCTTTCCTTAACATTAATTCTGTGACCTGAGATGCTTTAAGATAATTTAAAATAGTTTCTTTTAAATTGGACAGTTACCTGGCAACCTTTACTACTACTTATTTGGATACCTCTGACTTATATAAAAGGTTGTTTTCTACAGAAACAAGCAAGGTATTAAGCAGAGATATAAAGTGATTTACAGACACATGTTTTCCAAACTGCAAGGAAAAATCAATTTTCTTTCATTCAAAGAAAATCTTTTGCAAATATCATAGATTTGGCAAAACACAGGTCCTCTAGAAAATTTTCCTGCCTCATCTACTTTAACTTTAGATAGAAAACATACAAAATGAGTAATATCTTGGATTTATATATGAACTTAAGTGTTTTACATTTATAGATAGCTATTTTAGAGTTGATTTCTTCTTTCGCCTTTATCGTGGTTATCTAATACTCACTTGCCTTTTATATGGTGAACACATACAAAAAAGTTGCATGAACATCTATGCACAGGTGAACAGAATAGATACTCTTCCAGAATGGTTCTGCTCAATATGGTAGCCACAGTGACATATGACAATTGAACACATTGAATCTAGTGCAATTAACTAAATTTGAAATTGTATTTGGTTTTCATCAAGATGAATTCAAATTAAAAAAAGAAAAGCATTGTAAAATATGTTGTCATTAAATGTAATTCGTCATTTTGTTACTACTAGATGTCACTTTAATTGTTGAAAATTGAGAGTTCAAATAAGATATTTATAAGTATATGATACATAGAATATTTAGATATCTATCATGATAAAGAATGTAAAATGTCTGATTAATAACTTTTTATATTGATTACATATTGAAGTGATAACATTTTGGGTATGTTAGATTAAGGAAAATAGGCTATTAAAGTTTACTTTGTTTTTTTGCATTTGCTTTTCAGTGAGATAACTACAAATTTAAAATCATTTATAAGGCTCACATTATATTTCCGACAGTCCGTATTACTCAGCAACCTCTTCATCAAGAGTATAATTAACAAGAGATTTGGAATCCAATTAGGTAAAATATATACAAATAAATGAGGTAGAATAAATGGGTATAAAGATACCCGTGGTACTGGAGTTGCATGCTGTGGTTTAATGATCAACATTAAAATTAATAATTTGTGGGATCCCTGGGTGGCGCAGCGGTTTGGCGCCTGCCTTTGGTCCAGGGCGCGATCCTGGAGACCCGGGATCGAATCCCATGTCAGGCTCCTGGTGCATGGAGCCTGCTTCTCCCTCTGCCTGTGTCTCTGCCTCTCTCTCTCTCTCTCTCTCTCTCTGTGACTATCATAAATAAAAAAAATAATAATAATAAAAATAAAATAAATAAATAAAAGAATCCTGGATTGAGTCTTTAAAAAAAAATAAAATTAATAATTTGAACAGGTAACCACCGTGGTTTGCACGTTCGGTAAGTATCTGTTGTATATACGGGTATGTATCAGCTTCTATCTAGTATTTAGCCCTGGGGGCGTCCCAAGGATTAAAGGGGTTTACAGATGATCAGATTAAAGATTTATTTCTTGAGCAAACGCCGAGGGGGGTGTCATTTCCGAGGTCACATTCTGCCCTCAGATGTCTCGGAATCAGCCCCTGAACGTGTACACATCCTCCTGCCCACCCTCTGTGCTTTAGGACATCTGTGGTCTTATGAATACATTTTTGTATATTCTAATCCTTATCATTTTTAGGCATTATCAAAAATCCATTCCATTCAAATTTGTTTTGTATTTTTAACTTCTCTCAAAGACATAAAATATTTTGGTTATTTCTCGACATTTTTTTCTTCTAAAAAGCTATATGAATTCTCTAAAGTTCTATAATAATTTTTAGTATTTACATTTTAAAATGTAATTTATGTTAAAGTCCAAAACTATTCTTTCAAAGCCATGTGATTGGGGGATTGTTATGTGATGTTTATAAAGGAGAGAAGAAGGGGATTACTCACTTACTAACTGCTTATTATGTTTATTTGGTTTCCCTGTGTTCAGAGTTATTCTTCAATACCACACTTCTATCCCCTTCACCAAAAACAAAAAGCCTATTTATGGTAGACACTGAAAGTCACATAACAAGTAAGTAAAGCTTGATTCAAAGCTAATGTTTTTCTTTTCACTGAATTATATTCAGATCAGTGTCTCTGAATCAATGTAGGTATAAATGTAGAAAATTAAAGTAGAATTACACCTGAGTAAATTATCGCATTCCCAAGGCTGCTGAGCGTAGCAATATTGGTTCTACTAATCCATCCTGGTGATCGTGCCCGATTTAAAATTATTCTATCATTTTTATGCTTAACTTTGTTTTTGAGTTATATCCTTGGATTTCACCCCACTTAAAATAGGTGGATAATCAAGAGGGGTTTGAAACAACAATCACTTTAAAGGAATTCAGCTTTATCTGGAATGTAATTGATACCAAAGTTATGGCGTAGGTTTAGGTAATATTGCACAAAAGCAACATTACATCGTGATTTGGAAGGATAAAAATCAAAGTAACAATTAAAACAAACTTAAAATATCTAAATTCAACATTACGGCAAATCGAGAATTTGAGAAGCAAAAGTGTTTCTCAAACTAGGTAAAATAAATTTGTAAGTCCCGAATTCACCTTTAAATTTATTTATTAATGTCTAGGCAATTATACTACGTTCCCAAAGACTGACCTCAAATTTAGCACTGAAAACATTTGCACACTAAAATTTACTTAAGAAAAATAAGAAATAAAGTGTCTTTTGTAGTAATGTGAATCCATTAAACTCTGCTGAGTTTTATTTAGCAAACTTTATTATTGGAAAATCCTCTATGGTTAATTGTAGGGTGTTTCTGAGATGAATACGGGTAAAGTAACAATTAAAAAACACATATGGAATTTTGGAAAGAAAATTTACTCAAAGCAGGCACTGAAACTAATTATGATGTCTTCACTGGCTTAGTTTATTTGGATTCATTTAACCATGTATTACTTGAGTGTTTAAATGCTGCCTTAATGCTTACTTGTTCATCAGGGTTGACATTAAAGAAAATTGCTTAGTTGAGCAAAGTCGTATGCAGATATATAATGGAGAGTCAAAATGTACAATAGCCCCGTAAAGAAACTCCTTTTAAAGGCACGTTGCATCCTATAGTTACTGAATATTTAAATGCAAGGGATATAAACCGATGAAGTCTTCAGTTAGTAAACCATTGTGAAATCTTCCAAAATAAAGGTTAGAGGATTAAAGTCTACAGAAGAGGAAAAAACTCAGTGTTACACCTCCCAAGAAATAGGTAAAAACAAAACTTTGCATAGTTTAAAACTGGCGAATGTCACTGCTTGATACTAACTGCAGAATCAGTAAAAATAACATCAGCCGTCTTTTCCTTAAAGTATCCTGTAGATTGTACCTGCTAAATTGCAATAGTTTTTACTGCTATTGTTTCCATTGGAAGACACATATTGAACTTGTGGACGTTTTACATTTAGGTCCACATCCCAAGTCACCGCTGGGGGATCCCTCCAGGAGAGGGTGAGGCGTGGCAGGAAGTGGGCTGGAGACCTTAGTCAGCTTGGGTTGAGTCCTTTCTCCTTGACCCCCGTGACTGCATGACCTTGAACGAGCCACGTAACTCTTTTCCAGTTTCAATTTTCCCTTCCGAAAAATTGAGGAGGAACAACAAGGTTACCTCGAAGATTTCTTCCAATTCTATGGTGCGAAGCCTACATTTTTATAGTCAAAGGGCCTTGGATTTAAGTCCTAATTCTGTCCCTTGAACAGTTACATGTACAGAGGAGGTCACGTAAGGCCTCTAAGGCTCATCACTAACTGCAGATGCTCACAGGGGCCTCCTGATAGGGGTGTTGGTGGAATTAAGTGAGATATGTAATGCGTCACATAGCAAGCTTCAGTCTTAGCTTTTATCAGATGTTTCAAGAAGTTATCTACAAAATTACTGGCATTCCCTTGGAACCTGGGATTATCCAGTTTTCAAGCAGGGCTGTGATGAGTATAAATGGGAAGAAGTAAGAAGAGGGATGCATTCTAAAGAATGGCAAACACTTTATTTTTTTGATATTTGCACAGAATGGTGTATAATAGTTTATGAATAAGTCTGATGATGTATGCAATAACATCACACCATACCATTTCTTCAGCAGAAAACAATTGCAATGAGGTCTTTTTGGAGTTTCTTTTTTTAAGTTTTTAAAACTAGGGGCCCCTATCATTCTTCTGTCCCCATGTTTACATGATAACACCAGCAGTGGTAAAATGACATTTTTATCAAAATAATATGGATTTAATTCAGTACGATGTTATTGAAAATAACTGCAACTCCCCACAATGGGGAGGCCCAGAGATGGAGTGGGTGGGGCTGTGTGTACATGCGTCTGTGTGTACTTGAGCACAAGAGATTTCACAGTGCCTACAACTAAGCTGTGATATCCACAGTATGGAAAAGGTGGCTCTCACGTATACAAAATCTGTCAAAACAACCATTTACTTTGCATAGGTAAGATGCTTTTCTTATTTCCAACGAATGGCTTGACCTTGAGAAGACACCTGACTTGACTATTTTTTATTTCTTATATAAATATATTACTTTCTAGGAGTATCTGAGTGGCTCAGTCAGTGAAGCAGCTGCCTTTAGTTCAGGTCATGATCTCAGGGTCCTGGGATCGAGTCCCACATCAGGCTCCCTGATTGATGGGCAGCCTGCTTCTCCCACTCCAAAGCTTATGCTCCCTCATGTGCACACACTCTCTCTCTCTCTCTCAAAGAAATAAGTAAAATCTTAATATATATATATATACATATATTTATGTAAAATAAAACAAATTAAAAGTTATATATACACATATTTATATATATTTATATGTATATATTATATATATAATAGTTATAGTTATATAATAGTTCTATATGTAACTATTATAACTATTTAACTATATAACTAAATATATATAACTATATAACTATTTAATATAACTATAACTATATATAACTATTATAATATAACTATATATAGTTATAATAGTTATATATAACTATATATGTATATATATAACTATATATGCATATATATATATAATTTTAATTTGTTTTAGTTTTTAAGTTCATATATAATTGATGTACAATGCTATATTCGTTTCAGGTACAATATAATGATTCAACAATTCTATGCATTACTCAGTGCTCATCATGATAAGTAATTCCCTTCACCTATTTGTATTTTCCTGATGATGTGTGATGATGAACATGTTGAACACCTTTTCATGTGTCTGTTGGCCATCTCTAGGTTTTCTTTAAAAAAACAATTAATGTCTACTGCCAATTTTTAATTGGAATTTTTGGTGTTTAGTTGTATAAATTTTTTATATATTTTGGATATAATCCCCTTTAAAAATAATTTATTTATTAGAGAGAGAGTGAGAGAGAGAGAGAGAGAGCGCGCACTAACAGGAGGAAAGGCAGAGGGAGAGGGAGAAGCAGATTCTGCTAAGCAGGGAGCCCTACGTGGGGCTTGATCCCAGGCTCTGGGATCATGAGCTCAGTGGAAGGCAGACACTTAACCAACTGAACCACCAGGCACCCCTTGGGTATAACCCCTTACTGTATATATAATTTACAGAGCTTTTTTTTTTTTTTTCCGGTATAGTCCTAATATTTTAATTTTGTTTTTTTTATCACTTGCCTTAGGAAACATATCTAGAAAAATGTTTTTATGGCTGACATCAAAAAGATCATTGTCTTATCTTCTGGGAATTTTGTGGTTTCAGGTCTCACAGTTAGGTCTTTATTTTGGTTTCATTTTTGTGTATGGTGTAAGAAATTGGTCCTGTTTCATTCTTTTGCATGTAGCTATCCAGTTTTCCCAACACCCTTTGTTAAAGAGACTGTCGTTCCCCCTTTGTATATTCTTTCCTCCCTTTGTTGAAGATCAGTTGGCCATATAATCATGGGATTATTTCTGGACTCTGTATTGTGTTTCATTGATCTATGCATCTGTTTTTGTGCCAGTACCATACTGTTTTGATTATTATAGCTTTGTAGTATATGTTGGAATTTGGAATTGTGGTACTTGTTTTATTCTTTTTTCTCAAGTTTGATTTGGCTATTTGGGCTCTTTTGTGGCTCCATACAAATTATAAGATTATTTGTTCTATCTCTGTGAAAAATGTTATTGGTATTTTGATAGGGATTTCATCGAATCTGTAATTGCTTTGTGGTAAGTATGGTGTATATTTCCATTCTTTTGCGTCATCTTCAATATTTTTATTCATTCAAACAATTTCAACATTGTTTTATGTTTAGGTCAAAGTTGGCTTCATTTTTTAAAAGTCTAGGATTCAACTACTGTTTCATTAGTGTATTTGATGAAGTGTTGTTTTCTAAATTCATTACTTTCTAAAAATCAGAAAATTTCCTGTCTTTTGTGATGAAATTTGACTTTAGAAAAAGTTACCCAAATTTGTACATTTTCTTAAATCTTAGTTTTAAGTAAATCATCAGTTTGAATGGTTAAACCTTAGAATTACTAAATTTAATTTAAAAATAATTCCTGCCATAAAGTAGTGTCAATGGGCATTGATATAGCTTTTAAAATCTTTCAGGTACAAATTAAATATATACTAAATATTATTCCAATGATTAAAGCATGTTAGCACTGCACATCCATAAATAGGTGTATAAAATCCTATTTTCCTGATTACATTCCTTTTGGCTGTGCAATTGGAGCAGTGAGGGCTGGAGAAGTCAGGCTCTGGAAATAGACAGCCCCTAGTTGGATTTCTGGGTCCACCATTTAGAGTAATACTAAGTAAGTTCTAAGACTCCCTGTACTTCAGATTTTCCTTCTATAAAATGAGGATGATGGTTTTACTCAAATGATTTGGATGAGGACTGACTGGGATGGTCCACTTAATGCATGAGGAGCAGTGGCTGTCGGGTACTAATCCCTTGTACTGCTACTAGTGCTCCTCTATGCCTATGACCTGCAACAATACCACCATCCCCATCCTCTCTAAGCCAGAAAAACAAGAAAAGAAGAAAAAGGACTCTTCTGTTACCAACTAGGATAGAACCTAATAGGTTGTCATAAAACTACTATTTGGGGAACAATTGTCTCCCTTTGAGTAAGAAACAGATGCATCCTTTACCCTAGAGCTTGACAAAAGTGTGCCTCAGTCATTGGGTGTTTCCCATCTTGCTGCAGGGGATGAGCACCTCCATCCTCATATCATCTCTCATAGAGCCTGGACGCAAGACCACACACACAGATAAAGACATAAAGGGCTGACACTGGTATGGTGTGAGCTGAATTTAGCAAATCAAAAAGTCCAGACTTAGGAAAAATTTTACTGGAAAAGATGGTGGCCATGGGGAGAGTGCTAGGCTCTGAATATGAGTCTGAAGTCTGAATATGGCTCAGAATCCCACATGAAAGAGGTTTATGGTGTTTTGTTCTGTTTTGTTTTTGCATTTTTTTTCATGATGTAGGGGGATAAGCAGGGCTAGCTGGAACTTTGAGAGGACATTAAGCAAGTCATTGAGCCCCCAAGCTAAGGGTGAGCCAAGTGGACAGCTTTCCAGAGCATGGTTCCACAGTGGATGTGGTCAGTTGATCTCAGAAAGAATTGTTAGGTGGGGGTGTACTCTGCTCCCTAATGGGTCCTTAACTTTGAGGGCTAGCTAAGGTCAGGGGAGAAAAGGATCCTGTGGGATGAAAGGGAGCCTGACCAAGATTTGGTCAAGCCAAGGTGGGGGGTTCAGTCTGTACAGGTGGGAATACTTGGTCTGGAGGGTCAGCCCCAGTCCTGCCTCTGGGGTGCTGGAGAGAAGGAAAGAGAAGTCACTGACTATAAGTAGCTAGGCTCTTTAAGAAGTCCTTTAAGCCCTGTCTTCTCCCACCTGGACTTCTAAAAATGCACAAAAGCCAAGTGTCTCTCTGGGTAGGAACTATCACTGGGGCTATGGTTGCCTCCAGGAATGATTTTCCTTCAAGCTTTGAGAAAGGCTCAGTCTTCTGTCTCTGGCTTTGCCCACCCCCATGCCCCCAGCTGTGGTAGTAGGGGAGGCACGGGACGTCCGCATGTCAGGGATCTGTGTTCCAACTCAACTTTATGTGTGGACTGGGACATTTAAGTTTCATATATTCACTTGTCACAAAATATTATTCAGCCTCTGATATTTTTTTTGACAATTTAAAAATGGGAAAATATATTTTATTTTACAAGACCAGGCAGTGGGGTTGGACCACTGACAGCATCTCGTTGACCTCCATTCTGGTCTTGAGGCTCCTCACACGCAGAAAGTGCCCCTCAGCATCTGGACAACGTCCCCTAGCTAGTGTTGTGTCAGATACACCCATAGTAGGCCAAGGAGCTTCAAGTTGCTTTTTAAGATAAAATTCCATATCCTTACACAGTCTTGAGAGGTAAGAACTATCAACTCGATTTTATATAAGAGGAGATTTAAGCCCCGATAAAAATTACATGCAAATAAACACATAAGGATTAAAGAAAGAAGTCTATATAAACCTACACGTAGCAGATATTTATTAAGCATATACATTATAATTGTTTTCCTCAAGTTATTGATTTTAATATCCACCAGTAAAACAAAGGTTGCAACTCTATCACCTCCTATATCTTTAGGGTCATTGTTTCTGCTTTATTCATTTGCATAGACTTTACTAACTGGATCCCAGATCTTCTATTAACTACACTCTCAATGACGATGTCATGGAGCAGTGCTGCCTATTGAAAATATAATGTGAGCCCCACGCATTATTTTAAATTTGCAGTCATCTCCTTGAAAAGCTAAGGGAAAACGTGTTAATTTTAATGACAAATTTTAATTAACCCAATATATCCAAAATAGTACCATCATTGGATCTGGTGTGGCTGCTTGGATCCATGACCTGGTTGCTCCCAGAGTTGCACACCGTCTCCATTCCCTGCCCCAACCCTGACGCAGCCATCTGGCCCTAGCCTGAAGAGCACCTGAAACTATGGCAGGTGTCCTCCCTCCCTGCCTGCGCCGCGCACGACGCATGTGAGGTCACAGGCAGTATTTGCATAGCATCATTTCGAGGCAAACGCCACTTTATTCCCCACTGTTCCTAACACATGTCACTGAGAGAATGTTCCACGATGCATTCAGGGAAGTAATTCCTTAACTTTGAAGTTAACCTCAAATGACAGGGAATTTGTTTCAATTACACGTAGACAAGATAAAGAACGTGACCGAGATTAAAAAGAAGAAGAAGAAGAAAAGAAGAACCCATTTTGAACAGCTCAAGTGAAATAGAGTTCTGGACAGCAGATTGCATACCCTCTGAGGGCAATCTATCAATCACTCACTTTGTTATGTGTCGGGACGTTTTTGATAATGGTTAAATGTAGAAAAATGATCCACACAAGAGTGAGTGTAAGTATCATTGGGTCTTTTCTCTCCCAAACAGCAGGGCAGAGAATTGCATAGTGATTTTATGTGCTTACCATTTTTCCTTTGCATTCATCCAAGTTTTATGGTGGCTCGAAAGAGCAGAAACTTTACAAAGCCACCTGGAGACGTCACTGGAGGGCAGAGAGCACTGTCAAAGCCCACCCACTTTTCAGTTGTCGTGAAAATGCTAGCAAAAACAATGATTTTGTAGTCCTTTCAATCCCAGTGCTCCCAGGACAGGTAGGAAACACGACCTCCTTTTCTCCTCCTCAGCGCCCTGCCTCTGGGGCTTTGAGCTCCGGAGAGTCTGGGTGTCAGGGTCAGGTGATCATCACGCTCTGATAAGCCGGAGCCAGCCCGGTTCCAATTCCATCAGGGCAGGAATCTCTGGAGCTCATCCGAAGAACTGGGCCACTGGGCTCCTGACTTCATTAGGCGTCTTTGATAAATACCAGCAGGCTGTGGTGGCTCGGTGCGTACAATGTGCAATTCCGCAGCACCTAGAGTGTGCACGCCTTGGCACCCCACTCCTGCAGCTACTGGGACATACAGGCTGGGAGAATGACACTTGTCTTCCTTTTTTGCCCTTTTTAATACTATTCTACTTAATTTGTGGCCTTGTACGTTACTGTGCGTTGCTTATACACAACTTAGCATAAAGATCTGCGTGATCGTTGGCAAAACTGATGTCAAAGAATGTTTCGGCAGTGATTTGATATAGTAGCAATCTCTTGATTAAGAAACTAGCTTAAAAACCTTCATGTAATTTTTTAAATTATTTTATTTATTTATTCATGAAAGACAGGGAGAGGCAGAGACACAGGCAGAGGGAGAAGCAGGCCCCTTGCAGGGATCCCGACGTGGGACTTGATCCCAGGACCCTGGGATCTCGACCTGAGTTGCAGGCAGATGCTCAACCACCGAGCCGACCAGGCGTCCCTCCCTCATGTTATTTTGAATGCTTACTACTAAATTATCTGGCCAAGAATGTTCAAAAGCCAAGTCTTGCCATTATCTGCAAAATGCTTGATATTACAAAGATGAAAGCACTCATTGTAAGACAAAGCTTAAGATTTAATGTGTTAACCATTTAAGTTTTGCATTCAAGATCAGTTCTTTCCTCCTATTAACTAGAAGAAAATAATTATTAGTCATGTTTTCGTCTCCTACCTGTGTTTCCGGCTAGAGAGACAAGTTCTAGTTAAAGATGAAACAATCAGGGGCACCTGGGTGGCTCAGTCTGTCAAGCACCTGACTCCTGGTTTTGGCTCAGGTCATGATCTCAGGGTTGTGAGATAGAGCTCCTGCATCAGGTTCCTCGCTCAGCACAGAGTCTGCTTGAGATCCGCCCCCTTCCCTCTGCGCCTCTGCCCAACTCCGGTGCATGCTCCACTCTCTGAAGTAAATACATTAAAAAAAATGGGGCAGCCTAGGTGGAGAGAAACATCATTTTTGAGATTCTGAGAATAGGATAAAACTGAATTTTCGAGGATAATCTTAAGTGTAATTTGATGTTGAATTCTCTCTGGACACATACACACATGCACACACACAAGTGAAACATGCACACATACACACAACACACATCTACACATGCACAATACACATACACGCATATGTATACCCATACAACACACATGTGCACCCATATACACACGTGAAACATGCACATACATACATGCACACATGTGCACATGAAATGTGCACATATAAAGACCACACATGCACACGCATACATACATACACACATGCACACAACACACATTTGTGCACGCATATACCCATGCACACACATACACATGTGAAACATGCATACACATACACACGCACACACGTACACATGAAATATGTGCACATACACAGAACATGTATGCACACATATACATACACACAAGCACACAATACACATATGTGTACACATATGCACATACACAAAACATGTATATACACACAACACACATATACACACATGTGCGCAGTACACGTGCACATGCACACAACACACATGTGCACACATATATACAACACACACACATATACGCTGCACATGCACACGTGCATATACACGCATAAGCATACGCATACTCAATATATGTGAATATTTACATACCTACATATATAGTATGTAGATGTTTTGAATTTTTAATAAATAGTATATATATTCAAAAGATTAATAAACAAGCATTTGTTTTTAGATGTTCACGTAATGTCCTTCAGATATTGAACTGAAACAGCTGATCTGTGACTAGCAGTAGGCTCTTTCCTTGAGGACACTGTTAGCATGTCCCGCAGCGTCCTCCCTGTGCCGGGGCGGCTCTCTCAGGCTTACGGGGCTACGAGGGGCCTGTGTCGCTGTGTCGCTGCCAGGGCTTCCTCATTTTTTCATTCAAGATTCCATACAGAGTAACCATTCTGAATACATCTGAAGACGCTTTTTTCTTTGCACGTGTATGGAAACGACATTTTAGCCTTTGTTAAAAGCTGTTAAATAATTACTGAAGATGTATGATTTTTTATAGGTCAAATTTTTCCTTTATATGAGTGTATACTGATTTTTAAAAAAATTCTCAATGAATTATGAGCATTTATCTTTTTTTTTTTTTGGACCTTTTATTTATTTACTTGAGAGAGTGAGAGAGATCACAGAGGGAGAGGAAGAGGGAAAAGCAGATTCCCTGATGAGCAGGGAGCCTGATGTGAGACTCGACCCCAGGACCCTGGGATCATGACCTGAGCCA
The DNA here is from genome assembly GCF_048418805.1 of Vulpes vulpes. Classification (NCBI taxonomy): domain Eukaryota; kingdom Metazoa; phylum Chordata; class Mammalia; order Carnivora; family Canidae; genus Vulpes; species Vulpes vulpes. The sequence goes on from NC_132786.1 coordinate 63,079,044, forward strand.
AAGGCAGATGCTCAACCACTGAGCCCCCCAGGGGTCCCAGGATTTCTAGTTTTAGGATCTGTTTTGCATTCATGGCTCTCCTAGCTTACCGTGTCAGTTAGGGCTCCCCAGGGGATCAGAACCAACAAGGTGTGCGTGTACAGTGAGGGATGGCTCACGTGTGTTTGGAGGCCGAGGGGTCCCACGACCTGCTGTCTGGGAGCTGGAAGTCCAGCCAAATGGGTGACGTAATTCGTTCCAAGTCCAGAGGCTGAAGACTCAGGAGAGTGGATGGTATAAAGCCCAGGGGGAAGGCGGGAAACGGTGAGATGAGGTGTCCCAGCTCCGACAGGAGGCATGGGTTCCTGCATTCTCTGTCTTCTCTTCTATCCGGGCCCTTGACACAGTGGATGGTGCTGCCACCCTGGAGGGCGGTCCGCTTCACTGAGCCCACTGAGGCAGATGCCAGTCACATCCGGAGAACCCGCAGGCACAGCCAGAGCGTGGATGCGGTGCCCTCCAGCCCCGCGAGTTGTCCTCCCCTGAAGCATCACACCGTGCAAGGCCTTCCATGCACGGGACGCTCACGGCTCTTGGAGCTGCTGAGGCAACAAGAATCACACACAATCCACGAGTCCAGGCAGCTGAGTCGCAATCTCGGAAACCAGAGAAGCCTTTTCTGGTGTGTTTTAGTGAGTGGCCTTGGAGTCAGCCCGTGCAGAGTAGCCTGGGGCTCTCCTGTCCTCCATCCACAGCGCCTGCCCCACTTTATGTGGGCATCGATCGCTGTACCTGCTAGACTAGGCCATGACCTGCTAAAGGCCCCCGATCCTGCTGAATGGATCAGAGGGAGCCTGGCGTTTGCAATGAGCTGCCACAGTCAGCGTCACCCGCTCCCTTCCACAGCGCAGTCTAGACTCGTGACTCCAGAGCGGTTGCCATCATCACTGATATCCAGAAATAGGTCTACACGTTACCAATCAAACCTGAGGAGGAGGCCTATAGCGGAGGGAGGCGTGGATGGTTACAGAGGCCCAGAGGTAATCAGGGGCAACATTGAAATGAGAGGTGGAACTTTCCAGAAGCAGAGTGTCAAAGACATTCAGGGCAGAGAGAACAAGATATGGGGACTGCAGTAGTGAGGGGATGGGCGGGGGAGGAAGAGGTACGTCCCAAGGGTGAGGGAACCTCACGGCAGGCAGGCATTGCTGGAGACCCTGTGTTGAGTATGGATGTGATGGGGCCACTGAGGGGCTTTGGGGAGGAAAGCAGTGGCCCGGGAGTGTCGGGGAGGGAGGTGGAAAGTCACTGCATGTTAGAAGCAACACAAGAAGACACTGGATTCGGAGGAGGGGATTTCAAGCAGCAGACGTGCTGGGACCAGGACGGCTGGTGTAGGGTGCGACGGAGAAGGGCAGAAGGATGCCTGCAGGGACACCCCCGTCTCTGACCCCTGGGTGGCATCTGGGTGGATGGGCAACATTTGGCAGAGCCCTCACTAACCTCAGAATGCCTGTGAGATGCTGGGCAAGGGATTTGACTTCTCCACGTTCCATATAAACGTCTTCACAGAAGAGTCTAGAAAAATAATCATGGTACTGACTTCACTGAATGTATAAAGTCAACAGTGTGCTCATGCGCATCCTAACTTCTGAAGAGTAGTGCCGGTGGCACTCTGGTCACCCTGGGGACAGTTCTTTGGATTTCAGGGCTGCACGTCATCGGCCCCACACCGCTGGCCGAGCCAATGACTTACTTGAGGCTGAAGCTCACGGGAACAGGCTTCAACTTCAGCTGGTCACACGGACGCAAGAAGGTAGACGGAGCAGGTCTGCACGGCGGTGCCAGGAGCCGCGTGGCTCTGACATTTGGCACTTCCTGTGTGCATCTGGCTCCTCGGATCAGTTTTCTAAAGTTCCATGTTTACAAATGATAGGATCGTTCTTTTCACAATCGACATTGCCAGGGGAGTGTTGAGCTGACTCCTACGCTGTCGTAGTCTCTGAATCTGCCAACTGCCAGCATCGCGTCACCACTGACAGGTGGGGGCCCCGGAGCAACATAATGAGCAGCTCCCTGGAGTGCTGGCGGCCTTGCCGAGGGCCGCTCATCTGACCAGGATTTATTGGGTGTCTACTTAGTGACAGCACAGCACTGATCAGGACAAACAGACACCCCGCTGCAAGAATAACAGCTCGCGCACCAGGAGGTGAGTAAATCCTACCAAGGATGGGGCAGGTGGCGTACCCCGGGATTGACAGGGGGGAAGAGATTATTTTCGGGAGTCAACGAATAAATTCAAAGCTAGTTTGAACTGCTCTGCTTCCTTGAAGTCACAAAACACCTCCTGACACTCATCCAGAGAAACGCCGCCTGACGAAAGCGGACACGGGAAGCAACGGAAAAGAAGTGGCACCGACCTGGCTTCCAGGAGACAGACAAACTTCATGTTCTTAATTTTAAACTGCTGAAGTGGCATCCAAGATAAGAGTGTTTGCAGATGCCGAGGACCAAGTATAATGTACTTTGCTGCAGACATTTGATCCTGCAAAATATTTAGTGTTTTCTGGTTTACAACCCTTAATATTTTCCAAAGAAGACTTGAGTGTGCGACCTTTGGGAAAAGTTCTTCGTGATCTCGTCCTACAGCCTACGGCACGTTTGTTCCCCGCCCCCCCAAAACAGTGAGAACCAGGGAGTTCTCAACCAGAGACCATTCACCGTCTGACTGTATGGGTTCCGGTTGAACCCTTTTGTTCCAGGGGTTCCATCTGTACCCCATGTGGACAGTTAATAGCGCATCAGTAATTCAACAGAGACTTCATGCATTTTTATGACACGTGTGTAAACCAGCATAGCTACACGACGTAATTACATCCCTCTGTAAGGTTTTCATATTCTTAATGTTTTCTTTTTCTAAAACATCACACTTTCTTTTTTTTTTTTTTTTTCCTGGAAGAAGAAAGGTAGAAAGAGAAGGGGAGGAGGATGTTCCTTTTAGAGAAGCTATTCCCAAAGGATAAATGCTATTATCTCTCCTTGTTGGATTTTTTAGAAATGATTTCAAAGGCCTCTGACTGGCTCCACGTGCTGACCAGGTCTGAAAGCCCGTCCTCTCCCTCTGAGGCGAGCTCCACCTCACCCCATGGTTATCCCCCAGTGCAGCCAGGCTTTGTCTGAGTGCAAGTAGAAGCTTTTCTTCCCCTCTTTTTATCTCTTAACTGTGGCCGATTGGGAGTCACATGGATAACGATCTAGAGAATTCTAACCTGATGCTCCAGGAGCACACTATGGTCGGGCTCTGGGGTAAACACTCATCTGAAGGCTCTACATGTGTGCACTAGTCGAAATGGGAGAAATCTCGCTCATAGCTCCTTGAGGTTTTGATTTGGCAAAACCAGAAAAGAAAAATTGAGTCTTAAAAACCATGAAACGAAGCTCTAACAACACAGGATCATCAAAAAGTGACAGAGGAAGAAGTCAGAACAACAACGACAAAAATTCCAGACCTACCGTTCATTGGCGCTGCCAACCTCAGAAGCCCTTTGGGGTTGACAGGTAGTTGAGGACGTTGAGAGCCATACCCAGCACCAAACCGACAGCTGTGAAATTTGGGCTTAATGTAAACACAATGCCACTTCTTTTTTAGTTTAATCAGCTTTAACTATGAGTCTTTTAATCCCCTTCTTCTATTTATTTTATTTAATATTTTATGGTAAAGCACACTTAGCAGATACGTTCTAGATTTCTGCGCGGCCTAGGCCCACCTAAGGTAGTCTGTTGCAAAAAGAGGAATGATGGCTTTAGTGGCTTAGGAGGCACATTTGAAGAACTAGAAATAATCTCCAGGACTACAGAGTGAAGCTACCGCCGTAACCCGGGAGGAAACAACTCAAGGGGTCAAGTGGGGAGGGAAGGGCGACTGCAGGGCCCTGTTGTCAACCTCACTGATACCCAGGGGGAGATGTTCTCAGCGCCGGCGCACGGAGACTCACGTCTTCCTAAAGCATGTTTCTATGTAAAGAACTCATTGCCCCATCACCTACCAAGTTGACAGATGGACGTATCGGAGGACTAAACTAATTTCATTGGACGCATTTTACTTTTAATTGAGGTAGAACTTAACTCTAGCTCCCGATTCGAGAACACTGGTCAGTCGCTTTAAAATTATTCATGCATCTGATTGTTTTTTTTTTTTTTTCCTTCTTTCTTTTTTTGTCCATGATGAAAATACTCCCAACGTGTGACCTCAAGACCATGTCTCCTATTAGGCTCTAGGCTTCGTCAGCTACTCATCATATTAACGAATGATCATATGAGACACAGAATAGCAATTTTTTAAAAATAATTCACTCTCCTTTGTTGGACCTTTTATAATATAAGGCCATGCTTAAACCTGTTTTGCATTAATCAAGTGATTGGCATGCCCAGGTTCACCTTCTCCCCGGCAGGTCTGACCATGGGGAATACTTGAAAGCGAAGCTGTCCAATCATATGCAAAAAAGCCACAGTCGGAATCAGCTCCTGTTTTTCCCCCTCATTTAGAATTAACTGCAGTCAGTGCCACCCAGAGAACTAGTTGAAAAACATCCTTTTTTACCTTATAATAAAAATGGTAATTCTACCGTTGGAAAATGTCACTAAACTTGGAATCCACACGGAACGGCTCCTTGTGCGCTAGCTTGTGAGTTTAGCAGACAACAAGGTAGACTAATCGCAGAGGTATCAAGAGAGACTAGTTGTGTGGTGGTAGTAGACAGAAATATTGCCCCAAAGATGATTGTTCTCTCTCTCAGGTCCCTGATATGTGCCTGTGGGTGAATATCGCAGCCCCACAGACTAGCACATCGAGGCGGAGAGGAGCATACACTCTTCAGAGCATAGAACATTGGCTTTGCAGGAATAAAAATCCTGCTTCCATTAGTCAGTCGGGCATCATTATAAGTAACACGATGGAATCTGAAAAAAAATTATAATTCTTTGAATTTGGTGATTGTCTAGAATCCTTAGGATGGTATTTGTCACTATCCTCTTCTACACATTTTTACCTATGAGGGTCATCTGCCAAAAAATGTCACTTTGATCCTTAAGGAATGCGCCAGATAGGACTTATTTTCTTCCTTCCTTCCTTCCTTCCTTCCTTCCTTCCTTCCTTCCTTCCTTCCTTCCTTCCTTTCTTTCTTTCTTTCTTTCTTTTCTTCTTTCTTTTTTTTTTTTTTTTGGTTTTGTTTTGTTTTCTGTACTATAAATCTTTTGACACATCAGTTGAGAAGAGTCTAATGTCCTAACTTATGAACAAATTAACAGCATGCTATCATTTTGGGTAGCGTACCAGATATCACACTCTACAAAGTTCTCATTGCCTTTTATTTCCTCTCTCCCCGACGCGCACTGCCTGTGTCTGCAAGGCGTTCTGACTCAGGACAAATGCTGGTGTCCGTCCTCAGCCGGCCTCGTGGAATAGAGTTATAATGAGTTTCCACTCATACGTACCGCCAGCAGCGTGGCTCCGCTTGCTGTATGTGTTTTTAATTGGAGGGTCATCAAATCGGAATTGGCTGCTGAAATGTAGTTTGGGGCCATTTGTGGAGAAGGTTAGAGATTTTAACAGACTGCGTGGAGTCAGGTGAGCGCATCTGGGAGGCCTCATCTCAACCCTCCCCTTTACCAGAGCTGCTTCTGCTCTGAGGTTCCTACAAGCGTCCGTAGGGCTTCCTTTGCACATCCGTGGAAATGTGAACGATAACTCAGGGGGCCTGTGTGAAGCACACACGTGCACAGTGTGCAAAGGCCTTGTCAAGGTGCCAGATGCTATCCAGACGTCGGGCGCCGTGGGGTGGCAGGAGTTCAGCCAAACCTCCTACGGCCTGTCATGCTCTTGGGGGATCGGAGCTCCCAGGCTCCCTGCTTTGTGACGCAGGAAGTTGGTCCCCCCCAGGGTCCCCCTCTTCCCCTGCGGGCAGCCTAGTCCCTGCAGACCCTGGGATGGGGCAGTGCCAGGGACCCTTCGGGGGCCTGCAGTGTGACACGGCGCAGTCTTGCTTGATTAAATCACAAGTCTGGAGAGAATTCTTGAAACTGCGAGAGACGTGTCCTGTCACATGACGGGACTGTCCTGGAGGAAGCCGCTCGGTGGTACCCGTCAAGTCAGGAATGCCACGCTTCTCCGTTACCAGGGATATTTGATAATCTGCTAAAACTGAATAAATGTGAGGAGTATTCCATAAATGTCTTCTGTCTAACCTGTTCATCTTTTTCTTATTTGTAATTATATATATCATTACAAATGAGATATATGTATATACATATATATACATACACATATCTGAGATGCAACAGAGATAAGGTAACAAGAGCAGCGATAAGGAAGTGACTCTGGCCCCTGGCTCAAATGCTGGGGAGTGTCTTCCTCTGAGGCTACCAGAATCTATCTAATCTATCTATCTATCTAATCTATCAATCGATAGATAGATATAGATTTAGATAGGTATAGATGTCGATATTTATCAATAAACAGTCAGGTGTCAAATATAAACGTATAAAAGCCTTCTTGCTGTCCTGTTGGTCATATTACCTTCATTTCATATTTGCTGGCAATAGGGAAGGTTTCTTTTTTGTTTGTGTAAACTTTAATTTCTAGCAAGGTGTCATGGGTTTTTAAAATTAGTATTTAATTACAGTTGTCTCAGCATTGGTTAACTAATTTTTGGCAGGACCATTATTGATCAAGCAAATACATTCCACAGCCATTTGAGGGGAAAAAATTATTTATCAAGCAATCGATTGATATATCAATATCAATATATCATCGATATATATTGATATATATATATTCACAACATATATATGTTGATTGTTGATATATATCAACATATATATGTTGATTGATTGATAAATAATTTTTAATTATATTTATATATTATATATTTATAATTTATATACACACACACACACACACACATTTATGTATTTCTATTTGGTCCTTAAGCTGCAGCGTGTGTGCAGCGCCGCCCCGCGAGCCCAGTGCCTGTGGACAGGGACCTAAGGAGAAACACAGGTGAGGGAGCGCAGGCCCCAACAGGCAGAAGAAGGCAGAAGCGCCCCAGGACAGAGCGGCAAGGAGGAGGGGAGAGAAGGGGGCGGCCCTGCTTCTCCCGAGAGGGCTCCGGCCTGCAGGGCAGGCCTGTCCGAGTCTCTTCTCCCGCCTCTGCCCCTTGCCCCTTCCCCACCCCAGGCTTCCCTCTCTCTTTGTCTCCATCTTTTCCTTCTGACATCGTTTTGGAATCTAGGTGAGGTTCTCTGGGGGGAGGGCCGGAGCCCACGACCAAGAAAGAATTCTCGAGATGTCTTGGGTGCAAAACGGTGGTTTTAGGAAGGCCGGGGCCGGGGCCCAGGGGCGGGCAGGGCGGCTGCCCCGGGACAGTGGGGCTGGGGCTCGGGGTAAGGAAAGGGGGTATCTCCAAAGATATCCAACTGTGGAAGAGACCCTACAAGGTCCCGGAGGCCCTGCCATCGCCAAGTTCTGGTTGTTTTCCCTCTAGTGGGGCATCAGCCTGAAGACAGTTGGGAATGTCCTGAGGAACGTCACACCTGGGGGTTGCAGGCTGTGACTCGTGCTTGTCCCTAGCGAGCCTTCTGTCCCCCTCACTGCCCCCAGCCGGAGCCAGCTGAGTTCCACCTTAGGTGATCGCAGACCAGGGGCCAGGAGCAGTGAGCGAGCAAAGGTTCCCAAGGATGGGGGGGCGCTTGGTGCCTGTCCCCGAGCCGAAGAATGAATCTCATGGATGCAGGAGCGTGACTAAAGGGACAGAAGTTGATTAAGCAGAGATACAGAGAGAGCTCTCGGGGGTGAGAGGGGTCGTGACAGGGCTGCCACTGGGGGCCTTTTTGAGTGGCCTTTTATTGGGAACCTGAGCAGGGAGTGATAGCCTTGGGATTTCTTGAGCGAGTGACATCTCCTCGGCTCCAGTCTCGGTGATTACTTGGTAGCCTCGGAGGAGGACACTCCCCAGCATTGGAGCCAAGGGCCACAGTCACTTCCTTATCGCTGCTCCTGTTACCTTGTCTCTGTTGCATCTCAGCGTCCTTGGGATTTATGGGAGCCCAGAGATTTATGGGAGCCTGACTCGGGGCCTCTCCCATATCTTCCCCTCCCTAGCCCCATTTGTCCTGAACTCGCCACCTTTGGTGAAATCAGTGTATTGTGGGGAAAGCCACATTTCCAAAACGGGTCCATTCATGTGAGAAGCACAGCTACATAAGGGGGGCACCTGGCCCCCATGGATAAAGAGGATGAAGAGCCCGCCCTCTGGTGGGGCCCGCGGCCTGACTGCACCCGGGGTGGGGGCTCATGAGGACGCCGGGGCCTCATGGTGAGGTCCGAGGGGCACCGTGACACTTCTCAGTCTTCGCATCACTTGATTGACTCTCTGGCCACTTGTGACAGCTTGAGGTCTTTCTCGTCCAAATCTTTTGTGATTTTTTCTTTCTGTTTTTTTTTTGTTTGTTTGTTTCTGCTTTTTTGGTAATTGGTTTAACATTCTAAATGATCCCAAATCCATCTTACCTCTCTGACAGACTCATAGCGCAGACAAGCTAGGTGGTAAACCATCAGAACCGTTTATTGAAATCCAGCTTGTTGAACTGGATTAGATTCTCTCTATTGAACAGCTATTAATTCACAGTATATTAACTTTTCTCTATAGAGGACTCACTCACCCCAGGGGCAAAAATCCAGTTAGATGAATGCCAATATTGAGAGGGCATTCTGGTCTTCAGAGAAGACTGGTTGATTTATTTTCCCACTACTTTACTTGGTCCTTGAAATGAAGAAAGGGCTTTCATTATCATGTAAGTTTGGAAAAACATAAAGAATCCTTTAAACCGTCAACCTTGAAAATTGTTTCTCTTTAATTTCTTGGGAGCTGTAGCAGATTCTTTCTCGGATGAAATAACCGGTTATTTCCTGAAGATACGGCTCTTAAAACCTTAGGCCTTTTCACAGAACGGACTGGGAGCCTGTGGAGCCACGCATCCCCTCAATGCTACACCGTATTATTTTAGCAGAACACATCTGTAGGATTCTTATCTCAGGCCTGGCTGTGACGGCGCGGAGCGGAGACCGTGCATCAGAGAACCGGTCTTCAGGGCTCACCTTGCTGCACGTCCACTCACCGTCAGCTCTGAAATCCCTGCCTCTAAAACCCGCACGCTGTCCTGTGGCTCAAAGCAGGTCCCAGAGCAGAACACATGACTAAGATCCAGAGTTGAAAAAGAATCTTAGGATTTTAGGGGCACCTGGGCAGATCAATCAAACTCAAAGCATCTGAGTTTGGCTCAGGCCATGGTGTTGGAGCCCTGGGTTCCAGCCTCCACCTAAGACTCCCTGCTCAGCGGGAAACCTGCTTCTCCCTCTGCCCTTACTCCTGTTCATACCCCTCTCTCTCCCAAATAAAGAAATAAAATCTTATTTTTTTATTTTTTTTAAATTTATTTATGATAGTCACACAGAGAGAGAGAGAGAGAGGCAGAGACACAGGCAGAGGGAGAAGCAGGCTCCATGCAGGGAGCCCGACGTGGGATTCGATCCCGGGTCTCTAGGATCACGCCCTGGGCCAAAGGCAGGTGCCAAACCGCTGCGCCACCCAGGGATCCCCAAGAAATAAAATCTTAAACACACACACACACACAAGCCCAGTGGTGCTTGGCTGGCTCAGTCAGGGGTGCATGTGACTCTTACTCTCAGGGTTCTGAGTTCAAGCCCCACATTGGATATAAAGATTACTTAAAACATAAAAATTAAAAAAAAATCAATAAATAACGTAAGACATGAAAGTTAACTTGTAAAATTAGATGAGTTTCTGACACAATATAAAGAAAAAAGGAATTTTGATTACAGGGCTTAGATGATCAGTGGGAAATTTAAAAAATAATACTTTTATATAAAATACAAAACCCGGCAGTCCTGGTGGCTCAGCGGTTTAGCACCTGCCTTCGGCCCAGGGCCTGATCCTGGAGACCTGGGATCGAGTCCTGCGTCGGGCTCCCTGCATGGAGCCTGCTTCTCCCTCTGCCTGTGTCTCTGCCTCTCTCTCTCTGTGTATCTCTCGTGAATAAATAAATAAAATATTAAAAATATAAAAAATAAATAAAATACAAAACCATGAGATCTAGTATCTTTACCAGTGTAAGCAATCATTTTATCAATCTGTAAGAAGTTACTTTATCATCAGGATGAATTTAAATGAAGGCAACTTATAAAAATGTTATTTTTTAATGATTTGTTTTATTCATTTTTATTCTTTGTAATCTAAAATGTTCCACTGTCATTCAAGCTCACGTTCATCAAAGATCAACCATTTCATACGGAGTATGAAACACGACCATAAAGCATTTTAAAGGAACATAATGATAGCCTTTCCTGGTAATTACATTTATTTTACAATCCCTATTTTGACAGTATATTTAATTTCATTATTAAACAAAAAGAAACACTTTTGATCTCTTCAATTCTTCACGCATCCATTTAGCATAAGAGCCCCATCATCCTCCCTTCACTGTGTCTGGGGTAGCTTGTAAGGCTAGCGTGCATGTCAGTAACATGCCTTATTTTCCTTAGAATTAGACCCTGTATCTTTTATGGTTTCTTATACCTAGTCAGAGACGAGGCATCACTGAGAACTCATTACAGAGGCCTCTAGCCAGACAAGATTAGACTAATGCTGTTAGGTAGGAGGAAATGTAGAACCTATTACAGCATCTCTTATGGATCGACTATTTTCTGTTTTGCCGAATTCTCTCAAAATAGGTGGAAACTCTGGGTAACAGCATATTAATTCTTGGCTTCCTGGAGGAGCCTGAATGCTGTTTTTGACCCACATTCCAATCCAGGGCTTCAGGAGAGAGGGGGGTTGTGATCACTCCCTATGTTAGGTCTCTCCTCTATGAAATAAATAATAAACCATAAATTAAGGCCAGCGCTTATCAAACTTTGTGGTGTAAGGATCCCTTTACGACCTTAAAATTTATTGAGTCCTGCAAAGTGACAATGAGAAACTCAGGAAATTCACACACACACACACACACACACACACACACACACACACACACCGGTAGCTGTGGGAAGGATGGGAACCCAGGGAACACACAGCCTTGGGAAGCTCAGGGTACATTCCTGAGAAAAGGGGATTGAAGAGAGGCGGGTGCCCCTCAGCATCGTGAAGGAGACACATCCAACCTCACACATAGTCCTCCAGGTGGTACCTCCTCAAACACTGGAATTTAAAGGGATTTTAAGTTATTTTGCTGACAATCACTTAGGACCACGTTTGCTCTAGTGGACTCTCACGTCATAACACCTACTTATATACAGAGTTATGGGTACGTGCTTGCTGGGAACGCATTTTATGTTGTTTTAAGCAACTATCCAAGAATTCATGGGTAGGCAACCTCATTCTGCTTCAGCCATGAACATTTTATGAAAACAGATCAAGACATTGATGGGATCTGGTGGCTAAAAAGCAAAATTCTATGTGTCTCTGATCTTTTTCTAACTGTAATTTGACAACTACTGGTCAACAGCTCATGTCTACATTTCTGATCAGTTTTTGCATTCACATAGCTTGTTTTTTTGGATGCGTATTTTATCCTCTAGCAGAAAATAATGGGGCTGCAGTGTCTCCGAGGGGTCCTTTGAGAAGTTTCTGTTGTGCATTTGCAGAGACAATGATCAGGTTTTCCACAAACCACCACAAAGTTCCATTGTACTTTGGTTTTGACCAAGAATGTAAGACACGCATTGAATATTTGATGGAAATGCTTATGCCTCCCACAATATTTGATTTAGTACTGATAGTTAAAAAAGACTAATACAAAAAAAGAAAAGACTAATACATTGGAAACAGACATATTAAAGTTCTTGTCCCCACATATCCCAAATAGTTCTAGTTTCTATGAGCCTTTCTTTATTAGATCTAAAAAAAAAAAAAAAAAAAAAAAAAAAAAGTGGATCTCTAGTAACGGGGACTCTATATAAAATTGGTTATTAACTATATTTTGATTACTGTCATTAACTAGTCCCTCTGTCTACTCTAAGCGGCCAAGGTAAACAGGATAATCTGATGGAGAAAGGATAGCATTATCCTGTCTAATAAGCAAAATATTTGGATTCATTGTCATTTATCATCAAGATCTTCAAAATACTGCTAGTACCAACTGATTTTTCCCTCAGCATTTCAACAATCAAAATTCATTTCTATATTTTTAATATTTATTTCTAACTTCCAGAATACTTCTCAGTGTTATTTCTTGGCCTTTACTAATATTTTCATTTTCAGTTAGGCCATTTTTGTTAAGGTATGTTTACGTTGTTACAAATATCTTCCCTCGCTCTTTCTTTATCTTTCTATCTTATAAATAATCTTTATTATAATAATATCAGTCTTCCTCTGTTGTAATGGATAATCTCATTTAAATCTAAAAGTCCACTTATGTATAATTTCCATTATTTTATGTGTAAGGAAACAGAAGGTAAGAAATGTTAGGTAAGTTAGTCACACAGTTCCATGACCAGAAAATAGAAAAGTCACGAATTATTCTATTTCCCTGGAGAACTATTTTAATATGATTTCTTACAAAAAATAGCTAAACTTATGTATAATACTGATCATAAGGGTGATTTATAGTTTCAACCAAATTATAAAAGAAATATTTTTCTACCAAGGTCTAAAAAATAGTCCGTGCTGTTAAATAGTATGGAATATTTCTCTTAATATATTGTGATGTGACAATTTTTTTCTACACGTTTCTTCCTACACTTTCCTGGAGAGTTGTTTTCTTTTTTGCATATCCAGCACAGTGTTTGGCACAAAGAACACAGTCATTAAATATATTGCCGCTAATTCATGGCTTCCTCATGCCTGCATGAGGAGGAGGAAGACGGAACGATGAACAGTGTCGGAGGGGCAGGCCATCCTTCTGCCCCTGCTGATGTAAGATCACAGGAAAAAAAAGGAAAAGGTTGGCTAAATTACAACACTGACATAGATTCATGTTAGGAACATGCCACAAAAGTGAGGGTTTCTTCAGTAAGTAAGAGAAGTGCCCCACGTGCCAGTAACCTGCGTGTCTGTTCACGTCGCAGTGTAACCTTGGCTTCCAAAGCAAAGGAATTTCTGTCAAAATCCTTCCTTAATAATACTGTTTGACATCCACCATATTCTGCAGTTTTAGTGGCCAAAATGTAACCTTTGTAGAATTGAAAAAACTATTACATTTCCCCTGTGTTCCTGTTGTATATCTATAGATATTTAGACTTCTGTCTCTACAGATGTCTGTCTGTCTATATCTAACTTAGCTGTCTATAAATTACTTCTTACCCTCGTACACACTTTATTTTGTGCCTTCCGGGACCAAGTGTACCAACACTTGCCTTGGCTAACATTTTTTTTTTTTTTTTTTTTTGGCTAACATTTTGATTCAAGCACGGTGACATATGAATATGGAAGGTCCAAGTCTTGCTAAAATGCTCATGGGCTTATCATGAATTATAAAATAAAATATTTATTTAGCTTAGGGATGAATGCCAACAACTTTTCTAGAATAAATTATAGGCCAAGGATGATACATGCTCCAGCACAAAGGATCTTATTTACTGCCATCTTTGCATTTTAAATTTATATCCAGAAATGGAGAAATGCATAAAATATATTAAACTACCCATAGTTCTGTTAAAAGTGAGAAGGGACAAATGGCATTTTGCTGTTTAAATAATAGTTTCTATGGATAGACATCATTTTTAGACACTATACAGAAAAATAAGCATGAAGACCAGATTTATTTTAAGAGAAATAAAAAAAAATAAAGGTCATTTATATTCTCCTTAGCATCTTACCCAATCTCATTTTACCTTGAAAGAAAGAAAATTGCCTTGGATGAAATTTTCGTAATCCAGTAGTTCTAGATATCAGAAAGGTGTATTGCTGCCCTAAAAAAGAAATCCATGACAAATTTTAACTACATCAACAAATAGACAGTAGACAATTTGCAGAAATGCAGTTGAACTTCAAAGCAGACTTTGGGGATCCGTATGTGATGTGTCACCTGTTTCTGATGAATCTATTATGTGGTGCTTCCTGCTTTTTTTATGCCATCAGGAGGGAATTCTGATTGAAATTATTACAACTGTGTAATAATTTGCTGTTTTTTACAACGGCTTTGCCAGGTCTGATTCCATGTTCTTTCGCAGGAGATGCAGTGGATGAAAAGATCTATCTTACCTATCATTTTACATTCTCTCGCCCAAGAGAACTGGCTGTAAAATTGTCACTCTTGTGTATGAAACTGACCATTAGGTGGATATACAATTACATCAGTCTATGAGGACATTTTTTCCCCAGAGTTTAAATGAAAGAGAAATAAATTAACATGAAAAAATAATGCTTAACGAATGTCCAGAGTTGGTCATAAACATGTTTTAAAGACAATCCTTGGCTTGATTGTGCAGTTGTCCTCAGGGATAGTGGAGAGTGAGCAGGGAAGTGGGCAGGGAGGCAGCTTGCATGGGGAAGGCTTCATGAATGTGGTCAGGATATTCTTTTGAAGGAAAAGTAGGAGTTACCAGGTGGAAATGAAGGCACTATCAGAAATCACAGCACAAGCTGCTCTTATAAATCCAGCCCCTTTGCATCCTATAGTTTGTCTGACCATTCCACACCCAACTGTAAAAATTTCCACCCGCTTGCACCAGCACACTTTTTACCTCACCTTTAGGGCTTTTCGTAAGCTATACTCCCTGTTTGTCCGAAATGGTCATCTCTATCACCACCATTAAATGGATCATCATCCATCATTAGAAATCATCCTTTGAGGGCTTTCTAAAAATTCCCCAGGATTAGAACAAGTCAGTGGCTCCATAGCCAAGAGAAGTATCGACACTTGATTCTTACAGCAGGTAGGGACTCTTCAGAAAGCATGATGTCTTCTCTACAAATTAGATCTGAGGCTCACAAAGACTGAGTGATTGCATATACAGGTTGCATATATATTCTATTCTATTAATGTATATAGCACGCAGTGCAGGCGTCTGTGTGTATGAGTATGTATGTCTCCCTGTCGGTTGGTATAAACAGATGTCAGTAAAGTCTTGGTTTGAGTTGATGTCTCCATCTTCCGTCTTTGTAAGTGCAGGCAGATTTAATCACAGGGAAAAGAGTGCCACGTCACCGTCCTGGTTTGAATTGGTAGATAAAACACTCCCGTTTATCTTTACTCCACCACCTTTCCCTCTCCTAAATCCCTCTAAAATGAAAGTAATGGCTCTGAAAGCTTATCTTTTTTAAAAAGTCATACATCTACAAGGACAATACAATGAGGGAGAGGAGGGGTACAATTTTACAGGTAAGAAGACAAGGGCCAAGGTAGTTGATCTGGAAAGGCCCAGGGGAGTTGAATCTGTTCCAAGAGCTGAGAAAGCCCCGGGGAATGCTCATAAAGCTCAGGAATTGGCACAATCGGAACTTTCTGAAGGTGAGGGTGATGGTGAGGGGGAATGAAAGAGAAGACTGAAAAGAAAGAAAACAACATTTTATGAGGAATTCGAACTAACAATATCGCCCACCCTGAGCAGCCTGGCTGACCGGCCCTCTTCATCTTAGAAGGCTGCAGGTTTATTCTTTGGTGAAGGTAAAACACAAGGTCTTTGGAATAGAAGAGTCAAGCACCTTGGGGAATTATACCAAGATAAAAAATAAGGAAATGGAAGTGTAGAGGAATATAGATCCCTGGCTCTCTTAGCATAAAGCTCAGACCCTCAAACAAGAGAGATTCTGACCCCCTCAAGATAAAGAACCAAAGAGAAAGTTCTGGGGATTCTTCAGTGAAATGGAAAGGGTGTGTTGCCCAATAGTGCATCCGTGGTGATCAAGCATCCTTCCTCCCAACACAGACACTCACAAGTTCCCATCACCTTTTTAACCAACCCCCCCAACCAAGTATGAGCCGACTGCCAACGGAACCCTGCTGTGGAGAAGACGGGATCAGTAATAAGCAGGGAAGAAAGCAAACATCTGTGAAGAAGCTGAAGATGTGCAAATGAACTAGTTCCTGAAACACTGCTGGTTGGCCCCACATCCAGAGCTCAATCCAGGGGGTCTGGAGGGAACCCAGAAATTTGTCGCTCTAATTCTCCGGTCCCACTTTGAGAACAACTAATTTACCACTTTCCTGAGATAGGCATGGCCCACCCCATCAGGCCCCAGTTCAAAATCCAAGTATTGAAGCATAAGTATTGATTACTTCTGGGAGACAGGGTTGTGTGATTGTTTGTATAAATGTTGATTTTTCAGAGGGAAAGGAGCAGTCTCCAGGCATCTGAAGTATTTGATTGATGATAAACAAACACTAAAAATCTAATCGAATAAGGAGAGGGAAGAAAACAAAAACAAAAGTCTCAAAGGCCCCATGTAGCATAAATTGATGGATGAGAGAAGGGAACCCTCCTCTGGTCTCCGTGCTACACGTCTGAGGCACACGGCATGCTTCTTCCTACACTCAGCATCACATAGGAGATCTCCCCCATCCCGGGGGCATAGCTGGGGTTCCTGGCTGACCGGGCACAGCAGGGTATGCTAAGAAATCCACACTTTCCAGCACATTCTGGATGGGGTCAGGGGAGGTCAGGCTGTGTGTGCTAGAGCCCAAGCACTGGATGCTCCATCAAGCTCTAACCATGACCTTACACCTTTGCCCAGGGGACCCACATGAGAATTCTAATGAATTTCATATTTGAAGACACACCCAGAACTTCTTCGTAAATGTTTCCCATGTACCTCAACCCACATCTGAGTCGAGTTTGACTGGTCTTGTCTCTTTTCCACCTACAGGAAAAATCAAACAACTCATTCCTCCCTTTCTGTTTGATATGGGGGAAAACTTGCATGCAAATGAGGGAAATTTATTTTTTTTTTTGGCTTTGACCCCAGCTAAATAAAGGATACATGCGGAGTCATAATACTTTAAACTGATTAAACACTAATTTTTCAGATATGCACTGTCAACCTCTCTGGCATTATGCCGCCCTGCCCCACGGGCTCTGCAGCTCCCTGACAATTTCACTGCATTTTGCTATGACTTCCCTGCAGGTGTCTTTATGGCAACATCTATCACTCAACATCTTACAGGAAATGCTTGTTTACTTCTTTTTTCCCCCTTTTTCCATAGTTGTTCTGTGTTTGCAAGTGTGTGCATTATGGGTATTATTCTGTTATATTATGTAGAACAAAAAATATATATAAAGATCAAATAATATTTTTAAAGATTATTTATTTGAGACAGAGAACTCGAGTGGGTGTGGAGGAGGGGCCGAGGGAGGGGAGAGAAAAGCTGACTCCCTGCTGAGTGTGGAGCCTGCTGGGACTCAACCCTAAGACCCTGAGATCATGACTTGAGCAAAAAAATCAAGAGATGGACACTTAATGGTTGAGCCACCTCGGCGCCCCAAGATCAAATAATAGTTTAATTATTAATTTTCTTTATAAATCAGAAATTTTCCTTTGAGATTATGAAAGTATTTATTTTGGGGGTTCACATACAATCTAGTTATATATATTTTTGAATTACAATTGATATACAATATTACATTAGATTAAGGCATACCAGGTAGTAATTCTACATTTATATTCATTACAGAACGATCATTACAGTAAGTCTAGTTGCCATCCGTCACCACACAAAGTTATAACACTATTGGCTGTATTCTCTATACTGTTATTTGTTTTATAACTAGAGGTTTGTGTCTCTCAGTCCCCTTTGCCTATTTCCCTTGCTCCCAAAACTCCCCTGCTCTGGTAATCAACAGTTTATTTTCTGTATATGAGTCTGTTTTTTTTGTTGTTGTTGTTCATTTTTCTTCCATTTTTTAGATTCCACATATAATTGTCTTTGACTTATTTCAATTAGCATAATATCCTCTAGGTTCATCCATGTTATCACAAATGGGATGATCTCTCTTTTTTTTTTTTTTTTTTTTTTTGGTGGCTGAGTGGTATTCCTATATATCTCACATCCTTATCCACTCATCTATCGATGGACACTCAGGTTACTTCCATCTCTTAGCCATTGTAAATAATGCTGCAATAAACATTGGGGTGTATGTATCTTTTTGAATCAGTATTTTCATTTTCTTTGAGTAAACAACCAGAAGTGGAAATGCTGGGTTGCAGGGTAGTTCTATTTTTAATTATTTGAGGAATCTCCCTACGGTTGTCCACAGTGGCTGCACCACTTTGCATTCCCACCAACAGAATCACAGTTGGAGAAGCATTAAATATTAAAATAATTGTGAGAGGATGGTCACCATGATTTTTTTCTTTCTCCTCTTCTTCATTTTTTACTTTTTTCTTTCTTTTCCTTTTTTTTTTTTTTTTTTGAATCCAAATCTTACTGAGGTTATTTATTAGGATGCATCTGCTTCTGGCATGAACCTGTAACAGTGATTGTGAAACATTTTTTAACTTAACATATTTAAAATCAACAACGTCTCCAAGCGTGTTTCTATGATTAACTTCCAGCCGTAAGGAATGCCTTTCTACGCATACTAAGGGGCGGCATGCATGCCTGCATGGGCTGCATCTGTGCTCTTCTCCATCTTTCTATGTGTGCGCCAATGGACCATTTTTCCATTTCCAATCTCAGTACTATTACCAATGCAATAATTACGTACAGAAAAATCCATCCTCCGTGATTTCTCAGCACTCTCAGCTCAGTGACAATTACTATTCCTTGCTAAGTACACTTCTGTAGTTCAAGGCATAGCGTGGGTTTGTGTAATGCTAGAATTTCGTGTAGACTCATGTCCCTAATAAGGTTTGCAGCTCTCCGATTCCTTAGGAACTGCCTTTCTCTATTTGGACCACGTCCCTATTCTCTGTGAACCGTGTTACAGAGGTGGCAAAAGCTTAAATTGTGTGGCTCTTTCATGGGAGAACATGTCTTTCACTTAAAATCCCCGAAGTGGCACTTCTAAGGCAAGTCCTGGATTGTGCCCGGCAACCTCACCCAGTGGTGGCCACGCATGCCACCCTTCGCTGCTTCACCAAGCCGTGTATGGTGATAAGAGGCTCATTGACCACATCTGTGCAGACAAGCCCTAAATCGTGTGAGGCTTGCTGTGTCAACAGAACGTGGGGACAGCATAGGGCAGCTAGCAGGCACTTAAACCCGACTGCTGGTTTCCTTTTCTATCTGACATGGTTTACTAAATCTGCCTCAGTTTCTCAATGTTGCATTGGACTATGGCTACCTACTTCCCGGGGTTGTTGTGAGCACCGGTAAGAAAACTTTGGTGCACAGACTGGTGAATTGAATGCACTAAACAAACAGTACTTCCTCCTTTATCTTCTTGGCTTAAAAGTCCCATAGCACTTGGTCATTGGAGCTGTCTCATGACCTGCAAATCTATAAATAACCGGATGTCAACCAGCGTGAGAGATCAAGCCAACATGCATTCCTTACTAACGTGAATGAAAGAGAATGAGACAAGACACTGTGGAGGCACCACAAATATGACCCAATCTGTCTTCCAGGAAGATGACTTAATTAGCAGAATTATACAATAGATATCCTACATTATAAAATGTTATACATATCATTTATTAATAATACATCTTTATAAAATTATTTTAAAGGAATATTTGCATCCATGGTGAAGTAGAGGCTCATATATTTTAGGTTGTCATTTTTTTTTTTTTTTTTTTTTTTAGGTTGTCATTAATGGTTTTAAAAAATCATTTTTATAGATCAGTCTATCTATCAGCATTGTTAAATGACATCTTAAAATCAGTTATCCTGGGGCACCTGGCTGCCTTCAGCTCCGGTCATGACCCCAGGGTCCTGGGATGGAGTCCCACGTCGGGCCCCCTGCTCAGTGGGGAGCCTGCTTCTCCCTCTGCCTCCTTCCCATCACCCCTCACACTCATGCTCTCTCTCTCTCTCATTCACTCACTTTCTCTTGAAAGTAAATAAATAAATAAAAACAATCTTTAAAAAAAAGTCACTAATCCTTTTCTATAAAATCAGGTGGTGTGATTCACAATTTTGCAACTGGAGGCTCTCTTCACAAATTCCTTGGGGAGTCAGAATATTCCAGAGAAATCAAAGTTGCTTTTTTCTTCACAGCTAAAGTTAATTTCTATTCAAAAATTTAAATTAAAAATAGAAGATGACTGATGTTCTATAGTTTTATGACCATATTTTTATTCAAATAGATTCTGTCTTTTGCTCACTACCGTTTAATTCTAGACTGAAGTGTGTCAGAATGACAAAACCTTGCTTCTACTTTGTCAGTAGAAAATTTTGTCTTTGATTCCTTCAGAATTCCCACTTCTACTTCTTTTCTTTTTTTTTTTTACTAGATATTCATGCACATAACCTAGTTACGTTGTAAAAAAAAAATAAAAGATCAATTACATTTTAGGTGATTGCTTCATTTCTATTAACAGGTCTGTCATGGTTGTAATTACTTATTATATCTTGAGAAATAGGACTGTAGCTACCACCAAACACAGCACCGAAACCGTTGACCCATGTGGTGGACATGTGAGTTTTGTAATTAAAAATACATCAACACACAGACTTCAGTAAGGAATGAGACTCTGCTCTGTTCTTGGGCCATTAAACTAGTGTATTTAAGAAATAAATGAATAGAAAGTTCACATTGTCACATATAATTTTCCTATGGCATCTCATAGAAAGTGTTATTATTATACACTTTTTTTTTTTTTTTTTTTTTTTTTTTTGCCAAACGCGGTAGGAAGCCTCAGTGAAACCACAAGCCATTTGAAAGTTTCATGCTCACCAGCACTGAGATCCCCTGTGCCTAGAGGACACTGAGCACACTGATTTGAAAATAATTGATCTCTCTTTGCTTCCTCTTCCCTCTCTCTGAGGAGTAAGTGGGTAGTTCTGGGTCCAAATTAAGAAGACGTGTAAGAGCAAGTAGCCTGGATAAACAGCTGGTCCATATAAGGTCAATCTGTTAGCAGTAGTTGAGTGGAGAATATGTTTATTTTTTTAATAATTGTTTAATAATTAAGTGATAATTAAAATCGAAATAACATAGAAGTCTATAGAATAATAGTGAAAGCTCCCCTTTATCCCAAACCCCCTCTACTTATAATCATTTTAACCACTATTTTTGTGGAGATATTTCTTTATTTACACACATACACAGATGGAGGGGAATGTTTTTAATCACAAATTACATTATAGAATTTGTATTAGTGTGTTCAGGTTGCTATTAAAGAACAATACAGTCAAGTGGCTTAAGCAACAGGCATTTATTTTTCAAAGTTCTGGAGGTTGGAAGTCCAAGGCCAGGGTGCTGAGAGCATTGGTTTCTGGTGAGGCCCTCTTCTTGGGTTATAGACAGGGGTTTCTTGCCATGTCTTCAGATAGCAGAGAGTGACCTGGTCTTCCTCTTCTTACAAGAGCACTAATCCCCCCAGGGGAGCTCTACCCTCATGACCTCATGTAAACCTAATTACCTCTCAAAGGCCCTACCTCCAAATTCCATCCTATCAGGAGTTAGGGCTTCAACATAGGAATTTGGGGCTGACACCAATACTCAATCCCAAACGGATGTGTATATTATCCTGTGGCCTGATTTTTAGCTGAAACTTGAAAATTTCATGTTTTAATGTAGAGTAGACATGCAAAATGTAAGATTTTCTCTGTTGATATGTAGATTTAGGTTGTATCCAATTTCCTTCCATTGTTAAGGATGTTGCAGTGGCTGTCCATCCGTGCACATTCATGGCCCTTTCTTTGCATGTGAGAATTTCTTAACAGAATTTTCTGGAAGTTTGAGCGCTGAAACAAAAGTATGTGCTCCAATTCTAATTATTGCCAGTTGCTGTTGTAAATCCGCTAGTACACCATGCTACCATCCGCTAGTTGCACCAAGAACCTGAGAAGGACTGTCTCTCCATAACTCAGCACACTCAAAAACACATCAGCCTTATAATTTGGCCATTCATATAGACAATACAGTACCCCTAACTTACTGCTTTCCTGGTTACTAAGGGGATAGAGTAAATCTATTTGACCCAACACATTTCTCCTATGTCTATTCCTATTCTTATCCTTTGTCCATTTTTTTTAAAAATTTGGGTTCTGATGTCCTGAATCTTTGGAATCAATTTTTTTTCCTAGTTTCAAATGAACTCCTCTACTGTCTTTTGGGTCTTTTTTTTCCCCCACAGCCTGGCCTGTTTCTCCCCCACCCCCCCGCCGCCTTTTTTTTAAAGATTTTATTTATTCATGAGAGACACACAGAGAGAGGCAGAGACAAAGGGAGAGGGAGTAGCAGGTCCCCTGAGAGGAGCCCGATGTGGGACTTGATCCCAGGACCCTAGGATCATGACCCAAAGCAAAGGCAGATGCTCAACCACTAAGCCACCAAATGCCCCACCTGGCCTTTTTTTTTTTTTTTTTTGTAAATATTTGGCATCTGTACATATTCTTTCAAAGATATGTTATACAGTTATCTGATATTGTGGACTGAATGCTTGTGTTCCTCCAGAATTTGTATGTTGAAATCCTACCCCTTTCTCCTACACATAAGATGATGTTAGGAGGTGTTAGGAGGTGGGACCTCTTCAGAGCTGATGGGGTCATGAGAGTGGAGTCCTCACGAATGGAATTTGTTACTTTATGAAAGTTACTCCAGGGAGATCCCTCATCCCTCTGGCCATGTAGCTACACAGTGAGGTCTGCAGTCCTCACCTGAACCCCACCATGCTAATGCCTGGTCTCAGACTTCCTAGCCTCCAGAACTATGGAAAGCAACCATCCCCCAGTGTGTGGCATTTTGTGATCACAGCCCCAAAGGACTCAGTCACCTGCCTAGAAGAGGTCAGTGTCAGACATTGAATGGTCTATTTGCAACCTAAGTGTGTGAGGCCTTCAGTGTTTCAGCACACCTGTTCTGTAACTGGAAAATCCTTTCAAAAAACTAATCATTGCCATCATTTACTGTGACTGCTATTAGCTGTCACAATCACTGAGTATTATAATAGGCTGCCAAGAGAGGTGGTCAGAGGGAGATGATTTATAACCCACCGAATGCATCATTTATTAAGACTATCATAACTCTGAAATTACAGCACACTGCCCCTGCTGCTATTTACCTTGTGGCAAACAGGTTCGGCGAGGGAGCTCCCTGTTTAGATTCCTGGTGCTCTGAAAGAGGAGAAGGTACGGAGCTGATAAGGAGATAGTGGCATCTAAGGGAGGCTTGCACCGTCACCCAAACTTGCTGCCTCCCCCCGGTGACTTTGGATTATAAAAGTGAAAGTGAAAAATGAAAGGAAACCCTATAGAAACCTCCATGAGATGGACGGGATCTTCTGGAACCACCCCGTGACAATTTGAATGAAAAATATTTGGATACTTAGAGGAAGTTTATATCTGTTCTCATCAGCTTGGATTTGTGGCAAGAGAAACAAAGAATCGTGGTAGGAAGAGGGTAAAAAAGACTTCAGATTTTATTCTGGTTGACTGCCAGCAATCTGCCAATTATAACCAGAAAAATATTAAGCTTCGATCTGTTTTACTATACATAGTCACTAGATAAATAATACTATCAGGCTGACTCCTAGATTTTTTTTTTGAGAGAAGTTATCCATGTTACACGTCTGAAAGTAATTCATGCTCTGATTTCTGAAGGCTTATGTGCCTCCAGCAAATCACGCCTAAGTCTGGGTTTTTGTGTTGTATTCATTGCCCCCAAAAATGTGTGCTCAGATGTGTGCTCCATGAGCCACCATAAATGCTGTATACGCTAGCAAATGTGGAATGTTCACACATTCTCTTCAGATAAATTTTAATCGTAAAAGATATCATGTTTAAAGTATTAGAAGATATGAGAATATGTATCCAATTTTGACTTGGGGAACCAGAGTCTACGGTGTTTACAGATGCATTTTTTTTTCAGGGGTTTTGAGTTCTAATTAAGTCTGCATGTCACTTCCATGTCCTCATATGTGAAGCTGGCCCTGTTTGTGACTGTGGGTTTCTGGGCAGGGTCCCCTTACGCAGGGACCTCTTTCCTGCAGGACACCCCAGCACATGTGCAGATGTGAAGTGAGTCTCTAAGACACAAGGGAATGGAGGTGGCAGGAAGCACAGTCTGTAGCTGGAGATGCTTTGTCCTCCAAACTTCCTACGTTCAGATGCAAGCAATTGCTCCATTGAGATGGGGGCAGAGGACCGTGGAGGACAGGAAGGGAGCAAATCCTCTTCCCTTATTAGTATTTAACCAGCAAGCTCAGAGTGTTTTCTTCTGAGATGGATCTTCTGCCGTGTAGCTCCAACCCTCATCATGGATGAGCCCCATGGCCATATGCAAGAGGCAAAACAGCCACTTTAGAGACATTTGTGGATGTTTATAAAATATATGGAGATTAGAAGTATCCCCCTGAAGAATTCAGTCCTGGCTCTTGATGATTAGATAATCATCTAGCCAACCAACCACCCAGAATGTCCATGGTACGAGATTGTGGACCTACGTAATTCCTCTTGTTCTCTTTTATTTCAATACTAGCTCTCAGACTAAATTGTGAATCTTTGCCTAGATTAAGGAGGCTTTTTTATATACATTTAAGTTCATTTTAAGTAGATGAAACAGCACAATAAAAATCACATATAAAATTAAAGAGACTTGTGTTCCTTCATACTTATTTCTAATACTAAGCTTATTTAAATGTATAAGTTATCAATAACCTATGCTCAAGGTCAAGCTTTTTTTCCCCCCCCAGAATTAAATGCTTTGTTCAGTCTTCAGAATCTTCTGTTAAAGGAATTTAACCAATCTGTGCTAAAAACAAATCAACTAATACAGAAATGAGACAAAGCAAACAGCACCACCAGCAACCTCGAAATCTTTCTAAACAGCACCACCAGCAACCTCGAAATCTTTCTACCTGGAGTCATTAGTATGTGCGAACCACAGCAGAGCAAAGCAAACATGTTTGAAAGGATCTTTGGAAGATTTTACTTATGTCAATCACAGTCATATGCTACAAAACTGGGGTTGGAAGGGGTACTGGGTTCCTGCCAGATGGCTCCACCAGGCACAAGGCTTGTTGTGAAAAAGTTATTCCGTTCCCCAAGGAGAGTCGGAGATAATATCCTCTCTAACTGCACCTGTAGCATCTCCAGACACCAGCTCACAAGAGACGATGATACTGAGTCATTGATTGACAGAGTATTTTTAGAAGTGCATCTTTTTAAAGCATCTAAGTAAATAAAATGTCAGTACTAAGAAAAAAATAAATGATTCTGGTATCTTTATGTAAAATAACTTAGAAGCAAAAAAATTGAAAAAAAAAAAAAGACCTCAGAGACTAAAGTGTCTAACCCTGGATTTATGAACCATGGTGCATTTGGGGGAGGGGGAGGGGGAGGAAAATGAACCAACTGAAACTGTTATCTGGGGCTGGCTGGCTCAGTCGGGGAAGCATGTGACTCTTGATCTCCGTGTTGCGAGTTTAAGCCCCACATTTTGTGGAGAGATTACTTAAAAATAAAATTAAAAAAAGAAAGAAACTGTTAGGCAAATTTTTTTGTGTAACTTTATGTGTAGATTTGAGTTTTAGAGAGAAAGTACAAAACTATCATTATCTTCAAAGACTAGACAAATGTTTAAAAACCATTTTTTTTATATAATGGTAATGGTGTTTGGAATTTAAAATGGTTTAAAGATAGACATGAATAAAAAGCATTATCTTACAAAAGTTGGAAGGCAAGGACAGGTGTTTGAAAAGTGACTTCTTAGAGTACGTGTGAGAGAAATCAGCTCACAGAGAAAGTGAGCACAACGCAAATCTCCAAAGTTTTGCTGAGTCTGTTGGAGAAATGAGTTCTCCCCTGAATAAAATGAAAAAAAAAAAGGTATTTCTATAGGCAAGGTAGAGGGAGAATCCACAGGTTTCCGGGAAATGATGGATAGAGTAATTAAAATGCATTAAGTTGTCCTATTTGATCTTATTCTCCATTATTCTATTCTTATTCACTGGATTCTGAATTTCAATCTTTAGCTAAGTTGTACATTTGCATATTTAAATCTTATGATTCTAAAATCCTCTTCCAACCCCATCATCATCAGTGTCCTGGAGGGGAACTTGTTGCACGTGCCCATTGGGTGCGTTCATGTCCCACTATGGCCTGGGTACGTTCTGTGGTAACCATTTGACTTTACATGCACAATTTCAGCTCGTTCTTTTTGGTCTTTTCTATAGAGTATCACTTCTAAAATTGTTTTCTTGATGCATTTTCATTTTTTTGTGATACCTATTGACTGGAAAGGGATTGTGATATGATGAAAACGAGGATCACTTTCTCTACCCACTCCCCTTCCTCTCAACCTTCTCCGTTTTAAACACTTACATGAAAGCTTGTTTGGTTTAGTTCATCCTTCTGTGAACACACGAATCAGCCCGCCTTGGGTCATAGGACACTTCAGAAGTAAGGGACAAAGGAACACCAAGACTTCTCCCAGAGCCGTATCTGATATGGAAACAAACCATATCTGATGACGGAAAACTAGCAATTGTAATTTTTTCTAGAGCTTTTACTCCTCACAACTCCCAGGACAGATGTTCCGGGTCGATGCTGAAGGCGGCAGTCCCTTGTGAACTTTGCTAAATGACCACTGTCGACATTGTCACTCGGTCCCATGTGCCATATAGGGGATTGAAAAGTTGAGGCACATTTTCAGTGGTGCAGCACTACACTCCCAAGCGGATGATACTTTCCTCATAACTGGAATGTTCTTTCTGATAGGTCACTACATAATGTGCTCCGTAAAACTAGGAAGCAACATTTCATTCATGAAAATGATAGCTTGGTCTGAGGAGTTTATATAAAATGGTCTCAAATTATACATAAATGGGCAATTTCTAAAGGTGATGGAGTTTCTTTAGTCACAATTTCTTACGATTTCAGGCTATTTCCATTAAAGTGACAAATCCTTACAAATAGGCTAGAGTTATGGGCCATTCAGACATGGAGTCCTGCTGGGTTTTCTGTGCCACTTAAGGCCTTTATGCTTTGAAATCCAGATATCACAAAACTTAATTAGCTGTCTGGAAACTGAGTGGCAAAAGTTGCATATGCATACACTTCATTTCTTTTATGTATTCACTACTTAACTGTTCTAAAGGGGAAAAGCAGAATTTGGCAAAAACATGTCAGGCGACATTTCAAAGAGCTCCTATGAGACCCCGGGGCTGGATTCCTGAGCTGTTGCCCTGGTGGAAATCTAACAAGATGACTCATAAGCTGATGACGATAGGTGGGAAAACAGTTGGGGTTCAAAATGGATTATCAAATTAAAACTGTGTTCACAACAGCAATGACTTGCCACTAATTCAGATGTTTTTCCAGGGAAGCCCTTGATGTTTAAATGAAGCCTGCAGCAGTCACTTTGTTAGACACTGTGACATGGCCAGCCCTAGACTTGGGTAAGAATATCCCAAAGAAACGGTGCGTAACAGTAGAACCATCAACCAACACCCGATTTTCATAAACATGGATTCGCAGATTTCCCAAAGATAATTCCGCGGCGTTTGAAGCGACTAGAATGTATAGCAGTTGAGTGTTTAGTTCATCCTGGGGATTTCACACGAGTCTGGCTTGTTTCCCCTGGAGTCTGGTACAACTTGATAGAAAAGAGTGAGCTGGATGTATTGGGGGGGTGGAGGTGCTTCCCAGTGTCCCCCACGGGCTTCTTCTCCGACTCCCCTGGTGGTTGCTGCTTGGACTGCAAGTCCCGGGCTGGAGAAGGCAGGCCGGCCTGGGTTAGGGCCCGGAACACGGGGCAATCGTTCCATTTCCATCTGAGGCCGCGCGCCCGGTGTCCTTCTTCCAATAAAGCATCTTCAGGTTGCACGGCAGGTGCCTCAGCAGGTGCTCCCCGCTGCTCTCAGATCCGCGCTGGTGGTTCGGAGGGCAGGTGCTCCTTTGTGGTCTGCACCGGCCGGGCTTGCACACGCGGAGCCGTGGGGCCCACGGTGATCCCTGTGCCCGCCGTCACCACCCAGTGCTCCAGACACAATCGGGACGAGAAGGCTTGTGTTGGGCCCCCCGGGTGGCCCAGCAGTGGAGCACCTGCCTTCAGCCCAGGGAGTGACCTGGGGTCACGGGATCGGGCTCCCTGCATGGAGCCTGCTTCTCCCTCTGCCTGTGTCTCTGCCTCTCTCTCTCTCTCTGGGTCTCTCATGAATAAATAAAGGAACTATTTTTAAAAAGGCTTGTGTGGAGGCATTTTCCACCGCGTGGGGAGGGATTTTCCTGGAGAGGACTTGATCCCCTGCAGCTTGCTTGCACGACGAGCTCTCTTCCCGGATGAAATCCTCCCGGTTGTAGGAAGCCCTGGGTAGAGCCGTGCAGAGCGGGCCAAGCTCTGGCTGGGCGGCCGAAGGGGGTTCCCGGTGGGCCCTGTGCTTCCAGCCGGTGACAGTGCATGCCCCACTGTCTTCGGGGTCCTTCTTTTCTGCAAATGCAGAGTAGTGATCGTGCACCTGCGAGAAGCGGGTGGGATCACGCTGAAATGCTTAGGAGCGCAGGTGCGGGCTTCATCTGCAGGGATGCTTCCTGCGGACCACGGTGCGGCCGGTCCGCTGGCGACACTAACACAGTCCCTCTGCCCTACAGAGCTCCCTGGATGACTCTGAACCAGAGCTTTCCAGGTAGTAAGGACCGTCACAGCTTCTTCACATTTTACCCATTGTTTTCAATTTTGTTTTTAAATATTCATGTTTATTTGAACTGATGAACAGAGGACAACTCTTCTGAGCCCTGACTTTGTTTGTTTGGCTTTTATTGGAGTTCGATTTGCCAACATATAGAATGACACCCAGTGCTCATCCCATCAAGTGCCCCCCTCAGTGCCCGTCACCCAGTCACCACCCCCACCCCCCGCCCTCCTCCCCTTCCACCACCCCTAGTTTGTTTCCCAGAGTTAGGAGTCTCTCATGTTCTGTCTCCCTTCCTGATATTTCCCACTCATTTTCTCTCCTTTCCCCTTTATTCCCTTTCACTATTTCCTATATTCCCCAAATGAATGAGACCATATAATGTTTGTCCTTCTCCAACTGACTTACTTCACTCAGCATAATACCCTCCAGTTCCATCCACGTTGAAGCAAATGGTGGGTATTTGTCATACCTAATGGCTGAGGAATATCCCATTGTATACATAAACCACAGCTTCTTTATCCATCATCTTTCGATGGACACCGAGGCTCCTTCCACAGTGTGGCTATTGTGGACATTGCTGCTAGAAACATCGGGGTGCAGGTGTCCTGGCGTTTCACTGCATCTGTATCTTTGGGGTAAATCCCCAGCAGTGCAATTGCTGGGTCGTAGGGCAGGTCTATTTTTAACTCTTTGAGGAGCCTCCACACAGTTTTCCAGAGTGGCTGCACCAGGTCACATTCCCACCAACAGTGCAGGAGGGTTCCCCTTTCTCCACATCCTCTCCAACATTTGTGGTTTCCTGCCTTGTTAATGTTCCCCATTCTCACTGGGGTGAGGTGGGATCTCATGGTGGTTTGGATTTGTATTTCCCTGATGGCAAGTGACGCAGAGCATTTTCTCATGTGCTGTTGGCCATGTCTATGTCTTCCTCTGTGAGATTTCCATTCATGTCTTTGGCCCATTTCATGATTGGATGGTTTGTTTCTTTGCTGTTGAGCCCTGACTTTGGGTGGCATCTGTGAGTTTAGAACTGAGTTCTCAGAGATGGTAGCCCCTGGCCGGCAGGGCTGAGCTCCCAACCCTGGTGGACTGTCCAGCCGAGAGGTGCCGTGCATGAGAATGAACACTAGGTCTTGAGCCCACAGAGTATTTTTATAGTGAGTCCCTGTCAAAATCATATTTAGATGTATTCCAGGAGGTAAGATATATTATTAAGACGAATTTGACCTGATTATTTTCAACTGTTAAGTTTGTCTTCTGTGCAGGTTTAGATTTCACAGCTGACTTGCATCATACTCCTGTGGACCAGGCTAGTCGAGAGCAAAGCTAAAAGACTGAAACAAACTGACTACATTTTTTTTTTTTTTTTTGCTTGTTAAATTATATAACTTAAGACACCATTGGTAATTTTTTTGTATACTATTCACCAAAGCAGTTATGCAGCAATTATCTGATACCATGTTTTATTATTTTTTTAAATCAAATTTAGGGATCATGGATCCCTGATTTTAGAATCGTGAGGAAGCTCCAACATCTTTTCCCACTGTCAGAAACACATGCAGGAAAATGTTGGCTTATCATGTTCAAGTGCATGGGTCACTCCTCTAACCCAGAAGGTCACCCTGGGGACTCCTAAGTGTCTGTGCAGCGTGGATCGAGAAGGTCTACTCTCACCAGATGTGCACGTGATAAACCAGCACCATCACTCTTCCTCACACCCGGGCTTACCGATCATGCTTGTGTTGCACTGTCTGCTTCTCCTAGAAAGTCAGCTGCGTAATGTCTGCAACCCTCCGTCACACATAATCCTACTCAGTAAGTACTTATTGAAGGAGTGAACACATAAATAATGATTCCAACCAATAGCCAGGTTCTTTCCTCCAAATGCTTCTCTAGAAACAGTTTTTTTACACACGACGTTAAACTACACACAAACTCACTATGAGAAAGCATTCCAAAAGTATTACAGGATTAACTTAAAGTCACACAAGCAATGAAATGAAGTGAAAATTAAAATTCCAACCTTATAATTGAATGTGGTTCTCAATGGATGCAGAGGGTTCCCCTTGACGTTAATATGAGCTGTTTTTGCCCTTGGCGTATAACTTAAGATATACATCTTCACCACCACGATGGACATGTGATTTTCCGTCTTACGTTACTGGTGATTGTGTATTATATCTGGGGAGCTAAGAGCCCATTAAAACACATACTTGCTGTCTTTACTTTAAATTTCATTGCCATCCTGAGTTGAAATTGGACCCTTAGCATTTCTATAATGTAGTTTTTAATTGAATTGCCTTTCTTTTTTCCATGTGAAAGTGTTCTATTATGATAGAATTGGCAGGATCACAGCAGCTATGAGCAAACATGTTTAAACTACTGTTCTATAATTCTCACTCGCTGTGGGATTGATCTTAATGGAGGCAAAAGAAAAAAAAATAATAACTAAAAATGTAAGGCCAAGCACTCAGAGGCTTTGATCTAAAGGAAACATTTAAAGACATTCTTTGTAAAGGTCACCAAACAGCCAACAGTCTCCAGGAACTTGCAGCAGGATTGTGCATTTCCTCTGGCCTAGTAACTGTTGACCTAGTTACTCCAGGGACAGGGGCTGGCTCTCCTGCAAAACCAACTGGCGGTGCTGCTTGTTTACTGTTCTTTGGCTTGGCTCTTTCCAAGCATGACAAACCAGCCTAATCCTGGGCACCCTGGTTCAAAATGTTCTCTTGCAATTATTTGATTAATTCATATATTAATGGCTCAAAAGGAAATAGCTTCTTTGAAAAGCTGGGAATTTGAAGGCGTGAGGTGGGGTCTCGAGCTATGACAGTGAACAGAATTGAGCAGAATCGAATGAGGTCAGTTATCATACGTGTGGGTGCACACACACATGTGTATGTGTGTGTTTGTGTCTTGTAACCACCCTGTGAATGCAGGAGGCTTGGTTTGCATGTCCAGACTGATGAGGCCACCCAAAGGGGTAGGAGAAGCTTCCCTACTCACATAATCGAGGTCTTTGAAGAGAGCAGTGCGGGCATCACAAATTGTTCCAGAAATGGCTTAGAGGACTCCTCTGTCCTGGAGTCTTTTGTGGCTGGAAATGGGGTCCCGAAAGGGTTCCCCTGTATGGGCGGGGGCCTATATGATCCAAATCTTTGCACCAACAGAGTGAGCATTCAGGATTTATCAGTTTGTGGCAACGTTGGTCAGAAGGTAGAGACGGTGAGATTTGAAAGTTGTCAGCAGTTAAATGTCAAAACTGGAGTCAGACTCCATTACAGTGTGTGTGTGCGCGCATGTGTGTAGTGCAACCATGTACACTGTAGTGTGATAGAGGATTAATCAAAGAAACAGGAATCCATGAACATCAGCTCTCCAACATGAGTGCTTAGAACCCAAAAGGGAGAGTGGGTATGTTACACCGTCATCAGCAGCAGCAGCATCATAAGCGATGACACCAGACAACATGCTAAATATCAAATAAAATCATGAGTAATAATTTCTACCTGAATCAATGGTGACTGTGTGGCTGACAGTAATGGGAGAGCTAGATTGGAAATGAGGTTTGCAATGATTTTGAAAATATAGATGCTCTCTCTCTCTCTCTCTCTCTCTATATATATATATATATATTTTTTTTTTTTTTAATTTGTAGACATTGTTGTTAGTGGTTCTGTGCTGACCTAACCACACGGTTGCCCAAACTATAAAACATTTGTTATCGGGATCCCTGGGTGACGCAGCGGTTTGGCGCCTGCCTTTGGCCCAGGGCGCAATCCTGGAGACCCGGGATCGAATCCCACGTTGGGCTCCCGGTGCATGGAGCCTGCTTCTCCCTCTGCCTGTGTCTCTGCCTCTCTCTCTCTCTCTGTGACTATCATAAAAAAAAAAAAAAAAAAAAAAAAAAAAAAAAAAAATTGTTATCTGGCCTTCAGAGAGAGAATCCACTTCATAGATGTTTATGGAACTCAAACCCCAAGGGCGTGACCTCCTGACACAACTTTCTCACCAGCTGGGTCAACTGACAATGCCAAATAATAAAAAGTTTAGAATATGGATAGTTTATTTGGTGGCTGCACACCTGTTAAAATTGTCAGGGACTTTGTCATTTATTTTTAAGCTATATTAGTAACTCGGGCAGTTAGCATTTTGTTATAACCTTTAAAATATCAGGTTGAGGACACTGGATCCTGAGCTGAATTCCTTCTTGATGTCAGGCAGGATATCAGGGTGAAAGTGTATAGATGATGAAGGGAAAATTGGTCTTCACTGCTGTGGAGAACTTGCTAGAACGAAGAAGGTCTGTGCCAGATACCTGGACACCACAGCTGGCTAAGTGTCCGACTTTGGATTTTGGCCCAGGCCATGATCTCAGGACCCTGGGATGGAGCCCCTTGTCGGGCTCTGCCCTCAGTGAGGCATCTGCTGGGGATCCTCTGTCTCCTGCCCCTGCCCCCACTTGCTCTCTCTCTCTCTCTCTCTCTCTCTCTCTCGTGCACACTCTCCCTAAAATTAAAAAAAATAATACATGAAATACTTAAAGAAAAGAAAAGAACATCTGTTTCACAAGATTGTGTCTAAGACATTTGAATGCATTTAAATAAGAACATCATTAAAGTCCTGAATATTGGATTACCTACATTTGGGAGAGGCCAGGAATGAGAGGCATTTGCATGGATATGAGTTGGGTTGGGTTGGCATCTCTCAGGTTGTGGTGTGACCCTCATGATAA
This sequence comes from Vulpes vulpes, assembly GCF_048418805.1. Classification (NCBI taxonomy): domain Eukaryota; kingdom Metazoa; phylum Chordata; class Mammalia; order Carnivora; family Canidae; genus Vulpes; species Vulpes vulpes. Next base: position 63,112,512 of record NC_132786.1, read on the forward strand.
GCTGACATCTCCCTAGTCATCAGCCTCCCTGCCGTCGCTACATTTTCAAAGAATTCTGTTCCTCAACTGACAGATCTCATCTCTGCCTGAAACCGAGCAAGGGCTTCCTTAAATGTATTATGACAAAATCAGGAAGGACATTGTCCAGAGGGGTTAACCTCGGGAAATTACCAATGTCAAGCTTCTGTGGTAGGAAAAAAAGAGAAAAAAGAGAGAGAGAGAGAGAAATGCATATCTTTAAAATACATGAGAGACTCCTAACTCTGGGAAACAAACTAGGTGTGGTAGAAGGGGAGGAGGGCGGGGGGTGGGGGTGACTAGGTGGCGGGCACTGAGGGGGGCACTTGACGGGATGAGCACTGGGTGTTATTCTGTATGTTGGCAAATTGAACACCAATAAAAAATAAATTTATTATTAAAAAATAAAAAATAAAATACATAGAGGAAACTAAGGTCATCATTTTGCTAATCCGCCTTATAAAGTGTGAATTACCACATAGCTAAAGATAAAATATTACAGAAGGGCAAACAGCATTGGCCCCAAATTCAAAAAGAGAGAAACAAGTCATTTAATACAGAAAAAGAAAACCAAGAAACCATTTATGGGATCTGAGTGATTTTTCCCCCCAAGAACAATAACGTAGGAAAAACAAACAAACAACCTGAGAGGAATGTTCTAGGGTTAGGGGGCCCACTTAGGAATTTCGCATCTCTGAAATCAGTAGTCATGAAGCTGCTGCCACAGAGGCTCATCACCGGTTCCCAAAAGAATGAGATGAAGGCGACCTCCCACCTGTGCCAAAACCGCTAATGGTGGGTTCACTAAGAAAGGGCTGTGCGCTGTGAGGAGAGACGGTGGCTGTTGACAGGATGATGGGCAACAGCGATCCAGATGCTCAGATTCCATGCAAAGGAGGCTCCGAGTCAGGGACTGCCCACCCACGTTGACTCACAGGCTGCTGTGCCAGGCCACTGCCGTCCCCCCCACAATGTCCACGCAGCTTCAGGTCCGGCCACTTGCCTCCCCTGGGATGGGGTTGGGTGACTGTTACTAGGTTCCTGTCACTATCAAATCATCTAAGTCATATCGAGAGTTTCTGTTCTTTTATTCATTCATCTATTTATTTTTTGAGAAAGTCTTTTTAAATGATCCGATGCACTGGCAAATGTCTTCCTGTGTACCGGGCAGGGATATTTTTAAATGTACCCTCATGAAATTAAAGGCACTCTCTACTCATCAGTGTATTCGTACATTTGTGTCCCAGTCTGTGTATTTTATGCCACGAAACAGGAAGACGGCAGGTTGGTGAACCGTCGCTCTCACAGTCACAGCAGTAGCAAGATGAGCGTGTTGTGGGTGGAAATGTGTTCCCTCCTGATGAATCCCAGCAGAATGATGTGCCCGGGAGCCAGACCAAGTGCAGCGCCCCTTAGACCCACCTGGTCTGGCTGTCCTCCTCAACTGTACAGGGAAGGCTCTTCAACATGGACTTTAGGGGACTGGACTTTAAGAGATGCATAGGATAAAATTGAAGGAATAAAAGAAAAGGATAAATAATAAAAAAAAAACGCACACATGTGAAGACACACAGATGTTCAGGATGATTCATAAGACAGGTATGGAGTAGTTTGTAGGTTGACCATCAAGTCCTTTAGAGTAGAGCATGTACTGGTAGGTAAATAAGTCAGTAATAGCCCGGGTGGGGGGATGCCCTTGTGACAGCTCAGGTCTGTGCTCCTATTTCTTGCTCCGTCTACCTCTGCATTGTTCAGCAATTATAAACTTCCCCAGGGAATCAAATGACTTTCTAGACATTCTGAAGTTCAGATTTCAGTATGGTGCTGATGGAGTAATTGCAGAGAATGCTCTGAGCTCTTAGGATTTCTGTCTTCACACATACTAATTTCTCTTCTAAACACCCTGACTTTCCCATGTAGAAGGAAGATCTCTAAATTCTTTTTGAGTCTCTGAGACTCTTGTTCTGACAATTTATCTTTGTTTCTACTTTCTTTTTGGCACTGAGCTCTAAGTGCAAGATTTGAAGACTTCATTTAGGCAGTCCCCTGCACCTACCCAGGACAGCAATGTGGGAGTTGTTTAAAATAAACAAAATAAAATAAAATAAAATAAAATAAAATAAAATAAAATAAAATAAAATAAAATAAAATAAAATAAAATAAAATAAAAATCAACAACTAATTCCCCAATTTGACAGGCGAAAACCCTGTTTTTCCATCATCAAAATCATGATTGTCTTCACCACCGTCGTCACCACCGAAACTATATTTTGAGCCTTTACTATCGGCCAGAGTCTGCTAATCTCTTTTTATATTCTATCATTTGATCCCTGACCAATTCTGAGGGATCAGCATTTTTTAGAGACTTGTATATTTGTTTGTGGGGACGAGGGACAGAGACTGTAATAGACTTCACGCTGTGTGAATCTGATGTGGGGCTCCATCTCAGCACCCTGAGATCATGACCCCGGCCGACATCCAGAGTCAGATGCATAATCGACTGAGCCGCCCAGGTGCCCTGGGATCAACATTTTTAATCCATTTTACAGCTGATCAGTCTGGGGCATAGCAAGGGTAAGTCCCATTCTGAAGTTCAAGGGGTGGGTGAGTGAATTTGTTGCTTCGCTGCAAAGGCCACAGGGTAGATGTCCGGGTGAGAACAAGGGAGGTGGAGGGCAACAGGGACCTGGAGAAAGATCCTAAAATACAGATGTCACTAGGCTTGCTCTTCGTAAATGTTCCCTTTGGAAGAAGATCCTACAAAGGTGCAGAGAAGATTCTAGAACCAGGTTGTGGCCTGCTTCCGCGTTCCCCCGGCCAAGTAGGCACAGTCTATGACACTCTCGTGTGATGCACACCGTGAACCACAGTGGTGGTTAGTACGCCTCCTTCTACACGTGTGAGAACCAAGGGCAGGATGAAAGCTGTAGTTTGTTCAGCATCAGATCGCCAGTAAGTGGAAGAGTCTGGATTAACCCGGATCTCTGATTCTAAAGTCCTTTCCTACTCTATTGCACTTTTTTTTTTTTAAGGATAAAAAGGCTTTATCGATCATGTTGGTCATGTTCCTCAAAGTTGACCTGATTTCTACTCGTATCTTACTTTATGCTTTTATTGTAGTAAAAAGACTTAACCTGAGATGTATCTACTTAACAAATTCTCAGGTGTGTAACCCAGTATCATTGACTAAGTAAGTTACGATATTGGAGGAACCCCGAGGACATGACATTAGGTGACATAAGCCAGCGACAGGAAAGCCAATACTGCACGATTCCACTTCAGTGAGGTGTCTGGTGAGATCAGTAGTAGAGTGAGCCAGGGGCTGCTGGGGGCTGGGCGTGGTGAGGGCAGGAGAGTCGCCCATCAACAGGCACAAAGTGTCACAAATTAGCCCAAGACCTCTGTGGAACCACAGTACACAGAGTCGCAACAAAATAGCGCAACAAAATAAGAATGAAAATGAATGAGTGCCACATTTTAGATAAAACCTTAAGGATTTAAAGAGGGGAAATATCCTCATGCCATGGTTTTGTCAGAAAAGACTTCAGTAATAGGATCCATCTGAGCTGATTCTCAACGTATAAGTAGAGACGGATGTTCTAAGAGGGCGAGCTGTGGGCCCAAGCGGGACGTTGAAATGATCCTGACAGTAGCATCACAACTATGGTAAGGCTGAGGCAGTAACTCTGAAAGAGGTTTCTTTTAGGGAAAAAAGACAGCAAATAAGGTCTAGGAGGGAAATAAGAGAAGGAACGTTCTTATCTTTGTTTTGTTTATTTGTTTGTTTTTAATTAGCAGATTGTAGTGGGTTTATACAAAGCCCAGGGAAATGAGGAGTTCAGAAAATGTTTGAGAATGACTTTGAAGAAAGAATGGATAAGTTGACTGATTGATTAATAAATACTATGCCTTGTCCCAAACTACGCTTGAATTTGTTAACAAAGACGTTCTTCAGTGCCGCAGAGTAGAGTGAATGGCGTTGAAGATGGTCGCAGGTAACACTCTAGAGAGCAGCTTCAGGTACGTAGTAGGAGCAGAAGTTGATTCCTGGCTTAATGAGTGAACAGGTGTTGCAGAGGGGAAGGAGTGAGTTCGGTTCCCTCAAGTAATTTGAGAGGGATCATAGGGCAAAAGGTGGAAACAGCAGGAAGGTCAGCAATGCAAAGAGGAAAAGGTTTTGAGGTTGGATATGGATTTGTTTTCATTTTTGCTATTTATTAAGTATTCCAGAGACAGAGACCACAGGTGCACACGAGTCGGAAAGGGGCAGAGGTGGGGGGGTGGGCGGCAAGGGAAGAAAACTCCTCCCTGAGCCTGGAGCCCAAGGTGGGGGTCTTGGTCTTAGGACCCTGAAATCATGACCTCAATGGAAACCAAGAGGTGACAGCACAAGGGAGGGAGCCACCCAGGCACCCCCGTAGTTATTATTTTTTATTTTTATTTTTTTTAGATAACTAAGATATAGATTTGAGGGCAGACAGAAAAGAGCCAGTGGTATCAGAGATTGTAAAAAATAAACAAAACCTAATGAAATAATGTCTAGAATGAACACGAAGGGCCTCGTTACACATGTCTTCAGGCTGCTTATGCTGGTCTATTCCTGAAGAGTGTCTGGATCAGCTGGGAATCATTCCCTGCCAATGATACACAGATTTGGGATCTTTCCTGAGAAATATCCCATAGGTCCCCAGATCATTGCTATTCATTCCCCTTTTACAGAAGGACACACGTCTACTTTTGAACTTCTATATTATTACAACAATGTATTAAAGACCCGTCTCTACTAGATGCATTGCTCTTGATAACTACACCCATATTTGATTTATTTCTGCATCCCTAGCTCTTAGCTCAGCTTTACCTGCAGATCATGGACTCATTACCTGTCTGATCAGCTAACAGAATCCATTTGTGTCCTCATCTCTTTGAACACTATATGCCAGTTTTAGCTTCGTTTCCATATTGGGGTCTAGCCCCTAATACAAATTCTATCCCATAGTTGCTTCTCAGAATCTTAGATGGTTTTTATTGTGAATGGATGAAGGTATTGATGGCACAAACTTAGAAATGAAAAGAGACTCCTCTTTTTTTCCCCCCATGACACGGCCCTCCTATTAGTGGTGATTATAGTTGCAATGGTGTCTGGAAAATGGAGACCATTAACAGCAGGTGTTACTGAATGGATGGAATTTAGGAGAGTAACTACAGGGAGGAAAATTGATAACCATCACCAGGGAGATGGGGCATTTCACTGCCTTCGTTCCTGGAGCCTTTCTTATAAAGGATTGAGTTTCCCAGTCTTTACCTCCCAATCCAGAGACTCCGGGGTCTGCTTCCTCAGGCCTTGGTGGGTGACTTCCTGGCTGAACAACTGTCCTAAAAATGCAGCATAGAAACTAGGCAACTTTCAAAGCATAAGAGAATGTGATGCATGTTCCCCATCTTGTGGCATATGACCCTGACTAAATGATACACCAGTTTAAGAGAAGTTAAATTCTACAGCCAAAAAGGAGGTAAGATGAGGAGTATTATGAGATATACTGTTTCTTGGAATGATTCCCCACAAAGGGCTTTGTTCAGAATTCCTTTTGTTTTGTTCTGAAATGCCATCACATCTGAAACACATTGTATTTATTTTAATATAATTAGATTCTATTCAAAGGATGTGTATAGAATTGTGTTGCAATTAGCTTCATTCTGAAGCTATAAAACATATTATTCCAATGTTTGAGGGCTTTATGTGAAATCTGATTAGTGAAAGGGAATCTTAATTCTGCTTTTGTTGTTGAGATCTCTTATTTAACAACAATTTTCAATGGGCATTATGTGTGCTTGGACAAAAATCACACAGTGATTCCACGGAGGAATCACTGCTTTACGGAGTGTGGTTCCATCTGATTGACAAGTTGTTAAGAAAAAGAACGTCCCCTGTTTGGACTGCAATTAAATTATGCTACTTTCTTTCAAACTTTCATTGATGAATCCTCATGATAGGGACAAAGATACCATTGTTGTTTGTACAAAACGATATACTGGCCAGATGTGGCTTCACCGCAAGAATTTTCGTGCTGAAGCTGATGTCTATATTTCTCCAGAATGATAGCTACTTAAATTTTTTTTTTTAATTTCAAATCTTAATCTTGTATTGAATGTTGTTGTTTCCTTCTAAGGGCCAAAATGTCTCATATTTATTATAGAAAATACTTTTAAAATTTATAGGTCTTGACTTCTGTGTTTAGGATTGACTCCTCCCTCAGATAAGTTTATCAATCTAGAAACATATTACATCGAATATTCTTCTAATTTTCTGTGTCTTTGATTTGAATTTGATTCCACCAGCGGCAATAATTACCACAAAGAGAATTTAAATCTTAATCAGCATGAATGATTATGACCCACTTCTGATAAGGACTATGGTATCCAGCATTCATTTGTACATTTTTTCGTGTGTGCTGTTTACTTCTTGTAGACACAGCATGAAGTGAGTTGTAGTCCTGTCTCGTTAGATAAATGAGTCCACCGAGGCAGATGCAAATGAATGCTCAAATGTCAATCAATTTTAAAATCACTGCCCAGAGTGGGCAGCCCGGGTGGCTCAGCGGGTTAGCGCCGCCTTCACCCTGGAGACCCAGGATCAAGTCCCATGTCGGGCTCCCTGTGTGGAGCCTGCTTCTCCCTCTGCCTGTGTCTCTGCCTCTCTCTCTCTCTCTTACATGAATAAATAAATAAAATCGTTTTTAAAAAAAGTCGCTGAGGGGATCCCTGGGTGGCGCAGCGGTTTGACGCCTGCCTTTGGCCCAGGGCGCGATCCTGGAGACCCGGGATCGAATCCCACATCAGGCTCCCGGCGCATGGAGCCTGCTTCTCCCTCTGCCTGTGTCTCTGCCTCTCTCTCTTTCTCTCTGTATGACTATCATAAATAAATAAAATTTAACAAAAAAAAAAAAAAGTCGCTGAGACTGTGGTCCTGTTCTCTGATTCCACATACTGCAGAGGAGAAAATAAATGTTTAATGTACAGTCGAGTCATTCAATCAGCAATTATTTATCGAGCATGTAGTATGAGCGGAGCTGCAATGATAAACACAGTAGAAAGAAGGAATGTAGGGCTCACTGGGGGGAAGTATAGTCTTTTTACTTTTTTGCAAATTTAATAGACGTTATTTTTGTCTTTACTATCAGTTTTAAGTTCTCAGTGAGACAGAGAGGAAGGCAGATTTCCTAGACCTCCTGCCCTGGCATGTGCACAGCCCCTACAACTATCAATACCCCGACCAGATGGTACGTTTGTTACCATCCGTGAACATCACAATCACCCAAGGTTTTTAGTTTACATTGGGGTCACTCTTGCGCTTTATCTTCTGTGGGTTTGGAACATGTATAATGACCTGTATCTATCATTATATAATTGTGCCGAGTATTTTCACTGTTTTACAAATCCCCCGTGCTCTGGCAACCACTGATTGTCTTACCATCTCCATCATTTTCCTTTCCCAGAAGGTCCTAGAGTTTGGATCATATTATATGTAGCCTTTCGCAGTGGCTTCTTTCACCTAGTCATATGCGTTTAAGATTTTTCCAGGTATTTTCATAGCATGATAGCTCGTTTCATTCTAGCACTGAATAATATTTCATTTTCTGGATGCGCTACAGTTTATTTGTTTACCTGTTAAAAGACCTCTTGGTTTTATCCAAATTTTGACAATTCTGGATGAAGCTGCTATAAACATCCATGTGTATGCTTTGTGTGGACGTGTTTTACTCCTCTTTGCGTAAATGTCAAAGGGTATAATTGCCACCAGCCTCACTACTTTATTGTAATTAGGGAGCACAAATTCGTGAATGATTAATTTATGATTAATTCACTCAATTAATTAAGAAGGGGGATAGAAAAATAATTGCCAGATATTTCATCACTGCCCATCCCTTTGGATTGATGTATTGGTTCATGCATCTAAATTATTTTCAGTTGAGCCTTTTCCTCTGCAATTATTGATTAAATTGATGTGACTGAAAACTTTTAGAACTGCAAGGTGACATTGGTAGAATCATTTACAAGAGATACATGCCATCATTAAATATGTCAAAGATATCAGTCACAAGGCAATATCAATATGACAAAGGAGGTGAGAAGATATGGAAGATAACCTCTTCAGCAAATGGTGTTGGGGAAACTGAACCACTCTCTTACACCAGGAACAAAAATGAACTCAAGATGGATTAAATAACTAACAGCGAGAACTGAAACCATAAAAATCCTAGAAGGGAGCACATGAAGTTATTTCTTTGACACTGACTACAGCAACATTTTTTTTTTTTTTTTAGATATGTCTCCTCAGGCAAAAGAAACAAAAGCAAAGATAAACTTTTGAGAATACACCAAAATAAAACAAAAACAAAAACCTTTGCACAATAATGGGAACCACCAACAAAATCACCATGCACTCTACTGAATGGGAGACTATAGTCATAAATGGTATATCCAACAAGGGGTTAATATACAAAATATATGAAGGACTTGTACAACTCAACACACACACAAAACAACAACCAAATCAACAAACTGGCAAATAACTCAATTAGAAAATGGGCAAACGGGGATCCCTGGGTGGCGCAGCGGTTTGGCGCCTGCCTTTGGCCCAGGGCGCGATCCTGGAGACCCGGGATCGAATCCCACGTCAGGCTCCCGGTGCATGGAGCCTGCTTCTCCCTCTGCCTGTATCTCTGCCTCTCTCTCTCTCTCTGTGACTATCATAAATAAATAAAAATTAAAAAAAAAAAATTTAAAAAAAAAAAAAAAAGAAAATGGGCAAAGGACCTGAACAGACATTTTTCCAAAGAAGTCCTAGTGATGGCCAACAGACACGTCGAAAGATGCTTAGTATCACTGATCCTCAGGGAAATGCAAATCAAAACCATAATGGGATGTCCCCTCATACCCGTCAGAATGGTTACCATGAAAAAGACAAGAAATAAGGACTGTTGGTGAGGATGTGGAGAAGGAGCCCTTGCTCACTGCTTTGGGGGATGCACGCTGGGATAGCCCCTGTGGAAACAGTATGGAGGTTCCTCCAAAAATTAGATATAGAATCATGTGATCCAATAGTTTTACCACTGGGTATTTACCCCAAGAAAAAGGAGACACTAATTTGAAAAGATGTATGCACGCCTATGGATATTGAAGCACTATGTACAATAGCCACGTTATGGAAGCAACTGAAGTGTTCGCTCATCGAGGAATAGATAGAGGAGATGGGTGGTTACACCCGAGGAGTATCACTCAGCCATTAAAAAAAAAAAAAAAAATGAGATCTTGTCATTTGCAACAACATGGATAGAGGTAGAGAATTTTATGTTAAGTGAGATAAGTTAGACTGAGAAAGACAAATACCATGATTTCTCTTGTATATGGGGGAAAAAAAAACCCCAAAAGCAGAACCAGATGTAGAAATATAGAGAACAAACTGATCTTTGCCAGAGGAGTGGTGGGTCAGGGAACGGGCAAAATGAAGAGAAGTGAGTTATTAAAAAAGAAAAAGAAAATATGTCAAAGATATCAAGCACAAGGTATTCTTGGAATACAACCCAAACTTTTTAAGTGAGAAAAACCCATCCCACATCCTCATCATTTTCTCAGAAGACTAAATGTGGAGCAATAAGTGACTGTTTTGCAGGAATTTACTGGTTTATGGGCTTAACTAAATATCTTAGTAAAGACTTTTTAAGGATCTGTAATTGTATAGGGTCATAACGTGAGAAGTTACCCTTTAAGGTGGTTAATGTTCAACCCCTAATGGAGGATTTAAAAATTCCAGATTTGCTTTCATCGTTGGCCTCCTTAAATTTGGAGCCAATCTCTTGCCTCCGGGATTCTTACTTTTTATACTGAGCTTGTCCCCTCTGCTGTCTTGGCTTCCTGTGTCCTGTGTGTTTGGTCTAGAGCCATAGCCGTCCCCTGGATAATTTGGAAGTTCCATCGGGAAGTGCAGGCCTGTGCTCTTCTCCAGGTGACCCTCTCTGAAAGCAGCATGATGACTCAGATCCAATGTGGTCCCTGAGGCCCCATAGGCTGCAGTTCTACGGCCTAAAGGGCCATCAGGGAAGGTCTGGGACTTCCTTTTATTTAGGCTTCATCTCCATGGTTTCATTTCCAAGAGGAAAAAAAAAATTGTCTCTGAGCCAGCTAGTTTTCTTCTATTGTAGGAAAGCCAGGACTCCGGACATCCTTGAGGAATCATCCAATTATGTTATTATTCATTTTGTCTCTGACAGCCTTCAGTTTTGGAGTGAGAAATGTTTCACTTTTCCTTCTTTAATGCAAGACAGTTTAAGCATGAATTTAGTCTTAAGGTGTGTTTAGAGCGTCTATTCTCATCGCCCACGGCCTACCTTTCAACACTTCTGTGACTATGTTCTCATGAACAAACAAACAAATCTGCAATCATACATACAAAATCCTTTAATTGGGTTCACCTTATAGGAGTTCCCCCTTGGAGACTTACATAATCTGGGAAACTAAGTATGGATGCATCTCATTAGAGTCACCATTAACATTTACTTTTGAAAGGGTCTCTAGTTGTTGAATCCTGTGGTTTCTCCTTCTTGTGAACTTTGGCACCTGCCCGTTGTTTTTATTCCTTGGGTTTCTTTGACTCGCCCCAAACACTTTATTCTCAACACTCTAAAAGAGGAATCTTGTCTTTGATCCCAGTGGGGGCATCCCTTTATCTTCCCATTTCAGAAAGTCAATAATAAATATACGCTCAAATCGAAAAGGAGGACACCAGTCACTGGCCAGGCTGTTTTGGATTGTTGTCCGCTTACTTCTTCGGACTTTGCCCTCGCAGCCGCACACAACCAGGCCACGCAGAGGCAGCAGATGTGGTGATACTGCATCAAGCGGTAACAGAATTAATTTTGAAAAGAATCATACACTTTTTTAATATCTGGGAGGAGACTTTCAGGGAGGTTAGAATGATCAGCTCGTGTCACGGGACGGGACGTAGACTGTGCCCAAAGCAGTCGGCACTAACGGAGGAACTCCCCCTGCAGCGGCTGATATCTCAGCCTGGCCCCACCTTGCAGACCCCTCTCCCCTCTGCCACTCACCGTGTGCTCCCTCTGCAGTCGTAGGGTCCGAGGTCTTCTAGCACCTCTCCCAACAGTCCTTGTGACCCCTGCTGTCATGGCACGTGGCTGTCGAGGTGGACCTTGCCCTCATCTCCGCAAAGCACGTCCGAGGGCTGTGGGGACACCCCGGGTGCGCAGTGTCTCCTGGCCCTTCCAGCGTCCCCATCCTCTGGCAACTGCCCCATTGTCGTGTAAACCCTCACCTTTACCCGGATCGTACCCCTGGCCCTGAACAGTCCTGACCCTGAACCCTGTTTGAGGAGGTGGCTGCCCTCCTGTACCTTGCGATGCCTTGGGCTCCTGGGCCTGCTGCCAACACACACGTGCCCGCTGCACCTGCACCTGCACCTGCACGTCAGGCCGCTCACTCGCCCTTTGGCTGTGAGTGTGTCCGGGAGGCCCGACCCGAGCCATTTGGATCTAACGTCTAGGCTCTTGCCTGCCCTGGGGCCGCATGCACAGGCCAGCCGTCAGCCCCCGGGGACCGTCCCCTCGCTTGCTGCCCAGGTCGGGCCGCACGGGCAGGCAGGCTGGTGTCCGGGCAGGCGGTCCCCTCCCTCTTCTCCCTGCGGCCACTCGGCGCCTGCTACTGGAAACGGGCAGGACGGCAGGACAGCAGGACGGCAGGACAGCAGGACAGGCTGCCCCACAGCCCCAGCCCCGGGGGGCTCCCGGCTACTCCACCAACCTACTCCCTTGCAACCTACTACAATTTGATTTTTAAATAGAGAAGAACACTCTTAATTTGGCCTTTTTATATGAAATAGAAAGCGCTGATAACATGACAAATTTTACTGTGCAATCTCGTGAATCGTGAGGCAACATATAAGCCCATGTAACTTCTACTCAATTTCTCAATGTAGATTTCAGTGGATTGCATGAAAATGGTAGGATCTGTTGGCTCTAAATAATCCGTCTTTTTTAAACAAATCAAGCGTTAACTATAAAACCCAGCCTTCGTTATCTATTACATTTGTATTTATCTCATGGAAATTAAAAGCTGGCTAATTTAAATTGTGTAGGATAAATAATTATTTTTTTCATGTAAATGTGATTTTAGTTTAATTAGCAAAATATTATGTAAATATATGTAAATTGTAGTTTAAATATTTACATAATGTGAAATTTTAAATTTTTCTGTTTACTTGTTAATATAAACCTGGAAACAGTCAATATAGCTTGCATAATTTATGGGTAGGGATTTGAGGCATAAGGGCATTTGAGTTAATTATATGGTTAAAATATTCAAAGCAGAACTTGTTCCACTACGTAGTATCCAGCAAGTCACGTAAATGAGAAATTGTTTGCAGCATTCCTAAACATTTTTTTTTTCCTGTGAGTAAATCCCACCCTCTCTACAAATGTCTCCCCATACAGAAAAAGGAAAGAGAGGAAGAGAAAGGAATCAAAGAAAAATACAGAAAAAAACCCTGTGTTTGGAAAGTCAAAAGTAATTATGATTACTTAACATGATTATCCAACTTCCAAATTGCTTCAATCAAAAATCATTCAAAAGAATGGTCTTAAAAAAAGAAGAAGAAGAAGAAGAAGAAGAAGAAGAAGAAGAAGAAGAAGAAGAAAAAGTAGTAGAAACTTCCATGTGAATACAGTAAGAGGAAAAGGAAGTTGGTCTTAGGGAACATATACAGAAGCTCAAAAAGTTGTCAATACTATTTTTAAAAATTGGATTCATGTAAAGTATTCTCTAGAAAAAAAGTATCAAGTAATTATTTTTTGGACTTATAAAACGATTCAATATGGTTTATGTCCAACTCATTCTTCTCATAACTGCTTAAGATGTTATGCTAATTACTAGCAGTATTACAAAAGGTAATCACATTTCCATAAACTAGTCTTCTAAAATCCTCTATTCATTTACTTAATATACTTACTAAAATTTAAAGAACTGTATGTCTAATTATTATTTAACTGAAGATAAGAGGTCGGGAGAGTTATGAGAATTCTCTTCTACTCTTCTATGTGATAACCTGGTGAAAAAATGCGAAGCCCCATGAAGTTGGCAGAGAAACCCCACCTCATGGTTTCTCCGTGAAGGCCAATAATGAGGGAGCAGGAGGCCAGCAAAGGAGGTTCCCCTGGATTTGACACCCCAAGTTCATTGGAACAAATTAATGGACTTTTTCAATGTCCCTTCTGCTGCTCTAGAATGACTTTGGAGAGTTCACAAGAAATGTCTACTAATTTGTCATGGAATTTGAAATTGTCTTCTTTGGTATAATTTACAGAGTGCTCTCCTAAGGAAAAAGTTTTTTTGTTTTTTCTTCCTCTCGGGACAATCAGAATTATGTCAGTCTTAAGCTTCTAAGTAAGACGAGAAATGGAAAAAAAAAAAAAATCCTCTGTCCTGAGAAATATGCTGAGTAGTGTTATATAAAAGTAGCCTCACTTTTTTTAGAAGCATGAAATACCTAGTACAGTTTACATAAATCCCTTCTCTTGGGTGACATGTTTAAATGCAGAACTGGGAACATTGGTATATTTTAAAGCCAATACGGCATCTACAGTGCAGGGTCTAATTTTGCTGGAATTCTATTCATTTCCTCATCAGCAAAAAAACCGATTTTAAGAGTGAGACCCCTTTCAGGACATGTCCCCACCTTGTAACTGGAAGTTAAAGCATCACAAATGAAATACAGACCACATGTACACACCAACACACCAGAAGTCTGCAGCTCTGTCAGCTTTTGTAAGTATTTATAGATGTCCCTGAGTAGCAAAGAACTGGCTGGGGGCTCCTGTCTGTAAGTATTGTCTTACTGCTCCGTGCGTGATGTGTACATCCTGCAATGATGCTACCAACTGATAGGAACTGTTTTTGCCCACATTTGGAATTATAGTGCCAGTTTTAGAACAAGATCTTCCAGCACTGCATAATGATCAAATGCTTTAAAAAACAAACAAACAAACAAACAAACAAAAACCTTCTATTAGTTTGTTTTGGTTTGGCAATATAGAGCAAAATTGCAAATGACTCCGGTGAAAATAAAAACTCAGAATGTATTAAAATTTAATTTGTTTTATATTTATGAAGAGTTTTTCTAAAAACCCTTTTCAGAATTCAGCGATGGGATCATCTCAACTACAACTAAACACTGATTCAGAAATGGCCTGTAAACTTTAAGTTTTAATTCCTTAGAGGTTTTGTGTTCGTTCTATTTAGGGTCCTTATTATCTATTTTCTAAGGTACCCCTCTTTCTGAGTCATAATATAGACTGTACCTGTTAGCATAATAGTTATGGCATTCCTGTTCCCAAATATTTGTATTTCCTCATCCTACTTAAAGAATATGTTCTCCAATCAGCCAGTGTAGAGAAATGAAGTATTATCCACTACTTCATGATTTTTCCTATTTGTTGTTTTAATTTATATAGAAAATTCGCCTCAAATCCTACTGGACACTGTTAGAGGTAAAATGAGGAAATCTATATATTTCTTCTTACTCTAATTCCTAATAATAACCATCAAGTTTAGGGACCTTCCTTACAGTTCTAGCAGCTTATGTATCAGACCTGAAATCTAGATCTACAATCCTAACAACTCATAGTTCATATTACTAGAGAAATATAATCCAAGAACTGAAGAGTTTTCTTTAGATTTCCATTATGCAGTAGGAGTTATTTCTAGGCTTTTTGTTTTGTTTGAGATTTCAAAACCTTCCAATTTCTGTCCTTAAAAAATTAAACACATCCAATCAAGACCCAGGTGTTAATTAAAGGGGAGAAACGGTGGAAAATCTGACACTAAGTAATTTATTTTTAATGCATAATAGATGATGACTCATATTTAATGTTTTTCTTAATGAACATTACCCACTTGCTTTAAATTTCTAATTAAAATATAAGCTGCTTGACAACAGGGCTTAGATGATTTTTCAAAACAAATCGAAAATATTTTTCAATGAAATCAGTTCTTTTGTATGTATCTCCATCAAAAGTGGAGGTTCCATTCAAAACAGGACCAAGCCTATTTGGTGTACATTCTGCTGATAATGAGATTCTGGGGTTAGACATAGAAAAATCAACAGACACGTACAAATTTCAGTTTAGTTTTGCTCATTTAAGAATCACTACATTCTACTATCAACCATGTCAAAATCCCCCTCAAGTCCTCCTCAGAAGAGGCTCACATGGTAAGCTAATGTTCTGTGCACCATTTATCTTCAGCAGAGCATTTGACTGTGTGTGTTTGTGTATGTGCGTGTGTGTGATGTGTGAACAGAAGAATTGGAGGTGGGCCAGATGCGATTCCTGCCCTTATCAGCATTGCTCCCAAACTGATGGATGACACAGTGTCCGTAATAATCACAACGGCCATTGGGCTGCTTTCTTTCTTGAGCACTTTCTACGTGTGAAGCACTTTTGAAACCCATTGTAAAACACTTCCTCATTTATCTCCTAATAAGACCTACAGCACGTTTCATTATCCCCATTTAGCCTTTGAGAGAGCAGGGACGAGAGCTAATTAGTGAAGTCAGAACTCAAGTTGTATCAAGTCAAAATGCTGTTAAGGCTTGGCTATGTGGAGCGTATCATGGGTCTCCAGGTCTTGTCTTTTCTTCTGTGATGGAAGTGAGGATGTTGGAGTGAGTAGCAAGAAAGTAATGGTATCATGATATTGGATGGCCATTCTGTGCCACTCATCTTTGTGTTGTGGAAGCTCTGAGAAAGCTTCTCCCTGAAATCCTACGCTTGTCCCCACATCCAGCTCTGTTCTTCTTTGATTCATTTAATGACCTTGAAACATCTACAACTTGACAAGCACCTCATTAATTCATGGAGAAGATACAGAACATGTGTGGCACTGCCAGGCTCCCTCACGTTGCCTATTACAGACCTACCCACTCTGCTCCTGTTCACAGACCCCTGAACTATGGGAAACCACAAAACTTCTGTGTTTCTAGAATCTTGTCATTCCCAGGATGTTATGTTGAAATGTTGGGATGTTGTACTGGAATTGTATGTTGTATACACTTTGGATTGACTTTTTCTCCTTCAGTAGAATTCCTTGGGGATTCATGCAAGCTGTGCATGCATTATGGATTGGCCTCTTTCAGATTTTTTAGCTCATCAAGGCTACAAAGAACGAATTGAACAAAAGTTTTCTTAGAAAAATGTTGGAGTGCCCACGAGCTTTCAAAACATCAGCAAACATGAGTTCAGCAACTTAGAATCATCTTCTAAGTTATCAAAATATAAAAGAACAGTTGCTTGGAATTCCTTCAGTTCGGTCTTTTTTTCCCCCCATACTTGAGATCCATTCAGGTTGTCTTACTCCCAGAAGCTTCACTAAAATTCCTAACTAGACCAGGAGTTTCTTATTCAACACACTCATTGGTAGCAATTAATGCCCCTCTACACACACAGGATGATTTGGGCAGAAGCCCTTCCAGGTTCTATAAATTGATCCACAACTCCCTCCAGGTGAGGTCGAGGGTGCCATGGCCTCCGCCCACCTCTCAGCGTCCTGGGTGATGGTGAGGAGCTCCAGGCATTGGCAAACCTCAGGGTTGCTCAAGTTGTTGGGGCACCTTCCTCTGGTTTGTAAATGCTTTCCCTGCAATCTGAAATATAGCGCCTGTGGAATTTAACATCATTCAGAAAGTTTCCTGAAGGAAAGTCTCCGCTTCCTCGTACCCATCTGCTCTCATTAGGTGGGCCACAACTTTTCTGCAGACCATTTCTTAAAGTACCAAGCTGTCTCTTGTTGCCGCTATTGAAGTTGTCCTGGGTTGTCTTTGAGTCCTCTCCGTGGTCTTGTAGCCTGGTGTTCTTGCTCAGCAGGACGGGATAGAAAAGCTGCCTTAAAGGCACTTGCTTGAGGATTAAGGTGGTGGACTGGCTGCCCTGGTTTCCCTTGTTCGTTAATGCTTCCTAGTAGTGTTGTTACTGGTCTTGCTGATGCTACTAGTATCTCTCACACAGAATGAATTGGGAGCTGCTGTAGTTCACTGTTGTTCCTCTCCCATCAGGACTCATTGGAGAATTGGTTTTTCTCATTCTTTGGCTCATCCCTCCCCTTTTCCCTAAAGGAGGTAAGAAAAAAAGGAGTGAAATTATGCAAATACGACAAAAGTTGTCTTAAGATACAACTGAAAAACATAATTTAAAGGATTGAGGTGAAAATTTGGTCAATACTAGGAATTTTTAAAAAATCTAAATCATATGTTTATGAAAATACATTGATTTCTATTGTGATTTTGGTCTTAGAATTTTGTTTTTACAAACGTAGATAATTTTTGTCTATTTTTCTCATACAGGTTCATGATTTTCTAATATCTGTTTTTTCCCCCACTTTTATTTACTCATACAGTCAGGGATTTCTGCACTGCAGGGTAAAACTGAAGAGTTCAGAGGAAAGTTCCAGCAAAAATTTTAGATTCTTAGTTTTTTTTTTTTTTAATGAAAAATAGTAGATACAGAGGTAAAAACAGAGCACACTTAGATTTCTGAGACAAATCTTGCTAACCATTTTTCAATATTAAGGAATTTGATTTGCTATTTTTTAAAGATTTTTTGTTTTAATGTTGATATGGCATGATGACCCGACATTTTGTTTGCTTGTTTTAAAGTTGTTGGTAGCGCCTTTGGTAGGATTTATTATCAAAATCACATTAGCCTCATAATACTGAATGGGGAAATCTTTGGTTACCTTTTAAACGATTTTGCGGAAGGCTGGTGTGGCTTCATTCTTACCTGTTTGATAGCACGTGTCAGCGAAACCATCTGGACTTAGCCTTTTCTTCGTAGGAAGGGTATTAATAATCTTTCACAGGTACACATCTACTCAGATGTTTATTTCCTTTTTTGTCAGTTTTCGAAGGTTGTACTTTCCTAGGCTTTTGTTCATCTAATGTCAATTAGGTCAGTCCAATCATACCATTGTTCAGAACTTTCCTATCGGTTTTCGTGGTTTATTGCTGAACTATTTAGCAACTGTTAGCAACAGTAAATATGATCATCTCACACCATTTCTGTGAATTCAGGGCTCAGGACTGCCTCCATTCATCTTGGTTCAGAGCATGCTGGGAGATTGCAGTGAAGTAGTTCGCTGTCTGTGTTTAAGTTAAGTATAATACACAATTTTTTTTTTTTATAATACACAAATATTTAAAGGCCAGAGATCTTAAAGACTTTTAAAGCCATGTAATTAATAAGTAGCAATGCTGGAACTTGAGGCCCAGGTGTCAAACATTCACCCAAATATTCTGTAAGCTATACATTAGCTAGCATAATACCAGTTGCACTATTGTACTAACCAAATAAGTAGCAAGACAGTTTAAAATTGGAGAATGAATATAAGTCAATGTATTTAAAAGGTTTTCCAAACTATTGGGGAGATTTGCCAACTGGGGGATGGTGTTACATCATTTTCAGAAAATAATTATAATTGTTTCCCTCTGTTTTTGTCTTTTTTAGGTAGGAATAAATATAATTGGACACCTGGGATGTAATAAAGCAGCTATCTGTAAAACTTATAAATTACATTTAATTGTCAGATGAAATATCTCTGGCCTTTTCCCATATGTCTCTGTATTCAGAAATTTGTAGGTGTTTTTGTGGAGAACACACTCAAATGGTGAATGATTCATTTCTGGATTGTGTCAGTTGTTCAACTTTTATTTTTGAGCGAATAAACAAAAGGTCCATGGTGTTCCCAAAATTATTAATTCAGGATGGAAAGAACAAATTATTTGATAGATTGCTATGTGATTCATTTAGAAATTGTAGATTCACTGCACTGAGAACTTTTTTTTACACCTGTCAGAAATCATCCTGAAATAGGATATAGAAACGTTCTCCTAGAAAAACTGAAGTAACTTATATTAGGGTTTAAAATATACAATTGCTGGCCCACAAGAGGTAAACGTAAGACCTCTTCTAGCATTCTCTTCCGTTACCTACCTGACCTCAAAACTGCTTTGAATAAGCCTGACGAATAATGAATTCACCGTTCTGGGCTCTTTCCAGAGATGGTCCCCCGTTACCCAGATGAGCTCTTTGGTAAATGAAAAGCCTATGTTGCAATAAACAGCCTCTGTGATTACAAAGAAACATAAAACCTTCTCTTGTTGTCTGTCCTACAACTGAGGGCAGGTTGAGGATCAGCCCTATCTGATTTGGTTTGATTTTATTTTTTAGCAGCTTAGCTATTTCAGGCAGATGTGCCAGGAAGCTCTTTAGAAAAGAGAGTGTGTATAACAAATGATGTTGTTTGGGCCTTAGGAGGGAAAGTGTGCTCTTGGATTATGAGATGCCATGCTTATTTCATGGAAGATTCTTCTAGAAGTTCAGAATGAGGAGGAGAAAAATATGTGCAAGATTCCTTGTATTTTGAGGTTATGAAATGTCTTTCTTGCAATTCGGTTTACCTAGTACCTGTCTACGATGTCACACACGGATGCACCCACAGCTCATCTGTTAAGTAATCAAATAAAAAAAAATCAAACTCTGGTTTATTTGATCAAAAAACTTCAGGATCCATCAAACATATATCCAATTAAAAAAAGCCTTGAATACAGTAGTGCTATTGGGAAGTGACCCAGGGCATTGGGAAGGAGCAGTTGTCTCCAAGTGAGGCAGACAATGTCTTCCGTGGTCCAGAGCTGACCGATCACAGCTCTGAGTAGTTGTGCTCTTATAAGCAGGACCCTTATCATTCAAAACCTGGACTTAGTAACCATTACTTCACATGCAATTATGAATAAAAATCACAGATACTCTGTGTAGGCGATTTGCCAGTGTCATTTAGTTGGCCCGTGTGAAGCCAGGAAGATTTTGTGAGTTCAACACTATGCCTACAGCCAATGATTTTTATTACTTTTCACATTTCTCAGAATTTTCCTCACTGCCCTCTGTCAACCCTATTTAGAAGAGCATTGTTGTCTTCATGGTTCTATTTTTTGAGTGTGTGTGTTTTTCTTTTCTTCCATTGGAACACCTGCCATTAATCTTTGTAAACTGTGGGGCAAAGACCATTGTTAAATGAAAACACAGGTGAGAAGACAAAATGTATATAATTCTGTGAAATCTGAGGATCCATTTTGAGTGTTCATAGGACTGTTAGGTCAGAGGACACAGGTACTGGTGATAAGAACTGTTTCATCAGGATTTCATAGATTCTCTGTCCTAAGTAATATGCTATGGTTTACTACTCTGACCTCATTATTCCAAATCCTATTTGACACATGGAAATAGTGCCTAAGATGAGCCCAATTCCGTAGAACCTTGGATGATAATGATCATATAATATAGCAGGTAAGCTAAACAAGGATCCGGAAGTCACTTGAGAGCTCAGATTCTCCTGTGCCCTAATCTTATAACCCCAGGCCATGGAGTACTTGCTTAAGGACGTCAGGTTCACCAGCAAGGAATGTGATCACCATGACCTTCTTTTGCTTCTCATGCCATGGACAACTTGCTAGACAAACCAGTTTTCACATTCTTAGAATAGAAGAAATACCCTTAAAATACCTCTTTTTCTCTATTACCAAGGACTTAAGATATTTTAACAACCTCTTGTCATTCTGAACAGTAGCCATGGGTGCATTGTTTTACAATGGCCATCAATTAGAGAATGAGGAGACACAAAAAAATTCATCACCTGGAAAAAACAAAACCTACAGATTGAGACCTACATTTTCTTTTTCTTTTCTTTTTCTTTTTTTTTTTTTTTTGAGACCTACATTTTCATAGTTTATGACGAAGCTTTGTTTCACCGCGTTAAGTTTTCTTCTCCCCATTCTACCAGTGGTGAACCTAAAACCCTCGTCGTTGCGGTTCTCCCAAGGGTGTTCAACAAGCAAAGGCTATACCTGGAGCTTTAGGTTAGAGTTTTGACTTTGAAGGAAGTTTTATTTCTACTGCTGAGCGGAAAGCAATACCTATAGTCACTGAATTATTGACTTTCTTGGGTATTACTTATATTTTGGAAAGAAAACCTTTGGATAGGTACTCTCTCCCTTGAAAGGAATCCAAGCAGCTGTTGGTGAACTTGGCTCTTACCAGGCAGACAGTGTTCAATAATTGTTTATTGAGCTGAGCTGATCCCACTTCACTCAGGAGCAAGGTCAGAGCTATGTCTTCAGTCCAGCTCCCCTATGACTACATCAGAACGGAATATCTATTCTTAGAACATGTAAGTGGCCAACCTTTTGCAGTACACAGCATACTTTGCATCTGCAGAAAATAAGGTACTGGCTTCAGCCCTCGTGTTTATGAAATAATTGAGGAACTTAACAACCAAAATAACTACTTTTGACAAAGAAGTAAAGTGAAATAAGCCCTGCAGCACGTGGCGAAGTAAAATGCTGAGGAATATGTGCTGAGTGGCAAAGGGGTGACCTTACGCAGAGACTAAGAGACCCATGTAATCCCATTTACTCTATTAAAGACTTGTGATGGTGAACAGACCACAGGAAAAGGTGTAGCCTTTAGATAGGACCCTTCACAAGGTGACCCCACTCTTCTTGGCTCTGTCAGTCACTGATTTTTCCACATGACTTAAATCGGATCCACTTGCTATAAAAATGAGCAAGACCCAGGGCTCAGTGCCACATCTCAGGAAAATTCTGCCTTAAACAGGCTTCTGTCCCTCCTCTTGCTTGTAAATGCCCATCTCTTGATCGATATTCTATCCAGATATCACCTTCCCTTAGATGTTCAAAGGGAACATCTTTCCTTAGAAACTTCTCCTGAAATCTTGAGGGTGAATAGTCAGTTCTACTTAGAGGTGCTTTACCCATCTGTATATGAGGTTAATGCCCCCCTCCTTTGTATTCAAGCAGGCATTGGTTTGAATCTGCGTCCTGCATTGCCTTTCCACCTGACTATAAATGAGTGCTTCCTTCCCTCTCTGTGTTTCACATGCTTAGTCTATACAGGCTGCTAAAACAAAGGAGCACAGACTAGAGGGCTTGTAAATAAGAGAAATTTATTTATTGGGGTTCTGGGGACTAGAAGTCTGAGAGCAAGGTGCCAGCATAGTCAGGTTTGGGTTCAGGCTGTCTTTTGGGTTTAGTCAGCCACTTTGTTGCTGTGTCCACACATGCTGGAAGGGGCTGGGAGCTCTCTTAGGATCTCTTAGAAGGCACCAGTCCCATTGTGGGAGCTCTGCCCTCATGATCCACTGACCTCCCAGGCCTTCATTCCTAACACCATCACGTTGAGGGTTAGGTTTCGTTATATGTACACAAACATTCAGTCCAAAACAGGTGCCTTTCTTACAGAATAGGGATCATAATCAAATCTTACTGATTTTATGTATATGGATAATAGTGTATGTGATTGCATGATTATTTTCTGACAGTTTCAGACATTCAATATGTGGGAGTCTGACACTTATTTGTTTAGACATCTTTTTATCTTGTGAAGTAGTCAAAGGTAGGCTCATGACTTAGTCTTATGTACGTGCTGACCGTGGAGAACAATGCCTGACAAATAGGAGGAGCTGTTTAAAGTGGAAAAGGATGAGTTGAGAAGGAGAGAGAGGCATCACCCCTGAGAGACCGTAATAGCCACAAGGAGGTTCACCAAAGTCCATGACTTGTCTGTGGAATCATGGCTGAGTGTGTATCTCTAGAGGGTGTGTGTGGAAGGGGTGGGGCAAGGAGGACAGTGAGGCCTGATGAATGGCAGACACCTAGGTAAGCTGTGTGACATTTGGAAAAGTTACAAATGTCCCAACCTAATTAAGCTATAAACATTTATTTTTTTTAAACCGCATAGGGAAACCATTACCAAGGGGACAAGAGAGGAGAAGACATGGCCCCAGACACCAGTCCGTGAAGACCATGCTAAAGTGATGGTTAGACTCTCTTTGGGCCTGGCCACCCTGTCCCTTCACGGTGTTGCTGCCTGCAACTAAGCTGATAAAAGGAGAACATGGGTTTTTAATTGCACTGGCCACTTTTCATCTTTTAAAGTAAATCCATTATTCCATTTATACCATGAAAAGCTAGTAAGGTTGTTACAGGGATAAACTAATGCAAACCTAGAGGAGAGCTAGACCAGTTGCCGCTGGATGAACTCCCAATGATGAGATCTTTAATAAAGTTCATTTAATTTAAAGTAAAATATACCACTAAACATCTTCTATATTTTGGTATCAGACTTGCAGATGTCTCCACCATTCGTATAGCCAGGATGTCGTTTCCCCGTCACTGTGATGATGGAACTCTGGGGAATAAGGCGGCCTCATGGTTATCCTATAATCTGTTCTGAGCCAGAGTCAAAATAGACCTCAGAAGCTGAATGAATAGAACGCTTGATTACATAAATGATGGAAACCATTTGAATCCAAGGAATGAGACACTGCCTATTAATTTTTTTTTTATCTGCTCATGGTATAGTACCTAATAAACTCCTGTACTCCACTCCCCACAGGCGATATCTGTTCATTCAGTTGTTTCCCACCAAAAGGTGAATATGTTGTGTAACGTAAAGCATCAGCTTCTCTTAGCATTTCCCTCTTTTTGAGATCCAGTAGCTGGATATAAATTACTTCAAACTCCCCATTATTTGAACCCTGAAAATGCACTGTGTTAGGTCTGCTCCCAAATGATTTGACCACCAGAAATGACCATCAGTAATGATACTGATGATACTGTGCTCTGGGGGAAACCAAGTCAAGCCTGTGAGATTTTCAACTCCCTGAAATTTGAGGATTTGTTTTACTCCACAGCGATACGGATAATATATATGTTTAAAATATTATCTCGGGCAGCCTCGGTGGCACAGTGGTTTAGCACTGCCTGCAGTCTGGGGTGTGATCCTGGAGGCCCGGGATTGAGTCCCATATTGGACTCCCTGCATGGAGCCTGCTTCTCCCTCTGCCTGTGTGTCTGCCTCTCTCTCTCTCTCTGAATAAATAAATAAAATCTTAAAAACATATTATCTCACAGCAAAAAGTATTGCAGCTTATTTTTCAAAAGCATGGAAATACAGGTAAGATATAGAAAAACTAAAAATACTATATTTCACACTTAAGACTTCAAAATTTTAATATCTAGCTCCTCATTATTACAGTTGGACCTGGATGATTAATGTATGGTTCAATTATATAATAAATTGAAACACACATGAATAAAATTAAAATAAATAAAATGCAGCTAAGTGAGGGTCTAACGTATTAGAGTGGATTGCCACTGGGATGTATGAGCTGATTTAAAAATTGTGATAGCCCTTTCTATGTCAGTTATTTGAATATTGCTTTCTTCGGCATAGAGGCCTTTCTTACAAAACTTTTTTTTTTTTTTTTTCCTATTCTCTACTGGTGGATAGCATTGCTTGAAATAGCACTATTTTTTTTTTTTTTCCAACTGAGAGATGAGAGGAATCTGAGAGCCTAGGGACACATATGCATGATGACAATGGCTATGGAAAAGATTTTGTGATGATGGCAAGGTCTTCTGGGAGGACATTGCTATATTAGGAGTCAATTACCAATCAGCAATGGACAGGACATATTTAGGCTCCATTTGGTTTAGGTCTCTGAAAACTACCATGGGGCATCATGAAGATGATGTGGAGGATGAGCGGGAAAGTGTTTCTAGTATGTTGCCACACTGGGAACAGAGAATAAAGAATGATTTTGAGAATTATGAGAAAGAAGAATTAAATTTTGTGACTAAGAAAATTAAAAGCTGAAAAGATCAAATGTAACTCCATTGTGCCACCCAGGTGCCCCCAGGAGATCAGCAGCCCAGTTGACAGAAATGAAGAATTTGGCCAGCATGGCGCGGTGATGTGGGGATGGGGGTTTGTTTTGGTTGCGTGGACTTTGATGTGACTGTGGGAAAGTGAGGCTGTAAAAGTAAACAGCGGGGAGGAAGTTCTCACAATATAGACATTTCCAAATAATAACTTTGGATAACAAAAGTAAATCTAATGGTTTCCGCTTACTATTAAGAATCAGGAGGGTCACCTGCATGGCTCAGTTGATTAAGCGTCTGACTCTTGGTGTTGTCTCAGGGTCGGAATTGAGCCCCAAGTGTACAGACTCCATGCTCAGTGGGGAGTCTGCTTGAGATTAGTCCTCTTTCCCCTCCACCCTTTCTTTCTCTTTCTCTCAAATCTTTATTTTTTTTAAAGATTTTATTTATTTATTCATGAGAGAGAGACACAGAGAGAGAGAGAGAGAGAGAGAGAGAGGCAGAGACGCAGGCAGAGGGAGAAGCAGGCTCCATGCAGGGAGCCCGACGTGGGACTCGATCCCGGGACTCCAGGACTATGCCCTGGGCCGAAGGGAGATGCTTAACTGCTGAGCCCCCCAGGGATCCTCTCTTTGGTGGTTTTTATATACCATGTGACTCAAAAAAAAATTGGGCAGGTGACATTTCAGTAGATCTTCATAATCTGCTCAGGTAATGGGCTGAATGGTGTGCTAGAGCAGCACCACGATACTTAGAGTTCTAGCAAAAGCATGGCTTGAGCAAAATTGAGTGCTCTGACGTGGCTGGTGTTCACGGTGTGTGATGTAGGCTCATTGCCTGGGTCGGGGGGGGGGGGATGGGGTGAGGGGCTTGGAGCATCAGGACTAGGGGAGGGTGGTGGTGCAGGACACGAGAGGCCTGAGTAATTTTGTTTGGAGCAGGCCGGATAGAGCTTCATTAGGATATAGGGTCCCTCATACATGCAACAGGGAACCAGCAAGGGTGTCTAAGCATGGGGGGATGGGTCTTCTCCTCTGTTATAGTTTTAGCTATTTGTGTTTAGGGGGTAGGAGGTTCCTGCTCATTCATATGTACTTAATTTTCTAATAATTTGAAAATCATAAACTTGGCCACTATGAAAACCAGAGTGTCTCAGGCAGCTCGGGCTGCTCTAATATAATACCTCGGACTGGGGGGTGGGGGGGCTTATGGACAACACACACACCTGTGTATTTCTCACTGTTCTGGAGGCTGGAGGTCTGAGAACAGGGTGCCAGTGTGGTTGGGTTCGGGGGAGGCCCTCTTCCAGGTGGCATATGGCCTATTTCTTTGTATCCACGTCTGGCAGAGATCAGAGCAGGAAGCCAGGCCTCTCATAAATCTTACAAGGGCATTAATCCAATTTGTAGGATCTTCACCTTCATGATGTTTCTTAATCCTCATTGTCTCTGGGGGCCCACCTCCTCCTTTCATTGGGGTTTCAACATAAGGATTTTAGAAACACACAGACTTTCAGGGCATAAGAACGGTCTTCAGTAAACCAGAGAACATTGATACCTAGCTTTCCGTAGTTTTATTGGGATGAAAATAGCTCCTGCAGCCAGAGGAAGAGACCATCCCACACTGTAGAGTGAAAGACAGCTGCCTGGTTTTCTGAGATCACTACACATTAGAATATACCCAGGTTTAAATTTGTCAACAAGAACAGATACAAACTGGATAATTCACTTTTGATGGCTTGGGAAGTATCCCCACTGTACCTATGCACCTAGGGGATAAGGGACCCACAGCCATCACAACGTCCCGAGGAAACTACACATGCTAGAAACCTTCAGGAAGATACAGAAAAACTATGAACAAGGCAACCATTTCCACATGGACAATTTTGAATCTATAAAATAAACCTAGTGCTTGAAAGTGTCTTGCAAATTGAGGTAATTGCCCTAATACCATCTGAGTTACGCTATAATAATAGATTAATTTCACTCTGCAGAATGACGAATAAATGAATCAGTATAATATTTTACAAACTACATATATTCTCAGAGGGGATGTATGACATTTTTAGTTACCAATTCTTATTAAATTCCAGTCACTTTATTTTGCCTACAACAAAGTTTTGTACAAAAGACTTACATCAGTAAATGTTAGTAGTGACGACTCTTACTTTGGTATTAGAAATAATAAAGGTTTTATTTTTCATCTGTTCTTTAGGAAAAAAAATAACACTTCGCCTATTAAGGACCTTCATATCTATATCTCATACATATATGCTCATTTCCATTAGTATTTAATTTTGTGTTATTGTATCACTATTTTTTTAGATTATTCTAAGCCTTTAAACTATAAATGCTAGCACTGACTGTCATTTACATTTATTTAATGTGCTACAGTGAAGGATTTTCAGCTTAGCAAAATGCTTAGCAAAATTTCCAAGATAAGAAGGTAATCATCAAAATATTTCTTGCAGATTAAGGCTACTTCCAATATTTGCATTGGTCTAGACTTCGTGTTGACTGTTTTACTGAGTGGGGATACTTATTTTCTCTTCCCTCTTCCATACCTTGAGTTTCCAAGTGAGTTGTGTATCTAATAATTCTGAAAATGCCTTCAACTCATTATAATGACATGATCACTCAAAATTTGTATTGGGATTATTGTAATGAGTAAAAACAAGCATTGTCCTCTCTTATGGATGTTAGAGTCTAGTGGGGAAGAAAGACGAATTGTCTCTCACAAAAATATACGTAATGAAAACCTGGGATCAGTCCTATCAAGAGGAACTCTTGCTTCCCAGAGAACTCTGAAGAGGAAGCTGCATCCCTGTGCAGACAAATGAAGAAGGCTCAGGAAAATTGACACAGAATAAAGGTCAGATAGACAATCACGTACCACAGCAAACACTGTGGAGAAGTACTTTGCAAGCAATACACTTTTATTTAAAAACATCAGGAAATTGAATGATCTAGGCTTTCAATGTCTCTTTGTGTAGTTTAACCTGGAGGGGGCTAATATTATATTAAAATTGAGTTATTTTCATATGTTCAACAGTAGTTTGAAATGATTTATAGTTAGAGTTTATATCTGAGATCTTAGCTTCTAGGAGGAATATATGATATATGGTGTCTTCAGATATCACATCCTATAAAGTACTACATCTTACGTTTGTATAATGGGATATAAACAAGTTTCTGGACCAATGCCTTTCAATCTCGATGGGATAGCCATGGCGAATTTTGGTGTGGTTTTACTGGCTAAGTACTGCCTTCTACATTCAGATGCTTAATTTCCTTAATGTGCAGCCTTGGTTTTCTTTGATACTGAGGACTCAGTATCATTGCTTTCTTTATAAAAATAATTTACTTTCGTATCCAATTGGCAAAAAAATGTGGTGGAATTTTCTTCTGATTTGGCATAATGATATAAACTAATTGAACCATATAAGGTGTATATTACATATGCCTATGGCAGTCATGACCGAGTTAAAATTCATTTAAGCTAACTTAATGAATTATAGAATTGTTTGGGTACCTACCAGTACTCTAACAAAATTAAATATGTAAGAGTAGAAAGTAGAAATGTACCTTCCTCTGATGACCTTGAAGCTTTCCAAAGCCGGTAACAAACATTTGACTCAAGTGAGTTATTAAGAAGGCAATCATCAAAATATTTCTTGCAGATTAAGGCTACTTCCAATATTTGCATTGGTCTAGACTTCGTGTTGACTGTTTTACTGAGTTTAAATGGTTTTAAAATGCCGAGTACTAACAGAGCAATTTTGAACCAATTAATACCGAGATAAATAATTCAGCAAAATCTTTTTATTTGGGTTCATTTTCAAGTTTATAAATTGCTGAAATGGAAAATAGGGTAGTTGTATATACAGATCAATATTTGCACATTAGCAAGTTACTTAGAAATAATCTAAATATAACTATACTTTTGGGAATTATTTCCCAGAATAAATTCATTAAAATTCAACTCATTTAACTTCATTTATTTGAATACAGAAAAGTGAGTATCTATGTCCTCATACTGTAGGATTAATAGTGTAGTTATTTTTGTGCCATCTGGCTCTAAGACACATAGCAGGGCCTCTGAAAGAAGAGTGGATGAGGACAGCCAAAATATGAGGAGAAAATAGAACCTAAGTAAGACAGTCACACAGAATAACAAATAGTTCTCAAAATTTCCCTCCGCTTCTTCTAAATTTACTTTTTTTAGCTTCATTAAGTATGACCTTGCTCTTATGTGAGTAAGAACTGTCAATTTTCACGACCGTTCATTTTGTATTACTTTAGCCAAATTTCCTGCCTCACTTTCAAGTCTAATTTTGGCTTGTTTTCTCGTTCTCTTCATTAATGTACCTATTTTATTTAAAACAAAGTAATTTTTATGAGCATTTTGTGAGGCTTTTAATCTCAACTTTCTCTAGAATTGAAAGAACTAAAATTTTCATGTTGTACCAATTCCCAGAATGATAATGGGAAATAAAACATAGTTGATGATAAAGAGGAAACAGGAGCAAATGTTGGCTCTATTTCATTACTACTCATACAGGTGATTATCTGGTATTTACGTAGAACATATTGTGTAATTCAAGTCCTCGCCTAAAGTCACAAACGAAACAGAACTCTTGAAGGAAGATACCAAGTGACACATTAGCCAAGTTGACTTAGTTCCATTTGGATTTATTCTCAAGCTTGCAATTTGTTTTAAGAAAAAGAAAAAGGGTGGGGGGTAGTTTCAGGCTGTCTATAATCCTGTGAATTTCAAATCCTGAGAATTGACAGCATGACAAGGCTCTGTGTCCAGAGAAAGTTCACAAGGAATTGCAGAGAGCAAAGTAAATATCCCAAACAGTAGTCCATCCCTGTATTTCCAGTGAAGGCCCTGAAATCATTCTAAGCAATCCACACAAATGAAAGAAGCTTTCCTTAATTTTATGATATTTACTTACCAAAACAAACATAAAACACCAACCCACAACCCCACACATTCTCACCTGTCTTATGTATAAGAAAATGAGCTTGAAACAAAACCAAAGTCCTATTTGTAGTTCTCAGAAACTGTATGGATTACCATTCAGTTTTTTCACTACAAATCTGAAATAACAAAACCTATTTCCCAGAGTGACATGAATTAAAATAATTATATAACATGATTAGTCACTTTAGTTTTGTATTCTGTGTGCCACTTTTGAAAACCAGTATTGTCTCCGGTATAAGCAAATACACCTTGAGGGCAATGTATTTTTTCCTGACTGACTTTTGAACCATGCATGTGAACAGCAGATTCAAAATAGGACACCTAAACACGTAAGAATTGTGGTGAGATGTGAGTCAGCCACCAGAAGGCACCTTTCAGTTGGAGTCCAACTAAGTTAATGACTTGCTGGAAAACAAAACAAAGCAAAACAAAATCTCCTACCCCCAAGTAAACAAAAAGACCAAAGGAAAACAAGAAGTGCACCAGAACTTTTTGGAAGAATGTAACAGAATCCAGAGTTTTGAAAATATAACACAACTTCAGACAATAAAAAAGTATCCAAAATATAAAGTTTTTAGAAGAGTCTATTTTTAAGTCCATGTTTATGAAAAAATAAACAATCATCTCCATAGACCAAGATTGACATGATCCAGATGATGGAATTTGCAAAGGATTTTAAAGCAGATGCTACATCTAAGCTTACAGAAGTGAAGGGCTGTTGGTGGAAAAGGATAGAAACCTCAGCAGAGATTTAAAGACTATAAAACAAAAACCAAGTGAAAAATCAAACACTGAAAAATATAATCTCTTAAATTTAAAAAAAATATTACTGAAAGATAAATAGGATGGAGATTACAGTCAGTAACCCTGAACTTAGGCAGAAGGAATTGCCTACTCTGAAGAAAACCACATTGACCCCCCCCACCACCACCAAGAAAAAAAACAAAACAAACAAAACCCCCCAAAAAACGGCATCAGGCTCCCTTGAGAGGACATAGGAATAAATGTCTAATACAAGTCTAATTGTGATTCCAGAAGTAAGGAGAAACTGAAGGGAAAGAGTATCTTTGAAATCTGAAAATTTCCAAACTTGGAAAAAAGAAAAAAATATATCAAGATGCTCTGAGTTGAGAAAGGATAAGTACAGAGAAACCATCATCCCACCCACATCATGTTCAAGGTGCAGAAAGGGGGAGAAAAAAGCCTTGAACGCAGCCAAGGGGCAGGGGGGATGGCACCTTAACTTTACATGCAGAGGCACAACAATTAGAATTACTGCTGATTTTACCTCAAAAACCATAGAGATCATCTTGTATGAAACAGCATCTCTACAGGAATGAAAACAAAGGAAAAGAAAACAAGAGAAAAAAATAACTATCAACCCACATGTTTACATTATGTGGAAATATTCTTTCAGAATGAGGGCAACGTATAGAGAAAAATATGAGAAAACTAAGATGATTTGTCACCAGCAGGCCTGTTGTATACAAAGTGCTGAGGTAGGTTGTTTAGGCTTAAGGGAGACAATAGGCAGTGGAAACTCAAATCTTCAATAAAAAATAAAAAAGCAATATAAATGGTAAATATCTTGGTAAAAAGAAAACATTTTTATCTTAATTTCTTCAAGTACATGTTTTGAGCAAAAATCATTGCGTTTTTTTTGTGGGACTGGCAATGCATATGTTATAAATATAACCATAGCCAAAAAAAAAAGTAAATACAATTGTACTTTTTATACGTTTGAAATAAAGTGACACAATATTAACTACAAGAAGACCAAAAATCAGAGAGGCTTATTGTACTTTCTAAAGCCAACATCTAAGAAAGAGCACTGGTAAATATTTAAAAGACCAATAAATTAGGGATGGCTGGGTGGCTCAGCAGTGGAGCACCTGCCTTCGGCCCAGGGCACGACCCTGGGGTCCCGGGATCAAGTTCCACGTCGGGCTCCCTGCAGGGACCCTGCTTCTCTCTCTGCCTGTGTCTCTGCCTCTCTCTCTGTCTCTCATCAATTTATTTATTTATTTATTTATTTATTTATTTATTTATTTATTTATTTTTTATTTTTTATTTTTTTTAAAGAAAATCACCCATGGTCCAATCAACTAGAGAGAAGTACTAAAGTGTTGTTTACTTCCATCCAGTATTTATGAGTGATGAGAAAATCATTAGCTTCTACTGGGCATTTGGGTGTGCTTATGTAAGACTTGCCTTCACTTACTTCACTTACTCTTTTAAAGAATTTAACTTAATATTTCAGGTTTTTCTCTTTGAAAGAATTTTACATTTATGTCTCAGATTAGCCAGGTTTATGCCATGGAATGTGTTAGCACACTGTACCCTTGGAAGCATTGCCATATTTTCCTTGAGTCAGTCAAAATGTAGTCCATTGCTGATTCTAATTAGATTGTTTTGAAGACAAAGTATTCGTAAGAAGAAAAGAATAAGAAGTAGATTAAATGAAAATCAAGGGTTATCTTTCCAAGTCCTTCAAAGTTTGAATGAAGGGGGAAAAATTTGACATTGTAAGTCTTGTAAAACCAGTTCTCAGCAAAACTAGAACACCTTGGATTTTCATACGTTATTACATATGTAATTCAGCCTAGAGGTTTTAGTATAGCCGTCTGTGCAGCTCTGATACAATGAGTTATTTATTTTATTTTTTAAAGATTTTATTTATTTGAGAGAGAGCATGAGGAGGGCGTGGGGAGGGTGCAGAAGGAGAAGCAGACTCCCCGGCTGAGCAGGAAGCCTGACGTGAGGCTCCATCCCAGGACCCTGAGGTCATGACCTGAGCTGAAGACAGATGCTTCACCCCCTGAGTGACCCAGGTGCCCGCTCCCACTTTGTAATTGCATAGTACTTGTATCCCTACAGGAAACTATTATTTCATGGTGAATAATTACATAGAGCAGGGATAGTTAATTCTGTTTCTATCCTGGATAGTTTAGCTGGTATCTTGAAATGAGGATAGTGTTATCCTCTTTTGGGTTTCTGTCTCACTTTTTAATCTTTACAAACCCCCAATTACTCTAAACAGCTGTGTGAGCTTCTATAACTAGTTACATTTACTAAAATTATGGCAAGCTCCTCATCTGAGAAGCCCAATATCTCCTAGAGAATACAGTTTAAGTTTCTATATTTTGATTTTAAAAAACCCTGTTTTTGTGATCATGCTTTGTCTTTTGATATATCACTTAAAGACTTCTTTCTAAATATAAACATAATTTCCCATAACCCTACTTTTCATTCCTTTTCTGACTGAAATCCTCAATTTAGAATCAAAGTCAACCTCCTTTGACTGACAAATGAGATCCTCGTGATTGGGTCCCACTCCCTAGAATGGCCTTACCAACAGTCTCCCTACAGCATCTCTGCTCTGGGGGGACAGGCACGCTTGACCCCATCACAATTGGGACACACTTACCAGAATTCTCTTCATTTGCTTCTTCATAGAAAACATACTGTGTCCTCCTGTTATTCTTTCCCTATGAAAACCCTATATGTTTTTCTACAAAGCCTTTTCTGGCTCTCCAAGAATAAGGAGTCACTCCTATCTATTTTTAGTAGAATGTTTATAGGAAAACCTGCTTACAATTAATTACCCAAACTAGCTTTATCAAAATGACCTATTATCTAACTTAAAATTGTTTTAATTTTATCATTTAATTTAATGATTTACTTTGATGAATTTTAATTCCATGTGACGGAATAGATGGTATATTTACACCTTATTCAAAAAGTAGGTTCATTTTGAAAGAATGAATAACTGGATAAATCAATAATTAAAACTATTATATATCTAAAGTATGCTATATGAAACACTATATATTTATTTTATATATTATATATATTATGTTTTATGTTTAATAATTTCAAACACATTTAATAATTTCATTGGGAGAAACTGTGTGAAGAAAGACTAATGTACAATTTTATAACAATGGCAAATTCTCTAGGAAATACTCCAAAGTTTAAGAAAAAATTTTCCTCTAAAACTCTACTTTAATTCAATAATCAGTTTCAAATTTCCTGAATTACACCTAACTTGAAAAGAATACTTAACTAACATTCAGTATGTGGTGAGTTGAACAAAGTCAGTCTTGGCTGGGAGCCTACATTTCATAATCCCCTCTCCTGAGCATCGTACCTCGTGGGGAGAAGCGACTGTAGAGTGACTACAAAGTCTAAGGACAGCATGTCCCCCAGAACCCAGATTCTTGCTTCCTCTCCAGCTGCTCATGAAAGGAATCCATGAAAACATGTTCCAGGAAAGAAGGGCCCTCAGGGCTCTGTCTATTATTTTCTGTCTGAACTTAGCAGGCCTAACCCCGTAGCACTGGAATTTTATCGAAAGCAAAGCTAAGAGTTCATGCTGTCTAACTTTCTCAAATGTGGATTCACTTTAGGATTCAGTGATTACATCTTATACTTGAGGGTAACCATGAAATGGAAGTCACATCTGTCATTTGGTTGAAAATATCATTCTATGAGGGTCCTTTTTATTCTACGAGAGGCTGTGTCACACTGCTGGTGATGGAGGGGAGCCCTGAGCTGTGTGTGTGTGTGTGTGTGTGTGTGTGTGTGTGTGTGTCCGGGGTCGTTTTCTCTCCTAGAGCACCGACCTTGAATTCCCCTCTTCGCCCCTTTGTGCACTTGCTTGGGTTGTAGACCAAGTCTTCAGTTTTCTCCCTTCTGGTCAAAATATACTATCCTCTATTTTCAGATTGGAAAAAGGAATAAATAAATAAATAAATAAATAAATAAATAAATAAATAAATAAATTAAATAATGTAAAAAAAAAAGTCCTTAATTTGATGAAATACAAACTAATTCAGGAAGAGTTGCCAATGGTTAATACTACGGTACATTTCCCTTCTGGGCATAATTACATTAAGAAGACAATTACCACCTCATGTAAGGAGTCTTTAATGGTAAGATCTGCAGCGGAGCAGTGTCGGGATGCCTCCAGTATGCTGGCTCTCAGGTTAGTAGATGAATCCACGTGGACATCCTTTAGTCGGCGAGTGTCGCGCACCGGGTACCCCGTCCAGTGCTGCGAATTTCTGGGGCCACGCGACCAACCCGTCATGGGCTTTGGAAGCGCACCTGCTGTGCGCAGCAGCAGCAGGATGGGGCGTCGAGAGGCCACAGATGGAGTACAACTGTGGGGGGAGCGGGGACCTGTCGGGGGCAGCGCCACACCAAGGGGGACGGGCTGTGCTCAGCCTCAGCCCTGCAGTGTGGCCCCTGGGGAGAGGGGACAGGTGCCCCGGTGCCCAGGTGCCCCACGGGGTGCTGCCAGCCTAGAAGGTAGCAGGGGCACAGACCCTGTTCCCCCCGCTTCCCCACGGGAGCCCCTCTTGTTCCCCTTGCCCCATTGCCCTGCCAAGGGGTGTGCAGCCCCCTGTGCGCCCGGAGCATTGCTGGTGGCTGTGCTGCCTCGGGTGACCTTCCCATGACCTTCTCGCTGCTCCCCAAACCCCGCAGGGGTGCTGTCGGGCCTCCCCACAAGGAGGAGGGCTGCTTGGCCGGGACTCGGAGGCTGAGGCCGGGGCTCCTGCATGTCAACGTGTGTGTTGCACGCGTGGAGGTCGTGCCCCATGCCACGTGCAGGATCTCAGCCGACAGGAGGTATGCCTTCCCCCACGACAGGGATCACCTGCCCATGCAAGTCACACGCGGCCCCCTACCTACCTCTGCAGCTATCTTAGGGCCTCCGTGGAGACAACCCACTCGATGGTGAAACCCTGTCAGGCCGACTCGCTCACTCTCCGACAGTTTTGCCGAACTAGGACGACAATGACAGCAACGATGATGACAACAGCAACAACAACAACGATGACAACGACTGCAATGACAACGATGAGGACAACGAGAATGACAGCAATGACAAGGACGATGACAACAGCAACGATGATGACAATGACGACGATGATGACAGTGACAAAGAGATCACAACAGCGACAACAACAACAGCAGCAACAACAAAATTTTAGCAGTTGAGGACCATAGACTCTTCCTAACTACCTGTGACTTTGATGAACACCAGCACTCCTCTGTTTGAATGTAAAAGTTCAACCAGCTATTAAGGACCTTGGAGAAATATTTCCAGAAAGAGTCAACAGTTCCTAAAATGTTAACTGCACTCTCGTGGTTTATGTGTTTTGGGCTATTGCCTTTCATAAGATGTGTTTGAAATGGTTTGTATCATTTGTTTTTTTTTTTTTTTAAACAGTATCAGGAAGATGTGATTTCAAGGGAGAAATCTGAAAACTTAAAATAGAGAAGAGCATTAAAAGTCATCCCTACTCACGTGTATTGGAATATTGCCGTCAGAAGGCTTTTCCAGTATATTTTAATGATTATTCCAGAGTTGTTGTCATTGTTTATTACACTGAGCCATTTATGTGGATTTGATGTAAAACGAGCAAAAGCTAGTGGATATGCTGCTTCACTATGGGAACCAGACACGGAGAAAAAGGATGCCTGGGTCCGTGGGCTGACCCAGTCTGTGGAAGTCCACAGGCTATCCCACAGTTGTAGCTTCTGCAGGGGTGTGAACTTTCAGGTAACTGATGGTGCAGCAGCGAGGTCCTAAGGCCTGGGATTCTTCCCCGTGGAGGGCTCTTGGTCTGAGTCGGGGGGCTGGGGGGCACTGATTCAGCAAACAATAAACCGGTGAGGCTGGAGCACACTGGAGTGAGGACAAGAGTTGTACTTTTAGGAAGCTGTGCATGCAAAGGTCCTGGGGCTTGTAATGCTTGTTATCTCCAGAAACAGCAATTGTACAATAGAGCAGGTGCATGGCCAGTGCGCTGGTGCGGATGTGGTCACGGGAGCACATTAGTCATGGCT
This sequence comes from Vulpes vulpes, assembly GCF_048418805.1. Classification (NCBI taxonomy): domain Eukaryota; kingdom Metazoa; phylum Chordata; class Mammalia; order Carnivora; family Canidae; genus Vulpes; species Vulpes vulpes. The sequence goes on from NC_132786.1 coordinate 63,149,173, forward strand.
TTTCCACTGAACTTAAGAGCTCCTCGTTATCCCACACGCCACACCCCGTGTGGGGAAGCAGGCCTGGCCCATTACTAAAAAGATAATGCGCCCCGTGTTTTGAGTGGAGGAGAACCCGTAATGTGGGCATCTGGCTGGACCTGCGCAGGCTCACCTGACCTACCCTTTCCACGTTTCCTGGCCCAACAGCTAGTAGAGAGTAGGATGTTGTTACCAGTGAGGATCTCTATGTAGAGATGTGGACGTTTCCACTCCCCGGGCCCAAGTGGCCTCCCTCCGTCTTTCCCAAGATTATATTCTTATCTCCGTGGCATCCAGGAGTGGTAAACGCATGTCCTCCACATTCATTTATTTTCCTAAACCTAGTCATGGTGTCCGTGTCTATCCTGCTGCTGGGGGGGTCGTGCCGGGCGTAGTCGAAGCCGCTCGGGGACTCTCCGGGGGTGATAGTCGGTTTGCTGAGCTAAGTTATTACACTTATGTGACCAAAGGGCCTGCTGAGAAACCGACTGTCAGAGCTTGGGGGGCGGGGGGGGGCGAGCGGGGTGCAAATCTTCGTTTCCAGGACAGGGTTTCTGACCAGAAGACTCCCAGGGTTTTCCAAACGATCATGACATGTCTTTCATCGTTGTCTAAAGATATTTTGCCATCAGCCCTTAAAAAAAAAAAAAAAAGGAAGGGATCAATGAATGAATGGATGGACGGATGGATGTGAGATGGTTTGGACAAACCAGAATCCAATCAGGAAGATTCTTGCCCTCCAAGATATATTTGCATTTTCCTGCTCCCCTGCCCGCCAAGAAAACAAGTTCATATTTTATTCTGCAAGCACACAGTTTGTCCCACTGTAGTAAAGAAAAAGAGTTCTGGAGGAAAAAAAATAGTGTTCCTATTAAACATAATCGTCCTGAAGTAGGGCTGTGTACAGGGCATAGAGGCAAACGTGCCTTCGCCTTTCCTGGGTGCAGCCACTTAAAACGACCCACCGTTGGCCCTGGGCTGACGGGCCGCCGGAGAACGTGGGACTTGACTGACCCTATGAGACAACTAGGAGATTCACCTATTATTTCTGACATATATTTTCATATTCTACAAATATAAGCCCCCCTGCCCGAGGAAAGGCCTTGTGACTTGGACCTGCCATCCAAAGTGCTGTTGTTATAGAAAATTTATTATTTGACTTATTAATTTAAATGAAAAACCCAAATGCTGCCCCACAGGGAAAACCTCTGGTCCTTCAGCTTCGGGCCTCCCTGTATCCAAACACCCTAGTGCTGGCAAGATACCTGGCGGTCCATCCGCCCTCAGTGTGGCCTCTGGGTTTCGGTGTCTGGGGCTGGCAGGGTCCCTCTATAGGGAGACCCACACCCCGTGTCAGCAGGTGTCCCCCCCCCGCCCCACCCCCCCCCGCCAGGCCTCTCGGCAGCTTCCCCGAGATGCTGTCCCTGGTGCACAGTGGAGGGCGCGTCAACCGCCGCCCGCTGTGCTATGAACCTACCAGATCTGAGAATCTATGTAAAATTCCAGAAACTTGGGTCTGGTCTTAATTTCCTTTTATGCATGAGCTGAGGAGTGAGGCCCCTCCCACAAGGTTCCCTGGTTCCCTGAGCAACTGGCTCCTTTGTAATGTAATAGAGCAGCCTGAGGTCCCTTTTTTCTGCCTCCATCCTGAGGCAAAGGTGGGGAGGGTGACAGGAGCCAGGGAGGGGGCAGTGGGGAGGGTGCAAGGAGCACAGGTGAGGGGATTGGGGATGGTGCTGAGGGCACGGGTTGGGGGAGAGGGGGAGGGTGCAGAGGGTGCCGGGGGCGCAGGTGAGGGGAGCGGGAAGGGTGCGGAGGGTGGGGTAGGGGGGGAGCATGGAGGGCCCACCTGAGCCAGGTGAGGGCCTGCTGCTGGGCCAGGTGCCCTGGGGTTTGTGATACTGTCTGCTTGTGTTTAATGCACTTTGGTTTTACTGGGTCTGGTCGAAGGTGGTTCATCTCTTTAATTTCCCGACTTACACGCTCATGCTTCTGCATAGCCGTACTTGGAGAGCGGGAGCACATGCAGGGGCGCGGGAGACACAGTGGCTTGGAGGGAGATGCTGGGCGCTCTGAGCCACTGCGGGTGATGTCCCGGTCCCTCCCTGCAGGTGCGGGGTCTCCCCAGGGTGAGATGCTGGCCAGGGAGCCGTCTCCCCCATCTCGCTCTCCTACCCTAGGAAGTGCTCCTCGTCGAGTCATTTCCTGAGAGGTTTGTGTCCACTTGGAACTAGCTAAGCAGGCTGTGTTGCTTTAGGAAAGGCCACTCGGTGGGCGGGGTGAGCCCCGAGGTCTCAGGAAGCTTCCCTCCGGGCCAGGGCTCCTGGGCAGGAGCAAGCTGGGGGGCCCTGGATGGAGAAGCATGCAGCGCCTTGAGCCTCATGACCTCTGTGTTGAGCTCTCATTCCCCCCTCTGAAGGGGTCTTGGGGGGCGGGTCTGTTTTATATTAAGAATGTGGCACGACACTTCTGTGTCCATATTTAGCAGATGCTTGTGTAGCACGGGACACATGCTGATAGTTATTTTAAGGACTTTGTGTCCCATAATCTATAGGATTCTTTAGTTCGATATTACTTGAAGTTTTTAATCGACAAATATTGGTGCTACAGGTCATTTAAAACCTATCCGTGAGTATAGGACTGGAATGCCTGTTACCTCCTTCGTCTAGCTGCCCGTAGTTAAGAGCTTACTTCCCATGACCAGTTTCCTACTATTGCAACCCCCCCCCCCCCGCCCCGCCCTCAGTAGTGCAGGTGCATCTGAGTGTACGTGTATGTGCATACATTCTGGCTCCACATGGCTGCCAGGATTTCAGTGCCCAGGGCAGTGAGGAGGCCTCCGTGCCCGATGCCTACAGGGGTCGGCGGGGGCTGCCCGATGTGACGTCCGGGGACAGCCTTGGCTGCCCTGGAGGTGACCACACTGCCCAGGTGTAATGGAATCTGCGGCCCTGGCATCCCGGGCCTTGGGCTGCCAACCATGCCTCTGTGTCCCAGTTGTACATCTCAATCTTAAACGTGCTCCTTCTGGAGATTCAAAGGTCCAGAGGCAGAATATAAAAGCTAAAGGAATTCTGATCCAGGAGACGGCTGCTTTCAACATCGCTGCAGGAGGGGGTAGGACGTGACCCCACCCCATTTAGAACCTCCTTGCTCGCTTACTTGCAGTGAACGCGTTACAGTCTTAGGACACATGCTGGGTATTTATATACAACCACTTGGGCTCATTGCCCACTTACTGCTGGAGGAAAACAATACCATCAAGTGAAAAATGTTTGCGCTCTCCCCCCGGGGTGTGCTATTTAGACGTATCCACTTAAGATATCGTGGTGTGGCCCACATCACGGGTGGGGTGCGGTGGGTCTGAACCCCCTCCTGGAGGCATAGGTGTTCCCCAAGTCCTCTCACCTACACATGGGCCCGCAGAGCCACGAGAGCTTCGTGGACCAGCCCCGCAGGCTGGGATGCCTTTGGCCCAGTCCCCTGTGGCCTTGCTGCCTCTGTGCTCACCGAGTGTCCTCTCGCCCGGCCCGGGGCTGTCCTAGCTCTGCTTCTGCTGCCACCCTCTCCTGGCGCAGGTGGCCCTCAGCTCAGGCGGGCTCCGTGCTCCTCTTACCCACCTGCTTGACTGGGGATGGCCCGACGGTTCAGCAGGGGTTGCTACATCCTCCAGCTCAAATGATGAATGATGAATTAGGATCTCCATGAGCAATTAATGGATAATTAATTTTAGTAGCTTTACCAGCACACCCAGAAGTTTCCAAGTCACGAGAAAACTGACCTCTTAATATACAGTCTACGTTTCTTCTAAACCAAAGTGCGGCTTAAAATAAATGTGCTTAGTGAATGGGTAATAACCAGCATTAAGACGATATTATTTGTCAGATGTTGAGCACCTAGCAAGGTGAGTGGGCCACGGGAATAATTTCCTTGTTGCAGAAGCACCCCCTGCGTGTCCGTATTCACAACAAGGTGACAAAGATGACACTCCCAGGCGGATGCTATGCGGATGGTGTTTTGCATAGCGTGAACGGGTTATGGAATTCATGTTCATGTTTACTTTCCTTACTCCACAGAAACAACTCTTTCCTCCAGCTACAGCAGGAAGTCTGTACATTGATTTGTTTCTGCAAATGTTAAACAAGCTGAGAGAGCTGTTTGTCTTTTCTTTCTGTTAGTCACCTAAGTGATCAATGCCAATGGCTTTCTGAGGTTTGTCGTGGCCCCAGGCCCACCTGCCTTGTCTCCTGTCCCAGGTAGAGGGAATAATGTGAACGAGGCTAGGGGGGAAGTGGGTCTGAATTCCCTCCTGGAGGCATAGGTGTTTCCCAAGTTCCCTCACCTATAAGCCCCACTGGCCTCCCTCTGCACTTCTTTCTCTCGCTTATGCAGGCAAAAGCCTGCATTGCCTCTCAGATGTCCTCTTTGGGAGGTGTCTTCTAAAGCCTCAGCTGCTGCTTTTTCAAATAAGCATTATTTTTCAAATAATTCAAATAATTGCAGAAGTAATGAGCCATTCCCCAATCAAAACAGAGATCCCATGATTGAGGAACATTTCCATAGAACGAAATCTGTACAGAAAGTGAGCATTTCTGGAAGGGTGGGGGAACTTCCAGGCAGAATGAGGACACATATTTGTCTTATGTTTACTTAAAAGCTTAAATACTCATTATTCATCAACCGTTTACTTATATAACCTATATTTTACTCTTGCTATATTTACTATTTACTACTTTGCTATCTTTATATAACCCTTATGGGGGTGCCTGGCTGGCTCAGTTGCTGAGGCATGTGACTGCTAATCTCAGGGTTGTGAGTTCACACCCCACGTTGAGTGTGGAGCCTGCTTAAAAAAGAAAAAAAAAAGTATAGAACCAGATATAGTTAAAAAAAAAAGTACACCTTTCCAATAAATCCTCGTTCTTCTCTGTTCGTTATTTGAGGTACAAATAACTTTTATTGACCATTTCCCTCCTAAAAAGACTTGTTATTTAGACATTAAATATCCGAGTCCATCAGTTATAGATGACAGCATATTTTCACTTCCAATGAATACATAGTGATTTTTAATATCTCAGTATTATTATTTTAGTGGTGTCTTAAATTTGTTCTGTTTTAATATTTTTCACCAGTATTTTATATTTGTCATAATTCTTGAGGTTACTACACATGAGCAGATTTTGACTTTTATTATATGAAAGAGTGTGTGTAAATGTTGGATACAATTTATTAACATTTTTCTCTGCACATCGCTGATCTGATTTTGGAAGGTTTACATAATTTAAAATATGCATTAGATCAATTAATAGGTGGGGTTGTAAAATTTGTAATTATAAAGGAGGATTTTTTTTAAAGAGGATTTCGTTTTACTTTAAGGAAGGTTATTAGAGAAAAAAACATTGGAGAGTCTCTGAAGGCCAACAATCCTGTTATGAAAATTGTTTAACATGTTTTATTTAAGTAATTTTATTTTCCACACCTGTTTTATTCAGCTACTGAATCAGAAAACTGTAGACTTTTAACTAGTTGCATATGAGAGATTAATTTTTAAACTATTTTTAAGTAGGTGAGTCATGTGTACCATCTAATCCACAAAACTATATCAAAGTATATAAGAATAATTTGATTAATATCCTCATCTTATTTGGATACAGTCTAGTCATCTAAGTTTATAAGGTAGATCCACATACACATATACACGTATATTGATATGATGTCCTTTTTAGGCTGTTAAAAGTGAAAACTCATGATGTCTCTGTACTTTTATGGATTTAGAGAAAAAATCCCAGAGCTCAGGGTACAAATAGACATACATCCTGTACATTATGATGCATTTAAACACATCCTTTCCAAACAGTGGCTACTGTAGATAAATAGATGGTGATGAAGCTTCTGTTTCCATTATTATAAGTCCAGTTGAAGGTAAATGTCACCTTAGATCTTCAGGGGAGGCTGCATCAGAAGAGGCCCAAACATTTACTTTGCATACACATAAATTAACATTTACTGAGCTTAGTGGTGCCATTATTCTCAGATCCATTCGTTACATAGTTAATCAGATAAGTATCCTGGTCTGTGTTTTACAGTTTGGTAAGAAAATCAGTGAGATGCATCCAAAATTCTAGCACATTACGGGGAGTGATGAGTTCTGTAAGAGTTACAATTCTCAGAAATGTTATTTGTTTAGTCTATGTCCTCACACAATTATCTAACAAAAAGGCTCCAAAGTATGTGGCACAAGCTAGAAAGAAGCGTGTTTCTCTATCGCACCACAGCTTAGGGGTCAAGAATGGAGTCCAGTTTAGGCAGATGGCCTGGGCCACGCTTTGTTGACTCAGGTATCATCCCTTATCTGTGTGGTGCCAGAGAGCTCACAGCTCCAGCTGCCACGCCAGCATGGGGGAAGAGGAGGTGAAGGACCCTCCTCTGCCTTGTGGGCTGCTGACTCTCTGTGTTCTCACATGGGGCCCTCTGGGGTCTCCTTCATAAGGGGACAATCTTAAGATTTGTACATATTTTTGAATGCAAGGTAATAGAACATGAATACACGTATGTTGAATTTTGTAACCTCTAAATTGTCTTCTGTCATAATTATGTTAACTAATTTCAAGCCAGGTCAAAACTTCATCCAGCCCATCATTTAAAGTTATTGATCATTTTAATAAAAGCCCCTTAAGATGCACCATTTCACCATCGAAGCCCCCAAATACGATCTTGTCCAGATGAGACTCTAGAAGCCCTTGTGCTTTCCTTCTACTGCAGGTGCCAAGTTACTTGAATTCAACTTACGCTTGTGTAATGTGGCGATGAGCAAAACATTTGTCATGTTGATGGCGACGATCCACCTTCCTGATTGTGGGCTCTGAGACTCTCAGAAGTGTCTTCCTGTGGAGAGCCTCTCAATCTCTCTGCCTGGTTGAAATACGTAATAGATGGAGAGAGAGGGGCTGGATTTGGTGTTTGCCAGCCAGCTCCCTCGTATTTGGAAAAGCTGGCTAAACAGAGGGTCATTCTCCACTGTGTCCCCCAACCCTGGTGCAAGATGATGAGTCTTGCAGTGAGCAAAACAGCTCTTCACTATAATGCCCCGGGGACCCCTGGTGTAGAGCTTGTGGCAAATAGAACTTTGACAATCACATTATATAAAAACCTGCATGTGAACATCACTGGCAAAGGTCCTGTGCATGCTGTTGGTACTTAGGAAGTGTCCACGCCACCGTCTCGTCTTGTTCACAGTGGCTGGAAGGAGGCACGGCCCCTTCCCAGCTGTGGGCATGTTTACAGGTGTCCACACCCGTGACCACCTGCAGCATCGTAGCCAGGACTCGCGTCTCTTGGACTTATTTGGCCTTTGTTTGCCTTCCCTGTAGACGATCTTTATAAGCTGGCCCTTGCCCTGCGGGAGAATTCTGTTCCCTGTTTTAGCAGACCCTCCTAGATCCGCATGCATACACGGAGGAGTCCCTGAGCACTTGGTGCTTCTGAGAAAATCTATAGCCTTTGCTTGCAAGACCCGACTGTTGTTTGAATCTCTTTTCTCTGTTCCTTTGAAATTGCATTTTGAGCTAGGTCGCAGACAATAGGGCATTCTTTTTATATTTTTAGAGCGCTTTTAATTCTTCTATAGCATTTTCACCCTTGCAGCTTCATTTAACTAAATTATGTTATGGGATTTAATCAGCCCTCCAGTACCCTGCTAAAATGTAAAGAAATTGCCTCATCTGACTTGAATTGTCATGTCTTTCTTGACCCTTCAAAACTTAGATAGGGTTTTGTGTGGGTTTTGTAAAACCATCGAAAAAATCTGGGAAGTTTGCCATTGTTCCCACCAGCCTCTGTTCATGGGAAGCTGCTGCTCAAAATGCAAATTTGCAGCAAGGTTCTGCTGCTCCCTTCTCTCCTTGTCTCTTCCCTTCTTTCCCTGGTTCTCCTTTGCACTACCGCTGACATCACTCGGGGCAGTGCACTTCTTTTTTTTCTTTTCTTTTTTTTAATAATAAATGTATTTTTTATTGGTGTTCAATTTGCCAACATACAGAATAACACCCAGTGCTCATCCTGTCAAGTGCCCCCCTCAGTGCACTTCAAAACAAAGGAAGAGAGGGAGGACTTCTAACATCTTATGGGGGTGAGTTTGCAGGTCCCACATACTCTTAGCTTAAGGCCACATTACTCACATGGATTGATCTGTGGCCTGCCTTTCTTTTTCCAAACTGGCAAGTCCTAATCATTGATGTGAACATGGATCAATTCAAGAGGTATGTGAGGGTAGCTTTGTATTTATGCTTGGAGTATTAGAAGTTCTACTTGAGATGAAGGACCTTCCCTAAAAAGTTAAGAATAAGCATTTCTGAAAAAGACTCTGAATTCCATGTCTTAGGAAATCAGAATGTCTCCCCTCTCAGGCCAATTTGTGCATTTATTCTTTCATTAAGTCATTTAGTCAATACATGGTTTATGGAGGCTCCACTATAAAGAGCTGTTGCAGGTGCTGCGGATAGGAAGGCGAATCAGAGAGCTAAGCCTGCTGGTCTCTTTCTGTTCATTCAAAATAGCAGTAGAGCTCGAGAGAAACTAGCCTAGTAAGTGATCAAAATAGTAGGAGGCAAGAATGGAATTATTTTAGGTAAACTGAATGGGAGAGACCTCTGAAAAAATGCTGTCAGCTGACCGGAGACATGAACAGCAGGAAACACCACGTAAAGGTCTAGGGGTGGGGAGTCCTCGGAGCAGGTGATAGGGCTTGCTTATCAGATAGACGCCCAGAGGAGAGAAGGGGCTTTTGCATCTTCTAGGACCATAAAGAAAGGCCTATGACTGATGCACAGAGTCTGTTAGGGGCTGAGGTTGGAGAAGTCGTGAGGGCTAATGCTCTGGGCATCGCAGTCCCTGGTAAGGAGTTTGGGGTTTCTTTCATTGTTCTAGAAGACCCTGGAGTGTATTCAGTAGGGGAGCAGCACACATCTGACTTCTGTCATCAAAAGCCCCTCAGCCATGCTGAGAATGGCTGGTAAAGGGCACACGGATAGGGGCATTTCATATCAAAATATCAAGTCACCATGGACTAGAGAAATGAAGTGCTGTGAATTTCAGGTTAGGGTCACGGAGGTGGAGAGAAGGGGTGGGGCAAGGTGCTCATCTAAGTGGCTTTGACAGTGAGCGGTGTCTACAAGATCAAAGTCAAACGGGAGCCTATGAAGGCACAAACTCCAGTTGGGACACTACTGGTCGCTTCAGGCCACTGGGGTCTGGGGAGCCGTTCTTCAGCCGGCGGCACATACACTGGCGATGACAGCGGAGTAGCTGGAAGGTGGGTGTGGGCCTGGGCCTCCCTGCTGCGGTGGGAGAGTAGGGGCCAGCAAGGGTGGAGGTGGGAGGCGAGGCCCCCAGTCAGCAGGCAGCGGGCGCAGCTGCACACTGGGCGGGCTGAGGTCAGCAGGGAGCTGGAGCCCATCTCCACGACTCTGCTGTTTCCAGGAGAATGGCCATCGTTCACTGGCCACTGCCTCCAGGGGACAACCCCACAGAGCTGAGTCCTACCCGTCAGAGAGCTTTGTGGGACGAGAGAGGGCTGTGGGGTCTGCATCAGAGAGCAGCCTCCATCCCCGGGGTCTCCCCCACCTGCTCATCTCTGTTACCTGCCCTGCAGGGTCCTGCGGGGAGTCGGGGACCTGGCACCCGTGTACCTACACACACTGGTTAACTACTGCTGGTTCACTCCTCAGCCCAAGAATTAAATGTAAATAGTCATGTTTAGATATGTATATGACAAAATGATTTTAAAACAAGTTAGAAGTAACTTTTGCATTATATATTAATTTTATCCATACAGTGGCTCCTTGTTATGATGGAATTATTTAAAACAAAAGATGTTCAGAAATTAGAAAGACTTGAAGTCTACTATATATTTATAAATACTAAGCTATGTATAGTATGTGGCAGAGAAACATGGTTTACCTTTCCCCAAAGATGCTCTTTTTAATAAAGCTTGAGTTATTAATATGAATTCAATCATGAAAAGAGCTTTTAGGTTCAAATGAATATGAAAATCATAAATTAGTGATATACTAACGCCTGGTAAGCTGAAACTGCTTATGTCCATAACTTTAATTTAAGACTATTTTTAGAAGGTAACGGGCAGCACATAAAAGAAAAATTAAATTGGGTTGGACTGAGTGGCAGCCAAGAATTCATTAATTAGAAATAACATATAATGCCACATGGCTTTATACATTGTTAAGCCCCTTTTATTATTTTCTATACAAATGTCTTAAAGTTAGAAGTGATTTTGTAGTTTAATACTCATGAAACCCAAACTTCCTATCTAAATAAAATTATGGAACCATTGCTTTAAAGTATCTGTTTTTCTCAAACGGGAATTTCATATGCTTGATTCGAAGGACTCCAATGTCTATTTTTAATGCAATTCACACGGAACGTGTGTGTTCGCGTGTACGTGAGTACAGGCACGAGGGTCCTAATTTAAGAAATTAAAAAGGCAATAAGGCAATGCCCAGAGCCTGAAAGGGAGAAAGGCTGATGAAGGAAGCTGACTCTTAGCACGTCTGGACCTCACCTCCATGTACGTGATCCCGTCTCCGTGTTTTATAGGTCACTTGTGTTCTCGTGACTTATGTTAGTCTTTGGATCTTGCGGTTACTGCTTTGAGGGCCGGCTTCTCTCTCTAGCATCCTCCCTGCTATAGTCTTCCGACAGCTTGCTGTCTGCCCCTCCGTGTCTGCCTCTTCATCTCTGCCCCTCCGTCCGGGTGCATCCTGGAGGCTCCTCTGAAAAGGTGTCCACGGGCTCTGGGCCGGCTCCCTTGTGCACCTGCCACCCGCAGGCCTGCTTGTTTCCCTCCCCCTCTGCTCCACGTTGTGACTCAGGCCTCCGGAGCTCGGCAGGCTGCTCCCAGCCCCTTGGCTTCCCTCCCTGGCTGTCGCTTCACATGATCGGCACCAAGGCAGCAGCACCTGAGAAAGTGGAGCGGCCCGAAACGCTTCATCGGCTCACACCCCCTATGGCTGACAGTCGTTCCGTCGGCTACTCTTTCTTGAGGAAACTTGGAAACGATGACGGGTCTCCATCTCATTCCAAGCAAGTCAGGGCTACAGACCATGCACGCGCAACCTGGCGGCGATGAAGAGCACCCAGCGCGGGGCACGCTCTCTTCTCCCCCACTGCCTCTTGTCACCTGCGGACCATGCCCTGCACGATTCCCATCGCAGCTTTTCCTATAAGCCTGGAGGTAGTTCACATAAAACATGGGAAGTAAAAAAAAAGCCCTTAACTCTCGATGTTGAATGTGGCTGGTCTCAGATCCCATGGTGAAATTAAAAAAAAAAAAAAAAAAGACAAAAATTGTAATTTTCTTTAATCTCCGGGGCATGGGGGTCAGCGGCTGGGAGCTTCTGGCTGAGCAATGGATCCAGGAATGAATCGCAGGTCCAAGAGGGGCCTGGTCTCAGGAGGCCCCATCCAGGGAGCAGCCCACATCTAGCTTCCCTAATGGGAGGTGACGCTGGGCCGACGGCGGGCCCTGGGCTGCCCGGAGACGGGCTGAGGCCTTTGCCGTGACCGCGGTGCCAGCTGCTTGCTGCCCTCGGGGCCCTGCTTGCTGCCCGCCCGACCAGGTGTGTCCTGCAAGCCCTGCCAGGTAAGCGTCGGCACCCAGAGCTTCGAGTCCGCAGTTGCTCCCAGGAAGCAGCCTGCAGCTTTGCTCACATCCCTGGAGAAAGAGGAGGCCCGGGTCAAGGCCTACTCCAGGACTCAGCTCCTCAGCGTAGAACCATAGTGAAGCCACGCTGCCTGGTCCCCGGCCCTCCCTTCCCTACTCCGGACAGGCCACTGGCCCCCGAGGGGTGGCCCTGTGGTCCCAGCAAGCCGTGTCTCCTCTGGTCTTGACCCCACAGACTCGGGGATGTCGGAGAGCCAGGTGGGGGTCTCCATCGGTGCCCTTCAGACGGCGTCCTGCTAAGGCAATGAGAACTGCACTCTGCTTAATCTTTAAATCTCACCTTAATTTTCAAAGACGCTTTCCCAGATTCCCCCTTGGTGTTCACATGTTCCCGTTTGGGGGAAGTGTTGAGAGAGACATCAGAACCTACATAGCGTTAGAGACGCTTGCTGCTGTGCAGAATCTTCAACTTTATGATGGATGAGTCATCCTCCCTCTCATTGTTTGTTGCTGTCAAGACGGGAAAGAAAAATAGGATATCGCAGAGTGAGACAGAGAGTGAGATAGAGACAACGAGAACCCAGTCGTGGTACTTCAGCTTTGTTTTTTTTGTTTTTTGTTTTTTGTTCTTTGTATGAAACTATCCCCAAATTATTATTTTTTTAAGATTGTATTTATTTATTCATGAGAGATACACCAAGAGGCAGAGACACCGGCAGAGGGAAAAGCAGGGTCCATGCAGAGAGCCCAACATGGGACTAGATCTCGGGACCCGGGGTCACGCCCTGAGCCGAAGGCAGATGCTCCACCGCTGAGCTCCCCCAGGTGTCCCAACCCCGAATTATTTCTAACATTATTTTTTCTACTTAAAAGCTTTCCAATTATATCAACACAATTGTGACATGGTCATATCCTAGGGTTCACTGAGGTGTGGGTTCACCTGTGTTCCCTCAGCCAAATTCCCCAACCCCTCTGGTCTCAAATCCTCTGCACACACAGCTGGAATAATGCCTCTTTGGGAAAGTTATGAGGATTAACGATAGCCTCTAGAGAGTTTCCTGCTTCCATGCTTCATGATGGGCCTTTCTAGAAGTCTGTTCAAGATGGACATAGAGTCTCTTCCTTTGTTCAGGCCTTCACAGCTTTGTCTTCCTCTCATGGGACTTTGTACAAGGTTCTGCATGGATTCTGAGGACACTGTGCTGTAGTCATGTAGACCATGAGCCACCTCTGGAGGAGAATTTATCGTCTCTTCCCACTTGCAACCTCATCACTAATCAAGACTTGAGACGCAGTGAAGCCTTCTTGGGGGAGGGGACATGAAACACATGGACATGATCTTTTAACAGCATTATTGAGGAATAATGTCCATTTTCATCATCGATGTTTATTCCTTTGGCGTTCTCTTCCCCACTTATTCATGATGGAGGCCTGAGAGATTTGTTTGACATCTTTCTTCTTTTAGGTTATACATGCTGAATGCTATAAATTTCCATCTCAGCATGGTTTTTTTTTTTTTTAATTTTTTTTTTAATTTTTTATTTATTTATGATAGTCACAGAGAGAGAGAGAGAGAGAGGCAGAGACACAGGCGGAGGGAGAAGCAGGCTCCATGCACCGGGAGCCTGATGTGGGATTCGATCCCAGGTCTCCAGGATCGCGCCCTGGGCCAAAGGCAGGCGCCAAACCGCTGCGCCACCCAGGGATCCCCTTCAGCATGGTTTTTGATGCATCTCACAACTGCAGTGTGCTGTTTTACCTTTCCAGCCCGTTCAAATATTTCCAAATATCCCTTGTGACTTCTTCTTGAAGCATTAATTAATTGGAAGGTGATTGCAAGGGCTGTGCAAGCCTGCCATGTCCTGACTGATTTTCTGTACGCTCACTCTTTCAATCACGAGACTTTTGTGGAAATCTCCAGCTGTAATTTGGTTTTGCGCATTGTGCTTCTTGCAGTTCTATCTGTATTTACTTAATGGGCTTTGGAGCTTTGTTATTAAGCGCATACATGTTTAGGATTGCTACGTTCCCCTTTCTATCATCATGAAATAAGCCTCATTCCTGGTAATAGTCTTTGCATTAAAACTGTTGCGTATGATATTAGCTTAGCAACCTGACAGTGCTTTTGATGAATGCTACTGCTCTTTTGCTTCTGCTTCCCGTCATTTCCCTTTTTTTACTTGTGTCTTTAAATCTCAGGTGTATTTCTTGAAGTCACCGTGACATTGATTTTATTTTTCAATCTCACTGTCTCTACCTGCTTTTCTTTACTGTGTTTAGTTAACGTGTCCAGTCTTTACTTGCTTGGACACACGGGATACAAGTATGATACCTGTTTTAATGTCACCTACTAATTGAACCACCTGTGTCATTTCTGGTTAATTTAAAAATATTTTTTCCTCATTATGGATTGTATTTTCTTGTTTGTTTGTAAGCTTAGTATTTTTTTAAGATGTATTTATTTATTTATTTATTTATTTATTTATTTATTTATTTAATTTATGATAGACACAGAGAGAGAAAGAGAGGCAAAGACACAGGCAGAGGGAGAAGCAGGCTCCATGCAGGGAGTCTGATGCAGGACTCGATCCCGGGACTCCAGGATTACGCCCTGGGCCAAAGGCAGGTGCCAAACCACTGAGCCACCCAGGGATCCCCAAGCTTAGTATTTCTTGATTGAATGCCAGACCTGGTGACACTTACTTTGCTGGGTGTGGGATATTTCTGTTTTCCCCAAAATAGTCTTGAGCTTTCTTTTTGGATGTAGTTAAATTTCTTGGAACTGTCTGGTTCTTACAGAGATTGCTTTTGAAGGCTGGATGAAGGGTGAGGGAAGTCGAGAGTCTGGGGCGACTATTTAAATAGATGGTCACTCCCCTAAGGTCTGTAGAGGTTGTGGACCTGCGGTTGCGTGACCCAGATAGGGAGTGTTGGCACCTCACCAGCCTCACCCTACACTGAACTTGTGCTTGTAAGATTTCTAAAGAGTGACCTACGCAGCACTTCCTCTGGAGTGATCTTCTCCCCCATACCTGAGGCTCCAGGCTTCTCAGTACTCTGTTCTCTGCCCAGCGAGTGATGAAGAGTTCTGCTCTGGCTGCTGGGAACAGGCAGTGTGCTCCGTTCTGTGAGAACTCTGGGCACTATTGCCTGTGATCTTTTGGTCATTCCTTCACTAGCCTTGGGTAATTGTCCATACATAGGTGGGTCAGTGCTCACCTGGTATGCAGCAGGGTCCTCTGCTGGTCTCTGGGGTCCTCCCTCCATCTGTGACTATTGGCTTCCTTGGCCTCTGTGTCTTCATTCAGGGAGAATGCCAGGTCAGCCTGGCTGTCCGTGCCTGTACCTTGGGCAGGCAAGTCCCTCTAGGGACCATGTCCCCCTCAGGGATCATGTTCCAGCACTGTGTCATGTACAGTGCTTCGAGAGCCATTTTTTCCCCATACATTTTGACTATGTCTTTCTTTAACTTGATTAAGGCAATGGGGTAAACCCAACCCTGGATACCCCAGCTTAGTCAAAAGAGGAAGTCTTCTAGTGAGTTTTTAAACCTCCTTTATTTGAATTACTAAATGCGCCGTGACTGAGAACGAGTTTGGAGCTGTTTCCTAAAATCAACTTAATTGAATTTGTTAACCACCCCTCATGGTATTTAGTGTGTTATTAACCTCTGGAATGGATGTGTTATCCTCATTACATGAATATCATGTATTAGCTGGCAGAGTGGTATTTGGCATAGGGCAAAGGTCATTCTGAGCAGTTTTTGAGTTGTTGCTAGTTACCTTGCTCTCATTAAGGGAACATGGAAGAGGACTTGTGATCATAATTGTTTAAATTCCCTTTGCGGGTTTTAGAGCTGCTTTCACCTTATCTTTACATAAATATTGAGACACTTGTAATCAACTGAACATCCGTTTGTTGAATATAAGCCTCACTGTGGGAGGAAGAAAGAAAAACGGTCACAATAATGATTTACAAGTTAGTGACCATGTCTGTAAATTTACCTGATAAATCTAATGTAGATTTCCTTTTTGACAATTCCATGACAACTGAAAAGTACATCTTGTGTTGTTCCTTATTGCCCTTTCTGTACGTCCATCACTTATGATGATGCATTTTCAACCTGTGATATTACCAGGCATCCATGTGTCCATGATTGTTTTTCAGCTTGACTCCTGGGCTCTCTGTTTGGTCTGACTCTTAACTTTTGGTCATTTTTCTATTGAGTTGAAGGATTGCCCAACTCCTTAATTTTGGTCATTTCAGAAGCTTTGACCCTGGAATCCTGACCTCTTTTCCTTCAGCTGCGTCCACTGAAACTCCTCCAGTCAGAAGAGACTTAGCAACTTCTCTGGTACTTCTTTCCTTGTTCCATGGACACACTCCACAGATCTTAAAATAAAGATCATAAATGTTCAGAATGAAATTTATTATATTGCATCATTGGCTATCATGGTCATATTTATGTATTGTCTACAGATGGTCACCATCTATAAATTCTTCCTAAAGTTGCTGCTTCCTCCTCAATAGGTAACTCTTCATTTTTCATTGAAATATTGTTGTCAGATTTGCAGTAACTTGTACCTGGATTAATACCTGTGTTGTTTGGGATGGCAAAGGCCCAGCTGCTATAGCTCCAGATTAGTACCATTTAGACACCATCTGCCTTTGACTTAAAAATAGACCATGAGGGGCACCTGGATGACTCGGTTGAGTGTCTGACTCTCGATTTCAGCTCTGGTCTGGATCTTGCGGTCCTGAGTTTGAGCCCCGTGTTGGGCTCCATGGTGGATATTGAGCCCAACTCAAAAAAGAGAAAGGAAAAATGAAGACCATGAAAGGATCCATTGCAGAAAGTTATCTAATCACTCACATTAATTATTATATCAAGCAAAGCTCCCAGAGAGATCAGTACAGATTTGCAGACATTTCATCTATACTATTTCTTTTGATGTTGACATGTTCATAAGAAAATTTATTGTAGGTCTGAAGAGTAGAGATTCTGGATCCTACCATTAGTACTTGCCAGTTGGGTGGCTATGGAGAAATTAACTTCTCTGTGCCACGGTATCTTCCTCTATAAAAATAGGATAATAATAGTACTTCTTACATACTGTTAATGCATACAAACCATTTAAAGCAGTGTCTAGCTCATTGTTTGTGCTGTATTACTATTATAATAAAGCAGGAATAATAAAGTAGAATTAATATGACTAACAATAGAACGAGGATGTCTTTTTCCTTGGCTTCCCATTGTAATGACAATATTGGTTCCCAAAGACATTTTCTAGTTGTATTGTTTCTGACTCTGGTATATATTAGAAGCGCTGTATACTTGTAAATTTCTACTATTTTCCTCAAACTCCCATGATGCTTTAGAACTGGGAAAATAAGAATCATGAATGTATATTGATCTCTCATTCAGTTTCAGACTTCCTGCTAACTCTTCAATCTGCATTATTTCCTTTAGATTTCACACACACCATCTGTAGTTTTTACTTGTCATCCCCCCTTTCAAGACACAAACCGAGATGTCTGCACTGTCCTTGTCTTGATCTATGGTCACTTGATACAACTGCTTCCCTTAGAGATGAATTTTCCTTTCTAATTTGGCCAAATCTTACCACTTTTCACCTTGAGATACACATAAAACTCACGTCGTCTCTTCATTCACTCCTATAGATACTGTCACTTGTCAAAGTCCTAGTGTTCATGCAGCATTTCCCCTCAGTGTTTCTCCACCATGGAGAAAGTGACTCTGGAAAAGAAGGCGTTACGTTCTTGCTGCCTACTGAGCCATCATCTTTCTCACGTCCCTGCTCTCTCTCCATCCTCTTGTTTCAGCAACCGTCCATGATTTAGAGAGTCATACCAAGAATAGATGCCCGATGTCAAGACTTGAAAATCTAACTTTTAAAGTGTTCCTGAAAATTAGATGACCCTATTTTTCTAATCCTTCCCCGAGGTTGCGGGAGGGGGCACAGGGCAAACGGTCCGCGGACACACATGTCTCATGTCCTTAGTTCACACTTGAAGTGTTGTATGTCATGTGGGTATTGGAAGTTTTATTTCCTTGAGCTGCAGAGACTCCCGGAAAGACAAACTGTAAACAAATCGTCTGACATACACCCTCTGGAACCCCGTTTCCAAACGATCGCGCCAGTGACATTTCATTGATTGTGCACAAGCTGTGAAAAATGCTACCTCTCCTCTGATGAATTTGAAACTTCTGTGCACTAGCCTTTTGTCCCATTCATAATGAATATGAATGCTGTGTTTTATTTCGGCATTGTGCTTTTGCTCTTCTCCTGGAAACGGATAGGATATGACATCCATTTCATCACTTAAACAGTCGGGGTAAAGGTTGATGTGAGAGCCGAATGAAGGCCCTGAGCTGCGACCACACGCACTTGCCAAATCAAATGCATTACGGAGGGAGTTTCCGTGAGTGTAGTGAGAATGGCAGCCTGTGTTTCAAGCCCTGGGTGCACAGACTTGGCTTCACGTGGTCTGGTGGAATGAGACCTGCCCTGAGAAGGAGGAACTGTGCCCAGAGCTCCTTTCAAGAAAGCCTTTCCCATTACCAAATGTATGCAATGGGTGCTGAATTCCCATTACCCAAATAAGAATTTCTTTCTTGAAGCATCCATGGGAAAGAGTGCAAATTACTTCAAGAAAGGATTTAAGGGAATTAAAATTAGAGTTCAAGTCAATTCAATAAGTGTTTACTAAATACTTAATGTGTACTCATTACCATGGGAGACACAAAAGGACATTCACTATTTTCAGGGAAACTGGGTAAAAAATTAGTTAAAATGAAATTGGCAGAAATGCCATTTGGGTTGTGTTTATTTTAAATTAGTTTTTCCCAGCCCCTGGATTTTTGTGTGTTGGCAATTTTTACATGTCTTTGTCTTAAATCTTTGTGTAGACTTATAATTATTTTCATCCATCTTTCAGAATTTAGGGTATTTTGATACCGTTTAAATGATTTGGATAATGCTTTTATAATGTGCACATTTTTACCATTTTGTCATTTGCAACTGGAAGAGAATATTTTCATTCATCCTCAGTTATTTCTATTTGTTGACAGTGTTCACATTAATATTTTAGTATTGTTTTTTTCTAAAATCACATTGATTGACAATAAAAATCCCCATTCCCCAAATCATAAATTTATAACTTTGTCCTACCAACCAGTGACTTGAAATTTTAAGTCAGTTTTTAATCACTTTCTCCCATGTGTAAAGTTATTTTGCTTTAAAAAATGTTAATTATAAATTTATAACTTTGTCCTACCAAGTGGTGACTTTAATCACTTTTTCCCATGTGCTAAGATATTTTGCCTTAAAAAATGTTAATTCGTTTTAACCCTCGGAGTCCCATTTACGTTTTTAGTTATGTGGCAAAAAGTGTTTTAAAGTAACAATTTGTTATTGATTGTTTCTGAAATGTCACTTAATTCAGTCAGTTCTTGAAAACTCATTAGCTTTTGTCCGTTCCCATCAAGCTACAAATGCTATGAATCTTATATCTAGAAGAATACATGAGATACTTTATATTAATATTCATATTTACTAATTGGTTGAGTTCCTGCCGAGAGCTAGATGTTATTCTAGAACCATGTAGACATGGATGGAAGGGCAATCCAAGGTCTGAACTCCGAGCAGGCGGTTGCAGCGCAGCCCAATGAGAGTCACACAGAGCGGGTATTTTGAGCCTCGCATTGTCTCCTTCAATCCTCACATTGTCCCCTGTGAAATAAATACTGAAGAGAACACATTTTTAGTAGGTTAACAGAGCTAATAAGAGCAAAAGATGAGTCTTCAATCCACTTCTCTTTCCATTCCGTTTTGTTGTCGGTTGAAAACAAAGCCTTGCAACTTTCTAAGTGTTGAGTGAACATTTTCTGAACTTGAATGCGATTGTCAAGATGTTAAAATGAAGACAAACTCTGTAGAAAAGAACAAAAAAGATGTTTATATCAGTCTAAGATGTCAGGGAACAGTTGACAGAAGAAAAGGAGTCCAGGGTAGCCCAGAAACAGGTTCCTGTCTCTGCCCAGGGCTTTGACAGGCGTGTGTGACACCACCCCTCCCTGGGAGCCTGCAACTGCACGTCGCAAAGATCCTTTACATCATCTACACTGTTCGAGAGGCGATGTGCACTGTAGCCCCGGAGCGCCCTCCCTTTCCTGCTGTTTCTGGGGGGGGGGGAGGGCGGCATCACTTTCCATGTCTACATTCTATTACATTACTGATAGCTTCCCTAGCCTGGTGACCTAGAATGGCCAAAATCATTTTTCTTTCTGAATCCCATCAGTTGTTTCCAAATACTGCATTCAACTCTTTTAAAAATTTTAAGATTTTTTTTTTTCCCCAGAGGCCTACTTTTGGGAGATCTTTTTTTTTAGGAAAGATTTTTTCCCCCTTTAAACATTTCAAAGCTCATGCAATTCCACACTCCCTAGCAATGACCGCACAGCTAGGTTTTACACATCCTCTCCTTCCCTTTTCTTTCCCCATAGTAAACAGGTAGTAAGTAGATACACAGGATGACGTTTGCGCACGCAGCAGCAGCAGCATCGCATGAGATCCTTCATAGTGTATTTTTGTTGCTCTGGTCTTTCAGTGCAGAAGTCATGTATGTTATCTGTCCTAATGCCAATCGTTAAAAATGATTTCTTGGGATCCCTGGGTGGCTCAGCAGTTCAGCGCCTGCCTTCGGCCCAGGGCCTGATCCTGGAGACCCGGGATCGAGTCCCACATCGGGCTCCCTGTGTGGAGCCTGCTTCTGCCTCTGCCTGTGTCTCTGCCTCTCTCTCTCTCTCTCTCATGAATAAATAAATAAAATCTTTAAAAAGAATGATTTCTTGCTCTTTTCAATAGACAAGTGGAGGGATCCCTGGGTGGTGCAGCGGTTTGGCGCCTGCCTTTGGCCCAGGGCGCGATCCTGGAGACCCGGGATCGAATCCCACGTCGGGCTCCCGGTGCATGGAGCCTGCTTCTCCCTCTGCCTGTGTCTCTGCCATTCTCTCTCTCTCTCTGTGACTATCATAAAATAAATTTTAAAAAAATTAAAAAAATAGACAAGTGGATAGAAACGTTGAACCAGCCGCATTCAACTTTCAGAACGGCTTATGCGGTTTTTCCAGTCACGTGTTATGGTTCTCTGTAGCAGGGTTTACACTTTTTGATCGATTTACATTCATAACTCTTACCTCTGGGGAAGCAATATATCTGGACACATTCTGAAGTGAATTTATATGCCATCTAATAAGACGTCTTTGTACCACTTAATGCAAATAATAAAGATCCCCCCCCCCCCCAAAAAAACACAAATTTTTAAAAAGGCAAGAAGGGATTTACAAATTCTAAATATTCTTGGATCAGGAAGGAAAACACCAAAAGCATTCCTATGTACATGTCTCCCCACCCCAATCTCCCATTGGTGATAGAAATCCAGCCCTGCCCTCCCTGTCTCTGGCTCTCAGGCCCCCAGGGCCTGTTGGCCGGCAGGTGTCCTGGGTGGTCAGTGCGAGTGTCTCTCCAGGACGGAACTGAAACATTCTGCCTTAGAAAAGCCAGAGACGGTTAAATGCCAAACCATGTTTCTAAACATTATTTTAAATAGATTTATTGCCTTAGTGCTTGTGAAGTTAAATACAGACTTTCTTTTTCATGAAAGAGAAGATTGTAGATTATAGAGAATTATTTTCTATTGTGTTGTCAGATTTTTGCAGACTGAATTCACAAACTAATTTTTTTTAAATCTAGAACTGAGCATACTTTGACTATGTACATAGTAATTTCATAAACATGTCAATATTACCTACCTAAGTTGTGGTGTTTGTTTTCTAAGCGTTTCCACATAACTTAGTTCATACCTATATAAGTAATTTTGTAGTAAAAATCATTTAGACATCACAGATATTCTCTCCCTACTCACTGGAAAAGTTTTCTTTCTCAGTTTACAAACAAAGAAAATAAGAGTTTGCACTAACTATCTGTATATATCCAAATCCACCCCCCAGGGCCATGATAATTTTTTTTTTTTTAAAGGATACAGACATAAAACTATTTGTTTATTGGAAATGCTTTTTTTTTTTTTTTTTTGAAAATTTTCTTTTTTTAAGTGGCAGGTTCCTTGGTTTATTTTACTACGTCATGATACCTCTTACTGATCTTATGCTAAATTTAAAGCAGAGAAATGTCAACAGCAAGGAGCAATCATCCCCTTGATCCACGTAACCTAATGGTAAATCGGTGAAGATCAAAATTATGTTGTGAGTATGGACTGGCATCCTGTTGAGGAGGTTTCCAGGCGGTCGAATTAGGCAGAGAACGCTCTCAACATAAAAAGTGAGCAGGTCAAGAAAGACCAGAATCAAAGCTTTCTTACGGACTTGCTTTGTCAAAACTAACGGGTAAAACTTCACTGGGAAGCAGACCCCGTGACCGCATGAAGCCCAACGGCCACGTCAGAAAAGAATAGTCGTGCGTCTCTTTCTTAAGCCCAACAGATGAACGGATGAAATCCTCAATTTATTCTTTAATTCATTTGTTTGCCCAACAAACATTGATCGAACATTGACTAGCGACGCGTGTTTGGCAGCGCTGGTCCTGGAGTCACTCCTGGGTCCCCCTGGCATGACCATCCATCCGTGCCTAACTTCTGAGCCCACCTTTTCCTCCCGTGTTACCTGGCTGCGAACTCCCTGAGACTCTAGAGTAGCATCCTTAGAAAAATATCCTAGACATTGTCGAGAACGCAGAATCTGAGCAGAACTGTATTTTCTCAACTATCTTTTCCGAGCAGAACTGTATTTTCTCAACTGTATTTTCTCCCTCTTCTCAAACTGTAGCTATTTATACTCTAGAAGGATCCTTAAAAATGGTTGAACGGTAGATATTCTAAAACACGAACACATTGTCTCTGCTTATTTTTGGGGGGCAAAATGAAAATATGTTTATGCTCAATTTGCTAATCTGATAGGTTTGCGCGCGGTGCATGTTTTGTGCTAAAACTTGATCTCTCAATAGAAAAATCTTTAAATTTTCTGTCTTTTTTTTTTTTCTACTTTCCGTAGTTTTACCTAGCCACACGTGTGGAAACCCCGGGGAGATCCTGAAGGGAGTTCTCCACGGAACGAGATTCAACATAGGAGACAAGATCCGGTACAGCTGCCTGTCTGGCTACATCTTGGAAGGCCATGCGATCCTGACCTGCATCGTCAGCCCTGGCAACGGGGCTTCCTGGGACTTCCCGGCTCCGTTTTGCAGGGGTACGTACCACACAGCCGGGGGTGCGGTGGCCTGGACCCAACTGTGGACATGGCCTTGGGGCTGATGCTCTAACAGCTTCCGCTCAAGAAAGAGAACTCACAGCCTGCTGGGTCCCGCTGGGCCAGCACCTTCTGTTCCTGAAGTCATGTCACCTGTACCCCAAGAGGCCACGGGGGGCCTGGAAAGCCAGTAACAGGCATAGATGTGTCCTTAAATATCCAAATGTTTCTTCATTCTGCTTTTCAGACTCTATTCCCTTTCCGTGTAATGTTATCACTTGCTGTCACAGCTTCCAGGCTTTACTGTTCACATTTATATCCTTCTTGATGTGACAGCTCCTTTTTTTTTTTTTAATCTTCTCATTAAAAATGACAAACGCCATCGATAATTAAATTATCCCTTTTAAGGACTCTTTGGGCACTCTTAGGACTTTGAGATAAGGTGGTCGTGAAAGGCTGTGCCCTATCCAAGTGCTCAGCGGCATAATTCGGGGCAAGGTTAGGATTACTTTCCCGATGCCCTGTGACGTTTAGCTTCTTCCATAACATTATTTTACTCATCCGGTAACTTTAGGGAAGAGCTGACTGCAATGCTTAAGTTCTGACTTTCCGGAGAGAAACTCGACTTAGGTTTTCAAAACTGAAAGAGTGGCCAACATCTATTAAGGCCTTAATAAGAGGCCAGAAAGCAGGCCGAGGGCTTTACTCAGATCACAGCGATGCTCTTCACAACCACAGAAATAATAATCATAAACAGTCATTTAATAGATAAAGAATCAAAGTTTGTATCTTTGAGCAGGTCCCAGAGATAGGCAGCACGTGCTGCGTTAGGACTCGCACCCGCGTCTGGCTTCTAGTCACCCAGCCGCACAAGGTCACAGCCTCGGCCACAGGACCTCACGGAGCAGCATGTTGTCACCTGTGCGCTTCTCGCTCAGTCTATGCTACTTAATGGACATTTTCCTTTTAGAAAAAAAAAAGTGTTTTCCTGTTCAATGTTGTGGTGTCCTAAGATCTTGCTGGTGCTACATTCGGGTGCGATGACCTGTCACTAGTGCCACCCGCGACCACTGCAGGTGCTGCCGGCAGCTGGGTCGGACCAGTCGCTTCACCTGCTTTGTGTCCTACCTGTGCAAGCAGGTGTCTCATCACAGGCTTATTCTGTAGCCGAGGAATCTGAAGTTAAGAGGTGTGACGGGGTCAGGGTGTTCTAGCTCGGAGGTGGTGGGGCTCAGATGGAGCCTGTCCAACGGCTCCCCCACCCTGGAGGGAATCCTACTGTCCACGTTTCCTGGTGCTTCCTCCAGAAGTTCTTATTTCCTCTGCACGTTTCTCAACCTGTCCTCTCTCTGTCTCTCTTTGCCTCCCCCTTCCTTATCACTACTGATTATTTTCCATTTTGTCAAAAGAATGGTGTGTGTTAGGTAGGTTTTTTTCCAAAATGAACGGCAGAGAAATAAAAAAGAAAACCAGCAGAGCCAGGCAGTAGGTTCGAGAGTGCTTTTAATGGGGAGCGCTCCCGGGTGAGGTTCCATGACTCGGAGAGGTGGCCCAGGTCAGGGAAGTCGCACCGGGGTTGGGGAGTGTGGGGGGTTTTAAGCCTTACTGGTTCTGGGTCTGGATCCCGGTGGGTCCCTTGCCAAATTAGGCAAGGAAACACCATGTCCCTAGGTGATTGGCTGGGGGTAGGGATAGTATAGACAATGGGGGGGTGGTCCCTGGCTGGAAAGTCCTGGATGGAAAGTTTCGGTTTCCCATCTAGGCTTTGATTTACTGGAGCTGATGTGGTGGTCATGGCTGCTTTGGCGGGAAGATCAGCCATTTTGACCCAATTTGAGATGTCCGCCCTGTTGGGTGCCCCTGTCTCTCAGCCAGCCCAACAGCGTGTACTCAAAATCAGGCCTCCCTTCCATTTGCCTTGTTTTGTCATTGAATCTCCTCAACCAGCTGGTCCCACCTAAGGACACTGGCAGGGGGTGTCCCAAACACATGCCCTCTGCCTTGACCTCCCCAGTGCGCCCTGCACTCGGGGCAACACTGGAGCTCCTGCAACTTTGGCCTCTTGTGCCCTGTGCACTACCTTTTCCTTTTCGAACTTTCGTTCACCTCTGTTCCCACTCTCGGTCCCCACTCTCAGTCCCCTTATCATTATTTGTTCTTTTCACCCGGACCCCCTCAGGTTGGTTACAGGAGCTCCATGTGAGGAATGTCACATCCATCCTACACCCTCCTCCCGGGTGGCTCTTCCCAGCACCCAGCTCCCTGGCCACCTCCCTCTCAGTCAGACCCGTCGCTGATGCTACAGGAGCCAAGTGCCAAGTCTTCCTCATGGCTCCGATGTGTCCCAGGGTCATCTTGGTGTAACTGAGCAGCGGATGGCACCTGCCAGTGTCCCCCGACACAGACTCGAAGCATTTCTGCCCCGTACAATGGTCCTCCAGGGCTCTGGGGGCCGGTGCTCCTCCCAGCCACAGATGGTAGGCTCCCCTGTGCTCTGCGGGAGCTGGAGGGCTCCCTGGACAGAGTGTTTACACCACAGAAATTGGCAAACCCTACACAACACGGCCTTGTTTTTGGTTTATTTTTTTCCCCAGAGAGTTCCTTCCCAACATACCACTCCATGCTCAATCCCAAAGTTTTGCTGTTTTTATTCTGTTACACAGTTCACCTTTTCGTCCTCCACAAATCTTGCTGATTTATCAAGTTTACACTTAAGTCCAAATTTCTGTCATTTCTTACACTGTAACCTCTTTTGGGATTTTTTTTTTAAGTCCTTCTGTCTATAGTGTTTATTTTGTTGCTATTTTACATTTGAACATAATGTCTTAACATGGCTTCTTGAAGGAGCTTCGAACCTTCCAGAAGACAGTACATAGTCATACAGACTTTGTAGCCAGACCCTCGATTCCTCGATTTCTCTCTACATTAAAATGTAGCCTCGTCTGTAGTGCTTTCCCCTACTGCTGTACCCGATTCCCACAGTCAAGAACTTAATAGAGGCATAGACAGATGTAGAGTATCCCATAAGGAGTCTTTAATCAACCTGAAAATGCAAGAAGTAAATATTAATAGTAGCCACTACCACTTCTTTCTTCTCCAAGGAGTTTTCTTCTTAATTGAAGGGTCTTTATTTATTCCACGACTATAAGCCTTATAAAGTCAAAGTTAATATAATAATACACCCAACAATCATTCTTAGTCTGTCACCAATTTATTAACTTCCAACTATATTAATATATTTTTGTCAGCATAAATATTTTGTCTCCTTCATTACAGATGATTACATTTATACTTATATTTTGCTTATATTATACTTATATTTTGATTTTCCCACTGCTTGGGCTAGTAGCAAATTCAAAGGGCATTAAATTAGATATAATTGTTTTATGAAGCAAATCTGAAAGCTGCAACAGTTTGTCATTGAATTGGATAACTGAATCATAAAGAAAATCAATGACCTAATTCTTATAAATGTGTAGATGTGGCCTATCTAGGGGAAACATAAATGAATTTCAGTAAAGTGGGCTTAGATAATTTATAAAAATGAAATGAGTATATTTTCTGCTTCCCCAGTGTTCTAGTGATTTAGTTCCAGGAATCACTGGAGGATTCTTCTTGATAGCACTATGAACGGTAACACCACTAGATCCCATTACGATGACTTTTTGCTAGTGTTGAAAGATTAAAAAAAAAAAGGAAAGAAAAATTTATGTATAAGTCCAAGTGGCAGTATCTAACCTGAACAATGATACCCAGAGGTGTGTGTCATTTCTGGAGTCATGTGATATCCTTTAAAGAAAGAAGGTAGAACCATGTATTCAATAAAACTAGTACCTAATAAACTGGAGACCAGCCCGCTCTGCTTATAACTGATTCCTCTAATTCCTCTAATAACAGCAACAAATTGACTTCTTTCCAGGGTGAGGTTTCAGGGTTTCTTATTCTGGAGGCTTCCCATTTCAGTCTTCCTCATTTATCTTGGAGTTTTCAAACTTAACATCAAGAACTTCCTTAATTTCACCCCATTAGCACCTATGGTTCCTGTTGTCTCTTTTAGTCTTTGCAAAGATGTATCCTGTGTGGGCAGGCACGGTGCCTATTTAGAGAAATTAAAAAGGGCGGGGGGAGAGAAATAGAACCAAAACAGATGCTCTCAGCTCAGAATTTAAGTGCCTTCTTCATTTGCTTTATGCTTCCCCTACTGTATTATTAAATCAAAAAGACTGTAGCGTGAAGGGCCAAAATATATCACAAATTACTTTGGTCCCCGGGACACGGGAGGGCCATAGAGTATAAAATACAGATGAGAAGGGACTCTTCTTAAATGGAAGCTGAACAGCAGTCTGTCGTCTCCAGATTTATGGCATGGTCCAGAAAGTAGAAAGGAAGCAGGTGAGGAGCTGCACTGGGACAATGCTGCTTCATGAAAACCAGTGATGTGATCTGAAGCAACCCCAGGGAGACGTGGTCCTCACCTCATGTTAGCCCAGCATGAGGCGACTAAGACACTTCCTTGCTGCTGCTCCTCAGACTCTGCAAATCCTAATTCATGACTTCATTTTTTAAGTGCCTTATTCCATGTGGACAGTCACATGGAGAATAGGTAGAAATGAGGGCCGTTTGGGGACGTGAGCTATGGCTGGGCCTGGGAGAGATTAGCAATGTGTTATAGTTTATGCTTTACATAAATGACTGGACAGTTGCACCGGGCAGAGGCCATTGGAAACCAGCCAGCTCCAAGCAACACTGGTCAAGTCCAGCCAGAGATACATGGTCTTGCTTCCCTAAACATCACCTTTGATGATGAAAGCCTTGATGTTTTCAATGATGGAACACTTTGTGTTTGCAAAGCGCTTCATGAAATAATTATCAACAGCCATTGCAGACCTGAGATCCCTGAAGTCAAAGCTCTGGGCGTTACCAATTACAAGTTGTCCTAAATGACCTATTTTTTGTTTTGTTTTGTTTTATATTCACTTCACAGAGGAGTATTCACGTTAGGTGCGCAACTCCTTTGAACTCCAATAGAAAGTCCTCTAAAATCGTATTTATATAATCTCCACTGTAAAGATGCTGAAGTCCATAAAGTCTTGAACCCAGCTGTATCTCCCAACCTTGAGAGGTAGGCAGGGAAGGCAGTATTAGTCTTCTAATAAATGTAAGGAGGTTTCACTTGTGCTGACATCGGTTGTAAATGTATGACTTGGGCATTATAACAAGACCATTTATTGTGTCATCCTCCTTTTATGAAATTTAATATAAGGGGTACATGCTCATAATTTAAAAAAATAAGGTATAGCAGGGATCACTATGAAAAGAAACATCCCGTTGAAACTACCATCCTCTTATGCAACAGATATTTTGATAACATTGAACTGTTTTTTAGTACTATAACTGCTTGCACTATTCTTTTTTATCAACTATGGTTTTTATTTTCAATTTTTAAGAATATTGTAAAGACTTTATTTGAGAGAGAGAGAAAGAGAGAGAGCACAAGCAGAGGGAGGGACAGAGGGAGAAGCAGATTCCTCGCTGAGGGAGGAACCCAATGTGGGGCTGGATCCCAGGAACCCAAGATCATGACCTGAGCTAAAGGGAGATGCTTCACTGACTGAGCCACCCAGACAGCCCTTAGTTAATTAATTAATCAATTAATTATAAATTGGCATATTGCTATGAGGATTAGATACTTCTTTTACTCCCATTTACCATGTCTTGTTTCTCCCAATTTAATTTCAATTTCTGTATATTATTTAAAAATTAAATAAGACAGTCTTTTTTTCTTTTTTCTTTTTCTTTTTCTTTTCTTTTTCTTTTCTTTCTTTTTTTTTTTTTTTTTTTTTTGTTACCCCAAAGGCACAGGCAAGGCTTTAGTGGGGCTAGAGTTTAAGCTGAAGGTGACACAGCATGGCCAGAGTAGTGATGCTGGTTTCTCCAAACAGGGCAGCGCCCCTACTTAAACAGAGAAAGTTCCCACTCAGGTTCAGCATCTAGCATGCTAAGGACAGAAACAGGAAAAAGTGCTTCATCTTGATTGGCTTGGTCCTCTGGCCGGGGCACCGTCCTGCATCCTGCAGCATCCTAGTTATGGCCTCGGTGGGCTGGTTATCCCCACTAGCAAGGCCGTAGAGGTTCAGGTCCAGCATTTCCTGTCTGGTCTTAGGGGTCCCTTTGTGGTCACCAACATCTGTTCCCAAAATTGATGTCTGAGGGCCAGAATTGATAGAAAAAAGGCCAGACCTAAAAATCAAAGGCCCAGGCAAGGCTTTATTGGGGTTACAGCTCGAGCTGAGGAGATACACAGCATTAACAGAAAGCACTTAGGCAGCCTCCCTCTTCCTGGTATGTCTTCTGATCCTGTCTTCCTGCTGTATTCTCTCAGCCATAATAGAACTTGTGCAATATCAAAGTTGTTAACATTTATATTTTATGTTATAATCATAATTAAGTCCTTCTTAATTTGTCTAAAGGCTGAAAAGCAATAAACGATATTCATATTATTATAACTATGTAAATATTTTTCACTGCAGAGCTAAGTATTATGCCTGTAATTAGACTGCCTCCTCTATAATCCAGTATCACAATTCCTGTGCCCCTCAGAGTTCAGATGAGCTCTTTCTGAGCCCCAATTATTCATAATAATGCCATAATTACTTTGGTTTCACATTTGGGCCAAGGCTATCTCCTATGTAATATATGTAATGCAATAGTAGCAAGCTCAAACGCAATTGTGTGCTCGTGTTAAACTCCATGTGAATATTTCTGACTGGCAGTTAGTTCTGATACTATTGATCATTTGGGGGCTGGAAGGGAGGCTAGGAGTTGGATCAGCTAAAAGGCAGGAAGAAGAAGAAGAAGAAATGGATTTTGTAAATGGCTGGCCCATTCATACCATGACTGCCTTCATGACTGCCTTTAGGACCTTTCATCGGTCCTAAAATTTTGAATCATCTTTCTTTGCCTCTTGTGGATTAGTAAAACTTATGGTTATCACAGTCATCCAGATGTCTTCCACTTTATGCTTATCTGAATTTTTACTAGGAACAAACTCTATTATTCTTCCTGAAGGCCATAGACTTTCTCTCACACTTGACTGCTTTATGTTCCCCATACAATTGCTTTCTGTTGTTCCTGAAGTTTCTAGTTGCCACTGTTCCCAGGATATTGTACTTCCATTGCCTTGAATTCCCTAAACCCATACCTCCATCTCCCTAAAGTGTCCCTCAGACACTGAGGTCCCTGGCACTGGCTTCCCAGGCTCTTCCTTTACTGCCCCACTCAACCTGCCTACTCTCTCCTACATCCAATGTGTTCTTTTCCCTTTGTTTCACCTCAAATAGCTTCTTTGGAACTGTTGCTTCAGAGGAAAATCCTTTAAGCCTTATGATGCCTGCAGCTATTCTTGTCTGCATCCACACTATTGGATATTATAGCTGAGTATAAAATTATACATGGAAAACATTTCTTCCCAGAATGGTAAAGCATTGTTTCATTATTTTAAGCATATTATTGGCTTCTGCTGAAATGTAGTTTCTCTCTGTCTCTCTGTCTCTCTCCACACACACACACACACACACACACACACACACACACACACGGCAAGTGGATTTTGAGGTTTCTGACTGAAGAGATTAGCTTAAGCTAAAGAAGTAATGTTTTCCAGGCCTAGGTCAAAAGAAAAAACAGAGAGGCCTTTAAGAAAGCAAACCTAAATTATAGATTCCTTTGAGAGATGATACTATATTCATAATCTTGAGGAGAAGGATAAAACACACAGCATGGAGGAATGCCACAGATGCACTTGTTCAATGTGAGCTAGGTTGTAGGCAAGAGGATCCTCTGTGTGTGATGGAGCTAGTGGAGGGGCAGGGGTTAAGTTGCTATATGCCTAATAAAAGCCAATTGCTCAGTGTTTAGAACAGTTTTCCATTAGTAACATGATGTGACCCACAAGTATGAGCTGACCATGTAATTAAAATTTCCTAATAATCACTTTGATGCAGTAAGGAGAAATAGTTGAAATACATTTTAATAATGCATTTTCTTAACCCTACATAGTTCCAAAGATGATCTTTCTAACACATAATCGATATAAAATATCAATGAAGTAGTTTGTGTTTTTCCACACTCTTCTTAAGATCTTGGTGTGTATTTTAGTTGCAACATACCTCACTATAGAAGCCACATTTCAAGTTCTCATTCAGCACGTGTGCTAGTGGCTACTACTTCAAATGGCTCAGATTTCACAGGCAGAGGAATTTTAGTATTCTTTGCTCCTTCCACTTGTTAATGCATGTGGAGTCCTGGTGCTGAGTGGGTTTCATTTTCACTTACGATGTAGATTCAATATATAGATGTAGGTTTGTGATAAGGACTGATAAAAAAAAATGGGTCTCAAGTATACAAATCTGTGTCATAGTCTGATTGGAATTCTTCCCCTTAACTTCTCAGCAATTGCTGAAACAGATTTGAGCTGAATAGTATGGAAAGTAGAGTATATTTTTAAAATTAGTTTAGGCAAGAGATAAGAGTGAGCTAGCTCTTGATTAAGCCAAAAAAGGTTTCTCAAAAGGAATCTCATCTTACTTGCTGTCTTACTTTTGGAACAAATGACATTGAGGTCTAATGAATGAAGATTATGGAAAACTTTGAAGAAGGTGCAGATTAGCTAGTGGAGTAAGCAAGGAATTGGAAACAGCTTTGTGCATGTATGACTCACAAACTATGAACAAGTGAAAATAAGACCCACTCCAGGGAGGGGAGGAACCAGATTGAATTCCAGGGCCTACCTTCCCCGTCTGTAAACTGATACGTATACTGCGGTGAGATGTTCACAGCCAGAAAGCAATACAGGTGACGTCTGGACCTGGCAGCTCAGCTCCAGAGGCCGCGTACCTAATCTCTACACAGTATTATGAAGAAAAAAAGCAAATATTTTGAAAAGATGCTCTTCTCAGTAGTAGTCCGAGGATTAAAGGAAATGGCATATGCTAAGGACCCTGCAAAGTCTTTAGCACAAAAGAAGGCGAATAAAGTACAGATGACGTAGCATCATGTTACGGGTGCAGCGCTACCTGGGAGCAAATCCTGCTGTATCGCCAACCATGTGCTGTAGCCTTTGTCAAACTTACTTTCTCCTCTGGTCTGAATTTCCTTCTCTGTGTAACAGCACCTATTTCATACGTCTGTTAAAGACAGATAATCCAGGTGAAGTGCTTAGCAAAGAGCCTGACATAGTGAAATTCTCTAAATGTCAACTATTACAATTACTGTCCCATCCCATCTCCCTTCCAGTCTTGAAAGCAGCTTCAGATTTTGAAACTAAGTGAAGCCCAATGGCAAATAATCTGAAGGGAAATTCATATAAGCTATCAAGGCTCGTAGCTCTTTTTTTTTAAAATTTTTATTTATTTATGATAGTCACAGAGAGAGAGAGAGAGAGAGAGAGAGAGAAGAGAGAGAGAGGCAGAGACACAGGCAGAGGGAGAAGCAGGCTCCATGCACTGGGAGCCCGACATGGGATTCGATCCCGGGTCTCCAGGATCACGCCCTGGGCCAAAGGCAGGCGCCAAACTGCTGCGCCACCCAGGGATCCCAAGGCTCGTAGCTCTTAAAAAGTTTTTAGGCATCACTGATATTCTTTGGGAAGAAAAAAACCTATCAGGCTCATTTGAGGAGAGAAATTGAATGAAAGGAGACTCGGATGAAGAGGATTTTCAGTGCCTACTAAAGGGTAGTCCACATAGGAACACATCATTATACCTTATGGATCACAGTTGAGATGCATGGAGAAGACAAAAATTACATATACACCATGCGTGTGAATCCACAAATGCCTGTATAGGATGACAGTGTAGAGACTATAGATTAGCAACAGTCCAAATGTAGATTCTTTCTAGAGTCCCTTTCTCTGAGGGAATAATCAAATTCAAAGTATCTCAATAAATGGGAAATAGAGTACCATTTGATATCAAATGATAGGAATATCAGTTTGGCTATTAAAATTATGAAGTTTAAAGAAAAAAAAAAGTTGTGATACTAATAGAGAAACCTCTAGCACTGACCAGGTGGCAAGCTCTTTTTACGTGCCTTACATCTATTCTTGCGTCTAATTTTCATAATAACCACTCAAGTTATATGCTACCATTTTTCCTGTTTTTTTTTTTTATAGAGTCTTGGGCACCGAGGCACAAAGTAACTTTTCAGAGGTCACGTGATAGTAAGTGGGAGAAGCAGAATCTTCATCTGTGCTTCTCATGTGATGCCCTGCCCATTCCCTTCTAATTTAGAGGAGAAATAAGTGACTTTAAAAGAAAGTAAGTTTTCCTCTGGAAACAAACATTTGAATTTAAATTCAACATATTCTTCCTGAGAACGCTGTGCCTGAGCTCTGAACGACCTGCAAAGGGGCAGGGAGAGCACGGCTTGTCTGATGTGCCGTCAGGAGCAGCAGGTGACTTGGTGTCCCCGAGGGAGAGGAGAGCGGTGGGTGCGTGTGGTCGGAGGCCGCCTCCTGCTCCAGCTGCTCCCACACGCGGCCCAGGAGGATGGCTCACAGCCACACGGCCCACTCCGAGGTTGTGGGCCCAGGGGGGACAGAAATAAAGGCCATCAGATATCAGAAGGGACAAGTGACACCTGGTGGTCTCAGTATCTTCTGTGGGTGTGAAGCTGGTTTGAGCCTAGCTCCTGCTGGAAGTGACCACCGTGGATCGCAGATGGAAAACTTCATGTGGAAGATACACATGCAGGGAAACGACGGGACACCTGCACCCCGATGTTTCTAGCAGCAATGTCCACAGTGGCCAGACTGTGGAAGGAGCCTCGGTGTCCATTGAAAGATGATGGATAGAGAAGCTGTGGTCTCTGTATACAGTGGGATATTCCTCAGCCATTAGAAACGACAGACACCCACCATTTGCTTCGACGTGGATGGACCTGGAGGGTATGATGCTGAGTGAAGTAAGTCAATCGGAGAAGGACAAACATTTATGGTCTCATTCATTTGGGGAATATAAAAAATAGTGGAAGGGAATAAAGGGGAAAGGAGAAAAAATGAGTGGGAAATATCAGAAAGGGAGACAGACCATGAGAGACTCCTGACTCTGGGAAACGAACTAGGGGTGGTGGAAGGGGAGGAGGGCGGGGGGTGGGGGTGGTGACTGGGTGATGGGCACTGAGGGGGGCACTTGGCGGGATGAGCACTGGGTGTTATTCTGTATGTTGGCAAATTGAACACCAATAAAAAATAAAAATAAAATAAAGAAAAACTTCGTGTGGGCTCAGCTCAAGAGCCGTAAGCCCGTAGAGGGTTGTGTGGCTGTAAGGCCTTTCTTGTATTTTATTTTAAAGGCTAAATATGATTTGCGAGAGCTATTTTTCTACAGAGTAAGTCAACCTTGGAGAAAACAAGGCAGAGAGTGGTCTGGTTCCTCTAACGGTCTTCCTGCTCCTGGAAGGGCTTCCTTTGGGTTAGGTTTCTTTCTTTTTCCTTCTTTCCACCCCTCATCTGTCCTCCCAGGAACCCACCCTCCCTTTAAGCAAAAAGGCAAGAGGGGGCGCATGCTGCCGGGGGGTGGGCTTGGTGGGGTGGGAGGAGGCGGAGGTGCTCTGGCTCCGAGCAGAGTCAGCTCAGGAGGCAGTTGAGCCAAAATACAAGAATACTTGAGAGTACTTAAAGAAACCCATACCAAGACACAGAAACATCTGAAAATACTGACAAGGAAAATAATCTTGAAAGCAGCAAGAGAAACAACTTGTCTATAAGGGAAATGGAATACAAATGATAGCGGAAAACATTATTTAAAAAAAGAAAGAAAGAAAGAAAGAAAGAAAGAAAGAAAGAAAGAAAGAAAGAAAGAAAGCCAGAAAGAAGTGGCACATGTTTTAAGTGCTGAAAGAAAAGAACTGTCAATTCTGATTTCAATATATGGTGAATTTATCTTCTAGGAATAGAAGGGAAATAAAGATACTGGTTGAAGGTAAATAAGAGAATTTGTCACCCGCAGACCTACCTTAAAAGACTGGCTAAAGGAATTTCTCCAAACAGAAAGGAAGTCCTAATAGAAGGAACTATGAAACATCAAGAAGGAAGAAAATCATGGAAAGGGGAAAATGTGGGCAAATAAAATACATCTTTTCTCTTCCAAAAAAAAAAAAAAAAAAAGAATACTTGAGAGGTAGTGGACAATTATTGTTCCCTCTTTATTTTCTATCTCCAGCCGATGGATTCTTTGTAGGTAACCATGAGATACCCAAGAAGAGGAAGGGGAAGTAGAGCGAGTGTGGTTAAACATTTTATTTTGATCACATCTCCATGGCAGGGATCATAATATAAACTTTGAACACACTATTTTATATTGTCCAAAATTTGGGGGGGGCGGTTATTATCTATCGTTTGCAGTTGAGGAAATGAATTCCCTGACATGCAAGGAATCTTATCCAAGGCTACGAAGATGGAGGTGATACAGCCAGTTCTCACACTTCATGCTTTTTACATTTTTCTCCGACTGCCTCCTCCTTGGGGAAAGTTGAAGGGCAGGTTGTTCGCTTTTGTTTTGGTAAGAAGCAAGATTTGTAAACCATTAAAAATAATAGCAAATGAATCGTTATTGGGAGCTAAGCTTCCATAAAGCTCTAACCTTGTTTCTGTCTAAACACATGCATTTAAGATAAATATTCACCTAAATGTGTCAAAACACATTGTCAATATTATGTGATGGTATTAAAGAATACAGGATGTGACAGCTGTTTTGCTTGCCTTTTTTTTTTTTTTTCTTTAAGAGCTGACTGATTTTCATCCAGCTCAGGACAGTTGCTTTTTTCTTGGAAGAAGAAATGGTAGTTAGCGAGCGAAGATGCATGAAGTCAAGAACCAGGAGCGGTGTTGGTAACACCTGTAATAAAACAGGCTCAGTAATGCACGCCTGTGGCTCATGGGGAGCTGTCTAAGGCTGCAAATTTCTTTAATTGATAAGCCTTACATAACGTGACTGGAAATGACAATATATCACTTGCCAGTGCCTTATGAAATGTCACTCAGGGCTTTTTAATTGCAGGCATTCTACTGCTGGGGATGATGGGGAGAGAGGGAGGCTGGGGAAGATACAGCTAGAGGGGAGGGAAGGGAGAGAAGTCATGCTTTTTATGGGAGCCTATAAATTCTGTGATATTTAAAACACAGCTGTGTTTTTATCAGTTATGTTACAGAAATAACACAAAATGAATCTTAAATGATCTGTCATGTCAGGACCACGCATTACAAAGTAAGATTGAGTGGGGCAATCTTCGTATAAGAAACCTGGTTCTAAATTAAGTTCGAATGGCTTTAGACAATTTGGTTTTAAGCACTTTTCTTGCACACTGTGCAATAAACAACTCTAATGTAAATCTTACCAAAATTGGGGGGAAAAAGTATTGAAAATATATGTCAACATTAGATTATAGTAAATTTGGTTTACACGTCTCACATTTCACTATGCTACCGGCTTTCGGCTAAGTGGCTTTTTTTTCTTTCTTTACTTTATCTCTTTAAAAACAATCTTGTAACAAGTTTAAAGCCTAATCACAAGTGCCTGTATGCCAGTTATTTTCAATTTTATGGATTAATTTACACTATTTTCCTGTGATTCTATTCCAGGTAACACGTTTGGTTGCAGGGCAGAATGGGACTAGTGCTAATATAAATACATCCCCAAGTACACACCATTCATTGCGATGGGTAGTAATGGGCATGCTTAATGGGAAGGATTTGATCACTCAGGATCCTGCTTTGTCACGTACCCGCTGGAACCTCTTGGACAAGCTCTTTTCTTGTAAAGCCTCTGGTTCTGAATCTGTTAAATTAGACTAATACTTTTAATCTCACGGCACTGGTAAGGATTACGTTAGATGCTCAAAATGCTCAATACTAATAATTGCTATTATTATTGTAAACATTATCATTGAAGAGCTAGGAGGGAGGGAGATTAGGGACCCAAGGAGACCAACTCAAGCTCTGAGAAACTCTCAGAGGCTGAAGTTGTAGAGCAGATTACATTTTCTGTCCTTTGCAAGATTAGTATCATATCATAAACTTTTCAGTTTTAATTGATAGCATTTTATTCTCAATATACTCAAATTATACAAATTAATAGTTTTTTCTCTCCCCATAATTGAACATAATGAGTGTTTCCAATGTTTACTGCTGCATATAATGCTATAATTAGTGTCTCTGTACATATAGCATTGCTTTTGTTTCTTCTGTTTAATTCTTTCCTAAGGATAGAGTTCTAGGGATGTTGTTTATGCATCTCACACTGGCTGAACAAATTTCCTTGCCACAAGGAGTTTCTCCACAATTACTTTCAGTTTCAATGTTAGTATTTACTTTTAATTTGCTGAGAATTTAGTGGCACCAAAATGATACCCCAAAGTTGCCTTAATTGTCTTTTGATTTCCAATAGAACATGTCTGCCTACTATTCGTGTTCATTCATTCTTTGTTTAAAGAAATATTTAGTTATCAAGGACCTATAAGTTTTCAGATGTGCTTATCAATCAAATCAAAGGCCAGATAGTAAATACTTGGTTTTCCTTTTTTTTCTTTTTTCTTTATGTTTTCCAAGCCATATCATCTCCATATCAGCTACTGTAAGCCAGTCATTGGAAGTAAAAGTTTCCATAGAGATTACCTAAACAAATAGGCATGGCTATGTTCCAGTAAGTTTTATTTATAAAAATGGGGCCAACTGTGGCCCACAAGCTGCAGTTTCCTATTTAGTTCCTGAAGACGTGGCTACAAAATGAACAAAACAAGAACAAAACAATTCCCAGCTTCCATGGAAATATTTTTTGTTGGGGGTAGATAACATAGATACATAAAGAGATGAGTAAAAACAAATATGTCATATATCTGGTTGTAGTAAGTGTTCAGAGATGTTCTCCCTACATGACATTGAACCAAGGTCTGTAGGGACCTGCTGCTTGGTTTGCCTAGGGCTGCCCTGGGTTTAACACCTAAGGTCCTGTATCCTGGGAAACCTCTGTCTTTGACAAAGCCAACATCACTTGGACCCCCCATGGAGGTGAGGAGGCAAACCCTAGGGGAATATCAAGAGAGTACTCTAGATCAAGGAGAAGGCCAGGGCTGTGGTCCTGAGACTAGTACATACAGCGAAAAAACAAAGGATAGCACCACAGCCAGTATGGCCAGAGCAGACTAGACAGTGGTGTGCGTGGTAGGAAAGGAGGTCAGAGAAAAGGTGGGTAGAGAAGGTCCTGGAGGGTCCTGTGGTCCATAACATGGACACTAGCTTCTATTGTGAGTAATATGGAAAGGCATTGAGAAGCAACATCGATCACATTTAGAATTTAAGAGGATAGCGTGGCTACTCTGTTGAGAAGAGGATATATGGTGGGAAGGACAAAATCAGAGAATCTGTCGGGAAGCCATTGTAATACTCAAAGTGAGAGATGATATTATTTTGAGAAGTGATAGCAGCAGGGTGCTGCAAGATACAGTTGGATTGAGAATGCAGTTTGAAGTAGGGTTCTTTGACTCCATGTTCACGGAATGAGGAAGAAACAGAAGAGTCACAGATGATGCCATGACTTTTTTACTAAGCTACAGAGTGTAGTTGCCATACTCTGAAATTTCATATTTGGAAAAGGAAGGATCAGGAGTATGACATGGGTGCAAGTCTGGAATGCTGTTTAGACACACATATACATGTATCATGTAGGCAATTGGACACATAAAACTGAATTCAAGAGAGAGATCTGGAATTGAACTACCAAGCTGAGAACTGTCAGCACACAGATGGCATTTAAATCCATGCCACTGAACCTAGATGGGACCAATAAGGGAATGAATATAGTTAGGGAGAAACAAGGTCTACTGATGGAACCTCGGGTATTCCACTAAGGAGTGGAGGGTGACATGAAACAAGGTGGGGCTGAGTATAAATGACCAACAAGATCAGAGCAAGCATGAGAAGAGTAGTTCACAAACCTCCCAGTGAATAAATCAGATGTTCACGTTGTACCAGCACCATTTTTATTGTAGCATGTATGCAAGATGTGTTCACCAGTAGAAAATTGAGAAGGCACAGGGGATCACTTTGTGGTATTTTTGC
Organism: Vulpes vulpes; assembly: GCF_048418805.1. Taxonomy (NCBI): domain Eukaryota; kingdom Metazoa; phylum Chordata; class Mammalia; order Carnivora; family Canidae; genus Vulpes; species Vulpes vulpes. The sequence goes on from NC_132786.1 coordinate 63,188,269, forward strand.
AAACTTCTGTGAGTTTGAAATTATTTCAAAATTAAAAAAAAAAAAAAAACGGCTTTGAAAGCCTAGGGAAAAAAAAGTCTCAAGAAAGACAAAATGGATAACTGTCCAGTGTTGCTGAGGGCTTGTGTGATGTGAGAACTGACTGTGGGATTTATTGGTGCTGCTTACTTGAGAAGAGCAGCTGCCTTGGGCCACAAAGGACAAAATCATGACTCAAGTGGGTTCAAGAGAGGACAGGAAAAAGAAAGATTGCAATTATAGAACTTTTTTTTTCTGAAATGTATTATTGGGAAAGTTTTGTTTGTTTCAAAATAGGGTAGAGATGGACATGCAATCTGGAGGTAGATGTGGGTTTGTGGGGTAGGAGCTTTAAAACAATTAGGTAAATTATAATATGTTTCTTTGCCCAGGACAATTCTCAATTAAAAAAAAAGAAGATAATCATTTTGAGAAAGGCAAGGATGGTGAAGAATTGGCTTAGGAACTTGGTCCGAGATGAAAGCAAGAACACAAACAGGTGTTGACCCTAGGTAGGAATCTTGCTGGTGTATACAGGATGGAAATTTTATGGGCAGAAGTGCAGAGAGGTGATCAAATAGGGTATTCATAGATTATTAAATTTCTTTTGAAATTTTTTTTCAGTAAACAAATCAAAATCACTACATAAGGTTAAGAATATGGTGGCAAATGTTAGCAGGTTAAGGATGATGGGAGTTTGAAATGGCCATCCCCCAAAAGTAAGACTAAAAACTGATGGAAATGAAGAATGCCCTCTTTAAAGGCCAGTGTGGATTTGGCCATCGATTTAACGTTGCATGTGCTTATTTCTGGTTTTGCTTTTCCTCCAGCCATATTTAACTGCATGTGAATAAATGTGGGTTTGGTCCAAGTTTGAATCTAAGATATTGACCTTGGACTTATGGGAAGTGCAAGGGAGTATTCTAAAAATGGCCATGAGGCCCAAGGTGCCACCTGAAGACATGAGGAATGAGAGTGGAAAGTGGCAAGACCAGGGATCACCTGTGGGGTCAAACAATTGTTGGGGTCAAGGTGTTTGGGAAAGTGGCCTGGATGTATGGACACTGGGGATCTGATCCCAGGACACTTCAGGTGCAGCTCTGCACAATGATCTAGTATCTTGGTGGAAAGACGAAGGGTGAGGATGGGGACAAAGGCTCCAAAGGGTTGGGGCTGGGGTTGGAGTGAACTGAGGTTGGAGAGGGGGCGAGTGAACTCAGAAACCAGGTTTCAAAGGACGATCTAGCATTGATATGGAAATCAGCAAGAATTAGGCCGAATATGGAGTTGGAGAAACTGGCAGTGTTCCAGGGATAGAAATCTCCAAGGAATAATGGGCTTTCCCTGGGGATTTTGTAGATGACTAGAGGAAAAAGATTCTGGGGACCAGAGACTCAAAGCCAGGGCACTTTAGGGAAGAAAAAACAAAGTATCTGGAAATAGCAATGCAACGTGCAAGGTGGACACATCATCCAGCCCCAGGGCCCGCAGCACTTGGGCCGTGGAAGCAAACGCTGACACGTGGGAGGCCTTCACCATCCTCAGAAGACATTCGGGTTTCCGTTAGGGAAGGAGGGTTTGCCTTGGAAGGGTTGACATGTGGGAACGTTTGCTGATGGCTAACCTTGAGTTTCAGAGGACCTGGTGGAGGGGGTCAAGAGCTTGGGAGGGGAGGGCGGTCAGGCACGAGATGCATAGACCTTTGAGGGTGTGTGGGGTGACCAGGAGACTACGCTGCTTGCAGTGACCGTGCACAGAGATCAAGGACTTAAAAGGATAATCTCCCGAGGGTCTCAGCTGTAACGGGAATGGTGGCGTGTGAAGAAACAGTACAAGTAGGTTTGGGGCCGTCCTCTGTTCCAGGCCTGAGAGCCCCTTCTAGGGGAAGGCTGCGGGAGGCAGTGGCTTCTTGACCTGCACCTCGTGGTGCCTCTCTCTCCCTCCGGAGCCATCCTGTCCTCCTGGGGAAGCAACGTGGGGACTTAGGAAGGACAATGTTACCCAAAGCAGCGTGACTTTTAAAACTTATGGTAAAGTGTTCGAAAATAATTCAATGAGCTATCATTGGCTGATCCCGCATCAGACTCCCAGCAGGGAGCCTGCTTCTCCCTCTGCCTTTGTCTCTGTCCCTCATGAATAAATAAATAAAATCTCAGAAACAATTAAAATTGAGAAGAATTTAGATGCACACCCTGCATCTTATGAACTTATAGTGTAGCTCAGGCATTTGCTGGAGCAGCCTTACAAATGCTTGGTGAACGGATTTGAGGTCCCGCGGTTTGGATGCATCATACTTTAATGATTTATCTGTTGTTAAACTTTTAGTTGGTTTCCATTTTTCTTTATGATAAATATGGCAAAGTATGTCTCTAAATAATGTTTTCTTCTGTATTTTGAATTATGCCCTTAAGATATATTCCTAGCAACATTTATACCCAGGCAAGGCATATAATAATTTTAGAGTTTAGAATGCAACTTTGTGGAAGTTTGGAAATTCCTTAGGGGAAAGAGTGCACTCTGATTTCTGCTTACAGTCGGAATTATTTTCCTCACTTCCAGAAATCAGTAGATTCAAACATATCTTTTATTAAAAACCTTATCTTCTTCTTGGATTAAGTTGATGACATTCAAACTCCTTTGAGCTGCGGAAGCTTCTTTTCAAATGCAAGACTTTGTGAACCCTCAATATAGGAAATTGATTTAAAGAAATAATTGCTCTGGTAGAAATTTGGCGTGGGAGCTAAAGCCCATTTGCTGGACTCTGTTTTGCCACTTGCAACCTTTGCATGGAAGCCCTGGGAACACAATTTTCAAAATAATGAAGTGACTCAGCACCGATACTCATTATTTCATTGAAAAAAAAATCTATTTGTTGTATGTTCATTTTTACAGTCAGGTATTTCCTTGGCACTTTGGAACCTGACTTTATTTTCTTTCTGAATAATGAATAAAAAAGAAAGGAAAAAAGTAAAAAAAAAAAAAAAAAAAAAAAAAAAACAGAGGCAGGAGACAATGGGAATATAAATAGCATTCAGGAAACCAGATCCCCCAGCTTTCAGCTTCCAAATAAACCCCTCCAGTACAGCAAAATTAGAGTAAAATTTTGATGTGTTTTATTCACATTAATATCCTTGGGACTTACATTATATTAATATGATGACATCACTTAAATATTTAGTTTATTTTACTGGTTACTTTTCTGTGTTAATACATTTTCCTTCGTGTGGGCGATTTCTAAGTTCACATCAGATGCTTAACTTTTGGAACTTGAAATAATTTTTCCAGGTGCCAGGAAGCTTGCTTTGATTTATTTGTTTTTCTTCCTGCCTTGACTTTATCTGTTCTTGAAATTTCCCCACTGCTCTGCTGAGTATCAAAAGAACATTCCTGATCTTGCGGCTTAGCTGCTTGCTAAAAACAAACAAAGCAAAATAAACACACCAACGGAGCCCTTCATGGACTGCTACAGCGGTAAAACTTTCTTGGCAATTAAGTTTTGTCGGAAAGATCTCTACTTGGAGGCTTGATTCAGTTCTTAGAAAAGGTTGCTTACCCCATATACTTGAAGAAGCCACAAATTTCTATAGCTCCGTGTACTTTCTACCTCTAGTTTTAGCAACGTGGTGTAGCTGGGTGCCACATGGAGCCCCACAAATACTTGGTGCTAGAGTCCCATTGCACAGAAGATCCTGGGAAGCCGGCGCCTCGCGACCCTGCAACTGCAGGCAATACTGGGGTCTGGGCTCTGAGCGGGAATGCAGGGCGCTCACCGAGTTTCAGGCTGCTTCTAGAACAGGGAGCCTCATCCCAAGGCAGCCCGCAAGGCTAATGGGCCAGTGCTGCCCCCTTAGCCAAGTGCTAACAAGTTAACCAGAGCAGGGTGAGGAGACGCTGATGTACAAGTGGTGGTCGGAGAAGGTGGGCCCAGGAGGGGGGACCTGAGTCAGGCACGGTGAGGGGGGCAGAGGCTCGGGCAGGGGTGCACTTGGCTCTGGGCCCAGGAGGCCGCAGGGTTAGAATGGAGTGAGGGAGAGGTCGGGGTGGGGGCTCAGTGCAGGTAGGACAGGCGGGGGGCCTGGGGGGCAGGAGGCAGCGGGGCAGGTCACAGAGCGCGAGGAGTTTATTCTGAGTGGTCAGAGAAGTGTCGTGGGTTTCGAACAACAAATTTTAAGATTTAGGTTAAATTTTAAAAGAATCCATTTGGCTGTTTGGAG